>NW_026522040.1:0-1250000 GCF_021234435.1 Artibeus jamaicensis
TGTGCGGAGAATAGAGCCGACCACCTAATAACCGAAACTCCCGTGTTCTGTGACTATGAGTGAGCCGCAAGCACTGGCTGCTTGCAGTTTTAAGGATGTGGAAATATCCCCAGAAGACCTGAACAGGTAGGTTTTGGAGGCCGTAGTTAATACTAACTGATAACGTCTCAATGGAACACTCTGGATAATTTAGGATCTTTAGTGTTTGAAGAATATGGAATAGAGCACCATCTGGACTTGGGCTGTGGCCAAGAGTTCATCATATTGAGAATTTGTTGGTGACTAAAGGCTCTAAGAAGTGAAGCTAGAAGAAGATACTGTACTAGGCTAGTCTAAGTCATGGAGGTCAGGTTTATCACGTATAAGGGAATGAGTGTAGAGGAAGACATGTATGTTATGTCCCTGTACATGTGGGTTTAAAAGGGCACCTGTCAGATCACAAAGCTCTCAGGTGATCTGTTGTGCTGATTGCACTCAGTAATTTCGAAGGCTGCACGATCTGTGTGAGGAAGCCCACTGTCCTGCCTTTTAAGGCATTTCTGCCATCTCTGTTCCAGCTCACACAAGCTGTGGGAAACTCAGGGTACCTAGACAAATATATTTTCTTCAGAGCACTGCTTCATGGGAGTTGTTGAAGGAGCAAACTTTGTTGTTTTCCAAGAGCGCATTGCATGACACCTTTCCCCAAGTCCTCTCCAAGCCATTTGAAAGGAAGTACTTGTTAACAGGATTAGATGGGATGCTTGGAAGCTGGTCTTTATCTTCCAGTAAATTGCCCTCCCATTGATGGCAAAGCGCCTCTTCCTGGAACTAAAAGTAATGTTCGGGAGAAATAATACATGGATGAATCCTCAAATGGTGAACGGTTATTCCCACTGTGGCGCTGGGTTCATTAGTATAGCTGTTATTAGCATCTCTCCAGCAATTAGTGCTTCTCACGGATTTCACTGTGCACTTCTGATGATTACTCACTACAGGTCCAGTGAGATAGTCCTTGTCTTGCGGGCACCCATTATCTATGTGGGAAATCAAGTTGGGAGGTTCTGGGGAGGCGAGGACTGAAAATCCATTGACTTCCTGGCCTGAAACTACAGGACCAAGATCCTCAGTGTCTCCCAGGAAATGCTTCTCTGGGACATGCTCAGTGGTACATCTTCAGCATTATTAATAGTAAAATTAATAATAACAACAACAGTAACATTTATTGAGGCCTTACTGTATGTGCTGGGAATTGTGCTAAGTGCTTTACATAAGTTATATCAGTTAATTCTCACACCAACTTCATGAGCTAGCTACTGTTATTATCTACAGTTTTACAGAAGAGGAAACTGAGGCACAGGAAAATGAAGTAACATTTCAGAGCCACAGAGCCAGCAAGCCGTGAAGCCAGGGTTGGAAGGCCGGGAGAACTCCCCGGCTAGTGCACTTAAGCCAGATTCTGTTTTATATCCCGGTATAAAAATGTATCAATATACCCCATTTTCCTTTTGGAAATGAGTTCTACCCTGTGGGTGCAGTGTTGTGGGATTGTACCCCAAAGTGCCTGGCTCTGCATGGAGTCCAGTGAGGTCCTGGGAAGTTGTAGTAGGTGGCTTCCTCTGACTGCCCCAAAACCACCTCAGAGCACTTGGCCTCAGCTTGGACACCTAAACTCTTTTGGACTTGGCCTTGTAAAGGACTGTCCAAGGGAGTGCCCATTTGTTCATACCCATTAGCAGTGCCCCGGTAGGACTGTTCCCATCAGTCTGGTTCCCATTTTCTCCAAGCACAGATCACTGGCCCTTCTACTGAATTGTGAACCATCCACCAACTTCCCAGTAAATGTCCTTTTTGTGTAAGTTCAGCAGGGTTGGTTTCTGTTGCTTGGAAAAACAACAACAGCAACAAAACAAACCTAACTGATAAAATGCCATTGGCACATCATGCCCCAGTCTCTACTGGTGAATGTCCTCGGTACCAGGAGTTCTTGGCTACTTTAGGCAGGTAGTTGGGTCAGGTCAGGTCTAATTGTCAGAAAATTTTTGTTACAGGAGGATGAAAGTGTTTAACAAGTGTTTGGCACAGTTAGGTACTTTGTGCCTCCTTGTTTGTTGGTCTCTTCTTTAGTTATCACAAATCCCTGAGTGAGTTATTTTTGTGTTACAGATGAGGAAACTGGCTCTTGCAGCAGGGAGATAATTTGCTGCAAGTCAAAGAGCTGGTAACTGATGGAGTCAGGGTTCAGGTTCAGTACCAAGTCACCCAAAGCCTGAATTTTCCTCTCCTTGTACCATGCTGCCTACATGCTGAGTCCGAAACGCCTCCTTTATGTTTTACCTACTAGTATTACCTTTTTATTTCTGGGGACTAGTTGGGATAATCTTCCCCCTTTTTCTATATGGTAGGTCTTCAAATACTTGAAGTCAGGTATTTTCTTTAGACTGAACTCTCCCCTTTTTCATTCTTCACTTACCCTGTCTCTGAAGGTGATACGTAAATCTTCTTCACTTTTCTGGCTGTCCCTAATGTGACAGTCTACTGGTTCATCCATGGCCTCCTTCACTTGAATTGAGCACTGAACCAAAAATATTGTCTACCCAGGGCCACTACTAGCACATACAGTATCTTCGTTGGAGTTACAAACAGGGCCCAGGTCTGGGTGGACAAATTGACAAAACCCTCCCTTACTTCAAGTTCTGTCTGCCCCACTGCCAGGATCTGGCATGTGATGGGTGGCTCTCAGGCTGAGTGTCAGTCTCCCTGCCCCTCCTCTGGGTACCTGCACAGGGCACAACCTGCACAGGTGTAGGTATTGGTCTGTGGGACTTATTGGACTGGCCTAAAAGTTCATTTAGTTTTTTTCTGTATGATGGTTCTAGTAGTGCTTAGTTGCATTTAACTTCATTTGAAACAATTTTGTTAGATTGTGTTGTATCAGGATGCATTAACAAAGATTTATCGAAACTTGGTGAATTTACTTTGGCTGGTGTAGCTTAGTGGGTTGAGCGTGGGCCTGCAGACTACAGGACTGCAGTTTGATTCCCAGTCAGGGCACATGTCTGGGTTGCAGGCCAGTTCCCAGCAGGGGATGCACAAGAGGCAATCATACATTGATATTTCTTTCCCTCTCTCCTTCCCTTCCCCTCTAAAAAGATAAATAAATAAAATCTTTTTAAAAATTGGTGAATTTTTGTGTAGCCATTTTAATATTGGAGATGGAAAGAAAATATGCAACATTTTCAGCGTACTGTGCTTTATTATTTCAAGAAAGGTAAAAATGCAACTGAAAAGCAAAATATCTGTGCCGTGTATAGAGAAGATGCTGTTGACTGATCAAATATGTGAAAAGTGATTTGTGAAGTTTCTTGGTACTATTGACATTTTGGCCAAATAATTCTTTGCTGAGGGGCTGTCTTATGCATAGGAAGATGTTTTAGCAGCACCTCTGGTCTCCTCTACCTGCTAGAAGCCAATAGTGGGAGGTAGCTGACATACTCAGAATATCCAAATCAATAAAGTTATTGATGAGAGTGAAAAAAAAACTGTGTCTTTTACTTTATAGAAAAAATGAAATGGACTTTTTTGCCCACCCAGTAGTTCCCTTGCTGTGGCCATTGGTTGCCTTGTGTATATTGATTAACATGGGTGCTGGCCAAATGCTGTAAAATTTATTCCCAAGCCAGATTTCCAGGTGGCCAATTCAACAAATTACTGATGACATCTCCAAAGTTCTGCTTAGGTTTCAGCCATTTCACTTGAGATTTGTCATTTTAGTTTGGCTAAATGTTTACTTGGCATGTTTCATATTTATTCCAGACATCAAACTCTTCTAGAATGTTCAAAAGTCCTTCTTCCCTCCTCCCTTCCACCCTCTCTTTCTTCAACCATTTCTTCCTCCCGCCCTTTCTCTCTTATTTTCCTAAATAGGAAAGGGTGAGCTCTTTGTTAATTGAAGTTTACTATCCTCCTCTTGACCCTTCTGCTGATAGAGAAATACCTGTGGCCACTCTTCTAAACCTGGCCGAATCTCTTTGTCTGAGTTGAACTTTCTTTGAGTGAGTTGACACAGAGCTAATAATGAAATCAATCTGTACTTTGGCTACATATATATTTGGTGGCCAAGAAAACTACTTATTTTGTATAGAGGACAGCATTTCACTGTTTTAGGTACTAAGGCTGTGTTGTCCAGTACAGTAGACACTAGCAAAACTAACTAAATAGATTAAACTTGAAATCTAATTTCTTAGCCACACTAGCCACACATTAATTACTCAACAGCCATGTGTGGCTAGTGTCTGCCATATTGGACGGTACAGGTATAGAGAACATTCTCATCACTGTGGAAAGTTCTGTTGGAAAGGACTGCTCTGAGGGATTAGTGTCACGACACTAATCTGTCAACCTCCAGGAACCTCTAGCCAGCCATCCTTGAATGACAGAGAGCCTTGGATGATACAGTTCTTGGATTAAGAAGTGCGGTACCCTAATGAGGAAGTTACACTTTAGAGGTCCAACTAGGAATGAGAGAGCACTGCAGACGGGGAAGAGGGGAAAGCCACTCTTGGTGTCCTCTGTCATTCAGCTTGCCATGTGTTTCTCCCCTCCTCATTACATGGGTGACTGGTTTCCATAAGGACAAGGACAGGAGTCTGCCTTTTCTTGTTGCAGAGTGCCCCTTCCCCTACATTGCCACACATACAGAGCTCAGTGCAGAAGGGAACATGTTCTGTAGATTTTTGGTAGACTGGCTATTTTGTCACCTAAGCCAAGCTGGTGGCAGTTGCTTTTGGAGGTGGAGTGAGTGGGTTGCTGCAGCTCTTCTCCTGGCATCGTTCTGCTTTGGAGGGAGATACTTACTAGTAGCAGAGATTGGTGGGCTTATAGCGAAACAGACTAGTTACTCATCCTGTACTTTTCCATAGCTCTGGTACACTAGCTGTGGGGGGAAAGAACATTATAGCTTCTCCATCAGTAGATTCCTGAAATTTGGGCAGGGGCACGGTCCAAGATTTGGGAGCTAGACATGGGGTGGGGGTATGTAGCTTCAGGTTGTGTTCGAGTCACAGAAATTGCTGGTTATACTTCCTGTTTTATTCTTAACAGGAGTTCTCATCATGTTCAATAATTATTTATTGTAGATTCACCAGGCAGGTGTGGAAGTAAATGCTTGGGTTTAAAACTTTAACGTGGCTCTTCTGTTTACTAAAGGAAAGGCCTTAGGAAGCTATGAAAAAAACTTCAAGGACACAGCCAAGGCCCCAAGAGAATCCTCGTGAGCTTGTGTGGATTCTCTCTGGTGATTTGAACTGCCAGTATTGCACACAAGGGTGGTCTAAAAATAGTCCAAGTAATATGCATCCTTTGCTGAAGGGAGCGAGATAATTTGTGAGGATGATGAGATATGGAAACAGAGAGAAGCTTTAGAAGATGTGAAATGAAATACATGAATCTCGATGGTCTCAGAGGCTCTCCCCTGCACCGAGTGCTCTCTTTGAAGTCTTGATGTTGAAAATTGGAAAAAAGTACTTAAAAGAAAAAGCATTGCTGGGAGAGTCATTGGTTTTTTCCTCACCTATGATTTTTAACATGAGCAGTCCCCTGGATAACAACTCACCTATTTTGTAAGAATAGTTATGGAATACTCACTTATCACATGCGCAAAGCATTATTTCAAGCCCTTGGTGAGGAATCCAATGTTGAATAATAGATGATTTCTACCTTAAAATTGCTTCAATTGCTTATACTTGTTGGGGAAACAAATAAGAAAACATATTGAGTACCTACTACATGTCAATAGCACACTAAGTGCTAGAAAAAGAAGCAAAATAAAAATTTCTGTCATCAAGAATGTGTGATCTAGTGAGGGAGACAAAGACTTGAGCTGTAACAGTCAGAGTGATAAACACTTACAAAGAAAGAGGGGTGTTCAGGGGACACGGTGGGGGAGCCCAATAGAAGGGCACCCATGTCAGATGAAAGAGGGGAAGAAGATCTTCTGGAGCAGGCGATGGCTGAATGTGCCTTGAAGGAGCTAGAGGAGAGCTAATGGAGATTCCTAGGTGGGTTTGCACATGTCACTGATTTGGAGAAAAAAACATGCCCAAAGTTCTAAATGGCAAACTAAAAACAGAATTTCAGGACACAGTCCTGGCTGGTGTAGCCTAGTGGATTGAGTGTGGGCTGTAAACCAAAGAGTTGCCAGTTTGATTCTTAGTCCAGGCACATGTCTGGGTTGCAGGGCAGGCACCCAGTAGGGGATGGGTGAGAGGCAATCACACATTGATATTTCTTTCCCTCTCTCCTTGCACTCTCTCTAAAAATAAATAAATATAATCTTAAAAAAAAGAAAGAATTTAGGAACACAGTTCATTTGCCTCTAATCTCTTTTGAGCAGCCCCCCAAACCCATCATTTGGATATTTTAATGGAGTGGAGGGCTTTATATCAGTTCCACTACCTAGAAATCCATGTGTAAAGGACCTTTGCTAGGAGTTCTATCTACTCTGTACTTGTTAGACATCAGAAGCTTGAACAAAGCTGAACGGCAGGCACAAAGTGATGCACATGGTCCTGTCTGGGCTCTCAGAGCACAAAAGAGGGCCAGGGAGGTTTGTTCTGTTTGGGAGAAGTTTGCTGGACTTTCAAGGGCTGGTAGGACTTCAGTGGAAGGTGACAGGGAACAAGGAGGGTGAGGATGGAACACAATGACGGTGGCAGGAATTACATGAGAAGGGATATGCTGGGTGGACTGTGTGAAGTATTTGGGCAGCAGTGTGAATTGTGGGACAACTTTTCTTTGATCTCAGAGATACATAGTGGAAGATTAGACCTGGCGAAGTAAGTGAAGTGCTCATTACAGAAGGCTTTGCATGCGATCGAAGAATTTAGATTTTGTAGATAACAGAGGGCCACTGGAGGTTTGGGGCAGAGCAGCGATGCTCTGTAGCCAATGTGGAGAAGACCTTGCTTCCCCTGGATCCATCCCCACTTCTTCTGGAGCCTCTGTTATTACTGCAGAAGTGACACCTCCATCCTGCTCTGCCACCCAACCGTGCAGAGGGGACAAGAGTGATCCTCTCTTCCCCAGGGCATTAAATGGCTATGGTGGCTTACAGTCGTGTTCTGGTCATGCCTCTAGGAAAATAGGAAGGAGGAAGAAAGACAAGAGAAAGGAGGACGAATCTCAATTCCATGAGGATTTGGGGAAGACTGAGTAAGGAGAACGTGAGATAGCCTCAGAGTCTGAACATACAACTTATTTTTAAATGAAGTCTGGTACTGGGTGGTTAGATTTAATGTCATTAGTTAACGCTTGAGCTGAAGAACATTGTCCTAAGTTCTAAGCAGGCAACTCTGTAGAAAATTTGGGAACACGACCTGCCTCTGAGCTGCAAACTTTCTCTCTAATCTCTTTGGAGAAACTCCCAAAATATCACACCACTGGAATGTTTTTAATGAAGTGGAAAGTTTTTTTCCAGATTCCAATACTTAGAAATCACTGAACAAATTAATGGAAGAACTGTGTGTTTTGAATTTATTAGAAAATAGTAGTTGAGCGGCCTAAGCGTTCTTCACTGTCAGAGGCCTGCGTTTTACTGTCTAATACTGTTACATGAGCAGAGAGGTTGGCTGGGCCAGTTCATAGAAACAGGTAATTTTGCAGGGAGGAAAGACTTGCTTTCAGCTGCAAACTATGCCCTCTTTTCAGGACCCACTGTTCAGTAAAAGGAGTGCAGTGCCGTGGTGGAAAAGTCAGTGTGACCAATTCTGTCCCATGGTTTTCACTGTGGTTACTGAAGGAGTAGGACATTCCCTCACTTCTCTCCTGCCTTATGTCCATTGCGTTGCAATGCTTCAGAGCAGGCTGACATCCTGCATTCTAGAAAATCATCATTTTTCTCACGTAATTGGAAAAATGCAGAAAACTAGGGTGGAAGAGAGAGCAGCATTGAGATCAAAGTCATATTAACTTGCAGGAGGAAGAGAATCGTAGTTGAAGGCTGCCCAGAGTGGTGAGCAGTCTCAAGCCCAAAAGCCCACAGGACCCATCTGATCCGGGAAAACAGCTTGTAAGAGAATTTCAGCATTAAGATTAGAAAACTCCCTTTATCCACTTTTCAACCAAATCCAATTACTCATAACTTAGAGGCTACCAAGCCATGCCATAATTCTATTCAATATACTAAGCCTGAAGATGAAAGATGACATGTTTCTTCCCATGTCACTCAATAAGCCAGTTTTGTTTTAAATGAAAAAAATACAACGTGCAATTTTTTCCTGACAGCTTTGATTAAAAAATGTTGACTTCTCTCTGCCCCAAACTGACAGAGGCATAAATAAAATTAGAGAACAAGTCTGTCATTGGGTCACCATCCACCCATGTTAGAAAAAAGTAGTATTGCCTGCTCCCGAGGGAGGTGAGGTGTGCCCGGGGGAGGTGTGTGTGCATGTGTGTGTGTAGGGAGAGTGTGCTCATCTGGGTGCCACTCTCTCTGACCCCTGTGTTCTCTTCTGAAAAATGAGGTTGCTGATACTTAGTGCACAGCAGGCTTGTCAAGGCTGACTGGAAGGAGACATGCACTTTGTAGATTGTCAAGCCATGCAAAATGTCGTCAACACCACTGCCATGCTAAATCATTTGTGTGCTGCCTGCCATGGAATAACACG
The DNA here is from genome assembly GCF_021234435.1 of Artibeus jamaicensis. NCBI lineage: Eukaryota > Metazoa > Chordata > Mammalia > Chiroptera > Phyllostomidae > Artibeus > Artibeus jamaicensis. Next base: position 8,646 of record NW_026522040.1, read on the forward strand.
CAGGCCTGGTGAACTTCTCAGATTAGTGACATTTCTTCACGACAGCTCTGGGGCGCATGTTTGCTAGTGGTCAGCATCGTTTTGGAGATGTGCAAATGCAGGTACCTGAGAATTAGCCAATATTTTGTTTTAGTGTTTTAATGCTTATTTCATCCAAGTAATATATAAGCCTAGCTTCATGCATAGTTTGTTGTTAACTAGAACCACAGGGCTTATAATAACATCCAGAAGTTCCCTTCTCTATTTCTTTCCTGAACTCCTGTTTCCCCAAAGCTGCTGTGATGTGCTAGCTCTTCCTTCTGGATCCCACATTTATATTTATAAATAACATGCCACTAAGTGCTGCTTTGCAGTTCCCAACTGTTTCCTATGAGATGCGAGGACTTAGTTTTCTTTTACCCCACCAGCCCATGCTCTTTCTTTTATCTTTGCAATACATTTATTTCACAATTTTATTTAAATTGTTCATAAATGCTAATAATGTTGGTATTTTAAATTTTATGTATTGCTGAGCTACCCAATCTGTTATTGGAGAATTTTCCTTTCTTGTATTATTGGTCTCATTTTATTAGTATTAATATTATTATTATTATTTAAATGTTATTTTTCAATTACAGTTTACATTCAATATCATTTTATATTAGTTTCAGGTATATGGGACAGTGGTTAGATAATCATATACCTTATAAGGTGGTCCCCTCAATATTTTCAGTCTATTGATCTCATTTAAAAATTATTTTTAAATGAGCTTATTTCTAATTCTTCTACAAACTTTTTAACAGAATCATAAATGTTCTATAACATTTAAACATATGAAATCATGTGTTAGTTTTATTTTTTTCTATAGGCTGTCCTCCTCTTGTCCCCATCATCTCACTCCTTTTTTATTAAATACATTGGGGTAACATTGGTTAATAAAATTATTTAGGTTTGAATTCTTCTTTTAAAAATTTTTAAAGATTTTATTTATTTATTTCTAGAGGGAGGGGAAGGGAAGGAGAGAGGGAGAGAAACATCAATGTGTGGTTATCTCTCACATGCCCCCTACCGGGGACCTGGTATGCAACCCAGGCATGTTCTGTGACTGGGAATCAAACCAACAATTCTTTGATTTGCACGTCCACACTCAATCCACTGAGCTACACCAGCCAGGGCTAAGGTGTACAGTTCTATAATATATCATCTGTATATTGTAATGTCAAGTCTCCTTCCATCATCATTTATTCCCTCTTCATCTCACCCCTCTGGACTGGTTTGTAGCATAGATCTCATTCTTCCTGTTTTCTTGATTTTTCAGTGCTATTTCCCACAGTTGAATCTCTTATATTTTTAAGATTTCCTTCTGTTCTTTTTTGGTTTATGCATAGTTCAGTGGTGCACACAAACATTTCAAAAACAACAATACCACGTTTTTAGATGTTTTTTTACTCCAAGGAACTTTCATCATATTTTTAGATGACTGAGTTGAAAAAGTTTTCTAGGATGTGGGACACATCCTGCCATAGCTTTTTCAGAAAAGGTATATAGAAGGGAGATATTCTGAGTCCTTTCATGTCTGAGAATATCTTTTTATCTATTTTCACACATGGTTAAGAGTTTTCCAGGGTATGGAGTTCTAGATTGGAAATGATTTCCGCTCAGAATGGTGAAGGCATTACCCTGTTGCTTCTTTGCTTCCAAAGTTGCACTTGACAAAGCCATTTCCATGCTGATTCTTAACAACTTTATGTTTTTTTCTTTCTCTGTGGTATTGAATTTTTTTATATGTACTGTTTAAAAAATTTAAAACTGATGTGCCTTAGCATGGCACATATATTCATGACATTGGGGACTTTTTAGATGTCTTCAATTGAAAACTTACAGTTCTAAGAAATTTTCTGCTCTTATAATTTGGGGGTTGGGGGGAATATCTTCTTCCCTTTCATTTTACCTGTTGCTTTTAAATTCTTTATATTCTGTAGCTATGATACCTCCTGGAATATTTCTTTAATTTATTTTCTATTAAAGTTTTTTATCTGTTTTCTGGAGAGAGGGTTATTTTCTTATTTATTTTTCATCTTTTTATTGGATTTTTAACTTTTTTGTTCTGACTTTTAATTTCTAAGAGGTCTTTCTAGTTTTCTAGTGCTCCTTTTTATAGTACTCCATTCTTATTTCATGGTTTTAATATCTCTTATTTCTCTGAGGATGTTAACGATAATTTTTGGATTCATTCACCCCGTGTTAACTTTGTTTCCTCAACATTTTTTCTCTTTATTTCAGTATCTTCTTTTCATGCTGGAGAATGATGATCCAGCCACATTTAAGAGAGAGATTGCAAAGGCTGAACAGAAGTTCTGTGTTAGAACATTAAGCTTCACTAAGGAGTGATTGGTTGGGGACCTGCTTTATTTTATTGGAAAAGCCCTAAACATTAATATTTTCTGTTCAGTCCTTCAAGAAGAGTGCTCTGCTTTCATCTGAAGAGGTTTTCCCAACCTCTTCAGTAAGAAATAACATCTAACTGTTATTTCCCTGTGGCTGGAATTTTTATTACTTGGTCTGTAGATTTTCACAGCAGGTCTCTGCTTTCACTAGAAGATCTCATCCTCAAGCCCAGCTGTGGTTGGTGTTCTCTAGTTCCTTTCCTGTTTAGCTTCTTTAGAAACTAACTCTCCAGTGTGTCTGGAGTAACCACCACGTTCCTCAGGATGGCAGTCCAACTGGTCTCCATAAAGGCTTCTTCCTCTTTTCAGCCCTTCCCCCACCTCACCTTCAGCAGCACCTGTGCCTCCAGCTCTGGAGCTTCTCTGGAGCTCTGTGGTGTGAAGCCACCTCTTGATTGCTTCTTCCTCCCCCCATGTGTGCTTCATTCCCAGTCTCCTCTGCCCTGCCTACATTCACATACCTCTAGTCAATTCGCTCTCCGGCTTCCAAAAATCTTGTCATTCCTGTGCTGTCACCTTCCCTTTTTCTTTTTTCTTGTGGAATTATGTCTTTTATTTCCTTTACTTTCATTTTAGTGGGAATTTCAGCAGGGAGTTGGGATGAAGGCATGTGTCTAACTCAGCGTGGCGCATTGTGGGTTGCTCACTCTGTTCTTCCTTAGTAACAACAACAGGAAATTAGACAAGTCAGAGTATTTTCTTTAGAATATTTTAACAGACATTAATATTCTTAATTCATCTTCTGAACAACTTCTAAGAGTTTCATAGGCATTTCCTCTGTCCCATCTCTCTCTGACATGGGAAGGGTGGGTGATTTTACTTCATTTTTTAAGCATCTGGGTAGAGGAGAGACCTGTTCTGACTTCCTTCTGGCCTTCTGCCACAATCTGGTAGCCTTCATTCAGCTCACCATTTGCCTTGCCACCATCAACTAAAGTTTCAAAACATCCCTTTGATTTTCAGCACCTCATGACCTGGAACCACTGGTTTATGCCAGACACAATGTTCTCCTCTGTCTTCTGCCTGCAGCCTGTGTTCTCCTGGTTTTCTGGGAACCCCTGAGACCTGTCATTCTCTTAGCAGCTCAGATGCCCATCTCCCCAAGCACCCAGAGTTCATTTAGCACCAACGAAGTGCTCAATCTGTAATCTCTGAGGGACCATCACTTGGGAGAGGCTGTTGCTAATGAGGTGCAAATTGGCAGCAGCTGGGGGGGTCGCTTTCTCTGGGCTAGGCCCCTGGGGAGGGTGGATTGCTAAGACATTTTTCACAGGAGGCTGGCTGTGGGCTGGAAAGCCCAATTCCTGGCTAAGGGAGGCCCTTGCACAGTGCCTGAAGGTCTGTCTGGGCTCACACAGCCCGATCCCCAGACCTGCTGCCAGCTGGCTAATCTCTTGGCTAGTTGTTCTGGCTGGCTTTCCTTGTAAGTAGGAGAGGTGGAGCTCAGTCATGGGCTTTCCCAGACATTGGAGAGAGAGCCAGGAAGACCCACAGCCCCCAGAAACACTGTCCTAGGGGTTGGAGTGCTAGAAGGTGAAGCAGTTGGGGTTTTGGTGGTGGTTCCAGAAGCAACTGCTGGGAGAAGGAAACATACCTATTTCTCCTGAGCATTTGCCTACCAGTGTCACATGGAAGACCCTTGTTCACTAAATGGCTCACCTCAATGCCCTCATCAGCTCTCTCCTCTGCTCCTGAAAGGCTCAGCCTTCTCTTAGCTGTCTTCACTTGCAGGTGTCCCACCAGAGCCGTGGCAGAGCTGTAGGCAGGCAGCTGTGTTCAGAACCAGCAACCCTGAAGAGAAAATGGGGGGAAGACGGTGAATGTGGGAGGCCATATAAATGGTGAAGTGACTTTGGGTCACTTGGTCTGTAGGACAGAATGTGACTGGGGCCCCTGGTGTGGAAGCCGTGTGTCCATTTGAGTGATCTTGAGCACATCTCTGAAATTCTCTTACTTGAGCACCCTCTACCTTTTCTCCTATTTCTCTTTGTCTCATTTCCTCTGACTTTATAAAGAGCCCACAGGGTGCCAGCCTACCTGCCAAATGACAGAAGGGAAAGAAATATAGTCCCTGTCTTAAGAACTCTCCTCCCAGCGGAAGAAGACAGCCATACAAACAATGGTGATGTTTGCCTGTGACGAGAAATGCACTGTGCCAGAGGCAAGTACAAGGTGTCATAGAATGATGGAGGAAGGGACAGTAATGTCTCCAAAAGGGTCCAAGGATGCCTACTGCGGTGATGACATTCAAACAGGTCATTGTTCAAGGAATGGATGTATTCCTTACCGAGGTCACAGCGCAGTCATGGCGGTTTGGAGAAGCATGGTGTGTTTTAGAAAAAGCAGGTTGTTTGTTGAGCCTAGGGTGCAGGTATGTGCGCTGATAGACTGTGGGTCTGGAAATGGACCAGGTCAGATGATGGAGTCCGCAGTTAGTCACCCAGTGAGTTGGGACCTCCCCTTGTCGGTCATGGGAATCTGGGTGGGCTGCAGAGAATTGTGATGCTTTGCCAGATGTGGAGGCTGGGCTCCACGATCTTTGAGACCCCTCGGAGCCTGAACTTTTTGAATTCTTTGTGTGGGTATGAAGATGTGGGTCTGGGAACACGGAGTGTTCTCCGGTGTAACGTCTGTGAGTAGGTGTTTACATGTGGGCTGGACTATATTAGACAGGGCTTGGGGCACTGGGTTCTGGGTTAAGTTGGAGTCTAAGTATCCAAGTCTTGTTTCAGCCTTCAATCACGTTGTTGACCCTGACTGAAAGCACTTGACCTATCTGTGCTCCATTATTGCCACTTGTGAAATGAAAAATTTCACTTCTGTGCAGCTGGGAGTTATTTTATTTTGACAAGTTTTACTTGATAATAACTTTGTGGTTTAGGGCATTTGAGGGAGAAAAAGTTATTTCCGAGTTGGGTATTATTTCTCATTGTATTATTAGCTATCAATGAACATGGACATAAAAGTCATCTGCGCATGACTTTTATGTAATACACTTGTGCTGAGTTTTTCCTGAGTTTTGATTCATATCTGGAGTAGGAATCTGGTGGGAGTAGGGGTAGGAAGGTGGGAATATGTGCAAAAAACCAACAAGCAACAGTGCTGCAGGAACTAATTCAGTGAACTGTGCAAACCCACAAAGCTCCAGCCCAGTGTTCCAGCTGGGTCGCTCCAGGAATGCACTTGTGTGGCTGGCGACACATCCCTGGACTCCCGAGTGTTAGTGTGTGCTTGTTGAACTTTAAGCCCCAGAGGAGTATTCTTTTCTGGAACCTCATGATGAACATGTTGGCCCAACTCCAGAGCAGTTCCCAATCTTCGAGTTGCCTGTTTGCTTTTAATTTGGGTGCAGTTTTGCAATTTTGTCTTGAGAATCCTTACCTCCATATTCTGCCCATCTTCTCAAAATGTTCTCCAGTAGCTTGTTTTTGTAACCAAAGGGATAAATGATTTCTGTGTGGCTTGATTCTCATGCTTTGAGACGGTGTCCCTGATGGTCTGACAGGCAAATATGGGTGAAGCCAAGATGGAGCTTTGAAATAAGGGCCAGCTGGGTAGGTGTGGGCACAGATGCTGGTTGTGGATGACTGATAATTCCGTGCAAACTCTCTGATATCATCCCTGCTGCAGGGAGAGAGGCTTGGGACACACATATGGGGATAGAGCTGAGTAGAAGTGATAGCTCAGACTGGGCATGAAGGACATCAGGAGGTACCTGGTAGCACTGGCCTCAGTCAGACTCACAGCTTGGGTCCTCTGTGTTCCCGGGGCTCTTCGCATTGAAATAATCCGCCTGATACATCTGCAGGTCAGTTCCCCTGTGGGAGTGATGGTCAGTATGAACCACAGACATCCTCATGTCTGGTCTTTGAGGCCTTTACTGATTGATCGCTAGTGAAGCTATGACTGTGGTCTGTGGCTGCACAGCTGCATTGGGGGCAGGGGTGTCACAGTTTAACAGCATCCACCATTGACGTTGTTCTATGCAAATAGGTAAAGTACTGGGTGGAAAGTGTTTTTTTCTTGAACCTGAACTCTAATAACATTGTTATTTCACTTATGTCACATGCCATTTTTAGTATTATATGAAAGTTATGTCTCTATACATACATCTCGTTGGTCTGAGTGATTGTAATATCCGTCAGGGCACAGCAGTTAATTTAACAAATGTTTATTAAGCACCTAGGGTGTGTCAGGCAGTCAGTGTGTGTTATAAGCACCAAACACAAGCAAACAATATCCATCCCCTGACCAGAAGAATCTCAGAGATTAGCAGGAGGAGACAGACAGATAAGTAGACAGATAATTAAAATGTTATTGTATATAATGTAGGTAGGGGTAGTGTAACGATAGAGATATCCACTTGAAATAAGAAAATAAGATACTTTGAGTTGAGTGTTAAAGACTGAGGAGGAATTAATTGCCCAGTTGAAGAGGGGTGGGAGGGATCTTCCACAAAGGTCAAGAGGTCGACATTAGCAAGGATATATCCATGGGAAATGACTTCCTTGCATAGAAAATCAAAAGTGAGTTGATCATCTAGACATACAAGTGGTAGGTGGGGTCGAGAAATGAGACTAGAATGGTAACAAAGTTGTCATTTCAGTATTATTCTGCGAGGGTGAGTTTGTCATAACTTTGGGGATGCTACTGGCATCTGGTGGGTAGAGGTCAGTGGCGTTGATAAGCATCCTAGAGTGGACAAGATGGCCCCTCACCACAAAGAATTATCTGGTCCAAAGTGTCAACAGTGCTAAGGCTGATAAACCCTATTTTCAATCTTTTCATTATGTCTGGCTTTTACCACTCAAGTCTCAACTCAAAATTCATTTCTTCAGTGGGCTGTCTTGCCTACCCATCTATCAGAAAAATTTGCCTCTTCTTATCCATCATTTTCTTTTGTGTAGCTCTGTTTTATTTCCTTTGTACCTTTTGATACCACCTGATATTATATTATGCATTTGTTTACTTTCTTCATTTGTTTCTTCCCCCTAAAATATAAACACTGTGAGGTCTTAGATGTATTTGCTGCTTTACCCCCAAAATTTAGAACAGTGTGGAGGACATAGGCAAATGTGTAGAAAAACTTGATGTCAGGGGGTTCTGGGTGGAGGAACGCAATGATCTGGATATAGGTTCTGTGGTGCTGAAATAATAATCGCAGTTAACATTTATTTTTATGATGTTTACCAGACTTAGTTCTAAGTATTTTACATGTAGTAACTCACTTAATTCCCCATACAACTCCAGAGGGTAGACAGCATGATTATCCCCATTCTTTTTATATGAGGAAACTGAGAAAGAAAGGTTAAGTATTTTCCCAAGGTTATATATGTGGTGTGGGGTTACACTCCCATAGTGAGTGGCAGTGCTAAGCAGGTGTAAGACCCTGGTGATCTGTGTGTATTCACACATGCTCTTTATGGCAATTAGTCTGAGTAAATTGTGGATTAGAGGAATTCCAAACAGTGCGTCCCACAATAGAGATGCCAGGTCAGATAGAAATCAGAGGTGGGTAGTTGGGGGACATAGAAGATTTACTAATGAAGATCGGTGCATTGCAGGACATGGGGTATGCTACTCTAGTAAGGGTGTCCAGTGGCCCAGAGAGGTCCAAGCTAATGAGCAGGGTACACTTACCTAAGGGATACTTCGGTTAGGAGGGGAGATGCAGTGAGCCCTGGCCTCCATGTCAGTTCTGGGCTTGGGAAGTTGTGTTTTGAGTGGTGGCATAATGCTGAGCAATACTTCTGACACAGGACTGTCAACAGTTCTTACAGGCCATTTGTAATGTCAGAAATGAGCCACAGTGATAACTGGGATGATGCGTTGGCGCAGAGGCAGCCTCTGGGCAGAGGCTCTCTGCCTGGGTGGCTGAGCTCCTTCTCTTCACTGTAGCCCAGCCCACCACTCCTTCAAGGTTCTTGTCCTGGTGCTTCTGGAGTTCTTCGAACTAAGGCCGCATAGCCGGGCCACTCTGTTCTAGTTCCTGTCCACTCAGCCCGACCTGGTACTGGTGGGAGACCACGGGCTTGACCTCTGGTTGGGGAGCCAGGTGGTTTCTGCAGTCAGCCTCCTGGACATGACTGAGGAGGGCGACCGCTCTGTTTCTGTCTCTCTCTTACTCTCAACTTCCCTTTCCCAGTTGTGGAACCACAAGCTGGAACTCAGTGAATTCTGCTGTAAACACACCTAATGGAGAAAAGCAGGCAGCACCTCTGGGTCTCTAATACATTTCACCACTTTGGGGGAGGGCCTTTGGGATCAATGGGGCAGTGCTCGTTGGATGCTGAGTTTAAAGCTTCTCCTTGCCTGACACTGGAGGGGACTAGTTGGTTATTAGAAATGGGGTAGAGAGGGTTGCTACACTTCTAACGGTGGGGTCTGGTGGTATGGGGATATAAAGAGTTTGGGGGCCTGTTGCTGAAAGTTTCAGTCTTCTCTGCGTCCAGTGGGAGCAACAGGTAGATGTAGATGTTTGTGAGAGCAGGGCTATTGTTCTGTTAGGCCTGAACCCAGGAACAGAGGGTCTTGGTGTGTTTTCTGCACAGTAGTGGTTGGTAGTGTTGTCTAAGTTGTTTCCAGAAGCTGGGACTGGCATGGACTGGCTGAAACCGATGTCTGGCAGTGGAGGAAAAAGCAAGGGAGACTTTGAGCCTGATTATAGGTAGAGCTACCTGTGGAAGCAGGGACTTAAGTCAAGTTGAGTTTGTAAAATAGACACATTGGAAGACTGGAGTTGGGAGATTATGCCTGGGAAGTTCTCATGAGAAAATTATGCAACAAGGGAGAGACCCTTCATGGGGAAGCTCTGCACCCTGATACTAAGAAAGAAACGGATGATTTTTGGAAAGATTCAGGTGAAGAAATGCAGATTCTATAAATAGCCAATAAAATAATAATAAAACAAACGATTGTACTTTTATGAACTGAAAGCCAATGGTATTTAGTACTTTTTGGGGGGGTGGGGGAGGTAAAGCGAGAGGAAATCATTTGGATAATTATGATATTTCCATGTTTGCAATGAAATTCACGATATCTAATACAGTGAGCCAGTGCAGAAAATGGAAGGCTTATTGCTGTTTTATGGCCAGCATGGGTAGCCACTGAGAGGGTTTAGCTAAGGGAGTTAATTTTCATATTTGTCTTTCAATTAGATTATGCAAATGACTGCTCAGGGAGTGAGTCAATAGACTCTTGTGCCAGTGTAGGTGAAAAAAGTGGTTGAAGGCAGAGCTAGTAGATGGAGAGGTTGGAGGAGATCTTTAGAACTTAAAGCTAAGAAGACTTGATTGCATGGATGCGATTGATTGGGAACAAAGGAGGAAGCATGGTTGACTTCTGTGTTTCAAATTTTCTTGGTTAGTGAAGCCGGCACCTCAGATAAGGCAGAGGGCATGATGAGCTACACTGGACAGAGAAAATGATGAACTAAATGTCAGCACCGTTGCATGCAAGGTACCTGTGAATCATCAGGGTGAAAAGGCCCATTGGAAAGGGAATCTGATGTTCCAGAGATACTGGTCTAGGGTGGGTGTGTAGATTTGGCAATAGGAGCTGAAATCATGGGAGCAAACGTGATTTTCTTGGGATGCTTGGTAGAATGAGAAGAAAGGAGGACTTGGGGCACTGTGAAGTCATATCAACATATACAAGCCCAGAAGAAGGGGCTCAGCATGGAAACGGGAAGGGCAGTAGAGTCACATTTCAAAATTGGTTGCTCTCAAGCTTCTGTCTGAAGTCTCTTCTTGTTCTTGTAGCATTCATTCTGTCTCGCTCTGTTCCACCACAATATTGTTTATTTTCAATGGGATAAGTGATATTTTAGAGGCATTAGACAATAGCTAGTGTAAAGGACCACTAAAGCTTCTTCAGACCCAGATTCTCATATTTCCTCATAGCATGTCCCCGATATGAACTTCAGTGACTGATGTGTAGTTGGATCTCAAGAAATAAATGATATTGAATACATGAATTTGAAGGTGTTTAAGACTAAAGAAAGAAAGAACCAATGTACCATTTCATTAGAGAATTTGTTTTGAACCCACATTTATGAAAGAAGAAATTTGTAGACCAATTTATTGTTTTCCCCTCTATTTCACAACATACTCAACTCCCAACTTCTTAAGCAAACTGGTTAGCTAGTTTCAGAAAAGGGAACAGTTAGAGCAGTACCTTACCCATCTGCAGAAGCTGGGCCAGTAACTCAAATAATAATGATCTCCTAAGGCGGATCAGGTGTACTGGCTTCACACATGGGTGGTGGGGGGAGGCTCTCCCATTCTCCCAGCTCTCAGGTGCATCATGCACCATGAGTTCTTCTCTGTGCTGCTCTGGGATGAAGGAGGGAGATGACTTTTTGAAAAAGACTAAACAGAAGAAATGCAGATTCTGTACATACCTAAGAAGAGTAATAATAAAACAAATAATTCCACTTTTATGAACTGAAAGCCAATGCTATTTAGTTCTTTTTTTAAGCTGGGAGGCAAAAGCAGAGCAAATATTTTGGGTAATTATTGCTGTTTCCATGTTTGCAGTAGGACTTAAGATAGCTAAGGAGAAGCTTAATCTTTTCCATTGTCCAAACTTGGAGGTTTCTTGAGGAATCCAGAGATGTGAAGTTGCTGCTCAAGGAGTGTATTTTCTTTTTCTTTTTTAAAAAATGTATTTTATTGATTATGCCATTACATTTGTCCTATTCCCCCCCTTCATTCCCCTCTACCCTGCACACCCCTCCCCCACCATTCCCTTTTGTTTATGTCCATGTGTCACAAGTTCTTTAGATTCTATATTTCCCATACTATTCTTGCCCTCCCCTCTGTCTATTTTTTTTACCTACCATCTATGCTACTTATTCTCTGTACCTTCTCCCCCCTTCTTCTCCTCCCATTTCTCTGTTGCTAACCCTCCACGTGATCTCCATTTCTATGGTTCTGCTCCTGATCTAGCTGTCCTCTTAGTTTGCTTTTGTTTTAGGTGTGGTTGTTAATAACTGAGTTTGCTGTCCTTTCACTGTTCATCTTTTTATCTTCTTTTTCTTAGGTAAGTCCCTTTAACATTTCATATAATAAGGGCTTGGTGATGATGAACTCCTTGAACTTGACTTCATCTGAGAAGCACTTTATCTGCCCTTCCATTCTAAATGAAAGCTTTGCTGGATAGATCTATCTTAGATGTAGGTCATTGGATTTCCTGACTTGGAATACTTCTTTCCAGCCCCTTCTTGCCTGTAAGGTCTCTTTGGAGAAATCCGCTGACAGTCTGATGGGAAGTCCTTTGTAGGTGACTGTCCCCTTATCTCTTGCTGCTTCTAGGATTCTCTCCTTCATTTTAATCTTGGCTACTGTAATTATGATGTGGCTTGGTGTGTTCCTCCTTGGGTCCAACTTCTTTGGGACTCTCTGAGCTTCCTGGATTTCCTGGAAGTCTATTTCCTTTGCCAGATTGGGGAAGTTCTCCTTTATTATTTGTTCAAATAAGTTTTCCACTCATGGCTGTTCCTCTTCCCCTTCTGGTACCCCTATAATTCTGATGTTGGAATGTTTAAAGATGTCCTGAAGGTTCCTAAGCCTCTCCTCATTTTTTTGAATTCTAGTTTCTTCATTCTTTTCTGTTTGGTCATTTTTTTCTTCCTTCTGGTCCACTCCCTTGATCTGAGTCCTGGTTTTCTTTCCATTACTATTGGTTTCCTGTGCATTTCCCTTCATTTCAATTAGTTTAACCTTCATATGTTCCTCTAATTTGTGACTAAAATCAACCAGTTCTGTGAGCATCCTGACCACCAGTGTTTCGAATTGTGCATCTGAAAGGTTAGCTATCTCTTGGTTGCTTAGTGCAGGAGCTCAGGGGGTGGTTGGCGAATCCCAGGTGTGAGGTGGCAAAGGGCGGACCCAGGGAGGGTGCAAGGTGGCTGGCTGACCATGGTCACACAGATAAACCAAGCGAAGGAGCAAGCAGTGACACAGACCGCTCAGGCTAGGGCCCCAGTGACGGGAATTAAAGCCTAAAAGCACCAATTGGAAAAACTTCTGGGGTTGAGGTGCTGGGAGAAGCTTCCAGGCTCACAGAGAGTTCATTGGAGAGACCCACAGGGTCCTGGAGGGTGCACAAGCCCACACACCTGGGAACCAGCACCAAAAAGGCCCAATTTGCTTGTGGGAAGCAGCAGAGGGGACAGGAATCTGAGAGAGAGCAGAACAAATGCCATTGCCCCTCTCTGACCCTGCCCCCACATACAGCATCACAACCCAGTGACTGGGTCGCCCCACCCTGGTACACACCTAAGGCTCCACCCCTTATATGTAATAGGCACGACCTGACCAAAACATTATGGCTCAAGCAGAAAAAGAGCTCAAAGCCCCAGAGCCAATGTATTTTCTTTTTTATATGTGCCTATTTGACCCCAAACTAGTGTACCATTGGGTTTGAAGTATAAATGATACACCCACATAGTTCATTCTGCTTCTGGAATGTTTGTAGGCTTAGCTTCTTCTCTGTACTTATCCTCCAGGGAGGTTTATGCTATTTAATAATACTTAGAGAGTCTGGTGCATTTCTCCTCTCATTCTGAGCCTCAATTCGTGTGCCAGGTTGCTTGGAGCAGCTCAGCTCCATGTGGTCAGAGGAGCTAGCAGCTGTCAAATGCTCAAGAGTGCAAAAGACTCACCCCTTCTGAGAGGGATGAGGTTGGTGATGAAATTTGAACCCCTTTTGGCATCTCCACACTATGTAAAAACGCTTGACAATGTTCCACTGCAGGGCTGAGGAGTTTTTATTAACTCCTGAACTAAGAGCCCTGATATTAGAAAGGGCCTCATGAAGGCTTTTGTGACTGGTAGCTTCTCTTCATTCTTCCCCTCCATTCTTCATTGTATCTCTGCATGCACCCCTTTGTCCCACTGTGGAGAGCCTTTTAAAATGGAGAATTGGAAGGACAAACCAATGATCAGAAGAGGCAGTGTGGCTGCCCTTTGAGGTTTAATCATGTGGCCCGTGCTGTTTTTGTGTTCAACAAAAATCCATTTAGCCTCATTATGAATGTGTCTTCTCTTGGGCTTTCACTTCCAAGACTATTTCAAGGGAAATTATATTCAGATATTAGTCACAATTGCCCCTGTCTCACTCAACAACTATTAGAGTTATCAAATATCTTGAACCAGGAAGTTGCATATTTGCCAGCATTAAATGCACAGCCTGAAACTCTAATCTTCGATTTGGAGAAAAAGCATTACATTTGAGTGGGTTAGGATATTGCCAGAAATGCATTTTTCCATCTGTTTCATGGTAAGAGCTATTTTAGGATTTGAAATTTACAGCTAAGGACATTCTGCCATCTTTGCAAAGTAGACTGGAACTGGAGAGTGTGATAAAGATTGTAGGTCCTTGGGAGCAGTCCTGTGTATGGAGGATGAACTTGAAGGAAGTCAGTTTCTTTCTGTTTTGGTTCCTTGAGTGATAAACATCCTTGATGTCTAATACTATCAAGCCAGCACCAGCACACTCAGTGCCCAAGAGGGTGGTTCCCAACGTGTTCTTGTCCACAGTCCTGCAAACTCCAATCTGACATGACCCAAAGTCATTGTCATGGTATTTTCTTACCCTTTCCCTCTGACCTGAATCTGCCCTGAAAATATTGGTATCAAGTTAGTTCATCCTTACTTACCTACTGTAACACATAAAAATGAAGATTGTAAGTGTGCCAAAGCCAAGTAAGGAATCAGAGGCCAGGTTAGGTGTTGGTTTTCAGCCTCTTCACTAGTGTGGGCCCAACGTGCATCAGTGTATGTATGTATTTGTTTATTTTTAAACAAATAAGCATGTTTTTAATATGTTTATTAATTTTAGAGAAACTTATCATCTTATTTATATGTCAAAAAACTAGAAGATATGAGGCTTATCTCCACTTTACAGCTAGGTTAAAGCTATAACTCAAATTGCGCCTCAAAAGCTGGAAACTGCGTTCCTATCTAGGTTTACCTGCCTAGGGCTTGCACCATCAACCATTATTATGAACTGCCTCTGTTACCAGGGCAGAGTGGTTCTCCTGCAGAGTGGGAGCCTGGGGGAGTGGAAAGTGAAGCGGGGTCTTCCTGGGGCCCACTACTCACGAGATATTGTACCTCAAACAAGCCCTGCAGCTTCCCTAACACTCAGAGTTTTCATCCATAAACTGAAGATGACAATGACCGTACAGGTTGTCGTCGTGGGAGATGCAAACCAAAGTGAAATGTATTATAAAGCAAAAACAGGAGGATGCTTCAAGGGTTATTCCCTGCCTGGCTTTGCCAGGGCATTCAGAAATTATCAGTGATTTTATAAAGATGTTTTACCCAGGTGGTCAAGAAGGGACAGTTCATTTGGAGATCCGTCTGCTCTGCCTTTTTCTGTGAAACCAGAGCTCAGTTGCCAGTGTGACTTGGTCCCCCCTGCTGTATGTGTTACTCTTGTCCTGCACAGTCTGATCGATCTGGAAGGCTGAGTCATGGTCCTCAGACTGAGTCCCCACCTTCCTCAGTGACAACAGGGTTTATGCGACAGATTTCAGTTCCTCCCGATGGATTTGGCTAAATGTTGTCACTTCTTAGTCTCTCTCTCTTTCTCCATGTTTTCAAGTATTTCTTCTCTTTCAGTGGTAATGCTACCACTGAAATACCTTTTATCAGTACTACATAAACTCTTGCAAATATATTTGCAGCTTAAAGAAGTTATAGAAATGCATAATGTGTTATAAGTTACATGAATGATAATTTGTTAAAGAATGACCAAATTGTCTTGATCTGGGTCAGCTACCTCATAGATAAGAAAGGGTTTTAACAAGAATAGAAGGATATGATTGGACCCAAACTTTTTAAAAAAAATGTGGCAACAGAGATAGAAAATCTCATCTAACCTTCTAAATATTGTACATTTAATATACAGTTTTGTACATTGAATATAGGAGATAGGTGTACTATTTATATAAATAAACATTCTGACATTCACAGTTAGATTTTCCACAGAGGGAGCTTTTAACTCAAACTGAGATAATGGTGCTAGGAAGAAATATTTATTAATGTAAAATACTTATCAGGCATTAATTGTCTGCCTTTAACCAAATCTTATATACCATTTCCCTTCTCACATGTCCATCTTCAGCACTAACAACCTGCTAAATGTTCTTTGATTTTTCTTGCTCTTTCTTAGAGTATTTTGTGTTTGTTTTCTTCTGAGGTTGACCAGGAAATTATTTCGGGGGAAGAAGATGGCTTTTTGCAGACTGTGATTTTTGGTTGGGAGTGATGGAAGGGGGTCTGTTAAATCCATTTTGTTTGTTCTTGGTCAGAGTGGAGCTGAGAATGGATGGCGCCATTTGTGAAACCCCACAACTCTTCCAGTGTAACCCCATTAAAGGGCCTCCTGACAGCAGTAGGTAAGGAGTAGCTCAGGGGTGTTCCTGTTTAATCCCTTTAAGCTCAATGTCTTGTGTTATTAGATCCACCTGCCTGCTTTATCACTTCATCTCTGGATAGCACACCATTGTTGCTGGAGCAGAATTCAGCCGAGATTCTAGTTTGTTGGTCGACAATAAGCAGGTTAGAGTGTCTGATGAAGGCTGATGCATGAGCTCAATCTTTGGGATTATGGTCAGTGAAAACAGGGCCAGCTCTGCCACACATCTGTGGTAGCGACTGGTGCCCTTCACCAACCCGTCTGGCCGTCTATGTGCTGGGGGTTTGGAAGCTGCATTTCCTGGCTTCCTTCTGTTTGGGTGGGGTGCCTGATCAGCTCTGGGCAGTATGTTGTGATTGGAAGTGATGTATGCTGATTCTGGTCTGCAATGTTTATTTGCCAATTCGAACCCTTCCAGGGATCTTTTTCCTTTTGGCTACGTTCTCCATTATCAGCCTGGGTCCCAGAAATCCCCAGCCAAGCCTTTATAGACAGGCACTATGGCCTGGAAATAAACTGTTGTTTTTAAACAAATGAGACATTTCTTGAGTGCCTGCAGCATATCCGCGGCAAGGCTACTGAAGCAGTGATCCATAGGCAGGGGCCCGCGCGCTTGGTGAGCAGTCACGGTGTCATGTCGGTGACACTTGCTTTCCTGTCACCTTTACCAAGCAGTCCATCTGGCACTCTGAGAACATGTAAGACCTTCCTAATAAATGTATTAGGGGCAAACTTGTTTAGTAGCTTCAGAGTTTTTAATTTTTTTTCTTTACAAAATGTTTCCTGTCTCTCCTTGCCTCAGCCTTTAATGTTTGGTCTGGCACATAGCAGCCACTCAATAAATGAACGATGAATGCTTTTGTGCATAAATCCATTACTTTGAAGAGAGCTTGCCATTAGCATCATAGCAGTATTTTCACTCTCTCTGAACTTGCTGTTGCCAGTTATTCTTTTATTAATTCAACTCTGCATCATACTGTTACCATTCGTCAGGGCTCCCCTGGTGAGAGGCAGATGCTGCTTTGGCTGCCGTGGTCTCTGGGCGAGCGAGCAGCACAGGGCACCCCGGTCTCTACTCTGAGCTCTGCAAACCCAGGCAACATATGGGACTCTGGCTCCTGAAAGCAATAGAACCCCTTACTCCTGCATCATTGTTGGCCATGGCCCTCACATCCCAGTACTGCTAGCTCTGGAAATATTTCCTCTTTTGAATTTTTTTTTAATTACAGGGTTTCAAGTAAGATGAAACTTCTCTAACCCTTGAGACTCTCAGTCTCTCAATTTGTTCCCATCAGGACACACCTCGAATGTCTGTCCTATCATTGTTAAGTGCTGAGTGGGAAGAGGACAGGGCTTAGGACAGCCTGGGACTTCAGTCTTTTTTTTTTTTTTTTTTAATCTTCCCCCAAGGAAATTTCTTTCATTGTTTTTAGAGAGAGAGGAATCAGGGGCAGAGTGTGGGAGGGGGAGAGGGAGAGAAACACTGATGTCAGAGAGAAACATGTATTGGTTACCTCCCATATGCTTCCTGACCAGGAATCAAACCTGCAAGCTGGCTGTGTGCCCTGACCAGGAATCGAACCTGTGACATTTTGGTCTACAGGACAACACTTTAAGCAACTGAGCCACACAGCCAGGGCACGAGTCTTCAGTCTTAATACCTGGAGACAAAATATCAGGCTTTATAACACTAAGCACAAATCCTGCCCGATTAGACAGGGACCAGAGGGGAGAGGGGAGGGAATTTCAGGGGGAAAAGGGGAGGGATTTAGAAGAACTAGTATAAAGGACACATGGACAACAACTAAGGGGGGTGGAAATGGGAGGGAGGTTGGGAGCACTGGGGGGTGGGCGGGGATGTGAGTAAAAGACATAAAACTGTACTTGAACAATAATTAAATAAATTTTAAAAAAACTATTAAAAAAAGAAATTTCCCTTAAAACCATTCCTTCTCTTCATTCCTCCTGACATTGCTTCAAATCTGTCTCTCACATCTGTTGATTATATTATTAAATTAGAACTGTGCCTGGGACATTGGTAAGGCTAAGCTATTATTATCTTTATTATTGCTGTTTTGGCAGCCTCATGTTCTCCTTGTCTCCAAGCTTTCTCCACTGCAATCTATACTCTGCACCTTGACAACATAGATCAGATTCTGTCTTTTCTCTATTTTTAAGGCTGTCTTTCCTCTGCTGCCCAAGGGGAAAGCCCCAAATCCTGAGCTCATTGGACATCTGCAATTGTCACCTACCTCAGCCACATCTGAATCACTGAGGGAGCTGCTCCAGCTCTCCATTCCCACACTCTCTTCCCCAAGACATTCCTATAGGTTGATGGCGATGAGGAGGGAGAGGTACCACATCCTGGGAAGAGAATGTGCATGCGGTTTGAGAAAACTCCCCAGGTGTTCTGAGATGACTTCTTTTTTTAAAATTAAATTTAATGGGGTGACATTGGTTAATAAAATTATATAGGTTTCAAGTGTACAATTCTATGATACATCATCTTTATATTGCAATGTGTGTTCACCACCCAAAGTCAAATCTCCTTCCATCACCATACACTTGACCTTCTCTACCTTTCCCTCTGGTGACTGCCATACTGTTGTCTGTGTCTATGAGGGTTTTTTTGTTTGTTTTTTCACTTGTTGCTTTCGGTTTTATATCCCCCGTGAGTAAAATAATACAGTTTTTGACTTTTTTCTGTCTGACTTGTTTCACTTAGCATGATGCTCTCAAAGTCCATCCGTGTTGTCAAGAGTAGCAGTATTTCATCTTCTCTTATGGCTGAGTAGTGTTCTCTAGTATATGTGTATTGCATCTTTTTTTTTAAAAAAAAGATCTTATGTATTTATTTTAGAGAGGAGGGAAAGGAGGGAGAAAGAAAGGGAGAGAAATATTGATGTGTGAGAGATACATTGATTTGTTGCCTCTCACACACCCCCAGCTGGGGACTCGGCCTGCAACCCAGGCATGTGCCCTGATTGGGAATAGAACTGATTCCCCTGATTGGGAATGACACTTCAATTCACAGACCAGTACTCAATCCACTGAGCCACACTAGCCAGGGCGATTTTCTTTATCCAATCATCCATCAAAAAAACCTAGGTTGTTCCCATGTTTTGGCCACCTTGAATAATGCTGCAGGGAACATAGGGGTGACTTTTCCCACACCTGGCCACCTCACCTCCCAAGAGAGAAGCCCCACCTGACACTGCCCTCCCACGGTGCTGCCACGTGCAATGTGGGTTCTGCCCATGCCAAGCTTCTGGGCCTCCTCGAACTCATCATGCTTTCACACTCCCATACTTTGCACATGCCTTTAAGTGCCCTTCTAGGCCCTGCTCCTTTTCTCTGCTTGGGTCCTTTTAAAAAAGGCTTTAGTTTAAATGTCAGTGTTTAGGCTTTTCCCTACAGTCCCAGATGGTTGTCTCCTCGGGTGGTACTGGGCATTGACCCATATTATTGATACTCGACATATTGTGGTCTCATTATTTGTGCCTGCGCTGCCTGGAAAGTTCTGTGATCTTCTACTAGGTTTTCATTGAGTTTTTGTACACAGTCAGCACTTGATGAGAGGCAGCAGTCTGTTGAAGCATGGGCTTTGCAGTTGTCCCTCCCAGGGGCCTGATGACAACGAAATGAGATAACGTACAAGGCACTTAGTCCAGGGCCTCTTAGCAAGTACTCACTTAATGGCACATGCCATTTTTCTGAGATAAATATTTAGCTTTTAATAACTATATATATACTTCTCCTATTGATATGCTATATTGTTTACACATGAATATCCATGCCAGGATGCATACATTTCTCATCCAGATAATTATCAATCAGTATTTACTGAATAAACATGATTGTTGTGCAGAATATGTACTACATCATCCTGCTCTCAAGGAGAGTATGACCAACCACCGACATCAACACAAATGTGCGTCATGGCCTTTCTGCCTTGTACTGGACAAACTTTTTCTGGGGTTCAGGGCGCGTAAGCAGGTACCTGTGTGGTACTGTTCCTTCTCCTTCCCCTGTGCCTTCTGCCAGATAGGCTGGTGGTAATGATTGTTATGTGTGGTGGAAATAGAACTCTTTGGAGATTTCATATAGTTTTCAGCCCACTTCTTTGCCCCAGCTGGGCTACTTGCTTGGACAATGTCATGCTTGGTGGGGAGAAGAGCAGATGAGAAGCCTGGATCTATTATAGATGGTCCCTGACATGTGATAGTTTGACTTATGACGGTTCGAGTAATGATTTTTTGACGTTATGACTGTGAAAAAGCAGTATGTATTCAGTAGAAACTGCACTTTAAATGCAGATTATTTTCCTGGGCCAGTGATATGCAGTATGATGCTCTGCCATGATGCTGGTCAGCGGCAGTGACGCGCTCACAAGGGTGAACAGTGGATATTGTGTTGCCAGCGTGTTTTGGATGATGAGTGTCTGCATCCCATCAGGTCTTCAGAATGCCCATCTGCAGGTGAGGAGGCTGTCCGCTGTGCATGTTGTGAGTCCCACAAAGCCCCTCTGTTTTTCACTTTTAGTACAGTATTCAATACATTACATGAGATGTTCAACACTTTATTATAAAATGGGCTTTGTATTAGATGGTTTTGTCCAATGTAGTCTCTTGTGAAGTGTTCTGAGTGTGTTGAAGGTAGGCTAGGCTGAGCTTTGATGGTATTTAGGTTAGGTGTATTAAATGCATTTTTGACGATAGTTTCATGTTACAATGGGTGCATCTGGACGTAACCTCATCCTAAGTCCAGGAGCATCTGTGCTAATCTCCATCCTGAGCACAGAGGCAAAAGTTTCAGTGTCTGGTTCTCTCCAGTCTGGTGTATCACTGACTTCAGAATAAGCTATACCTGTCTCAAATCCTGACTCCGTCACTTTGGGCTGGACCCCATTTCTTCCTTTGCAAAACAGTGGATAACAACACCTGACTCAGAGAGCTCTTCTGAGAAGGAAATGCAAGTTGTCAGTTGTTTGGCATGTTCTCACAATCAGTGAGAGCCCCTAGTATTGCTCTCCCTTTGATTTATTCCCCCTTCTCCTCGAGGCATCCCTTCACCTGCCGTTCAGGTGGGCACCTTCATTGGGTAAATTAGAAAACAAAGGAAGGATGAGGGTGTAGGTAGAAAATGGAGGCTGCACAATTGTTCTTGCTCACAAGTGATCCATAAGATTCGATGAGGTCAAGAAGAAGAAATGAAACACCTATTCCCTCGATGTGACGTGACTACAGTTCTGCCTGGATTATCACTTAGCATCCCAGAAATTATCTTCTCGTGCTTTGTGTAGCTCACTCCAGCTCCGGGCCACAGTTCTGACGCTGGCTCAGCCTTGGCTGACCTGCATGAGCTCAGATGAGTCCTGTCACCTTTCTTAGCTTCAGTTTTCTTATCTTCAGAATGAGAATGTGAGCCTTTGTGATCTTGAAGGTATTTTCAAGTATAACATTCTAAGACATTATGCCCATCTGAGAGCAAGTGGAATTGTGAAGCCTTGCAGGTTTTGAGTTAGGAAAGCTTATGGCAGGTGTTCGTGTTCATCTGCCTGGTGCATGTTTACGCACTGCCCTTGTCTGGCCTTGAAGAATGTCATTTTTTCCCCTCCTTGTTTCTAGTGGGGACAATACTGTATTGCCACAAATCATGGTGTCACATCTGTTTGAGAAGCCAACTACACACACCGCTTTCCTTTGGATGCTCGTCCAGGAATTTCTCCAGCCGGCAGGTTGCCTCAATAATTCATGACTCCAGGTGGTTGCTCTCTGGCCAGGAACCTGTTCTCCCCACCAGCCAGGACAGCAGAGGAGGTGGGAGGTATTTGCTCTCCATTCATTCTCTCACCAGAAACGGCATTGGTGATTGTCAGGCAGGTGAGGGGAATGCTGTCACGCTCAATAGACATTGTCAGACCCGATGTGAGTCAGTGTTCGCTTTCCCCAAGCACAGCTGGGAAACAAAGGAACAGATTTGCTGGAGATGTACACAAACTGAAAGCTATTATGTTAAAAAATAAATAAGTAAAATGAGGGAAAAGGCATACGGAGTGAAATGATCTCTTTAAGGCGCCTTGGGAAAATAGCGCTTCATACGCATCAGTACAATGGTACAGCCATCCATGTGTGCCAACCTGTAGTTTCTGATGACAGGAATGGATAAACAAGTAATTAATATACAGCCCAGCTGCTTCTGGGTTTTTTTTTCCTTGTTCTCTTTGAGAATCAGTTGGTGGAAACACAGCTGAAAACACAGACTTAGAAACCAAGTCATTTTGGTTGAACATAGAAAAGAGACCTGGATGAGGATTTAGAGATAATACCCATTCAATTCCGTAAGCCGACAAAGTAAGATTAGACCAGACAGACAGAAATTTTGCTCCACTCTCAAGGATAAACATCATTTTCCATTTCATTTGGTGGGTTGGCCAAGCCCTGCTGTGAGTAATTTGTTTAATGCGGGCTCCTTTATAAGGCGGACAGTGGGTCCCAGTGCCTCTCCTTCCCTGTGCCCATCTGAGCTCCTGGTGCAGGACGAGTCCCTCTGGGTCCTCTCCCAGCCAGGGCCAGCGTTAGCCAGCCTGCACATGAACACCAAAAGCAACTTAAATCGTTTAATTTTTTTGCTGAAAGAATTCAGAACTGCTCTTTGTTTTTACAAGTAACTTATAATAGCAGATATCGTTTTATTTTTGTTGCTTGCATATTCAGGGGGCCAGAGAGATTTGTTGAAAGAACAGAGTACGGGAAGGACCTCTCTTCCAGAGAGGAAAGAGGGCGGAGAGCCAACAGCTACATCTTATTAAAGCAGAGAATACTCGCTTTTATTTATATGCCTAGAACATTCCAGATCAGGTTCTTATAGTCTCTCTTTATAATAACTGTAAAGTGGTAATTTTCTTCATTTTCCTGAAGAGGAAGCTGATGCTCAGAGAGGCTAAGTAACTGCTCAAGCTCACATATCCAGGCAGGGCTGAGGAAGAAGTTCAGTCAATGACTAATTGCTTCCTTTTTTTGACAACAGTAGCACAACCAGGCATTAATCTCTCTCTATATGCCAGGCTTTTTGCTGGGAACTGGAGATGGGAAGAGAAAAGAACCCGGGACTTTGTGCCGTGAGCTTCCTGAAGCATGTGTTGCGTGCTCCTGGTCAGGTGTTTCCCAAAGGACATCTCTCAGCTGAGCCTTAGGATAGATAATCATGCAAGGTCGATCTGCTAATGGGCTGATTCTTCAAATAATGAAAAGCATGTGCTCAGACTGTTCTCCCCCCACAGCTCAGATCGTACAGTGAGTGACTGTTGGAATTGGGATCTGGACCCAGGTGGTCTAGTGCTCCAACTCTCTCTCTTTTCAACAGGGATTTAATGCCTATTAAGTTTCCCAAGATATTTGATATGGGCTTAATAGAAGATGCTGGAGGCAAAACTGCATTTGTGTTGGAAACTCATAGGTCAGTGGAGGAAATCATTTTGCTCAGGGAAGGATTTCAAGAGTCTTCAAAGTGATAGTATACGTTAAATCTATTAGCTGTAGACACATAGGTGTGTAAGGTTGATTACCTTAGTTGGTAGAACACATAGATAAAAGTAACATTGAAAAGGAGTAAAATACGGTAAAAAGAAACTTCTGGTGATACACATAGTATTTGTAACTCAAAAAAAATTGAAATCAGTAGGAAGACTTCTGTGAGCGCGTACGTCACACGCTCGCTGACATGAGAGTCATACAACAGAGCGCTAGTCTCGGTCTGTCCTCATGTGGAAGCTTCTGGGCTCTCGGTAATGGAAATCTGGGTTCCTTACTTTGTCCTGAATTTCGTTTTGTCTCACTCAAGTTCCTCTTGCAGCGAGGACCCCTCCATCCTTTCTCTCCAAATGTGGAAATGTTTTTGGTGCCCACTAATGGCTGCAGGGTGTCTTGGCTGATTTTCCTTGTTGTAAGTGAACCAACCGGTCTTTCCATGGGACCCCCGTTTGTAGTGTTGATGTCTGCTGGTGCCCCTCATTTTGCTTTGTGTTGTGCTTAACTACTTTTAATACTTGTCTTGTTTCACCTTTTAACATGTAAGTTTCTTGAGGGCTTTTCTCATCTAATTCTCTGTTATGTTTGGCACAGTGGTTCACGAGTTGTATTAATGAATGTCAGGAGGTATTGGTTAAATGGGATGCAGTTAAAGACCCGAATGAAACATGTAACAAAGAACAACCAGGGATCAGACATCCTCGGACTTGGGGGTAAACTGCTTCCCAAGGGAAGGAGTTGGAGGGGAGAGGCGGGTAGGAGAAGACGGCACCTCTGTAATTTGGCACTGATATGAAATGTATTTTGGGAAATTGGCAAGCCTCTGCAAACCACCTTTGCTGTTCTCCAGCGAGAGCATATTTCCTTGTCAGACAGGAGCTCATACAAACCATCGGGCAAGTCTCCCACCCCTGGAAATCCATAACCCTATTTCTGATGGCACGTGTGGTTACTTGGCAACAATTATGGTATCCCAAATAGAGGATTATTATGATTTCAGGTGTGAAAACAAGGGGAACGAAAGATTAAAATCGGCAACAAAAGGGAGAGACATAGCAAATTTAGAGCTGGAATGGAGTTCTTTCTAAAATGACATTTCTGCATCAAGTTTGCCGTGAAATGAGCGAGAGCACATACTAAAGTTGACATTTTTCCATGGTCAAAGTGTGCTGGGGTTTTTGGTCCCTCTGGCTGGCCTTTTCCCAGCCACAAATCCACACCTGTTTCTTTTCCTCCTCCTTCAGCCCCCTCCCCCAGGGTGCCTGCAGGGCCACGCAAACACACTCCTTTTTTTCCCTTCCAGGTATAGGAGTGAGATACACCCTCAAAGAGCATGTTCTCTGCCAGGACTCACAGGAGCGTGTGAGGACCCAGATCCTGATGAGCAGTGGGTGGCTGAGAGGGTGATCATGCTGCTCAGAGTTGTTATCCGTGTTGTGGCTGGTGAAACTGAGAGCTGAAGTCTACAGTGTGACTTGTTAAAGATCACATGATTGGGAACTGGAGGGTCCCACACTTTCTGGTCCCTGGTCTAATGGGCTAATGTTTTTGTTGTTACACTGGTTTATTTTTGTCATAGGCTGATAGCTGTAGCGATGTAAAGACATTGTTGTTTACTTTTCTGATGTTCGGTCCCCCTTGCTTCTTGGGAGTCTTGATTTTTTTTTCCTAACAGCTCTTGAGATTCAGAAAAGCTGATTCCATTTCCAATTCCAGGGAGCAGGAGCATAGGCAAGTCCAGGTGGGCCTGGGGCGAGGTGGGGGTTTCCGTTATTCTGTTATTACTCATTCATCCATCTACCATATTTGGTTTTCTTCCTCTCCTCTCTTCTGTTGTCTCCTTTCCTTTTTTTCTTTCTTCATTTGTTTTGGCTTCTTTCTTATATGTTTACAACATCACCGAGAATACTGTGGAAGGTTACAGAAATTATAGACATTTTCATGTGAGCGGGAGAGTATGAGTGTATAAATACACAGAAGAGGAACTTGAGTGGTGACTCAGAAGTTTAGGGCAACGTTTGACCTTCCAGCATTTGAAGCACCAGCTAGTACTTCTCATCCTGATCCATGCATGAGTCATGCATTGTTAAGAGTTTTCCAGGCCCCTGAAGTGAAAAAGACAAATCAGTGGGCAAGAGTGATAGGAGAAGTACAAGATTTTATTAGTGTAGAATGAAACACTTTACAAAATGAAAAATTGCAGAGAATACTGACTTCTGTGTAACAGAAAGGGGATTGACACCTAGATTACTGCTGAACACCATGCATTTTAGGATAAAACCCTTGAAAGTCTAAGGGTAACTGTCTAAGGCGAGATAGCAATTCTTTGCTCCAGGTTATACAAAATCCTTGCTTTGGAGCCTGATGGAATGTTTAACTACCATATTTCACTGAGTATATAGTTATGGAGGACCCACTAGCAGGTGCTTGATTAGCCACCATGAGCACTAAATGGGGGAAGAAGTTTTAAAAAATAATATGAGATGTATGTTGATACATGTGTATAGTCCTGAAATAAGATTTGCATATCAATAGTCTTTGAAGCCAGAAGGCCAGAGCTGAATCACTGTTCTGCCAGTCTTATCTGACTCTAGTTTTATACCTATTACCAATGCATATCAGTGGTACTCCTTTCCTGAAACCAGTGAGACACCACCTAGATAATGAAACACTCCAGCTTGTTGTAAGGATGAAGTAGGTATTGCAATTTCTGTTGAACAAGTTGCTCTCAACCCTGCCACATTCTTCAGTGGGGAAACTGGGATCCTCAAATCTCTTGGGTACCGAGATTTCTCATTATCCTTCTAAAGATCCTGGAACTGTTTATCAAAAACAACCATGCCCTGTACCCCTGCTGTCTCTGGTATTTTCTTCCTGCTTTTTATTTCCAACAGTCATCTGGAGATAAACAAACTGAAGGATTGAACCAGAGGGTTTCTGGTGTTGTTGAATACTAAAAATGAGGAAGAACTAATCATTACAGAGGGAAATTTCAAAAAATTGAAATGCTGTGGCTCATAATCTAGCTTAAAAGCTAGTTCCTGATGCAAAATAGATTTGTCTGGTGGGACGGCAAACAATCCCTATGTCGTAGAGGTGTGGTAATGAACCTGTTCATGTCAATCTTTTGTTTAGGTATCTCGTTGACTGAGATGGGTGAGGCTGATTGCCTTTCTGTTTCAGATTGGGCTCCCCTGTGCTTTGCCTTTAATTCTTGGAGGTTCAGAAATGTATTTTTAAAAAATAATTTTTCCTCAGGAAAATCAATCGACTTCTTAAGCACCAGCCAAAAACTGGTAAAACATAATGTCGAAATGATTACTTTTAAAGGAATAAGTTCTAGACAGAATGATTGAACTCAGTATGTTCTCATGAGGAGTGGGACTGCCTTTATAGAAAAAGCTTTATTGAAATATAATTTACATACCATAAAATTACCCTTTTAAAGTGTACATACCATTAGATTTTAGTATATTCACAGAGTTGGGCAATCATCCACACTATTTATTTTTGGAAGATTTTAATCCTTCACCAAGAAACCCTGTATTTATGAGAAGTTACTCTTTATTTTCCTGTTCCCTACAGCCCTTGGCTACATTCATTTTCTGTTTATGTATTTGCCTATTCTGGACATTTCAAATAAATGGTTTCATACATTATGTCTGTCTTTCTTTTCTTTGCTTTTTCTTTTCTCTTTTCCTCCTTCTTCCCTTTTTCCTTTCTTTTCTTTTCCCTCCCTCCCTTCCTTCCTCTCTCTTTTCTTTTCTCCACTTAGCGTAATGGTTTCAAAATTCATCTGTGTTGTAGTATGTGTCAGATCTTCCTTTTAACCATCAGATAATATTTCATAGAATGGATATACATTTTGTTTGGCTATAATGACTGTTGTAAATAAGGCTGATGTAAAAATTTGTATAAAAGCGTTTGTGTGGACATAAGTTTCTATTTCTTTTGGGTTTAAACCTAGGAGTGAAATTGCTGGAAATCTATGTGTAATATTTTAAAGAGCTGCCGCACTATTTTCCAGTGTTGCACCATTTTATAATCCCACCACCAATGAATGGGGAGCCAATTCCTCCACATCCCTAACACCCCTTCCTTCCATTCTCCCTCCCTCTCTCCTCCCTCTTTCTCTTTTATCTACCTATCCATCTATATATCTATCTATCTCCTGTTTGTTCTGTATCTCTGGAGAACCCTGACTAATACACGAAGTGATACTGGCCCCATAGGATAAGTTGAAAGGGATTTCTTACTTTTCTAGTTTTTGCAAGAGTGTTTGAAAAATGAGTATTAATTCTTCTTTAAATGTTTGGTAGAATTCACCAGTGAAGTCATCTGGGCCTGAAGTTTTCTTTGGGAGAAATTTTAAATTACTAATGCAGTCTCTTATCTTGCTATACTTTTATTTATATATATTTTTATTCTTATTTTTAAAAGATTTTTTTCAAAGATTTTATTTATTTATTTTTAGAGAAAGAAGGAGAGGGAGAGAAACATCAATGTATAGTTATCTCTGACACACCCCCAACTGGGGACCTTGCCCACAACCCAATCTTGTGTCCTGACTGGGAATTGAAATAGCAATCTTTTGATTTGCAGGCTGGTGCTCAGTCCACTGAGCCACGCTAGCCAGGGACTATTTCTTATTATTTATTTATTTTAAAATATTTTATTTATTTATTTTTAGAGAGAGAGGAAGGGAAAGAGAAAGAGAAAGAGAGGGAAAGAAACTGCAGTATGTGGTTGCCTTTCATGTGCCCCCAATGGGGACCAGCCCACAACCCAGGCATGTGCCCTGATGGGGAATCGAACTGCAACCCTTTGGTTCTCAGCCCGCGCTCAATCCCCTGAGCTACACTAGCCAGAGCTATGTTTTTCAATACATTTTAATTGAATATGCTATTATCGTGGTCCCAATATTTTTCTCCTTTGCCCCCCTCTGACCGGTACCCCCATTCCCTCCAGCAATACCCCCTTAGTTCATATCCACGGGTTGTACATGTAAGTTCTTTGGCTTCTCCATTTCCTATATGATTATTAACATCCCTGTCAATTTTTTATCTACCAGTTATGGTTCTTATTCCCTGTGCCTTTCTCCCCATTCTTCCCCTTCCCTTGTCCAGCTAATAACCCTCTGAATGATCTCCATATCTATAATTTTGTTCGTGTTCTCATTGTTTGCTTAGTTTCTTTTTTAAGAATCAGTTGCTGATTGTTGTGAATTTGTTGCCATTTTAATGTTCATAGTTTTGATCTTCTTTTTCTCAAATAAGTCCCTTTAACATTTTAAGTAATAATGGCTTAGCGATGATGAACTCCTTTAGCTTTACCTTGTCTGGGAAGCACTTTATCTGCCCTTCCATTCTTAATGATAGCTTTGCTGGGTAGAGGAATTTAGGTTGTAGGTCCTTGCTTTTCATTACTTTGAATATTTGTAGCCAGTCCCTTCTTGGTTGCAAAGTTTCTTTTGAGAAATCAGCTGACAGTCTTATGGAAACTCCTTTGTAGGTAACTCCCTGCTTTTCTCTTGCTGCTATTAAGATTCTGTCTTTATCTTTAACCTTTGGTATTTTAATTATTTATCTTGTTGTGGTCTTCCTTGGGTCCAACTTGTTTGGGGTTCTCTTTGCTTCTTGGCCTTGTATGTTTATTTCCTTTGCCAAATCAAGATAGTCTCCTTTCATTGTTTTTTAAAATAAGTTTTCAAGTTCTTGTTCCTTATCTTCTCCTTTTGGCATCCCTATGATTCAGATATTGGTGAGTATGGAGATGTCCCAGAGGCTCCTTATATTATCCTTGTTTTGTTTTCAGTTATTTTATTCTTCTTGCTGTTCTGGTTGAATGTTTATTTCTTTCTTATGTTCCAAATCTTTGATTTGATTCCTAGCTTCCTCCCCTCCATTGTTGGTTCCCTGTAGATTTTTTCTTTATTTCACTTAGTATAACCTTCATAAACTTCCTGCATCTTTTTTATGTTGTTGCCATACTCACTGAGTTCTTGGAGCATCCTGATCACCAGTGTCTTGAACTCTGCATGTGTTAGGTTGGCTATCTCTGTTTCGTTTTTTTCTTTTTCTGGTATTTTGTTCTGGTCTTTCATTTGGGCCACATTTCTTTGTCTCCTCAATTTGGCAGCCTCCTTGTGTTTGTTTTTGTGTATTAGGTAGAGTTGCTTTGACTCCCTGTGTTAATAGCATGGCCTAGTGTAGAAAAGGCACCTGTAAATTGTGTGGGGTGGATCCTAAGGTAATCATCAGGGCAGGGCAACCTGCTTCACTACTTTGTGGCTTTCTGTGGGGGGAGGGTTAGGAGAGGGGACAGTGCTACTGCCTGGCTTCTTGCCCTGTTTGCCCAGCACTCGCCCTGTTTCCAGTTACTTCACTTACTGCCCGTATGTGACTGGCACTCTTCCAGCTGTCGCCCTGGAGCTGAATCCCAGAGGGATGGGGTTTGCATATGTTCTAAGTCTGTGCAATCCCTTTAAGTGGAGTCTCCTAAAACCCCCCACTATTTTTTACAGTCAGAAGTTATGGGGATTTGTCTTCCTGGCACTGGAAACCTGGGCTGTGTGATGTGGCTTGGGGCTGGGATCACTTGCTCCCAAGGTATCCCTCCTGATTTTTATCCACCACATGTGAAAGTGGGACCACCCATTCTGCTGCTGCTGCCTCTTCACACCATACCATGTCTCTGCCTCTCCTCTCATCTTCTCATCTCCACTCCTCCTATCCATCTGGATGAATGTGGCTTCTTTAAATCCTTGGTTGGTGGACTTCCATACTACCCAGTTTTTTGATGATTCTTGATGTTGTTTTGAGGTCTGGTTGCAATTCTTTCTGTGGTTGCACAAGGAGGCAAAGCATGTTTACTTATACCTCCATCTTGACCAGAAGTTATATTTTTCTCTTGAGCTAGGTTTAGTAGTTTGATTTTTTTTCTAGGAACTTTTCTGTTTTAGGTTTAGGTTACCTAATTAGTTGATGTACAGTTGTCTATAGTACTCCTTATATTTCTGTAAGGTAAGTAGTGATGTCCTTCTTCTTTTTTTTTTAATTTATTTATTTATCTTCAGAGGGGAAGGGAGAGAAATATCAGTGTATGGTTGCCTCTTGTGCGTCCCCGGCTGGGAACTGGCCTGCAGAGAACTGGCCTGCAACCCAGGCATGTGCCCTGACTGGGAATCGAACCGCGATTGTCTGGTTCGCAGGCCCGAGCTCAATCCACTGAGCTACACCAGCCAGGGCCATGATGTCCTTCTTTTATTTCTGCGTTTAGAAACTTCTTCTTTTCTTTGTTAGCCTAGCAGAGGGATTTTTAATTTTATTAATCTTTAAAAAAATTCAACCTTTGGTTTTGCAGATTTTCACTATTGCACGACTAGTTTCTTTTTCATTTATTTCTGCCCTAAACTTTATTATTTCATTTTTTTCTGTTTGTTTTGGGTTTACTTTGTTCTTTTTCTCCATTTTCTTAGGATAGGTTATTGATTTGAGATCTTCATATTTTTTCTCTTCCTTTACCACTGCCTTCTCTTGTGTTAAATATGTATATTTTTAGTATACCATTTTTATTACCTTTCCCTTTTAATTATATATTTTTGACTTATTTTCCTACTGGTTACTTTGGGGGTTACATTTAACATATTTTCTTTAAAAATCTAGATCAGAGTAATACCAATTTAATTTCAATAGTGTATAAGAACTTTGTTCATTTGTAGTTCTGTTCCCTACCTTTTTCTTTGTTCTATTATCATCATACAAATCACTTCTGTATACATTACAACAATTCCAATACCAGGTTATAATTATAGGTTTATGTAGTTGTCATTTAAATCTTATAGAAAAAGATTATGAACAAAAATACATGAATACTGTCTTTTATATTTAACTATGTGGTTATGTTTACTGGTGGTCTTCATATTCTTCCTTGGTATTCAAGTTACTATATAATGCTCTTTCATTTCAACCAAAAGGATGCCCTTTAGTATTTCTTTTAGGGCAGGTCTGCTTGTGAGGGGTCTCTCAGTGTTCATTATCTGGGAATGTGTTAATTTTACCTTCAGTTTGAAGGATAATTTTGCAGCATTTGGTAGTCTTGTTGATAAATTTTTCTTTCAGCTCTTTAAAAACTATATCATCCTCCTGGATTCTGGCATCCACGTTCTCTGATGAGAAGTCAGCAGTTGTTGAAGATTGCTTGCCTATGATGAGTCATTCTGCTTTTGCTGCTCTCAAGATTCTGTTTGCTTTTGGCTCTTGATAGGTTAACTATTATGATGTGTCTAGCTGTGGGTCTCTGAATTATCCTACTTGGAGTACATTGAGCTTCTTGAATGTATACATTAATATTTCCCTTCATTTGGGAAGTTTTCAGTCATTATTTCTTCAGTGATCCTCTCTGCCCTTCTCTCTGCTCCTGCTTAGGACCCCAGTTTTACATGTGTTGCTGCTCATGTCTTACAGGTCTCTGAGGCTTTGTTTATTCTTCTTCATTGTTTTCTCCTGTTCCTCAAATTGAATCATTAAAATGGACCTATCTTTAAGTTTGTTAATTCTTTCTTCTGCCTGCTCAGTTGTGCTACTGGTCCTCTCCAGTAAAATTTTCATTTGTATTAGTATAGTTTTGAAATTTAATATTTCTATTTGTTTTTAAAAGTAATTTTGTCTCGGTGAGACATCATTCTCATAGATTAATGAGATTGTGTTAAAGGAAAATAAAAAATAATTCTCATATTTCTTTAGGCAAAAATTTCCTTTACTGAACATACTTAAAACACCTGATTTAAATGTTTTTGTAGTGAGTGTAACATCTCAACGTTTTTAGGGACACCTTTGATTGACATTTTTTTCTAGTTGTGGGCCATACGTTTTTCATTTTGTTATTTGTCTTATTTTTTTGGTTGCTAAAAACTGAACTGTTTTTAAAAAGTTATTGAATTTATTGGGGTGACATTGGTTAATAAAATTATATAGGTTTCAAGTATATAATTATACATTGGGTTGGCCAAAAGATTTGTTTGTTTTTTTTCTGTGTGATGGTTCTAATAGCTCCCTTCTGACAACTGTCAGTCTGTTCTCTGTATCTATGAGTCTATTTCTATTCTGTTTATTTTGTTCATTAGATTCCACATGTGAGCAAAATCATATATTTGCCTTTTGCTGACTGGATTACTTCACTTAGCATAATACTCTCTAGGTCCATCAATGCTGTTGCAAAGAATAAGATTTCGTTCTTTTTTGCAGCAGAGTAGTATTCCATTGTGTAAATGTACCACAGCTTTTTTATCCACTTATCTATTAATAGATGCTTGAACTGCTTCCAAATATGGCTATTTTAAATAGCACTGCAGTGCACATAGAGGCATATATATTCTTTTGAATGAGAGTTTCAGGTGTCTTTGGATATAGTCAGCAGTGGAATCACTGGGTCCTAAGGCAGTTTAATATTTCATTTTTTGAGGTCCCTCCACACTGTTTTTTTTTCGTGGCTACACCAATATTCATTCCTACCAGCAGTACACAAGGGTTCTCCACATCCTCTCCAACACCTGTGTGTTGATTCATTGGTGATAGCCATTCTGACAGGTGTGAGGTGATAGCTCATTGTGGTTTTAATTTGCCTTTCTCTAATGATTAGTGACATTGAGCATCTCTTCATATGTCTTGGCCATCTGTATGTCCTCTTTGGGGAAGTGTCTATTCAGGTCCCTTACACATTTTTTAATTGGATTGTTTGTTTTTTTGGTGTTGAGCCATGTAATTTTGTTTTAAATTTTGGATATTAACCACTTGCCAGATATATTATTGGCGAATATTGAAAACTGAACTTTTAAAATAATATAAAATAGAGCATCTCTGAAAATCTCATCTCCAACACCCCCTGCCCTGATTTGCATGACTGCTTATAGTGTAATTGTTATCAGTGCTATTTGTTTAGTAACTTTATAAAGCCTTGAAGTCTATACCGTGTGCTGTATGTAGCACCTGAAGTCTCTGCTTATTTCACTTAGTGGTCAGCTAATGATAGGACTGCTATTTTCTTAAATTTCTTGAGCTAATACATCTCCCACCCTGTTGCTACAGGTATATGTGTATGAGTTGGGGTAACCCTCCAATGCCCTGGTGGTTTTACCACACTGCCTTAGCCTTCACTTCCCATTGGTGAGCCACAGGTGAGTGAGCTGGGCCATTTCACATCTGTTCTGAGAATATGCACAGCCCTGCACATAGGTGCAGGTTTCTGAATTCCCAGGAGTATGCCAGAGCTTCCCACGGACCTCTGTGGACCTTTCATTCTCTAGATTTTTACTTGAAGTTTTTTGGTCAATTTCTTGTTTGTCCCAACTGGCATCACCACCTCAGATAGATGTGATATTAAATAATTTCTGTTTATTTTGGAAAAACCCAGGGATAGGTGTTTCCTTACTTAACATCTATTGAATAAGTCTTGTAAATGAGACTTTCCCATGGAGCTTCCAAATAATAGTGATGATTTTCTGAAGATGGGGTTTTTACAGGGTTCCAGACCCCCTCTACTCTCTCCAATGGCTGGTGGGGTCAGTGGTTTTCATAGCTGCTTTGTTTCTAAAGCTGCTGGTTTTCAAGGTGACTGCAAAAAGTAGGGAAAGAGAGATGGGAAAAAGGCAAAT
The DNA here is from genome assembly GCF_021234435.1 of Artibeus jamaicensis. NCBI lineage: Eukaryota > Metazoa > Chordata > Mammalia > Chiroptera > Phyllostomidae > Artibeus > Artibeus jamaicensis. Next base: position 42,680 of record NW_026522040.1, read on the forward strand.
TCAAATGCCACTAGAGCTCACTGTTCTTCTAGAAAATAAGTCATTCTTCTTGCAATCCTTTAGTTAATTTCCAGAGTTCTGGAAATGTTGATTTTAACTTCTTTATTTTAATTTTTTTTGCTGTTGCTCTTGTTCTCTGGAGTACCATTCTGGAAGTGTTTCTTCTTCCTGTATGATTTTGGTATTGGGACTGCTCTTGTAACACAAATCTTAGATCAGAAAGCTTTTTGGTGAGTACAGAATCAGAAAAATGGAAATGGATGAGCTAAAAGGATACAGCTGGATGATGAAGTCTGGCTCTTGTTTCCACTCCAGGGAAATTGATATTTATGCCATCAGGAGAATGTTGCACTTGATATTTTTATGTACAAGAGCCAACATGAGATATTTCCCATAAGTCCTGAGATCATGAAGGAGGGAAAGGTGCCTTTGCTGCTGATCATATCTGAGTGGAGGCTCAGCTTGGAAACATAGCACAGGCATCAGAATAGAACCGTGACCGCAGGGCTTTGGGGCTGACTGGTCAATAGTGAGCTCTTGGCTGGAGACCCTTGGGGTAAGCTCACTATGGACTTGGTCCTCGAAGTGCAGCTCAGGAATCATAGTGCCAGCACCACCTGAGAGCTCGTTAAAAATGGCGAATCCCAGACCCCAATCCAGACTTACTGAATTGGAATCTGTATTTTAACAAGGTGATTTACATACTCATGGCAGTACGACAAGACAAGTACATGCCTTTAGCATATTTATATCTTACATGGCTGTCCAGGGAATATTCCTGCAGTTGGCTAGTCTCATCTGTTTTATGTTGATTTTTATCAACTTGCACATCAAAAGCATATGATCTGCTTCCCTAAAATTTCAGCAAGTACCCATCTTCATGCAGTGCTGTCCTTCTGTGGTTCTTTATACTGAAGATAAAGAGGTGAGCTTTAGGGATATCGGGAAAGGAGAAAATTTGTGTGAGCTTGAGTGGTCCCAAAAGGCATAATTCGAGTTGGGCTTTGAGGAAAGGGAGGGGAAGTGAGTATGTATTGGGTAGGTTGAAAAAATATGGGCCAACCTACAGAGGTGGGGGTTATTTATCATATGCAGTATATCTCCAGGCTGAAAAATTTTGGAGGGTATAGTTTGTGTCATATATATATACACACACACGTATATTTATCTGTGTACATATATACACACACATATATACATGCACATACATATTCTTATTGGATGGCAAAGAGTGAGTGCTCTATACATTTGTTGTCAACTGAACAGAGGGAAGATTAGCTTAACTAGAGGTAAGAGTTTATATAAAAGTTATGAGAATTGATACAGGATATGCCTAGATGATGGGGACCTTAAATGCTTCCTAGAAGTTTTATTGAAATGTGTTAGGTAATTTTCAATAAGGCATGAAGGGACAGGAGGAGATTTATTTGGGGTGCTACTATAAAAATGCTTAACAAATAAGTAACTGTGTTCAAACTCCAGAAAATAAAGGCCTCCCAAGTCTTCTTGGCTCTTCCAGATGTGTAGATGTTTGAGACTGTATTATAGGAATCACACATTATGGAGAAAGAAAATTGGGGAAAAAAGGATAGCACTCTTCAGATATTATGTGTGTTGTAGGCTTTTAAGCAGGGGAATAGCAGGTGAAAAAGTGGTGTTTGGAAGGGATTAACATGCAGCATAATGCGAGGTGGATTGGAGAAGAGACGGGAGTCAGGTAGACCAGTGAGGGGGTTGTTTTCATCATCTCGGGATGAAGGCAGGTGGGGGTACACCACAGTCATGGAAGAACAGAGGATATTTGCTTCTGGAGGTTCTGATTGCAGAGGAGAGGAATCTTGTCAAGCAGTTTGGCTCTTACATTAGAGAAAAAGAAGAAAAAAAAGAGAGAAATCATGTGATATACAGTAGCAACAGCTATTCTTTACCGTTCTCATAAAGCAATGGCGAGGAGCCAATGAGCTAGTTCTTGTAAGTTGCATAGGTAAATCTCTGGCACGAGGTAAGCACTCAGTATATCGTATGTTAGCCATTATCTATTGTTTCCTGGAATAAAGGGCCTTCTGGTGCTGTCAAGTAGCACTTTTGCTTCTCAAAATCAGCACCCAACTCAGTACTTATTTGTCATAGGTGCTTAACAAATGTTTTATTGAAGAATGGATGGGAAACAAAATACCTCTTAATGTAGGATAGTACACACATACACACACACACACACATCATAGAGTCTAAATAGAATTGCATTTTACTATTGATTTCTTTATAAATGTAATCCCTCAGCGGTAGATCGGGGAAAGTGGTTATCTTTCATTGTTGGCTCTCCGAATCAGCTTTGTTTCTCTCTCTTTCTCTTTGCCCACCTCTATCCTGATGAATTCCTCGCTCTATATGTACTCATGACTCCTGGAAGCCAGCTCCCCTCGTCTGTGTGTTTACGGCAGATGCTCAGTAAATATGTGTATTAATTGGTAAACCTAGGGGCTCACACCTCAAAGCCCTACTATCACTGAGAAAAACTCCTTTTTTTCCTCTGTCTTATTTAACTCATTTTTTTTTCAATAGTCCATCCTCTCCGAATGATCCCTGAAAACGTTCCGTACAGCCAGTTCAAAGAACTGGGTTAAACTTTATTTTTTGTGGCTGAAATCCATTGAACTGCATGAGCCTTCATCTCTGGAAGCTTCTTGGTTATTTAACAGAGTAACATGGTGAGGGGGAAAGAATTGAGTGGTTCATATTTCACCTACCACTAAAATGAAACATTCTCTTGAGCAAAAGTCAGACTCTTCCCGCTCCTACCACCATGTGAAAGCAAGTGAGAGAGTTGGAATTACAATAGTTATCTAGCATCTCTTTCTAAGCAACTTAAAGTCCTTTTTCAGTCTTCACCAGAGTATCTCTGGCACAGAAAAGCAAGTTTCTGCATAGGGTGGCAGCTGATTTCACACTTCAGGAGTCTTGCAGGGTCTTAGAACTTCTAAGGGACTTGGTTTCACTTGGGAGAGCCTGTAGAAACCTGAAGTCCAGCCCTTCTGATGTCTTTGGGTCCTCCTGATGGAAGTTGGTTTGATTTGCCATTAAACAAGCCTTTTGTTTAGTGCTTAACAATAAGGAGTCTTTTGCAAGAAAGAGATTTGCTGCAAAGACTTTTGAATGGGGTGGATAATCTATATCAGGGCCACTGGCTCACCATAAAGATTCATCAGGCACAATTAAGAAAGACCAGCCTAATTCAGGTCATTTGAGAGGCAATGCAAAACCATTAAATAAACACACTTCTAGCTCTTGTCATGGCTAGTTTGGGAAGTGAGGGAGGAGGCATAGGGGATCACAATAAAATGGGTTAGAAGAAGCCAAGAGGGAGAGAAAAACATGCACCCAGAGGCGGGCAGATGTACGCTGAAACAGAGGAGAGGAAGTTTGAGTTCTGAGACAGGAGTTTCTGAGTTGAGGAGCTCGGCCCATGCCATTGCTCACCTGGACTGGTGTCCGAGCTAACAAGTGCTATAAGCATCACTCAGAGATCCTCCTACAGCATTGTGTGGGGGGATAAAACTGTCCTTTGGACGGTAGCAACACTGACCCAAGTGATGTCTCTCTGAGAGAGCAGGTACAATTCAGTCAAGGGTTGGGGGTTCAGATACAATTCAGTCAAGGGCTGGAGGTTTGCCTGCCTCCTTGAAAGGAAAGCAACTGACATTAATTGAATCCACTCTCTGTAGCACGTGTTCTCTATAGGCTATCGAATTTAATTCGCAACACATCCAGCAACAGGCTCTGTTATGTCTATTTACAGGTGATAAAATAGTCATGCAGTGATTGGCCAGGTAACCCATCCAGTGAGTGGAGAGGCTGAGATTCAGGCACTATCATCCCGAGTCCTGCTTTTTTTGGTTACACCAGCTGCATCCAAGTCTCTTTCTAGAACTTAAAGGAACTACAGAAAATCATCCAACTTTGCAAATTGATTGAAATTGCTCCAGGCTTCAGCCTGATAATAATTGTTTTATTGAGTAGAGAAGCTTCACCAGGCCCCATGCCAGCTAGCCAGCGGGGCTTCTCATCCATCTAAAGTAGAACAGGCTCCAGTAGATGGCTGGGAGTATTGTACCTACCCTTCTCTCACAGATGGCTTTCTACTCAGCTTTTGAAATTCTTATGAGAGGAAAGTCCACAGTTTCTCCCAGAAGCTTGTTGCAGTCATTCCCCAGAAGTAATCTTAGGACTGTCAGTACCATTGTCTCTTCTCCTGCTTCCCAGTTCTGCACAGTGTTGTGGGCCTCACTTTCCTGTTGGGCTAAAGGGAGTGGTGGGATGTTACCCATGCTATGCAGAAACTGAGTTTGCAAGGAATACTCCTGAATAAGGAGTCAGCAGACCATGGCCCATGGGCCAGATAGGGTGGGCTGTTTTAAATAAAGTTTTATTAGAACACAGCCATGCTCATCCATTTATGTATTGTCTGTGGTTGCTTTTGTGTTTTAGCTGCAGTCACTCTAGTAGTTATGACTGAGACCATAAGGCCTGTGTAGATGAACATATTTATCAATGGCCCTTTAAAAACAAATGTGTGGCCCCTGCTGTGGATGAACAAGTCACACAGAGAATTCTGGAAGGGGAAGGGAGCATGGATGGAGCAAGCTATGTGGTGTTACTTACCTGTACTAACTACCATGAGGGTCTGTTAGAGATAATCTTTTCCCAGTGCTCCTTGCTGTGTTTGGGGGGCATTCAGAAAGGAGAACTGTCTTGGTGATCTGTTGTTGAAAGAATTCAGAAGAGGGATTGCGAGCTCCCGGTAGGGACGTTGCTTGTGGATCAGAACAGAGAGCTGTGCCTCTCTCTCCTGGCTGTGGTTCTAGTTCAGCGAGTTTGGAAATTGTGACTGCTTGCAACCCTGCAGGCAGCCAAGTGTTCCAGCTGATGTTTTGTGATATTTTTTTCCACCGTTTAAAAATAAACTTTGTAGAATCTTTTTTTTATGGCTCTCTAAATATTCTGTTTTGAAACATTTCATTATCCCAGGTTATTTATATGGAAAGGTCTGATAATGTTTCTATGAGAGTCTGTTATTTATGTTTTTGGCTAAATTTTATCTTATATTCGAGGGAGGGCTGAGGTTGGTTACTATGGCGATATCCTCAAAACTGCAGCAGTCTTATTTGGGATGCAAAAACTATGGGTGTTCTGGTGGGAGGGTAGCGGGGTTAGTGGGCGGCAGTCTTTTTATTTTTATTTTATATTTTTACAGAAAACCTCTCCCACTTCCAACCTTCTTGCATCCATTTATTTTAAGTTTTGCAGCGTAGGGTACTGGAATGAGAAATGAAAAGGAAGAAAGGGCGCTCTTTCCCTCTCCATTATTCCTGTAGTCTGTATCTGCTTCATTGGGAGGGATGCTGTTTCCTATGTGATCTTTTATTCGTTTATGTATTCATTTACTCAGCAAACTTATAATGAGGCCTAGAGGTGAATAAGATCTAGAGTCCTAGTCCTCAATTCCTCTTTTAAGTTACAAATTCCTTGAAGTCATTCATTCCATTGCACTTAATTAAGTTAAACCAATATTTGTGGCTACGTGTTCTATACCAAGCTTGCATCATGCTGCAATGCAGAAAACAAGGGCCTTTGTTAAAAAAACACTATTTGTTGGGTGGCATGGGGAAGGCCAAATAGTTAGGCAGAGAGATGATTAAAACTTGGTACATGGTAACACAGCGGTATGTAGGCCAATTAACCTTCCAGCCTGCAAAGCATAAGAAAGACTTTTTAGGGGAGGTGACATTTGGACTTATTTAAAGACAAATAGGCATTTTCCAGGGAGGGCACAGGGGGTGGGTGGATAGAACGTTCCAAGCAGCTGTGGACCAGCAAGAATGAGGCATGGTGGTAGTGAGCACAGTCCTGTGCTCAGGAGATTTTTGAAAACACACAGATGGGTGGTGCTCGAACAGGCCAGCGACATAGGCTGGGCCCATCGAGAGAAGCTGTGTTTGGAAGGTTGACATTCATCTAGTGGATTCTGAAGCCACTGACAAGTTCAGGCAGGGGAGAAACCCAAGTGTTCTAGTTCAGAAAGATCTTTATTGGTGGTGTGTCGAGTGGTAGATACCGAAGGGAAGGGGGCGGATTGGATTGGGAAAGATGTGGGGATTTGTGAAGATGACAGGGTTCATAGTGAGTTTAAGAGTAGTCTCACCCAGTTGTACTGTCTAGCAGGCAGTCGGAATTGGGGATCCAGAAGTGAAGGAAAGCAGAGAGAGCCAGGGCTCCAGGCATCACCAGATGAGCAGGCTGGTGGGCATGGGAGCGGCCAGAAGGGAGGCTGCTCAACATCACATCCCGTAGTGCCTACTGTGAGCTCTCACTTTGAGTTAAACGATTAATAATAAAAAAAAACAGATTCAGAAATATTGATGTGATCAAAAGAACTAGAGCCATTAGACAGATTCAAGATTCACTGTTATGATTAAAGTGTTAACATCTGGGGTTACTAAACTCCACTCATGGGGAAAAATCATGAAACAGCCCGGTGTTCTCCCTCCATTCATTCTTTAAACCTGCATGGTGGGACATGCCCTGCCTTGCCTCTGCTGGGCACTCTTAGGTAACAAAAGAACTTGAGGTTGCAAAACACCATGTTAGTTCAGTAACTGACATTTCCAGAGCTACGGAGTAAAAAATAACCTCCAGACTTGATCTAGCATTGAGGCTTCTTCCGCCCCTGAACTTGGGCCTGCCACAAGCCTGCAGTTAGGGAAGAGGGGATTGGCCAGTTGCTTCTCTTTGTCCACGGTGCTCTTTCAGGCCTGGCCTCATCTTAGACCCCTCTAAAGCTGAGGCTACATTGGGAGAAAGGAGGAGAGAGGAGAATAAACAAATTCTCACTTGGGTAGTAATGAATTATTTTTCTCATGCCAGAGCTCTGTAAGTTCAGCAGTTGACTTCTCTTGGGAGCTCTTTTGTGGATTCTTTGCAAAGTCCCTTCCTTTGTTGCAAGGAGCTTGTGTTTGCAGTTAGAGGAGGGCAGTGCCTTGCTCTCCTGGCTATCCTTTCTCAACCCTGAGCCTCTTGGAAACACCTCCAACTAACCTCTGCTTTTGGAGAAAGTATCTAAGCCAGTCCTGAGATGGGTGTCTCTAGCATATAGTTCACACCCCACACCTTGTTCCCTGGGAGGTGACGCTCAGCAGCATCCTTTGCTTCTGCCAACTCTGGGAGGGTAGCCACCTCTCCTAGATCCATCATCAAAGCCAGCAAGCCCATCTCTGCTTCCAGGTTTCAGGTGTGAATCAGACACAAATCTACTCTCCACCCAAACTTCATGACATGCTGAGGACAAGGGTTAAGCCCTCCATCTACCTCTTAAAGCCCCTTTCTCTCAAAGAGGCAAGAACCCCTCACCAAGCACTCCTTAGTTGCAAAGATGTGCTTTCAACACATCAACAGCTCCCTTGAAAAATTCCTGCAAACATGTCCAATTCTTGATCCTTTTGTACCCTCGACATGGTTAAAAAAAACAATTAAAAAAATTTTTAAAAAACCACTGGTTCACTTACCACTATCAAAGTATGAGAGTTGAAGTTCCATATTCTACTGACATTTTTGTTGTAAGTCTTTAAATGGAGCCATTTTGTGGGAGGATCATAATGGTATCTTGCTGTGGGTTTGTTTTGTAGTTCCCTGGTGACTAATGATTGGACAGTCACAGCTTTTGTGAAGTGTCTGTTCCAGCTTTTTTGGTGCCTATTTTAATTGTTTTTTTTTAATTGATTCCATTGGGGTAACATTTGTTAATAAAATTATGTAAGTTCCACATGTACAATTATATAACACATCATCTGTGTATTGTATTGTGTGCTCACCACCCCAAGACAAATCTTTTTCCATCATGGTTTATTCCCCCTTTCTCCTCTTCTACCTCCCCCCACTTCACTCTCCCTCTGGTAATCAGAATACTGTTATTTGTGTCTATGAGGTTTTATTTTTATTTTTTGCTGAATTCCTTCACCTTTTTCACCCAGCCCCTCCAAGCCCTTCCCCTATGACAGCTGTCAGTATGTTCTCTGTATCTATGGGTCTGTGTCTATTTTGTTTGTTAGTTTATTTTGTTCATTAGATTCCACGTATAAATGAAATCATATGGTGCTTGTCTTTCTCTGACTCACTTACTTCACTTAGCATGATGCTTTCCATGTCCATCATGCTGTCCCAAATGGTAAGGGTTCCTTCTTTTTTATGGCTGAATACTATTCCTTTGCACAAATGTACCACAACTTTTTTATCCATACACTATAGGTAGGCACTTGGGCTGCTTCCAAATCTTGGCTATTTTAAACAGCACTGCAATAAACATAGGGGTGCCTATATTCTTTCAAATCAGTGTCCCGGGTTTTTTTTATTATATTCCCAGAAATGGAATTACTTGGACATAAGACAATTCTGTTTTTCATTTTTTGAGAACCCTCCATACTGCTTTTCACAGTGGCTACACCAGTCTGCATCCCCACCAACAGTGCATGAGGGTTCCCCTTTCTCCACATCCTCACCAACACTTGTTGATTTATTAATATAAGGTGATATCTCATTGTGTTTTTAATTTGCATTTCTCTGATGATTAGTGACATTGAGTATCTCTTGATGTGTCTACTGGCCATCTGTATGTCCTTTTTGGAGAAGTGTCCATTTAGGTCCTTTGCATATTTTTTTAAAAGATTTTATTGCCCTGGCTGGTGTAGCTCAGTGGATTGAGCACGGGCCTATGAACCAGATGATCGCAGTTTGATTCCCAGTCAGGGCACATGCTTGGGTTGCAGGCCAGTTCCCAGCAGGGGACTCATGAGAGGCAACCATACATTGATATTTCTCTTCCACTCTTTCTCCTTCCCTTCCCCTCTCTCTAAAAATAAATAAATAAAATAAAATAAAAAATATTTTATTTATTCATCTTTAGAGGGGAAGGGAAGGAGAGAGGGAGAGAATATCAATGTATGGTTGCCTCTCGAGCATCCCTTGCTGGGAACTGGCCTGCAACCCAGGCATGTGATCTGACTGGGAATCGAACCACGATCCTTTGGTTCGCAGGCCCATGCTCAATCCACCGAGCTACACCAGCCAGAGCTTCTTTGCCTATTTTTAATTGGATTGTTTTAAGGGGGGTTGGTGTTGTATAAGTTTGTTATAAATTTTGAATATTAACCCCTTATCAGATGTGTCATTGACAAATGTATTCTCCCACACAGTGGGTTCTCTTTTCATTTTGTTAGTGTTTTCCTTTGCTGCACAAAACCTTTTTAGTTTGATGTAGCCCATTATTTACTTTTTAAAAAATTTCTCTTGCCCAAGGAGATATATCAGGAAAAATATTGCTACAAGAAATGTTTGAGATTTTACTACCTATGTCTTTATTCTAGGGTTTTTATGGTTTTGAGTCTTAACATTTAAGCCTTTAACCAATTTTGAGTTTATTCTTGTGTATGTTATAAGAAGGTGGTCTAGTTTCTTTTTTTTTTTTTGCATATATCTGCCCAGTTTTCCCCAATTTATTGAATAGACTGCCTTTACCCCATTGAATGTTCTTGCCTCCTCTGTCAAATATTAATTGACCATGAAGTCATGAGTTTGTTTCTAGGATCTCTATTCTGTTCCATTGATCTATGTGTCTGTTTTTATACCAGTACCATGCTGTGTTGATTACTATGGCCTTGTAATATAGTTAGATATCAGCTAGCATGATTCCTCCAACTTTTTTTCTCAAGTTTGCTGTGGCTATTTAGTGGTTTTTGTGGTTCCATATAAATTGTTGGAATGTTTGTTCCAAATCTCTCCATCGGCATCTTGATAGGAATTGCATTGAGTCTGTAGATTGCTTTGGGTGGTATGGACATTTTAACAATGTTAATTCGTTAACATCATTATCAATGAATATGGTATATCCTTCCATTGAGTAGTATCTTCTTCAATTTATTTTTTCAGTGTCTTATAATTTCCTGAGTATAGGCGTTTTTTTTACATCCTTGGTTACATTTATTCCTAAGTATTTTATGTGATTTGATTTTTTTGATTCATTCATAAATGGGGCTATTTTCTTAGTGTCTCTGATAGCTCATTATTGGCATATACAAATGCAACTAATTTCTGGTTATTTGTTTTTTATCCTGCTTCTTTACTGAATTCATTTGTAAGTTCTAATAGTTTTTTTAAATGAAATCTTTAGGGTTCTTTATATACAGTATCATGTCATCTGAAAATAATGACAGTTTTATTATTAACTTTCTGATTTGGATGAGTTTTCTTCCTCTAATTGTCTGATTGCTTGGCTAGGACTTCCAGTACTATGCTGAATAAGAGTGTTGAAAGCAGACATGTCTGTCTTCTTCCCAATTTTAAAGGAAACACTTTTTTGCTTTTACCCATCAAGTATATGGTTAGCTGTGGGTTTGTCATATATGGCCTTTATTATGTTAAGGTATGTTCCCTGTATTCCCACTTTGCTGTGAGTTTTTATCATAAATGAGTACTACATGTTATCACAGATTTTTCTGCATTTATTGATATGATCATGTGATTTTTTATCCTTCATTTTGTTTATGTGGTATATTATATTCATTGCTTTGTGGCTATTGTACCAAGCTTGTATCCCTGGAATAAATCCCACTTAATTATGGTGTATGATCTGTTTAATGTATTGTTGGATTCAGTTTGCTAATATTTTGTTGAGGAGTTTTGCATCTATTCAAAGAGAAGGAGATATTGGCCTATGAATTTCTTTCTTTGTAGTGTCTTTGTCTGTGTCTGAATTAGGTTAATTCTGGTCTCGTAAAATGAGCTTGAGGGTTTTCCCTTCTCTTGAACTTTTTGGAATAGTTTGGGAAGGATAGGCGTCACTTGTTTGGACATTAGGTGAAATTCACCTATGAAGTCAACTGGTCCAGGACTTTTGTTTGTTGTGAGTTTTTTGATTACTGCTTCAATTTCACTAATTGTAATCTGTCTATTCAGATTGTCTGATACTTCCTGATTCAGTATTGGAAGGCTGTGTGTTTCTAGGAATTTATCTATTTTTGTCCAGATAGTCCAACTTGTTGGTATATAATTATAATATTTCCTTACAGTCTTTTGTATTTCTTTGGTGCCAGATGGTACTTGTGGTTCATTTCTGGTTTTATTTATTTGGGTCCTCTATCTTCTTTTCTTTATGAGTCTGGTTAAAGGTTTGTCAATCTTGTTTGTCTTTTCAAAGAGCAAGCTCCTGGTTTCATTGATCCTGGAGAGTGGAGCAAGTAGCTCTTCTGGGGGGGTATTATTAATTGTTAAAAAAAATTTTATTAGTGAGTTATAGTATTCTTTAAAAATTCTGACTCTAAATCCCTTATCAGATAGATAATGCACTTGGTGAATATTTTCTCCTAATCTGCAACATACCTATTATTTTTTCTAATGTTATTTTTTAAATTAGCAGCAATTTATAACCTTTTTTAGTGTTGCTTTTTACAACTTGTCTGAGAAATGTTTACCTAACCCCCAGGTCCTGAAGATATTCTCATATATTTTTCTCCCAAGTTTTTCTTCTCTTAGCTTTCACATTTAGATCTATGATCCCTTTTGAATTAATTTTCATGCATGTGGGGGATATGAGCCCTTTGAGAGCAAGATCTATGGCTTTCTTACCTTTGACTACCCATCACCTAGTATCCTTGACTGAGGGGGGTAAAAAGGAGGATGGATGGACTTTATAGTCAAATTGTGGTGCTTCTGTGAATTTTAGGTATCTGACCATATCAAAATATTTTCCTGTAGTTCTTTTGCTCATGACCCTGGATATGAAAATGTCAATATAAATTAACATGATAAAGTTAGAACTACAGAAATTCCTCAGTTATCCAGAGGAGAGCCTTCTAGGAGCCTCAGAAAATGCACTGAGTCAGGATTTTAAGACATTTATCTTTAAGAATCCTTTAAAGATAATGCAGGATAACTCTGAATAGAAAGCAGTGGCAAAATAAAGAGTCAGTGATGCAAATAGTTAAGCTATTGAGATGTGATCTAAAATTTTATGGATACAAAGGAAAAGGCTAATTATGCTCCAAAAATTAAGCAGCTCGTGCAGATTTAATCTACATGGCTAGCAAGGTGACACAGAGCAACGCTGAGGAAGCTAGACCATTTATGCATTTATGCATCTGCAGACCCAAAGTCAAAGACAGAGCCAGGAAGGCAAGAGGAGTAGCAGGGGACCAGAGTAGCAGGGGGACCCGAGTAGCAAGTGAGGGAGCAAAGACTATGGATCTAGAGAAGTCAATATTTACCTCCCTGGAACACGTGTCTGTCTGTCAACTTCTGAGAAAGTTTCTTGAGTGTTATTCTTGTCATTTGCTCAGTGTCCTTCCAAGGATGCTTGGCATTTTTCTGAGCATTAAAGATCACATGCTACTCTGACCTTTGAACTGGGTTTTCTTCCCAAAATGAAAAGAACTAATCCTCAGTGGAGCATACATTTTCAGGAGTTAAAAAAAAAAAGAAGAAGAAGAAAGAAAGAAGGAAGAAAGAAGTGAGTCAGAGAACTTCTGCCTGTGGGTCTGAGTCAACTTCGTGTTTTCTAAAAAAAAAAGAAAGAAAAAAGCCATATGTGGAGACCTGCCTGGAAAATCTGCTGAATGGAAAGACTTGAGAATGGTTTATAAGCCTGGTGGCAGATGAAGAATTTTCTTGTCTTTTCAGCAATGGTTAGCAGCCACTAATAATGCGCCCGTGACATCACAGAAACCTTGACTCCTGCCCGGCCTTCTTGTGCCCCAGCCCATCCCACCTCCTTTTCACATGGGGCCTTAACACAAGGGGGTAGGTGAGAGAAGAGGAGGGAATCAGGCAGGGTGGAGCTGCTGGTCCACCTGGTAGGTCACCTTCCCTCGCCAATCAGGTGGCCTTTTTGGAGGAGATGCCATTTGGGAAGCTTGACCTGTGAGACCTTGGCTACAACCAGCAACGCAGGCATGTGGGACCGCTGGACAGGAAAACACCGCTGGACGGGTGGAAGGTTGAGTTCAGCTTTATTTTTTACTGTGTGTGGGTGTGGGGAGGGCGGTGGGTGCTGGCGAGCTTGTGTGTTGCAGAGGCATGAACCCAAGAGAATAGTGGATGCAACTTTATTAGGAACGTGCCCATCAAGGTGGACATTTAAATTTTATTTGCAGCGGTGGTGGGTGGGGGCACTCCAGAGTGGAGGATCTGCTGCAATGGAAGCTGCATTGATGCTTCAACTTGCACTCTGTTTTCAGGAACATGTAACTTTCTGAGAAAAAATAAAAAAATCTCCAATGAACTGACCTATTTCAAAGTTTGATTTTTTTTTTAAAGCAATTGGGGAAATTGGAGCTCAATTAATTCCTCCTCTTTAAATAGTGAAAGTGTTTTTAATGTGCTTTTCATGTTGTTCAAATTATGGCTGTCATTTCTTTTTGGCTCAATATTGAATCTGTTGGAGAGTTTAAATACAGCCCCGGCAAAGGCCTCTATCAAAAGCTATTATGTTATTGGAAAAACTGGTGATTTCTCTTTTTTAAAATAGTGATTACCTTCCCCTTTGGATGTTAGGAATTGCTTGTGCTCAGGCTGCTGTGTCAGGCTCTGGGTCCCTGGTCTTCAGCATGTCCCTGAGGGTAGGTGAGGATGTTATAATTGCCCTGATTGAATGGCAGTTGGAGACACCAGGGCAGGGCACGGACCCACCAGGCAACTTTGTCACACTTTCTTATTACAAAATTGCTCTGTAAAACAGAATTCATTCTTCTGGAATTAAAACTCCAGCTGACTGTCAAGGATCCCCTAAGGAGAACCTACTAGTATTTGAAAACATTGGCCCAAATGACTTCCCCAGGAAATAGTATAAGGGACCCATTTAAGAAAGGAAGCACTGAAAGTACTGAAAAAATTTTTGATAAAGTCACAGGGACACAGACTTGCTTGCTTATTCATAAACCTTGGAGGTATTACTACCACATACAATGTCCATGCATTTAGACATATGATGTTTTTCTCGCCTTGTAAATGTCTGCTTTGTTGTGGTAGAAAGAGTGTAGATTTGGAATTGGCCTTGGGCATGAGGTACTTTGGTGCTGCTGTGGCCCTAGGCAGGTCACACAGCCTCCGTGAGCTTCAGTCTCCTCGTGTTGGAAATGACAGAGACACCTGCAGGTTACTTTAGTGGTAGAGTGCCGGTTCACTAAGATGAACTTGGTGCATGCACACTAACCATTTGGAAAATAGTAGTTTCTCCATTTCTTGAGTTCCCCAGTTGCCATGATTTGTCTGGTTTCCTTTCTGAACTTTGGGGTTCTCCCCCGTGGGGGTAGAAAGTGATCCTCTTGCAGTGTTTAAGGGCGGATCCTGCCAACAGGAATTTTCTGAACTGATCAGTTTCTTGTCTTGTCTTGACCGACACTTGCCCATTCAGCCCAGCTCCCTGATCGCTATCTTATTTTTCAGCTCCCTTGGACCCACCGAGGCGCCCTCACGGGGATGGCCTTCCTAGTCATCATCTTAGGCCTCCAGTATTTTGCAGGGGTCAGGACACCTTTCAGGCTGACCATGTAAGGCCGTAATCTCTTTCCCTGGCAAAGAGCGTAACAGCGTCTTTTCTGCAAGTTAATCACATTTATTCACTCTGATCAGAGTGAGGATTTCCCAAAATTGTCATGTCTTTCCTGCCATTACGTGCGATAAATGCAGCATCATTTTGTGCTTTTACTTGCTTTTGCTAATATAAAAGAAATCCCGTTATAAATAATTCCTCGGGATTTTGCAGATTATTTTACTGGTTCAAAATAAGAGGACTGTTCCCTGGAATGTGGAGCTGTGTGACGGTAGACAGTTTGTGGCCGTAACGTAGGGTATCAGTGGGGTATGAGTGGGGTATGAAGCGATTGCCCTGTGGTCCTCCCGTGGTGTTCAGCCAGGCACCTACGGGGGAGAGAGCAAAAGGGGAGGGGCCCTCTGCATCTGGTAGCGGGGCCCCACCCACTGTCCTGCGGCACTAACTCAGAGCACGTGATCCCATTGAGACGCTGACTCACCCTTCCTCTTTCCACCCCCGATGTCTAGTTCCAATGTGCTCTGTCCCCACTAATTCCAGGGTTGCTCTGACTTGTGCCTTCTTCACGGCATGGGGCGGTGTGGGGAGAAAGCTGGTGTTGACTATTAAAGGTATGGAAACTGAAATACCACCCCGTCAACACAAACAGTATGTGTTTGTTGACTCTATGAACACAACAACTTGGAAGAGCTGCTGGCAGCGTTTCCAAATATTTGGGGGCTATTTAAGTAAAGAGACGGGAATAATTTAAATCTGGCATCTTTATCCCCCCCTCTGTTTTTGTATTAGCAATAAATGTGATGAAACCTTGAAAATACGTCCTCACGGTTAAGAGTGGTCGCCTCCGGGGAACAGGGCCAGAGGTGGGTCTGGGGACTTGGGCTATTAGTTGCAAACCATTATGAATGCTTTCTTTTTTCTTATCAGATATACATATTATTTAGGTTTTTTATTTACAACTTATTTTTTAAATTGATTTGTGTGTGTGTGAGTGGCAAACATCAATACATTGTTCCATTTATTGAGGTATTCTTTGGTTGATTTTTGTTTGTGCCCTGACTGGGGATTGAACCTACAACCTTGGTGTACTGGAACAATGCTCTAACCAACTGAGCTACCCAGCCAGTTTGGATTTTTTTGATACCCCCCCTTAGCTAGGCTCCATTCAGTTTAAATAAAACCTATGGAGTGCCTCGGGCCAGGCATTGTGCTGGTTATGTAGCTCAAGGATGAATAAGGAATAGCTCTTACTTGGGAGCTGGTTCACAGTCTACTTGAAGAAACAGAAACAGATCAGAGGCTTATTCAAATAATATGATATTTGCTTAGAGAGAGGTAGCCGTGGAATTATCTATTTCACTAGATGTTTTAATCATCTTTTAGTTTGAATTTCTGTCTTTATGATGAGTGTATCTCAACAGCGTTCTAATGGTCACAGTTTTGGTTTTAGTGGGAAAGGAATAGGATGAGACTTTATCTTAATTTCCTCAATGTGGAAGGGTCTGGAAGGAGTCCACAGACTCATGAGTTTTGCTGCTTCCTCTCTGGGCATGAGTGTACAATCATGTGCAGTGGAGCTAAATACAAATTGGAATCGGGCTGTGCAAAGGCCGGGACTTTCTTTATTCCCTGAGGCCCACAGCTGCCAGTTCTGAAGTCCACACCTGGAGGTCTCTGCTGCCTGTTGGTGATTCTGGAGCCATCAAGAGTGATGTCATTGTATTGTTGGAAGAAGATGTTCGGCAACTTGGGTTGGAGGCGAGCCGCGCATCTCTCTCGCAGGCTTACAGTCCTTCCGCTGTTACTGAGAAAGCTTCCAGACCCACCCAGAGTCTGTCACACAGATTTGGGTAAATCTAGACAATGGTTCAGTAGGGAATGAGGCAACATTTTTCTCACTGAGCAAAGCGGCATTGCTCTGTATATCATGAGTGTGCCAGGTCATTTGGTTTTTAAATAGCATTCATGTTACATCATTAAAATACCATTGAAATAAAGATTTATGTTTCGTGGTATCTATCTATTCCTCCATCTTAGTCAAGAGACAATTTGCTCAAATTTGTACAGAAGTGCTTTTTGGCTCACTTAATTTTATGGGTTTGTGATTTCTACAGTGCTAAAAATATCCGGACCGTGTATGAGGTAATGGGAATCTTGTTTCCATGAAGTGGTAGGTAAATGCTCTGATAGAGATTTGAGAAGGTGTTTGCTCTGTGCAAAAATGAATGAATGTGATTTCAAAGGTAAAATATAAATTCAGAGTGATAATCAAAAGCAGAATGATACCAAAATGAAAGTTGACAGTCATACAGATTCAACCTTGACTTATTTCATTCAAGAACTGCCTTAACATCTTTAGTGAAGGAGGGGGCATCCATGTTCCAGTCAGTCCACTCAAGACTCCACGGTGACATTAAATTTTTAGCAAAATTTAAAAACTCCTAAAATATCTTAATAAAATGCACCCTGCTATAATCCATTACTTTTTACAACTAGTTGTTATCACCAACCAGGAAATAGGACGAGTTTTATCTTCTCTGACAGATTAGAACAATTCTTAAGAGCTCACTTTTAAACTCATTGCTTTGGTTGAGGTAACTTTCACTTTAGCTCTAAATTTTCGGGTGCATGTGGGGCCAAAGTCTTTTCACAGAAGTTTGCCCTCGGATGCCAGAGCAGGACCCCACCGCAGCCCGAGTTTGTGTGCCATGTTTCATGTGCTCTGACTTGTCCTGTGTTCACTCTGCACCTGGCCCCTGGAAGTGGTAAGAGCAGAGAGCGTACTGGTTGCTGTGTGTCGCCATCACAAGGCTCTGTAATCGAAACGATCCGTCTCTGTGCAGACGCTGTCTTTTCTCAGCACTTCCTGGCCCAGTTTCCACTTTGTTCTTTAGGAGACACGATTGTCTTTCTTTCCCTCCTGACTTTTTTTTTGTAACCTGGTATTTTCATCTGCTGACACATGTGCCTGTTATTACGTCCTGCCTGTCAGAGTACGGAATGCCCACATTTCATCTCATGAAAGCAACATCTCTTTCTGCACAAGTTAGTTTCTCTGATGAAAGCATCTATGGAGCATTTGTAGAGAACTCAAGACTTTCTCCCTGACCAGCATGGCTCAGTTAATGGAGCACCATCTCACAAAGGGAAAGGTCTCCAGTTGGATTCCTGGTCTGGGCACGTGCTCGGGCTGTGGGCCAGGTTTTTGGTTGGGACGTGTGTGAGAGGCATCAGTTCAATGTTCCTCTCACACATTGATGTTTCTCTATTTTCCTTACTCTCTCTCTTTCCCTCTCTTCAAAAACAAACAAACAAACAAACAAACAAACAAACAAAATACGCAATCACAATTGGCCAGTCCTTCTACCAAGCCTCAGCACTTTGGTTCTGAAGTGAGAAGGTTTGGTGTGGGAGGCACAGGCAAGAACACTGGACAGGTGAGGGTCCAGAGGAGGGAGGGCAGGCTGGGGAGAATCCAGGGCACCTGCTGCACCAAGGCGCGACCTCCTTCTGGGGCCAGCACTCCCAGGCTGGTCCCTTCCCTTCCCCCTGGAAACATGCCCTTAGCTTACATTTGGTTTGAAGCAGCTGGAAAGGATATTTTTTGCTCTGAGTCAGTGCTCAGCTTTTGAAGAAGCGGCTTTGTGAGAGTCGTCTGTTGTCATCCCTCTGGGTTTCAGCTCAGTGTGATAAGGTTACTTAAATATGTATGTGTTTTTAAGTGGTTCTGAAAATAAACTGTTCGCTGGATGTGCCTCAGCCCTCCCCCCCCCCACTGTTGAGTCTGCTCCCCCAGCAGCAACTCCGAATTCTCCTAGCTGTTCCTCCTAGTATTTACCTCTACATGTCTAAATGCTGTAATTATGTTCCTGTTACTGGGCTTGTCAATTGCAGACATTATTCACTGTCTTCTTTCCACGAGTGATGAGGTTTTGGACTGACGACCATGTGTCCCTCTAACACACTTCTTTCTTCCTTATACACATACATGAAAGTTTGGGGTTAAGTTAATGATTCTACACTTTGGACTGTAGTATGTAATGTTTTAAAGAATAGCTAACATTGTGTGGGTACTGCCAGGTGCAAGAGACCATTTCTGAGCTTTAGACGAGTGTTAATGTATCTTCACAAGAGCCATATCAGTAGGTACGATTATTTTTTCTGTTTTGCAGATGTGGGCATAGAAGCAAAAGTTAAATAACGCTCATGAGGTCATCTAGGTGATTGCTGGAGGAGCCTGACCTCACATCAGGGCGAACCTGGCTCCAGAGCCTCCCTTGCACTGTTACACTCTTCAAATCATGATGGTTTTGTAGATACTTTTCATAGAGAAGCCACATACATACTCTTACTACTTCCTTTTTCCCCTTTATTTTTATTTCATTTTTCTTACTATTATTATTGTTTTCTTTGGGGACTCCTAGTAGCTGGAATCCCTAAACAAAACAAAAATAACAGTAAGAAAAGTGAATCGATCCCCTAACCTTCTTACCTTTTATCTTTGCTACCCTTCACCCTACATTCTGGGGCAAGGCCTGAACATTATCTTTTCACTCTTCTGTCAAATGTTTTCTTTTGTGACTTTTTTAAACCTAAGAGCTGTGTCTTCTCTGCGGTATGCCCGTTCGTTTATGTTTCAGTCTCTTCTTCCCAGCTGTGTGTTTGGTCCTGTCCCCCACATTCCTGGGGTCCCTCCATGGTCAGGACATCTGTGGCTGTCAGTTTACAAACAGAAAAAGCCACTAAAGGCCTGGCGGGCACAGGCTGCAGGTGGGCCATCTGCCCAGTTAGGAGCTGCACTGCTCAGTGGGCTGGGACCTGCAGATCTGCTCAGTGGGAGGCCCCCCACTTGCCATCCTGGATGCTTTTACCATGCGTAGGTCAGATTACCCGGAATAGACTCTTCCAGACTCACCGCTGGGAATATGTGCCTCTGTAGGTGCTGTGAGAGCCAAGTTTGGGGCAGGGGACAGAAAGATTTCACGTGAGTGTGGACTTACACCTTGTTCTCCCTTTTCAGACTCACGGTGACCCTTGCACCCCCTTACCTCCCAGGCAAGATCTCCCCACTGTGACCCTAGTTCCTGAGAACTCTCTTTTCAATTTCTCAGCAGAAGTCTTTCCCTTCCTGCCCAGGTCAGGGAAGCAAGGTCCACATGCTGAAGGGAGACAAGGAGGGGGTCAGGAGGACTCTCTGTGCCTTGTGGGAGTCCATGGTACTTCTTCCATCTCTCAGCCTTTTGAAGGGTCCATGGCTCGCCTTTTGTTGGCTTGGCTCTTTGAGAGTTTTAGCTTTCTTTGTTCTAATATGTCAGTAATGACTTGTGTATTCAATTTCCATCTTCTAGAAGACAGTTGACCTTTCTTTCTTACTCTTCTCACCTGTCCTTTTCTCTCTGTCCTTATGAAATTTTACTTTTTCAATTTAATCATTCTCCTTACCTTGCAGTTTGGGATGGATGGGAGAAGAGATAAACACCGTGCCAATACGCCAGACTTAATGGGAACCTAATTCCATCACTGCTGGAAAAATTTGTTTCTGGCGTTTGCTTCCTTTTCCTGTTAGGCTGGAGAAACCCAGAGGAATGGATTCAGAACAACAGGGGGTTCTTTCCCTCTTGACCATCTCTGATTATGTACCTTTCTTCCTTTTCTCTCTCAGAGCCTAAGTCCTGAATGATCTCTTAGCGTTTTTCTCTTTCTTTATCTGCAAATGAAAGGAACAGATTTGGGTTTCAGAAACCAGACCTGACCTTCAGGGAAATTCACTTTCAACCAGGCTTCTCTTGGCCTTTTTCTCTGGGAAACTTTCTGTGTCAAACTCAGGCACAAGTGTCTGACATCAGCCTAAGGTGTAAGTGTACCTTCTCCTAGGAATATGGGCAAACCTTTGGGGATGAAACTCCGCCAATGAATAGTTTGTTCTTAGCCAATGGAAGTCTGTACTGCTTTGGGGCTTCAGGACCTCCCTGGAAACCTCAGTATCCCGCTCTGCCTGTCCTTATGGTCAGGCTGTTAGGGCTGCTTGGTGGAATTGTTTACCCAGTGGTGTGATTCAGTCCCATCATTTCTAGGAAGATTCCTGTGCTCACATCTCGTTGGAGAGGGTTGACAGGGGCTGGCTCTCAGTTGTGACCAGGGAGTGCTTCTTGGAGGGACACTCATTGGAAGACCGCACCTGCGCAGACAAGAGGAGGAATGTCCCCAGGGAAATCATTCTAAGATTCCCGGTTCTTGGACTTCCCCTGGGCGGTCGCTCTGCCAGTGAGTTGGAAGAAGACGCCAGGAGTGTGCTCATCAAATTTGTAACAGACACAAAATTGGAAAGAATGGCCAATGTAGTCGGTGACAAAAATATGTCTAAGAATTATTGGGATGTGCTGGAATACTGGGTTAAAAATAACAAAGTGACATTTCAAAGAGATAAATGTAAAATCTTATTTGGGAGTTAAAAATCAATGGTGATGATGGGAGGAAAAAAACCTACTTGTCAGTAGTTCTGGCAGAGAAAAGGCATTGAGGTTTTGTTTGACTAAAAGCTCAATAGAAGCTGCTAAATCTGATGAAGCAACAAAAAACTGCATTAATGGAACGGTAATGTATTGATCCCAGGAAGTATCACCGCCCTTGGTGGTTAGATGCACCAAGAACCTTGTGTTTGCTGGGTCTTTTTTTCTAAAATGCTTTTATTTATTTGACTTATTTTTTAAATCATGTTATATTGTTATTCTAGTATGGTTGTTCCAATTTCCCACTTTGCCCTCCTCCGCCCATCCCACCCCCTGCTCCCACAGTCCATTCCTGCTGGTGGACCTTTTCTCTGATAGAGCAGATAGCAGAAAAGCAGTTAGTGAAGGGCCTGAGGGCCTGGAAGCAGTATCTCCAAAGAGACCATTGCTGGAACTGGATGTATTTTAGTAGAAAAGAAATACTTTCCTACTTATTAGCTGCAAACATTCAGGCAAGTTTCTCTCTGTGCCTCAGTGGCCATAGGTGGGAGATGGGGAGGGGAGAGCATGTCTGTTGGTGGGAGTAGGGGGCCCCTGGTAGGAAGCGCTGAATAATGAGCCAGGGGAGGTGGGGGAGGTGGGTGGGGATGAGATTGTGGGCACTGTTCTTACCTTAGGATAGGGATTTAAACTGTATTCTGGGCTGAAGGTAAATTATCCAGTCACCCTGTCCATTATCTTCCAAACCAGGATATTGAGAGTCAAGGTGGGGCTTATGAAATCCCCCAGGATAATAGGCATGAACTGGGGCTGCGGTGGGCACCCCAGGCAGACTAGGAGGGGCGGCCACTCTGGGAGTGGGCACGATGGGGGAGGAAACTGCCTTTCGGGTGGTACTCGACCTGCCTTGAGAGGGATTTAAGCAGGGCTCGGATGAACTTCTGTTAAGGAGCATTGCCGCTTTGGGTGGAAATGACCTCTGTGAACTTTCAGATCTTTATAGCCAGTGCTGTGAGTGAGGTCAGTCACAGGTATATGAGACAAGTTAAGCAGAAGCCATCCTGGGCCTCCCCAGATTCTTGTAGGTGTGTACATCCATCACAAAGAGTTCAGAGAGTTCCTTCTGAATTATAAAAGGAGCATAAAGTGTCGGATCCGCTCACTTGGAACAGTGGTTCTAGTGTGTTTCAGGGAGCTTCTTAGAAACACCAAAACCCGGGGTGCCACACTGGACTTAGGGCGTCAGGGGAGGGGCGCGTTAAGAAACATGAGCTGCTCTGGAGTGACACCCTTCACATCTGTGGCCAAACCCCGGTGTTAAATATTTGCTGGATCAGCGGCAAGAGCTGATCAAAATCAACCTGAGAGCCATTACTTGGCCCCTTTAGAGGCTTAAAATAAACGTTACAATGAAATGCAAACACTGAGCAAATGGCAAACCAGTCAGACAACCTGTCACTTACTTAGTGCTCAGGTTCTTGGGCTCAGAGTACGCTCCTTCCTGGTGAGCGGTATTGCAACATGCTTTTATCATCCTTATTGGAGACAGAATTGCTCCGTGAAAGTCCGAGGTTTTTTGGGGGGTGGGGAGTAGGGCCAGGCAGGCATGGCCTGTGGTGCTACCAGTGCACATGTGGAAAAGCAGCTTCAATGGGCAGGTATCTCTGTTCTGATTGGAGAGGGGAGGAAACAGGCAGGCCAGTGAGGGCCACTTTTCTCTCCTCCAGCTTCTCTGCCATTGGCCACTGAAGTCTCCGCTCCGCCCAGGAACCAGGCAGTGGACCTTGTGAAAGGCTGATTGCCCCATCCCGGGGACTCACACTAACGAGATCCTCTGTGAGTCTCTCTTGCTTTTTCATGTTCACGTGCGAAGGTGACTCTTCCAAGGACAGAAGTAGTCTGTGCTATGACAGTGGGTGACACTGGACCTAGGAGCCTTCCAAACAGAAGGATTTTATTGTGGAGCCGAGGAAGGAGCGTGAAAGGAAATTACAGAAAAAGGTTAAATTTGCAGAAGAGAAAATAATTCCCCGTGAAAGGCAAATCAAAATTCCCCAACTAATTATAATATGGGTCCTATTTTTAGAGGGCTAAAAAAAGTGGCATTTTGTTCTTGAAACCTATATATGCCTCGGCAAGCAGAGACATGTGGGGAGGTTTAAGAACCAAGGGTCATGCAGGTGCTGGATGAGAAGTCAGCTCCCGTGAGGTCCCATAATCCCGTCTTATGGGTCACACTTGAACCTGCCCCGCCTGACTTGGGCTCCTTAAGAACTGAGGGCACTGAAACCCTGGACACCCAGATAAGGGCTACTGTATAGTTTGCATCTAAAAGCTGGAACAGCAAGCAAAAATCACAACAGGGATCGCAAGCCAAGGAAGATTTAAGCATCTCCCTCCCAGATGTTCCTTAGAATGTGACATGCCTTACAATGTCTTCAGGTGTGGGCGGGTGGTGTTTTGGGGCACGCAAAGCAGAGGTGATGGTACCCGATGAAACAAGAACAGGGCACAGAAGGATTTATTTACCTGCGGGCCTGGGAACCACGCACAGCTCACCTGCTCTTTAGTTTGTACCTGACCACTCTCAGCAGTGTCTGATCCTGACAGGTTTACTATGGCCATTGATCAACTCTCTTTCGGTTGTCCGTGTTGGTCTTTCTTTGCTTTGTTTTCTCCAGAGCTTTGTTGGTTCCTGATGAGGCAGGGGGCCTTTCTTTGCCCTTTTAGGTGTCTGGTGTGGGGTTCACATCAAATGTGTAGAGAGAGGAAAATCTATGGGGACGTAATTTTCAGTGGTCCTGGTGGGGAAGTCCCGCATCATAGTGCTTGACAGGTTCAGTTCCTTTTGCCCTTTGACCCCTGACATTATTCTGGAGCCTTTTTAAAAAATATCAGGAATGACGTGAATTATTACTCCTATAGCTTGATGAAAAGCCTAGTGACAGTTGCAACAGCGTGCACCATTGCTATGTACCTTCGTATTAACTCATCTTAGGCCGTCTTTTCTAAAAGATGGCATTATTGTTCAGCTTACTTTGAAAATGCAGAAACTGACAGTGAGAAAGGGTAACAGTCTTGCTGAAGGATGAGGCGGCAGTAGGGTGATGGAGCTTGGTTTTTCTGACTCCAAAACTGTGTGTGTATTTGTGCGTAGTTATACCACTGTGCATGGATAAAGCATTGGATGATTGATTAGCCCCAGTCCTTAAAGAAAACTATGCTTTAGGATATACTCCAGACTTTCAATGACCATAGCAGAAAGCTAGTCCTGGTCCTTTTTCTTAAGTTCTCTCCTGATGAGGAAGATGTAAGCAAACACCAGCCTGAGCTACATGATTCAAGCCTTTTGTCCTGGATAAATTACATCCTAGGTAACAGAAGGAAGCTATTGAATTACCATTTGGAGTCTTGGGAGAATCATGAATGATTAACAGGACAGGAGCTGGGAAGCCGAGTTAGGCATACTTCTTCTAAAAAGGTTTTCCAAAATGGGAGGGCTGTAGACAGGAGAGTCTGACCTCATTTCTATGAAACATTCTTGGGCAGCTCATGGAACAATTCATAAGCACTTGGATGGGAAAGGAGCGATTTCTAAGTGCAAACACTGGCTCACTGAGAATGTTCTCCCCAAGTGGCATAAATTCTTTTCAGAAAATTTAAAGTTGCAAAGCCCAAAAAGATTAAGTACAGAAGATGCGGTATAGCATCTTCTGCGGGTCCAGCAGATGCTTGACAGTGTCTGTGTCAGGTCACCTCACACCCAAAGCTTCCAGGACAAGATCGATGCATATGAGCTGTGCACAAGGACAGTCAGGCCCTGGCCAGGTAGCTCAGAGAGTCATTCTGATACACCAAGGTTGTGGGTTTGATCCCTGGTCGGGGCATGTACAAGAATTAACCAATGAATGCATGAATAAGCAGAACAACGAATCTATGTTTCCCTCTCTTTCCCCCTCTCAAATCAATAAACAAAAATTAAAATAACAAGATAAAAATAAAATGACAGCCAGATAGCATTGCTCCATTTGGATGACTTCTCCAGGGTCCTGCCTGACCAGGGCATGCAGACAGATCTCTCAGTTGGACAGATCTCTCAGTCAGACTCTGGGCATTGAGCCCCTGATTAGGGCCTATTAGAACTTAGATGAGGGTAAATAGAACATGGAAACCAAAATTTTAGGCGATCTGAAGTTGGAGGGACGGTGAATACTTTGGATGAGATAAGGTTTCAAACAGCTCGGAGTGGTTGAGACAAAGCAGCTACATCCTACTGAGATCATTCTTTGTCACTCACTCAATAATGTTATATTCTCTGGTTGCCAGGAATTGGACAAGGTACTAGAATTAGGAAATGCACAAGCTATAGAAGGGAGAACAGGAAGCAGACGGGATTCTGTAGCAGCACCCTGATGGAGGTGAGCCCAAGAGAGGACCACAGAGCAGGTGAACCTCGAGAAGGCTTGGGATGGGTGGGGTTGGGGGAAGGCGGTATTTGGATAGTTCTGAAGAAGGACGAGGAGATGTCCATGTCATCAGTGTTGGGGTGAGGGTATTGCTCGTTCAGGGAGCAGCATTCATGATGGTCTCCTGACCAGGTGCAGCAAGGACTGGGTGTGGGACAAGGTGCAGAACTAATTTACAGTGGCCACCAATGATAGGGAACTGGGACCGAGGGATGGGCTACGTACTTTGCTCGCTTTTCTGTTCCCTGTGCTGGATTATAGAACACCACTAAAGATTCGTTGCGTGGTTCCTATGAGTGGGCACAGCTCTGGTTGTTTTTACATGTGTTGCCTCATTCAACCATCGCCATAACCTGGTGAGGCAGGTGTTGTAGTGACCTGAGATAGGAGGGGACTGAGGCAATTGAAAGGTTAAATAACTCGCTGTTAAATGCCAGGGCCAGGATTTGAACATAAGTGAAAGAACTTCAGGTTCCTGTCTGGTTGTCCCCACCTGTTAGGGAGCACAAGAGCTACAAGGCAAAACAGTGTCCACTGAAGAGAGGAACAGGGACATCATTCATAACCCGGCTCTGCCGGGTCACTGGAGGTGCCCATGGACAGCCGGTTGAATGCAAACTGGGAAGGAGAGACAGGAAGGGGAGGTGACCTTCCAAAAGCAAGGTGAGTGGGCATTACCTAGAGGGTAACATGAGGTTAAAAGTGGGTTTTGTTTTCAGATGAGAAATTGTGCTTCCATGCTTGAAGAGAAAGAGTGAATAGAAAGATTGTTTTATGTTTCAGGAGACTGAGGAAATTTTGATTGAATTAAGTGTTCTTACCATAAGAAAGGAAGGAAGGAAAAAGGGAAGAGAAAGGAAATAGTAACTATTTGAGCCTATGGGTATATTTATTAGCTTGACTGTGGTGATAATTTCACAATGTGTTTGTATATTGATACTTTGAGTTGCATACTTTAAATATATACAACTTTTGGTTGTCAATTACACCTCAGTAAAGCTCAGAAGAGACCCCCTAAGGAGGCAGGAGGAGATAGAATCCAGAGCAGCTTGAAGGGCGTCGCTGTGGACCTGAGCAGGGAGTGTCACCTGCTGACCTGGAAGAATGAGGGATGCTGTGGGAGGACCTCAGCGGGAGGGGAAGGCTGGCTGCTGTGGCTCGGACACAGGGCTGTATCCTGAGGGCAGCTCGCTGGTTGGGGTGGCACTTAGCTGACCTCAGTAGGCCTGTCTGATAACTTTTCTAGGCATCAATCACTTTTTGTCAATTGAAATAGTTCTCCCTGGACTTAACTTTTCTGCTTCCTTTTTTCTCCTCTTTGTGTAGAACCTTCCCTTCCAGTCACTGGGTGTTTCTGTCATGCGTGGTACTTTTCCATTTAGGAACATAAAAGAGAGTCCTCCTGATAAGCTCTGGTGGACTGGAGGCCAGGGTGCGGAGGGAGCGGTGGTTACTCTCATCCCACAGGGAAGGACAGGCATGAAGATGGGGAGGGGCAGGCAGTGAGGGCCATGGAGGTGGGACTACAGGGAGGTGGTTTGGGAGAAGTCAGCTTGTTTAACAAGCAAAGCAGATAAAGATTAGAGTAACCATGACAACAGACTACTGGCAGAGGAGCTCAGGATTTGGGGAGGAGGGAGGTAGAAGGACTTGGCTGGGTTTAAGCCTAGACTTTTAGAAAATGCTGTGTCTCCCTTCAGGGCTCTGGGCTGTTAGAGAAATCACCACAGTCCCCTACAGGGACCGGAAGGGACAGGGAGGACAGGGAGAGCAGGAATAATTGGCTGGTGAGATGGGTCCTCTTGATTCAAAGGAAGGGAGTGACCCCTGGGGCATGAGCAGGGTTCCTGATGGGAGGTGCAGGAGAGGACCCGGGAGTCTGCCTACCCCCATGGCTTCAGGACACGCATGTTCTTCTGCTCAGTTCTCATCACTTCCACTGGGGTAGCGGACACCACACTGAGCTTGGCTTTTTGTTCCCTGGTTTCTCAGGGTGCCACATTTTTCACTTCTGAACAGTGAGGCATAAGCCTGTGAAGACCCTTTTCTGAGGATGCTCAAAGTGTGCACGTGTGTGCATGTGTGCGCGCTTGTGGCCTCTTCACCCAGCCCAGGCCCGTAATTAGCCAAGAGTTTTTTGGAAGTCTATTGCCGTTGCTATGTCTTGAACCACTTCCATAGCTGCCTGAGCATCACTATCAATTTAGAATGCAGATACTTTTTTAAAAATGTGAATTTAGTTGTCCCTTTCTGTGTAAACTCACAGCACCTGAGTGGGAAAAGGAAGGCATTGTCGCGATCACAAACAAACTGTGCTTTTGGCCTAAGTGTCTTCTCCTCACACCCGTGTGACTTCACCTACGACAGTAGGGGTGGTACTGCTCCGGAGGGACATATCAGACGTCCTCTCAGTCTAGTGTCAAGTGCTTTGCAAACATGGCTTTGAGGGTCCACGCTCTCCTTTTCTAAGCACACTACCCCCTTCAAGTTTCTGCCTGCAGAAATAAATGTTGCAGCCACGTGTACTTGGGCCAAAATTTGAGGTACAAGGTGACCTTCAGGGAGATTTGAGCCCCATTCCCCTCCCCCACCCCCAAAGGGCTCTTAGGACCCTGTGGGTGGTCTAGACACAGGTGCCACAGATGTCTGTCCTGAGGTGTTGTCAGTCGTGACTGGGGAGGAGGTGGCAAAGTAGAGTCATACCCATTTCCAAATCACTTTCCCAAATTAGCATGGAAAGCCCAACCTATTGGGAAAAGAAGGTTCTTCCGCACAAAGGAAAGTAAAGCAAGACATCCAGGCCTTGAGCTTTTTGTCCTAAGCTGTCATAAATAGCCATGGAAAGAGAGAACAGAGAGAGGACTGATTTCCCCAGGGTGCAAAGATTTGCCTCAGAGCTGGAAAAAGTAAGCATGATTCTCCAGTTTTTCTATGAACCTAAAGTTTTTTTTAAACCAAATTCTACCAGGTGGATATAGTCATCTTGTTCTTCTCAGCTACATTATAACTCATAAACATGTGGCTCTGTCCAGCAGTGGCAGAATTCCCAATGCCCTGGGGAATAGGCTGTATGCTGAGATGTCATTGGTTTAGAGAGCTGTCCAAACCAGTGACTCCAATCTGGTTTCCGGTTGTCAGTACCAGCCAAGGGAAATAGAATCGTGTGCTGTGGGAGGTGACTGGGGAGATGCCTCAGATGGAGGGAGAACAAAGGGAGACGAGACAGAGGTATAACATGATACAAGGTGATCCCTTTTGTGTGGGAGTTGCACTAGGAAAATTTGGGAGGATTTGGGGAGGAAATGGAGGAATGGCTCTGCAATAAGGTATGAAACACATTGATTTACTTGCACTGTGACCCTTTGCAAACAAACCAGGGGTGTCCAACCCACAGCCTGTGGGCTGCATGTGACCTAGGATGGCTATGAATGTGGCCCAACACAAAATTGTAAATTTACTTAAAACAGTATGAGATGTTTTTGTGATTGTGTGTTGCAATGTATTTAATGTGTGGCCCAAGACAGCTCTTCTTCCAGTGTGGCCCAGAGGTGCCAGAAGGCTGGACACCCCTGGCCTGTGTCATTGCATGGCCATATGAGCACATAACAAGCCCCCTCCTCACACACCCCTACACACCTGGACACCCACCTGCAAACTCAGATGAAACAAGTTCAGTTTCACTCATTTCATTTACTAGTTCATTCATTCATCTCACAAACATTTATTAAACACTTAACTCTTGGTGGATCCTGTGCTAGACCGAGGAAAAGGGCATAAACCTGGGAAGACCGGTTTTCTGCTGTTGAGGAGTTTACAGCTAGTAGCTGGGAAAGATATAAAGACACAAGGTCGTATTACAGGATGGCGGGTGCTGTACAGATGAACAGTGGTACAAGCTGTAGGAAAGGCTGATGGAGTCTCTCTAGGGTGGGAGGAGGGGGACCTAGGGAGGTGCATGAGTCGGCTCGGGCTGCTGTAGCTAATTAGCACAGATGCAGTGGCTTAAACAGCAGGAACTGTTTTCTCACAGTTCTAGCAGTTGAAAGGCTAAGATTATGGTTATAGTAGGTTTCGGTTTCTGAGAAGGGTTCTCTTCCTGCCCCATAGACAGCCACGGTCTGCTGTGCCCTCACATGGCCTTTTCTCAGTAAATACATACAGACTGGTGGGGGGAAGGGAGGAGGAGGGGGAACACGCTAGAGTATCCCTTATTATAAAGACACTGATCCTATTGGTTCAAGGCCCCACCCTGATGACCTCATTTAACCTTAATGACTTTCTTAAAGGTACTACCTCCAAATACAGTCACGCTGGGGGTTAGGGCACAAATGTTCAGGCCAAAACAGGAGGCTTCTCAGACCAGAGCTGATGACAGTTGAAATATATCTTAAAGAATTACCCAATCAAAACAGACAGGGGATGAGTGCATCCCCTCCCCCTCCCTGCAAAGAAAAAGAATAGTCAGGAAAGGGTGGCATAGCTTCATGCACTTGGGAGACTACGGATGACTTGGGATAGCTAGGGACTATCCCAGAGTAGAAAGGGACTTGTGGGATAGGCACATATCGGGGGGCTTAGATTGACTTTGTAGTTGATGGGGGGCCACTAATGCACCTTGAGGCAGAAGCAACATGTCTTGCAGCACCGGAAGCAGGAAGACCCAGGTGGGAAGGCGGATGTCCTGAACTGGCGAGGTAGCAGCAGAGGGTGGGGGAGGAGGGTGGATTTAGTGACTGGCTGTAAGGGGAATGAAGAGTGGTATATTTCCAGGTCCCGGCTTGAATGGTTTGTTCTTATGGGAGGTAGGGGTGGGGGGACAGGTGTGTAGGGGCAGATCATAGGTACAGCTTTGGGCATTTTGAATGTAAACTGTGCACTTCTGGCCGGTCGGGGGAGCGGTCTCAGGCAGAGATGCGATGCTGGGACTTCTTGCCACTGAGGAGAGCAAGTAGCGTGAAACTGGGTGACTTCTAGGGAGATCTTGTGAAGAGGGGAGCACCAAAACCCAGAGACACCAGCAGTTACTGAAGGAAGAAGGGAGGCCTGGGATGGAGAGGAGAAGGAATTACTCAGGAAGTCAAAGGAAGAAAGTGTGGTAAAGAGAAGGACGTGGTTACCTGTGCAGGTGGCTGTAGAAACATCACCGGAACCTTGGCCTTCACGGGACAGAACTGGTGGATTTGGTGAGCGGTTTCCCTGGAATGGGAAGGGGAGACCTGAGGGCCGCAGATGAAGGTGAACACAGCATTCAGGAGTGCGGAGCAGAACTGAGTGTGGGCCCCAGGAGAGAGGTTTGAAGAGTCAGAAGGCACCTTTGCTTCCTTTGCTTTTGAGATACGGGAGAATGTTCATTGCTAAACTCCAGAGAAGAAACACATACAAAAGGGAAATATTTTTAAAAAACCCAAATAAACAGTTTTACATTTGGAGAAACACATCCAAGATATGTGGAGCTGGCATGGTTGAGAGACAGAGAAGGTAAATAAATGTAACAGGCCAAGAGGAGGGAAAACCGAAGGGGGTTAGGTATTAGGAAAGGGAAGAGAAGGTGAGGGGAGGCAAGGGAAGGTAGGAATGATGAGGACTGAGCCCTAGGAACACTGTATTAAGAAACTCTTACATCCATTCAATGCAGTCTCAGAGGCAAGTTCATGTTAAAATTGGAATTTAAATAATAAAAAAAGCTCTGCGAGTCTAAATACTTAGCCTTTTAGATCCTAGAGATGATTGAAGTTAAATAGCTCTGTTAAGAACAGCACGGCATGGAAAATAACTAGGTTTATCCAGTTAAGTTTAGCACATAAAGCCCTTCACTGAATGGCTTCTTTGTCAGCCCCAGGCTGGAGGAGCGCGGTTCCTTTCTACTTGGTGAATTCCTTAATTGGATTTTGTTTGCCAATCTTACTTTCTCACATTGTAAGATTTTAATAAATCATTATAATCATTCCCTTATGTCTTGCAAAAATAACCGTCCTGACGGTTCCTTAGAGATTTTCCCCCCCTGTGTTTGCATCATGGGATTATTAGTGTAGCTTACAAATGAGTCAGAGAAGAACTGCGCCGCCAAGGGTACGTCTCCATCCTTCCCTAGGCGTGAGCTCCACGCAGGGTAACCAGGAGGCCCCAGGGTTGTGCTTGCCTTCGAGGGCGCAGCACGTCTCAGCATCTGATCTCCGGTCTGGATTATTGATGAGATGCTCCCTTGGAACCAGGGGAGAGATCCGTCTGCTTGGATAGTAAGGCTTCAGCAGGAAACAGGTTTATTGGGGATGCATGTGTGCCGGTGGTGCGGCTGCCTGCTAGGCTACAGTTCTTCTCTGTCAGGGATTGTTGAGGAAGAACTTAATTAGTGTAACTGAGGTGCTTGGTGAATGTCTGGCTCCAAACACATGTGTCCTAAGAATCTTCCACGATTGACCTCCTTTTGCAACACTGAGAGGCTTTCTCAGTCCCCCATTTAGGAACTGGACCTTGGACCCAAGCCTCTTCCTTTAAATTTCCAGTGTTTTCTTTTCTTTTGTAAGATTTATTTATTTTATTTTATTATTTTTTTTACATTTTATTTATTTATTTATTTTTAGAGAGGAAGGGAAGGAAAGGAGAGAAATATCAATGTATGGTTGCCTTTCATGAGTCCCCTGCTGGGAACTGGCCTGCAACCCAGGCATGTGCCCTGACTGGGAATCGAACTGCGATTGTGTGGTTCGCAGGCCCACACTCAATCCACTGAGCTACACCAGCCAGGGCCAGATTTATTTATTTTTAGAAAGAGGGGAAGGGAGGGAGGAAGAGAAGGAGAGAAACATCAATGTGTGGTTGCTTCTCGTGCGCCCCCTAATGGGGATCTGACCTGCAACTCAGGCATGTGCCCTGACTGGGAATTGAACTGGCTACCCCTTGGTTTGCAGGCCGGCACTCAATCCACTGAGCCACACCAGCCAGGGCTCCAGTGTTTCTAGTTGGCTGCTTTGCTTGTAGACACCAATGCTTAGAGTTTATGGAGTCAGTTCCCATGATCCTGAAATGTAATGACTCCTTACAGTGGTCATAGTTGGCTGTGCCTCTCTCGAGAGCTTCTCCTCACCCTCTTCCTTGCTCAGTCTGATACAGGGTGCAGCCAGGGGGGCCCCCCAAAAAAAGATTTAGAAAGGTGTCCAGAATTCAAAGTGTATAGAAATATTGGAGAGACATATAAGATGTCCTCACCGCCCCCCCCCCCCCCGCCCCGGGGGGAAGGGATGAAATGGAGCCAGGCCATTGAGAGCTGTTTTGCATAGCAACAGTTTTGCAGCTAACCTCTGGAATGATTATTTAACATATCTATAACCTTTAACTGGTTTCATAGATATGTTAAATAGCAGTGGCCAAGTTTGGAGCCAGGCAGAAGGGAGAAAATTGTGGCAGGGACTCAAGATGGGAACTGGGGGCTACTCTCCTGAGGGAGAAGGGCTTGGACTCAGAATGTAACTAGGGGCTGCACTCCTGAGTGAGAAGGGCTTGGGGACTCAGGATGGAACTAGGGGGACTCAGGAGAAGGTAACTAGGGTCTGCGCTCCTGAATGAGAAGGTAGTGGAACTGACGGACTCAGGATGGAACTAGGAGCTGCGCTCCTGAGTGAGAAGGGTTTGGACTCAGGAGGGTAACGAGGGACTCCTGAGTGAGAAGGCCTGTGTGAGAGCTTGGAAAGGACTGGCTCCGAGACATGAAGGGCCCCCGCTTGGCCAGATGAGAGAGAGCCACGCAGTTTCAGCAGAGTGAGGACCCCCCTGTTGGTGAGGTGAAAGAGGGAGCCACGTGGTTTTGGCAGGGTGCGGACCCCCTCTTTCCCAGGTGAAAGGGAAAAACCACGCAGCTTGGCCAGAATGGAGATCCCTGCAGCCAGGTGAAGAAGACAGCCACATGCTTTTGGTGGAGTGCGGACTCCTGCAGCTTTGGTAGAAGAGGCCCACGCGGCTTTAGGGTGCCCCCTTTGACCGCGGGGCCTGAAAAGCAACAGAGACTTTGACTGGAACTGGGTACAAAGGACTCTTGCCAGTGGACCATGAGAGGGTACCACAGTACTTTGGATTAACTCGAGATCCTGCACAGTGACACAGCTGATGGCACCAGCGGCCTGAAAAACAGACGTGTGCTCTTTTCCTGATTTACGGTACCCAGAGTTGGGACAGTGGGAGAAGGGGAGCGCTGTGTGGGTGTAGGTGTATACCCTAAAGGACTTTGATATTTTAGTGGTGGCATTAGGCCTGAATAGCATTAAATAAACATTTTGTTTCCTTTTCACAAATCTCTGGCATTAAGAGATGCCTTTCCAATTGGCGGCGGACAGAAGGGCCCAGTAGATTTTAGTATTTTGTTTTCGGGAGGGGCCCCTGTTGTATAGCAGTTTTGGGCATCCCTAAGTGGGCCAAATATTGTATTGCCCCTCCCTCGGACCTCTTGTTTTTCGGTAACAAGTCCTCTCTGCGACACAGCTGAAGTGGCCACAGATGAGGGGGACCTTGCCCAGGCCTGCACAGCTTTCACAGCCTCCTTGTGGGTAGAGGATTGGGCAAGTGGAGGTCACTTTGGGGAATGGGCAATTACAGAACTTTCTAGACTGGGCTTGTTTATTTGGCAGTTCAATGCCCCCAAAGAATTAGGAGCATTCCGTTCAGCTTGTTTCCAGTTTGTTCCATATGTGACTAACCGAGTCGAAGATCCCCATTTAGACGCAGAAGTGAATTTGAAGCATGAAAAACTTTGCTGACTTGCCTCTGTTCTCTGACCCACACCCCTGCCCCTCCCCCACCCCAATTAAAGGCAACCCAGCTTGTGGCCATACTGGTGGGAAGGCAACAGCTTTCATCTAAATTTTGCTCTGGGCTGGCTCCCTTGTTTGGTGGCAAACACTTAGTGGGAGGTGTTGAGAAAGGCCTTGCATCCGTGTACTTTTTCCATTTGTGCTTCTTTCTCTTTTGATTCGGTTTTTGCTGCTTGTAACTACAGGCTTTTTGATTAATGCCTCATGAGGCCACAGGCCTTGAAAAAAACTTTTTTCCTCTTGGTATCTGCAAGGGTCTGACATGCACTGCATTTATAGCCCACCTAGGTGCCAGCAACATTTTTGTTTGCTTGGGTGAGTGCGTGTCTACAAAAGCTTAGAACCAGAATTGCCCACGAGAGCAAAATGCAGACATACAGAGCTTAACACATGAAACAGAAAAGGACAACAATGGAAGGAAGAAGGCAAATGTTTGAAAGCTGTTAAGCTTAACAACCCTACAAGTTCCTGCACATGCGATATTTTTACTTTGGCTCCCAAACGGGGAGAAGCCTCATCTTCCCAGCCCTCTGCTGCGGATCGGAGCCACTGGACAGGGCCGTGACTGCTGCTGAGAAGCCAGGGAAGCTGCTGTGTCTGCCTCTGCCTTTTCTTTGCTCAAAAGTTGGCAAATGCTGGTCATGTCGTGAGTCTATTTATAGCAGGCACACACTCACCACCTTGTTCTTTTCTTAGCATCAGCTTGACATGCTATCAATTATCCATGAGGTGAATGACAACACCAGGGACGTTATTTGAGGCAGGTGCCCCGAGGTGAGACGGAGAGGGGGCGGAGGTCACCCGGGGACAGCTCCAGGTGAAAAGGGTCCAACAGACAGACAGTCCTTGCTGCATATCAGCCAGTGAATGACTCCAGACGTCCCAGGGGGAAATCCTGGGCTGGTTGCCCGCTGACTTCGATTCTGCCCTTCTCACCCGTGTCTGCTACCTTTGAAAAGCCCACTTGGAAATGCGCAGTGCAGGGCACAGAGGTGGTGATCTCCTTGCAGAGGATATCAGTTGTGTTATATTCCCCAGTCACAGGAGGGGCAGATGTAAGGCCTGGGTAGGGGCTGCTGGGGGACCAAGCGCACCCCCACCCTCTCCACCAGGCAGGAGTGCAGTAGCTGTGGGAGGACAGACATGGGAGTGCCCTGAGGTGGCCCATGCCCCCCTATCCTTGGCCAGGTATGTCTCCTTGCTTCCCTCACACACTCTTTCTGCCTTCTTGGACTCTGGATTAGGTAGTTTGTTTTGTTGTTGTTTTGCTGCTGTTGTTTTCTTGCTTCTCATTGACAATTTGCAACTTAGGTTCCCTTTTTGGAAACCACTTCTCTTCTTCCTTCCCCTTTAAATAAGAATACTGGAGCAGAATCACTGATTGCCCCATCTCAGTGGGACTGGTGGCCCTGATGCCATTTCCTCATTTCCCTGCCATTCATTTGGGGCTGCTCTGTGGGAGCTGGTGGAACTTCCTCCCAGAGCTGTTATAACAGTGCTGATGTCTGTGTTGTTTTAGTTCAGGAACTGAATTGCTCAGTCCGTGTCCTCTGTCCACCAAGGACTGTGAACCGAACAGAGAGGAAGGTGGACTGCGAGTCACAGAGAATGCAAAGTGAATCTGTGAAACATTCTATCAGCCTCTCCTTTGGCTACAAACGGGCTCAGACTTGACTCCCCATTTCTCTTTAGGTGTTTTTGACCCTCCTCTGCCCCTCTGTAGCCTTTGTCAGTGAGTAAACCTTCCCCTCAATATGTGTGTGTGTGCGCGTGTGCTCATAGGCAGACTGCTTGGGGACAGGGCAGCTGGGTCCTGAAAGGCCTTGGAATTCTTACAGGCTTCCTGCATACCCTGGTGGGCGCTCCAACAGTAGCTGGCAGACTCTCCCAGGGATCCCGGCTCCAAGTCTGATGCCATCTGTCCAGCTAATCCACTTTCCGGGCCAGTGTCTAGCGCCAGAGTGTGTCTGGATCTGCGAGTATCCTGGTGCCATTTAAACTGACTCCAAGCTCCCTGGGATCGGTTTGCAACCTTTGTTATCTTTTGGCGGAGGCACCCGATCTTTTTCTTTCTCCTCTCCGGGGTCAGACCGCTCAAGCTTAACTTGGTTTATTATTTAGGGACCACGTGGGGAGGAGTTGAGGCAACTGCACTGCGTACAGAGTCCCAGGCTTCCAGGAGGGTAGTGTGTGCGTGTGAGTCCGTGAGTGCTAGCAGCTGTTTGGAAGGATGAGTCTGGGGTGGATGAATCTCTTTTGCAGAAGCTGCAGGAACCAGGACAGGTGCACAGAGCCAGCATCCTCATCCTCAGATGACTGGTGAGTGAAGAGGAACTGCCTAGTTTTTGTTCTAAGTTGTAGCCAAAGCAAAAAAAAATGTAGTCCATAAATATTAGGCCTTTCTTTTTGCCCCTCTTTATAGACCAAAGTGTGTGAATCAGGACCCCTATTTATGCCTTTGCGGAGATTGTGAGATCTGATTTTTGTCTTATTTTTGTATTGATTATGTTTTGGGAGGGACCGGAGTTTGCCACCCACAGATGTTCATAATTAATTGCCCACCCCTTTCTCTCGGCTCCCCCTAGAGTTTATTATGCAGAGAAAAACCTTTCTGGAACAGGCTAAAGGGGGTTTGTTCTGTGGATGGGTTTTAGAAATGGCTAGAGTTTTAGTCTGAATGTTATTGTGACAGAATTTATGATTTTTAAACATATCAACAGATTGTTTGTGGTTATGTGTTTAAATCCACAGTCAGTCGTATGTACATCGTATTAAATACAGTTAAATGATTGGCTAGTGTCTAGACATAATCAATGAATGAAGATGTTGCTTTAGTTTTTTTATTGTTATTATCATATTGTTGTTATCTGTTTTCTTAACACACTTGTTAAGAGTCCATATAGGATCAAATGTTTCTCACTGAGACTGGCAAAATGATAATAAGTTGTTCTTATGCTTGTTTTCGTGTTCCAAGATTTAATCCAGGGATTGGAAAACTATAGTGCACAGGTCAATATGGCCCATGGCCTCTTCTCATAAATAAAGTTTTATTGAAATGCAAGTACATCATGGAGTTAAATAGTTACAACAGAGTCTCTGTGGCCCACAAAGCCTAAGATATTTAGTATTTGACTCTTAACAGACTCAAGTTGCCACGTCCTGGTTTGATTTACCCCTTTATCTACTTTCAAAAGATGTACAGTGATATGAAATAGTTAGGGGCTCTTTTTATTGAATTATAATTGACATATAACATTATATTAGTCTAATGATTTGGTATATGTAAGGGGATCTATAGTGGAAGAATGAGTCCTTATTTGTGCACAAGGAGATTCTAACCTCGTTAAACTTGTGGGAGAGAGACCCCTGCACCATGTATAGGGACAGATATTTACAGGCCCTGCCAAGTGCAAGGTAGCCTGTCAGGTGCTCTGAGAGATGCTCAGAGGAATGGAATACGTCCTGAGCTCAGAGAGTTAACTTTCCAATAGGAGGAATCTGCTATTTAATAAGGATGTCTGACAGGCACTATAGTGTCAGTAGAAAAATACTGTATTTTTGCAGTGTATAATGTACACATTTTTTGCCCAAATTTTTTGAGGGAAAAATAAGGGTGTACATTATACATGGGTATAATGAGTACACACCAACCATGGGTATAATAATGGGTATGATAGTCCCATGTATAATGTGTACAAAAATGTGGGTGCGTGTTTTACATGGCAAGGTACGGTACATATTGTTGTGAGATTCAGAGGACATAAAATGACTTCGGTAGCCCAGTGTGGTAGGTGGCGACTGGAATGGAAATTAAGAAGCAGATCGTGGCTGGAGATGCTTGCTTCTTGTAACAGCAAAGGAGAGCTCTGTTGCCTCCGGCTGTTCACTGAGGTAGACCTTTGTTTCAGTGCTAAAGGGGGCTCATTTTTTCCAAAGAAGGGGATGGAGGAGCCTTGGCCAGCTATTTGGCATGAAATTCATAGTGATTATAGACTCAGAGATGCCTCATTTTAGGCCTTAGTTAGGAACTGAAATATGATTAAAACCAAAGTAGATTAGGGATCTTCGACTAATATCTCACTCATTTTATAACTAAAGAAACTGGGGCCAGGAGATCTAGTTAGCTTAGAAAATTGTCTATGGAGCTTAGGACTTCTGACTGCCTGGTCTTTAAATTCCATTACAGTATTTTTTTTTCTCTCTCCAGTTTTTAAGCCAGAGTCTCCTCAGAGAACATCTCAGTGTTACTAGCATAAAGTCTCATGGCCTTAAAGACCTTCATTAAGGTGTAACATGCCAGTCCTTTCTTTGTCCTCCAAAATTCCCAATGTCACAGTTGGGGGTATAAAGTATTGCCAGAGTGCTTTAGGACTCTGTCCTCTCCCAGCTGCCCTGGGGGACTGCGTATGGGGGTAGACCTTCCCAGGTTGGGTGGGGCTTTCGGCTCTGCTGGAGTGCCCCTATTTTTGTACTGCTGCCATAGGGCTTTATTTTAGGGGAGGCATAGGGATGGGTAGATGGGGGAATGGCCTACAGGTCATGGGGGAAGCCTTGAACTTCCATTCAACTGCCAACCAGTAATCATTTGTTCATTCACATGGTATTTATTGAGCACCTACTATGTCTTGTTGACAGCTCTACCTTGGTTTGTCTAGGACTATGTTCTCCTCCCTTACCCAGGCTGAGGTCCGCCTTCTTTTCTGATTGTGCTTGACCTGAGGGCCTCCTTTTCTGTTTTCCCATGCAGTTGCCTCTTGGGAGGACCCCCTGATGCCAGTGGTATGTCCTTGTGCTTGTGACACTGTGCTCTTCCTGTCTTCATTTTCCTGGTCTCTGTGGCCAGTTCTGGTCCTGTTTTCTGGCTCCTACCTGACCCCACTGAGCATTGATTTGAGCTCGAGATTCTGGGTCCCACCAGAGACCTGGTCACTGCAGGGAACAGCCCCATCCATCCTACCTCCATCTGGAGTCAGGACTTTGGACACATTGTCTCCACTTCTGGGATGGCATTTGTTCGCTGCACATCAATTCACTCATTGAACAATGTCCTAGGCAAGGACACAGTGGTGAAGAAGATCAAGTATCTGCTTGCACAGCCTGTGTATTTGCAGATGGGGCATTAGAATTGGATTTTGGGTAACTTCAGGTATCTTGATTTCTCATGTGTAAAATGATAAGTTTGAAGCTAGTAAACTTAAATATTCCTGTTCGGTCAAACATCCAGCCTATAAAATTCCTTCTTCTTATTTTTTTAAAAGATTTTATTTATTTGTCTTTAGAAGGAGTGGAAGGGAAGGAGAAAAAGAGGGAGAGAAACATTAATCCATTGCTTCTTGCATATGCTCCGATCAGGGACCAAACCTGCAACCAGTCATGCGCCCTGACTGGGAATCAAACCAGAGACCTTTGGCTTTGTGGGATGATGCTCAACCAGCTGAGCCGTGCTGCACAGGATTAAAATTTCTACTTTTCAGTCACTTTCCCCCCCTCCCTCTCACTTTCTCTGCCTACAACTATTGAGTATTAAGTTAGCTAAAGTTATAGAAATAACTAGGAATTTTTATGCAATCCCCCCCCCAATAAAGTGAATGAGAGAGAGAAAAACAAGAATTCTTTAGATCCTGGGTAAGATGGGTCAGTTGGATACCAAAGTGGGAAGTGACAGCCCTTTGATGCCTGTGGTTGGAGCAGGGACTTTGCTTGTGAAAAATTAACCGTATCTCTAGAAGTGATGGAGGATGGTATCAGCCAGAAGAGCGGTGGGGAGGAGTGGAGACCCCCACAGTTCTCCCCTTATCTTAGCGTTCCGCTCTTGTGTTTTGCAAATTGAAGAAACACAAACAGCTGATATTTTATGATCTGAGCACTGAAAGACAGAAGACAGAGGAGCTGTTTATCATAGGTGAAGGTAAGAACATTTATTAGTATAATGATAGTAGAATGGCTAGAGCTGGATTCATAAATTCTTGATGATCACTTTGGATACGGCAACCATACATTTCCATTTCAAATACTGCATTCTGTTGTCTCCATACATAATCCTGCAGTCATAACTTACACGTTAATATTTGGTTCAGAAAATGTAATCACCGGTTGCTGTAATAGTCTGTGTGGCATGATGCTAAATTATCTTGTCATCCAACTCAATTTTTATTGTTATCTCTTTGGCAATTTTATTGGAAGAAACCAGTAACTTGTAAATTATGAAATGTTAATACCCTCAGTCATAATTTCCCTCCTTTACCCACATGTCTTAAAGATGCCCTCTCCCAATTCTGATTAGTATTTCTCTAAAGGTTTTCAGAGGACTGGATCATGATTTGTTTGGTGCAATTAAGTTGAGAATGGTGGATTAAAATAAATGTTCAATGGTGTATAAACAGTGTACTATGAGACATTGAGTGAGCAAAACTCCTCGTTGTGCTAAACCAGTTAGATTCCAGGGTCTATTTGTTACAGGAACATCATCTAGCTAGTCTATTCCAATAAATACAAAGCTATTTTATAGACAGTAAAGTGAGGTCTTTAAAAAAATTGAAAAATAAAAAAATACACAGACGAAAATTAAAATTCCCCATGACTTCCTTTTTGTTTTTTTCCAAGGAATCATACTAGAATGTAAGCTGCCCAGGAGGCGCAGATGTCATCTGTCCTTCATGTGCCCTGTTCCTGTTGCAAACAGTACTCAGCACATAGATACTCAACAGACGTCTGAGGGATGGATAAGTCACTATTTTAGGTGTGTCCTTCGAGTCTTTTCTTTCTCCATACGTGTATAAGAAGATTACATAGTAATAGTTACACCTTTAAATCATATTCTGTGTTTTAGTTTGTACTGACTCATTCATGCCAACCATAGATATATCTATACTTGGAAGTTTATAAAGGATCAGGAAAAAATAGAATGGAAATAGCATTATGTAAGTAATGATTTGGGGATGTTTTGTTTATATTTCAACTCTTAGTGATTAAGAAATCGGGAGTTGGTCTTTCCTTTTTTTGTGCCTTCATTCATCAGCTGCAGAGCTATATTTTAGAATCAGTATTTGGGTACAGGTAGTATTTGATGGTGATGATGATGATGATGATGATGATAGTGATACACGGACAAAATTAAGAGCTAAGATTCTGGAGTTAGAAGAACCTGATTTTGAATCTCTCCTCTCCCATAGTAATAGATTATTGACCTTGGACAAGCATCTTACACTTTATCAACCTTGTTTCTCTGTCTGTAAAATGGGTTTGTATTTGTTAGGATAGACAAGCTGGAGTAT
The DNA here is from genome assembly GCF_021234435.1 of Artibeus jamaicensis. NCBI lineage: Eukaryota > Metazoa > Chordata > Mammalia > Chiroptera > Phyllostomidae > Artibeus > Artibeus jamaicensis. The sequence goes on from NW_026522040.1 coordinate 84,260, forward strand.
GTTGTCATAGCAACATAAGCCCCGGCATCTGATCGGTTCAACGCAACACAAGAGCATTTTCTGCTCGCACAAAGTGTGAGTCAAGGCTGGGTGGGTGGGGTGCTCTCCTCTCCCTCTGACTCAGGGTCCAGGTTGCCTCCTTGTGGTTCTGCCATCCCATCTCAACATGGGATCTTCAGCAGCAAAGGAAAAGACAGCCTGGTAACGGCAGCCACCATAGCTGCTCGGCGCAGAAAAATCGCACATTGGCTATCCCTGCTGCCCCCGTGTCACTGCGCAGATCTAGGCGTGTAGCTCTCCTCCAGTGCAGGGGCTGGAGGAAGGTGTTCGGGTACCTGGTGAGGGAGGGAGACCTGGAGTGCTGAGAACTAGTGGTTTTGCAGCAGGGTCTAGTTAGTGACAGTGACTTCGGTCCGTGTTGGCATCCTCTGGACCTTCACCAGCCTGTGGTTAAAAAAAATTAGATTACATTCTGTTTTCTTTATCTTAAGTTATAATGGCAAGGAATCTCAACAGCCAAAATGCTGGAAATAACTTACTCTCAGAATACCTTTCAGGGATTCTGAGGAATTTGCCATGTCCTGCCTTCTGGGTATTCTCTAGGAGTTTGTTTATTTATTTGTTTGTTTGTTTTTAACCCTTACTTGATATGTTTATTGATTCTTTGAGAGAGAGACGGACAGACAGGCAGATACATTGATGTGAGAGAGAAACATTGATCGGTTGCCTCCTGTATATGCCCTGACTGGGGACTGAACCCACAACCCAGTTGTGTACACCGACCAGGAATCGAACCCTAGACCTTTTGGTATATGGGATGATGCTAGAACTGACTGAGCCACCCGGCCAGGGCCGTAAGAGGTCTTGGAGATTTTCTCATCCTGGTGCCCTCCTCTCGCCCCTTTGCCAACCCTGGCACCACTGTGCGGACTTACACTGGTGCCTTCCATGGGTGGCCACCACAATGTCCCCCTCTTGTGTTTTCCCTCATTCCTTTCAGGACAGTCATCACGGGGCTCAGTGCATAGGAGCACACTGAGGCCTCGAGGCTAAAGTGAGCAAACCACAGACGATAACTTAGAGCTGTGACCAGACATATGTGGACTCACGAAGCCTCAGACCTAAAAACGTCAGACCTAATGTCAGAGACTCCTGTTCTGCTAATTCTGGACTCACCTCCCTCTCGACCCCACCACAGGCACTGGTTCAGGCCTCTCTGTGCTTGAGAGTCCAGACCCGAGTTCCCTGCCCTGTGTCAAGGCATTTAAAAGCAAACAAACAAACAAACACCTTCTCTGGATTACTACATCCAGGATGACTGCCAGTGAAAACCCACTTTCCTCCTGTGCACATTTCACAGTATGGCTGTCTGCTGTGTCCCTGACAATATAACACAATAATTGACAGCACATTGACCCAAATCTGGATTATTCGGGCTCAAGCCATGCCTTTGGGGACTCCATCGGCCCATTCAGGTTGTGCTTTGGCCAGTCCGAATGACCTCTGCATAGTCTTTCTTCGACGGGCTGGGGAGGGAGGACAGAGCTTTACCTCCCTCCTGAGATCCCAGCCTCTGTCTCCCGGGAGCAGAAGTCTGGAGACGCCAGCAGGATGTCTCAAGAACAAACCAGAATCTCAAGGGCTGATCAGTTCTGAATCAAGCTTTGGGAGGAAAACAGAAACGAAACCCCCATATTACCCCCGTGCACCCAGTTCTGTTCATGCAGCCATTTTTCATCCTTAAATAGATACTGAATATGTTAGTCTGAAGATTGTAGACTGGTTTTCTTTTGCGGGGGTGGTGAGGTTGGGGGGAGTCAGGCTTCCCCAAAAAAGAATGGGAAGGAACTGGTCCTCCCCAAAGGGAAAAAAAATATATCCTTCACTTTGTAAGGCAAAACCCTATAAATGGGTGTTTTTACAACTTCACAACAATTTTAAAAGTCTGATTCCCAGCAGAATTCTCTTATGTTAGGTATTAGGATTATAATGAAATGGTCTCACATTCCTGTGTCTTATCTTCCCATGAATCTCTTTATATAACAAACTTCATTTTATATAAAAATTTTAGCCCTGCTGGGGTTACTTCTGGGCCAAGCCCTTTTTCCTCACTCACACACTTAATTTTTCCTTCCCAACTTCAAATTTTTTTTCTCTCAGTCATTTTTATTCTCTTCCTTGCGGTAGCCCCGAATGAAACATAGGCTATTTATATACCGGGGCTTTCATTCTGTGAGCATTTCCTTTGTGGTTTGCATATTGATCTCATCACGTAGGTCTGAGCCTGTTTCTGCCTCTGAAATGACTTTGGCGTGCACCTGGGTCTGCATGGTCAGGTCCTGCCTGTCTGCGGGGGAGAGTGGGGGTGATGGAGAGCTCCCGCGGGTGTCCCTGTGCACACCTGGCGGAGGCATTGGTCCCAGGCTGAGTCTTGGGCGCTTCCTTAATTGAAGCTCTGTTTCTACCCAGAACACCACAGGTTCTCTACTGCGAGGGGACCCGGACTCGGAAGGATTTTAAAGTTCTATTTCTTCCCCGTGGAGGGAACAGCTCCCCCACCGCTGCCAGGACTGACAGAACTGTATGGCAGTAGGTGGGTGAGGGTGGCGGAGGTGGCATGAGGAATGGCAGTCATCAGTTTGGGAACAGCCTCCGAGCCAAAGAACTGCCTTTGGCATTTGAGAACAATACGCGAGCGTTCGTGTCTTCCCCTCTGTGGAAGGAGGCATGATGCTGTAAATCTGACTCAAGCCAGGAACTATTTATGGGAGATCATTATTAAAGAACTGCTAGTCAGTGTTTCAATTAGTAGAGGCTGGGAGAGATTGTGACTTCGGCCACTAAAACGTGCTGGGGACTCCCGGTAAGTTTTGTCCAGGTACCCAATAAGTTAGATGTAAGTTCCTGACCAAGAATCTTTTTAAGAGAACCAAACTCGTGCTTCTGCCCTGCGTTCGTAGACGTAAAGGCATTAGCATAGAGGTTTGTTATTGGATAGCAGCCCCTATGGTTTTCAGCATTGCTAGGACTAAGAGGTTTTATTTTCAACTCTCGAGTGCACGTTTTCAAGTCACCCACAACGTTGCAAATGCATGAAATTGGAGCGACTGTCCACATCTGCCCTGGCTTCAACCATGAGTCCCTGAGGGACCGGCACTCGCAGCGATTCAAATAGGTATTTGGGCACAGGTGGTCATGATGGCAAGCAGGTTTCAATCCAGACCAGCACCTGGGGGTTGTGTCTTTCTGTCACTCAGGCACAGGTGTCCTTTGGAGCTCCTCCCATGCTTTCTATGGACATCTTTCTGTGTCAACCATGACCTCTCCATGCTCCTAGCAAGGAGTCAGCATATGGAGGGACATGACGTACTCGGAATCAGAGATGAGCCAGAAGGATTAACTCTCTTCTTTAAGTTGGGGCATGTTTTTTACGTGCCCTCTTCCTAAACCTCTGCCTTCCCCATGTCTATCTGCGTTTGCTCTGCGTATTGCAAATGTCAGATTTGTGTGCGGAGGCATCTGTAAGCCGTGTTGGAATGAATAATACCTCCAATGTGTATGCACAGGAGTGTGCGCCTGCAGCAGGCTGACTGTTGCACACTGGCTGTCTCTTAGTAGTCAAATTAAGGAGATTGTGTAGTGAGACCTTCCCTGGGCACAGCATCTGCCAGGTTGTTTTTCTCCTTTTTGGTGTTTCTGCTACGGTGGGAGAGGAAGGAGAGGCGAATGGCTTGCTGCAAGCGAAAATGGTACTGGCCTTCCATGCTGGGACAGGCATTTCATTGGCCTGTTTACATGTATTTTTCTAGTTTGCAAAACTAGAAAAATCTTCAAGTGAAGATTTCTTAGCCCGTTTTGAAGATGAGAAAATTGAGGCTCAGAGAGGTTCAAAAACTTGCTCAGCAAGTGAAGGACTGGGATTTGCCCCCAGAACCACCTTGAAAGCCCACTTTGCCTGCAGTGTTCCGGTGGCTTGGCACACAGGGCGCAGGTGAGCAGCCCAGCCAGCTTTGGTCTGACGGCAGCCGCAGTCAAAGCGGGTTTCGTTTTTGGTGATGGTTATTTAAAATGACCATCCTGGGCTGAACATTCGGACACCAGCAAGCCAGAGAAGCTTTCCAGAGCTGTTCCCTTGGTTAAATATTTGCAGGGTTTCAGAATACACTGGAGCCAAGCGTGATGCTGATTGACATGGAGGGATTGGGCTGCCTCGGTAATTTCTCCTTTCCATTTCTGAGCGAGACATTCTCTGATTCTCCCTTTTTGAGGCTGGAGGAGTGACTGGGGTGAGTCCCTGAGGACAGCTTGATGGATGTTCCCTGTACACCCCTGGCCCTGCCAAAGTGGAGACACAGGGCAGCCAGGCTGATGCCCCAGGGGAACTTCACATGCAGCCCGACCTCAGGCATCCTCCCCGTGGAAATGCCTCACATCAAACCTCTAGCATTCCTGCCAAGCAGTACTGATTCAGTCTCACTTTCCCCCCAGAATGGAGTGAATAAAATCTGAAGTGGGAAATGGAGGAAGCCCTTCTCTCCTCCAGGATTAATGAACCGAGATATTTTAAATTTATTTCAGAACATGCAATTCTACAGTGTGTCTCTCGGGCTGCCAAAGCAAAGTGTGCGCTTCAGCTTCTTTGAGGCCCTGATTTCCAAATCTCGTTACAGGACTTCAGGGAGACAGGGGTACTTGGAGGTTCCTTGCTGTGGGGGGCTTACCCTTCAGTTTTACTCCAAGGCGAGTGATGGGTTGATGTTTCTCTGTTGCAGTGAGAGGCTGCTCCTTTCCCTTTCCAGCCTCGAAGTGGCAGTGGAGCAAAATTACGGGGCAGCACCCGGAGGAATCACTAAGTCCTCCATGCCAACCTTCTCTGGTCAGCCAAGTCCACTCTGCAATTGGCAAGAATAGGCTGGGGAGCAGCTGTTCGCTCTCCTCCGCTCTATTGACAAATAGGAAAAATAGGGAAGAAGGGAGTCAGGGGGCAAATGTCCAAAAAGAACTTCCTTTGGATGGGTCTGGAAGATAAAAAGCCTCCAGGAGGTCCTAGCAGACACATCTGTGGAACCCTTTTTGTATTCACCAAACCCTTTCATAGCCTCCCTCCCATTGGCTATTCTGGCCGCTACACTGTGTGTTGGACAAACAGCGCTGTTCTTTCCAGTGGAGGGAAGGACCAGGGGTTAAGACCTCCCCTTGCGAGATCAGTAGGAGAACCAGAACTGGCATCCACAGAGAAGTCCTGCCCGAGGTCCTGCAAGAAGCCACACCATCCCTATTTCCAGCTGTTTTTTTTTTTCTTTTATGCAGATCACACAGCATCTCTGAAAAACCCAGGAAAGCCTGAACTTTTCTTGTTTAGCATTTTAGACTTGGGAGGAGGCTTAGCATTTACTTTGTCCATCCTTTCATTTTAGAGATGGGGAAAACAAGCGCCAGAGAGAAGATGTGACTTTCACAGGGTGGGATAATTCTGGGGCCCCAGCTAGTCTATCAGGTACCTGGTACAAATTTACAAAACTGTGCCATGGGAGAGCTGAGTCCTAGAGGCACATGGGGGGGGGGGACTTTGTGCAGAAGGAGAGATGCCCCCTTCCAGGTACACACAGAGCCAGGCTGGACTGTGGCTTTGAGAGCTGGATGCGGGTGGACGTGAGCTCCTGGTCCCTGATTTGGGATTCAGTAACTGTGCTCTGTAGGAAGTGTCTCTGCCTGGTTCTCCAGCTCATTTAATACAGATCAGGATGGGTAGCATTACTGAGTGAGGGAGGAAGCTCTTCATCAGATAGATGAAGGTGTCCGTATGTCTCCTAATTGCCCTTATTTGGCATAAGTCAATCCAACTTCAAGGATGAGGGGATGAATCTGTCTTTTCTTCTTTGTAATTATGGGCATGAATAATTAGGGTGAAACCAGACCCGTGCGTGCTGGTTTGACTGATGACGGGCATCTTCAAAATTATAGCAAAGGAAAGAGACTTAATGAAAGTCTGGCAAACTTCACAATGAGTATCTTGTGAATTGGATGTGAAAAGGGAAAGGAGAAAACACGACCTTATCTGTGTATTAAAAAAAAGTGCTAGACAGGGCAGGGTCGTTCGAAGAACCATTTTCCGAGTTTACAGCACTGCAAAGGGACATTTCCTCTGGAGCCAGAATTCAGATGTACAAAGTCAGGTTGGTGTCAGCAGTTAATGCCGAAGGTTATAAATGCACCTTCCCCTCAACATGGCTACAAGTGCCTTTTATTTGTATGGCACTTTTTAAAAATATATTTTATTAATTATATCATTACGGTTGTTCTATTTCCCCCCTCCATTCCCCTCCATCCTGCACACCCCTCCCCCACCATTCCCCCCTTTAGTTTATGACCACGTGTCTCAAGTTCTTTAGATTCTATATTTCCCCTACTATTCTTGCCCTCCCCCTATCTATTTTCTACCTACTGTCTATGTTACTTATTTTCTGTAACTTCTCCCCCCTTCTCCTTCTCCCACTCCCCTGTTGCTAACCCCACTTTATACTGGAACGTCAAAGTCCATGTAACATCGACAAGTTGTGACAAATTCTTTGGTAGTAAAAATAGCCCTGTGTTATAGTGATGAGATCTTTATTGTAAATAACCTTAGAGTAGTGTAGGCTCCCTTTTGTATCTGCCTCATTACGGTTATAATGTAGTTAATTATTTGTAGGTTCGTGTTTAATGTGCGTCCCCCCCATTCACTTGGAGTCCACCTAGCACACTGGCTAATGATGGAGGCCCTGAGGTTGGTTTCAAAGTTCACTTTTGTCTGTTAGTAGTGGTGTGACACTGGTTAAGTTACTTAATCTCTCTGTGCTTCATTCTGCATCTGCACAATGACAGTTGCCATGGGACATCTATCATAGGGCCGTACACTGGGTGTATTGAATGTGGGAGCCCGTGTGATTGATTAGTACCGTGCCCAGAACACAGAAACCTTCGATGAGTGTTGGCTGCTACTGCCGACGGACTACGAGGGACTATTTCTGCCTTATTTCATGTTATTCCTAGATCTGGGGCCCATAGAAAAACAACAGATATTGGTTGAATAAATTAATGGCCCCGTTTCTTTGTATCTCCAGTGCAGTGAAGCCTAAGATTGCCGAAGATGTTATGTGTGAAATTAGCTCCCATGTGGCCGGGCCTTTTCTTCGGTGTGGCGTATCTGTTGCCACACTTCGTTTAACTCCAGATGGATCTGCCCTTCTGTTGACAGCTGATGTTTAGAGAAGCGATTTTTCAACCAGTGGGCTGCAAGGATTTTTAACGCATTGCAGTACCTGACTGTTTAGTCAGGGGTACTGACCTCTTTTTCCTTAGGGTGTCCAATACCAAAATGACCACAACCAACACAATGATAGCCGTCCACGGTGAATGAATCAAAATTATACCTATTTTTTTGTCAGATTGACAAAAAAGATATTTTCTGCTGTGCTGCAGAAGTTTAGTAACTAGTTTTTGTGTTCCGTGAGATGAAAATTGCTGGTTTGGAGGCATTTCAAAACATGGCATCAAACAGTCCATAGGAAAACAGGAGGTTCGGTTTGGGGTAATGATAAGTGCCCGGGGCACCAGATCAGGGGCGCGGGTTCCAGTCCCAAGATGATCTGAGATTTCACTGCACCTGCTTCCACTGACCTTTTTAAATAAAATGAAATGATTAGCCTCCGTGATCTTTAAGGTCTCCTGCTTTGCTATTTTCTGACACTAAGATTTTAGTTATCTTTATTAATTTCTTAGATGCACTGATACCATTAGAACTGTAGATAACAGAATGCAGATTCTTCCCCACACAGTTTGTTTATATTCTAAAGAATCTTGCTGTTCACAGGAATTCTCCCATGAGTATTTCCTGCAAATCAAGAATCGTTTCAAATGCAAATAGCTGTCCTATAATGTCTCTGCTTTGAAAATTTGCATGTATTTTTTTTTAAATAGGCACATCTAAGTGTTTTGAAGGTAAGCTAACACCATTTGGTGAGCACACGTGGCTACAACGTAGAAAACAGAGTATTTGGGGGTTTGCTTTCAAAAACACCGTCATGTGTTTTTGCCACCCAATTGTGTTCAGCTCAGTGCAAATTTACAAAGTTTTCAGTTTATTTATTTATTTTTGAAACTGATTAGCTATCATTTTTAGGAGTTGGTTCATAGACTGCTCAAACTTCAGATTCACCCTGATTTATAAGAGAAAACAAATACAGACCACTCTTTAAAGCCACTGTTACTAATGACATGAGGGCAGACACTAGAAAAAAATGGGACAGGGTGCTTCTCTCATCTTGCGGTTCACGGCTAATTTAACCACGCCTGCAGGTCTAATGTGGAGGGCCAGATACAAGATCCTGACTGACAAAGTCTATTTCCTTCTCCTATTCAGTGAGGCCCCTTGGAAACTAGAGGTTTCTGATTAAATTAAGCAGTTTTTATAAGGAGCAGACGATCCCATCTGTCCGTCTCAAGTTCCCGTGGCTTCCAGTGTTTTTCCCAGATGTTTGTTTTGCTTAGGACAGACAGGATGCTATTTGTGGGTCTGTTGCTTGACCTTCACTTATAAAAAGGTTTCAAGTGTCTTCTCCCTCAGCTCACTATTTTCAAACTTAGATTTATCGATTGCTAAGCACTTCACCGCAATCTGTCATTTATTCTTCACAGCGACCCGATGAGGTAAGGGCTACTACTAATCCCATTTTGTCTTTTCAAAAATAAGCTGCAGAAGAACTAAAGGATATTCCCACTGTCACGTAGCTAATAGGAGGTTGAGCCAGGTCTGACATTCAGTTTGTCTTTCCCCCAGACCCTTGCGATCGCTGTAAGATGCTCTGCCTCTTTCAGAAACCTAGCTGGATAGAGACTGCATGCTAAATATATTCCATGTTAATGCTGGAAATGATTTCCTGATGTTCCCAGCATTCACGTGGGCCAGACTGCAAAATCTGTTTCTACATTTATTAAGAGAGTGAGGCCCAATCAATGATGTTTTCTTTAAATTTCCCTTTGGTTTATCTTGGGAGAAGTTAGAATCAGCTGGGGTGGGGAAGGATAGAAGAGAACTTTGTGGGAAAATAAGCAAACACTGTGTTCCTCAATATCGAGTGGCTCCAGGTACAACACAGTGAGCTGTGTGGAGCCCTGTGCTGGGTACTCAGCCATGGTCATGCCCGCATCTTAGCCACTGCTCCTCCTGGGGCCCATGTGCATCACTCATCCGGCACACTGCAGCCAGCACAGGTGTTCCCTGTGGGTCACCAGCCCGGACTGCTGCTCTGAGTCACTTCGTTTCCCAGGAAGTGTTGCCCTTCCCTGTGCTGGGCCTGGAAGGGCCCACTTGGTCTGTCCTAAATGGTGTCCTTAACTTTACATTTGAAGGACCAAGACTTTTGGTCTTTTGGGCTTTTGCTTCCCTCCTTCATCAGCATGCAGACCATTGGTGATCTTGGTGCGAACAGGTTCACTGGGAGACTGGGAGTGCGGGCTGGACTGTCGTGGGCTGAGCAATGATTGGGAAGCTTGGGTGATGCAAGCTACATAAACCTTCTCTAAGAAAGGAGTGAGATTTGAGAATGTTTTCAGGCCGGGAGGAGTAGACATAGAGAGAGTGTGTGTGTGAGTGTGTGTGTGTGGTGTAGAGAATCATTGCAGGGGTGGGGAGGCTGTTTGGAGATATAACTATTAAATCATCAGTGAACAATATTATGGAAGATGGTTTGGGGGATGTGAGGAAGAAAACAGGGGTGACTTTTCACGTCTAGCCTTATGAAGGAACAGTGTTCGGAACTTGCCAAGTAGCTAAAGATGTGGTACATGGGGACATTCGGAGCAAATACTATAGGGACGTTACAGTGGCTTCAGATGATTCCCAAAGTCTGCATCGTTCTGGTGCCTTTCAAATCTCAGGAAATGCGCTGCAGGAAGAGGTCAGTGGTTTAGGGCACTTTGGAGCACAGGCACAGTTGTGGTGAAAGACATCGATAGAAGGAAGTAAATGGTTGAACATTCTTTTAGCACGCTGGACTTGTGAGAGTGCCTGAATTAGAATCTTTGACTATAACAGATAGGTTGCATGCAAAGTGCTAAGGCGCTGCAAATCAAACAAGGATTAAACGACCCAGGATTAAGTGCTAGTGCTCTGTTGCACAGCTTCTGCAATACGAGCGATAGCATGCATTTTCGTTAAATACCTATTAGGCTCCACTGTATGAAAGGTGTACAAAATGTATATTGCTGAATACCCATGGACAAATGATTATATGTGTACTATTGTGAAACTAGATCACTCTTTGGTCTACTAGCTAGTATTTACATAACTAGTATGAGCATAGCAATTGCCACCTAGGCAAATAAATTCGTATTACATATGTCAGAGCTGCAGGTTTTTGCGAGAACTGTGAATGAGTTGCAAAGTGTTGTTGGAAGATGGAAACTTTTACTGAGACACAAAAGTGTTTATATGAATTAGAGATTGTCTCCTAAACATATATAATTCATTTAAAGTTGCATGGTCCAACTAGAACTTGAGCAGTTCAGTGGTGGAAGGCCTGATCAGGCAGAGGTGAGGCCCGAGATGTGGTGTGGGTTTTTATTTTGGGATCGGCAATTTGGGTTCACTTCAGCAGATTCTTGAGGGTCAGGTGGGCCAAGTTCCAGACAAAGGGTCTGTGGTCTATTCAGCAGTGAGGCCAGATTTATGACGCCAAGAAAGCAATCATTATGGGGAGCAACTAACTCCAGAAATCAAGATTAGGCAAGGTCAAGAACTAGAGAAATAGAACTTGGGATAATGACATTGCCATCAGGATACAGATGTCGGCTTGATTTATGGAGGAAAGGCTTTGATCTCCAGTTCCTTCTGGAGTTGGAGGTTCACGAGGTGTGGTGATATAGCTGGGAACACCTGGTGGTGACAGTGAGGACACTCAGGCTGCTGTTAACAGCTACCATTAGTGGGGTCTGTACTGCGTGCTGGAACTGTTAATGCCACGCAGATTTTTAGTAGCTCACATGTGCCTAGTGCTAGAGAAAGGGTAGACAAAAATAGACAAAGCCCCTGTTCTCATAAAGCTTATATGGAAGTGGAGGGATAACAGATACATAGGCACATATTTAGAAAGTTGGAGGATGATAAGCACTTTGGAAAATGGGGGGACAGCAGAATGAACCAAAGAGGGCTGGGGAAGGGGTGAAAATTCCAGGTGGGATGCTCAGGGAAGGCCTGGGATTTCGAGTGTCAGTATGGGAATGAGCCAGGGATGTCAGGGAATGCAGGGAACAGAAGGGAGAGTGGACCCAAAGGCTGTAGTGTCTCCACAAGAAACTGCTTGGCAAGTACAAGGGACAGACTTGATTGTTCAGAGCCTCACTGTGGTGATTTTAGGGGCTCTGGCTTTTAATCTAGTGAAACAGGAAGCCAGTGGAGGCTGCTGTAGGCTTTCTGAAACTTCAGCTCTGTTATCCTCCCCACGCTTGTATGAGATGGGTGATGTTATTACTGCCTTTTTACTTCAGCAAGGAAGCAGAGACAGGGACAGCTTAAGTGACTTGCCTCGAATCAGCTTTGAAGCAAACCGGAGTGAGGGTTTGAACCCAGGCAGTCTGATTGCAGAACATACACAGGTTGCTTAAGAGGCATTACAAAGACACAGGGACATTTGGGGGCGGGGTAGGGGTGATGTGTACATGACCTTAGTTGTGGCGATGGTATACATTTGTAAAACTCATCAAATTGTATACTTTATTTCTTTATTTTTATTTTTATATATTTTAATTGTTGTTCAAGTACAGTTTTCTGTCTTTTACTCCCATCCCAGCCCACCCACCCAGCCCTCCCCACCTCCCTCCCATTTCCACCCCACTTAGTTCTTGTCCATGTGTCCTCTATACTTGATCCTGTAAACCCTTCCCCTTTTCCCCTGAAATTCACAATACCTGATACCAAACTGTATTACAAGGCCACTGTAATCAAAACAGCCTGGTACTGGCATAAAAACAGGCACATGGGCCAATGGAACAGAACAGAGAGCCCAGAAATAAACCCAAGTCTCTATGGTCAATTAATATTCAACAAAGAGGGCAGCAACATAAAAATAGCCTCTTCAACAAATGGTGTTGGGAGAACTGGACAGCTACGTGCAAAAAAATGAAACTCAAGCACCAACTTACACTATACACCAAAGTAAATTCAAGGTGAATAAAAGATTTAAGTATAAGCCATGACACCATTAAAGTCCTAGAGAAGAACATAGGCAGGACAATCTCAGATATTTCATGTAGAAACATTTTTACTGATATGTCCCCTAGAGCAAGGGCATAAAGGAAAGAATAAACAAATGGGATCTCATCAAAATTGTACATGTTCGATAAGTGCATTTTCTTGTGTGGCTGTTGACACCTCAGTAGAGTTGTAAAGGAAAATGTTTTTAAAATGTGGGTGAGGCCTTGAAGGAGTTTAAAGCAAGGGAGTGGCCTTTATCATTTTGGAAGGGTGCCTAGGAGATGAGTGAAAGAGGCAGCAGGAAACATCGGGGCAGAGCTGGTACAGAATGAAGGGGCTGTAGAAAGCAAGGAGGCGCGGTCCTTGAGGGTGAAACTGACGGGGTCTAGGGGCAAATTCGAATGAGGGACGAGAGAAGGAAGGGTTCTGGGATGACTGCCGAAGTGGGGGCTCAGCCAGCAGTGAAAAAGTCTGGATGAGCAGGTTCCAGAGAGAGGGGATGGCCGCTGCAGGCATGGTGAGATTGGGGTGCCTGTGGGATACCCAGGCCGAGTGGTAATTGAACTCAGGGAGACTTCGGGTTTTGAAGTAGAGAGTTGTGAGTGGTGTGTGAGAAGCTGTTGAAGCCAGAGGCACAAAGGACATACTGCAGGGATGAGAAGGGCATGGAATGAAGCTCTGGGAATAATCAATATTTGAAATGAGGTTGAAAATATTTGGCATGCTTTTTGCCCCTTGCCTCCTTTTATATACATGGGAAACACTGCTCATTGATGGTAACACTCTGCCTTTGGAAACAGCTTAGCAGAGTGTTCTGAGAGCCCACCACTTTTGATCAGTGTGGATACAGAAGAGGAATTCCTATTTCTATTCCTCATTTAAGCAGTAAACTCGAAACCATCAGGGAGGTGAAGGAATGGTCTTAGAAGTCAAGAGAATTTTTTTTTTTAAAAAAGAGTAAGTAGGGTAGACCGAATCCAATAAGTACTGACATGCATTCATTGGATTTAGCCATGAGAACGTTAGTAATGGCCTTGACAAGAGCGATTTCAGTGGCACGAGAGGGCAGAGGCCAGACTACAATAGATTCAATCAGAAAAGTGAGGTCCGTTCTTCCCGGAAGCTCAGCTCTGAAAGAGACAAGTAGGCATTTTAATGAAATAGCCTATTGTATTTTTGTATATTTTTGTCCCAAATCAAAGAGTTATAGAAGTTTTTTATAGATTGTCACATTTCTTAACACTTGGAAGATCCTTGGAATCTCTTTGCTAGGAGGCAGATGTCCTTAATTCGGGGCGATGTCCTGCCCTGAGATCTGGGGGGAGACTGTCGGAAGGTCAGAGTCATCTAGATGCTTCCCCAGGTGCTGCTCCAGCAGAACACACCCAAATAAAGGCAGGAGCCCAGAAAAGTGACAAAGCTCAGGGTGCCTACCACGGTTAAGGGCACTTCTTTAGCCTGAGATGGTCTTTTTTCCGTTATTTGGAGTATTTCTTCACTTAGTATTACTAAATGGTATTTTTCTTTTAAAAGTGCTTATTTGGCCAAATAAATAAATTGGCACCTCTCTATCCATCACCCCATTTTTCTCAATGATTCTAATTCCTATTAACAGCCATCTTTTTAAAAAACGTTTTAGTTTTTCTGGGAGAACATTAATATAGATAAAATGAACTGACTAGAATCACAAAATTACTGTTAGTCCTTGAGAGCTACAGACATGTGGCTGAACCCCCAGGACCTTCACAATAAAAGGACACAAGATTACCTATTGAAGTTAGACTTCAAAACCAGTTGTAACAGAGACATGTACATAGTCACCTTAAAAGATACAGAATGGCTCCCTGCCAGTCAGGCTTGACTTCAATGTGATTAAAAGCATTCGTATGTCTGATGGAACAGTGTATTGATGATCAGGGAGGCAGATTCGCCATGGAAACACAGAGAAGCCCCCGGGGCAAAGGGGGCTGGTGGTGCTGATCCACATACCAATTAAACAAAAGGGAACCTCGGCAAATGGATGCCAATGGGTATTTGGGTTGCAGGGTCGAGAGACCAGATGGGTGCATTAGGTCAAAGAGGCCCGATGCCACCCCTTACATTTGCTGTACCCGACTTGCCCCCTTGTCTTTCCAAGTAGGAAGGGAGTGCTCTAAGCTGGGTGTAGATACTACCTCCCGTGCAGACTGAGAATTCCAGGCCTGTGCAGCTTTCTCTGGTGGATATCAATAATCTGGCATTCTGGGTTTACCCCTCCATCTCAGCTGTGGAAGAAGATTCTTAAATGTGCTGACAGAGTCTGGTGGAGACTCTGACGTTAGCCAGCATGACTCCTGGCTGTGCCTTTTCCCAGGTGGAACAAACTTCGATGATGTCGCTTTTTAAAAAAATCCCCCCCAAGTTTATTAAGAAAAAAATTGGCAAGTGTAAGTGTATGTATTCACAGTGTACATCGTGGTTATTTGATATGCATGCGTACTGGGAAATGATGACCAAGTTTGGGGTAACATATCCATTACCTCACATATACAGTGAACTCTGTGTGTATGTGGTGAGTGCGCCTAAGGCTTATTCTCAGTGACTTTCAAGTATCAATACTGTGTCGTAACCACAACCACCAAGCTGCACTTTCGATCCTCAAAGCTTATTCTTCTTGTAACTGAAAGACAGTACCCTTTTGCCCCTGGAAACTACCCTTCTACACTATTTCTGTGCATGTAAATGAGATGATACAATACTTGTCCTTCTCTGTTTGGTTTGTAAAACTTGCATGTCAGACTTCCGCCAAGATGGAGGCATAGGTGGATGTGCCGTGCCTTCTCACACAACCAAGATTAGAGAAAACTAAATATTAGCAACAGAAAACACAGCCAGAACAGGGAAAATTGAACTTTTCGGAAGTCCGTTAACAACAAATTCTTCAGCCTGACCAGTAAGGGGCGAAACCAGCTGCTGGCGGAGCAGGGTTGCACAGGAGGACTTGGCCAGACAGACTCAGGCCCGTGGAATCCAGGCACAGGGTCGGACCTAGTGAGCGACCGAGCCAGCGACCAGGCGAGCGACCGCGGGGGGGGCAGCGGGGCTGCGTGTTGACTGAGGTCACGCATTTGTGCGCAGTGGACAGGCCAGGGAGTGGGCGGTTGGACCGGGCCGGCAGGTCCCCACGGCAAGCGGCAGTGGAGGGCGCCGCCATTTCCCTGCTCTGACCCCACCTCCACATACAGTGTCATAACCCAGCGACTCTGAGTGGCCCGGCCCAGGTGAACCACCTAAGGCACTGCTCCTCCGCACGCAGCTGTGAGAAGCAGAAGAGGGGGTTGCCATTTCCCCACTCTGGCCATGCCCCTACATATAGCATCACAACCCAGCGACCTGGGAATCCAAGGCGCTGCTTCTCACACTTAAAGGGCCCAAACAGACCAAGAATGGCGCAGGAGGATCTCAGAGCCCCAGAGCCAATAGATCTAAGCGATGAAGAAATAGCAAAACTCACAGACGCACAGTTTAAAACATTGGTGATCAGGATCCTCACAGAACTGGTTGATTATACGGACAAATTAGACAAATATATGAAGGCGAAACTAATGGAAATGAATGGAATTGCACGGGACACCAATAGCAATGAAAAGGAAACTGGGACTCAAATCAATGGGGTGGACCAGAAGAAAGCAAATAATGGCCAAACAGAAAAGAGTCAAGAAGCAAGAATTCAAAGAAATGAGGAGAGTCTTAGGAACCTCCAGGACATCTTTAAACGCTCCAACATCCGAATTATAGGGGTACCAGAAGGGGGAAAGGCACAACCACCAATGGAAAACTTACTTGAACAAATAATAAAGGAGAATTTCCCCAATCTGGCAAAGGGAATAGACTTCCAGGAAATCCAGGAAGCTCAGAGAGTACCAAAGAAGTTGGACCCAAGAAGGAACACACCAAGGCACATCATAATAACATTAGCCAAAATTAAAATGAAGGAGAGAATCCTAGAAGCAGCAAGAGCTAAGGGGACAGTCACCTATAAAGGAGTCCCCATCAGACTGTCAGCAGATTTCTCAAGAGACCTTACAGGCAAGAAGGGGCTGGAAAGAGGTATTCCAAGTCATGAAATCTAAAGACCTACAACCAAGATTGCTCTATCCAGCAAAACTTTCATTTAGAATGGAAGGGCAGATAAAGTGCTTCTCAGATAAGATCAAATTCAAGGAGTTCATCATCATCAAGCCCTTATTATATGAAATGTTAAAGGGACTTATCTAAGAAAAAGAAGTTAAAGAAACATGAACAGTGAAAGGACAACAAACTCACAGTTATTAACAACCACACCTAAAACAAAAGCAAACTAAAAGGACAGCTAGATCAGGAGTGGAAACATAGAAATGAAGATCTCAAGGAGGGTTAGCAACAGGGGAGTGGGAGGAGGAGAAGGGGGGAGAAGGTACAGAAAATAAGTAGCATAGACAGTAGATAGAAAATAGATGTGGGGGGCAAGAATAGCATGGGAAATATAGAATCTAAAGGACTTGAGACACATGGTCATAAACTAAAGGGGGGGTAATGGTGGGGACAGGGATGGGGGGGTAGGGTGGAGGGGAATGAAGGGGGGGAATAGAACAACTGTAACAGCATAATCAATAAAAAAATAAAAAAAAACTTGCATAATGTCCTCCAGGTTCATCCATGTGTTGTTGTGGCTTAATAATGTGCCATTGTGTCTATACAGCACATTTCTTTATCCATTTACTCATCAAAGGACACTTAGGTTTCTTCTGTATTCTGGCCTTTATGAATCGCGCTGCATGAACACGGGGGCACAGGTATCTCGTCCAGATACTGATTAAGAGGACCCTGTGCACTAATATGGTACAGTCACTGCGGAAAACAGCATGGCGTTTTTTTAAAAACAGTGAAAAATAGAACTACTGTATGATCTGGCACCCTCACTTCTGGGCGGGTCTGAAGGAAATGTTGCTACTGTTTTGGACTGCACTGTGGCTTGCCATGGTTCTTCTTTTAAAAATCCCCCCAGCCCAAATATTATTTTGAAGAAAACATGGAATTAAGAGCATATTTATTGACCAGACATTCTGCAGAAAATTGTGTCAAAAAATACCATTTACCATTTTTCACCAGGCAATTTTCGATCAGTTTGACATATTTTTCCTTTGTTTTTTGTAGGGAGTAGCTCCAAGTTTCGTAAATTTTTTATTCGCCTGATTTTACTCGCGTGATTTGGACTGTCCTGTGATGACAGACACCACGCCAGTTTTTGTTTCGCCTTTGTTTCTGCTGTGATGGATTGTTTGTCTTGCAGATCTTGAAAGGGGTGGGTAGAAAAGGGTTTAATCACAGTAAAATAGTTTCCTAGACCTTCAGTTCTGACCACAAACAAAACGTTCTGGTTTAAGCTTTTGGTATGAAAAATTATATGTAGTTTTCATCATGGTTTGCAAATTATTTCACTTATAAGGCTCAAGGCTGTTGACATGTCTGTGAGCATCTAGGGAAATTTCTTTTTAATTTAGCTATTTGAATGTTTGATATGCAGTTTGTGAAGTTCACAAATTTGTAAACATTCTGATTGAATCATTGGAGTTCCTCCCTCCTTTTTTCATCTGCTCCTTTGTCGTTATGTAAACAGAGCCAGTGTGGGGGCAGTGAAAACTCTTTATGCAAATATCTCTTCCTTCTGCATCTGATCTGAACTTGACTCTGCACTTGATTCTGGGTGGGACACTCTGGGTGTGGACAGGCTTCGCAGAGGAACCCTGGGACTCAGCAGAGGCCCTGTGATTGTTGCTAAAAATCTTCTCTTTGGGAAGACAACTTTTTTTTTTTGGCACATTCTTTTAGGAATAAAAACAAGATGAAATATGAACTTGCTGAGCGTTTCTCCTCTAAGATGACAGTCACAGTGTTCATGCTCACCAATGCTGTACAAGAGGTTGGCCTGTGATTTCTGCCCCCTTTCTCCCTGTTGTATGACTTTAGACACCTGATTATTAATGTCATCTCAGTTAAGGCACAGGGTCCTGTTTCCATGGAAATGGCATTAGGAAGTAGCTGCAGGAAGTGAGCATCTCCTCGGCAGACAGCATTTTGTTTTCCTGTGTACATCTTGAAAACAATAGCACCCTTCACTAACAGATGCTAGTACCCTTAATAAATAGATGCTTTGATAAACAAAATGGAACCATGTAAATAAGAACTATTTCATCAGAGTTTATGTCAGACCTGTAAGAACAAAGTAACGAGGTCATTTAGGAATGAGGACTAGGCCACTAGGGGGAAGGCATAAAAGTTTTACCAGCATGTGTAAGGGGAGATTTTTTTTTTTTTTTGAGGAAATTAAAGTAGAGAAAGTGATGTATCATCACCATTGTTCATCAATGTGTGTGGTGAGTAGCAGGGTCAATAGTAACACAGCAAGCATTCTTGAACCCTAGAAGATATTTTTTACAGAGACAAAGTTTAGAGATTCTTACCTGGTTCTCAGCTGACTTCATGAAGTATGGGTGGTTGATGATTTTGCCCCAGATGTCAAGATTTGACCCCTCCATGGAAGAACTCTTAGGGAAAAAAAGCAAGCTCATGACCACATCCTGTGTGAATTATTAAATTAGAATCAGCATTTTTTCTTGGGTTTTTGGAAGTCTGAGATATTTTTAGCAACTAGCATCTGTTGCTAAAATCATCAACATACTTCAGTGCCATCGTGTTTTGATTAATGATTGTATCTGACAGGGCTGTGTTTTTGTAACCAGGGGACTATTTTACCTAGTTTTATTTCTCAGAATGGTGTCCATAAGACAAATGCTCTGAGACTGGACTTGGATGGGGAGAGGAAGTAGGCAAGAGGAGAGAGCTTTGGGAAGCTCTCGCAGCAGTCTGGGGGAGGGTGGCTTGGATTTTCATGGGGACAGAGGAGATGCAGGGAATGGAGGGCTTCAGGGCATGGTGTGGAGGTAGAAGTGACTGGGTTTACTGCTCATTCATTTTGGAGGTTAAGGGTGATGGAATCCCCAAGAAGGGGGTGAAAGGACACTTACCTGAGATGGGGAAGGACCAAAAGTTCAGTTTGGGGCCTGGTAGGTAGGAGGGGTCTTCAAGGTGAGATCCGAAGCAGCCTGTGGGAAATATGAGTTGGGACTCTTAGACCACAGATACGGCATGTTGCAATAGCCGAGGCTGGCGAGGATTTGAACATTGTTTCATAACTATACTTAGGTACATCATGACAGCCATAAGAATAAGAGATGATAGGCTCAAGGCAAAGAAACGATGATTGGGGTCAGGTACAATGGAAATCTGTCAATAGACTTACAGAGAACAAGAGAGTTAGGCTCAAAGAGAAATTCGAGCTTTCCATTTTGCTCTCTTTGGGTTTGATTTAGCTGGAGAGTTGTGCTTGAAAGGGAAGTAGTGGCTGGTATCAGAAGTCAGGAAACAAAGGCATAAGAAAAGAAAATAAATTAACACCACTTTTAGTTTTCTCAGGTTAGTTCAATCTGCTTATATTGTATAATGAGAGAAATATGTCAAAGTTTTAAAAAATTATACAACAGCACTGACTGGTGAGGCTGAGTGGATTGGGCATTGTCCCATAAAGCGAAAGGTCGCTGGTTGGATTCCTGGTCAGACCACATGCCTGGGTTGTGGGCCAGATCCCGGGTCAGGGGCATGAGAGAGGCAACCGTTGGATGTTTCTCTTGCACATCATACAACAGTGTTTCTATCCCTGTCTTTCTCCCTCTTTTCCCCTCTCTCTAAAAATAAAAATCTTTAAAAAAATAAAATTATACAAGAGTTTTTAAGGCATTTGAAATAAGTTATCTTTGTCAGAATCTCTTTTTCAAGTTTGAAGGGAAGTTTCAAAATAAGCTTCAAAGTTTTGATGTTGTCCTGTGATGTCCCCGGGTCACCTCAGGGACATAGTGATGGAATAAGGAAACCAGAGGGAGGAGGCTATAGACCTAAAAATTTAATGACTTAGGGGAAGATATTGGATTAGGGAAAATTTAGTTATTTGGACCATTTGTAAAGGGGGCTTGTCTTGTATCTCTGCCCAGGAGACTATATTTCAAATAGCTTGAGCTGTAGATTTCTTAAACAAAACAAAACAAAAATACCAAGGATAGTTCTGATTTCTCTCTTCTCCTCTGTTGATCTTTTGACCCTCCTCTGTTGATCTTTGACCAGAGTTTTTCTTGGCTGCCTAAGGCACACTTGCCTTAGTGTGCATTCACACACACACACACACACACACACACACACACACACACACACGGCACAGCATTTATGGAAGGAGGAGAGAAATGTAAGGAGTAGACATGGGAGAGAAACCAGGGCTCCCGGAAGGAATGGCTTTAAGGACAGAGAGGGAGTGATTCTAGCAGAACAGCTGAGTTCCTTCCAGGATCCTCCTCACCCCTCACCTCCCTCCTTATCTTTATAAAGAGTTACCCCTTTTCCACTATGGAGGTCTTCCTCCATTGCTAGCTGCTGCTTTCAGCCTCTTGCTAGAACAATCTTACCTTTCCAATGTGTAATTGTCAGAGAGCCTCAGGGTGCCATGGTAGTGTACCTTTCCCTCTCTATTCCCAGTCGCTCCCCATGGAGATCTCATCTGGCCCAATGCCTTTTAACACCTTCCATGTGCCAAGACTCATAGATGTCTCTCTCCAGCCCTCAGCTCTCGCCTGAACTCTAGACTACCTATCCGACATCTTGGTTTGAATGTCTTCTAGGCATCTCAGACTTAACTTGTGCAAAACCAAATGCTTGAGCCTCCTAATACTTGGTCTTCCCCCAGGGTCCCCATCTCAATGGGCATCCACTGCTTGTCCTGACACGTTGAGCCATCTTGGCTTCTGTTTTACTCATAATCCACTTCAGTCTATTAATAAAACATTAGCTCTGTTTTCAGGATCTATCTGGAATCGCCTTGTTTACCACCAGCTCTGCTACTCTTCCAATCCAAGCCACTGTTTTCTGGATTATTGCTGCAGCCTCCTTAATGGGTGCTCCTGCTATACCTATCTCCTTCCACATACATTCAGATAAACTCTTCACACACCAGCTCATGGGAGCCTTCAAAACAGTTCTGTTCACATACATCCTGGCTCAAAAACCTCCCATAGTTTTTATTCACACTTGGGAAACCCAAGCGCTCCTCATGGCAAAGAAAGCCCCCAATGCCACTCCACTCCCATTTCCTGTCACTCTGTCCCTCATGCACAGGGGCCAAGCCTCACCCATCTCCTTGCTTTTCCCCCAAAAGACAAAAATCCAACAGGCTTTGCACTTAAGAGTTACCTCAGTCTGGAACTCGCTCCCACCAAATAGAACTTGGTTTTCTCTCACTTCCTTTAGGGTTCTGCTCACAGGTCACTTCCTCTGAGAGGACTTGGCCACGGCCTTCTCCAGAGAAGCATCCTTCACTCTGCTCTGTTAGCTGCTGCTGCTCGTGCGATTTAACTCTGCGTTAAAAGTGTGTTTGTTGTCTGACTCTCCACCGCTCAGCCAGGGGCCTGGTTAAGGCTTTTCAGTTTTATTTTCACATCCAGGAGACTGCCTGACCATGAGGTATAACTATTAGCTCCATAAATATTAGCTGACTGAAGAGCAAAATCAATACCCAGGGAGATCAGTTTTTGATTTGTGCAACTTATTTTGGCAGCTCTGCGGAAGGCAGTGGTGAGTCTGCCCACTGCTCACAGGTGTCTGGCGTGGTGCCTGGAGCAGCGTTCTCACATATAAATGTGTCGAGTAAGTGAATGAATGGATGCAGTCATGTTAGTAAGTTAATCATTGACAGACCTTCAGATGGAGGTTTCTCTTTAGACCTATGCATCATGGCAGGGCTTCTCTTGCAAAGGGACCTCACCTGGGTGAAGGGGTCCACAAAGACCTCTCTAAGGAGGGGTACGTACCTCACAAGTACAGAACACTTAAGACCAGCCACCTGCTGTGCTTAGTACCTTACGTGCACTGACTGATTTAATCCTCACAAAAAATCTGTGGAGTTGATATCGTCGTTAGTCCTATTTTATAGGTTGGGACAAGAAGGCATAGGAAAGTAGATTAAGCTGTTCTCAGGGTGTGCAGCTAGTCAAAGGCAGAGGCAGTCTAGTTCTGGAGCCTGTGCTGCTAACCACTGTGCTGTGCATCCAAGCTGAGGACTGAGAAAGGAGGGGTACCTGGCTAGATGGCAGGTTGGAATTCGGTAGGAGTTAGTATGTATTCTGGGAAAATGGAGTCACAGTTGCCCATGACCGGTTCCACCGGGGACATGACTGGGGGTTCCATATGGGTTGAGTGCAGAGTAGGTGTGCAACAGGGTAAGAGGGGAGCCTGGTTAATAAGCAAGGGCCAAATGATGGAGGCCTGGTCGGTTGTGCTGATGAGTCTGGACTTAACCTTGGGCAGTGGGAAACATGGTTTTAAGCAGGAACATTAGATGAACAGGTTCGATTTTTCAGTGGTCCCTGTAGTATGCCTGCAGGGGGTGCACAGGAAGGCAGGCACGTGGAAGTCAGGGAGGCCAGTCAAGAAGGCCTTACAATAATCCAAGAAAGGGGTCACGGTGACCTGGTCTAGGGTGGTGGTAGCAGTGATAGGGAAGCAGTGTAGATTTGAGGTAGCATCCAGAGGACTTGGGGATGGCTGAGGTGGTGATGCAAGTTAATTCATTAGTTCACTTCTTGGGTTTTGTCCTACAGATAGACTGGGTACTGGTGTACGCACACAAGGCCTTGTTTATGGTGATACTGACTGTGGGACTGTTTGTGGTAGGCTCAGACCCGATACTGTACAAGACCTTGCACATCCCTGGAGCCTGCTGCTCACGTAGAAGACAATGGGAGGGCCCTGAATTTGTGCACCTAGTAAATGAATTACTGAATTACAGGAAGTCCCAACAGTGAAATAGGATGCAGGACTTAAACAGTAGTGTGTGAGGCTTTATGTGCTGGTAAACAATGATTGCCAAGAACAATGAATAGCATGCTGTGGTTTATGATATCAAAATCTATTGGTACACACACACACACACACACATAAATGCATAACATAGTTTTGGAGAGATACATAAAATCTTTTAATGTAAGTATTTTGCATAACATTGTAAAAGGGTTGGAAGCTAATATTCATAAGGAAACTTACTTTATGGTACTGCCTGGTTTTTTGTATCTGTGTGTATGAACAATGAAAATAATAATAGTTTTTAAAAATCACAGAGACATAATGAAGAGGTGACAGATGATTCAGCAATTGAGAGTAGAGCAAACATGAGACTAGTGTATAACCAACTTTCTCTTTAAAAAGCTCTGACATGATAAAAGTTTAAACCATAATTACAAATCCCAAGGCAAAAATAAATATGAGTGTAATAAATGTGAAATTGTGTGTGAAGGAGGGACAGCACATGAGATTCTTGTAAAGTGTAGAACAAATTATAAGAAAAATTTTAAATCTAAAATGCTTGTGATAACACGTGAGTGTGATTAGTTCACCTTAGAGATGAATGTATACATACAGGGTGAAGATTTGAAAGACCCCAGCCAGGTGGCTCACGTGGTTGGAGCATCATCTCAATAGGCCAAGGTTGCAGGTTCGATTCCTGGTCAGGGAACATGCAGGAATCAAGCAGTGAATGCATGAATGAATGGGTGAAACAGCAAGACAGTGTTTCTCTCTTTTCCACCCTTCCTCTCTCGAAAATCAATAAATAAAAAAAGGTTTGAAGGAATAGAAAAGATGAGGATTTAGAAATACTATCCCAAAAATATTAAATATCTAATAATTTTTACCAAAAATTCCACTTTGCAAATTACTCTAAAGACTCAAGCTTCTTTTCAGGGTGAAAAATCTTAAGATTGATGAATCTTAGATTATGCTTTGAGTTCTAAGATAATATTAGTTCCTCAAAAATGAGAGAGCTTAGGGTCCTTAGTAGATGGGTAGATGGTTGTAGCTGCCAGTGTAGCTTGGCGGGTTGGCTGTGTTCACCGGGCGTGTGAGCACCTTCTGCACAATGAATGCACAGTGTCAGCTAGAAGAATGATGGGAATCAGGACAGAACATTAGATCAACTTAGCCCTTCTGGGCTTCTTTACATTCTTACTCTGTGAGTAATCACGGTCTTCGGAGAAGGAGCAGGCCTCAGCTGCTCTCTACAGCCACACAGATGCTTCAGGTCCAGCGTTGTGACTTGCTCTCAGAACTTGCTTGGGCTCTAGGTGAGCTTGGCCTTGAACAACGTTATGCCTGCAATAACAAAATTCACTAGCAGCAGGATGTGGATGTCAGAGAACCTTAACAATAAGTCTTGAGTAAAAGGAATGTCAAAGGAAAATTCCAGTTAGAGAATACGTTTCCTCTTCATCCTTTTCCTATCTGTAGTAAACCAGTAACTCAGACAATTAGAAGTATAACACATCTCTAAGTATAAAATAAAAATAAGTGTATTACACTGGCAGATTATGGGGGACCTCAGTGCTGTAGGGGTGAAGCCTTCCCAAGCAGTCTCAAAGGAATCCTGTTGAGAGTGTCATTTTTCCCACTCTTCCCTGGAAAACCTTGTTGACTTTGGCTGAGAAAATGACAGATTCATATGCAGGGGGCAAATGGTGATCTATTACTTTTAAACTCAATCTGTTGATCAAATGTAGACTCACCAAGAAAATCATCTGCTTTTAAGAGAGATTCCTGGAAAAGGTGAGACAGGTGTAACTAATTCTCAGAGGCAGAGGCTGCTGGGAAGCCCATGACAGAGAGAAAGTTTCTGATGGGAGGAGTGGCCTTGTCCCTACAAGGCCCGGGGCGGCTGTGGGGTGGTCAGGGCTCTGAGGGCGCACACCTTTCCAGTGTTGGCGGGGAATCCTAGGTGGGCTGCAAACAATAGCTAGGTACCTTTCAGGGCACATTTTGTGTGAGTTCAGGTTTTATGCCCTGTTTAAACTTTAGGGGCATCTACAAAAATCTAGATGTCTAAGACATGAAAGCATTATGTGCTAAGCACCTTGTGCTGACTGAGATGCTGACAGAGTGGACGACCACGGCCCTCGTGTGTTGTATATGGACTGACTGTGGGAGCGGGGTAGGGGGCCACGGGAGAGCAATGGGGAAGGTGTGGACAACTTTAATTGAACGAGAAGAAAAAGAAAAAGAAATCCATGTTGTTGAAAAATGTGGTCCTGTTTCCTTGGAGTCACATTTGCCACAAGTCCTTCCAACAGGAAAATTGTTCAGTCAGGTGGCGCTGCATAGTCGAACCTGGACTCCAAAGTCACCTGTGCTTCTGGTAGGTGGTTCTCTTCTCCTGCTTCTTCCAGGGCCTGGAGGATGGCTTGTGGGGTCCGGAGGGCCTCTTTCCTTCCAGAACTGTGACTTGTCCCATGTTTGCTGCAGTCCTCCCTGGACATCTGGGCGTTCAGAGGGCTTCCCCTTCACATCTGCCAGGCCGCAGCTGCCTTCTGACCCTGTGTCCAGGCTGTGGTGGCTGGAGCCCTGGGTGTCTTACAGAGAAAGCCCATCCTGCAGACTGGCCCTGTACAGAGGAGAACTGTTCCATTTTTAGTTACGATGCCTTTTGCTCTCTGGCCTTGGCTCCTTTCTTAGCCTTGCCTGCCAACACTCACATCACACCTCATGGCAGTGTGGGCATCTCTTCCCCAAGGGGCCATGTTTGGGTTCAAATCCCAACTTCATTCTTTATTAACCTGTGATTTTAGACAAGTTATGTAACTGCCCTGGGCCTTATCACACTCATCCACAAAGCTGCTCTAATAATAATAATAATAAGTGGGCAGGAGGGCCCTTTGGGTGAGTCACAACTCATTCTGAGAAGGCAGCCTCCGAGGGGTGCCCCTCTTCTGACGGGAGAGAGCAGGGCACACGGCTGCTCTTTCTACTGGGTGCATTGTAAATTTTGCCACAAGGCAGCTAGGGGAAGTTTAGACCATCGAGATAATGCATATGGAAACAGTGTCATGAGTATGTGCGGAGGTATTTTTCAGGTAGGAGTGGCCACTGGGCAGCAGACTTTGTGTGAGCAGTCTTTATGAGAAGGTGAAGGATGGAGCCATTGTTCAGCATATTCTCAAGTTAGAATTTCATCTTTTCCTTCTTCAGGCCTTGTTTCCACCCCTCATAATATTCCTCTTTTCATTCATTTCACGGACATTTAACTTAAAGCTTCCAAATATCTACATAAAAATACTAAAATAAAAATTAAAAGCACATTGACCGAGCACACACACACACAGTGTAACCGTTACTGAGTGGTACCCTCATTATACCGTAAATGAGCACATTGACATATCTTTAAGCCTCGAAGAAGCTCCATAGCATCTTACAAAATGCTGATGTCACTTAAAATGAACTTTTCTACTCTTTGGTTTTATTTCATTTTGTTCATTTCCCCGAGAACTGTCCCCTGTGGCCAAATTGCCATCGACTCATTTTAAGTAGAGTTCTGGTTTCTTCTAAGTGAGGAAGGAAAAGAAAATACAATCTTTCTTTCCCTTTTCCTTCTTGAGAAGGAAGAAAAATACACTTGAACCATTTCTGCCCACAATTAAATAACAGGGCCTTCCACGTCCCACATCCCACAGGCTGCGAGCCACCAAATTGAAGAAGGCAATACTTTTGGAGGTTTTTCATGTACAAGGCAAAATTACTTCATGTAGCTCCAATCACAGTAACAAACATTGGCCACCTATTATTTGCTGGTTGAGTTGTGGCCCCAAATAAGACACAGTCCCTGTCCCTGAAGAGTCTGTAATCCAATAAGAAAGATCAGGAATGTGATCTGACCTTATAGTACAAGTGGAGTCGGGCAAGTTCTCTTAGAAAAGATAAGAGCCAGTCTAGTCTGGAAGGAGAGAGTCCAGTTAGCAATGAGCAAAGGATGTTTTCCTGTAACATTCTACAGGAGGCAGGCAGAAATGGACTGAAAACAACGTTGGTGGAAAAATTTGCTTAAGCCAGGAGATAGAGCTGTTGTTTTTGTTTTTCCCCAGAGGGAGAGGCAAAGGAGTAGGGCTCTAATAGTGCTGAGACACGTTTAAAATGGAAGACAGAGAGGTTAAGGGGATTTTGCACACAGAGCCTTTTGCAGCGATAGAGGGTGGGGATGAAATGTGGGATCTGAGGTGAGAACCTTTCTTGGTCAGTGATAGAATGTTCACTCCTGGTGTACCTTTCAGTCTTTCAACAGAAACTGCATGTGTTCAGGAGACTACATTATCATTTGCTTTTAAAGATCATTAAGGGAATAGTGATTTCATTTTTAATTACCACCCCGCTGAGTTTTCCTCCACTGGCGTCTTTTGCTTTCTGTTTGAGTTAACCTATTCTGGATCCAGCCGTCTTCAGGTTCCCGGTGTAAAGCAGAAGTGAGTGGCAGGTTGTTATAGCAACTGAACGCGATAGCAGTTGGGGATACCTGTGGGGATTGATCATGAGCTTGAATAGTCAGCATGCTTTTCTTAGGAAATTTTACAGTCAATTAAAGGCCTTTCTCATGTTTTTTATTCTGACAATGAATCTTCTCATGAATGTTCGGGTTGTCTGAAGATGCCACAAAATGGTAATAAGACAGTCGTACAGATGTATCATGATTCCAGGAGACCTGGAATGTTGAATATTCTATTGTGGCTCTATTACAGCTGTGACTAAGGGATTTGGCAGAGACCAGACGGGAATGGGTTCTTTTATGTAAAAGCTTTGGTATTTCCCATTGTCTGCGACCTCCTTGGTAGGTCGTTCCCGGTTTCATCCTTGTGCTCTCAGATAACCCAGCTTCATGCTGTTTCTTTCCTGCAGACTTGCTCCATGCGAGGCATCACAGGGACCGCTCGTACCAGCACAAAACGTTCCCCGCTGTGCTTTTCCCTCTTCTAGCAAGCGTTGCACCTAATTCTTCATCGGGTGAAATTTCTCAGGCTCAGTTCAAATGCCACCTCCTCAGTGAAGCCTTCCCTGCTCCCCTCTTCCAGGCAAAAGTCACCCCCTTTTCTGTGCTCCCCGAAGACTAGCCATGCCACATATGTAGTAAGTTAGGGGTTTCATCAGAGCTCATGTTTAGTAATTTTTATGATGGTTATTTTAATTTTTGTTTTGTGATAAGGAAGGAGGACTAGAGGATAACAGTATAAACAGCTCAAGGAAGGTGGAAGAATTAGTATTTGTGAAGGCATGGAAATGAGCAGTTTACCCGATAGACTGCAGGTATGGATCAGTGAGTTTGAGAGACCCTTGCACGAATGGATGCAGGGGTGTGGTGGGTGGGGCAACTCAAAAGCTAGGTTGGAAAGAACAAGGAGTTGCTTCCCTTCTAAGCAGGGGAGTAATTTTATAGATAATATTGACTTTCAATAAGATGTCTTATTGCTATGGTGAGGGCATGGCTTAGCTTGGTCTGCATAAAAAAAGATAACAGGAGAGGAACTGGCTTCAACAACAGGAATTTATTTCTCACAGTTCTGGAGGTTTGAGAAATCCAAAGTCAAGGGGCTCATGGATTTGGTTCTCCTCCTCACCTGCAGATGACCTTCTCACCATGTCACGTGTTCTCACCAGGAGCAGACAGGGCTCAGGAGAGGACAGCAACGCAGTTCTGGTCTCTTTCTCTTTTTATAAGGGCACTCACACTATCGTGGGAGCCCACCCTCAGGAGCCCACCTACATCTTGGTATCTCACGAAAGCCTCACCTCCAGATAGTGTCACAATGGGAGTCAGAGCTTCAGTGTACAGAGTTGGCTCGGGACATAAACGTTAGTCCCTAATGAGGAGAACTGAAGGAAAGGGTAACACGGAAAAAGGGCTTTGTCCAGGACCGATCTGTGGTGGGGCAGCGGTGGGGCACTGGCTGCCTCCTATTTTGCTTGAGGAACCAAGACCTAACATGGGATTTTGCCAGTCCATGCTCTTCTCCCTGCTTCTCTTGCCTCCTCACTCCCCTGTCTTCATGTCCATGCTGAATATGTCATTGTCCTGGGGTAAATGTGGGTGCAAAAGAAAAATAGAAGAAAAATTGAAAAGCAAGAACTATGGGCGCACATTTTTAAGATGAAAATTGCCTTAGGACAGTGTTCATTGTTTAAAAAATATATTTAAAAGCAAGTTTGTGTTGGGTGTTTTAAACACTTTTTTACCCTCAACAAATAATAAATTTTAAGGAAAATAATATCAGTACTTTAGATCTATAGTGGACATGAATTTATAAGCCAGTCTTTCTTCAGGTAATTCCACTAAGGAGAATTGTCTTTTTTTAATTTTATTTATTTATTTTTAGAGAGAGGGGAAGGGAAAGAGAGGGAGAAAAACATCAATGTGTGGTTGCCTCTTGTGCGCCCCGATGGGGGACCTGGCCTGCAACCCAGGCATGTGCCCTGACTGGGAACTGAACTGGTGACCCTTTGGTTCACAGGCCCATGCTCAACGTACTGAGCTATCCCAGCCAGGGCAAGGAGAACTGTCTTAAAACTGGAGGAGAGGAGCACATATTGACAATATAAAAGAATCCAAGATCAGAAAGAATGTATTTTGAAATAGTTTCTTTGAAAAGTGAAGCATTCCACATTTAATGCTTTATCTCATTATGTCACAGATAATGAGAGATCTTGCAAATTTGATCTTAAGACCATGGACCAATAATGTCTGAAAATAATGAAAATTGTAGATTTCCTGGAAGGTTGGTAAAAGCAAAAATATTCCCATTGTCAAAACTGGGCAGATGAACCTATAGCTTAGTAAGTTTACTGGTAGCCTCTGCCAAATTTCTGCAGGAGTCCCTAAACAGGTATTTTATGTAGACTTAGAAAGGCGAGTCACAATGAACTGGCATGAGTTCCCCAAAAGAAATATATGCAATGAGCCTCATTTCATTTATTGGATAAGTTACTGTAGTGATTCCATAGACAACCTGTGTCTATACTTTAGCAATGTATCTGATTGTTTTTTTTATGATTTTCCTATGGTCAAGATAGAAAGCACCCCCATGGATATTATTAATTAATTCCAAGATGGAGGCAGGTTTCTCTCTGGGCAGAAATTCTGTACTTGGTCATGTCCTACTTGTAACTTTCATCAGTGACTTAGGTGAATCACATGTGAATGCTTGTCAGTGTATCAACTTGAACTTATCCTCCCCTGGGAAAGACAGCTAATTTGCATGATGCTAATAATCAGATTTCGATATCTAGAAATTAAAATGATGGTTGAATGTTAATCAGTGTAATGTAACAAAAGATTATACATTTAGAAAATGTGGCAAATAGAATAGTGGGTAAGTATCAGTGTTTATCACCTTCCTTGCTCTTGGGTGTTTTGCCTGTTTTTATGTGACTTGGAAATTCCAAGCTGCCACTGACCAGCCATTTTTCAGAAATCCTGGTAGGACTAGTCCCTGAATTGTGAGGAAAGTTGGATTTTATTTGCTAACCCTGGAAACCTATTATTCTTTGGAATTACTTTGAGAAACTGCTTTGAAACACAGTGTCATCTCACTTACCTACCACAGAACCAAGCCACCCTTCTCATCTGTCACACTTGGTTTCAGATAGCTCTCTGCTGCAGATTGGGTTAAATAAAGTCTGTCCTCAAAGGGTGAGGGCTGCCAACATCCAGAACATTCCAAAGGATAGCTGCAGGGTTGGAAGACCTTTCCATAAAGAGGACTCTCGGAGGCTGGGCACAAGAAACTGGAATCTTAGTAAAACACCGTTTGTTATGGAGAGAGACTGTGTGTGTTTTTCAAGGATGGTAGCCTTGAGTGGGCAGTGGTATCTTGACTATGGAAAAGTTATGTTCACACATGCCCTTTTTCTGTGTCTAATCTAACAAAGCTGAAAAGTATTTTTTATGGAAGGGAGAGAGCCTATAACAGACCGTAACAAAATATTTATACACTATAAAGAATAATATCACAAGTACCTGAGTATTCACTACCCATTTTAATAACAAAGGGCGCTGCCATAAACTGGGAAGTCTCCCCAGCGATCTTCCTTAATCCATCCCTTAGCCTCCTCTAAATCATCTCAAATGTTCACTTGTCATTCCCAGGCTCTTCCTTATTTTTTTTTACCAAAATATTTTTATCTTTAATGATTATGTCAGCATAACACTTTCATATAGTGATTTCTCTGTGTGAGAAACTTGTAAGTGCCACATACTAATTCAACCCTAAAAACAATCCTCAGAGGTAGGTAGGCTAATACCCCCATTTTACAGGTGAGGAAATGGTGGTATATAAAAGTTTAGTAACTGTGTAGTTCCATAGTTAGGGAATGAAGTAAAGAATTTCAGCTCCAGCTGAGGATTATGTGCTCTTAACATCTCTGCCATGCCAGCTCTCCAGGGTACATAGTATAGTTCTATTTGATGTTTTAAAATATTATGTAGTGAAATCCAGCTGTATGTATTGTGCAGTTGGCATTTTTCAATCACCACTGTGTTCCTGAGTTTCATCCATTCTGTTTTTTGAAGCTGTAGCTCATTCATTTGTATTGCTATAGAGTATTCTTTAATTGTATGGATATATTGCAATGTATTTATCTTTTCTGCTTTCATTGGACATTAGGGCTGTTCCTGTATTTTCTGTATAAATAGTGCTGGTATATGTTTTTGATATTACCTTGTGTGTATGTGCCGGAGATTATCTAGGGACTATACTTTAGAGTAACTGGTAATTAGTGTGCCGTGTCCACCTTCACTATTTCTGTACAACACCAGTTATTTTCCCAGTGGTCATGCCTTCTCACAGTTCTCCATCTTTCCAATGGTTAGTACTTTCAAGAATCAATATTAAGAATTAAAAATGTAATTTTTGCCAGTTCAATTGAACTGAATTCCTTCCTTCCTTCCTTCCTTCTTTCCTTTGTTCTCTTTTCTATTTAGATTTCCTCTTCTGTAAAATGCGTGTTCAAATCTTTGTTCACTGGTTTTTTTTTTGGAAGAAAGGGTATTGCTTTTTTCTTTTTCTTATTGATTTCTACTAATTATACATTATGTTAATTATATGATATTATATATTATTGTATATTATTTTACATGGAAATGTCATTTTATTTTTTAGCTTGTCTTTTCACTCTTTCCATTGTATTACTGATAAACAGAATTAATTTAATCGACTTAAAAATTCTATTAGGAAATCTCCATTTTTGCGTGTTTATTAAATGCTTCCCTCTACTTTGATAAAAAATCTGTTTTTCTGTGTTGTCTTCTAAATGTTAAGTAGTTTGGTATTTCACATTTTTATCTTTAACTGACCTGGGATCAATTTTTACGTATGCATTGAGGTAGGGATCAGTTTTATTTTTTTCTGTAAGGATAATCAGTTTTTCTGAGACCATTTAATGAAAAATGTGCCTTTCCTTACTCTTCCACAGTGCCTGTTCAGTGATAAATGATGTTTTCATATGTATATGTATATATATATGTGTGTGTGTGTGTGTGTGTGTGTGTGTACATACACACACATTTGGTCTGTTATTGAGCTTCTCTTATTTTTTGTTTTAGTAGTCATTTTTTCTGTTCCTGTCTCAATACTACACTGTATTAGTTGTTAGTGTTTCATAACAACTCTCCCTACTTCCAATTTTTTCCCAGTGGTCTTAGTTACTATTGTTTTTGCTTTCCTACATACATTTTAAAATATGTCCAGCAGATTGACCCAGAAGCCAATGGGAATTTTGATTGGAATTTTATGAATCCATAGATCGTTCAGGGAGAGTTGACATCTTTACAGTGTTAAATTTTTTATTACATGAGCACAACTTATTTGGATGACTTTAATCGTTTCCTAATATGCCTTTAAATACTGTCTCAGCCCAGTTCTCTCTCATTGCTTTCTGGAACTCTGATAGACATATGTTCAGTTTACTTTCTCATTTCTCTCTGCATCTCTTAACTTTCCTTTCTTTTCAGGTTTCCTGTCTCTCTTATGCATTCTAGATAATTTTCTTAGATATACATTGTAGTTTAATAATATTTATTTTTCTTGCTTTTACATACTATACGCCCACTTAGTATTTCTTTTTAATTATAGTTTTTCTAATATAAGTTATTTTTTATTCTTTTAGAGCTATAGTTAACTTATTTAGAGTCTCTTGTTCTTTAAACCCTATCTTTTATTTCTTTAATGACATTAAACATAAATATTTTATATTATTGAAACATATTTTGAGTATTCTAAAGTCTGTTGTTTTTGCTGACTTTTACTCATTGAATCCTTTTCATTTTCCTGTATTTGCGATTTTTGATGGAGATCTCATTTGTCTTGGTCCTTTTTTGGAATTCTTAGACACCTGGTTTGGAAATTGGTTTCTCTCAGGAGGATCTGTATTTGTTCCTAAAACACTCAGGGAAATTTGTTAACCCATAATGACTTCATATTAAACATTTAAATTCAAGTCTTTTGGACAACCCAGGGAACAAACCCACTTAAAGGCTAGCTGGAGTCAGATATCCAGGGAATTTTTTTTCCTTCTATCACTTAGTGTCAATATTCAAGACATATTTTTTTTATAGGCCCGTGATGGTATCTTTGCGACTTGGACCCCTTTTTGTCTGAGATCTCTTTAGACAACACACCTGAAATGTTTACAGATAAACACTAATTGCATCCATTCTTCCCCTTCCATATGCAAATCCAGTGAATCTGAGTACTCAGAGTAATCCATAAAAATGAGAGACCAGTTTAAGCTTCATTAGTTTCATGATAAATCCACTTGTACCTAAGAGTATTATGTTCCTCATTTTATCACATCAAATTCACCAGAGCTTTACAAATAAATATTTTTGTTTTCTAAGGTGGTTTGTAGTCTTGTTTTCTGTAAGACACTCTTTTCTCCTTTACAGTTGAGGAAAAGAAAGCTTAAGAGTGGTTAAGTTGGTTAAAGGTAAAGTGGTTGCCGCACGGTGCTGTGACCATCTGGTATCCACTGGAAGGCAGGACAAAGTCTTGCTCAGCAAGTCCCTGATGAGGGATCCTTGCAGGGTCGGTCCTCGGTCAGTGGAGCGCACTGAAGCTACCACCAGTCCAAGACATGAGCTCAGCCTGCCCTCAGGACCAGCCAAGGCCAGGGATGCTGCCAAACTCATCCAATCAATTGGTAATTTCCAGAGTTATAAAAAACATGATTCTTGACAATTTTTGCCAGTATACTCTCATTGCTTTTATAAAGGAGCAGCTTTTCAGGGGCTCTGACTCCGCTGTTTTCACAGCTGGCACAGGAATGGGAATGGCAGAAGGAGTGGAAGTATCTTTTGATACTTATTTTGATATGTATAAATTTTTAATTGTGATGAAGTCCAGTTTCTCAGTTTTTTCTTTTATGGTTAGAACTTTCTGAATCCTGTCTCAAAAAAATCATTGCCTACTCCAAGGGCATGACGGTATTTTTTAATGTTTTCTTCTAGAAGATTTGTAGTTTTAGCTTTCAGGTTTTCATCTGTGATCCCTCTTGAAGCATTACTTGTACAGTGTGTATGTAATAGGGGTCAGGACTAACTTTTTTTCCAATAAGAATAACCAGTTTTTCCAGCTTCATTTGTTAAAAGAATATTCTTTTCTCCATCTATTTGTTTGCTGTTTTGAAACTGTACACTTGCGGGTCTATTTCTGGATTCTCGATTCTTTTTCATTGTCAGTCCTTTGGTATTTCATGCTCTTGATTAGTTTGCATTTATAATAAGTCTTGAAATTGGGTAGTGGAAGTTCTCCAACATTGGCAAGATTACTATTTGACTACTTTATGTTCTTTTTTCCTGTATGTTTTAAAATTAAATGGGTTTTTAGAGGGATTGTGTTGAATTTATGCATCCCTTTGAGAAGATTTGACATTGTAACAGTACTGAGTCTTTTGATACACAAATAATATCTTGATTTGTTTACAACCTCTTTAATTTTTTCAGCAATGTTTTATAGTTTTCATTGTAAGGTCTTACATGTATTTTTAATAGATTGTCATTTAGTAATTCATGTTTTGACTGCCATTGTTAACTGTATCTAATTTTTATTTTTTAATTTGTAGTTGTTTAAACATAGAAATATAGTTGCCTTTTGTATATAGCTCTGTACACTGTGACTACAAACTTACATATTAATTTTTGTAGATTTTCGTAGGATTACCTGGGGTTTTACACAATCATGCCATCTTCAAATAAAAAATTTTACTTCTTTTCTTTCCAATCTTTATGCCTTTTTCTTTGCTTTTTTTTTTTTTTTCCACTCCCTTTTATACTGCCCTGTTTAGGACTTCCAGAACAATGTTGACTAGAAGTGGTGAAAGCAGACACACTTTGTTTCCTCCTTAGGGGCAAAGTGTTCAGTCTTTCACCAGCATGTATGATGCTACTTGTAGATTTTTCATACATACCCTTCATGGCATTAAGGACATTCTTTTCTCTTTCCGGCTTGTTGAACGTTTTATCGTTATTTCTTTTTTTGTAAGAAGGCCTGCAGGACACATTAAGTAGAGTGAGGATCTATGTAGTGATGAATTAGTTGCTAGGGAGGCAAGGAAAACAAAAACATGTACACCCACAGGCAAAACCGGATGGGATAGACAAAGGCCATACAGTGATAACCCACACAAACTGGGTTGAGGGGAGGAGACCTGATTTCTATTCCTGGCTCTGCCACCAACTAGCCTCTTGACCTTCAGTAAAGCACTTTGCTGCCTACCTAGCATTCAGAGATACAGCTGAGAGCCTGACGTCTTGCTTCTTCAATAGCACATGCTCTTGGTTTCCTTAGCTTTTTATCTTAAGTCTTGAGCTTGAATAATGCTTTATTCCCTAACTCCACCTTTAATTAGTTCCTTTATCAAAGACTCTTCATCAGGACCTCTTGGGGTGATTTTTTTATTATTTTTTTTGCCAGGACTGTTGTCTGATACACATTGGCAGTGTCTTCTCAACATGTAGGTATGTTCTTGGGTCATTATGTCTAGCTTTGACTTCAAACTAGGTAGGTCTCTGCCCTAACCCCAACCCACTATCTCCCATCAATATTTACAATGACCTGGGTTTAGTGGATAGAAATGATTTTAACTACTTTGAACGTCATTGACTCCGTTCCTTTGGGTCATGCAGGTGTTTGCATTTTGAGTCTCTTCTGAGAATGCAGATACATATGCTTATGAAGGTCATATCGTAAACTGTTTTGAGTTGACAACATTGTGTGGAGTTTTCTATTTAGTGGCACTGTTGGTTAAGCAAGATTGTGGGTAAGACAGCATAGGTTTTAGAGTGATAAGAAATTGAAAGGGGGTACAAATAGTGTTTTAGCATAGACAGATAAGCTTGTCTTATTTGTAGTTTTCCTGGGAACAACCCTATGGAAAACTAAATCGTTTCCCCTACAATTTCTATGAATTTCCTGAGAGCTTATGTTCTTAAGGTTATTTCTGTTCTCAGGCTACTGCTTTTTCTAAATTCGTTCAATTTCTGATTATCTCTGTATTCCAGTAGGCAAAGTCTATTCGGTGTTCACTGACCTAGTTGTAAAACTCAGCCCCTTCTTCAATTTCCATGTTCATAAACCCCCCTGCCTTGAAGGCAAGCACTAGACTTCCCTACAGATTTAAGTGCAGGGGGAGAATATGGAAGAGAAGACTACGGAGGCATTTCCATCACAGCAGTGCAGAAACTGCCACTGGAACATTAGACTGTGTTCTTAAAATGTCCTTCAGCCACCCCTTCACCAGGGCATTTCACCAGTCACTTCAGAGCATTGCATGCCCACGTCTTGTGCCATCTTCATATTCTCCTGTCCCTCCCCCTTCTGTGCCTTTTCTTCCCTCGTCTCGCTCTCTCTTTCAGGGAATACAAAGCGACAGAGCCTTTGGAGCCAGACACCTAGGCGTCCATCTTGGCTTTATTAGTTATGAGCTGTATGGCTTATGTACGTTACTTAAACTTGCCAGTGTCAGTTCCTTAAGTAAAAATGGGCACAATAAAAATTATCTGTTGTCCTGTGTATTTAGAGGGCTAGAGTAGGTGTTGTCATTGCTGCCTTCTCAGGGCCATGGTGCTTGTTTTTTCAGCTTTTAGGAGTGTTGGTTGCCAGTGGTCTGCAGCTGAGCCGAGGCCCAGGCACTACCCCTGGCATACAGATATAGTCTGGAAGGGGCTGCCCATGCCCAAGGACTGGTTGATGCGGAGGTTCAGCTGCCTGGAGTGGGGCAAGTCTCAAAGGTCATTCCAGCTCCAGAGTTTCCTGTGAGATCAACTGAGCTTCTGTTGCAATTGCATCACAGTTCAGCCTTTCGCTCCCCCACAGATGCACTTGTAAACCTGAAAGTGTCTGTCTCAGAGCCTGTTTTCAATCTAAGGAAAATGGTTAACAGAATATTCAGTGCATACTAGATGCCCAGGAAGTTATTCTTGTTTGGAGAATAACTAAGAGAATTTAATTTATGAGATTTTCCAGAATATTCCAGACATATATCTAGAACTACTCAAGGAATTTTAATTAAATTGGAACTATGAATAGTGAGAATAGAATTATCCCAAATTTTGGTAATGAAAAAATGGATATTGTTTGATTTTTTAAATCTTATTTTACTAGAGTATGTTCTAATGAGCCTGTTCCGATAGAAGCAGAAGCTTGTTATTTAATAATGGACTTGTACCTGATACTCGTGAGCACTGTAATTTTGCTCTCTCTTCATATTTGATTAGTAACGCAAAACTGATGGAGGTCCTGACAATTTGTGTCACCATCAGGTTAGAGGTTAACCTGGGAAAAGCTGATGTGCTATGATTTTGTAGACAAAAAGGAATAGTGAACACCACAGGGATTGTCTTGCATCTGACTTAGCAGTCTTTGGGGCATTTCTTTCTTGACTTTTTAAAATTACTTTATTGTTGTTCCATTACAGTTGTCTGCATTTTCTCCCCAGAATGTTAAATCTCAGTTTTTTATACACATTTTGATTTTGCATTTGTCTTCCATGTTGGTTACTTCATTAATGAGTTAAGTAACACTTTGTCAGATGCTTATTATCTATTTGTATGAGAATGTTGTTTCTAATAGTGTTTTTCCCCCCATTGGAACGTGTTTTCTGTGTAAGTATTCTTAGTTTCTGAAGGGGAGCATTATGGTTGGAAAGGACCCAGAGGCTCATGGGAACAACTGGGAAAGAGAAGTCAACATTTTAAAGTTAGCCAAAGCTGCCATACTAAATCCAGGCATTGGATCCAGTCTGAAGTGTGTGCATTTTCTAGGGCTTCTGTAGCTGAGGACCACACACTGTGGGGCTTAAATGACAGAAATGAACTGTCTCACTGTTCTGCAGGCTGGGAGTTTGAGATCAGTTCCTGTAGATTGGTTCCTTCTGGGGGCTGTGGGGATGAGTCTGTCCTGGGGTTCTCCCCGAACTTTTGGAGGTTCAGGGGCCATCTTTTGTGTTCCTTGGCTTGTAGACACATCGGTCTTATCTCCGTCTTCATGTTCACATCATGTGCTCCCTGGGCATGTCTCTGCTTTCTGATCTCCCCTTTGTATGAGGACACCAGTCATTCCAGATTAGGGCCCTCACCCTAAGAATCTCATGGTGACGAGATTACCTCTGTAAAGACCCTGTCTGCCATTCGAACTTGAACATGAGAATCTTGGTGGTGGTGGTGAGGCATGCAGTTCAGCCCATGACAGTATGATAGCTCTTCCCTGAAGGGAAACCTCAAGGAGGAGAATGCAGTTAACACCTGAGAGAACTCCAGTTAAAAAATCGCATCTTGTTTTAAAATAAGGTTTACTATCACATCCCACACCAAGCCCAAACCAGCATTGCTTTATGAATGTGGTTGTGAAGGATGAGGTTTGGGAAATAAATTGTGTGCCACACACGGGTCCACAAGTTCTCAGGGGCTTTTAGCAGCCAGTATGTTTTACAGATGAAACGAACAAACCAGAACATGCCTTCTCAGTATTTCCTTCATTTTTAATCATATAATGCAATCATTCCCATGGCATTTTTAATAATATGTTGCATTTTAAAAAATATGATGGTAAATTTGTCTGAGGGGCAAGTGTGGTGCATTTTAATTTTGCATGAGGCAGGTAAGCAAGTTGGGAGAGAAGAAAAGATTCCTTTGGCAACCACAGAATTATTACCATGGCTAGAAGAAGACTCTTCTATTTGAATAACCCCTCCGAACTGCCTGGCCCGCAGTGGAACTTGTTAAATGTTTACTTAGTGAGCAGATGTGTCCAGGGAACTTGTAATACTTGAGAGCCATCAAATAAGCACATATTTATCCAGAGATTTACCATAGACCCAGCTTTGCCTAGGTGCTGCCGGGGCCACTGGTGTGTGTCCGAGAATAGTGAGAATAATGAGAGCAGTGACTGTGCTTACTGGGTGCCAAGCACTGTGCGCACATTTCAAAGAAACCATCTCAGCGACTCTCTGAATTGGGTAATAGTCTTCTGATTTTACAAAGAAGAAAGCTAAGGCTAAGAGAGGTCCAGCAACCTGAACATAGCTGTTGCTTGGTAAGGTAAGGTCTGTTCTTAATCCGAGCACTCTCGCACCTCCCAAACTGGCCTCTCTCTTTTCATAATTGACATTTGTAATTGAGGCAATTAGAAGATTAGGATAGTAAGAGGCTGATTGTACTACATGTCTCTTTTGTTGTGTATGTGTGTGCTGTTAGCGTTTCGGGAAAGTGTGGTATTGTGTAATGGTTAAGTGTGTGCCATCTGAAGTTAGAGGTCTGGATTCAAAGCTCACTGGGACTTCTGATCTGTGTGATCTTGGACATGTAGCTTAACTATTCTTTGCTATTCTTTTCTTTTTTTTTTTTATTCTCACCCAACAACGTTTTTACATTGGTTTTCAGAGACAGGAAGAGGGGGAGAGAGAAAGAGAAAAAAAGCATTGATAGGAGAAAGAAGCCTTGATTGGTTGCCTCCTGTAGGTTCTCTGACCAGGGACTGAACCCACAACCCAGGTGTGTGCCCTGGCCAGGAATCAAATCTGCAACCTTTTGGTGTACAAGACAACACTGCAACAAGCTGAGGTTCACAGGCTATTATTTTCAAATAATAAAATATAAACTAGAGGATAATAAAAAGTACCAACCTTATTGTTGTGAAGAATATGTAAGATATGTAAAGTAATTCAGCACTGGCAAAAATGTATTTTCTTCGAGAATGGAAGCTTCACAAAGACATCAAGTGATTTATGTCTCTTTTATGCATTCACATATCTTATATATCTAGAACAGTGCTTGGTATAAAAGAGACATTCAGTAATACATTGTTCAGTGAAGGAGTATTATTTCAATGTGGAAATGCCAGGGCTTGGTTACGTTAGCAGGCATGATAAAGTGATCAGCTGTTGCACATCTGTGTGGAACAGTGCTTCTCAGCCTAGGATACCGTTAGCGACACCTGGAAGGCTTCACACGGACTGGCTGTCAGGCCCCCACCACAGACTGCGGCTGAGGCCACTGTTGGAGAATCACTGTGGAAGTCGCAGCTACAAAATAGAATTATACAGGCATACTGATCATGTTGAAGACTCAGTAGCAAAGGCAATTCTCTGAATGGCTTACAATCCTTAGGAAATGAAACACAACCTTTGTTTCAATAGTAATTGCATTCTTCGGAATTTCAGTATATGTACGTTCAAATCATCAAAAAGCGCTTTGAGTTCATATGGAGTAGGAGTTAGGATTTGGGCTCAAGTAATCACTGCATGAATCTCTGGTGGGATTATTTGGAATTTGTGGGGGACTTGGTATAATTTTTTTTATTGTGTGGACTATTTTTAACATTGTAAGTGGCTTGTCTAGATCAACCAAGGAGCACTGTGGGCTGCTTTTAATAAAAGCCAAGTTAGTACCAATATAGTATGGGAGGGGGCACCAACACACACAGTGATTAAGGTCTCTCTTGAGGCCCTTGGGGAATGAAATCAACCTACAGAGTAACTTTTTTAGGTAGCTAGTTTCCTCTCTAGAACAAGAAGATGAGTTCACCAAAGTCTAATGTGTTGGTTGCTTGTTTTAGGAGATTTCCTAGCTAACGGGGCCTCCTGATTCTCTGGTGCTCTCCTCACAGCAGTGGGCTCCTCATTCTCCACTCACGGGTAGAATCGCTGGCAGGTGGGGTTGGCCTGATGCAGGTGGATTGAGTGTGTAGAACTGAAAGAAGAGAAGAACCAGGGTGATTTGAGATATTCTGCAAAATGCATAATTAGAGGGATCTTGGCTAAATAACCACTTATTCACATGTTTTCCCATAAATTTTAAAATATTTTTATGAATATATGCTTCATGTTTCTTTCAATAAATACATCATAAAAACATTAACACTACTATTCTATGCCCTGTGCAACTGTTGTAGAAGTAGGCTTCCATTTCAATGCTCACCACCAAGCTGTCTTTGGCTTCTGAACACTGAATTCTATCTCTATTTGCCCTTATCTTTCAAGAGCTGCTTTGAAGGAGTTCTGGCCCTCTCAGGAAAGAATATCAACAAAACGTAAGGCCTGGGATATAATTCAGATCATTCTAATCAGATTTCTCAACCACTGATCTAATCATGAGGCTGTTTTGCTTCCCTTCTTGGTCAAGTTCATTCATTAACCCAGAAAGCATTTACTGAATATATGCTGTGTCTGCCCCTGGGCTAGGATGTAATAAGATTAGTGGATGAATTGAGCCCTGTCCTTTAGGAGTTTATAGTCTTATTGAAGGAAGCGAGGGACATAATAGAATGCTATTTAAAATGTATGGTGGCTTTTGCACTTGAAATATGTTAGAGGTCTTTCCTGGCAGTTTCTCCATTTCGAACACTCTTTTGTCATTATTGTTGTCTCCGACAAAATGCTGTAAAATTAATAGAAAGAATCATTGGCATTTCACAATTTTACTGACTGTGGGTTTGAGAGGATTTGTAGCAGGAGAAACAAATGAGAAATTGAAACACCACTGATTGTCTTTTTATTGGATCAAATTGAAACATAAAATCCCTGTACCCCATCACACAAGAAATTCTACCAGACTCTTAAATGTCATCTGGTCGACCAAGATGAATCCAAGTTGAAAAGCAACTTATACTAATTCTATTTAAGGTCCAAGAAATGATGAAATGACTTTTTTATTTTGAAAGAAAATATGTATGCATATGTGAACTCTTGGAAAAAATGATTTTCTCTCATGGTTATTTAGAAAAATGGAAAGCTATAATCAGAAATTACCTTCCACCTCCACCTCATAGATATTTCTTTTATTTGCCTTCTTATGTAAAACCCTTTTGTGAGGCCCATGAACCCTCACAAACTAGAAGCCACTTTGATGTTTCTTGCTTATTTCCCCCTTACTTGGTGTTTATATGTGTAGTATACAGTTTTCTTCTATTAATGTTACAGAAAATCACCCTTAAACTTACATCCACAATGAGGAGTAAATAATCCATAAAAGCCTTTACATAATCATTTCTATTCACAAGCTGGAAGGATCGTGATGTGACTGTATTTTCATTGCAGAGCTTGGCCAGCATTGAATGTTTGAATGCCTCTCACCTTGGAGCCACATGGCCCCTGGAGAGATGTGTACATTCCTTGTGTCCTCATTTGATTATTTGAGCAATGCACCCCCACTGGTGGTCCTAATCAGGAATAGGAGTCAGGTTTCAGTGGTCAGAATCTACAGCATCTCAGGAGTTAAAGTAATTTGTCCTGTGGTTTCTACTGTGACAGTAGGTTGTGGTGACAGTTCAGGAGTCAAAGGTGAAACCCATAGGTTCCAACTCTACAGAGATCTTGTTTTTTGGTGATGAAGACCGTGGCTCAGAATCACTGTTCAGACGCCTCCAGAGCTGGACAAAAGTCTTCAAGAAAAATGCTAAAGAAGTTCCCTGAACTCAAGTGGGTGAAAAACACCTGGGGTATAAATCACCATATAAGACTCTTCTAGTACTTTTTTCTTATTGCTCAATAAAACAACATACTTTGGAGTGAGGGGCCAAAATTGATGTTGTTAATTATATGCTTCGGTCAAAGTGAGGAAAGAGAGTATTGTGTCCTCAGACTGCCTTCATTAAAGGCCTACATACTTGTGATGACTCCCTGGGGGCTTATATAAAGCAAGTTCATTGCCTACTGCCTGGTGGGAGAGTCTGAAAGTAGGCTACGGGCAAGTGTGATGTGGTCACTTCTGACTGCTGAAGACCTAGCCTCTATTTCTGGGACTTGCTGTAGAGGAATGTAAGAGTATGTATGTGTGTACATATATATATGTACACACACACACACATTTATAAAGGGCTGGACACTTGCTAAGCTCTCAGACATAATCGGTCATTGCTCAGTGACTGCACAATCCTGGGTTCTTTTCTGGATTTTTACTCAGACTTTCTTCAGGTTGTGGGGCTGTTGTTCCTCTCCCTCAACTTTACAGATTCCATTCTGGGTGAAGTCTGCAGGGCTCAGTGGACAGTACGGAGAGCTCATTGTCTTCCAGAGCCCAACAAAGCCTTTAGGTTCTTGTCATGCTCCTCTCCTTACCTGAGCAAGTTCCTTTTCCTTCCATGGCCCAGTAGATGGGATTCACCACCTGTCTGGCATCACCGCCTTTCTTTTCCCATTGTGCTGTGTGTAGCCTCGATTCTCTGTGTGGTGAGATGGGTGAAGGGGTCTGAGGATCTGGGCCTCTCCAGGGAGCTGGTATGGCTGGAGGTCCAGTGTCAGGTGGCAAATGTCACAGCGATGTTCATGTTCTGCAAGACAGGCTTCAGAGAGCTAATGATAATGTGCAGAATGAAGTTGCTGGTGCTTTCCTTCAGGGCTCCCCCTTGACAGGCCTGGGTGTTTAGGGATCCCCTAGCCCCCTCCCTGTCAACCTAAATTAAGAGGTAAGCTGACGCAACATTGAATTACCAGAAATAGCAGGAGGATTGCCGTTAGGGACACACAAACTGTAGCAAGCTACAGGTGAGTTTGTCGATTTTGGGGGGTGAGCTGCTTTATGGGCAAAGAGTGCAGAGTCTGGAGTCCAGCCAGAGTCCGAGCAGCAAATTCATTGGCTGGAGGATGGGGAGAGATTTCTGGCAGATGATCATTGGTCCAGGGATAAGTTTCTAACTTCTGTACATCAGTCATTTATAGGAAATAAGTCTCTCAGTTCTTAAGCTTTGTTTTCCTGAGGGCACA
This sequence comes from Artibeus jamaicensis, assembly GCF_021234435.1. NCBI lineage: Eukaryota > Metazoa > Chordata > Mammalia > Chiroptera > Phyllostomidae > Artibeus > Artibeus jamaicensis. Next base: position 128,664 of record NW_026522040.1, read on the forward strand.
TGTGTGAGAGTCTGCATTTGATATCCTCCAGCTCCATGGTAGATTAAAATTCTTCCATGGTCCCATAGAGACATTTGAAAATGTTAGCTTACAGAAGGAATCCATGCATGCAAATGCAGATACCTGGCCCTCACCCTGAAACCAGTCAGGACTCAGCTGATTCAGGTTCAGGAAATTCTCACAGCAGTGTGGGCACTTTTGCAGAGGGAGCACTCCTGGCTCTTCCAGGAGCCACTTACTTAATTACAGAGCAGCACTTCTATTAAAGCGCGAGACCCTTGTCTGACATTTTTGATGGAGATGTTCAGAAACTGACTTGTATTATTCATGATGATACTACAAGGTCTCCCTGGGTGATTCCTGATTCCATCATCTTGCTGTTCTCTTTCTCCCCATTTTGTTATCTCCCCTCCCATCTCTTTTCTTAGCAATAATCACATTTGCTTGCTAAAGGGGCTCCCCTTATTTCTTGTCTTTGCAGACCAAGATCAGGGCTGACTTTCTTGACCTTTCCCACCTTTCTCTCCTGAATCCTGTTATGTTCCACTCGACAAACCTAAAATCCAAACAACACGTTCTAGATTTTTCTTGCCATGGACCTTGGTAAGGTATCAATCTTTTAGTGTTTGCTATTCCTTGGCAGATAAAAACCAGTCTTCTCCCATTTAGAACCTCGAGCTCTCTGTAAAAGTCTTCTGCAGGGTAAAGGGAGGATGTTCTTGAGAGGAGCCAGAGTGAACTTGGAGCTGTGATCAACTTGGACAACACATTGATGAGACATGGAGGAATTTTAGTAGAAGATCTCATGCATCTGCTTTTTTTGCTTTTACTCTCTGGCAGCTATAAACTTGTCCATGTATTGTGACTGCCCCAGCCCTAGGCCTTTTTTTGCAAAGAGACCCGCATTCTTTCCTCTACCCTAAACAGGGGCTTACATTTTTAATTTCTGGTCCTCAAGCAATATTTCCCCAACGTGACTCCCACATCTGCCCTGTCTTTGAGATCTAGCACCTTCTACCTTCACCTTGACCTTTGAAGAGACATATTTCAATACATTTTTGAAGGTTGGCACATGCGGGAGACTAACTCACGCATCATTTCTACCCCACAGGAAATTTTTAGCTCGGTATTACCCTCTGATGTTGGTTTTTCTTTGTATTTTTTTCTTCTTGCTGCAGGAAAGCAATCTCCCGGGCAGGCCTGCAGCATCTGGCTCCTGCTCCTCCCCTCGGCCTTCCTGTGGCAAATGGTCCAGCGAAGGAGCCCAGAGCGACTCTGGACTGGAGCGTAGGTGTCAGCTTTCTTGTTTAATCATAACTCAACTGCATGTGTGTCTGTGTCTTTCTTAGGGTTCCCATAGCTACAAGCAAGACTTAATGACTTTTATTTTTATTTTTTTATGAATTCATTTTTAAATAGCTTTTATTTTTTAATTACAGTTGATTTATAATATTATATTATTGTCAGGTCATTATAACCCAGTCATTAGACACTGTATAACTTTCTAAGTGATCATCCCAATAAATAGGGTACCCATCTGACACCATGCATAGTTATTAGAATATTACTGACTACATTAATGATGCTGTACTGTACATCCCCATGACTATTCTGTAACAACCAATTTGTACTACTTAATCCCTTCATCTTTTTCACCTGTTCTCCCAATTCTCATTTGGCAACTGTCAAAACGTTCTCTGTATCTATCAGTTGGTTTCTATTCTGCTTGTTTATTTTGTTTTTTAGTTTCAGTTGTTGATAGATAGTATTTATTGCCATGTTATTGTTCATATTTTTTATCTTTTTGTTTCCTTTTCAGAGAAGACCCTTTAACATTTCTTGTAATATTCATTTGGTGGTGAACTCCTTTAGCTTTTTCTTTTCTGGGAAGTTCTTTATTTCTTCTTCCATTTTGAATGATAGCCTTGCTGGGTAGAGAAATCTTGGTTGTAGGGACTTAGTATTCTCCTTGTTGTTCACTGGCCAATCTTCACACAGCTAAGCCAGTTGTAGACTCCCAGGAACATAACTCCTTTATATGAAGTCAGATGTGTTGAAGACTCAAATAAAATCCTCATGAATCGTTTGGAATACTACTGCCTGGGGGAGCAGCCATGAGATAAAAGTACCACTGTGGAAATGCTCCCCTGCCCCCTCCTAGCCAATGATGAGTTGAACTTATCCTTAGCAGCATTTTGGAATTGAAATTTGATTTCTGCAGCTCAAGCTACCTCTGCCTTTTTGGTTCTTCCCTTCCCTCCCCTTGGCTTCCCTTCCCTTCCCTCCCTCCTTCCTTCCTTCTTTCCTTTTTTTTTCTTTTTTCTTAATAGAGGATGACCTCACTTCACATCCCAGGCACTTCATGTCCTCCTGCCTCTTATTCTTCCTCCCCTCACCTAAAGGTAGATAGGTTTTGTCTTAGTGGGAGTGGGTATCTTTACTGATTTTAACATTTTAACCAAAAGACCCCCACAAAAGCTATCAACTGGAGTTGAATATTGAAGACAGAAATTCTTGAGTCAATTAGGACACATTTATTGAAAGTCATCAGTCAGTCAAGTTCTTGGTGGAAGACATCTCTAACTGTGGACTGTAAGGGTTTTGTCCCTTTCTGAAGGAATGTGAGGAACAGCGTGGAGAGAAGAGGCTGCTCTGAAAGTCTGCCTGTCTGGTCTTAATGATGAATTTGTTTAGCTTTTGTAGTTAACAGAGAGGAAATTCATTTTCTTTTTTCCTGTAAGAAAGAGCACGGCAGGGTAGGGGAAAAGAGAGGGGTTTTAAAATTAAATTACATTTATTTTTAGTACAAACGCTATGATTTAATTTTTTATGTTACAATATTTCTCTCTCAAGCATGCACTTATTAACATTTTTGTTTTACCGCAGTGTTGAGAGAGTTCAGATACCACCTGAGCACATTGAATCGTTGTTCAGGAAGACTGTTCCTCTCCTGGACAGCTATTTAATAAACTCTTAAATCACAACAGAGTATAAGATATATTTACATCAGTGATTACATAATTTAAAAAGAATTACATGTATAAACAAATGGATAAATAAAATCAAAGAAGGACATGCACGGACCATTGATGAGTGTAAGTGCGTGTTGTAAGTCAGGGACTCAATACTGGCCCTATGGGTCAGTTGGTTGGAGTGTTGTCCCCATACACCAAAGGTTGCAGGTTTGATTCCTTGTTAGGGTGCAGACCTAGGTTGTGGATCTAAAACCCTGATCAGGATGCACACTGATTGATGTTTCTCTCTCACACTGATGTTCCTCTCTCTCTCTCTCTCTTTGTCAAATTAATAAAAATATCCTTGGGTAAGGATTAAATATATATATATATATATAAATAAATGTATATATATATATATATATAAATATATATATAAATGTATATTATATATTGGGGACCCAAATAAGTTAGTTTAGTATTCACCATGTTTCAAACAATCCTCTATTCAAGATACAAGATTTTATGAGAGTTTAAATTATTTAGACAGAAACATTCATTAAACCCTTTTTCTGCTCCTGGTGTTCTGCTCTGTGTTCTCATCTGTGATTGGGACAGCTGTGGCTTCTCCTGAAGGGACTTCATGAGTGTTGTTAGGATCAAACGTGGCAGCAAATGTGAAAGTTCTTTGCAAACTGTGCGGCCTGCAGGCTTACTTATTTATAAATAAAATAATTGAAGAATTTATTAATTCATCACACATTGGAGTACTTGCCTTGTCCTAGAACCTGTGTTGGTATCTTGGAATTCTAAGGTGAGGGAGACGTTTCTGTCTCTAAGAAGCTTAGATGCAGTGGGCAGAGGAGAAACCAGCAGGTCAAATGCAGGGCAGTGACACCTAGACCAGAGGAGCACAGAGAGTGTCACTGGAGTGTGAGGAAGGACCCTCCGTCCCTGTTTGATGTTGGAAATGGCTATTAGAAATGCTTTTACAAAGAAGTGTCCTGCTTGAGCCAAATCTTGGCTAGTATGTATTATCTTCTGATTCCGCTGAGAGATATGTGGTCTAACATTTCATTAAAATGGTATTCGGGGCTGGTGGTGGGAGGCTGCGGTATACTGTAAAGGAAGAGCTAATAGGAACTAAGGCTGGATTCATGTGTAATGGTTCTTTACTTCCTCCTCTCCTTTGGTTGTGGGCACCCCGTCATGTGGCCTGGGGAATTATCATGGTGGCAGGAAACGCTTTGGGAATTTTAACAATGGAGGAAAAAGCAGAAGTCTTGTCTGATCCGAAGGCGTATTAGATGCTGTGGGAAGAGTTTTAAGCTGTGACCTGAAAAAAAAAATTGTGGGCTAATATTGCTGTTAGCAAACAGAAGCCAAACTGTGACCAAGCCTACAATTTTTACTACAATAATGCAAAACATTTTTCTCAGAAGAGAGGAAGAAACAGATTCTTAAAAACATGGTGGGGACTTTCTGATGTTGAGTTGGATGAGTTCCTTATATATTTTGGTTAATGGATATATCATTTGCAAATCTCTTCTAGCGTTCAGTGGGTTGAATTTTCATCTTGCTGATGGTTTCCTCCACTGTGTAGAACCCTTTTAGTTTGATGCAGTCCCATTTGTTTATATTTGTTTTCAGTGCCCTTGCCCAGGAAGACATATCCAAAAAATGTTACAAAGAACTATGTCCAAGAGTTTAGTGCCTATGTCTTCTAGGAATTTTATGGTTGTAGGTCTTACATTTAGCTCTTTAGTCCATTTTGAGTTTATTTTTGCATGTGGTATAAGAGAGTAGTCCAGTGTCACTTTTTTTGCATTTTTCTAATCAGTGTTCTGACACCATTAATGGAAGAGACTGCCTTTACCCCACTGTATATTGTTTTGCTAAGACTTGCCCTTCCTTCAACATTTTTGGCTGTTCCTAGTGAGAGTGCTTTTCACCCATTTCATTTATGTCACTTTAGTTTGCACATCTATTTAAGCAGGTAAACCAGGATTTTTTTTTCTGTGCAAAGTGTAAGGCTAGTTTTCTGGCTTGACCTGTCTCTGCCATTCCCATACCCCACCCTGTTGCCTGTACCCTTATAAAAAAAGAGCATGACTGTTTGTCTTCCCCTGTCAGCCCATTCTTTGGGATTAAATGTATTAAAGTGGTCAGTCTTTACTTATTCACTGCTGTTTATTAAGCATTAATTTGACTTGGAGTGTCTTAAGAGTCTTCCTAATGAGGAGGAGGATGGCAAGGATTTAAAAAATAAGTAAAATAAAGAGGACCTCCAATTTCTTGCTGTTGGTGAGGATGAAAGGCCCCCACAGGGCCAAGTTATGCTTTTAGCAGGACTGGGGCGGAGCAGGGCTGATGAACGTCCCCTTGTCCCCCATCCCACCTCTCCTGCCTCTCGGGTTGAAATTCTCTTTGCTCCATTACCATTTGATTTGGGAGATAAGGGTCATCTCAAAGGCCTATAGCACTGTGACCGCCCCAACCTACATCACCTCTCCTCTCCTCATTTCACCAGTGGGACAACAGATACAGAGCTGTTCATGGTGCCTCTGAAGTTGCAAGGCAAATCAGGGTGAACCTGGACTTACAATCTCACTCCCCAAGTTTCTACTTATTGTGGAACCCCCAAAGGGCCCTGTTCTGGCTTTAGTGTATGTGCTGAAGTCTTTAGGAAGGGCACAGTTATTTCCTAAATATCTTTTTGCAAGGGGATTTGAGGAGTGGCTGGCTGGTGGGGCCTGAGACCCAGGTGAACACCGAATCAGTGAACTTGAACTGCTGGGGCATTTCAGTGAGCAGTGCACTATTATGGGAGTCAGTTCTTACACTTTGAGTACCTGAACTTAAGACGTGTTTCCTCCAAGTATTCCATTTTCATTTTCCTACTCTGTCATGTATTCTCTCTCTTACTTTTACTCTGTTCCTCAAAGTCCAAAGCTTCTCTTCTGCTTTGATGTGCTCAGATGGCTTGTTGTGACCTACAGAATCCTCTGCCTCACCCAGTTTTGTTTCCTTGGTGACTCTTGGCCAATGTTCACCCTTACAGCCCACACACAGGCCTTTCCCTGCATGCATGTCAGGGTTCGAACCCTTCGCCTGGATGCACGGGGAGTAGCCAGCTCGGTCTTCTGTCTGGTGCCTGCATTTCTCTCGACAGTAGTAGACAGTTGGCCCTACCCAATGTGGAAGTTATTTCCTCTCTTGCTGTCTGCCAGACTAGTCTCATCTTTTCAATCAAACTGATTCTATTTATTCCCCTTTTGCTTAGATGTCACAAATACCTCTACCTACCATGCACTGTCTTACAAAATTTAGAGCCAACTTAGTGTTTTTAGTAGATTTTCTTATTCTAGGTCCTTAGATCTCAGGCTCCTGGAAGGGAGGGACAGTATTTTCTGCTCGTTCTGTCTTTTTCCCAGTGGAAAGCACAGTGTCATAGGCCTCGTGACTGGCTGGTTACTGATGTCAGAGGACTGATTGATTACAGTCTTTCTGTACACTGAGCCAAGTCACCCCCTGGAAGTCCATGGGCACCTGGATAATCCCCCCTTCCTAAAAAGGGTGGTAGTCAGGAGTCCAAAGCCTGCCTTAAACATAAGTGGATTTATGCTGTTTTAATTCCAAGTAACTCTTTAAATTTCCTTCCTAACGCAGTGCATTGTGTTAAGTCTTAAAACACACACTGTGGTTTGATCTTTTCATTCCTCCCAATGGCATCCTCTCCTCACCTTCCTGGGGGCAGCCTGCAGCGGCTGCTCCCACTGACACCCGGCCAAGCCAAGCCAGTTTGGGGGAAAACAAGCTAATTTGCTAGAAAGGGAGTAATGCTCAAGAGGGAAAAAATATTCTCGTCTCCTGGGCTGGAGTCCAAGTTTCCAGCACAGAGCAAGTTAGCCTATTTAGAAGGGTGTCTGTTGTGTAGATAACACTGTGCCTTCTCTCAGAGGTCACATGCCTCTCTTGTGACAGAGGCTTCACCTGGACTTAAAGGTTTCTTCCCTGTTTTTAACCTTATAGCAGAGAAGATGGGAGGTGGGTCTTATTCTCTCTCCACTGTTTCATCATTTGTTTTTGCCCATGGTACTGCCTGAAACAACTCTCAAAATGATGGTGGAAAAACCACCAAGGTTTTTCTTAAAGGGCATGTTGGTTTAAACTTAGCACCCTTGACTTCATTTTTTTCTTACCTCATTGGAAAACTTTCTCCAGTCCCCAGGGCTAAGGAAAACAGAGGCTCAGCACAAACAAAGCCAGATCCAAAAGCCAAACCACCTTTCCTTTCCTGTAGTTGATGACGCTAAGACATAGGCATTTCTCCTAGGCAGGTCAACACGTAACACAGTGCACTGCCTGGCTGTTGGGTTCGGGGACAAAATTAGGGAAACAAAACCTTCATGTGGGATTGCTTTAAAGTGGGTTAGGAAACTAGGTCATCTTATCTTTAGAAACCTTGAATGAAAAGCCGGGAGGAGGCAGGTGTGTGTGCAGGTGCGTGTGCGTTCTCATTTTAGTCTTTTTTTCAAATGACAAGTCCTAGCAGTCCTGTGCCTTCTTTAGCAACTTTAGGCCTCGGCATTTTTACCTTCGGGTTTGAGTGTCGTCATCAATAGTGACTCCCGTGTTTTATCCCCCTCCCATCTCCATTTCAAAAACAGTGTGAGGTTAATCAAGAGATCAGATTGCTGAGAGCATGGGGCATGCACCAGCTGTAAATCAGGGCAGGCCTTGAACCTGGTCAGCCATGTTAACAGTGGGAAAGGTCTCTCGAGATTTTATGTCCTCTTTCCAGTCCTTTGTTGCCCCAAATTGTGAGAACTTTAAATGCAATCACACTGGCTGCTGAGGGTAACTGTAGAACCCTACAGCTTCACAGGTCCATGAGAAATATCTAGACCTGATCTTCCACCCATGGGCAAGTTATTAGCTCAACAAATGTATACCAGGTGTAAAATAATTCTAAATTTTCTGGTAGCCACATTAAAAAAAAGTGGAAATTGGTAAATTGGATGTTAGCCCTCTATTTTGTTTCACCAAATACATCCAAAGTATCACCAGTTTGACATGCAATCAACCAATATAAAAGTGATCAGCGGGATGGTTCACATTCTTTTTTCACACACAGTCTTCAGCACCTGCTGTGACTTCTACACGGACAGAACTTCTCCAGCGCCACCCACATTCATGGTGCCCAGTAGCCCCTTGCAGGACAGCACAGGCCACACAATTCAGAACAGGTCCTACCTATTGTTTTGTGAAGATTTTTAGGGTAGACATTTTTCCTTCCTGAGTTTGTGGGGACATTTACTTAGGATATGTATTTACAATTTTCTTATTGTTTTCAAACATTTTTACAAGTAAATATCATGATTTTGTGTAAATCATTGGCTACTGCAGTCAGTGCCTTTCTCTATCTGTGAGTGTTACTCATCTGTAACGAGCCCCCCCCCCCCAACTTCTATCTTTTACCTATAACTCTTCCTAGGACTTTGTAGAACTTGAGGACAAGGAATCATACCCTCCCATCTATTTTTCTAGATACATAGGTGGATTCTTAGGTAGATTATATGAGGCAGAGAATGTGGTAAGTCATAATAAATCATTTGAGTAAATCACAGTGGGAGGAAGGTTTTTGGACTCGAAGGAACAGACTAAAAATAAGACAGATATTCTTAGGTATATCTGTAGAGACCTGTCTCACCACTCACACATGCAGGAGAAATGTTATCTTCATTTAGAGATGGGAGAGCTGCATTTTTTTGGGGTTTGGCATGGATAGGTACTCTGAACTGTACACTATTAAAGATGGCATTTCAAGATGGATGTGCAGAAAAGAGAGAAAGAGATTCCTAGGTGGGGAATGGGATAAACAAAAAGCATGGCACACAAAGGGGAAGTATGGCTCCATTCAGAGAAGGGTGACAAGAGGGTTCCATGTGTGAAGATGAACAAGGAGAGTCAAGGCTGGACAGGTTGACACCATTAAGAGAAGGTCTAGAATGGGCACTGAACCTTGGCTTCCATTTTATGAAGAAGAGGAAACCGTTTAAGCATTCTGAGCAATAAAGGAGCCTAATCATAGCTATGTCTTCAGGGAAGTTTTAGTTTATACTGCAGTGCAAAATATCAGAGAGAATGTCAGCATGTCAGGGTTCAGAGCAGAAGAAACTGGGCCTCTGAGATTCAACATGCTGCTCAGTGTGTGGTAAGCCACTTGGTGGTAGGTGTAGATACTAAAAAAAAAAAATCCAGACAGAAAATATGAGCACAGAGAAGAGGCCTGTATTAGTTGGGGTAGACTGGGTTGGAATTAATAAACACGCAGGCATGTAATGGCTGAACACAGAAGTTTATGTCTTGTGTAATGGGCCAGGTTGTCCCAGGTTGGCTGGCAGGGGGTTGGCCCCGTTCCATTGTTGTTCAGTGACCCAGCAGACAGTTGCTCTACATTTTCATGAGGAGGCTTCTAAAGCCACCCCAGAAGTTGACTCTTCAGGTATCCAGTATGGGAAGAGAGCATGAAGGAGTACATGTGGATGGTTTGAATGGACCAAGGCTGAAAACAGCGTGAGCTTGTGTTCTGTTGGTTAGAATTTGGTCACATTGGAAGGGAGCCTGGGTAATACGGTCCAGTTGTATCTTCAGGAAGAAAAGAAAAATGATGTTAGTGAATGGCTAGCTGTCTCAGCTACAAAGATGTAGGGGATAATGTATGTAGGTTTTTCTTCCCTTAGGATTATTTTCTTAGGGTACATTTCTAAAAGTGAGATTACTAGGTAAATGTATAAATGTTGTGATATAGTGAATATTGCTTCTTTGGAGGCATGTGTGAGTTTGTTTTCTTTCTCCTATCCCCAGGATCTACCTTGCTAACTTTGAGTTTGCCTGCTGTGTATCTGAGATTTCATGTCTCCTTCCTTCTAATCTCTCCTCCCCTCTCACCTTCTTCCCTGCTGACTGTCCAAGGGCAGAGAGGTAGCAAGTCTAATAGATCAGTCCAAGACAAGTTCATGAATCTATTGTCTAAGCTTGAAGAGATGGGGTAGGGTTAACTGGATTAATGGGACTGAGACATAGAGTCACCTCCAGAACTTTGAAAACTCCTGATACCTCAGATTAGTTAAAATAAACTCCCTATGAACGGTGCCCAAGAATTCTTTAAAAATCCCCAGGTCATTGCCATGAGCAGTCAAACTGGAGGACCAATGTGCTAGGGCTGCTGTGGCAGAAAGCTTCCATGTTTCCCTTCCTTCATCCCTCTTCTCTCAGGATGAGCTGTGTTTCTAATCAGATCCCCACTCAAGAGTGAGGCTAGCTCACAAGTCCCGCTGTGTCAGAACCTGAATGGGTATGTTAGCAAGGTGGGATGCGGTGTGCAGGGGACACAGCCCCTGGCCCGGGATGATGCCTGGCAGCCCAGCGAGGGCGTGATGCACTGGTAAGGCCGACGCCCTGGGCTTGCCTGCTTGCACCTGCCTTGCCTGCCCTAGCAAGGACTTAACTTCTGGCCGGTCTGCATTGGTGTGGCCAATGGTTTTCAACCACTTCCCCACTGCAACCTTTTATACATCAGTCTCTGAAAGAGTTGGTAGGATTTTTGCTGTGTTTAGACTCCCCTAGTATGTGCTGCTGTGCTCGTGTGTTGAGTTTCCACATTCTCCAGTAGATTTCACTCTGTGGGTTACCCCACTAACCCAGTGCCTGGCGTCAGTGAGGGGGAATGAATGGTTATCGAATGAATGAAAGAATGAAAGGATAAAAAGAGATTTTATTCTATGAATAGTTAGACATTCAAGTTGGATGATAAATTTTCAGTAGTAGAATATTTTAAATGGTGCAGATCAGTGTTTTTAGGAAACCCAGCAAAGACATGCTTTTTTAAAGTTACTTTTACAAATATTGTCCTCATCCATCACTATGTGAAAACTTAGATTCCAAACCTATTGCTCTTCTCTGTTTGCCACCAGGAGTATTTAAATATTTTTAGGACCAGGGAAAACCTTACATTTGAAAAATGTAGAGCTGATTGGGTGAGGGCCCTACTGAACTGGCAGAATGTTTGAATTTGTAGAAATTTGGGTACGAAGTGACTTTAAACTTTAAAACTGAGTTCCAAGAGACCTCTTGCTTAGAAGTATAATTTACCCATTACTGGTATAGATGTGTTTTCAAACAGTGTATACTTAAAGTACTTTAATACTACCATCCTCCTTCTTAGCTAATTTGCTCAGCAAAGGCAACTTTGAATAGAGTTTGTTTCAATTGGCACAGAATCTGCAGTGTAGATTTGGCCTGGAGAAATAAGGCCTTACAGTTAATGATTTGAGGGTTTTATTCTTATTTGTTTAAATATATGTTTCAAAGATTACCATGTCCATGGAGCATCTATAGACCAAGAGGCTACTTTAGTTATTGGTTCAAAGTTCTCCCAAACACCTTTTCCCATTTCTGGACTTTTGGTAGGACCAATACCAGTTGTATTTTCAGGGGTGAAGTGAGAAGTGTTTAAAGTCCTTGGGTTCAGTAACTTTCTTACATCCCAAAACAAAATCTGAGAGCCTCCCCCTCCACACCTGCAAAGAAAACTGAAGTCAGGTTGGTCTCTTCCTTCCAGGAGAACGCCGTGAACGGAGAGCACCTGTGGCTGGAGACCAACGTCTCGGGGGACCTGTGCTACCTGGGCGAGGAGAACTGCCAAGTCCGATTTGCAGTGAGTGTGCTCCCTATGCCTCTGGGCTCAGCCCTTCCGGGAGGGAGGCCTTCACATGGAATCTGGATACAGCGGGGGCCACCGAGCCTGAATTTCCAAGGAGAGGTTTGAAAGAACTTGTGCCTTGTGAGGCAATTGACAGAGAGAGTGTATCAAGTTAACATGGCTTCCAAGGGGTCAATGGGAATGGTGGTAGGGCTTGACTACACATGCCAAACCTGGGTATTAACATGCTAGCTTACGATGACACCCAGAGTTGGTTTCCGTTCATGCATTGGGTGGGAGAGAGGGAGAAGGAGCATGAGGCAACACCTGCCTATGTAGGGCGTGTCTGTGTGGTGGGCAGGGGTGTGTGTGGAGGAAGGGTCTCTGGTGGAGGGGTGACTCCTCTGTAGGGCGTATATGTGGTGGTGGGCGTGGCTGGTAGGTGAAGGTGGGGATGGGTGGAAACACTTGTGGGGTGGTGGGAGTAGGTGAGCAAATAATTTAGGCTAAGTTCTGGAGGGTCAAATGCTAGAAACCATATAAACAATCAACAGTCAACCACATTGGAGTACCCTTTGATTTTTAAAATATATTCTATGTCTCTATTTAGGCCAATTTATTTCAGTGTTTAATTTTCTTTATATTCCACGAAGAGAACATGGTCAGTAAGTTGTAAGGAATTAAAATTTTACTGTTGAAAAAGTGAACTTAAGATTTTTGTGTAGCTTAAAATTAATAGTCTGAAAAACAGAGTAATCAGAAATTGGAATAGTAAAAAATAAACAAATGTTCCTGCTTGGGAAATGTGTGTCATAATTGCAATAATACATTTTTCCCTGTTTGTTCCTTATATGAAAGAAAGATTCGTGGCCTTGGAATTACCAGTGGATACATTTCTATTAATAACTAATAAGGAAGAAATTGAGCTTCCGTCAAAGTTTGTGAAAGAATATAGCCCCCAAGGACTTTTATTAGGCTGTCTGGAATCTCAAAGCTGGGAACCACGACCTTTAAAATGACATTAGCTGTTTCCATGCCTCGTTGATAGGTTTTATTCGGGGAAACTTCATGAGAGCTTTGGAGGTCCAGGGTTTGTCTGAGTGAAGCTAGGGATAGTTAAAGGTCATGGACAGGCCCAGCTGTAGCTGTACAGGCTCTTGATTTAAAGTCAGGAACCTGGGTTTCAATGTCAGTGTCACGGCTCAGTGTGTGACATTCAGAACTCTTAACCTCTGGACATTCTCTTCCTTCTCGGTTGAAAAACGGAGTAGGGTTAAATGATTTTTAATCTTGTTTCCAACTCAGATCTGTACTTAATTGTCTGCATTTCTTTTAATCTGGTTGTACATTTAATTGATTTAAATATCACTTGAACTTTATACATATCTATTTTAATGAAAATATAATTGCACAGAGTTCGATCGAATGAACTGAAACCAAGAGAAGCTCAGCTACTTGGACTAAAATCCTACAAATAATGAATTAGCATTCTTATCTTAGTAAATTGCATAAACATCCATCTTAATAACATAAAATGGAAAAAGTGAAAGCCAGTCTTATTTGTCCATATACTTTTAAAATATTATCTACTGATATTGCTGCCAGCTGATAGCTTGTAATTTGTTATGGAGTTGTATCTTATTTTGAGATTCCTGCCTTTGATGATTTCATGTGCTCTTACAGAGTCAGCCACATGTTATCACTCTGGCAAATCCATGAGCCTATACACACATCCTCCTTGAATCTTGTATCAGTAACTGGCATTGCTACCCACTGAGTATAACTTGATCACTGTTCCCGCTAGGCTGGGAAAAGCAGCAAGGAGAGTGAAGGAAATTTTGGGTAGATGTAAGGAGGTAACAGAGTTATGAAAATTCCAGATGTTCTGTTGAACCTTTCTCAAAACTTCCTCCCAGAGGCTTGACTCAATTAACTCACATTATAAAGTGTCTTGAAGAGGAAGAGCTTACCTCTAAACAGTGTTGATTAAATGAAGGAATAAATCAGTGAGGAAGCTGAAGGCCTGACTATTTCCTCCTCAGGAGTTCCTGGAGGCTCAGTTCCTTTACCTGTACAGTGCGGGGAATGTTGTTGGGAAGATGTACTGAGATAATGCGTTAAAGGGGCTTATTTGGCGCGTAGTGACTGACATAAGGAATTAAAAGGGAAATCAAAGATAGGAGCAGACAATTCATGAAGGAACTACCACGGGCCAATATATATGTGACAAATATACAGAAAGTCACCCAAATTAAAACAACTATGAAGAGTCAAGATCACATGCCTATTAAATGAGCAAGGATTTACAAAATAGTGATATTGCTCCTTGGTTTAGGCCACCATGGGCACTCTCATCGTTAGCTACCGGGATGTAAATTGCCACACAGCACAAAATGGGTGGTGTGTAGCAAAGCAGTAAAAATCTATCTGTGTCTGCCTCTTGGGACACCCTGTCTTGAGAGGGACCTGGGAGAGCAGGAGAAGATGCAGAGGGGTGTGCTCACGTGGGTTCCGGGTAGGGAACTTTGCAGAAGGCAGTGTTAAATACCCCGGGCTGCAAGCAAGCATTAATCAGGGGAGAGGGAGAGTGTGGACCTCTCCCAGTGTTTGAGGGCTGCCACGAAGAAAAGGGAATACGTGCCTTGACCTTCGTTGTTAGGAAGGTAGCACTAAGTTCTCCAGGCTGTAGAATCCACGGACTCTGAGAGTAGATCTAACATTTGGTGAAACAGACGTCATCCGGGGACCCTGCGAACGGTGTAGGTTATAGTTTCTGTCCTTGCTCCAAATGCTGATTCACTCTGCCTGGAGTTGGACTTGAAAATCTGTAATTTTAACAAACAGCTCAAGTAATTATGCTGCAGATGGTCCACAAACTTACCTTTGTGAAGTACTGTATTATGAGAAAGAACTTTAACAACTAGAGCTGCCCAGCAAGGGAGCAATGTGCCTGGAGAGATGGGCTCGAAGCGCCTCTCTACAAATCATTTGGATGGACGTTTTGGCACTGCGTGCGTGTGTGTGTGTGTGTGGGGGGGTGTGTGTTTAGGAGGCATGCTGGGGGGTACACATCTGCTTTGGGTAAGAAGGTAGGCAAGGAGGGCTCTTGCAATAAAGCCTCGGGTTTGAGTGCTCTAGTGCAGTTTTCTTAGAATTGAACATCTTTGCAAGAAAAATGCACTCATAAATAAATCGTTATATTCTCATTTCTTCTAATGAGCCAACTTTGAAGAAAGCTGACCTGAAATAGGAACCAAATTAACTCAAGCAGGTGCTACCTGCAGGCTTCTACACAAAGTGCAGGCGGAACGCTTGGAGGGGTGAACCCATCACTGACGAGTGCAGTTCACTCCTTGCACTGGTTTAGCAAAGCAGATGTCACTGGAGAAGTTAAGAGAAGGGAGAAGTCGGTGTGGGCTGAGTAGACAGAGGCGGCTGCATGGAAATGGGGACTGAGCACAGTTCTGAAAGGTGGGTAAGGTTTACGTAAGTGGAGTTGAGGAAGGCGAGCATTTCAGACGAGGAGAGGAACATGAGCCCACGCAGGGGGGCCCAAGTGTTGTAAGCAAGGAGGCCTTTGTGAGGTGGGCATGAGTACCCGAGGGCAGATGGGAGTGCATGTCAATGTTTCCTGAACCAACACTTGGAGTGCTTGTTGCAAATATCTGTGAAGCATGGCCATCTGACACAGGGCCCGGCACTAGGAACGACCCTTTTTTATAACAAAATCTTTTATTATAAAATCATGGGCATGTAATTTTGTACCATAACAATACCACACTCAAGCAAGCACACCCTGTGACATTTTACGTGAAATGTTCAAATTAAAACTGTCAATGATCACACCTATGTTATTACCCTACCAACCACACTCCAGCAGGCCTCACTTCTGCCAGACCCTGTATATTGTCTAAACCAAGACAATTTGTAGGTGAAAGTGGCTGCTGCTGTGACTTCAACGGTCAACCACACCTGCCTCGGGGACACTGTCACCCTGACTTGTGAGGACATTGCAATCGTCTATTTAAAACCAGGGCTGTCCTGCAAATCTGTCCTGCAGTACCTCCTGCTGCCACGGGATTGGTATCTGGGGGCTGACGCTGGAGGGCATTGAAGGCAGCCCAGTGACATCACAGAACATGCAGACTGATGTAGGAGAGTTTGTTCCCAAACCTCGGGCTGAACCAGGGGACCTTTAAAATCCTTCCTCTTTTACATCTCTCTAGTGGCAACATTTAGTAGAATATCTGTGAGCAGTTATTTAAGGGGATTGAAGTCATTTTCAATCAGTGACAGTACCCAAATTAGTAACTGTTTTCTTTTTCTGGTCTAAAAAGGAGGAAAGGATGCAAAAACAATGAAACTGGAGCAGAAAGATCACTGTTTCCCTACGTGACGATGAGGAGAAAATTAAATAAAATTCCAGCTAGGGCCATTCTTGTTTGTGGTGATGTTGATTTGGCTAGACATTTGTTCATTCGCTTATTCTGTAAGTGTTATGGGCTGAGTACGCTGTATGAGGCACTTCAAACAGTGCTGAGAGTGACGGTGAATTGCAAGTGACAACCTCGTCATTTAGTGGGTAGAAATCATTCTCATGCTTTGTAGATAGCGTGTACGAAGATGTTCATCCAATATTTGTCCCCAAAGAAACTCACACCTCCACTAATAATCCACAGAGCTCATACCAGTGCACACCTAGCTTTGCACTTAAGACACTTGCCTACGTCATATGTGACACACATGGCCCTAGTCACACCTGCATAAATGCATGTTGACACTGATGGGTAACCAGGTAGTAGGAAGGAAGTGGACTTGCTGTGAGACAGACCTGGGTTTGAATGCTGCTGTTCCGTGTGTGTACTGAGTGAACTTTGGACCTATCATTTCACCTTTTTCTAATCTAAATTGTTGTGAAGATCAGCCTCCATTTCTAATTTAAACTATTGTGAAGATCAGCCTCAATGGTTCTTATTTCTAGATGAGCATTGCAGTTGATTATAAAACTACTTTAAAAAAAAAATGGCTGGGTCCCAGCTTGGAGCAACTACATGAGAACCTCTGGCAAGTGGCCCCGGGCAGGAGTCTGATAGAAGAAACAGGCTCTGCAGATGGTTCTACGTGCAGTCACACAGAGTGGGCAGAGGGCCACCGATCTTCTGCATAAAGAGTGTCGCACCACAGCAGGGGGCCTGCTCCTGGCACCCGCGGTGCTGTAGCTAATACAGGTTGACTTGTGTGGCCCAGAAACATATGCTGAGGCCCTAACCCCTGGGTAGCTCGGAATGGAGCCCCATTTAGAGGTAAGGCTGTTGCAGATGTGATTAGTTAAGGTGAGGTCCTGTTGGAGCAGGGTGGGCCCTGGATTCAATGTGACAGGTATCCTTATAAGAGGGGAGATGCACAGAAATAGACACACAGGGGAGAAGGCCATGTAAGGACAGAGGCAGAGATTGGAGTGGTGTCCCTGGAAGCCAAGGGCTGCAGGCCCTCAGCAGCAGCCAGGAGAGAGGTGTGGGCAGATCCTCCCTCCGAGCCCTCAGGAGAGTGCCAGCCCTGTGACCCCTTGATTTCAGACTGTGGGAGAATGCATTTCTGTAGCTTTGAGCTACCCACCTTGCAGTACTTTGTTAGGGCACAGCTAAGAAACAAATAGCGCAGCCATTCTATAAAGTGAGTTACCTTATCTGGCTGTACAGATACCTGCACAAGGCTCACAGATGCATGTGCACACAGAAGTGCATTTAAATTAGTCTTGACTGAGGATTTTGGCTGAGAGGTATGAGGCTTTCTGGATAAGTTAGCAGACAGACAGCGGGGTGCCAGGGGCTGAGGGCTGCAGGGAAGAGAGCAGCTAGACAGGTGAGTGAGAATGCATAGGTTGAATAAGAGAAAAAAAGGAACTGTTGGATTCCAAAATGCTCCTTCCAGCTCTGTCTTCTCTATTTTTAAATGTGCTAATGTCACCTTTTTTTGTGTGGGTAGGCTAATGGGCACTGTTTCATTTGTGTGTTTTGCTTTCATCTTTTCCTGGGTTGGTGAGTTGGTGCAGACCCCGGCTCCTGGGGTCCGTGACATTGTAGATGAGACATGACAAATTCACACAGACTACCGAGTCCTGTGGAGGAAAAGGGATGGCACGGCCACTCTCTCAAGAGAAGAGTGACCTGACCCTTGCCTTGACAAGCTTTTATTGCTTTTCTGGGCACATTACGTGGCGGTCCTCATTTACTATGCACAGGTTTGCTTTTGGTGGTTACCTTTTACAGAAAAAGGAGATGATGTTGCTAATCACATCAAAGAAGAAGGATATTTGCAAATGAAAAGGGAAAAGTGGTTGAACTGGTTACACTTGTCCTTGGAAGGTTTAGCATAGATTTTAGAAAGTTACTTTAAAGATATACAGTAAACGTTTTCTGCCTTAATTCAGGGTGAGGGAGTGTTAGCAAAAGCAAGTTTCACAGTGGCCTAGGTACAATGCAGGCCTGATTCCCCACCGGAGAACCTATCGGTGAGCATGGGTCCTGTCTGGGCCCACACCATTGGGAATGGTCTCCTATGGTGGGTAATGTTTGGCAAAGATGGCCAACCCCCCCGTCACACTTGCCTTTCATTCTGAGCTGTTTTCCGGTATTGCTTGCAGCTTCACAAATGTAGTTCTGCTGCATAAATGAATGAATTGCATCAGGGAGGCCATGTGATAGGGGGGTGAAAGGAGTGGAGAGTAAGGAACCAGGCAGATCTGGAGACCAATACATCTGGATGGAACCCTAGCCCCACCCTGCTTTTCCAAAGCTCAGGTGCTGTAAAATGATGAAGATTATATCTGCTTCTTTGAATTGGTGCAAGGATTGCTTTCGTTCACAGATGGCAGTGTCTTCCCTCCTTATTTCCCGTTGCTGCTTTCAGTGTTGCTAAGTTGAATGAGCTCATTGGTATTAGTTTCATTGGACTTGGGTTTCAGCAAGGCCTTTTGTTTGGGATTGTTCTGTCTAACTCCAACACAGAAACTCCTAGTGATTCCCCTGTCGTTTTGCTATTTTGTTTAGTATCTGTAGTCTCACTAGGTCATAAGTGGGACCGACCGAGTGTGACAAATCTAAGTGACCCATTCTAGAAAACAGCTCACATGCTCTGTCTTCTTACTGGTGGGTCAGGAGCCTTATTGCAGTCATCGGACAAAAACAGAATTTTGAATCTGGTCTATTTATCTCTGTCTGTTTCATCTCTGGAAGATGGGCACACTGAATTACAGGCTGGTGCGCATCTGTGTGCTCTGGGCACACAGGTGAGAGGAACGGTGCCCAGCCCAAGCTGATGGGGCTTTGTGCCCATACATGTATTTAGGGCTGGTGGATGTGTGCTGCAAAGTACACCATTGGACATGAGCCTTAGAATATACCAAGACTACCTGCTTCTGCCCCTCACATGCCTGTGGTCCCGCATGGCAGACTGACAATATGCACCCCCATATGGCAGCATAGCTGGGTGGGGTGCAGCTGTCAGAGGGAACCACGAGGGTGGCAGTAGAGCCCAGGCAGCTCAGCCAGCTTTCTGAGTTGTTTGGGTGCCAGCCTTGAAGAGGCCATCTCTAGAAGCTGCCAAGGCTGCTGTCTGCCAGAGGCCTCTCCCACTATTAGGATATGGAGGAGCTAATGAGTTAAGATGACTCAGGGAGAACATAGCCATCAACAGAAGTAGTTTCCAGAAGGCATTGGCACAGACAGACTCTAAGCTGCTAGCCCCTAGTCACTGGGTGTGAGCGCAGGAAGTGGGAAGTTCCTATGGGTGCAAGTGGTGTGGCCCATCATGTGTCTGGCCAGGTGGTCAGCCTCTCCATGCTGTCATTCAAGGGCACACTTAGGACTGTGTCTGACATGTGGCAGGCCCTTAGGAAGTGCCAGCCATTGTTACTGTTGCAACTCTGGCCCCTGTTGTTGTAACTAATTACTGGGCATAGAGTGCTGACCATTGACCTGAGGGGGATATGATACCGATTCTGTCTGCTGTATGCAGTAGGGACAGTGCTAGGATATGGAGCTCCAGGAGCCTTAGGATTCTGTTGCTCCTTCCTAGGTGACTGTGGATCAATGGTGCCATTGTCTATTTGCAAGGCCACTTAAAAAAAAAAACCCTGTTATATAGAGCATCAAACTCACATAAAAACAATATGGGGTATTGTTCATTAGAAGAGTGTTGGGATCAAATAAGTTTGGGAAATGCTGAACACCTTCCTTATACAAACATACATTATGAAGCTCTAAGAAGGGTGTCAGGTGGGCAGGATTTCCTGCTTTGTTCTGGGGGGAGATGAGGATCACTGAATCTATGATTTTTTTCCACAGAACATCTGTTGACATCTTGTGGGATCTCAGTGTTCACTGGAAAAGCGTTTGAGAAATGCCCACACAGTGCGTCCTAAAAAGGACTTCCCAATGCTGATTAATAACAGCACTTTGTGTGGTCATTGGAGGCTGCTTCCTTCCACTTAATGGTAAAGGAAAGGAAGTCAGACATGCTTAATCACCATCCAGCTTCATACCTTTTCTCTATCGTGTGTGTGTGTGTGTGTGTGTGTGTGTGTGTGTGTGTGTATTTTATTCTTACAGAAGAATTTCAGATTGAGGCTGTGTTTATGTGTTTGTATGTGGGTAATGTTTGTGTGGAACACTCCTGAGATTTAATAAGAATCATTTGCATCTGATTCAGCATAAGGTTTACATATCACCTAGGCAATGCCCAGGTGGATAGAAACGCTTCCCCTTCTAGTGTTCTTCAGTGCCAGGGACCCAGAACAACAGAGTTCACCCAGTATTTCTTGTTGCTGGAGGCCCTGATCTTGGCCGAGGCACTATTTACCTTAGCAGTTACCCAGAACCACTCCTGGCCTCCATGTTGATATGTCTTTTAGGGGCTTTCTGTTGTTGCCTACCTCATATGCCAGGTAGATACAAGGAAATGGAAAAATCTGCTCTGTTGTCTTCAGTCCAGGAGGCATGTGGGCTGTGGGATTAAATGACTGGGCTTTAAATTCGGGCTTTGAGATTTTCTAGTTGTGTGACCATGGCCACTGTGTTAACCTCTTTCAGCCTCAATTTCACAGCTGTAAAATGGGGGTCGTAGTTGCTTCTTTTGGTTATTGAGAAACTTAAGATAATGCATATGTAGCAACTGACAATGTGGTAAGTCACAGACATTCAATAGAAATTAGTTACTGCAGTCGTTCTGCTGTGAGTGAAAATGGTTCCAGTGGATTGTGGGAAACTGAAACCCAGAAGGCAGTGCCAGAGGGTCAACTTCCTAGATCCTTAGTCAGCACCTCTCACTGAACGAGAGATAGGCTGGATCTCCTGGGGTGTAACAATGAGCCCAGCTCTCAGGCTGTCCTGGCTCTGTGCCCCTTCTGCGTGCTCTTCATCCTTTATATCCCATACTTTTTCTATTATTTAAAAACAGTATCACTCACTCACTAGTCTGTTGTTACCACCAGAACATAAGCTCTATTGCACTCATGGACTTCACCTTGTACTCTCTTGAGCCCTCAGTACCAAGAACAGGGACTGCCATTTTTTTTAAATGAATGAATGAATGAGTTCACTGACACTATTGTTGAGAGAGACACACAGAATGCACAGACAGACACCTGTCGCCAGGTCAGTCCTGCCATTTAAGTAAGTACCTTATACTTAAAATCCAGGATGTTTGAATTCCTGCCTTATTCTTAAGGCTCTTCACAAAGTCATTCAGCTCTCACTACTAGGAGGCTACTGTGGAGTTTTAAGCCCATTTGTTTGGTTCCTTTCTAGGTAGAAAGAGTGTTTTCTACTCTTGGCTCAGGGGGTCATGATATGGTTGTCATTAGCCTGTCCCCATGGGACTCTCATGAGAATAGATTTTGTAAAGCAATCATGTCACATATGTTCATCTGTCTTCATCAGTCTTGTTCCCCTAATCCATCACTAGTAAAGAAGATGAGAGGGAAGTAATAAGTTAGGTCAAAAGAGATGGCTTTGCATCCGAAAGACCTACGTTCTACTTCTAGCTCATCTGTCTTGGTCAAGTTGCTCAATCTCATTGGATCTCAGCTTCTTAACTAGAAAGTGGGTGAATGGCACCCACCTTACATGGTTGAAGTGAGCTGTGTTTATAGTGCACTTAAAGTGTATATCATTTGGCCATACTCCTGGTAAATAGGCTGGTCACCCCGTGCTTGGGGAAAATGACATGGGCAGATGTGTGTGGGAGGGAGAACCACACTGCCAATCGGAGATACAGTGTGGTGTGAACTGTGACTGAAATGGCATTCTTCCTGAGCTAGACCAGTTGGGAGGCTTTGTCTTCATTAAGTCGCCAGTAGCTTGGGATGTAGGAAATGGCAGTGAAAAGATAGCTAATTTACCATGGCTTAATGTGGGTTTTTCTGTAGATACAGTCGTCTAGATTAAAACAAGATGTCTGTAATTACTGTTTAGAAATCTTAAGCTGTGACCTTTCAAAAACAATTCCATGTATTTCCACAAAGTAAATGGATAATGAGAATGTTTTAGGATTCATACTGCAAGTAAGATGGTTTTTATGTCTATTACACTAGCAAGGATTAAAGGGCAAACTTGGACGTTGCTCGTATATTAAGCCTCAGATCTCTGCTGTGCCCTTGATGTATTTACCTTGGAACTAGAGTGAGTTGTTAAGACAACACTGAGACATTATCTCCTGTTGTCTTCCTTACGACTTCTGTCATACATCCAGCCCATCCTCATTCATGTGTGTCAGCTTGAAATTTGTGCGTACACTCGTGTTTGTGTGTGTAGGGCTCTAATTGTATGAATTTCTACTTAGAAGTCTATATACTTATAATCGTATTTGTATACATTACTATTAGTGGCTTGGCAACTTTGCTGTGAGATACTTTTGCAGAGACTATAGAAATTAATGGGGAAAATGAATGGGAAGCAGCCACAAAAGCAGCTGGAAAGATCAAAGTCAGGAAGGTAGCACGTGATACAGTTAAAGCTATTGACTGGCTCTGGTCACGTGAGTGGGCACCAAGGCTGGGAAGTATAGAGGAAACAAATGAGAATTTTTTTAAAAAGAGAGAAAGACAAGGAGCTGAAGAAAATACAAAGCAGAAACAAGGGATGAGAGTGACAAAGTACAGTGGCAAGAATAATACTTATGGAAATAATACCTATGGAGGTGTCCTTGGGTAAAGTGAGAACCAGGAGTGGGCAATAGCATTGTGGATTTTTAAATGTTTCTTTGAGTTCATTAGGCTGAAATCCCTTTTTAATGTAGGACAGGAAGGAGGAGGTGGAAGAAGGAAGAAGGAAGGCAGTGTACCAATCTCGGGCCAATCAATGGAAGGCCATTAGCCAGCCCAGCCTTGAAAGAAGCATTGTGTGGGTATCTTTCCGTTGAACGTGTGCCAGCTATACAGATTGATCAGGCTATTGCCACATCCTTCATAAGTCACAGCTGCAATACATTTTGTTTCATATGTCAAAAACACTATCTGCATTTTGCGTAGACTTAACAAAAGATAGTACCGAGGTACACTGGTTACCGAGCTGAGTTCCATGTATACTTCTAACATTCACGTGTAGATTTCTCCTTGAAGCCCATCAGAAAATCCTTATACCTTCTTCTCATTAAAAAAAAATTACCAGCATAATCCAGTTTCAAATCATTCATAAAAATAATGATTTGGTACAAATTTAGTATAAAAGTAAACCATTGAGACACACGTATCTTTTTTTCTCTTTAAAATGAATCCCATGCCATTCTGACCATAGCTTTTCCCAATTATAATTTAAGGGAGAAACATAATGAGGTATCATTCTTTGTAACAAGCCACCAACTTTAGCTGTGAATTAACCCTGGTTCTAGCGATTTGGTTGTTGCCAAATCGGTTCTCACATGAGTGCCGATTGGCCGATTTTTCCAAGGAGGAGAGGTTTTCATATGTCTCTCAAGTTCTCACAGTCAGCCCAGAGTCCTCGCCCTTCCCTTAGCTATTTGCAGTAGGATTTGGGTTTTCTTTCTCTTCCAATGAAAGATATAAATTACACTGGCTGCCAGGGAAATAGAGGGCTTTTATTCGCATCCAAACAATGGCAAGAGTGCACTGTGCTTCTTTCTCCTGGCATCCACTCTCTGAGCCCCAGCGCAGGTGGGCCCTTGCCCACCCTCTAGATTTACAGCCGTATCCGAGATGACTCAGCGGAGCGGACTCTGAAACACCAACACTTCCTATGCATGTTGCTTCAGGGAGTGTGTTCCTTAGAACAGAACAAACCATGCTATTTGAAGAGCAAATTAAGTGAGCTTTATTGTAGTACTTAGAGGCAAATCCCAACCATCACACAGCAGGGGTTGGGCAGTCAGCCCATGCCCACAGCCACCAGCTGACCAAGGTGTGGGAGAAAAGCCATCCTTAGCTGTCAGTTACTCCCCTCAGAGAGGAAGAGCCCAGGTCTGAGAAGTGTGTGTTACCCTTAGGGGAGCCTGCCTGGGGTGGGAGAGGGGGCTCCATCCTGTCAGTTAATCACTCTTGTGTCTCTGCCTTCTTCTCTGATCCATTCTTGTTGCTGCAGTTCAGGCTTTGATTGACCAGTGTGTGAATGGACGGTGTGGACTCTCAGTACGTATGCTCTTCCAGAGACAAAGCCAGGGTCTTAACCGTGACCTGCTGACCCCACATGATCTGGCCTCATCTTCTCCTAGTTCCCTGTGTTCCTTCTGTCACTCCTCAGACCCCATAAGGTTCTCATGTGTCTGGGCTTTGCACTCACTGTTCCTTTTGCCAGGAATGCTTTTCCCCCAGATATCTACGTGGCAAACCACCCCACTTACTCTCTGTGTTTCCCAAAATATCTCTTCTCAGTGGGACCTTCCCTGGCCAACCTACCTTCAACTTAGGCTTTCCCCTGCTTCTGATTAAATTTCCTATTCCCTGTTTTTGCTTTCATTTTCCTCTTAAGCACTTTTTTCTATTAACATTTAAATACTATATTTGTCTTGTTTGTTGTCCATCTCTCCCAACAGAATGTAAGCTCCATGAGATTAAAAAAATTAAGGATGTTTTGTTCGCTGTCAGATTCCCAGTGCCTGGGACAGTACCTGATACTTAGTGGGTACTCAGTATTGTTTGGTCAGCTGAATTAATAAATTTCTCATCTCATTTTCTCTTATCCTTGGCCTTCTATTTTCAGACAGGCTAGTGCTACCTACTCTCACTGTGTTAAATGATAACGTGTGGCCACATAAGCTTCAAAAACTCTGCGAGTGCCTTGTTGCCTGCCAGGTTAAAACGCCCATGTCTCAGTCTAGATTTGAGGACTTCAGCAATCTTTTCCCTCTCCACCTTTCTAGCTTAATCTGTAGCACCCACCCGGGACTTCTGTTCACAAAGCCTGGCCTACTTGCTGGCCCCAATTCTGTCCAGAATGTTTCTTCCCACCCCACAACTCTTACCCAAATAAATAACCCAAGGCCTAATTAGCGCATAGACATGGGTGGGATTACGTGAGCAGCAATAACAGCCTCCTGTTCCAGTTATGTAAGAGCTCAGCCTTCTGCCAAATAGCCTTCACATCAGATATTTCTGGGGTTCCCCAAAGACATGTCACTTGTGCTCACAAAATCAGAAGTGCAGCTATAAGCACCATGAAGCTTCCTCACTATTTTTCCTCTATTGTTTGTAGAGGTCTTCCACCCCTCAAAACTCTTGGGGTGCCTCCTCATCTCTTCCTCTTGGACTGCCTGTGTGAGAATGCCTCTGTCCTACTGGGGATTTGGTTGCGTAATTCCAGAGTCACCCAAGCTGGGTTGGGGGCTGAAGTGAGGAGAAAGTCCATCTCTACAGCTTCCTTTTCTTTCCCTCCCTCCCTCCCTCCTTCCTTCCAGAATTTCTGTCAAGTTTTCATAATGGTCAGGCACATTCTTGGCGTTGGATTAGAGCCACATGGATGCCCACAGAGGACTCTCCGTCTTCTCGGAACTCTCCAGTGGGCCTCTCAGGAGGAGTCTTTTGGGCCATTTCTCTGTGGTCCCTGATGACACAGCTCCTCTGGCTTCTTATCAGCCAGTGTTCCCTACTCCTCATCCCTGTGGACACCCTACTGCACCAGTCCCCCAACCAGACACACACACACAGAAGCTTCCACATTCACCTATCACACCTGGTGCCCAGCACCTCATGCAGATGGACACCCGTGAGTCCGGTGACTGTTTCCCATTGGACATGCCAGACCAAGTCTCAGTGCCTTTTAGGAAGCAGCAATGCCACTGTGTGAAGTGACTTTGGGTCTTCTCCCTGCTGGAGTGTCTTCAATTCTTCAAAGTGTGCATCTTTTAAGGCCCAATTCAAGAATTGGCTTTCATTCTTAAGGTTTATTTATTTATTTTTTTTTTTACTGACTCGGAGGTTTTACCCTCCTGTAAATTACAGCACTTACCATCTGAGCTGTTTACTCTGCATTTATCCATGTGTGACTTTCTTCTGTTAATGACCTTTTCTTCTGAGTCCTCTTCTCCTCACGGGGCTTACCAGCTTTTCCCAGGAAGGACAGAAGCTCCTTTCTTCATATTTCCTCTACAGTACTTAGCATTGTTTTGTATACATAGCAGTGGTGAATGTTATTTATTGAGTGAATGTCCAAAATACACTTTGGAAAGGTCAGTAGTTAACAGGCCGTTGCAGGGACATGGAAAATCCGCTTACACAGAACACCAGATCGCGGCATATGTAGACTGGGACACATCAGCATACAACTGAGCACCATGTGCTTTGTGTATGAGTTGCCCTCCCACTCTCCTCTTCTTCCTGCTCCTCCTTCTTCTGCATATTCTGAGATACTTCTGGCATCATTTAGTATGAAGTGTGCCAATGGTGAGAGAGCATGTCAGAGGGACTCAGCCCTCACCAAGCTCTTATCTGTCCAGAGGACACATGGCATCGCCACATGGCGCCTTGACAAAGGAAGACCTACTCTCCAAGGTGGACTGACAGTGGTCCAGCTGAATGCTGGGGCCTTTTGCCGCACAACGAGGTCTCCCTGTGGTAAAGACCCTGTGTGGAGGTCTCTGGGAGTCCCCTTGGACCACTGCCATGGAGCAGTTCTGCTTCTTGGGCTGGAATCATAAAATCTGTTATTGCAGAGAGACTCACCAATGTCATGAGGAACCATCAGAGGGGTGTTTTGGAACTTCAACTAACCACAGTCCAAAGTGCCCTGTACCTGCCTGGGGAAAAGGAAAGGCAACATGAGTGACGATGGAGGCTGTGCTTCAGTCCTGAAATCACATGACTGGAACTTCCAGATAATGTCATTCTTTATTTTCCCCAATACCAATTTACAGATTGCATCCCAGGCTCCCTGGAGAAGCAGAGCTTGCCAAGTATGCTTGTCATTTCTTCTAATGAGGTGTTTAAATAAATCAAAGACTCTTGTTTTCATTTGCTTTGGATTATACAGCAACAACGGTCTGGTTCACGTTGCCCACAGAGCCAGTCCCGTCTACAGGGCACCACGTTCCTGACACTCCAAAGCTTAGGAGGCTCCCTCTCCTCTCCTCTTCTGAGCCTTCCATTCACCCGACCCTTGGAGAGGAACGTAAAAAAAGGCATCCTTGTCTGTGCCCTGCTGTCCATCACCCCTACTCCCTCCCCCAACGTGCCTCTGTCAGCTGAACTTTGTGTCCAGGGGGGAGCAAAAAGCGGGGATAAAATTATTCTCACCTCACTTACCACTTCCCCGTTGCCTGATCCCCAGCCCTCCCTTAGTTTTATTCTTCAACAGGAGTCTTCTGATCTGGGAAAGGTGAAGGGGCTGAGAAATCACTGGGGAGAAGACAGCTTGGTAGGGGCTTGAGTTAGTAAGTCAGTCCCACCAACCTCATCAGCCCCTGTTTTCCCAGCGCTTCTCCAGCCAGTGGTCCTCCTGGTGCACTCCCCTCAGTGCCTTCTCTCCGTCCTTTCCATGCCAGGTTTGGTAGGGTTCCTGCCTGGAGCCCTTAGCCACTCACCTTTCTATCACTGTGGCCTCATTATAGAAATAGGGGTGGGACTAATGGAAGCCGGGATTCCTTGCATTAGTTCTGGGAGCCCGTGGTCTGGCGATTCTGGAGTGAGATGCCACAAGGCCCAAACTCGGTTCTGTAAGCAGCAGGCTCTGGCCTCTGAGGGCTAAGTGTTTTCTCCCACTTCTCCACTTTGGATCTCAGCTGTGTGCACAGGAGTGTCCTTAAGAATACAGCAGGAGAAACATGGTCCACAGACAAGATAACCTGTTCCATTTCAGGGAAAAATAAGGTTTGGCATGTACCTTACTGGGTAGAGGAAAGGCCTTCCTTGTGCATGCTTCTTGGGGTCCAACTTCAGACTACTAGGGATGCCAATCAACTTCAGTTCGCCTGGGCGTGAAGGAGGCCCAGATACTTTCACAAAGCAGAGTTCTGTGAATCCGGTTTCCCTTCCCTTCCTTCCCTTGTTTCTCTTTTTCTATCTGTGGTATCAAGTTGCACTGACTACCAGCAAATAGTAATCGCTATTTAGCACAAATCACATCTCTTGCTCAACCAAAGAAAAAATAGTTTTCTTGGTGGTACGTATGGATCAGGGACTTGTGACCAGAGGAAGTGGATGAGTGAGATAGGGTGAGAGAGTAAACTCTTTATCAGGGACAACTACTTACTTTCTACAATGGCTTGCCTCTGCTTTTTTTTTCCCCCCGCCCCTAGACCTAGCTCCAGTGGTCTGAGGCTGTGACAGTCCTACTCTCGTGCTAGATATGAGCTGAAGTTTGGTGAAGAACCGTTAGTGCTTTGAATGCCAGCAGTGTCCGCAGCGTGGGCCAGTGGAACTTGAATGTTCTCTCTTACAGTTGCCATAGGCCTGCTGGTTGGATTATACCCACCGTCCTAAAGCATCTCACCGCAGTTATTATGATTTAAGTGCATGTTGGCCGCGATGTGATGGGGTGTGGTCTGTACCACATCCTGTGTTGTCAGCGGTCACAGATGTGTCCTGCCCCATGATGACAAGCTAAGGCATCTCTTTTGACAAAATCAGGAAATCCTTAGTAAGGGCCCTAGGGTTCCTTGATAGGTAAAGCAGTGAACCTAATCAGACTTTACATTCATTGATGAGAATGAATTGTGACATTTTTATCATTTGAATTCTTAAGTGTTGTTTGGTTCCAGGCCATATTTGTTTAAAAAATTTTTTGCTAGATTCTATAACAACCAGGCCCTAATATGAAGAACCTATGTACTGAATTAATTTTAACGACCTGTCCTGATTTATCACTTTTTACAGTGAAGGGTTGGCTTCAATGAGAATTTTCTGAGAAAAAGTGAGTGCTTACAGTATTTACATTCCTGCAT
Organism: Artibeus jamaicensis; assembly: GCF_021234435.1. NCBI lineage: Eukaryota > Metazoa > Chordata > Mammalia > Chiroptera > Phyllostomidae > Artibeus > Artibeus jamaicensis. The sequence continues at coordinate 157,710 of NW_026522040.1, forward strand.
TTTATCTTTGTATTTCGTTTTTAAAAAAATAATTTTATTTATTAATTTTTAGAGAGAGGAGAAAGGAGGAAGAAAGAGTGGGAGAGAGACGCTAGTGTGAGAGAAATATTGACTGGCTACCTCTCGCAAACCCCCAACCCACTATCTGCCCTGCAACCCGGGCATGCGCCCTGACCTGGAGTCAAACTGGCGACCCTTCAGTTTGTGGGACAACGCCCCATCCACTGAGCCACACCAGTCAGGGCTGTATTTATTTTGCATTTTGCAAATAAAAATTGTCCCACAACCAAGCACAAAAATTCTATGTTTGGGCAATTTCTGCTGAGAAGCTTATTGTATAGCTAGTTCGAATAACTTTGACCAATTGAAGCACAGTCCTAAACCAAAAAGGCAGCAGGCAGGTAAGACTTCTGATTCACTGGGACAGTTTCCATCAGTTGAGGAATGGAAATCCATGTATTTTACTACTATCAGAAAGAAAAAAAAGCAACCCAAGGCCTTCACTCAGAATGCATTTACTTGATTTTGCACACATGATTATAAACCTTAATTATGTTTCTCATATTATTAACAGTCTAGAAAGTGCCACTGAGGAATTCGTGGGTGACCAAAGACAAGCACAATGACATTGAAAGGATATCTAGGGTGACAGGAGGGCGGGAAACAAAAGGGACAGTGTTCTTTCTAGTCAAATGCGTCCCATTTCACTGTCTATGAAGAAAAATTCAGATTATGAATGATTTATTCTGCCTCAAAAGGCACAGAAGTGTGTAATATATTTATGAGGGTCTTTTAAAATTCAACATTGTTCAAATAAGATTTGTTTCACAACTTAAGGCGCTCTACTTCAGGTATTGCCATCTGTCCAACATTGCACTTGGACTCAGGGGAGTGTTACCCCTGAGATAACAGGAGCGCGGTAGTCCTCGGACTCTTCTGGCCCAGATCCCCGTGCACAGTGGGTGACTTGTGTCCTGAAACAGAACACAGCCCTGGTAAGAGGTCTTATGGTTTCAGCGAGTGCCCATGGGCCCCTGAACCTGCTCGGTGCCTTCCCACCATCCTCAGTGACTTGACGACATAAGCCTCCCTGAGTCCCTGGAGCTCCAGAAAACTTGAAGCCAAGATCAAGGTCAGGCACAGAGCTAGACCAGGGTGGGAGTTATTGGTGAGGAAGAAGGCTTTTCAGGAGTCCTTAAGTCACAGCCCGTCACTAGGGCCTCCTATGCTGTCTGCACTGTGCCCTACTGGGGCTCTTGTGGCTAACGAATAGACTGGAATCAGTTCCAGTTTCCTTAGCATCACTGTCACTCTAATTAGCAACGTGACTCGGGTGCCCCATGCATTTACTGCAGGTGGTGCCACACAGCCATCTGCACCAGCAGACCCAGAGGACACATGAGAGCAGCAACCATTTGCTTATGGGCACTCAGCTCATGGAAATTTGCAAACCAGCATTTTGTTATTGTTGCCGTGAGTGATGCTGCTGCTATATTATTATGACTACTGTCACTACCACTTGCTCCTGTCCTCCTTTCCCCCTTTTCTTTTTTGTAGCAGATCCAAGGCACTTTTCAGTAATGTAGCGAGATGCTGGGGTGTTCCTTAACCTTTGTTATGTGCAAAATCAATTGACAGCCAAACTGATTTAATGTTGGACAATGTGTTCTTTTCCTGGGGAGAGAAAGGCCAGGAGCCCTTGTGGCACCCACAAGCAGGTGCAGAGGGTGTGTAGAGTGTGCAGGCTCAGAGTTCAGTTTCTGCAGTTCGGCAGTGTTCTGGGTCCCGGGTTGGTAGCTGGTAACACTGAGGGTAACCGGTGTTGAATGAATAGCACTGAGCGGGGGGGTTGTGGAGGGGGAGCGGAGGCTACAGTTTCTTTCCTGAGACTGCCCTTTCCAAGGTGGCTCTTTGGTCCTTCCATTCTCCTTGGTGGGAGCAATCTGTATTCCCTTTCATCTCCCTGCCACCATTGGCTCCAAAATGACACCTCAGCCAGGAAGCCACACACAGGAAACAGGGGCATTGCAGCAGCCTATACCAGCGCCGCTCTTAAGGGCAGGGATGCAGGGCCTTTCCCACTTGGAAGCCTTGATAGACTGTTGCATGGACAGGCTTTGTAGTAGCAAATTGCTTCCAGTGCTCAGACCCCAGATTATATTTATGCAGAGCTGCCTTCTGGTCTGTGCTCCGTGGAGGGGAGTGAGCACTCCCACCTTAGACTTTGCATGGCACTGTCAGGGACGGGTTGGAGCCCACCCATTTCGTTCCCTCTCCCTGCTTGTTTTCATTGTCAGAGAAAAGATACGCCTCAAGGAGTATTTTTATTGTGGGTTTAAACTGCTATGGACTGTCAGGCTAAGCCTGTAAGGCTTGCAAGCCTGAGCTCTGGAGTCACAGGGCTTGGCTCTGTGCACCCTGATTATGTGGCCTGAGGCAAATCACTCACAGCATCTTAGTTTTCTCATCTGTACAACGGGAGTAAGAATAGTCCCTATTTCTCAGGGCCGTGAGGGTCAAATCAGTTACTATTTGGGAAGTGCATGCAAGGGCCCACGGCAGATAACACGAGCTAAACCACCTTAGCTGCAGTTGCTTGGTGTGAGAGTTATTCTTGTCTTCTTGCTTTCCTGAAGCTTTGTGCAGAAACTCAAGTCACTTCGTATAGACTTGTGCCTGAAGTAGGAGCCTAAACGGATTGATCCCCTGAAATGCAGACTCTGCAGGAGGGAAAGAATGCTTGTTTTAAAATTATTCCTAACTTTAAATGTGGGTTGGCCTTGCCCCTTAAGTATTAAAGTTAAAATAAAGGATAATAATGCCTGCATTTTTAGGTTATGAGGTTTAGAATAAAGAGCCTGGTTTATATTATATACTCACTATATAGCTGGTAGTATAATTATTATATTTTAAAGAGAAAGTCTAGGCCACCCTAAGTCATGGGGATGTGGAGCTATTTGGTGGGTCAGAGAATTGTTGAAGTTTATTGTGTTATTGAATGGTTAAGACAAAAATTTACATCTGCTTCCTAATATAAACAGTTGCAATGGTTGCTTTATTTACATATACTCTCTTTACTACCAAGGGCCTCTCTAGAACAGAATGTTAACATTTCTTTTTGTATTTTCAATTGAATGTTGTAGAAATCGGCCCTGAGGAGGAAGTGTGCGGTCTGTAAAATCGTCGTCCACACCGCCTGCATCGAACAGCTAGAAAAGGTGAGACAGCGCCACCTGCTGCAAATTTTGCTGCCTTGCAAGTGTTTGGACTTCTCAAGACCAGGTGTCAATTTCTATTTCCAACTTTTTGAAAATAGGGCCCTTTTGAAAAACTGGAAGTCCAACATTATTACCAGATTAGTAATGGAAAGACAGTGCTTAAGGTTCACTCATTCTGTTGTTTGCTGATGTCTAAGTTGATATCATTTAACCCTGGCTCTTGGAAGAAGGAACAATGAGGTTAGAGAAAAAAACCTAGTATGCACTTATTTTCTTCACAACAGCGAGCATTGCTATTCCCTCATGGAATTTCCCACAAGGTGTTTTTTCGTAAAGAAAAAAATTCCATAAGTTTTTTGAAATTATTAATCTATGGCTGAGTTTACTTCTTCCAAGAGTGACTACAAGGGAGCGAGCCAGGCCAGAAGTAGCTCTGAGTTCCTGCTCACCCTGCGTCATCCTGTGGGTGGGGCTGAAAGGGACGTAGGCTGGGGTGTCTTTCCTCCCCAGCGATGTCTGCCTAGTTCCTTTATCTGTCATCTGGGCGGGGGAGGGAGAGGATCCCATGGAGAGCTGCCCGTCGTCCTCTCCCCTCTCCCACCTCCTTCCCCAGTCCCTCCCACACGCAAGTCCCTGTGCATTGTCTGTGTTCTTGAGCTGCCTTGGGAAAAGGTGTTGGATTGTTTTAGTCTGCTGCAACATTCATTGAGTTTTACGACCACATTACCAATTGTTGCCAGTTGTGGGAATGACGACTAAATGTTTCATCTCGCCTCCCAACCCCGTTTACTCTCTCTTCTCCTTCATTTCTAAACTCCATTCTCCCGACCATGTGGCTAGAGAAGACATAAATGACTAGGAGACCTCCACATCTAAGTGAAAGGCAGCACTGAATACTCAAATAATAACTTGCGTGTGTGTGAATCATTATCATCGTATGAAAAATTTCCCAAGTTTATATTTTCCTGCTTTTAAAATCTGAAACATAGATGGGTGATTTCAGCTGCCTTACATTTTTTCCTCTGACTCTTTATTGTCTCCGTTTATCACATTTATGGTGTAAGAGCATTATCGTTTAAAGATATTTGGATCCCATCAATGACACTGAAGAAACATGGATCGGAGGTATAGACTCACTTGGGATTTCTGTAGATTATTAAGGTGATGCTTTCAAAGAGTAAGAACAGTGTTACACTTTGTTCTTCCTTCTTTGGGGGTTTTCCTTTATAGCCTCAATATCTGTCACTGTTGGTTTATTTAGGTAACTCATTCCAATCTGATGCGTATCCCTAATACCACACACTTTTCTTTTTCAATGACAGATTAATTTCAGATGTAAACCAACATTTCGAGAAGGGGGCTCAAGATCACCAAGAGAAGTGAGTATTTCTGAGCTCAAATAGCAGAGTGTTTCCGAATTTCAGAGCTCTGTCTCAAATGCCAGCTTTACTTTCCCACTGATTCACAGGGTTTATCCATATTCACAAAGAATAAAAGGCACCTCCCAGCATTTCACATCAGCTTTTTATCAGTAAATCAACAAATGCGGTCAATAAAATCTCCAAGTCTTTCCAAGGTGTGTGTACCGCCCTTCATTTTTCTTGCAGAACCTACAGGAAGCAGAGGTCTCACTGAGTGCAGCGGAGAGAAGGGGAGGGGATGGGGGTAGAACTCAGGAGGTGAGAAAGCAGTGGCATTTTATCATATTGAGGTCCAGTTTAATTCAATTTTTCAATTTTGAGTGGGTAGAAGCTACTCGGGGGCAGCATAGTTACTGAGAATTCTGTAAACAGTGGAGACAGTCTGTTTTAAAATCAGCCTTGATGCAGTGTGATTTGGGGCATCTCACCTCATTCCTCTTAATCTCAATGTTTTCATCTGACAAACAAGAAGAGAGAGAGATAGGAAAGTAGGCAGATAGATAGATAAGTGGATAGATAGATAGATAGATAGACAGGTAGATAAATAGATAGATAGATAAACAGGTAGTTGGTAGATACATACATACATACAGACATACAGATAGAGTAAACTGAACCCTGGGCTCAGTCCCCCCACCCCAACCTTGCAGTCTGGCAGTGGAGACAACCGGTACACAGGAAACCACAGAGAAAAGCAGTGCTGTGGTGTAAGTGGTGAGCAGAGACGAGGGCAGGAGCGGGGCTGCATTCCCGTGTTGGTCCAGCTTTCATTCAGATGGCAGTGTGTGCAGTCAGAGAAGACGAGAATGTTGGTGGAGGTTGTCCGCCCTCCTCTGTTACCCCTATAGTGTGGCTCGAGGCCCAAAAGGGCACTCCCCTATCCGCCAAATGATGCTTGGACCAGAATCGCCCTCAACAGGATTAGCTGCCCAGCCTTTACTGTCTCACGTGGCGCTCTCCGAAAGAGGAAGCGTGGTAAATAGACTTTTTGGAAATAGACTCTCCAACCCACTGAGTTTACTTTTAGTTATGTATCTATATTGATCTCCCTTGGGAGCCTTCCCAGCCAGTGCACTTCTCAAATTAGCTCTGTGTAGTGAGGAATAGAAGAGACAGGGAAGAGGTCACAGCCAGGGCTTCCTGGAAGAGGTGGCAGCTAACCTGAGACTCAAGGGAGTTGTCTGAGTGGGCGTGGGAGTAGTTAGGAGGTGAGTGAGCACCTTCTGTGCACGCAAGAATGTGAGGGGGAACATACCAAGGAAGACATGAGATCCCAGAGATGCGCAGAACTAGACGCTGAGGTTCTTGTCAGCCAGGCTGCAAATTGAGCATCTTATCATCACAGTCACTGGCAGCAGGAGGGAGGCATGAGTCTATTTTAAACAGAATGTATATGATTCTGGCTACCATATGAAGGGAATACCATGGAGTTCAAGAGTAGCAATATTGAAGACATGGAGGGAATTTCAGGGGCTATTTTAGTAATCCAGGCAAGAAATAATGAGGATCTGAACTGCTATGAATATTGAAATTAAGCAAAATTGATAACTATGAATTTGAAGGACACAATATTGACAGGATGTAGTGAATGGTTGGATTAAAGACAGAGGAGTCCAGAATAAACCAGGATTGTGTTTTGGACAAAACCAATTAGACGTCGGAGCATGAATTGATTCGAGGATGGAGTGGGCACATGACAAGCTTAGTTGTAGAACTCTCACATTCGGGGTGTTCTCAAGGTCCCCAGCTGGAAATGCCCCATCAAAAGCTAAAGTGAGTTTGGAGCTTATGAGGGAGATTGGGCCACCGGCAAGACATTTGTGAAATGTCAGCATGAACGGGCAGTAATTAAAGCTAGGAGACCAGGTGAAGGGGTAAAACAGGAAGAGAAGATGTCCGAGTAGATAAAGATCACTGAAGTTTTCAGCAATGTTCATGGGGAAAAAATCCCTGAAAAAGAATGATTTCGTTATTCCTAATACAAGAAGACCAGGAGAAGACATGGAAGGAGAACAGGCTGGGAGTGGAGGTTGCGAAGAGAGGCAAGACAGTGGTTCCCATCAGTTGTCCTCTCCCCCGGTTGCCTGTTATGTCCCCAATAGGAAGGCCACGGGTCATCCGCAGGCTGAGGAAAGTCTAGGAAAAATGATGGTGTCGTCCCTCCCGAGTGCAGCATAGCACTAACCAGGAGTTAACTCTGTGACAACTCCAGTGAAGGAGAAATTTCCTGGAGGACAACAGAAGGAAGAGCTTTGTGTTCTTAAGGTAGAGTTTGTGGATTACTGACCAGGGGATCCATGTGTTCCCCTTTCACTCTGCCTTCTCAAACCTCTCTCTTTCTTTCTGCATAGAAAATTACTATTGTATGTGCCGTTTTCTAGTGCAAGTATTTTTGGCTCGTTTGTTCATCTTTAGTTTTCACTAACTGTCACTTCTTGTCTATGAAGTGAGACCCTCCATAAATGTTTTGGAAACCTTCCCTTGTCTTCTCTGCAAGGACCTGATATGTATTCCTTTCCTACATTTTCACTCCTTCTTCTAGATTATTTTCATCAGCATAAACATAATAGCTCCGATCTTTAAAGAATGACAAATTAAAATATTCTTTAACCACCAACTGTGTCTTAACGGCGGCTCTGATTCTTAGTTTTGTGTTCATGCTAAATAAACTTCCATAAAGTATATTATGTATAAACAGTGTGTCCCCTCATCATTTTAACCTGTTCTGTTCTGGTTTTCACTCTCTCCACTGAAATTGCTTTTCTGATATTGCCAATACCTCTCTAATGCCAAATCCATAGATGTTTTTCTCTCTTTTTTTTTGTTATTCAGTCTTTCAAATGCATTCAAAGTGTCCTGTTCCATTCTTTTTAAATGCTCTCCTGTCTTGACATCTTTCTTCCTCATCCTCTATTTCACTAGGTAGTGCTTCCCACTGTCTTGCATTGCTCACTCCCCGCCCCACCCCAGATTTCTGCGTATTCCTCCGGGGTTGGCACTTGGCCATGTTTATGTTTTCTCTCCACCCACTCTAGTTGGAAGAGCTCGGCCAAGCTCATGGCTTTAAATATCATGTCTGGGCTGACAGTTCCTGGCTTTACAAGTCCACCCCACACATCTTCTTGGAGTTCCATTGGACATGTCCATTGAATATAATGCAATCCTCTCAAATATGATGCATTAAAAACTAAGTTTGCCCTGACTGGAGTGGCTCAGTGGGTTGGGTATCTTCTTGCAAAGTAAAAGGTTGCTAGCTCAATTCCTGGTCAGAGCACTTGCGTGGGTTGCAGGTTCGACCCCTGGTTGGGACAGATACAAGAGGCAACCGATGGATGTTTCTCTCTTGCATTGATGTTTCTCCCCTTCTCCTTCTCCCTCCCTCTCTAAAAATAAATAAATAAAATCTTGAAAAATAACCCTAAGCTCATTTCCATCTTCCTAAAAATGATTTTCTTTTGTATCTCAGAAAATGAGATGGCTATTGATCCAGTGGTTAAATCGAGAAAACTGGTTATATTGATTCCTTCTCTCATGTACTCACCACATCCAATTCATTTGCTGGCCCTATCAATTTTATTCATAAAGTATATTTTGAACCATCTTTTTCCTCCATTTTTGTTGCCTGTGCCTTCAGTGAAGGCACCGTGATATCTCTCTTTCGGCCACTGCCATAGCTTCTCCATAATTCCTTAATTTTGTCCTCAGCCTACCATGATTTAAGAGAGTGAGCACTTCAAATGAAAATTGGCTTATATCATTTTCCAGCCTTATACTCTCCAGTGGTTTCCGTAGCTCTCTGAGCCAAGCCCAACCCCTTGCCTCTGTGTGAAGAGTTCTGCATGGTCTGGCTCCAGCCTGCCTCTCCACACCCACCCATCCACCACATGGACTTCCTTTCAGTTCTTGAGGCACACATCATGCTGTTCCCCACCTTCACACACCGTATGCCATTGCTCTACCGGAAATCTCAGTGCATGGCTGGCTGTTTCTTACAGTTAGGCCTCAGCTCGAGAGTCATCTCCTCAGAGGTCTTCCTTAATGACAAAGTTCACACATTGTTCTTTCTCAGGGCACCTTGTTCTGCCCCATTCAGAGCACTTTATATGTCATCGTTATTTACACACATTACTCATTTTCTTGTTTGCTGTCACTCTTCTCTAGCATAAGTTTGGGAGGTCACTCATGGCCCGTGTCCCAAACTCATTGTGCCAGGATGTGGACGATGTGATCAACAAGTATCTGGTGCCTGAATGCATTTATGAAGGTGTCCACGTCTCCCAAAAATGTTCAAAAGCTCTTGGTCTAAGAGGACAACATGAAGATGGAACTCATGATAGACTATGACCCATTTGAGGCTCTTACTTAAGAGACCTTAGGTAGTTAATCATTGCAAATGAAAGAACAGTCACTTTAGAATTTGTCTGACCTGGGCCCAAGTGACACCTCTGCTTCTTTTGCACTCTGTGGAGTCTTGATCCAGAGCAGGGATGCAGAATAGGGATGCAAAGTGGGGATCCAGGGTAGGGATGCAGAGCACGGATCCAGAGCAGGGATGCAGAGCAGGGATGCTGAGCAGGGATGCTGAGCAGGGATCCAGAGCACAGATTGATGATCACTGTACCCTGCACTTGAAGAGTATCTGACACGCAAGTTTTTTCATGAATTTTTCTTGGACACCACCTCTCAGTAGAATTTTTGTGGAAGTCACCCTTCTTAGACATAAGCTATATGGATGGAGTTATAATCTTAGGATCCTTTCAAGTGTTTTATGAATAATTTTATGCATTGAACTGACTGAAAATAACTGAGCAATTGTATTATGCATTTCTCTTAATAATACTGAATATAAGCCCTGAAATATTGTGTCACTGAGATTTTAACACCCCTAAGTAATAGCCCTTTCTTTACAGTATTTAAAGACAGTATATGAATAATTCAGAGATTATTGAATCATAAATATAACATAAACACAAACAATATGATTATATGGTATCAGAGGCCTTACTTGGCTATTTTAATAAGTAAGCACTTAATAAGAGTGTTTGGCTATCAGCACTCTTATTTGCCATGTAAGAATCCTGACTCTAATTCCAGTTCGATAATTTAGGAGATGTAAATAACTATCAAAAGGGGGCAGTGTGAAAATTCAAGTTCTTGGGAAATAAAGATTAGAAAATAGCAGTGATTCTATAGATCTTTTTTCCTAGTTGATAAAGGCAATTGGTGACCCATACAAATGGCAATTACATGATCTAATCACCAAAGAAATTAGGTTGAGAATTCCATTCAATTCAAACCATATTTGTTAAATGTTTGCTTTGCTCAAACTATGTTTACTTGGTGGAGGAAATTACATTAGGCCTGAGAAGATCTCTGGACAGAAGGTGGTTGACACCTCAAATTGCAGAGCTATAGGTTGAGGGCAGTTGCTCAGTCTCTCCTACGGTATATACAGTATGTGGTACTGCATGTATTTGGTATAGTAACTGGTATTTTCTCCTCCAGTGCTTTTGTTCAAGTTACTTTATCTTACTATGACTTCGTTTTTTTTAGGCTCCTATCTATTTCCTAGGAAGGATGATATTAAACATATTTAACCACTTATAGTCATATATATTAATATGTAAATAATTTCATAATGTTCTTTTATTCCCCAAGTAAGTTAAACTACATGGTATTATAGATCTGCTTACCAAACACTATGTATTTCCACACGAATGATAAGTTAGTCTTATAATTTCCAAGCACTTATTGACTTGTGGCCATTGTTGGTTTAGTCTTTTGAGCTCAGCTGTCAGCAGCTATATCGTCCCGGGAGTTAGCCATAATTTCACGTGGGTAACTGTCCAGTTCTTCCAACGTTTCTTCCTGAGGTAGTCATGAAGTGATTTATAATGCCAACAAGTACAGAATTTCTCTTACCATCAACAATATTGCTCATTCTCCCTAGTTTTTGCTAAACCAACAGCAATTGCAATAAATTTTCACGTCCCTTGTAACACTGTCTGACACTTATTTCCACTACTGACTGTCACCGAAGTCATTTATTGAAGGAGCTCGACTCCTATCTTTCTGAGCAGAGTGGAGGCACAGGGACACAGTGTCTGAGAGCAGCCTGCAATGTGATTTGTTGTCAAAGGAGAGCTCATTGAGAATGAATCCTGGAGAGCTGCTATGTAAAACATTCATGTTTCTGTTGCTTCATAATGAAGCAGTGGGAATGCTCTGCAGTGCTGAGGGGCTTGGTGGTAGGATGCTGTGGTATATAGTTCAGGAGGCACCAGGGCATGCGAGGGGCACCAAGTTGTAATCTACCCACCAATATTGGAATAGTTCAGTATTTAACAGCTCATAGGACTCAACTGGTACCTACCAAGTAAACACCACCTCTGTTGTCTTCATGAAAATGGAAAGAATTACCACATGTGAAATATTTTAAAGAATACTTGGCACACAGTACTCAACAAATGTTAGCTATTATTATTATCGGCTCCCTTCTGAGAATATAGATCTCTCTATATGAATTATGTTTGTGTTTTATTAAACTGCCGCTGTGAGAAAAGCAAGACAAAAATTAGACTAATTAGTGAGACCATTATGCTCCTTTTTCTCTTATTATAGTTAAAAGCCTCCAGGATCTTTGTTTAGCTTTAATTTAAATTGATTTGGCATTATAGAGAGAAATAGAGGTGGCATTTTGGAATTGAGAATGTTAATGCTTGTTAGGGGTGTTTTTGGCACTCTGAATTTTGTCCCTTGTTATGATTATTTTTTTTCCTCAGTGCTGATCGATTTGCTGTGTTCCTCTGTACCTAGAACAGTGCTTGACAGACAGCAGGTGTTTAGTATTTGTCAAGTGACTGAATGTATTTAAAAAGGCCTTTTAAAGAGAAGGCAGAGGTGACTTGACAATACCAGACACGTTAACCTCAGGTAAAGTATGCTTTCTCAGAAGGGGGCAGGGGAGAAAACAGTAGCAGGTATTTTAGGTGTACCGGCCTAGGAGGAACAAATTATATAGGTTATAAGGGTTTCCCTGCAACGTGCCTTAGGCCTGCGGACAACTTTCCTATGATGTGCCCTTCCCCAGAGCAGTGCTGAAGGGCTCCTTGACCCTCTGCCCCAGGAGTGATTGTTTGGAGTGAAGAGACTTTCTGGGTTTCCTGTAGCTCAAGACAAGAATAGACCTTGAAAGCTCATCTTGTCTGGTTCTGAGAACCCAAGGACACTCAGCGCTCCGTGTCATTGCAAAAATGTCACAACATGCCCGTGTCTCTTGTCCTTCTCATCTCTTTCCTTCACCTTTTCTCTTCCCTCACTTTCCCTGGCAGCAGATTCTCACCATCTCTGTCCTTAATCAGGAGATCTACTTTGATCCAAGACTTCATTTTTTGTAAGTGCTTTGTAGCTCAGATGTTGAGCATGGTGCCTCCCTGGCATATAAAGAAACACTAAAGACATATTTGTTAAAAAAAAATATATATATATATCGGACATTGTGGTTTCTGCTTCTCTTCCTCACTTTTTCCCTCCTCTAAGGGTCTTTCTTGGACCCGCCTCATTGCCTCCCTGCTCGAGGCCCCTGACCTTTTCATGCACAGAGCTCTGCACAGGGTCTTCCTAGGAGGCAGGCAAGTAGAGAAGCAGCAACCTGCTGTGGCCGTGTGTCACTGGGGAGACCTGGAGGATGGACGGAGGTGACGAACAGCTATGGATGGAGACTCGGCTTCCTTCCTCTACGTGGATTCATGCTCATGGTTAAATGAGTCACACGGGCCCATATTTGGTTTGTGTTACTGTGCTTGTCGATGATGGTTTATGAAAGCTCTATTCTTAAAACAAGAAACACAACTAATATCGGGACTCGCACATTGAAATGGATTCATTGTATTTTGTTTTTCCACAGAATTTTGTGCGTCATCACTGGGTGCACAGGCGTCGGCAGGAGGGGAAATGTAAGCAGTGTGGGAAGGTAAGGGGCCCGGCACCCACGGGGATGCGGGGGGGGGGTGCCTTGGGCTTTGTGAGCACCTGAGCTAGATGAGTACATCACTGCCCTTCTGAACAGCCGTCTTTCTCTAAGACCTCTTTCCTGAAGAGCTGTTTCAGGACTCACTGCAAGAAACAAGAAGTCTTAACACAAGGCCTGAGCACATCTTAAGAGAGATGGATACATTTTTGTGGTGGATTTCATTGTTGATAGTTTCAAAAGCAACTCTTCCTATGTTAACACTCCCTTGTAAGGACTACTGGCCCACCATACTTCTTTGATCAGCAACAGAAAATCACTGGGTTGCTGAGTAACACTGCTTTTGTTGACATATTATTGTGGTTGAGCAGAAACACAGCATGAAAGCAGGAAATGTGTGGCTTCCTTAGGATATTATCCAGGTCCCAGAAAGAGATGCCCTTCTCATTCGTGGTTATTTATGTCTCTTGTCTCCCTTGGTATGACTGGCATGTTATAGAGCCCCGTATTCTACATGATATTGACCCCAATAGATCTGGGATAGGGATTTTTTTAATGTACAAAGATACATTTTAGGAATGGAAGGCCCCTCTGGGAAGGTTAAACTTCTGGTAAATCACTCTACAAAGATATTTTTCTCCAAGTGATATCACTAGTGAGCTGGACTAAGGAAAGGGGCATTTCGATTTGATAGAAAGCAATATAATTTGGGAGAATATACCCCTCATCAATGAACAATTCCTAATTCATTTATTTATTCATGTGACCCATTTGGGTCAAGTGCTGTGGTGAGCTGACCAGTGTAACATTTTTGACAGTAGAAAGATTCAAGGAACTGTTGGCCACCTGATGTAGGGGTGTTGAGTGTGAGTGAGACTTGGAAAAAGTCTCATTTGTTTTTCTGTTAGCACAGTGTCTTGGAAGAAAATAAGATGCTGTAGCCATTGGTTCCTGAGTTCTTCTGTGGAAGGCTGCACACCTCACGCTCGAGGCTGCGCCCTCCCTGTAACCAGTATTGTCTTCTCCAGTTCAGCGCAGAGACTCTCCCTTGGCTCCGGTCTAGCCTGTAAAGAGAACAGATGAAGTAGTTTGAAAGCGGGAGGAGGGAAAGGGAAGAGGAGCAGGAAGGGGGAGTAGAGTGACCCTCACCAGCTGTTTTGCATGGCTGTGGATAAGGAGGTCGGCCCTGCACTCTCGGGGACTTGCCTTCCCCAGTGCTACTCACCCCTTTTCCTTTCGGTGTTGCCTTGCAGGTTATGGGTCTACTTGGACGCAGTGGGTTGTACACTGTCTACAAGTGACCCACAAAAGTGTGTGTGTGTGTATGTGCATGCATGTGCAAGTGAGAGAAGAAACTGATAGGCACAGCCCATTTTGAGACGGGAGATGTGAAGAGTGGGAAGGATTTGGATGACCAGGTTCTGCACTTCAGCCTAGTGCCTGTCCCCCCTACCCCAACAAATGTCGGGCTGTAGTAGAGGTAGAGGGACATCTGAAAGAAAATCCATGAACATTCTATATTTTGTCATGAGTCTTCCTCAGTGTCACGGTATACTCCCTTCTTTGGCTTCATCGTCTGCTGTCATGGTCAGCTGAATGGGATAGCTGGACTCGCTGGACTCTGAGTTGCTGTGACCATGACTTTCCTGCCCAGTGTTCTTGGGCAGCCACCTTGGCATCTTGGAGTGTTCCCGGCTCTCGTGGGGGAGTTCATGGTCCCAACTCCTCACATAACATTCCTATAATATACTGGGTTGGCCAAAAAGTTTGCTTAGTTTTTTTCCATAAGATCGCTCTGGTAGTGTTTGTCTGTAACTTCATTCGAAACAATTTTCTTAGATTGTACTGTGGCAACTGTCATATCAATGTGCATTTTTAAAAAACTTCATCAAAATTGGTGAATTTTTATGTAGCCATTTTAATGTTGAAGATGGAAGAAAATACACAGCATTTTGAGCATACCATGCTGTATTATTTCAAGAAATGTAAAAATGCAAAAAAAGGTTTGTGTGGTGTATGGAGAAGGTGCCGTGACTGATCAAATGTGTCAAAAGTAGTTTGTGAAGGTTAGTGCCAAAGATTTCTCACTGGACAATGCTCCATGGTTGGGTGGACCAGTTGAAGTTGACAGTGATCAAACTGAAATGTTAATTGAGAACAATCTGTTATACCACGTGGGAGAGAGCCGATATACTCAGAATATCTAAATCAATAAAGTTATTGGCGAAAATGATAAAAATGTGTCTTTTATTTTTATAGAAAAAACTGAGCTGAGTGTTTGGCCAACCCAATATACTATCACATTCATCTCCTGTGTTTATAATCCAGCTGCTCATGAATTCCCAGAGACTCACGCAGCTTGGACACGGGGTTGTCTCAGATCTGCATCTCCTTGGTGGATAACGGAGAGCCCTTCTTTGGACCCTGGCTTCTATCCTGGATTAGAGGAAAGCTATAGCTTGACTTCCATTTACAGGTTAAGTGATTGAAAAATCCATTCCAAACTTTGGTGCTATGCATAATTTTCATTGGTGGAGTTGCACATTCTCACATATCCAGAGATCTTTAAACCATTTCCCATACACATGTACCTGGAACATATGATTCTATAATTTACCCACTGGGATGCAGTGAAAAAGAATCATTTTCACTTATCCAAACTTTTTTCCAATGAGTGGTTTGCAGACTTTTGGGATTGTTAAGGAGTGTTTATGGTTAGAGAATATTTGGAGTTTCTATTTCTACTTTTAAAGTCAGCAATGAAGTGAATATTTGGACTGATTTTCCCTTGAGCCTTGACTAGGTGACTGACCGGCTGCATGTGTGTGACATTGAATGGTCGTCAGATGAGAGGGCTCACAATTCCCTGGTTCAGTCGCCTTAACATTTGCTGAATATCACAGGCTGCCGTGTTTAGGACTATCACAGAGCTTTACAGTATTTTCATTCATTGTTTTATGTAAGAGTCAGGGTTAGGCAGGAAAGCAATGGCACACTCACACTGAAATTATGTAGTCTGATGAGCATTTAATAAAGAGAATATTTAAAGTGTGTGAGCAGAGTGCAGCAAAACCCCAAGAGTGGAGAGCCCCGAGGCTAGTCCCTGCAGTGAGCTGTGGGCACGTACAGTCTGAAGAGGCAGGCGGAGGGACAGCGCCCTGGGAGACTCAGGCAGCCAGTCTGGGAGATGAGCTGGGGTAAATATTCCAACTTCCGTCCTTCAAACTCTAGTGTGCAAACCCAGTAGAAAGCAGACCACAGGGGACACTGCTGAAATGGTCCATGAGAACCCACATTCAGAACAGGACCGGGGGTGGGGGGCAGTGGGAGGGATGCAGCAGGTGCTGTTCAACCTGGAGCTCTGCTCCACACACGAGCGGAAGCAGGACGCATGCTACTCTGCAAAGGGGCCTCTTCATGAGCTTTGCCCAATTCAGTCACAGTCCTTGCAACACAGAGGTGTTCACCCTAGTTGAAAAATCACTAGGCGAAGGAAAAATCTTGCCATGATTTTAGCTAATGGGACCTTTTATTTTTGAAGGAACCAAGCATCTAAACCCACCACTGTGGTTGATTGTAGAAATAGGCGTGTCAACCACAATTTGAAAACATATCTTTTTTTAAAAATTTATTTAATTATTGTTCAAGTACAGTTTTCTGTTTTTTACTCCCACCCCAGCCCACCCACTCAGTGTCTTTGTTTTTATTTTGCTTGCTTGTTTGTTTTGTTGTTTAGCTTCCTGTTAAAGGTGAGATCATATGGTATTTGTCTTTCAACACCTGGCTTATTTCACTCAGCATAATACTTGATCCAGTAATTCCACTGCTGGGATTATATCCTAAGAACCCTAAAACACCAATCCAAAAGAATCTATGCACCCCAATGTTCATAGCAGCACAATTTACAATAGCCAAGAGCTGGAAGCAACCTAGGTGCTCATCAGTAAATGAATGGATCAAAAGATTATGGTACATATATACAATGGAATTCTATACAGCAGAAAGAAAGAAGGAGCTCCTACCCTTTGCAACAGCATGGATGGAACTGGAAAGTATTATGAAAACTTATCTTTTATTTCCTCACTTAGAAACATATAGACAAGTTACAAAAATAAATGAGCTAACGCTTTGGAAGTGAAACATTGAATCTTGAAAGCAGTTTTGAATGCAGCGACACACAGACTCTGGTCTGCCTGGGCGATGCCCTCCGGAGGCCTAACCAAACCCGCCACATCATTATGCACTGCTCGTCCGTAAATCATACGTACTTTCATACACAATTAAGTAAATTAAACAGCATGTAGCATTAATTAAATGGGAAAATGTCAAAACGACTCTTTCTTCTAATGAATATTGTTGAGAAGTAATTTAAAATGAACTTACAGAGCAGCATTCAAAATACACATCATCTCAAGGAGGTATACGTCCTAGCATTTTTGTAATGCAAAAATGACACCGTGATTAAGAACATTCCATGGGGTGCAGTTGAGACATGAATAGCGAAAGGGATTGCAGAGTCTGAAAATAATGAAAAAGAAGAACCTGGGGCTTTGGGAGATGTTTTCTTGTCAGTTTAAAGCACTGGTCTGTACTGATCTGAAAGCGTGTGTGCCCTGGAGGTCAGCCTGGTTAGGGACCAGGAATGGAAGTTCAAGGGTGAGGATCCATGCCCTGGACAGACAGGTTTGCTGATTTGCCTGTTTGTGTACGTCCATGTAAAACAGAGGACTCTCCTGCCATCAGCCCCAGGAGGGTCGCTGAGGGTATAGAGAGGGTCATGTGACAAGGACAAGGACCCCAAGCCTCTCTGTGGAGAGGCCCTGCCAGCATTGCCGTGGGGAGCCTGGCTGTCCTTCCTGTCTTTGACTGAGTATCAAGAAAGGGGTCAAGGCCAACGGCCATTCTATGCCCTGCTCCCATGAGTTGGCTATCTTCGATTCTTCATATAAGTAGCATCATGCAACATTTGCCCTCTGCATGTGTTTTATTTCACTTCACATCCACCCGAGGAAGGGGAGTGGGGAGGTATCAGTCAAAGGGGATGAGTTTCAGTTATGCAGGTTCATTCAGTTCATTCAGTTATGAATGAACCCTAGAGATGTGCTGGGCAACACAATGCCTGTAGTTAACAGTGCCATGTTGCATACCTACAATGTTGCTTAGAGGGTAGATCATATGATACATGTCCTTAGCACAAAAAAATAGTGAAGAGAGTGGGAGGGAACTGTTGGAGGTGATGTATATGTTTACAGCATAGATGGTGATGATTTCGCAGGCGTATCTCCAAACTCATCCAATGTATGTATTAAATGTATACAACTTTATGTCAGTCATACAGTATGATGGTTACCAGAGGGAAAGGGGGTGGGGGAGAGTGAAGAGGGTGAAGGAAGTCAAACATATGGTGGTGGAAGTCTAGACTCCGAGTGGTGAGCACCCAGTGCAGTGCACAGGTACTGCATTATAGAACTGTGCACCTGAAACCTACACAATTTTGCTACCCAGTGCTGCCCCAGTAAATTTAATTCAATAAATATTTTTGAAAAGGGCCAAGGAGCCGCAGGGCTCAGGACCAGCGCTCCTTGCTTAGTCTCCAGGTGGCCACTTTGCGATGGCCACCGCTCCCCTGGTCTTTGACATGGTCTGCGCCCTAGTGTGACCACTCTGGTCCCCCTTCACTGTTTGTTCACAAGTGCCAAAATAGTACAGTTGTGCAGAGGGAGGAGGTGAACTTCCCTGCAGCCATGGCGCAGGTCTCACCCAATCCCGTGCAGAGTCGGCATAGCCCCTCAAGAGTTGTCCTGCCTGTCCAGCCATTGCATGTGGGCTGTCCTTGGCCGAGGTGACTCTTTTAGGCTCGCGGCAATTCCTAAAGATG
Source organism: Artibeus jamaicensis (assembly GCF_021234435.1). Classification (NCBI taxonomy): domain Eukaryota; kingdom Metazoa; phylum Chordata; class Mammalia; order Chiroptera; family Phyllostomidae; genus Artibeus; species Artibeus jamaicensis. Next base: position 176,196 of record NW_026522040.1, read on the forward strand.
GAAAATGTCTCCTTTGAGAGCTATCAGCCTGCTACACTCCTACTGACCGGGGGGGAATGGGACGAGAGCCGCAGTCCAAGAGAGTGCTTGGACCCACACATAGGGTGCATCACTGCCATCACAGCTGCCACGCTTACGAGCCCGCTGTGCCTCGGGTGGTGTTTTAAAACAAAGACGAAACCCGACAGTTAAAGTTTTGTTTTCAGTTTTGGCCATATTGACTGTAACACTGAGTCTCTGTATATATTATTTTTGTCCTAGAATCCAGATGGTGGTAAAAATAGGGAAATATACACATCACAGTTAAAAGTAGTTAACATGTAAAACAGAATGTGAATGAGCAGCCATTGTTAGAGGCTTCATTTCCATTGTCCCTTAATTCCAAGGGCCAGGGTCAAGCTGCTTCCGTGAGGCCATCTGCCTCAGAAATAGGAGAGGACTGGAAGTCGTCTTAGTTCTGCATACAGTCTGGCAAGTTTGTGGTGATGGTGGTGACTTGCACGGAGAATCCCGTGCCCCAAATTTTGTTGACTCCCTTCCCGACGACACTCTATGATCTGTAGCTTGTATGGGGGATCTTCAGATAAATTAATGGAAAAAGCCCAAACTATCTGAGGGTAATAAGACTGATTAGCTCTGATGAATGGGTTGCAATCACCAATAACATTAGAAGGAAGAACATAGAAAGAATGTGTTGGTCCAGGTGTGTGGGTCGGAGGATGCCCTGGGGTGAGAGTGTATGAAGGACAATCGGCAGTGGGGAATTTTCAGAGCCTTTCATTAATGCCATAAACTATGGTAGGATTAAACCCAATAGACAAGAATTTGGATTTTTAAAAAATAATTCTAATAAAGGAACTATAGACTCACATAATTTGCCGCACTGGCATAAGCTATAAAGACATTGCTTATTAAAATTTCATTTATAATCACATTATTATAATTCAACTTACATGACCACATACATTTACAATCTGAAAATCCTGAATCTTTACAAAAGTTTTAGCTTCAGAACAGTAAATTCAGTATGAGGTGACTTAGGGAGTTCAGGTAAGTTAGACTAAATAAACCCTGATCTTACATAAGCTAAAATATTAATGCTGCCATTTTTGTTCTGTGATGAAATGAAGGACTAGGCATGTTTCAAAACTAGCCTAGTAAACAGGTTCACAGTTCCAGGTGCACATATCAGTGGAAAACTGGGCAGGAGAGTTGGTTAAGGGGAAAAAAGTCAGTCATTTGTATGTGCTAGGAGAGAGACTGGTTCATAGAAGTGGCTTTGCTAATTAAAGATTGAAGGTTGAGCCCTGGCTGGTGTAGCTCAGTGGATTGAGCACAGGCCTGCGAACCAGAGTATCGTGGTTCGATTCCCAGTCAGGGCACATGCCTGGGTTGCAGGCCAGTTCCCAGCAGGGGACCCACCAGAGGCAACCATACATTGATATTCTCTCCCTCTCTCCTTCCCTTGCTCTCTAAAGATAAATAAATAAAATCTTTAAAAAAAAATGTTGAAGGTTGAACCCTTAACAAATTCCAGATAGGACAGAATTAGCCCGCAAAATCTATAGATAATGGGTCAAAATGGGTGCCACGTTTGATTAGTGCAAAAATATTCTCAGTCAGGTGGCTGTGAGTATGCACCTAAGTCACTCTGAGGAAGGTCTCAGTTACTGATCAGCTTTGGCTGCAGGATGCTCAGCCTTCTGGGTTTGTCAGCTTCACCCATTACAGGCAGTTGCACCGAGACAGTTCAGCCAGTGTGAGATATTCTGGTGAAGGTCTGGTCTGATCTGAAAAATATCCCTTTACCTTAGTGACTATCCAATTGCTATGGTGTTTGTATCCCATCGGCTAAGTATGTAAGAGGGACGTAACAGTTTTATTTGAAAGCTTTTATTTGGCTAGATAAATGAACTTTGCATCTCATTTAAACTTACGATGACCATGTTCATATTAAAATATAATATGTGTAAAATTATATATATATATTTAAAATAATAGTGTATTTGAGAAAAAAAGTGTTTAAAGTTCTCTGTTTTAAGAGAAATATTGAGTTAGTCTTATTTTATAATTCCCTCAGGTTGCCCTTTATAATAACTCGTGAACTTTGAGCATAGGAGTGAAAATGAGGAGGTTCCTTTTGTTGTTGCTTCAAGTTTTGGAATCAAGAGCATATTGACTCTTGTGTTAAATAAAATTACATCAAGCAGGGAGTCAGGCTATGGTCAGGGGACTCCCTCACTCAAACCTCAGTTACATACGTAAGCAATACAATGCTTTTGATTTGTTTCAAGTAAAGTGTCCCCCCTTTTTTCTGGTCTCAGCCAAGGCTGAGAAGCTGAGTGCCATTTGCTATATGTCCTAGATGGCAGATGAAAGAGAGGCAACAAAGTTTTAGCTGCTGAGAATAAATGTTGCTTAACCTTTATTTCAAGAGCTTAATTTGAATAACCCCGCCCCCATAAAAAACAACCTTCCCCCCCCACCCCCCGCTCTTGGTATTTATAATTCTGAAGTCAGTTATGCCAAGACATCTGACCTCACATCCCTCTTTTCCTCTTTGCCGGCGATGAAGAAAATTGACCTCACACATCACCGAGTCAGTTGGAATTCAGTGACGGTGTCTGTCAGAGTCAAGTGCAGGCCAGCATTCGAGAATGGACTGTTAGGGATCTGGCTCTTTCTGCTATGTGGAGACCATGGCCCAATCGTCTCCTCTTTGCGGGTGGCTGGTCCGTGGAAGCCCTGGTAGGATTCTATTTATGTCCCCATGTTAGACAGTAACCCTGAAGCTATGGCCTCTGGGGCCCTGCCAGACTAGAATCCAACCCACTGCTGAGAGCCGGTGGCCACCAGGCTCCTCTCCAGGGCACCCGCCGCAGTCCCCGGCTGTGGCTGGCCTTGTTTGCTGCAGGCATCAGCCTGTCTGGCAGGACTACATTTGTGTCTCCCCGAAGCCATGAGGCCAGTGTGCTGTAGAAGGGTCGGTCGGCTGGCACCCTGTCCCTCTGTGTCAAATAGAATATTGCTAGTCACATGATAGACACTGGAGGACTTTGTCAGCGAGGCGGTGGAAGACACTGCTGTCGGTAGGTCTTAGCCGTAAAAGTACTGCTTCATTTATATATACTGGGTTATAAAGAACTTTTCTTGCACATGGCCCCATTTGAGTCTCATGACTCCTCAGTGGCACGGGACAGGTTTGTATTGTCATTCCCACTTTCAGGTGAAGGGAGAAATGAGAAGGGTTAAGATCTCCCAGTCAGCAAACAGGTGCAAGGATGACGCTCAGCCTGGCCGTCTCAGCATCTACTTGCTGTCCAATCACCTGATGTATGAACTGATGAAGTGGTGGCTGGCTAACAGCACTTAAAACACTGTGTAATAATACGTTTGATACAGCGACGATCAGCAGACCTCTAGCTGTGGCTTCGGTTGCTGGCATGCCGACGGTCCACCATGTCGATTTCCAACCATGTGGCTCGGCTGTCTCTCAGGCTTCATTAAATTAAAGTGCTAGCGTGTGTGCAGTGTCTGTGGGGTTGGAGGAGAGGGTCGTGAGGAAGCATATTTCCAGGTAGTTTAGGGTAGGTGTTTAATGTCTACCTAGGATGAAGTTGGTGGTTGGGTCACGCTGTGGGAGCAATGACTTTGTTCAATTAATCAGAAGACATGCATGCTATGCCTGTGAGGTGCAGCAAGCTATGCTAAGTTGCGAGGACCTACCTGTTTAAGAACCCTAATAGGGACTTCCCTCAGAAAGCTATAATTCCACTGGAGAGCTAACACAGGTGCACATGAAATAGCCAACAAGTCGGACGATATCCATTAATGCCAAGGTCAGGTACAGATAGTAAGGCCTATCTATGGTTTAGAATGGAAGTTCTTTTAAGGTATAAATCTATTTTTTTAATAAAAATTTTCTGTAGACGTTAAGCAAGACTTCTTCAGCCAGTGCGTTGGTAGCTTTCCTACCCTTCACATTTTCTTTTGATCCCTTTACAAAAGTCCTGCTTTTAAAATGTTTTGTCGTTGCTCTGCATTTGTTTACGTGGGTCGGGATGTCTCAGACGGAACGAATGGGTGAGGGTTGGGAAGGCCGAGTAGCATTCTTTGAGCATTACTGTATACTCTGGTAATTGTTTAGGGACAGCCTCAGCCAAAAAGCACCTCTTCCGTTCTTGATAAAAAAGTAAATCTGTTCATTTAAAAGGATTGCATTGGCCATTCCATTAATCTCACTGCTGCTTGCTGGTGAAGAATAAAATTGAAAGCTGCTTGTTTTGAGACCCGATATCCCAAGGGGGTGATGAGAGACTTTGAATTCCTCCAGCCCCTTGGACTTCTCCCAGACCCTGACTTACAGGCCCCAACTCTCTGATCCTTAATTTCTCTCTTTGTGGTTTCTCAGATGGTAATACTCTTAGAACCTCTCAGATGGATGACCATTGCTATAAAGTACCACTGGACCCAACAGTGGCTTTTCTTTGACTTTGAATAAATACAGAACCACATTTATTTGGGTACCCACCCTTTTGTGTGGCTGACTTTGAGCACTCAGTGGTACAGCAGATGCTGGTGCCTCCTCTCTCACCAGAAGCTCTCACGTGGCAGAGGGTGGAGAATGTAAGTGCTGAAGGCGGCACGTGCAGACCTAGTTACCTGGAGCGGTGGAGTCCGTCCTGGCTCTGTCCACTTCTGTGGGCTTCAGGAGGGCAGGTGCATGCTGTGATTGAAGTGATTTTAAATGTTCTATCTCTTGTCCTAACACCCAGGGCTTTCAGCAGAAATTCTCCTTCCACAGTAAAGAGATTGTGGCTATCAGCTGTTCCTGGTGCAAGCAGGCGGTAAGTTTGGGGATGACATGAAATGAAGTGGGCTCACGTTCTATCTGAGGGGACTCAGGCCATTGCTCGTCTTCCTGTCTATAGGCAGAAGGTCCTCTCCATGTACATACATGATGTTACCCTCACAGAGGATCATTGGAGGAAGCAAGACATTGAGACTGTAGAATTATAGCATCTCTGAGCTGGGAGGAAAACTATAGAGATAAACTAACCCCTTTATTTTTACACATTGAATTCTGCGACCAGAGACTGGAAAGTTCTCTGCTGGTTCTATCCCTGGGTCTAGAATCAAGGACTTCTCACTCCTGGACCATGTTTTTTTCCCAACGATACTAGATTGTTGGGAGGAAGTTGCAACACTGAAAAGAAAGCACCATGCAACGTTAGAAAGTCCTTCTAACACAGCAGTTCAGATATCTCAGTTCTCCTGTTTTTGATGTGGGTACCTTTTTTTGTGAAGCTATGTTAGGACAGGAATGGTTTTGTATTCTTTAAATTTCAATATTGTTATATTGTCTCTGTGCTCATTGAACTGTAACTTTTCCTTACATTTGACACAGACATTCAATAGAATCCAACAGTAATTTTCCCATTTACTTTCCCTCTTTTTATCTATCCTTTTCACCCCATTTTTTATGCCAACTAGATGGCTCATTCTCTTACTGGTCTGCCTGTGTGCCTGTTCCTTCTCTGAGCACTCAATGCATATATACTCCGAATCACAGTTGGCAAACCATGGCCCACAGGCCAACTCCGACTGCTGCCTATTTCTGTAAATAAAGCTTGATTGGCACACAGCCATGCACATCCATTTATGCATTGTCTGTGGCTGCTTTGCGTTTATGTGGTTTCTACAGCTACTGCAATGCCAGTGGCAGAGCTGGGTAGTTGCAACACAGACAGGATACCCCCATGAGACTGAAGTATCTACAATCTGGGCCTTTGTAGGAAGAGTTCGTGGACCCCTCACCTCTCCCATTCACCTACTGTTCTGGATGGACGACCTGCAAACAAAGACACTATTTGCAGCCAGGTGACGTGCTGGCGGGGACACTTCAGCTGTCTGCACAGGTCAGGTTTAACGAGCCAAACCAGGCCACGGGGCAGGAGCAGATGCGTCTAGTTGAAATGAAACTCACGACATTGACATTTCTGTGGGTTGAAACTTTTGAATGTTGGCGCTTCCATAAGATTCAGCCCCTTGCTCTCTCCAGCATCACCTCCCCGGGTGCCCACCTGTCAGGAGAACCTGCTGTCCTGCAGCAGAGGCGCATGGTCTGGGAAAGCCAGTGCTCACTCTGTCCCCGCCTCCCCCCCCCCATCTTATCCTTGGCCTTTCCGTCTCCTTTCAGTTCATGGTTACACAAATGGCCTTTGTGCTTCTGCTCAAAGACACATTCACAAGCACAGGGCCATCCCAGTTCCTGATTGAAACTGTAGCACCAAGGCAGTCTCCCCACCTGGAGGGGAGGAAGCAGATTCAGGGTCCAGGTGTGCTCACAATGTCTGCACTGCTGGTTTCCCTGGTCTGGTGAGACCCCACTCGTGGGACAGCGTCACTGGTGGCCATGGGCTCAGACAGGCAGCCTCTGCTCCCATGCCCATTGCTCTCAGGCTGTGGTAAGGTGGTTTAGCCAGGGCCAATTAATTTGGGGACTTAGTCCCACTTTCCGGTGACCATACACACCTGCTTCTTACAACTGTAGCTGTAACTGTATCACTGTAAACACAGCTTTCTAGTGGCCATTGTGGTGCAGCTTTGGTCCATGTTTCCCTGGGTGGCACACATGGAAGGGGGTTTTGCAAAGTCTGAAAACACAAACCATTTTAAGACAAATTACAGTGGTGATACATTTTCACCCCACAGGTAACCCCTTCTAGCCTATATGGCGTCAGACAGACAGATAGAGGCCCTCTAGGGGCGCTTACTGCTTTGGGGAAAAACTGGGCTTGGGAGCTGGGCTTCCTGGGCTTTGATGCTGCCTCTACCACTCCAAAGCAGTGCGCTTCGGGCCTCTGGTTCTGTCCACACTGGAGGTTCCTCGGTTACACGCCCGGAGAGTTGAGACAGGCAGGCTCCGAGACCCCTTCCATTTTAGAAATGCAGTGGCTGTTCATTTGGGGGTTTATTTCCATCGCCAAGAGAAAAATGATAGAAAATTGTATTTTGAAGGAATTTTAAACTAGCAGAGAAGTTGCAAAAATAGTACAGAACATGAATGTATACCCTTCCACCTAGCTTCCCCTAGTTTTGACACATAACCAGGAAATGAATATTGGTACATTACTATTAGCTAAACTACAGGTTTGTAAAACATTCACCAGTGTTTTCTTTCATGTCCCAGGATCTGACCAGGAATCCCCCAGTACCTTTAGCGGTGGAATTTCTAACATTTCCTCATTCTCTCTCTGTCTTTCGTGGCCTTGACACTTTTAATGGGCGCCGACTGGTTATTAGGAAGAATGTCTCCCAGACTGAGCGTGCCTCGTGTTTTCTTATGATTAGATTGAAATTATTCATTTTATGCAAAATACCGTAGAAGCGATGCAGTGTCCTCACTGCATCTTGTGTGGGGGTACAGAGTGTCTGTGTTTTATTATGACGTTAACCTTGATCTCTTGATTAACATGGCATTTCCTATACCTTCATCATCACCTTTTCCAAATGATAAGTATTTGGAGGAGATATTTTGGGATGATGCTGATAGCGTATTTGTCCTTAAACTTTTTCCTACTGACTTTAGCATTCATTAGTGCATCGTTTGTTAAATTTTAATACGAATACACTTTACTTTTCAGACGGTTTTAGGTTCACAGAAAAATTGAGTGGAATGCAGGGTGATCTTCCATACATTCCTCTCCTGACATAGTCACACACTCCCCACTGTCCTCAGCCCATGAGAAAACCCCCTTTTAAAAAAAAGACTCAAATAACATTTCTCTGGTATATCACATTGGTTGAAATAACTGGTGGTTGGAGCAATTATTAATTATTTAATGAAATTGTATTTCACACTTAATTAACTGATTTAGTGATGATTAGCCACTGGATCATGTCAGATCTTGGAGCTACCCAGAAAGGAAGACAAAACTTCCCCGGTGGGATGTAATTGGGGCGGCTGCATTCGCCAGTTTTCCCCGAGACGGTCCTAATTTGTATCTTTTGTTCCAGCCTCATTATGAACCATGCTCCTTTCATTCTTAAAATTGTTCCCATTAAGATGATATATTATATGGTCACATTACATATAATCCAAGTAGAAACTGATGTTCATTTTTTAAAAATCACTATGATTAAAACTTTAAGGCTCGTAATCATTGTGGAATGTGATTTTGTGTTTCTGAGGAAACAGACATTACCATCCCTCGTTCTCACTTCTGCTGCTGCACAAAAGCCGCACAGAAGCCGATTGAAAACGTGATTGGCCTGAGGTCTCCCAGCCCATTTCCCAATAGTGTTAAGCCCCTGATACTGAGGTATTGTTATAATCATTAGTCTGCATTTCCTTCCTTCTTTCCTTTCAAAAACAAAAAGCACTTGAGCCGTGCCAAGTGTAATAGGACCATTATAGTTTTTAGTGGCCTTCACAAATGCAGCAGAAGTGATCTCTTTGTTCTTTGTTACCTCCTGGACTCACAGCAGCCCAGGAGAGACGTCTTGCCTCTCTCCTGGGCCCCTTAAATGGGCAGACTCCCTGGGAAGGATTTGCATCTATGTGTAGAAAAGGGAGAGGCAGTGGGCAGGCACTGCCTTTCTGCTCATCTTCCTTTCCTCCTCAACATTATTCCTAATTAACCGAGTCTGACCAGCGCAAGTCAAGTGAAACAAAGTTATGTGCACAGTCAGGATGGGCAGAGCCCTCTGTCCATGTAAGAAACACTCAAACCTGTAGAGGATTTTTATGAGTTTATCTGAGCCAAACGGATCATAGTTGCCAGGAAGCGAAATCTCAACGGATGGAGAAAATGCTCCAGAGAATGGCAATTCTACAGCTTGTTTTATACAATGGAACAGGGGTCAGCAGCCTGTCAGGAACCAGGCCACGTGTCTGACCTCTTTTTCCTGCCCGCTCCCCACCCCCAAATCTTCCACAAAACTGGTCCCTGGTGACAAAAAGGTTGGGGACCGCTGCACCAGACTCAAAGGAGAAGGCGAAAGGAGGGTTATGTGCAATCCATGGGTGGTATATTAAGGGGGCGGGAGAAAGCAAAGCAGGGAAATCTTCGAAGCTGGATAAAAAGGCAAAAATAGGGAAGGAGCCACGTGCTTCTCTGACATTGAGTGGTGCAGGGTGGTTAATAAGGAACATTCACAGCACACAGACATGGTACAGGGGCAATAAGACAGCAGTGAGGGGCTCTGTGGTCTTTGTGGCAGGGTGTGCCCCCAGGGGCCTGGAGAAGGGGAGCCTTCTGACCTCTCAAAGGTACATCGTCCTAGATGCAAAAAGACACAGACAGGCTCACGTGGGTAAAGACTGACTTTTGTCACGGAACCTACCGGCCTAGGGCACGCCTGTCCACCATGACTCACTTTTAATTAGGAGTTTTTATGTTCAGACCCTCCTGTGTGCTTACACTCAGTCTCACTGTGCAGAGCCCATCACACTGGCTTCCCCTGAGCTTGCCAGGGTTAGTGTGTGGTCCCTTTTCAGGCACACCTCCAAGACTCCGACATCTTTAGGAAAATATCCTACTTAAAAAAACTCATTGGCACAGACAACAGTATGGTGATGACCAGAGAAAAGGGGGTGGGGGGAGGTGGGAAAGGGTGAAGGGGGCATCAATGGTGATGGAAGGAGACTTGACTTTGGGTGGTAAACACATAATACAATATACAGATGATGTGTTATAGACTTGTGCACCTGAAACCTATATAATTTCATTAACTAATATTACCCCAACGAATTCAATAAAAGTTAAAAAATAAAGGTAAAAGTGAGGTACTAAAAACATAAAACAAGTTTATTGAGTTTTTGATGTGGGTACCTTTTTTGTGACGCTATGTTAGGATAAGAGTGGTAAGCTGGTCTGTCCTATAGACTGATTTCTTGTTGTCAATTGTTATCAGTTTGTAAAATAGAATGAATTCTGAATCTGGTCTCTAAGCTGCAGGGCTGGTGGATGAGAAGCATGGGTCCCGTATGTGTGTGTGTGCTGCATGTGCCTGCATCAGCATGGACATGTGTACTTACGCCTGCTCACTGCGGTATTGCCCTTTGCACGGGAGTGCTTACTGGCCTGTTTTCTCTTCAGTTCCACAATAAGGTGACCTGTTTCATGCTGCATCACATCGAGGAACCCTGCTCCCTCGGGGCGCACGCTGCTGTCATCGTCCCGCCCACCTGGATCATTAAGGTGAAGAAACCTCAGGTAACTGCCGGGACCCTGGTGCTGCCAAGCCAGTGCAGAGGAGGAACTGCCGCTTCTTGCTTCCCTGCCCCGACTAGATTCTGGGTTTCTCCGACCTCTGCTCGTTCACCCCGTGGTCCCGTGCTCAGCTTCCCCAGTCCATCCCGTTGGCCCATCACCTTCCTGCATTGGGCTCTCTCATGGAACCAGCCCCCTCTTCCTAAGAAATCAAAATTCCACAGTGGGAATATTTCCTTCCACTTCGTGTGCGAATGATATTCTCTTTGGGTGCTCTCCTGAGTTCCTTAAGCACTCGTGGTGTGGACAGCTGATTCTCGTACACCTCTCTTCTCTTCCAGCCTGGGCACTCCCAGGGAGTGGGTGTGGGGGCGCCCTGTGTAGCCTCCCTTGTTTGGTCGAGGTCACTGCCCCTTCCGACCCAAACAGCAGACTGTGGGTCACGACCTTCCTCAATGCACAAGGCCTGCTTACAGAGCAACGCTCTTCTCTGAAGGCAAAGTAGACCCTCTCTGTACTTGACTCGTGGTCCTTTATGTCCTAGAGGGACTCTGCTTCAGTTGTGGGAAGCCTGGGTCGTTTCTCCTAGATCATAATCTTTGACAGAAACATGTCTACCTTTGTGCTGTTCATCTTAGACAATTAGCTCCAAGTTCTGCATGGCAGACTTTTAATGCTACAGGATGTTTATACCTTCCTAGGGTGCAGGTATCTCAGGAGGTCTTACTAAATGTAATATCTTTAAATGATATGGCCACCCAGTCCTTTTTTACGTGGTTTCCAAAATTATCGTGCCGTTTATTCTCACTGACTCAGTTTTTATTGGATCAGGGACTCTGTTTTGCTTTGGGTATTTTCTATAAAGTTTAGTCTCTGCTGATGAATAATATTGGGGAATAATCTTTCCAAGTCACAATTTATGGAAGCCCTTGGGAATTTTTTCCCAGAGGCAAGTACAGTATCTATTCATTAAAAATGGGGAGTCCAGTCCTTTCCTTTTACATTTTAAAGCCAAGGTGACATATACAACTTCAGTACCATGTTTGAAATTCAAGTACCATGCCTGAAATTCACTGATTTCCAATTTAGTGTTCTTTAAAAATCTCTTTAACGTTTTTACTTGTATTTTTCCCCTAAAATTCACTAATCTCTCCATGAGCTACCATGTTTTCAACAAAAACCTCGATGGCGTCAGGAAGAGTACTGGCGTCATGATGTGCTGTGTGATCCTCGCTCTGGTGTGTGACCTTGTGGTTATCTTAACAAATGATCAGGGAGGAGGGCTTCATGAAGGAGATGGGTGGGATTTAGACCAGTGGAGAAAAGAGGAGACAGCGGGCAGGAGAATGGTATGAACAAGGGTACTGGGTCCAGAATTATATTCACTGGGCTATGAGACAAGGCTTGAGCACAGGGGAAGGTTTACGTGGGTAGGTGGGGGAGTTGGTCAGGCCTGGACACCTGGGAATATTTTCTGTATGTGAACTTTATCCTTTTAAGCAAAAGAGAAATAGAGTAATAATTGTATTTTAGAAGGAAACTACTAGCAAGAGTGTGTAGGATAACCTGGGATAGGATTTTCCAGGTTAGATTTTAGAGAAATCTTCTAAAATCCCATACCTGGGATTTTAGAAGATTAGAGATAGACCAGTTGTGAAAATCAGGGAAATTGTAAGTTTACGTTTCTAAACTTAAAAATCTTTTCATCATGGGAATTTTTAAGCAAGTGAAGAGAGAGAGAAGGTTATAATGGATTTATTCTGTAATGTGAACATTTCTACCCTTGTTTCATATATCTCCTGCCACACCATGATTTCTTTTCCTTAATTTCATATTTTTGAGACTCACAGGCAGTTGTAAGAAATGATACAGAAAGACTCCACATGCCCTGCACACATTTTCTCCTCCCAGTAATTTCTTGCCGCGTTATAGAACAGCACTCTACAACCACATATATTACTGTCGATTCGGGCAAGAGCCAGAGCAGTAGCCTCCTCAAGCGTCCCTGAGGCCACCTTGTCACAACCACATTCCTTTTTCTCCTGGTCCCACCTCATCGACTCTGTCTTCTTGAAAAAGGAAGTATGTGCCCCCCTCCACCACCCACTTTTTTCTTTTGCTGGGATAACTTACAGCAAATGTTGGCATGTCATTTCCAGGGGGCTGCACCTTTTGGCATCTCTGGGCCACACTGGAAGAAGAAGAGTCTTGGGTCACACAATAAATACATGGTGATACTTAATCACAAAAAAAAAATCTCCTAATATTTTAAGTAAATTTACTATTTTCTGATGGGCTGCATTGTGGCCATCCTGGTCCTCCTGCAGCCTACAGGCCATGGGTTGGACACCCCTGAAACTATAAACACCTCATTTTGGTTCTCTAAAAAATAACATTTTAGAAAGACAACCACATATTATGTCAACCCTCAAAATCAGTAATTCCTTAAAATATTTTCTGATTGTCTCAAATGTAATTTTTTTCACAATTATTTTTTCAAATCAAGATCCAAAGTTCACAGCTGCTTTTTTTGGTGACATACCTTAAGTCTCTGTTAATTTATAACGATCCCCCTTGTACTTCTTGTGCTATTTATCAAATAAATTAGAACACTTTCTCTGTAAAAATTTCTTGGGTTTTTATTTTGGCTGATTGGATCCTTAGTGTGTTTCAAAATGTTTTCCCTTAATGCCCATATTTCTTGTAAAATAATACTTAGACTTAACTAGATTCAGTTTAATTCGTATTTCCATCATGTTGCTTTCAAAGGGAGCAACGTGTGAGGTCGCCAACGTTTAGGGATAGGAAGGTTGATGAGTAAGTTCCTAGCTTGTCTGTCATCAAGTTGTCCACCAGCCCTTTACCTACTGTGTTATCTAATAAGTACTGTTACCTGAATCTGTTATTTCAGCAGGGTGGCCAAAGGGTGATTTCCCAATTTCTAACTCATTTTTTTAGCTATGATTTTTGTTTAAAGAGATGTTTTCCTTATTACTAGCAAATATATGACAGATGCTCAAGTAGTTGACTTTCTTTGTAAATTTCCAGAAGACAGTAAGTTAATACCTTGGTAACTTTTATTACAGGACTAAGAGTGGTGAAGTTCATGGCAATTGCTTTGGAGAGTATCATTGTGAATTCCAAATGTACATCCATGGTATATGATGTGTTTTAATCCTTTGGCATCATTATTATTCTTATGTTCATATTGTTCCACCTTGGCTCAGTTAGAACCCCTTCTAGGTGGTTCCAGGAACAACATCATAGGCATTTCCTGTCCGAACCTGGTATCAGCCACTTCTCCAAGGAGACTCGGTTACTTTTAACGGGAGATGGTACTTACAGTGCACGATCTGGATGCTATAGTCCAGGTGTTTTTCATCATGTACCTTTTTATTATATTCTGTGATTCATGATATCATAATAGGAGTAAGAAGAGCTAACATTTATCTGTTAGGAAGCTTTTTGAGTGCTTCACATTCACTAGCTCATTTTATGATCATAGTGTCCCATGAGGCAGGAATCCTGTTACTCCTTTACAGCTGAGGAAAGGGAGGAGTAGAGAAGCCAAAGAAATTTCCTCGGTCTATATAGATATTAAATAGTTTAAAATGGCATTTGAACCCAGAATTTCTGATTCTGAAATCGAATTCTTAGTGCTATGCCATGCTGTTCACTGTTGTATTGGATTAGCAGCCCTTGCTGAATCAGGTATCATTAAAAATTTGATGGGCCCACTTCCATCACATAATTTAATCGATGGCCTAGATTCTGTGTAAAAGCTAATGTTTGGTGAGCTTTGTGGGCAACAGAGAGCAGTGATGAGCTCTGGCCTATGAGCTGGACTCCCCGGATTCATGACCTCACTCTGCACTTAATCATCTGTGCAGTCTCAAATGGCTTAAACACTTCTCTTCCAGCTTCTCATCTGCAAAGTGTAGCTGATACTAGTACCTAATTCATAGGGTTTTCATGGACTAATAAGCTTAAAAGCAAGAGAGATAAAGTACATAGAATAGCACCTGGCTCACTGCACATACTCACTAAATATTAGGTCTTGTTTTCCTTCTCACTGACTTTTACGGGTACAGGGCATCAAGCAAAGCTGTACTTCAATGGATGAAAACATTGGATAGTCACATGGAGATCAGGGCAGAAGTTACTGACAATGAAAGAGGGTAGAAAGAACATGAGCTTTCTGGTGGAGAGGGTAGAAAGAGACAGAATAGGGGCCATGGCCTGCTGTCTCCTGGGCCCCTGAGTGCACCTTGAACTCCAGTAGCTGTTGTATTTGACACCACTGTGGGACTATGTGTTCATTAGCATGAGGCCCACCCCATGGGAGACAGTCAGGTCCTATTTGCTCACGGAAAATGAGGGAAGAGGACTGAGGAAGCGTCCACCCCCAGAGAGGGTAAGGGGGAAGAAATTCCTGGAAAACAAGGAAAGAACTATGACAACACAGAGTTTCATTATAAAAAATGGGGAGGAAAATAAGGTAGTCCTTGATGTTAAATTCTGTAGACATTAAAAAAAAAAAGGGATTAAGGAAAGTTCATGTGTTTGGGACCAGATCATTGATGCTATCAAAACCACAGCTTGGAGAGTGTGGGGCACAGGTGGCCTCTGTCACACAGGTGGCACCTGTCAACAATGGTGTGGAAGTGGTAATATTAGACAACTCATTGGAGACATTGGGACATGATAGCATTCGGAAGGTAGATAGAGAACAGCAGAGAAAATAGTTTTCCAACTTTCAGAATTTGTATACTATGTGAATACTTTCCATACACCCATCAGTACATGGTCATCCATACATGGTGGTCAGGGACAGTAGGTTGCAAAGAGGTGGGGTTAAACCATGTACTGTCCTTCTCTGTGGAAGGATGCCTGGCTCCAGGTGGGCCCTTCCTCCGTGAGCAGCTGTTAGGTTGGAAGTCAGGCGAAACCCTGATGATTGGGGAGTGAGGGCCGCCTGGATGATGTGCTGAGTGTCATTACCACATTATTTGGGGGAGACCTAGGGGTTAAACTATGAGAAGGGAGATGGATTTAAGGAATTCAAAGAAAACGGAACTTGTTGATGTACTTAAAATCAAAGTTATGGTTGATGTTATAGATGTCGGTGTTTGTCTTCTGTACTGAAAAGAGTAGAGGATAATATCTTGGTTGGATAAATAAGTTAAAGATGCTCAAATCCTAATGTTGACACTTGGAACTGAAGAGAAGACCTACATTACATGAATTTTTGTGGAGTCAAGTTATGAAAATATCAAGGTGTGTGTTTTTAATAAATGGCATTACTTTATACATAATGCCTTAAAAAGGGCCTCTCCTACTGAAAAAAATGAATCTTAGGGAAAAGTCCTTATTAGTACATATAAATTTAACACATGTCTAGACTGCCACGTATATTTCATGCTATGTATATATTAGTTTACTTAGCCAACTCCCTACTGATCGATATTTATATTATTTCCAATGGTCAACTTATGAAAATGCCGCAGTCAGAGGCTTCCTAGCCTTGTGTGGGCTTTCTTCACGCAAATCCTTTCTTATTCCTTATGATTGGATGATCTTAAAATGCTGTACCCTTGTGACATATCATGGCTCTGACCATAATATCCCTCAACATTTCCCAAGCCATTTCCTTTGGTCAATTCTAAAGCTTAAGTAATACTTGCTGTGTTTTATCCAGATAGGCCTGAGAAGCTGCTGAGACCCTGTCCTTAACTTTTGGAGTGTGTTTTCTTTATTCTTCTGCCTGCCTATTCTCAGGACAGCCTCTGTCTCAGTGGCCGGCAAAGTAGGGCAGAGTGAGAACTTCTTCAGTAGACAGAGCCCATGACTTTCCTCCCTCCAATTATCTGCCAGAGTTTTGTCCAGTATATCATGGGGGAAGACTTCATTTGGGATGAAGAAGTGAGATATCTTCTCTTGAGACTGTTATGACTGATTCTTTGTGACCCCGTAACCTGGACAAATCCCTGAGGAACAGTTACAGGCAGTTAAGTTTCATTCACAGTGGAACGATTCACCCATAGGCATTTCTTAACAGTGCTGGAAGGAGCCGGACTAAGATAAAGATTTTGTTGATAGGATTATTTCTGCAGCAAGATAAGACCGTCCTGATACCTGGTCTAAGAACAGAAAAAGCCTTTATCTTTTACTAGGACTTTAACAAAAGAGTGGGCACAGAATGTATTGGGGCAGATGCTGTTGGAATTGGAGGAATACAAATATCCACACGAGGGCACAACGGTTCAGTTTTGATAGTGTTGAACTTGCCAAGTGGACCCTTTGTATCAGAGTTAGCTGTTCTTGATAACAGGGGTGCTTTGTTTTAGAACACAGGACAAGTATTTAAAGGTTTCTTGAACACGTCAATAACAGTTCTACCCAGTAACTTCCTGCTATAATGTTTACATTCTTCAGCAACATCCTATTATATTTAACTCTCACGACAACATTGGCCCAGGCAGGGAAAGAGATATTGTAGATTAGCCAGGCCAGTGCAAAACACAACCCAGCTCTACCTTCGTATCCAGCAGGTCCCTGTAAGCCACCTTCTAAAAGGAGTTCTCTATGGACACACAGATACAGATTCGGAAACACAGATTCTTGTTTCCCCAGGAACAGCAGGAAGCTCGGGCATTTTAAGTGTGCTGTGAAATTCCATGCTGCTTATCTTTTGCTATTTGACTGTCCATAGGGCTGTAAGCTTACTCAGAGCTCACGTAGAGGCGTCCAGGTACTGTAAGTCCACCACTGCTTGGCCTTTGCCCCCTTGTTCTGTGAAATGAAGAAGGCCTCAGATGCGTTGGCTGGGTGAGGCTCTAAAGCACCTGTATTTGCTACGTGTGTTTTTTTTTTAAGCTGTTTCGTGTGTCTGTTTCCTATCAGAATTGAGTACCTTGCCTGCTCTGTTTTCAGACCTCAAGCCTTCCTTCTTTGGGTGCGTTTTTCTAATTTTCTCTTTCCCAGACGTGCTTGATTGTCAGAATCACCTGGAGAATTCTGATTCCCGTGATTGGACAAGTTTAGGAAACACCCTCAGCTTCATCCATCAGACCTTTCTCTCAGAGTTTAATTACTGAATCCCGTTAAGCACCAAGAACCACAGGGCATTTGAGCGAGCACTTGGCATGCATCCTGCCTTGCTTTTGATAGTAAATGAACTAAAACCAAAAAGAAGTTAGGAGACAGGCATTTATTCCTTAAGGATTCTTTCTGAAATCAGGACAGACTTCAGAAGGGTTGGGAATGATAATAATACTGATTCATCATTTCAACAATGATTTGTGTGCATACTACATGCCAGGCATCCGTGTTGGGTGCTGGAATCAACAGCTGTGCACAAGGCAGCTGACATGTTTGGAAATCCTTGTCCTGGGACAGATACCAAGCTAGCTGCTTCACACACATTGTCTGGTTTCAACGCCACACTCTTCTGTGAGGTAGGTATTATCACTTCACTTTGAAATTAAGAAACTGGTATTTCAAAAGTGGGACTGACTTGGCCCAAGTCTCAGACCTAGTGACGCAGACTTCATGGCAGGGACATCCTGAATTAGCACCCAGTCTGTTGGGTTGCACAGCTCGGGGTCCTTGTCCCTCAGATCTTCTGCTTTGCCCCATTATACATGTCTCCTAACTCCACCCCTCTGTGTCAAACAGAGGTTTGGAACTCTGGCTGCAGGTCGGAATGGCCTGGGGAGCTTTTAAAAGGTATCTTTGCCAGAGCTTCAGTCCAAATAAGTGAAATGAGAATGTCTGATAGGGCCCGGATTGCAGCGTTCTATCAAAGGTCTCTGGGCAAGGCCAGTGTGCCGTGATGGCAGAGAACCACTCAGCACCATTCATGGGCATCGGATCGGCACCGCCCTGGCCAGCCCGCTGGTTCCCAGCATCCTTCTTGCATCATTTGGCTGATTAAATGTTTACAGCTTCCAGGTTATTTTCTTCTTCCATTTTAAACAGACTGAAAGTAGCCAAAATACAGCAAATACTTTAATAAGGTGAAAGTTTCCCCAAAGAGCAACATGA
Organism: Artibeus jamaicensis; assembly: GCF_021234435.1. Lineage (NCBI taxonomy): Eukaryota > Metazoa > Chordata > Mammalia > Chiroptera > Phyllostomidae > Artibeus > Artibeus jamaicensis. The sequence goes on from NW_026522040.1 coordinate 194,459, forward strand.
TAATAGGTCCATTTAAAGAGGAGTTCAGGCAGTTGGAGATCTCACTGCTGGGGTAGAATAGTCTGGCCTGTTACCTCCTTCCATGTCTCTGGGCCACACTGGAAAAAGAAGAGTTGTCTTGGGCCACACATTAACTACATTCTGACACATAATCACAAAAAAATATCATCACATTTTAAGTAAATTTACCATTTTGTGTTGGGCCGAATTCACAGCCGTCCTGTACCGCATGTGGCCCACGGGCCACAGGTTGGACACCCCCAGGGATGAGGGATAACCTGGATTTCTCTTTTCTGGTGAGGCCTGGAGAACCTAGAGACTCTTTTCATCTGATAAGGGAACAAACTTCCATTTTAAAAAATTTTAACTTTACTTATTTATTTTGGCGGGCAACAGATTTTTAGACAATAGTGTTTCAAGAAAGTCACCTTCATCCTTGGTGAGCACAGGCCACAAATCAACTTATTTTTTTCAAGGCCCCTGTGAAAGAAAAATAAAAGCTAAAGAGTTTCAATTTTGCTAGTTTGGATGTGTTAATAATATGTACTCCAGATTAAGGTTTATTTTGAATGCTCTAAGAAAAGAAATACCCTAAATAGTAGAACAGATATCTCAGTTTCTTCAAGCTGTTTGAAAACTCTTTCACTGCTCAAGCAATGCATGTGTATATACTTACATAAAGTTTCCAGTCAATAATTCTGTATTTCAGGCTTTCAACACTTTGTTAAACATCTGCGATGTGGTAGCAATGTCTTGCCTTTAGGAAGGTGGCAATGGAATTAATTATTGACTCTACTAATTAAATCTCATTTTCCTTGTCTTCAACAAGTGAACTGTGGCTGGCCCCGCTAAGAGAGGCTCTTTTCAAAGCATCTGTATCCAATATGAAGAGTGAATGGTTAGTTGAAGTAGCCACAGAGTTGTGGTCCATAAAAATCCTTAGAAAGAGAAATGCAGGGCAAGTAAATTTGGGGCCACTGTCTTTCACCAAGTCGGGGGCTCTTCTGTGAGAAAAAAAAACTTCAAGGCGACTTGGAGTGGGAAGACTCTGTCAGCCAGTGGGTCTTTAGAAGGAGAAAGAACAAGGCTACTCCCCTGTTATAAGTCACTTCAGGGCAAGTATTACCTCTGCCTTTTAAAACTCAGCCACCAGTGCTGACAGGATGGTTGGATCATAGCGTTCCATTGCAGATGAGTCATTTTATGATTGTGACTTAAAACAGCCATTACTCCCCTCACCTCCCCTCTCCCAGAAAAAGTAAACAGGGGGAATAAAAAAAAACACAGAAAAGAAAAACATAAAAAATGGCCTCCTTTTTTACATTTCCATATAGGTGATCTCCATACCAGGAGATGAACTTGAACTTGAACTTGGTTGGGCGGGAGACGGACCTGGTTGGGCGGGACACTGGAGCCCCTCAGAGAATTTGGGATTCTTCCATTTTTACTGGGAGGGTTGGCAGGTATACCATGTGTTGTTATGTGAGTCCATGAGAGCCTCCAGGGTTCTAACTCCCTGCCTCTCGGTGTGGTGGGGAGTCAGTCGCACACTCTGAAGCACGCGACTGGTTTCTGTCTGTGGCTTACCCATACGCAGTGGCTTGGAAGTGTCAAAGCATGAGCATGCGTCTAACAGCATGCGCTGCCGTCCTCTCCCACATGGCTCTGCATGGGAAGGCTCGGGGCCCTCTGCCCTGGCCTCAGGCCTCTCCTTCTTTCCTCCCAGAACTCTCTCAAGGCCTCCAATCGGAAGAAGAAGAGAACAAGCTTTAAAAGGAAAGCCAGTAAAAAAGGAACTGAAGTAAGTGTTTCAATATCTCCTGCTCACCATAGCCTCCCCTGTCTATCAGGGTGGGGCCCACCCTTATTGTTGGGATGAGTGTCCTCCCACTCTTTTCTCCGTCCCTCTGACCACTCTGGATTTTGGGGCGATTTTAATCATACAGCCTCCTGCCACCTCACGGAGCATTTGCATTGTCTTTGGAAGTATTATCCCAAAGACGGTGAAGGTGCAGACGAGAGCTAACACTTCTAGGATGCTTAGAGTATACAGAATAACACCAAAAATCCATGGCTTAATTCTCAGGGGCAAACTGTAGCTTGGGATACTTTCTTCTGAGTTTTATGTCGAATATCCTCTTAAGCGTAAGCCCTGTGAAACAAGATTTTTTTTTTTTTTTTTTGCAAGGGTGGGGGTGGTGCTGATGGTTTCTCCTACTGCTTTGGGGCTGCCTGTCAAGTCATGGATGTACGTCTCAGCTGTGCCACTTTCTTCCTTCAGCAGGAAAACAAAGGTCGTCCTTTTGTGATAAAACCCATCTCTTCTCCTCTCATGAAACCCTTGCTTGTGTTTGTGAACCCCAAGAGTGGAGGCAACCAGGTGAGTTGTTTCTCGTGAGTTTAACTCAGAAGCTGCCGTGCTTTCTCGAACACACTACCCCCGGCACCAGTTAAATGAGCACCACCTGACCCCAAGCATTAGAGACCTAGCTGCCCCCATTTTCCTTCCAGGTTGTCAAGAAAGGCCATTCAACAGTCTCTCATTAATATGTTTCTGGGTTTCTCAGCTCCTAGATTGAAGAAGCCCTTTGTGACCTTATTTTTATTCCTTTCTCTTGTAATGGAGACCTGGCTATTTCTGTCCCTGTCCTCAGAGGAAAAAGAACAGTGATTCATTATTCATGATGATCATCAAACAACGAACACCATCAACACTATCAAAAATGTCGCTTGTACAGGTTTCATTTGGTCCTTGTCCAAATCCTAGAATACAATTAACACTACTTTCATTTGGGAATAAAGAAATAGCCCTCGGGAGGTTAAGTGTAACGACATCCCTAGAGACACACGGCTCCTTTAAGGACGGAGTTTGTTCTTGAATGGAGGTCTTTGTCTCCTCATCTTTCCGAGGCTTCGTACAGGTTTTGCTTTTTCTGTTATTTTCGTGGGAGATCAGATGATGAAATACTTTGTGTCCATTAAGTGCCAATTTTCTCTTTTAAGGCAAGATCCCTTGACATTTCACACTAAACAGCTTAAAGATTTGGACTGTCTCATCCCCCCGTAGAAGAAGGGGAGTTATGTAGTGAAGATTGACCCAGTGGTCCGAGGTGATGGCCTTATTATTGAAGATAGCGTGCGGTTTTTAGAATGTCATAATTACAGTGAAACTTCTTTTATGGGTGCCTGTAATTTAAAGAAACGACTCCCCCTCCATTTCTTTAAAATTCCTGAGAACTTGCCATGTTACAATCTCTATTAATGACTTTAATCTCTGTGTATAATGTATATCCTTTATGACTGTTTTGTAGTAAATACGAATGCAGCCAGGTGGGTACTTGAAATATCAGGAAGACCACTCGGTAAAGTGTATGATTTTCTAATAACCACTATGCTGTATACATCTGAAACTGATGTAGAATAATATTGAATGTAAACTACAATGGAAAGAAATTAAAAATCTCTGAACATTGTAGAGAGCAGGGTAAAGACATGCCTCATAAGCAAAGAGCTAACCTGTTTTCAGAGTTCTGCTTTTTTGAGTTGTGGAATGATCTTCCTGTTTTAGAGATGTGACCCTAACACTGTTCCTGGAGGAGGGCCTGCAGAGGTGTGTCCCGAGAAGGGGGTTCAGTTTGCCCCGAAGCACACCCTCCCTCTAGGTCTGGTCTCCCCACCGCCTCACGGGGATCGGGGTGTGCTTGGGGAAAGAACCAAAGCTTATGTCATCGACTCCATGATCCTGGCCCCTGAGCACGAAAGCCGAATACACTGCATTATGACAGTCATTATAGAAAATGCCCTTGTGAAGTCATTATGAACTTTTGTTCTAGGGCACACTGGAGGTCGTGGGCAGTCCCTGCCTCTGCAGGGCGGGCAGTGCAGGGAAGACAGGCTGCTCTGTGTAAATGACTCACTACAGCAACTTCAGAGATGACCTCACGGTGCTTCCTGGTTCATGAGAGACAAAAGGGCCCAAGGAGGCTGAAGTGAATTTTCTGAGGACATCTTTGTTCATGACATCAAAGGGGCAAGTGGGAAGAATAATTCAGGCAACATTAACTCCGTGCACATTCTAAATTGAGTGGATCGGCCCACCAGGGTTACAGAATTGTAGAGGCAGGCGGGGACTTGGGAGTGCTAAGGACATGGTGTCCTGGGAGGAGCTGAAATAGAAGATGGACAGCACTTGGTCATGCAGAGAAGAGAAAGCTGGTGGTGTTACCGAACCAGAGGAGGTGGTCCGAGGGAGGGGTAATATAATATTTGGCTCATCCAGGGATGCCCAAAACTGCTATACAACAGGGGCCCCTCCCGAAAACCAAAATACTAAAATCTACTGGGCCCTTCTGTCCGCCGCCAATTGGAAAGACATCTCTTAAAGCCAGAGATTTGTGAAAAGGAAACAAAATGTTTATTTAATGCTATTCAGGCCTAATGCCACCACTAAAATATCAAAGTCCTTTATGTATACACCTACACCCACACAGTGCTCCCTTCTCCCACTGTCCCAACTCCGGGTACCGTAAATCAGGAAAAGAGCACACGTCTGTGTTGCAGACCGCTGGCACCGTCAGCTGTGTCACTGTGCAGGATCTCGAGTTAATCCAAAGTACTGTGGTACCCTCTCATGGTCCACTGGCAAGAGTCCTTTGTACCCAGTTCCAGTCAAAGTCTCTGTTGCTTTTCAGGCCCCGTGGCCAAAGGGGGCACCCCAAAGCTGCGTGGGCCTCTTCTATCAAAGCTGCAGGAGTCCGCACTCTACCAAAAGCATGTGGCTTTCTTCTTCACCTGCCTGCAGGGATCTCCCTTCTGGCAAAGCTGCGTGGTTCTTCCCTTTCACCTGGGAAAGAGGGGGTCCACACCCTGCCAAAACCGCGTGGCTCCCTCTTTCACCTCACCAAGAGGGGGTCCTCACTCTGCTGAAACCGTGTGGCTCTCTCCCAGGCCTTCCCACTCAGGAGTGCAGCCCCTCGTTACATCCTCCTGAGTCCCAGTCCACTACTTTCTCCCTTCTTCAGGAGCGCCGACCCTAGTTACATTCTGAGTCCAAGCCCTTCTCCCTCAGGAGAGCAGCCCCTAGTTTCCATCTTGAGTCCCTGCCACAAACTTCTCTCTGGCCCCAAACTTGGCCACTGCTATTTAACATATCTATGAAACCAGTTAAAGGTTATAGATATGTTAAATAACCATTCCTCCAGAGGTTAGCTGCAAAACTATTGCTATGCAAAATAGCTCTCAATGGCCTGGCTCCATTCATCCCTTCCCCCTGGGGGGGGGGGTGAGGACATCTTATATGTTTCTCCAATATTTCTATACACTTTGACTTCTGGACACCTTTCCAAATCTGGTTTTTTGGGAGCCCCCCCTAGCTGCACCCTGTATCAGTGGGATGCCCTTTTCCTTCTCTCTTCTGTGGCAAGTTCCTGGCTGTCTATCCTTTAAGGCTCAAGAGCACCTTTCTGATCCGTTTCTCGGAGTTGATAGCCCTGGGCACCGTGTTTGCATAGCCCTTGCTACTCTGTGAATGGCGCAGGAGAGCCCTCTGTATGTCTGTACCACTAGGATTCAGGCCCCATAGTGAGTGCCAGGGGCTGCACCTTTGAAACTGTGATGTCTAGTCCATGGAAGATAATAGTCAGTGAGTAATTGTATGATAAGCAATATTAAGAGAATGAGTGGCACTATGAGAATGATTTATCTTGAGGACAGTATGGGGAATGGAGCATACATATTATTAGAAATGTGGTCAGATAAAGGTTGGAATGAACTTTGACCAGTGTCTGAAAACTTGGATGAGGATTTCAGATTTGGACCAAAGAACAGTTTTCCACTGTTCAAATTTTATTTTATTTTATTTATTTTAAATATTTTTTACTTTGAACAAAAGTATAATATGATGAAAGCATCTTTAAGGAAGATTAATTTGACCCATTGAGAAAATATGTAAGTCAGAAGTCTGTTCACATTAACTTAAGCACAATTTGGGTAGATGGATTGAAAAGTGGATGGGTAGATGGTTGTGTAATGGATGAATGGCTGGCTGGTGAGTAGACAGATGGACTAATCAATGGACAAATAGCTAGATGGACAGATGAATGAATGGAATACATACAGGGAAGTAAAGCATCGAGATTTTACAGCAGATTATCTAACAATAGCTTTATTACTGATGAGCATTAAGGAAATGAAAGAATTATGTGGAAAGAGGTTGAGATGTGTTTGCAAACTTGAAGTCACAGGGAGATAATCATTTTTTTTTCTAAAAATGCTCAGTTATTAGAGACAAAAGACCTGATGACTTTGATGTCCTTTCATGCATTTTGGCCTGTGAATGTGTTGCCCTAGTGATAGCACTTCTAGAATATCTAGCATTCTCAGAAGTATGGCTAACCAAGCAAAAATGTATATTATGTAAGTGTAAATTTCTATATACTTCCTATATAAAATAAGATTCTTTACTAAGCCCAGTAAATAGGAAAACGTTGTTTCTAAGCACAATGTGAAATGTTGAGAAAGCTCCAAAGAGCCCCAAACATCTATGTACAATTAGAATAATCCAACTGACCTACAGCTTCACATACTGAGGGTTTCATCCTCAGTGAGGAAGGCCCAGCTTGAGGCTTGGACTGTAGCGAGTAGGGAAGACTAGTGGTCAGAGCTGAGCTGAATAACTCCTCTGTTCAGGTTTGCCTCTTCCTCAGCCGTGGCTGTAACCAACCCTTCATGCTGCCAGTGAAGGTAAATATATTCAGCTGTAAGATTGGGAGTCAGAGGGTTCTCCACCTTGGCTGCCCAAGACAACACCCTGGGCAGTTTTTAAAAATTAGCCACGTCTTACCTACCCCATACTGATTGAATTAGAAGCTGTGAGAGTCGGACTTCTTAGCTGGTGTAAGCTCTCTGAGTTTATTTTCGTGGGGAGCCAATATGGAGAACTAAGCTTGCATGCGGATGTGAATTGCTTGGGGACCGTGTTAAAACACAGATTCTGACTCGGAGTCTGGGGTGGCCCTAAGAGTCTGCTCCTGGGTGGTGCTGTTGCTGCTGCTGAGACCACATGCTGATCAGCAGGGGCCTGGTGCGGTCAGGACAGAAATACTTCGCTGTTGTGGTTGTTGAATCCCGGTTCTCGCCTCTGAGCGATTGACTTACTCTACTCATCTGCTTCTCTGTGTCGTCCTCCCCCTCCTGTTTTTGAAGTTTAGGTTTCTAACCTTAAAAAACACTTGTTTAGTCTTCTGTTCTTTAAATAACTAGACTATAGCTCCATCTTCTGGCAAGTAACATACCTACAGTTTTTGTTTTTCCCTACAGTATTTTTAGGTGTGGACAGAAAATTTCCAAGGCTTTGCCGGAGTAGAGTGAGATGACCACGCAGAGGGACAGCTTCTGTGTCTTTCTTTTAAACAATCTCGTCTGTTTACAGATACTTCGCAATAATTGTCTCTGTTTTTCTAACACCAAAGGTGGAGAATATGCTGGATTTTTGCGAAGATTTTGAGGCTGGTAGCACTGCTGTTGTTGGGATCTAAATTATTTGAGGGAGCAGACACTGGAATTGGGGACCACGATATCCTCTCTGGGTATCTCCTGCAAAGAAGAGGTAGCATAATTCCTCTGTGCATGGAAACCCAAGGGCTCCAGAAATAAGCACCCTCTCTGACACTCATCTCTGCTCTAACTGCAAAATGTACTATTTCTCTTGGATGCGTCTGACTCACTAACATCTTTCTAACTGACTCTTAGAGACCCTTGCAACGCCTCCCGATGCTTCAGGCCCTCACACCATCTCTCCCTCTTGCTCTTGTGAATTTCATCTTCCAGTGATTGGATTTTCATTATAGTTCAGGGCTAAGTGCATGTTCTGACCACGAGAGTGATTCTGGCTAGCTGGTCCATCCTGAGAGTTTAGGGCTCCAAACCCTGTTTTCCAAACTGCTCAGTGTAAAACCCCAGCACTGGGATGTCGTGTGAGTAGGACCCTGGATCAGGGCTCCCAGGGACCTTATTTGTAGGTGATAGGAGGAAGGTGTGTGTTCAGTCTGTAGACAGGCTCATCCTGACCAAGTTCACACCAACATCTGTGGACAAGCTTCCCCAGACCAGGGCCATTCTTCCTAAGTCAAGGGCAAGTCAACCCTCCAGGGTGAAGAGAATGAGGAGACCAAAAATATATCTGAACCCCCAAACTGTTTTTTAATACTTACACCACTTCAATGAGGATGTTTTCTGCAATGCTCAATTTCTGCAATCTGGGGATAAATTAAGAAGCATTGTGTTTACATAAAATTTCAGTCCCCTAAGGTTGAGAATAGGCTGGGAAGAGGGCAGAAGGCCAATCAGTCAATGATGGTGCTTATCAAAATTCAGTCTCGAGATCTTGTTGAGATAAACTAGGAATTTAACTAACCAAACAAGGCAACTGTGCATACTCCCTTTTTCCAACTCACAGTACTCGTTCGTGGTAACGCCAGGGCAGCTGTCTTAGTCATTTCAGATTGTCACAACAGAATACCATAGACTGGGTGGCAGATAAACAACAGAAACCTATTCTTCCTAATTCTGGAGTCTGGGAAGTCCAAGATCAAGGCATCAGCCAGTTCCGTGTCTGGTGAGCACTCCCTTCCTGGTTCACGAACCTCTGCAGTCTTTTCACAGTGTCCTTGCGGGGCAGCAGGGGGAGAACTCTGATTGCTCCACCCTCACTCCCTAAGCACCTGCCAAAGGCCCCGCCTCCTCATACTATCGGTTGGACCGTTAGGATTTCACTGTGTGAATTTCAGAGGAACACCTTTAGCCCACAGCAGTGGCTAACACCCATTAAGTCAGCCAGCCCCTACGATAGGTCTAGAAGCTGGATGTCTAGCTGCTTAGTCTGTAGCCAGACAAGTGTATCAACATGTGCGTCCAGCTCCCCTAAGTGAAACATTTCAGTGACTCTTGTCTTTTGCAAAATAAAGCCCATGCTCCTCAACGTACATTGCCTGGTGTACAACTCAGGTCGCCCACCACTCCTGCCTCATGGTTCAAAGGCTGAATGGAGCGTAGTGTTTCTACGGCGTGTCTTGCTGTCTTTATCCTAAAACTTCTATTTCCACTCATCTTCCAAGACAAAGTCCGAGTCTCATCTATAGGAAGCCCTCATCTAATCCCCAAATTTGGGCTTAGAGTGTCTCCTTCGGCCATTCACACTGCTCAGCAGGCGTCTCCAGCACAGCATTTACCGTCTTTAATGAGCTCATTTATTGTGTCGTTCTCCTCCTGAGCCTCCGTCTGTGCATGCGGCCACCCAGGGGCAGCCAAATATGTGTTCATTAAGCTAATTAGGTATTTCTTAGGGGTTGTTCCGAGTCAGTTTCAGATACTTGTTTCTTAACCTCTTCCTCGCATTACTTTTGATCTTCCTCAGGCATTTCCTATTATGTGGGCAGTTCTTCCTGTGCACTTGATAAGGACCCTGAGATAATACCTGTGATAGTAGCCCTGGGACAAGGCTTGCTGTGTAACACATCTGAGTGTTTCAGCTCACACGCGAGTCACAGTGCTTTGAGGAAAACTCATGTGCTCTTGGAGCCGACCCCTCCCCAATGGCTTCTCAATATCCCCAAATCATTGCATTTTATGAGCAGCACATAGAACTTCCTGTTGAGGACAGTATCCTCTCTGTGTCGCCCATCTTTCGTTCCCTCCCATAAAACTGCGTCTTGCACAGGGCGGGTGAACGGCTGAATCCTGTTTATCTCCCTCTGGAACAATCTACCTTATTTTCTCAAAAGTTGTTTATTTTCTCTCCCACCCTGTTCCCCAACACCTGGGGCTGGAACGGACAGTTTCGTCTCTCCAGACAAATACCTAGTCTCCCCATATCTTAAAACGCTCTGTGGTCAGTGTGGTGTTACACCTACAACTGCAGGTATGAGAGCCCTCTGCAGAGTGCAAGGGGGTTCACTTGTAAGCTGTTTTTTCATTCACAGAAAACTGGCTTCTCCCACGAGAGTTGCGGCTTTTGCATTTGGCACACGGAGACTTGCCAGTGAATAGCAGTTGTATAAATGACTGAGTATGTTTAAACAAAATGACTCTTCCTGGTGAAGTGGTATTTGTCTCACTGTTCGGTTCTAGTGAATACATTGTCTCTGTTAAAGCCCTGAAGTAGCTTATACTGGAGGTAACGGCAGAGTTCACAGAACTGACTTAACTGTGTGTTAGACCTTTTTACGTCACCCACCTGGGCTGACTTAGAACAATGCAATCCTTTCATTCAGACACACCGTTTTGTTTGTTTGTTTGCTAATGATTATATTGTAGAAAGATATATTTCAAAAAGCATTGTGAAAGAACAAATTATAGAATGACTGAATGCGATGCACGGCTACATGTGTTATCCCTGTACAACTGTGGAAAGCGCTATTCTCAGAGGTTGTGCTGTCAATGGCGCCTCCTACAGGTGGGCAGTGCAAAACTGCCAACTTTAATTGATACCCCTTCCCTCAAAAGAACTGGTGATAATTAGGTGTTCCAACCAGCACAAACTGAAAATGTGCAAAAACAGAATGGTGTCGCTCAAGCCTTCTGGGGAAATTTTAGATTAAGGAAATAACCTCAAAATGCTTTGCATTTCTGTATCTTCGAAGCTGTGAAACACCTAGTACTGTCTGCAGAGCAGAAGCAGCCGAAATCGGGAGGTGCGCTCGACCACAGCCACAGATGGGAAGGAATAATGAGCATCAACAGTTCATATTGCTCTAGGAATATGAAGCTGAAAAATTATTTTTCTAGCAAGTCATTTAGAAATTTTTAAGACAATGGTTTGTCATTAAAATGACTTCTAGACATAAAAGATCACTTGAGATAATCCTCAACTGACTTGATACCAAGGCCCAGTATGGGAAGAAAGAAAATGACTCAGTATGTAGGTAGTATTATGTCTAAAGCTATGTCCAAATTTTACACGAAGCAAAATACGTCCTTTGGTGAAACCATAGGATTAGTTATAATAGTTAAGGATAGAATATTATTACTAAATTTGTAGCAAGCACATGATGAAACAGAACTTTTATTTTTTATTTTATTAAAGAACTTTTAAAAAAGATTTTATGTGTTTTTAGAGAGAGGGAAAGGGAGAAAGAGGGGGAGAAACATCAATGTGTGGTTGCCTGTCTCACACCCCCTACTGGAGACCTGGCCTGCAACCTAGGCATGTGTCCTGACTGGGGATTGAACCCAGGACCCTTTGGTTTGCAGGCCAGCACTCAATGCACTGAGCCACACCAGCCAGGGCATGAAGCAGAACTTTTAAATGATAAGTTTGGATGAAATAGGGAACAAAAGACCTGCACTGGCTTCTATAACAACTGGTATAACTGTGATAATTATAAACTACACTTTAGTCCTCACACCCTCAAGTGTGATTTAATGAACAGATTAACAAGGAGCAAAAAAAAAGAAAGAGACTAACATTTAGAAAAGGCCTATTTTATGCCATATACTATGCTAGATATATAACTATTACTGATTCCTTTAATTATCATAATTACCCTGAGAAGTACACATTGCCCTCGTATTTCATTAAACATGTGCTGAATTTCTACAAGATTATAAATGCTCATGATCACCCAGTTAGAACTCCCAATTTATTTTTAACTCAAATATTGTGCTAATTCTACCATACTAGGATGACCCCTCAAATATAGCACGGTAGGTATAAAATTTAGGGTTATTTTAAAAGAGATGAAAGGAACTAAAATAAGAAGCAACAAACTCTGTCTACTGGTAAAATACTATTTGCTGTGGTTGCTAATGGCCTAAATGAGGCACGTTACCCATTTTTTTTTAATAAGATGTTGTTTATTTAAAGCAAAGGAATTTTGAGGGTCAGATTTGATAGGTTCTTACTCAGGACTTACTGCTTTTTTTTAAAAAAATTTTATTTAGTTAGTTTTCAAGTACAGTTTTTTTGTCTATTTTTCCCATCCCAGCCTCCCCCGCCCCTTGCTCCCCACCTCCCTCCCATTTCCACCCCCCTTAGTTCTCGTCCCTGTGTCCTTCCTATTTGTTCCTCCAAATCCCTCCCCCATTTTCCCCTTAACTTCCCTTCCTTCGCCCCTCGCACCTTACCCATTTTTAAAGCTCATTGGGTGCTGCTTAATAAAAAGACCCTTTGTTTTCTCTTTGCTCAAGTCGCTTTCAGAAATGATCTTTAGAACTGTCTTGTACTTACCATGACAACCGTTTCTCTAAATGTCACATTGACTTAAAATGCTCCCAAAATGTTCATGAGTGAGAGAACTATTTGGTTTGGACAAAGATATGGACATGGAAATTAAAAGTGTCCAAGTAAGATTAGATACCACCAACTGGAAAAGTTACACATGTGTATTATAAATAATGGGGAGCCTGTGCTGCTTTTGTTTCCGTTAAAAGTTTTTTCCATCAAGTCATACTTCTCTCCTACTGTCCTTATTTCATATCATGCAAAGACAATAGTAATCTGCAGACGAAAGTAAAAATTAATGTTAAATTACATGGGCTGACTAATAAGTTCCCTGCACGGATTTTCATATAGTGAGGAACGATGGTGAAACTAACAGGTACTGTGCATAAGCATTTGTTTCATGCTAAACTCTGTGAGAGCCCCTCAAACATTATTGCATTTAAATCCTGGAAACATCATTGAGCTAGGCTTTCTTGTCTCTGCATTAAGGAGGAGGGAGCTGAACTTAATGAAATGGAGGAACCTGCCAGAGTTACCCAGGACAGACTGAGGTCTGGTCTGGGTGTTGGCCCAAGACAGTGTTTTTAACCACCGCTATCATCTGTTTAGAATTGGGTATTATTTTGCCTACCAGGATTTATTATTTTTATTTTTTAAATAAGCAGCTAATACTTGGAAATTTCTTCCCATTATTTTCTTTTTTTTTCTTTACAGGGAACCAAAGTCCTGCAGATGTTCATGTGGTATCTGAATCCACGGCAAGTCTTTGATCTTTCTCAGGAAGGGCCAAAAGATGCGTAAGTCTGGAAATACCCTCCGTGGTCCGTACTATTTTAGGCAAGTGAGAAGGACTTCCTGCTCTGGTGTTATTTGGTTCCCTTGTGAAATATTTTCTAACCGTCTCTCATCTACTTTCTCATCCATCCTGTCGTTCCTTTAAAACCCTACCTAACGTTTCCCCTCTTACCCTTTCTTCATTGTGTTAATTCCCTTCAAAACCCATCTTCTCGGCTGTTAACTCAGTGAGTGTTTCTGGTGTGTTGGCTGTGTCTGAATGTGCAGCTGTAGATTGGGAGCAAGCCTGGGAGCTGAGAAAGGTCCGTCACTTTTGCTTATGCATGCACAACTTTGGACATGTCCATTCATAGAAATGGCAGTGTGTCTCTGCAGACTGCAGCCATGTTTGTTGCAGAATATATTTGTGTGTTTGGATTAGAGGTTCTGCGTGCACATCTGTGTCCATTTGAGAGACTGACTGATTAATTGATTGTACCTATGGATTTCACATCGGAGAGGAGAGACATTTTAATTCCCGCTCAATCCCGTTCTGAGCTTCTCAGAAATAGCATGATCTGTTTCTGTCAAGACTGTTGAGAATAAAGTCTTGATGTAGGTGACGTGCATCTCATTTCTCCCCTGGGGTGCAGGGAAAGGGCAGAGACATTGTCACGGCTCTCTGGTTCCCTTGTAAAGCCCACCTATTAAGATGCTTTGAATGTCATCTGATGAAGATTATAACTTAAGAGATACTCATTCTTTTTAAATAGACAACTATCAGACACAAAGAAATATCAGCTCATTACACCAGACAGCCGACAGGAACCTGTTAACTGTAATGAATGTATTTTTCCCTTTGCTTTTGACCCTCTGGATAGGGACCCTATGGATAGTTACAATGCCAGATTTACAATGTATTCAAAATTGTATTAAGTGATATTTTGCTTTTTGTAAGACTGTTATAAAATAAAGCTTGTGCTCTAAAAAATACTGGCTTAGGTAATTTCTAGGTAAACATAATTCCTGTAGGAAATCAAGAAATTATGTATATTTAAGCACACAGAACATTTCAATGTAAAAATTAATCTCTGCTGACATCCTCTTAATCTGTGAACACTGTTGCCACTAGAGGGCGCCATGAGACTTCTCTTTTTTTGTTTCTTTCTTTTTCTTCTGTCTTTGGATATACAGGGGCAAATCTGGTACCCTGCCTTTTGCCCTTACATAGGCTTAGTTTTCTTAAGATTGTATTACTTTAGTTAGACTGTAGGTGTATGCTTCATAGATTGGCATAAAGAACATGGCAGGACAGAAAATATTTTCAAAAAATATTATTTGATTTGAATAGATGTAGTTTTCTAGAACAGAGCCATTAACATCTTTACTTCGGCAAATATTTTAGCAGACAGAAATGGTGTCACGGTTTTCTTAAGAGGCAACATGGAAAAGAAAATGATCTAATTTTTGGCAGCCAAATTTAAAAATAAAGAAAAATCAGGGACTGTTCCCCCTTTGGACGGAGGCATATATATGGGTTTGGCTGTCAGTGAGTTGAGAGGCGGAAGGAACTGGGGTGGTCACAGTGTGAGGCATCCCTCCCCGCCTCTTTGAAGAAGTTTGCCCAGGATCCCGAGTGGGCAGTTTAGGTTTGAAACAGTGAATAAACCCACAAAAAGCTAATAAAAGACAAGGGGGAGATATCTAAGGCCTGCTGATTGCCAGTTGATGATGATTTTCTCTGAGAACAGAGAAAGGACAATGATGGGGAAAGAAAAAGAAGAAAGGAAGTCACAGCCAATGAGGGAGATAACGCGAGCTGACCCAGTAACAGGAATTATGGGACATAACACCGTTGGCCATCCTAGAACCCCCTTCCAGGGTTGGCTATTTAAAAATGAGCTTTGCTGCTCACCTCTGATCCAGCCGTTGGAGGCAGTCCTCTAGTGATCACTTGGTATGATCTCATGATTATACATTTTCTCCAGGGGATGTCCCTTCACCCCCATTTTTCCCTGTGTTTTCTCTGTGATGTGGATAGTGATGTGCTTTGCTGCTAACTTTTTCTTCCATTTCTTCTGCAGGCTTGAGCTGTATAGGAAGGTACCAAATCTGCGAATTCTGGCCTGTGGTGGGGATGGAACGGTAGGTCCTTGAAATAGAATCCATCTCTCACCCCTACTTCTTCCACCTTTCTTTTGTTTTCCTTACAACAGTTCTTTTCACTCATTCCCTCTTCCCTCCCTTTGCCACAGTCTTTCCAGTGCCCTAAGGCATCATATGTCTCTGTCGTGTGAGTCAAAACCATTCAGGGTTAGGGGGGCTTTGTCGTTATCCTCACAAATTCAAACTTAGTCTTTCTAAAGTGCACCCCTCCCTCCGCTCTGCTATATCCTCTCCTATTTCGAGAGGTAGGGATGTGGTCGGGCCACCAGAATGAAGACGACGGACAACTATGTTCTTCTGAAAACACAAACTGACCTGTTCAACTGGTTCTTAATAGTTTCTCACAACCGTTACAGAGAAGTATGTGCACACGGTAGAATTACTGCAATTTTTTCCAGCGGAAAGAAAACGTAAACTATTGGCTGACATTGGGTTGTCTTAAAGATCCTGGGTTTGGTTCCATTTGTGGTCATTTTTGAAGAAAAGACGGAATTGGGCTGAAATTTAATGGGTATACTTTCCTCCGTTCATGTGTCTCATCTATTTCTCCATTTGCCCTCTATGTCTGTTGATATATGTATGTCGATATATCAACATACCATGACACGCTGATTCTGTCTTTTTATTCTGTCTTTGAGCTCTGCTCTCATAGGGCCCAGGCTTTTACTATGAACCGTCTGTGGCTTTCCTCTAATTTCTCGAATTAGAATCTTATTCTCAAAGTAGCGATGAAATCTCCTCATTTTCTTCCCTCTCACACATGAGCACTTAATGCAATGTTGCATACACACCATACACCAACAAATGAAATGGGGGAAAAAACAAGTCCTGGTCCTTCAGGAGACTCTGGGAGAGAAAGACGTTGTTGCGTGCATGTAACAACACTGTTTGCCATTCTGAGAGCTTCGCAGTGCGCATTACTAGCTTATAAGATTTAAATCGTACAGCTTATAAAATTGAGTCTGACAGCAAAGAAGCCAAGCCTGTTTCCCCTTGTTTAACCCACTGTTTTCCAAAATTATTGGACTGTGAAATTTTTTTCTCCCACAATACCAATTACATGTCAATCCATTGTAGTGTAGGTAAGATAATGTGCAATTTTCCCAACTTTCTTTAGTAACAATTAGGTCCAAACAAATCCTCTGTGGAGAAATATATATTATTGATTAAATTGCTAGATGATAAATCAGTTCATAGATACACAGTCCTCTTCCTCGTTCCACCACCCCCCAGCTGGTTACTGTCAATCAGAAGATAAACTCATTTGTGGCCCTTTACTCTGGCCGTCTGCTTTAGTTTAGAATCTCCTTGCCTCCCTATGTGTCTCAAGCCTCCCACTCATTCTTTTGTCCCCTGAATCACAGTGACAGCAGCACGCAAGTTGAGGATATGCCTGGTGCCCGGAATTCATAGTTCTTCCTCTTTCTTAAGTGACCGTGACCTCAAGTCCACGTCAGCTGCCTATCCCATCCTCGTGTCTGGGGCTTCCTCATGGGGTTGGGTGCTCCACCTTCCAAACTTCCCCATCATTCGCTGAACCTCCCATCACCCGTGCCGCCCCCCCCCGCCCCGCACTGCTTTCTTCTTCCTTCCCTCTACTCAGCAGATGCGTAGGAAGCACTGTTTTTATTCTACATTATATGGTATTAAGGCATTCTCTGAAATGAAATAAGTATTTAAAACCACGGGATTTTAAAGTGTACAGGACAAAGAGAAGACAGCCAAGTTCAGACATTTGTGAACACCTATAATTATGGAGTCTGAGCCAAAATTCGAAAGGAAAATGAAAAGATAGAAGTAGGAGGTAGTCTATTCTGTCAAGGAAACAAGAAGAAAAAACAGGAGTTTCAAGAAAGAGGGAGTGGTTATACCCTTCAAGAGAGACTGGGGAAGTATCCTTGAATTTGGAGACTAGGAAGGAACTGGCGGTTTGCAAGAAAACAGCTTCAACAGGGTGTCTGGGGCTGAACCCAGAGTCATGAGTAGGCGGGACTCGGTGCCTTACTAATGAGTCCTAATGACCAGATCCAGTCCCAGCACTGAGTCCCTATGAACACACTCTGGTGCCATAATGTCCTTCTTGACTTGTAGACTCTTTGGTTTTCCTCCTTTTCTTATCATACCTTTTCTAGCATTTCTTCTTTAATGATAGTAGAATTAACAGATAGTCTGCAAAGCTTAAATATAACTTTTCTTTTATGTTCTAGATACTTTTTTTGTCTGAGGGGCCTAACCTCGGTTTTCACACCCTTCCACATAACTCACGACTGCTCCGGGCATTTAGATGTGGGTCCCTTGTCCTAAAACAAAAGCAGCACATCTATCCTTTAGCTGCTGAGGCATGCTTTCGAACTAATGATTTCTGCCTACAGTGACCTCTGTGGTCCAAATGGCTCAGAATCAAAACTCTGATTATTTGGTGCCTTATGTAAAACCGGGGAGGATTCCTTTTAGTTTACTTTGTTACAAGAAAGTCTGTGGTGAAAGGTAAATATATGTAATCTATAAAATGTTTATCAAGGTATGTGATTGGTGTCTTCAATTTTATCAGTTGAGAATATGGAACTTAGAATTTTTATGGGTGGGGGGTGGACAAAGTTTGCATAAAAAAGAGGCACCCTGACAGGTACATGAAGAAAAATTGCTGGC
The DNA here is from genome assembly GCF_021234435.1 of Artibeus jamaicensis. NCBI lineage: Eukaryota > Metazoa > Chordata > Mammalia > Chiroptera > Phyllostomidae > Artibeus > Artibeus jamaicensis. The sequence continues at coordinate 212,265 of NW_026522040.1, forward strand.
TTTAGGGAAGGGAAGTATAATTATCGAGAACGTCAGGTACGTGTTTGCCATAAGGTATTTAGCCCTCAGTTAACATGCCTGTCACTACAAAGGCTGTCGGAATTCTGTCAGTACAGTGACGAGGTTCAAGGAGGAATCAGAAGTGGCAGAGTTTTGACTGATCAAGATGAGGAGATATTAACCATCAATCATATTGATTTAAATGTGCAAAGTACTACTTAATATATAGACATCTTGCACGGATTTGGAAAAACGTTCTTAGGCTTCAGTGTTAGTTTAGTTTTATGTTACTAACAAATACAAGGAGGCAGATGATGGATCTTTCAATGGTGCTGTGGGAGGTGAAAGAGGGGGGTCTGCCCCTATGTCTGTGGTCTTCGGCGGGTTCCCTGACTTCTTTTGGGACATTCTAGATCTGCATAGGATACAATGGGGCCTCCGAGGTTCTTTACAGCTGTAGCTTTATAAATCGTATTGACCATTGCTGTTCAAGAGAACTGTAATGTGAGCCACATTTCAAATTTAACTTTTCTAGAAGGCACTTAAAAAGAATGAAAAAGAAGCAGGTGAATTTTTTTCCTTTTTATTGAATTGATTGGGGTGACCCTAGTTAACATGATTATGTCAGTTTCAGGTGCATAATTCCACAACACATCATCTGTATACTATACTGTGTCCTCACACATTTTTATTATACAGTTTATTTAACCTAACATGCCTAAAATATTATCATCTCAAAATGCAGGCAACATGAAACTCATTAATGAGCTATTTTATGTTCAGTTTGCACTGTCTTTGAAATCTGGCATGTGTTTTATAGTTACAATGCCTCCAATTCAGAGTAACCACTTTCCAGTGCTCAGTCACCGCGTGTGGCCAGGGGCTGCACGCTTGTCTCTCCGTAATGGGTTAGCAGGATCCTCAGGTTGTCACATAGGTGCAGGAATCACACGAGCTGGTCCCATCCTTGATCTAACTCAGCTGACTCCAGCCTTCATGTTTATAAACTGAAAGTAGTCATTCTGTGGTCATGTAGTAAATGGGTATTCATTCCCTTTGTTGGCCACATTTCCACCCATCCAACTTGGCTGAAATACTGAAGAGCACGTGAACCTGGACACTAAAGGCACACACATGTACCCTCCTCTTCTGATGGCACCTTCAGGTGTGACATGATCCCTAGCTATCTGGCTCTGACCTTGATGAGGTGGGCTGGACCAACAGATCCATCTGTAATCATGTTAATGTCTTCCCAAAGGCCTAGAATTAAGTTGACTCTAGCCACCCCCTTTATGTGTATTTCTTGTTCAGTTGGCTTCTCTAGGTGAGTTACACCCTGAACAGTTGGCATCCCCAGCCCTTGACTCCCTGCAGCCGTAGCAGGGAAGAAAATAGTGTGTCCCTTTACTTGACAGGGGCAAGCAGCTCATTCCAAGTCCCTCTGCTCCCCTGGGCTCAGCCTCTCCCAGGTAAAATGGGATGTATCCCATCCTCTGCCGAGACAAAGCACGTGGTACCCCTCAGTAATAGCCATTGTGATAAGTCATTTGAACTTTCTCCTTCAAAAAGCTCACACCTGGACTCTTACCTTGATTTTATTAGGGCTGATTTTCAACATCTCTTTTAACACGTGGGGACTTTTTAAACTCCTCAGTGCAAATATAAATTAAAATACAAAGGGGAGAATCATAGCGAACATATTAGAAAGGGACACCCCGTTGTTAAATGCTGCCTTGATTATCTTTCAGAATTCAGAAACTTTGCCCTGTTTTTCTCTGGTTTCTCAGTATGCATATCTTCCATTTTTCTTCCTTCAGGGAATATAAGAAAATGCAAAGTATGTCCTGTTCAAAGATTTCAATTCACTGCCCTCTCCACCCTTGAGCCATTGCTAATGTTACCAACTATGAGAATAGTGCTCCAGATGAACTTGGGGGACATTCAGTGTCAGCTAATGCCGAGCGTGGACAGGAGGTGGCAGCATTGGCCAGCTGCTACTGCAGTGGCCTGGTTAGGCTGTTTGGGGACAAACCTGGGGGAGCTGGGATTCCAGATCCTCCTGTCTCACTCTTCCTGACACAAAAGAAGGAAAGGACTCTACAAATTGGGAAATGATTTCACCCAATTGGGATAATTTCCTTCCATTATGGTGGAAAATACGCCGAGTGCTAGGTATTGCAATTGATTAAGTCATTTAACTGAAGAGGTAAAGGCCCCAGCAGACCCAGTCCCTGCCCCTGAACTTGCTGTCTGGACCTCTATCAGGGACCGGTTCCTGGTTACCAGGAAGGGAGGGCCTCCAATGAACAGCTCCGAGCCTAGAGGTATTTTATGCACTTTTGCTCAAAGTCCTTTGAAAATTATTTGTATTTAATATGCTGTGAATTAATCCCCTGACCTTCCCATCTGTTAGGATTCTTTCCCTGATCTAGAATTTTTCTTTGCAGGCTCATTTCCAGATTCTTTTCTTTCTTTGCATCTTTTCTTTTTTCTTTTCTCTTCTTTTCCTTCTTTCTCTTTTCCTTCTCTTTCTCCCTCTTTTTTAGGTTGTACTTATTTCTAGAAAGAGGGGAGATGAGGGAGCAAGAGAGGGAGAGAAATATTGATGTGCAAGAGAAACATCAATCATTTGCCTCTTGTTTGCACCCCAACCAGGGACAGAACCTGCAACCCAGGCATGTGCCCTGACTGGGAATCAAACCAGCATCCTTTTGATCTGCAGGATGATGCCCAACCCACTGAACCATAGCAGCCAGGGCTCCTTTCTAGTAGTTTGAATGGTTTCCAGGTATCTGAAGCTATTTTTCTGTGTGTGGCTAAGGCTCCCATCCTGAGGACATGTCAGGGTGTTTCAGCTATGTCTGAGCTAGTGGGAAATTGGACGAACTATTAGACAGGCTTTCTCCCTCCAGCCCTAACAGGTCTCAACTTTCTATGGGCTATGGCCCCAGGCTGTGTGGTTCTTTACACTTTTATTTTGGGGGCCAAGAGGGAGCCTGGTTCCTACCCTTATTCCCCATCATCATCGGACAGAAGCCAAACTTCTGGCTTCCTCTGCTTGCACCTTTGTGTTTTGTTTGTTTGTAGCCCAGGAAGGTTTTTCTTCTTCCATGGTTGTGTCTAGAGTGAAATGGAATATTGAAAGTGTGAACTCATAACATGCTCTTTACCAAAAAAAGAGATGCCTATTTCAATTAACCATAAGGAAAAAAAGTTTTTAGTTTAAGTCTACCCCAAAGAGACTGGACCGACTTGTGAGTAGAACCCACAAAGTGGAGGCTACATGGTAGCTCTGAGACATTTTAAAGAGCCTGCTCTCTTCTCCCTTCTCAGAATGGGGTGGTCAATTAGATCGCCACTGAGTCGCATTGCGGCGTTATGGAGAGTCTGGGTCTGCTCCGGGCTATTTGCGCTTGTGGTCAAAGATCCCTGATTGCTGGGATTTCTGAGTTTTCACATCCTTTTTAGTGACCTTTAAACTTCCTTTTTGTACTGCATTAAAGGTGCCTCCTTTTACTGAGTTTCGTGTGTGCTTTCAGCAGCTCCAGAACCACATGTAGCCCAGTCACCGGCCACAGTTGAGCATCTGGTGTTTCCGCCCTTTGACGTCCGTATTTGATAGGAAGCTTTGTTAGTATTGCATGTGAACGAAGCGTTGGAAGTGCCAGGGCAGAATCTAAGGAGTTGTCTACGAGTGAACTTCCCAGCTTGGGGGAAGGGAGGGCCTTTTTGACACTTGTAGAGAGATCTGGATTTCTGATTTACCAGACTGGGGAAACATCTGTGCTATACCTTTCTGGAAGGTTAACACAGTGTGAGACTTGTTGATAGACAGGCATGGTTTTCATCCTGGGAAGCAACCATTGTGGAGGAGAAAAGGTTTAAGGTAGAAATGAACAGATTTGATATGACTCCCACTCTTCATACTATTTACTCTTGAGCCAATGACATGACCTCTCTGCACCCCAGTTAATAAATAGATAAGCAAATTAACTGGATTTGAATAAGCAATTTCTACGTTTCTTCAGTGCTCCAAAGATTCCCAAAATGCATGCATGCCACTGTTTCCAGGATAGTCAGGTTCTGTTTAGAGCTAGGTTTAGTTTTCTGTTTAAAGGCTCCCTGCACCCGAGTGGCTAAGAGGTTGGCCTTTGATGGTTGGCATACTTGACTTTGAACGCTGGCTACCACATCAGTGATGCGACATTAGGGAGATCACTGGACCTTCCCAGTGTCAGTGTCCTTATCTACAAAGTGGAGATGAAAATGACATCTACCTCGTAGAGTTGTTTTGAAGTGTAATGACAGTTCATTAGAGAACCTTGCTCAGGGACCAGCACATAGAAATCAACCAGCAGCTCACTCTTTTTGTCCATTAGAATCTCTGTGAGAGCAGGAATTCTACCTTATCTGTCTTAGCCCAGCTCATTTATGTTTTTATTTCAATTGCTTAGTTTTTTATTGATTTGTTTATTTATTTATTTTTGGCAGGGAGAAAAAGTCGTTTTATTTTAATTTCACACTTCAAATTCATACATAAAAAAGAAAGAGTACATACTTACAATGCATCAGCAGCTGCAGAGCAGGCCATGCAAAATGGAGGAAAGAACAAAAATTTCCCAAATAATCAAAATCGGAACTGTAGCTTATCAAATTCTGTTATTTATATGCAACAATGTTCAATAAATATAGTGTTAAAATACAATTTTCAAAAAAATTTTCCAAAAACTTGACTCACAAATATGTAATCAGTACGTGTCAAAATTTATAATGCAATATACAGATGACATATTATAGAATTACATACTTGAAACCTATATTTTATTAACCAATGTTAATGAAGGAACCAACAAAACCGTAATGCTGACTTTTTTTGAGAAGTAAAAAAAAGAATTTTGTACTTTAAACCAAAGTAAATTTTCTAAGTTTGAGACAAAATTGGTTTAGGTCCCCGGGAGGACTAAAACTATAACCTTTAAAGTAATCTTTTCAACATTTGTTTCTCCATAGGACAGAAATTTTCAAGTTAACCTGTAGTTATATGGTCCTTAGGCCTGTTAAATACTGCTCTAGTATGACATTGTGAGGATATTCATGTTTGTTTTTGCTCTTTTCAAGTTTGGGATAATTTCTCTAAATAGTTACAGTAAGGCTCACTCTTAGAAAAAAAATCACACAGGAATATAATTCTAGTATATAAGTATTTTAATTCTAGTATATAAGTACTAGGTCTAGCCCTAATTATGTTTCATAATGCTTCATTAAGGGGAATATAAGGGTATTTAGGAAAATACCACCAATTTCTAAGACAGTATGATGGAAGGGAACTATTTAACTGGTGCTCACATGGGCCATGTACCATATTAACAGCTTTTATACATATTTTACTCTATAAACAATCTCGTGAGACAGGTATGATTATCTCCATTTTGAAAATCAGGTAAATGAGCCTCAGTAATGTTAGATAATGTAATCAAGATTACAGAGCCAACATGAGCCAGAACTGAAATTCAGTCTGATTCTGAGTCCTGCATCCCCTCTAGTGCCCTGTGTTATATGCTTCCCTACATTTTAAACTCTCTTAAACTGTCAAGTTCATTTCCAGTTAAACACACAGACGAATGGGTCTAGTTTTGCTTATATGACAGAGAGTGTACAAAACGGTCCATTTCCCTGTGAGATCCTTGCCACTTTGAAACTGCCTGAGATAAGAGGTCTTTCTGGACACTGGATTGAAATATATATATATATATATATATATATATATATATATATATATATATTTTTTTTTTTTTTAAAGAAAAATAAAAGCCTTTGAGTTTGCTGTTTAAAGCTGCCTCCTCCCAGGCTGTCTTCCTTGTAACTTACCTATCTTTCTTATCACTCTTCTGGCCCCCGATCTGTCTGTAGGTGGGCTGGATCCTTTCAATTCTGGACGAACTGCAGCTGACCCCACAGCCTCCTGTCGGAGTCCTTCCTCTGGGCACTGGGAACGACCTGGCTCGAACTCTCAACTGGGGTGGGGTAAGAGCTGCTCTCAGGGGTTCCCCATGCCACACAGCACCAGGGTCCCTCAGGCCACAGATGTCCTCATGGAAGGTCAATATGCTGTTATTATGTAAGGAGTAAGTAAGAGTCAAGAGTGATAAGCACTATTTTATCTGGTAACTTATAATCAGCTCAAGAAGAGAACATTTGGGATTTTTAAAAAATCAGGGTTAGTACACATGCCTGGGGCTTTCTGAGCTCTCCATGAAAAGACAGTGGGTGGGTTGTCCTCAGTAAACCAGTCATGCAGACCTGAATGGCTCCTGACCCTCAGCCCTGGCCAGGGCAGTAAATGTGATTCAGATTCACAATCTTTGCTTTGGGAAAGTTATGGCTTTTTTTTTAAGTATTTGGTTTCTCTGGTTAGTGTCATCCTGGCTGTGGCTGTATAGGTGACTGACTGTCCTTTCCACTCCGGAGCCAATTTCCGACAAAGCTTAGTAGAGGCAACTTATCTGTCACCAACCAGATAAGTTCCTTTTTAAAAAAAAAAACACTGAGTTAGTAAGAAGGCACAATGTCCTCACAGATGCAGCCCACTAGCTTTTTCTCTGCTCATAAGAGACCATTGCGCCATGGAAATTATCTTTAGATATTAGAAGGCATTAATTTGGCTTTCCATGAATAAATTAACCTCCCATAGGTCTTTTTTTTTTTAAGTTTAAATGATAAGTACAGGGTGGGGCAAAGGTAGGTTTACAGCTGTGAGTATGCAAAACAGTTTATTCTTGTATTATTATTTCTTAATTATTGCATTGTTTTCTATATGAACCACTGTCAGCCTGCTTTTGCCTCATCCTATATTTATGTGAAGCAACTAGTGTATTATCAGTGTTAGTTCCTGTCACCCAAATCAGTGACTTGACAACCCGTAATGACTATGCTCTCAGTGACGTGTGCTCAAGGAGTAAGGGGCTCCCTGATAGGGCTCTTCCTCAGTCAGACTTGCCTCGGGTCACGGAAGGAGTGGTGTGCTCCTACCGGGTAGGGAGAGGTGAGTAAGGTGAGACGTGGATAGAAGAAACTGCCTATCGGAGCCTGCTTGGAGTCCTTCTCCCCCTTCCCATGCACGCACTTGCTCTGTGTATCTCACCGATTCCTCTAGTGGGAGGTCTGGAGGGGTCCTGTTTTCAGTCTGATAAAAGCAGCCATTCCACATGGACCCCAAAACCTACCAGCAACTAGCGGTTTGTGGTGTCAGCAGAAATGACTCCTCAGCTCAGACCAGCTGGTGTTAGCATTTCTGTGCACATTTCCTGTGGCTCTTGTCTTAAATTGTACAGTTTACTCTCCCAGACTTGCTAATTACAAAATAACTGGAGAGCTATAACAGAGGGCTCTTCTTTGCATGACAGACCTTTGGCTGGACCATTTGTCAGTCCAGACTCCAATGCATGTGTTCTTTGATTCCTTAGGGCTACACTGATGAGCCTGTCTCCAAGATCCTTTGTCAAGTAGAAGATGGGACAATTGTCCAGCTTGACCGCTGGAACCTCCACGTGGAAAGGAACCCAGACTTGCCTCTAGAAGAACTTGAAGATGGCGTGTGCAAGGTCAGAGAGTTCTTTCTTTCTCAGAAAGAAACCCCAGGGGCATCTGTCCTGGGAAATAACACTCACTGCTGGAGAGTCATGCCCTGATTTCTTCCTATGAGATAACAGGACAGTGTTTGAGTTCATGGCTGCCACAGCTATGTGTATAACGTTACCCAGTTACCCTGCTTCTAGAATCAGGCTTCTAGAGATGTACATTTCTGCCTGCTTCTAGAGCTCTGGGAGCTGCTCTTTGCCCTCAACTTCTGACCAGGAAGGCTTGTACCCATGTTCTAATCTTTCGAGTTCATTTCAAACTCTTAACCTATGAGAAGATGAAATATGTATGTTCTGGAGCGTTAAGCACATGGTCTTTCAGAAGAAGGATAACCTTCTGAGATTTCTGGCCTGATATCAAATATCCTGAATGTTTAGGAAGTATTAATTAAGCCAGTTTCTTGACTTGCTTGGAACTTGAAGATGCCTACATAAATGGGTTTTATTTAGGGCTTTCCCTATAGCGAATGAGTCTTTATTTCAACCCAAGGGAAACCAAGGGGCACAGTTGTAAATATGCTAGTATGGAGCTGCCGTGGAACATTTGGTTCTAAGTTCTGGCCTCAATTTCAGATACATTTGGTAGGTAGCCAAGTAGCCACTTCTTCCACATTGCTTTCCCCTTTGTTTTCTATGACAGTGTTTTCGAACTTTTGTATGCTCAGAACCTCCAGGCGTGCTTGCTAATCAATGAAGAGAAGGAAGCCCAGTCCCAGGGACGTTCATGAAGTAAATGCAGGGTCAAGGTCTAGGCATCTGTGCTTGAAACAGCATCACTGCGCTGGATCACGCCATTGATTTGGGCCAAGATTTCATGGGTGTTTCAACCACAAAATAGATCAAACCAGATAGCATTTTCAACCAAACAAACTGACCTCTGCTTATTCACTAAGACATATTTTGCCTTCTCTTCACGTTTTTTGTTTCTTGTTTTCACCTAAACCACAACCCAGCTATTATAAGGTTTTTGGTAGACATCATGATTGCTCAATTGATCTTGAGTTCATAATGTCACAATGATGTTTAAATAGCCCTTATGCCTTGGGATACAATACTTCTTTCTAATGTATTGGACAGGAAACACTCAAAGTAAAAAGAAGTGCGCCATATGGAAACTTTAAGGTCCTTTTGCCACTAAACTGAGAGTGGTTAGGCCCTCAGTGGAAATCTATATTTAAGTCTTTTCCCAACAGCTCAAGAAATGGAAAGACTTCTTGCTGTAGCCAGAGAACATTAATCCAGATAATTAAAGGCCAATGAAAATGGATTTTTGAAGGGATGTGTAGGAAATTGGGACCATTTTTCCTGGAAAATACGAATAAGGACGTAATAACAGACTAAATTGGGATATTACTTACAGGATGGTGACCAGATGTCCCCCTGAGTTATCGGTGGAGGCTAAGACACAGGTTAAAATTGTAGCCAATGGAACATAAATGGTAGAGTCAAACATATCTGAGCTCTTGGCAGGATCCCGAACCCTTGCTGTCATTATAAGGACTGGTATTTTGTTTAAGTGCAAGAACTGGACATTTTCAAATAGGAAGCCAGGAAAGTGAGACAGGATTTTGGCACTGTTTTATGTGTTCAGTTTCTCTCCCTGTTCTCCAGTTAGTCGTAACCATTCCTACGGGCCGACTTGACCTCTGAATCATTATTAGCTCTGGCCCAGGGCCTTCCATGGAGGGGTTCACCCTTTATATCCATTAGAGGCCAAGGCATCCCACTTTCTTTCTTTCTGTATTAATATATCTCTCCATTCTACCTCATTTCATTTTTCTCTTCTTGGCACAAGGCTTATTTCTGTTTTTCTCTTATTGGGGCCAGGTTGTCACTCTTGTCAAACAGAAACTCTTACTGGTCAAGGGGCACATGAAACCCTGTAAGAAACTTCCTTTTGGAATCTTGAGTGTGAAACACTTATTTCTAATAGAAGAGAAGAACATTTCTAACCTGATCATCATTTGAAAATGTTATTTAAACTGAGGTAAAATGATGTCTCTATTTCCTTTAATGTTTATGTTTCACTCTGAGTTGTAGAAAAGGAAGGGAGAGAGTCACCATTTCCCTTCTAACATTTTCTGCCTGCCTTTCTAATTGTTCTACCATTGAACTGCAACCTTAAAACCACATTAATTTTGCAGTTTTAATTCAGGATTTTAGGTTGCATGGTTCTTTCACTCAGCGAGCAGCAGTGGCAGCCAGTGACCCAGAGGATTCCAGGAAGGAAAGCTAAGGCTTGTGTGTGCATCTATGTGTCCGTGTGTGCATATTTCATGGTAACATTAATGACAGAGGCTTTGAAGGCGGGAAAGGGTGTCAAATGTATGGCAACAGAAGGAGACCAGCCTTTGGGGGCTGGGTACACAACAGAGTGTGTAGATGTCATATTATAAAGTTGTCCACCTGAAATCTTTAATAAAATTACTAACCAGTGTTATCCCAATAAATTTAACATAAAATACAGGGCCCAGCAGAAGTAACGCCTGCTTGAGTGTGGTAATAATATGGGTGTAATGATTTATAGTTTTAATTTGAACATTTCACCTAAAATGTCACGTGGTGTGCTTGAGTGTGATGTTGTTATGTTACAGAATGACATGCTTCTGATCTTATAATACAAAGGGGGTGTTATTTGTGGCAGATTCTGTGAGTAAGACTTGGTAGAGTAAATCTGGATAATGCCAATAAATAAATGTATATATACATACATATTTCTTTTTCCCTCTAGATTGAGAATAGCTGAATATCTCTCGCTGCCTTATTGCTTATATGACTTTGGTCAAAAATATTTTTTTAGAAAATAGGTGAAGAGTAAACAAATGAAATATTCAATGTAAGTTGCAATAGTAATATGTTGAACATGATTCTTGAAAACAATGTATCCACTGATAAAGTAGCTCAGACATGATCCTGACAACTGAATTTACTTTCTAAGTTTGAGCAATGAATCATTCTTCATAATTCTTGCAGACGTGTATCCCTCAGCTTCATAAGGTTCTCTTATCACAGCATCTACAAGAATGGTTCTTGTTTAGTACTTTATATTTGTATTCCTTGTTTCCTATACTATTTAAAATTCTTGGGAGAATTATTTGATTTGAGCTGTGATTAATGAACTAATTGAAACATCCCCGCCCCTTCCTGGTAAACACCCTCTACCTGGAGCTATGGCTGACCTCTGTCTCAGGGACGGCACCAGAGGTGGGTGTCTGGCCTTAACTTTATTTCTCTCTTCCTGCCTGGTTGGACACAGCTTTACTGCTCCCTTTGTTTGTCATTGCAGCTTCCTCTGAATGTTTTCAATAACTACTTCAGCCTTGGATTCGATGCCCACGTCACACTGGAGTTCCATGAATCCCGAGGTGAGGACCACCTTCCGTCCCTATCTCCCTGGGCGGCAGTTGCTGGCAGGCATTTGTTTATGTTCCCTTTTGTTTCCTGGTACTTACAAGTTGACAGTGTTGTTTCATTGTGACCTCCATGAGGACCCTGGGAGACAGACAAGATCAGAACTCATCACAAATAGGACCCTGAGGCCTCATTGTTTAGAGTTTCAAAGATGGGAACAGATGGGACCAGTTGTGTGCTCCAGATGGCTACTCTTCAAATTTGACCAGAAGGTCTGAAGTTAGTGAGCTACTAAGGAGTAAGAAAGGTGCTTCCACTAAAGCCATTGGGACATGCACAACTTCTCAAACCATCAGATACAGTGCACCCCTCTATAACCAGAGCCACTGAAACCTGGTAGCAAAGCACAGAAGCCCTGCCTGTGTGTGTCAGAGAGACAATAGGTAGAACCATGGGGGCCTATGGGTGGTTTGGGTTGCAAGAAAAGGGTCTGGTGGTATTTGGATCAGGTTTGGAAAGTGCTAGAAACCCTCCCTGGATGACACAGAAGGGTGAATGAGGTGGACTAGTTGATTTCAAGCACCAACAGAGATGGAGTCAGGAATGGGAGAACCAAACAATTTTTGAAAGAGAAATAAGATGGAATCATGACACGGGTAAGTATTTCATCAACACGTTTTTATGTCATTCAGAACTGAGAAAGTTGAGGTTTTTGCCTCGTGCTCTGTAGTATCGATCTCTCTCAGTTTCTCTTAATCTCTCTTTTTCTCTCAAGCTCTTTCCTCGTCAATGTAACTACCTTATGCACCTCTCTGTCTCCACCTGTGTCTGCTGCTAAGTCTGTCTTTGTCCTTCATGAATGTGTCCACATGTTGCCAAAATACTGCTAGGCAGTCCTGGTAGTGAAAATATGTGAGATGAAAGTCACAAACGAGGTTATTTTACTTAGCTTCCTCCTCATATTTGTAAGGACATAAGTGGTTTTAACTAACAGAATTTGAAAAACAGGGAAATAAAAGCTAGAATGTGAAAGTTCAGATTCCAGTAATAATGCAGAGAAAATTCTGATAACGCTCTTATGCACTGAATGGTCAATAGTGGAGCTATAGAATTCAGGATGTTAGAATATAAACTGTAAGCGAAGTCCAAACTTACCATTTTCGTCATGAATTCAGCAACTTTGGTAGACTTGTCCTTCCTGGAGTTAGGAGGGTTCAAGGGTCGAATGCTTTGCCAGTTGAAAGCAATGCTGTTCAAGAGATGGCCCTAGTTTGAGCTTTCTCTCTGATTAGCCAGAAAATCACAGATAGAAAGGTTGATTGATAACAGAACCACAAACACCAAATACCCAAATCACAAATTCCACCACTCTTCCCGTTCTCTGCAATAGATAATTCTTGGATATCAGCTAGCAAGAGGATTCTCCAGTCGGGGCCAACATTTATAACTTGCTGCCCTTCCTATATTTGAGGAGAATTGATTTGGAAAAATAAATGGAGATTTCTTTCTCCATTTCTTACCCCATTTTTCCCTTCGTTTTCTTCAGCAGACCCTAAATCTGGGCTTCTGAGTGAAATTCTTAGTTTCTTAACCTCTAAAGTAATATAATTCACTAATGTATGAACCTCCCGAAGTAGACATTCTGGCATGAAAAGAGGCCTAAATGAGTAAGTAGCCAACAATGAGCTCATTCGAGGGAACTTAATATTTGGTCTAATTAATCTGAAAGTTATCCCAATACTTTCCCTTGTACTGTAAGGACATTTCTGTGCCTCAGAGGGAGAGGGGAGCAGAGAAAGGCCTCAAGGTGGAAGGACCGGGAGTACAAGAGAGTTCTTATGGGGAAGTGATTTTTTCCTTTTATTTTAAGCTATGGGACTATTTCATTTTAGAGAGGAATATGCAGATTGTGGTTGTGGTGTATTTGCATGTAAACATAGTTTTCAATGTATGTGATTACAAAGCAATTAATGAAAAGATGCTGCATGTTAATTTTGAATACTTCATTGCTGAGGCTTAGTGTAATTGCTTTCCTGCAATGTGAAGTGGATTTGCAAACATTTGCCTCGCAGGTAAGCCAGACCCCTTCAGGCAAACTAGCCAGTGATGAACTTATAAGGGAGAATTAAGGTCACCTAAGAGTAATAGCTACAATATTCATGAAGATTATACACAGATGGTACAAAATAATATCCACAAAATACTGCAATGAGGTTTGACTGATACGCCTAGACCAGAGGTTCGAGCTTCTTTGAATCTATTAATGTATTCTTTTTGCATTAAAGAAAATCATTATTTATTATAAAAGCATAATTTCGCAAGCTAAAATCCCTTTTTTCAAACTGTTTTTTGTTGACTTAGATTTTTTCCATATTCTTACCTGGATAGTCAAGAAATCTCCAGCTCAGCTGCAGAAGGAAAAGAAAAACAGCAAGGCCACATTTTCAATAAGGGGTGAATTCCCTTGGTTTTTTTTGGTAGTGAGTGGCTGTTCTCCAGCCAAAAAACTCATAGCTGCGACTTCAAACTGTTCTCAAACACAGCCACTCACAGCATGAGACTTGATGATAAAGCTTGTATTGTTTGTATAAAGTACTTGGAATTTGACTCCAAGCCTCAGGAGAGCTATTGTAAAAATGCTTGACTAGAATAACCTATTGGGAATCAGTCAAAAAAAATAGTGCTTTAAATTGGGAATCATGCCAATCAGTCTACATGAAGTTGGAAATAGATAGATGTCTCATGAGGCAGAGTTTTTAAAAATTTAAATGTAGAAACAGTTTTTGGCATCATTGGAAAATAGCCCATCAAACTGATATGGGACAGATGCAGATTGTAGCATTGCTACATTTATTTCTTCTAGAAGGGACAAATAAAGTGACATTTATTTTGAGACATTTTATTGGTGGCAGTACTATATAAACCAATGCTTTTAGAATGGCCAGTAGAAAATCAAACAAGGAGATAATACAGTCTTAACATTGTGATTGACTTTGCATAAAGATTGTAAACATTTGAATAACTTGGGCTTATATATTTGATCAGAAAGATAGGAAAGTTGATTTGCTTGGAAAAGAGATGCTTTCTTGTTCTTCTCGAAGTGGCTACACCACACATGGTTGACTTGTTGCTGCTTGGGTATCAAAAAGTGCAATCATCGGAACAGAATTTGGAGATGTCATCGGATTCATCACTGAATTGTCCGTTGGAGTCTTGCCTAGTACTTTAGTCATTTTTGCATTATGACAGTGCTTGAGGACATACATTGAAGACATTGCAATCTATTAATCTATAGAGATGTTAATAATAATTATGGTTATCAGGTGGCAAAGTTAAGTCTCATTCTGCCAGCTATATGAAGTAGGTTGTCATTTTTTTCTTGGGCGTGAAAGATATTAAACACTTCAAACTTTTAGTCTGAGATTGGAGGTTTAAGTTTTTCTGCCTCATCGAAATTATTATTCATAGGAGTTGAACCTTCTGCTGCAAGGTCAAAGACAGGTCAATTATGTATGACTTGTGAGGAGGCAGTATTTATTTATTTATTTATTTTCACCATTTTCATGATAAAGACTATTTCCCCAGGCTATGCCGAAGTCTTTTTTTATTTTTTAAGAAAAATTATTTATTGATTATTGAGAGAGAGAGAGAGAGAGAGAGAGATTGAGACATCAATTTGTCATTGGTACTTTTACTGGTTGCTTCTTTTATGTGCCCTGACCAGGATCGAACCTGCAACCTTGGCATATGGGGAGGACACTCTAACCAACTGAGCAACCTGAACAGGGTTCTGGCTAGCTTCTTACTAGCTGTAGAATCTGAGCATGACAGCAGGCTTGCTCTGTTCCATGTTCCCCAAGTGGAAACGTTAGCTCTGAGGACTACATAGAAATGCGCAGAAACTTTCTAAGGACTCCCAGAGAGATAAAGGCTGGGTCAGGGAGAGATTCTGCTCATCTGCGAAGTCACATTTATCATTCATGCTCCCACGTCAGAGGATCCCTGAGTCTGTCAGTTGTTCTGGTTCCGCTGCTTATTAGTTGTGTGGTGTTAGGCAAGTCATTCACTCTCTCAGCCTTACCTTTCCCAGCTACAAAATAAAGGAATTAAATTAGATGACCTCTGAGTTCAGCCTTGCCTTACTTATGGCCTTTGGATTTTTCCCCCTTTTCTCTGCCTCATATATAATACCTAGGATAAATATTTATTGATCCTACAGGCAAGGTCTTGTACCGAAAGATAAAGAAAAACCAGAGCCTTCTGTTTTAATGGGTGCTGTGATTTCTAACATGCTCGTGGGAAATATTTTCTTGGATCGTGGTATGTTAACAAAGGGGCAGATGGGAGAGTAAAACAAAAGCTCTCGTCTGTCACACGGGGCATAATAAGATAATGAAAAGGTATCCAGCTCTTGTAGTACTGGCTTGGAAGGATCCAAGTTCCTCACTTTCGCTTCCGCCTTCTGAAGCAACCAATGACTATGCAGTCGTTCGCGTTAATCTTTTTTTTTTTAACTTTTTTTATTGATTATGCCATTACATTTGCTCTATTCCCCCCCTCCATTCCCCTCCACCCTGCATACCCCTCCCCCACCATTTCCCCTTTTAGTTCATGAACACATGTCTCAAATTCTTTAGATTCTGTATTTCCCCTACTATTCTTACCCTCCCCCCTATCTATTTTCTATCTACTGTCTATGCTACTTATTTTCTGTACCTTCTCCCCCCTTCTCCTCCTCCCACTCCCCTGTTGCTAACCCTCCATGAGATCTTCATTTCTATGGTTCTGCTCCTGATCTAGCTGTCCTCTTAGTTTGCTTTTGTTTTAGGTGTGGTTCTTAATAACTGTGAGTTTGCTGTCCTTTCACTGTTCATCTTTTTTATCTTCTTTTTCTTAGGTCAGTCCCTTTAACATTTCATATAATAAGGGCTTGGTGATGAACTCCTTGAATTTGGTCTTATCTGAGAAGCACTTTATCTGTCCTTCCATTCTAAATGAAAACTTTGCCGGGTAGAGCAATCTTGGTTGTAGATCTTTGATTTTCATGACTTGGAATACCTCTTTCCAGCCCCTTCTTGCCTGTAAGGTCTCTTTTGAGAAATCAGCTGACAGTCTGATGGGAACTCCTTTGTAGGTGACTGTCCCCTTAGCTCTTGCTGCTTCTAGGATTCTCTCCTTCATTTTAATCTTGGCTAATGTAATGATGATGTGCCTTGGTGTGTTCCTTCTTGGGTCCAACTTCTTTGGGACTCTCTGAGCTTCTTGGATTTCTTAGAAGTCTATTTCCTTTGCCAGCTTGGGGAAATTCTCCTTTATTATTTGTTCAAATAAGTTTTCCACTGGTGGCTGTGCCTTTCCCCCTTCTGGTACCCCTATAATTCAGATGTTGGAACATTTAAAGATGTCCTGGAGGTTCCTAAGCTTCTCCTCATTTTTCTGAATTCCTATTTCTTCATTCTTTTCTGTTTGATCATTTTTTTCTTCCTTCTGGTCCACTCCCTTGATTTGAGTTCCAATTTTCTTTCCATTACTATTGGTTCCCTTTGTATTACCATTCATTTCAATTAGTTTAGCTTCCATATGTTTCTCTAATTTGTGACTAAAATCAACCAGTTCTGTAAGGATCCTGATAACCAGTGTTTTGAACTGTGCATCTGAAAGACTGGCTATTTCTTCATCGCTTAGATCTATCGGTTCTGGGGCTCTGAGTTGTCCTAGAGCCATTTTTGGTCTATTCGTGCTGTTAAGTAAGCGGAGCGAAGCCCTAGTTGTTTACCAGGACGGGGCGACCCAGGTCGCTGGTTTGTAATGCTGTGTGTGGGGGTGTGGTCAGAGAGGGAGCAATGGTGGTCCTCTCCGCTAGCCCAGCCCATCCAGTCACACTACACGCCTCGGGCTTGTTTATCCGATCGGAATTGTGCGAGGCTGCTGCCCCGCGCAGGCTTCCCTTCTCACTGGTTTCTCCACACGCAGACGCGTGCCCGACCGTCCCGCCACGCCTCTTCCCTGTGTGCTCCCGTAGCCAGCTTGCTCTCGTTCAGCGCCTTCGGCTGCTTGCGCGCGCACCGCGCACCACCCGGGAATTTTTTCTTGCTAACCTGCTCCGCTGCTGGCTTCGCTCCTCCTACCGGTTTAGCTGAGTATTTAGTTGTCCTTTGGACTCCGTATTATCGATTTTCCGTGTGGCTTGGTTGTGATTGTTGTTAAAAATAGTTGTTCTTAGATTTGGTTGTGCACAGAGGCAAGGTGGTTCCTCCACCTACGTCTCCATCTTGGCGGAAGTCAGGAGGCAGTATTTAAATTTGATTTAGGATTTACTATTTTCACTGAATATACAGAGACGTGCAGACCTGCATGTTTCAAAAGACTATGAATGTTTCATGATTCGCGTAGAGGACTGGCAGATTGCTTTAAAAATGTGTCGTTTGTGGCGGCGTGCCCAATTTCACTGTCGCCATCACCGTGAAGGCCTCACTTGCAGGTTCTTGTCCAGACCCAAAGGCTCAAGCACAGTTTGTCCTGGAGAAGCTCTCACCATCTGAGCTGCTCTAATAACCTTCTTTTCCTTCCCAAACCTCTTCGTGGCGCCAACTTATCACTCGAGATTCAAGTGTACCTTCCTCTGGAGCACGTTTCCGACCAGTCCCTTTATGTGTAACACCCATTTCCTGTCCTGCACTTGTCTTTTTACAGCACTTAAGAGTGATATTTCATGTTTCATTTTCAGACCTGACTCCCCCACTTTAAACTCTATGAGGGCTCACAGCCATGTCCCGTTTGTTTATTTCTTTACTTGCCTACTTACTTATTTTCGTTTTTGAAAGAGTGCAGTTTATTTTTTAATAGAATGAACTCTTAATTATCTCTTGCGTAATTAATTTGAATTATGGTATTCTTCCATTAGAACAAATACTTGTGAATTGATTACATGCACACCTGTATTCTCTGTAACAAACAAATCAGTACCTACTTAGTCTATTCTAAAATAATTTAACCCATTTCTTTTAGTTTTTTTAAATAAACGGGTTAAATTATTTTTTCAATAATATTGAATGCGAATTAAATTATAATTCGCATTCAATATTATTTTGTGTTAATTTCAGGTATACAGCATAGTGGTCCCTGTGACAAGTCCCGTAACTGTCTCACTGAGTGTCAGTTACAGGGATGGAATTTTAATTCGGGGATAGACCCCATATACAAAAGGTAAATAGCACTAGAAAGGCATATATAGTAAAGGCAAGATTAGTAATACAGGCAGTAAATAGCATAGGAGGTCGATGGGACTGCTGTTGGGGGAAGGGGTCAGAGGGAAATTTCTGGAAAGGGCAGATAAGGGTGTGGGGGGGTAAAGGAGGAGTGTGATACAGGCAGGGAATACATAGGTGAGAAGGCTATTTCAGACTGGAAAGTACGTAGGGCAGCAGGCGTGTGATAAAGATGAGTTAGCTGACCAGTTATTACATAATGGAAGATTTTTTTGTGATGGTGCTAGAAAAAGAAAGATAATGTTGGTAAAAATATATCTGGCCTGAATGGGCAATGATGTTAAAAGATTTTTAAAAAACTAGAGACAATTTAAATTGAAGATGGCAATGTTAGTATAGGCATTTGTGTATACATTACTGAAGTCTTAAGACTGGGTGGGAATACAGAAGATGTGGGAGTTATTTAGGGTTCAAATTGCTTATTGATTTTTATAAATATAGCATGGAACTTATATTTATGAATAACTCCCTAATATGCAGGGCCAATTACAGACAAAGCAAGGTTTAGAATCCCATTCTGAGGGCATGGATATTTTTGTGTTGTGCATGAAGATGGGATTAATATGTGAAATCAATGGAACGGATGATACCCAGGGCCTCATCACCATTATAAATGAATTACATCCAGAGCCAAATCATTTGGATGATTTAGATGATGGGGTTTAGGAAGTTTGAGCTAATGAGATTTAGATGAGACTTTTGCATTTTGAATTGATGACATAATGGGATGAGACCTTTGGGGGCCTTCAAGAGAGAATGTATTTTTCATGCGGGAAGAATGTGAATCACGGGGGCAGGGGGCAGATGAGGGTAGGTAGAATTTTGACCTCCATGACTGTTACCATTTGGGTCATGGTCATTGGTTGTGTTATTTCACATGGCAAAAAAGACTTTGTTAATGTTATTAAGGTTAATAACTAGCTGACCTTCAGATAGAAAGATACTTCTGGGTTATCTGAGTGGGCCCAGTATAATAACATGAGCCCTTAAAAGCAAAGGTGGAAGGTGAAACAGGAAGTCTGAGCTCTCTGGCAGAAGGGGAAGGTGGATAGATTCAGAGTGTGAGGGGGACTTGGTGTGCCGTTTGTTGTTGGCTTTGGCAATGGAGGGGTCATTCATAAGCCAGCAAATGCAAGAGGCCTCTGGAAGTTGAGAGTAGACTCTAGCCAGCAGCCAGCAAGGAGCAAGAACTTCACTCCTACAACAGCAAGGACATAGATTTTGTCAATAGCCTGAATGAGCTTCAAAGTGAATCTGCCCTGGAGCCACTCAGTAAAAGCTCCATAGGCTGACACCTTGATTTTGGCCTGGTAGGACCCTAAGCAGAGGACCCAGAAGGGAGCAGCCCAGACTTTGGGCTTAGAGAAGTGTAAGAAAATCAATCAATATCTGAAGCTACCAAGTTTGCAGGAACAGAAAACAAACAGTTAACGTTGCTATCCAGCCAGATGGTATCTAGGTTAATGGCACAGACGTAGATTGTGTGCTTGGGTCTTGCTATCTCGCACCCTCTTGTGGAAGAGGAGGCTGAGAAATCTAGAAACTGTAGCCACCAGCCATGGACACCTCCACTATTGGGGTCTTGGGGTACTTTGAGGATTATTGGCCTTTTCTGAGAATGGTCTTTTATGGCTTACTTCATGCCAATTAACAGACAGCTTCCTTAAGGAGCTCTTACAGTTTCTTACTGGCCCTTTCCCCTCTCTGTATGGTCCTTTTCCTGATATAGTTGGGAGTCCTGATTCCTTGGTTCTCCTCAAAATCACATCTGTACTTATACATACACACAGACATATTCAGCCATTCAACCCCTTCCTTTTAATACCAGACAGTAGAGTACTGTTGGGTATTAACTGCACGGTTAGTGGGCTTTTCCTTGCTTTCTGACGGCCTGGCTTCTGCAGGGAGTGGCCCAGCTCTCACAATAGCAAACACCTCCCTCAGCTGCAGCCAGCCTTGTTCTAAGTTTAATATGTGCTCGGAATGAGGTAGATATGAAAATGGGAAGAGTCGAATAGCCGGGGCGGGCTCACTCTGGGAATCAATAGAATAACATGTAGGGTGGAGCAGAGAGAATAATAGAATTTACCTCACACCTTTTCCTAACCTCAAGGCCAACTCCCCTATCTCTTTATTTTACATCTTTCTGATACTAGCGTCTTGATATATGTCTACTTTTTAGAATTACTTATTTAAACAACTTTTATCCAGTTAAATTACATCTGAGATGACTGTTTTCATCAACTGTGTAAGTAAAAAGCACCATAAACTCAATTTATTTATTAATTCAGGTCTTTTTGGGTCTTACCAAACATTTTCCACTTCTTGAGAGAGAGAGAAAAAACCTATTTTTTAAAGAAAAAATGCTTTTAAGTTCTTCAAGGCTCACAGGAAAACCTCATGAAAATGTGGGTATTTTCCAAACCATACATTATAAAAAAAAGTAAATGTTAATAGCTGGTATATGATTCATTTAATAGTGTTGGACATCAGTGCCCTAAAAAAGTTCTGGGCCAGAACTGTGGGTATCATTTTCCATTTCTCATTAAAACTTGCTCAATAGCTGGATTCGATTGTGTTGAAAATTAGGGCCTAGGTACCAATGATAAATGAATTGCACAGCAACAGAAATTCTCATTTTACCTCTGATTCCATAAAGTGAGAGTTAATACAACTGAAAATGGTACCCAAACAAATCTGGGTCAAAGAAAGGTCCAGGCCACATGAATGGTCAACTCTAAGACCAACAATGGGGTCAAGGAGATAGAGTACTTAGTATCACTTCTGTCCTCTTTTTGTTTACTATATCACATGAATTAACCTTTTGCCTTTGTATTATTTGTTTTCCAGGGTTATAGGACTTAGTTTGGTAGAAGAGAGTGAATGATTAAGGACAGGTTTGAAGTACAGGAACTTTGACTAGATGGAAGTAACTGTCAAAAACCAATCTATAAAAACACTATCTTTTTTTTGTTTGCAAACGTCAACCCAGTTTCTGTGTCTTTTGCTAATATTATATTGTCATAATCATGAAAATCATCTCATAATAATTGTCCAGAATTATTTCCTGAGATTTTGTAGCTTTTATTCAACCCAGTCTTAGGGAGTGAACCCTTTGCTACATTTCTTCAGCTAGACAGCAGCTTTTGGGATTTGCCATTCAGAAATAGGGCTGGGACTCGGAGTTTCAGCTAGTCAGCCAATTTAACAAGAAGGAACTTTGAGAAATACTTAGCTCTTTTTAAAAAATATTTTATTTATTTATTTTTAGAGAGAAGGGAAGGGAAGGAGAAAGAGTGGAAGAGAAACATCAGTGTGTGGTTGCCTCTCATGTGTCCCTTACTAGGGACCTGGCCTGCAACCCAGGCATGTGCCCTGACTAGGAATCAAACCGGTGACCCCCTGCTTCACGGGCCCGTGCTCAATCCACTGAGCTACGCCAGCCAGGGCAAGACTTAACTCTTAAGAAAGGGATTAATAAGCACACTGAATAAAATAGCAGAAGGCAAAAACATGGGCAGTAGGTGCCTTTGGAATGTCTTGGAACTTTATTAGAAAGAATGTAAGGAAATAATATTTCATCTAAATATTTTATAAATCCCTTGAATTCATATGAAAATTCCCTGATGCAGATTCTTGTTTACTCTTTTTGTGGCCCTCAACATATATAACATTTAGGAGCAAGCTCAAAATTAAACCATTTTTCAGCCAGAGCTCTTGATATCAAATATGAAAGCAAATTTTCCATTGAATTTTACCTGAGTTTCCCATATTTAATTACATTTGGAAGCTGCAGACATGGTTTAGGGAAGCCATGACCTGCAGAGGTCAAAGTAGACAAGCACTGCTCCACCTTCTCCCCCTTCCCCTGTTTCTCCCCCCTTCCCCCTACCACCCCCACCCTGCATCCCTGCTGACCCTCTATTCTGAATAGAGTCCAGGGTGTTTCACCCTTGACTATGCATGGGAATCACATGGAGAGCTTGCTAAACCACAGATTCCTAGACCCCTCTCCCCAAACATTCTGATTCCATGCATCTGGGGTCGATCCTGATTGGTTGCATTTTTAACATTCTCCCAGTTGCGGCTGATGCTGCCATTTGTGGCTACATGTTGTAGCCCTGGACCCTGATGACCAGTGCCTGTAGCTAAGGGGCAGTTGAAAATGAAGCTGCTGGGTTTGTTGGATCTGCATGGGGCAGGGAGGGGAGGAAGGAGTGATGCTGGTCCAAGTTGCTATCTTTACTGAGGTCTCCATAACAGAACTACCCTTTCCTTTCCACAGAAGCAAATCCAGAGAAATTCAACAGTCGTTTTCGAAATAAAATGTTCTATGCAGGGGTAAGTATATATTTTACTTTATAATTATTACTTATATTTAATGCTAATTCACGTTTGGCACTATAGAAGCTAATTATACTAAAAATAATTTCATGTGCATCTCAGATGTTTACATGTACATTTATGTATGATTAGTGTGTAATGTCTTGGTTTGAGAAGAAAAGTAAGGATGTATGTCTTGAGTTAGTTGGCAGAGAGAGCTGGTGTCCCTCATCTTTGAACTTCAGAACCCTGAGGCTCCCTATTGTACCAAGGGGCAATATCCAACAAGTGATGGGGAAAACAAATATCAAAGCCAGCCTGGGGAACAAGGAAATTGGAAAGACTGAAAAGTGCGTGGGAAGTCTTGGGTAAGGATGCAGTTTTCAAAGGGGTGTACATGCACCAATGCTTGGATGAGAAACTGGCCAAGCGTGGGAAGTCTTTCCTGGAAGCGTATATGAGACTAAAGGAGGCCACGTCTTTTTTTCTCCTGCTGAAGCACATCCCAGAGGGCAAATGGCCAGAAAGAAAAACGCCTCCAAAATATTGATATAAAAATAAGTGTGGTTTAAATTTATACCACTGGATGGAGGGAATGGAAATAAAGCAGGGGGGAGCAAGACATTCTCAGCACCTAACATAGCAGTAGGGAGGTCAGGAAAGGTAGTCAAAATGTATTTTCAAGCCAACCCTTGGAATTATCCACTTTTTTACTCTCCTACTGTGATCTTACATTTTCTTATTATAGGTTATAGTTTGAAAACAAAAAGATTTCAACTTGACAGCCACTGTACTACTTTAGTTTGGATTCAGCACATTATGTTTTTGTATAATTTAGCATCATTAGAAACTACATAATACAAAGCAAGGATTTGGCATGACCATGTAATCAAGATTTTCTTTCTTTATTTCCTTGTGGTTTAGGCAGCTTTTTCTGATTTCCTACAGAGAAGCTCTAGAGACCTATCCAAACATGTTAAAGTTGTTGTAAGTATTGAATGTGTTGGCTCATTTCATTTGATAATCAATATGTGTGCCCCCAAATTGAACCCCAAATACCAGTTTGCAGACTTAGATTAATCAGTGGACTGTGTAGAACTTCAGAGCCCACTCAGTGTCATGCATTCAACCAGCATTTGTTCGTGAGCATTTAACTCTGTGACAGACACTGCCTTAATTGCTGGGGAAGAAGGTAAACCAGATGACCCATCTCACTCCTGAACAACCTTGCAGCTCAGCCTAGAGAACAATATAAAAAATGCTGTAATGTTACTATGTATATAATATGGTAATGGCACAAAGGGAAAGTGAGATCGACCACTGTGGGGTCAAAAGAAACCTTCAATGAAAAAATCATGCTGAGCTGGGTCTTGAAGCAGAAAGAGTTGCTTACCAAATAAATGTCTTTATTCCATGATTGTCGGGGGCATTTCCTTTTTAGAGAAGTGCTTTGATTTTATTATTTTTGGATGACTCACTGTCTAAGCTTGTCATGGGTCTTCATTACTGAATGGATTTTAAATTAATTAATTAATTTTTTTGGCGTTGTTTCTTCCTGGGTTGCTATCTCAGGTTTTGGACACACACTGCTTGGAGGCAAGGGGGAGGGGAAGTTATCTTCTCTCTAGGAGATATATTTTAAAATAGCATAGTTGTTAAGAAAGAGAAAATGTTTCCCTATAGTGACCAAGTTAAAAGAAGGCATGAACATGACTTTTTTACATCACTTGTATAAGTGAAGGAAAAGAAGAAAAATAATAGATGGGGAGGAAGGTATGGAAATGTAACAATGTATCCGAGCAATGTATTCTTCAATGAAGAATAGAACATGCCCTGGCTGGTGTGGCCCAATTGGTTGAAGCATCTCCCATACACCAAAAGGTTGTGGGTTCAATTCCTGGTCAGGGCACATATGGAAGGCAACAAATCCATGTTTCTCTCTCCCCCTTCTTCCACCCATAAAAAACAGTGAAAAAAAATGTCCTCAGGTGTGGATAACAAAAAGAGAATATGTGACGAGAGAAGACAGAATAAAAGATATCCATGAGAATACAGAAAAATAGATGAGCTAAGCTAATGGCTATTCAGAGAAATGCACAGGAGCATGAGAGGGTGCAGATTGGTAAATTTTGTAATCACCAATAAAACATACACGAGACACAAATCTCTGAAATCAGTGGAGGCCAGAGGCAGAGGCCATTAGCATTAGTGCTACCGCCCTCTGCACTGCTATAGATGCATCACTTCTCATCTCAATGGCAATGAAAACCAAGTGTCTCCAAGTAGTAGTAACTCTTGAAAATGAAAATATTGCCTTCTTAAAGCTAGGTACAAAAAAGACACATGGCCCATTGACCTCTGGGCATCTTTATTTTGATCAAATTATGGCTATTAAATTTAAATAGCAGCAACTTGACCCAAGTTTCCCTTGTTTCTTCAGCTGCTTACAAGCCAGCCAAAAATGAACTTTTCTGTTCTTTCCATGATTTCTCGCATGTAGAGGAAAAGCAGCAGCACCTGCCCAGAGAGCCACCAGGTGGTGGGCAGTGGCCCTATTGAATGACGGCCCCTGTTCAAGTCAGTGGCATTGAAATTAAACTCTGTACTTCTCAACCTACAGAGTCCTTCTCCACCTCTGGCAGTCCTCTTGATGATAAATATTTCATACATGAATGGCTGTGTAGCTTGGATTAAAAGACGCAGAGAAGCCAACATGGCAGCCAAATAACTAAAAAAGATTTAATATCAGTGAGCACATGTAATATTTCAGGTGGATTGTTTTATGTAATCATATCCTTTTTTTACAAGGAGAAAAGCCATCAGAAAGTAAGTCTGGACATCTGGAATTTAGTGGTAGGTCCACCTACATGAGGTAGATAACTTTGGGGGAATCACTGAACCTTCCAGAAAAGGTTACTGTCTTCATTTAAAACAGGCATAGTAAGGCACAGTTTTAAAGCAACAATTACTGACCATGATGCTGTGGCACGGCAGGACACAAGGGTATTTCTCCAATGACATCATTGTATGTTTTCTTGAGTATCAGATAGGAAGGCTGGAAAGTTAGCTAGAGCAATGAGACGTACATATCACAACAGAGCACATTCCTTTGCCAAGGCTGACCTCATTGTTTCTGAGGTCATAGACAATAATCTCTCACGGAGATGTAAAATGTGGGTATGGATAGTGCACCTGAAGAAAAGAAGACAATAACACAAACCTATGGACAGCGTTATTCACCCTACTTCTGTGTTTTCTTCTTATTGTATTGGCATCAGTCTGTGAACTTCTGCACCGCAACGTATTTTTCATGTAGGTCTTTTCCTTTTATGTGAAGTAAGGAAAAAGTTAAAAACTGCAACTCTAAAGAGCTGGAAAGTTTAGATGCAATAAAATGGAACAAAACTGTGTAAAACACAGTACATTGTAAAGCGTCCAATCCTCAATGAGGTTGATGACTTCCCAGAATCACTGATATGTTTTCCAGAAGAAAAAGTTGAAAATTTAACAAATTATTTCTTTTAAATACAATAATGTTAATTACAGGGTTTTTGTTTCTGGAAGGCAGAAATACTACTTTGCATGCTATTGATATATCACATTCTATCTTTTTTTAGTTTTAGCTGCTCACAACATGCAGTGTAGATGGTTAAGATGCCTCCATTTCTTCTTCACTGGCATAATCATCCATCAACTCATTTCCAGTCCTCAAATAAATTGGAGACTTCACGTTTGCTTAGAATCCAAGAATATTGTAAAAATATCCCAGTCATGTCTGCAGTATGATTCCTGTCTAAATAACATTTTAAAATACTTTATGTAGGGCTTTAAGATTCCCTGGAAACATGTTTTGTGAGTGCTCATGAACAGTCAGCTGTAGTAAGATCGGCAGGGAAAAGGAGATCCCCTTGAATGCCGGGAGAATCATTGTTCTTCAACTGAAACTCCTCCTAGAGAGATGTTTAAAAATTTGCACAGAGGTTGACATGTTTCACTGCTGTCTCTGCAGGAGAAGATAATGGGGGAAATTTTGTGATGAGGGTGTGAAAAGAACGAGTATAAAAGCAGGCTTTATGCCTTTGACACTGAGACGTCTATAGTCTTGACTATAGATTTTTTCTTTTGATTTTTGTTACTGTTGGTAAATGAGAAGGGGAAAGGAAAGCTTTTTCTTTGATTAGTCAGAGGATAATCTTGAGGAAAGCACTTGAGATGAGGGAAGCCACACAGAAAGGTTTGAGGCTGACCCGGGGTCAAGTTCAGAGTCCAGGAACGTAGGTGATCTCAGAAGACCAGTCAAAGTCTGTAAGAGGTTAACTTTATAAGAGTGAATTACCAATACAGATAATGCTAATTTATAATATATTTTGAAAAGCTTGCAGTATATATTCCTTCTAAACAGTTTTCAACATGTTTAACATTTGGAAAATAAGAAATTAATCTCAAAAACCAAACAAAGTAAATCATTATCTTCATGACTGTTGTTTGAATCAGAGAGCTGTGCTAGGGGTCACTATCCTAACTTGAGGCATTGTTCTTTTTAGTATTTTAAGCATTTCTAGATCTTTTGATGTTGGTCCTGCAAGCCTAAATATCTAGTAAGAAACTAAGGTGAAGAATGATGGTACTTCCTGGGTCTGGTAGAGCTATAACCAGAATAAATTTTCAATTGTGATAGTAATGGGCATTCACTTAAGGAGAGATGGAGCAAGGGGAAGAACTTGGTACATACTATTGTCAACCCATTATCTCCGGTCATTTTTTTAGGCTTTTGCTTACTTCAAAACCTTTGTTTTTTCCTGCTTTGATTGTTTCAGTGTGATGGAACGGATCTCACCCCAAAGATTCAGGAATTGAAGTTCCAGTGTATAGTATTTTTAAATATACCCAGGTAAGCTTTATTTGTCTTGTTTCTTTGGCTTGATGTAAGCTCTGTTTGACTTGAGGTTATCTGTTTTCATTATAGAAAATTTTCAGGTACAAACAAGGCACATCCTTTATATCAATGGCTTAGTAGAGATTTTCCAGGTCTGAGAATTGTGTTCTCCTGCTTGGTTTGTTTAATATTCTCTGTGGTAGGTGTTTTTTATTATTTGGATTTTTAAAAATATGATGTAGCATGCATGGTCTACACTTATCTGTCCTTAAGTACCCCATGCACCCCTCTGGACTAGAACATTTTAATTTAATTCTCAAATTACTGATCTCCCCCAACCCCCCCAAATGATAGACTTGAATAAAGTCCTGTCTGTTCTCAGTCTCCTGAAAGCTGTTAGGAAACCATGCAGCCTGCTTTTGGTATGAAATGCACTCAAAATCACTGCCAGATGATTACTTTGAAAAAAAAATAGGATCAAGTAGGGTAGGGTTTCCCAGCTAGGATGTCTGCTCCCTTGGTGTTATCATATACCTCAGGAGAAAGGGGTGTATTTAAGATTAACTCAGTCTCAGAGTAAGCACATTCTCTCAGGGGCATGAGATCAGAGTCCAGGCTCCCAAGCCAAGACTCTGGAAGGGATGGATCTGTGAGCCTCTGTTCTTTGCAAACCAGATCACTCAGACACAGACTCTGCAAATAAGTTCTGTTTAGACTGAATTTAATGAAAAATGAGAATTGCATGTAAATCTATGGCTAGAGAGACCCTATTAGAGCTTCATGATTACTTTCAGTGGTGCTCAGTGTAGTTACTTCCAGTTCTGCTTCCAGAAGTATTTTACTCTTAGTTGTTTAAGCAGAAGATCTCATGTCTCGGGAAACATGAACTTTCTTTAATTTTCTTCCTCCTTTCTTTATATATCTCTTCTTCGTCTTGCTCCTGTCTCTAACCCCCCTCTGGATTCCTTTTCCTTTACTTTTCCAATTTTCTTTAATTCTCTTCCCTTTCTAACATCGTCTCTTTTTAAATCCCTTCTTCACCCTTTCTTTCTTTTTCAGTTACCTTTTCCTTGTGCTGTGGGTGCTTCTTCTCTTAGTTACATAATATTCACTGCTTGCCTGCCCCAGTGCCCTCTCCTTTGAATACTGGCTGGCACGTCTCTCTCCTTCTCCAAGACTAAATCCTGAAGCTGACCATCGATAACATGTGACACATCACAGAAAGCAGTCGTGCATGAACCAGAGGGGGATGAGTTGATAAATAATGAATTAAGAGAAAGCTGGGCATCAGTGAATGCTTCTGCTGTGACATCATGGCTTGTTTTCACAGATTGACGTTTGGAGATGATGACGAGTCCATTTCCTTTTTCTTTGAAAGGTGTGCACCAGAAACAGAAAACTGTTCTCATGTGAAATAAACCTTTGAACAAACTATAAGCTTAATGTCTAGTGATAATCATGAGAGGAGTTGAATAAATTTAATTCTACTCTTGATCTTACACTGCAGATATTGCGCTGGCACGATGCCCTGGGGGAATCCTGGGGATCACCATGATTTCGAACCTCAGCGGCACGACGATGGTTATATTGAAGTCATTGGATTCACCATGGCCTCTTTGGTGAGCGACGCAGCTCTTTTAGTAAAATAACATGTATTTTAGCCACAGCTAAGAGTTTTTCCACTTCACACAACTTTGGTATAATTTCTCTCCTGCCTTATCAATTTATAAACTTAATGCAATGTAGAGTTGCTTGCGGAAAACAAGAACAAAAATTAATGCTTTATGTCACCAAGAAAATTGATGCGTATTTATTTGAACTTCAAAAAGAAATATTCTTTGTTAATTTTCCTGATGAATTTTCTACCAGAATTAACATGCAAGGTGTTCATGTTAATTCAAAAGCATATGCCACAGACATATCCTGGCGTGGTGCCCAGTATGATATTTTCAGGTGAATAGGAAAGTGGTCATTTGCATTTATCTTCAGACTTGTCTATTTAATCATTGAATGGCTGCCTCCATCATCACACAGTTCGTGAATAGAGAGCGACATCATTTTTATAACATTAATGAATATTCACTTTTCACGGTATTGAGATCACCTCATATATTCATTTTGTTTGCTTGCATAAAAAGTAAATGTATGTAGTGTAAGTGTAATTTCAAGCAGGTTTTAGCAGGTAGTTCAACTTATTGAATGATGAGGGAAACAATTATCATTATGCTTATTATAGCAAAAAACTAAAGAAAAAATTCTGCTTCATTATATGTTGTATAAGTCAGGCCACACCATGCTGGGCCCTCTGAGGCTGTGTCAGTTTATAAAGCAAATTAAAATAAAACTTCTGCTGACAACTGTTGGTTAGCACTTGGTTTGTGCTCCACCTCATGCCTGAAAGCAAAAAAGGTTGTATTTCTTGTTCTAAACAACTGAGAACAGCCCTCCTTTTCACTCATCTCATGGATTCCAATCACCTCAAAATGCCGCCATTGAAGAGAATTATCTCTTGTGACTATGGCAACAGTGTCCTTCACTGGAGACAGTGATGTCGCTTGTTAGATCTGCCATCATTAGAATGAAACGGTCGTTAAGTGTGAGTGATCAGCCTGGGATTGATCTAATTTTAAGGATTGTAGCTCATGCACCACTCTTTCTTTCCAAAGATCTTTATATTAATTCTAGGAGAAGATTCAGCCAAGAGCAAATAGGAATAAGTTCAAGAAGTTCATGTGCAAGGACACATCCTTGGAGGTCACCAAAAATGGCCCAAACCTGGCCATGTGTGTTTTACTTGGCTGCAGTGAACATGGACTAAGTGTATACCATGTCCAAAGCTTCCTAGCCCCGACTGTGTGGTAGAAATCTGCCAGGGAATAAATAACTAAGAGAAGGTGATTGCTTACCCAGGTCTGGGAGGGCAGGGAGAATCCTGGACGATTCCCCAGTGCTCTCAGGGTCAGAGCCTAAATCTTTACTTGGCCATGCAAGACTGAGTTTCTCTGACTCTCTGGCCTTTCCTGTTGCCCTCTTTGCTTTCTTCCTCAGATAGCCTGTGAAGTCAAATATAGCTTTGAACATCCCCTGCTGCTTTTGCACCACAGGGCCATTGCACATGCTCACTCTCTCTCTCTTAAATGTCTTTTATTCTCCATCTTCTGTAACTTTTCAGTCCATATTTGTGTCTAGCTGTTTTTATAGTCATTTTGGGTTTGGCTTGTTTTTTTGCTGGCAATTGTTTAATCAGCATTTGCATGGGAAATAGAAGGCAGACTAAAACAGGGTAATGAGAGGAGAGATTAATCGAGGGACTCAACAAATTGTGTACCAGGTGTATGAGAAGCAATGATGGATGGCATAGTATTTCTGAGCCAAAGGTGCAAAGGCAAATTAGCAGTCACCTGTACCAGAAAGAGAACTATTTGGCAAGGACCCCCTGGTTGGAGTAGCGGTTACTAAGTGGAAGCAGCCAGCAATGCCACCTTGGCAGGGAGGGAGCTGGGGACAGAAATACAGTGACCTTACTCTCCTTGTCTTCTGGCCCTTCTGCTTGGAGTTCCCTCTGGGTAAGTCTAAGCAGGAGCTAGGGGACAAGGGAACCACTGATAGAGTGTAAATGGGTCCACCTCACAGGGACAGAAACAGGGCCCAGAATGGTAGAGTGCCGACTTGGAGAGGCACATGGTAGCCATCCATCACTCCAAGGTCTCCTTCTCCAGTACACAGCAGAGAGCCCAATTCCTGAGGTTGGCAATGAGTAACATGACAGAATGAATGAATGTTGCCAAGAGAAGAAGCATGGGACTTGGCATTCCAGAAAAATGGAAATTTACATACATTTGGAAGTATGAGAGATCATGGTCCTCTGTGGGCGCTAACTGTAATCAGTTTCATACAGTGTAAGTGTATGGACAGGGAGAGACGATGGTGAAGAGGCCATCCAGGGCCAGGTCATGCAGTGCTTGGAGAGTTTATCTAGGGGTTCTGACTTTATTTCAGTGTCACTGGGGATTGAGTAAAGTGTAATTTTTAAATATTTGTTATGGGAGAAGTTTAATGTGAACAAAGATGAAATAATACATTGAACCCTTGTGTGTCATCACTTAGCATCTGTAGTTACCAACTCATGACAGTCTTATATCTGTCCCCGTCTATTATACTATATCTGTCCTCCTCCCTTATATTATTCTGAAGAAAATGTCAGACATTATATCATTTTATCTGTAAAGATTTTAAGTGTGTTTTAAAAACATATGGCTTGCTTTTATGAACATAATCACATCAGCTTCTCTAAAAAATTAAAACAGTAGCATCTAAATACCACTAAATAGCCACTTAGTACTCAAATTTCCAGTTGTCTTGCAAATGCTTCATGCTTTCTTAGGCTCTGTTTGAATCAGTATCCAAATAGAATTCATTGGTTGTGATTGGTTGATATGACTCTTAAGTCCCCACCTGTCTTTTTTCTCCCCATTTATTTGGGAAAGAAACCAGACTATCTTGTAAAGTTTCCCAGAGTCTGAATTGTGCAGATAACATCCTCAAGGTATCAATTAACATGTTCTCTCTTCCTGCTTCCGAGTTAATAGTTGGATCTAGATGAATCAGACATTTTTCTCCTCCAAATCTAGCTTATAGGTAGTGTTTTCTTCTTCCAAAATAAGATAGGTAATGTCGGGTTGTCTCTCTTTTTTAAAAAATAGTTTTTGATGATCAGTGTCTGGATTCAGGATTCATTGGGGGTTGAAACACAGTGATATTTTAATTTTATCCTTTCCCACATATTGACTGGGATATTTCTACAAAGGGCATATTTTCTTCACTTATTCTTTTCTTACTTTTTTGTACAGTTTGTGTCAGAGAAGCAAAATTAGTGATCTTTTTCCTTATTGATGCACTTTCAATATAGTAAATTAGTTCACTAGCATCCTCTGATAGTTACCATGGTTTTGGAATGGCCTTGAATTTGGGGCACTCTCCCATCAAGAGTTTAGGTCTATGTACCCTCCTCATGAATTTGGTGGAAGTGATCCTATATAACTTGATATAACTCATTAAAGGTCATGCAGCAAATGCAAAATATGAGCAGCATTGATGGTGTCTAATTAATCAGAATTTTGGAAATTCAAGGTAATACTAGTTATTTAAAATGTCCCATTGCTTTATTCATTTAATATCAGTCATTAAGTATTTATTAAACATTTGTTGAACCCACAAATGCTTTATTGAATCTATAAATGACACTCTTTTAGGTAAAACAGTTATGAAATGAACCAAAATGAAAGTCCACAGTTCTTAGGGTGCCCGTGGTTTGGTGTTGAGGGGATAGACAAAGAAGTAAACAAGCAACCACAGTCTGATGTAATAAATTTCAAGAAAAAGGCATGTGTGAGGGTGTGTTTCTAAAATGGGGGCATCAGCAGAGATTTCACAGAGGAGGCAGGGGTCTCCGGGTGAGAGTGCCTCCTCTTCCTAGGAGGCCTCATGGGCTAGAATGGCCCATAGTGGTTCAGAGTGACTGTCACATGGTGAATGAAGGCATGGAAATGGTGACAGGGTAGAAATAGTAGTTTTTTATTAAATTTATGGGGATGACTTTAGTTAATAAAATTATGTTTCAAGTATATAATTCTATGATACATCATCTGTATATTGAATTGTGTGTTCATCACCCAAAGTCAAGTCTCCTTCCACCACCATACACTTGACCCCTTCTACACTTTAATACCCCCAACCCTCTTCCCCTCTGATGTCTTGTGTCTATGAGTTTTGGTTTGTCCTGTTTGTTCATTTGTTGCTTTCAGTTTTATATCCCACAAGTGAGTGAACTTATCTGGTTCTTGACTTTTTTTGTCTGACTTACTTCCCCTAGGCTGATACTCTCAGAATCCAACCATATTGTCACAAAAGGCAGTGTTTCATCTTTTCTATGGCTGGGTAATATTCCATTGTATATATTGTATCACATCTTCTTTACCTACTCACCTATCAAAGGTCACTTTGGGGCCACCATGAATAATGCTCTGGTGATCATGGGGACGCATATGTCTTTGCAAATAAATGTCTTCCAATTTTGGGGGTAGATACCCAGAAGAGGGTTTGCTGGGTATGGAAATAGTATTCTTCATCTTTGAGGAACTTCCATACTGTTTTACATGGTGACTGTACCAGTCTACATTCCCACCAGCAGTGAATGAGGGTTCTTTTTTCTCCACAACCTCCCCAACATGCGTTATTACCTGTCTTGCTGATAATAAGTGTGAGGTCTCTCATTGCAGTTTTGATTTGCATTCCCTAATAGCTAGTAAAGCTGAGTATCTTTTTCTGTATCTGTCAATCATTTGTATGTCTTCTCGGGAGAAGTATCTGTTCAGGTCCTCTGCCCATGTTGTTTTGCTTTATAAACCTTAAATAGGTGGGTCGAAGGAGCTGGCGTGAGACAGGATCCGCTTGGTGGCTTAGAAGGGTAGTTACCTACAAGTCAGCATTTTATTGTGAAGGATGGGAAAGGAATATAAATAAATCAAGGTGCCTAGCATAGACCATTAGGTAAACAGTGAATATATTAAATAAAGTAGAAAATATAAAAGAAAGATAATTTCGCTGAAAAATGAACTCTGTTTTATGGAAGTTAAATTTAAAATCCCTGTGAGACATCTAAGGAGACAGAGAAAAATGACAATTTGAAATACATGTTTCAAGCTCAGGAGACTCCTCCTGGTTGGGGGAGGGTGTTTGGAGGGGTGTCTATCAAATCCCCCGCTCTCCCATCCTATTATTAGTAAGAAAGGGAGAAAAATAATAATAGGCGAGAGTTGGTAAAGAGAAAATGAAACCGTTAAATTATGTCAATTGTTTTTTCTCTTTACCTGATATGAATTATGGAATACATGCAAACTAGCTAGAATCCAATGTGTGGTTGAATCACAGTTACTGGCGACTCTGCATTGCTTCCAAGTTAATGAAAGTTTCTCAGAAAAAGCTGAGTTAAATGTAATGATTTATATGGTAGGGACTGGAACATCTTGTGCTCTCTAAATAATATGGGCCTCTAGTTCTATATTTGTATACAAGATTTATTTACCTTAGGACTCCTAGAGTACTGCACTATTCTTTTTTTTATTCAAGATGAGATAATTTCATTTTGTCTTTTAATTCCACATTTCTTGAAACTATCATATTGATTATGTTTCTGAAAAAGTAAATTATTTGAAAACTCATACATCTGTATAAGATGATTATGTAAACAGAAGAAGGTAGTTATTTGGGTATATGTGTGTATTTTGTGTATTTAAAATATTCAGAGTAGCACTTTAAGAAAGATGTAAAGTAGAATTACTGGAATGGCAAAAAAAGATTGTTTCTTTTAGACTCGTCATCTTGTAATTGAAAATTTCAAAGCAGAAGCCTTCAATTCATTTTACTGGTTGATATGCATTCCTACTAATTAAGATGGCTCTTCATTGGCTGCTTGGTAATGTGATTACCTTTTTAGATTCTACACAGGCCATAATCAGACATTGTAATTTGTGGGGGGTTTTTCTGCCACAATTTTCTGCCATTATAGCTGTGAAGGTCCTTTCATGCTGAGTCTATTTCAAAATAATTTAAAACTTTTCAAGACAGTTCAAAGCGTTATTCAGACTGAGAATTGGGAGCCTCATTTTCTATGCAGTTGAAATCCAAGGATTTCAGGCTCCTAAACTTTAAAGAATGCATAGCCAACTTTCTTTTGGTTAATTGAAATTAAAATACATAGGCTCTTTTATATTTATGAATTAGAAAAGCAAAAGGTTATTCAAAGAGAAAAATTACATGGAGAAATTCCAGGGCCGAAGTTGCGTGCATGCCAAATAATGCAACCTTTTTTTTTTTTTTTTTAAGAAAAAGTAACACTAATTGTTTACTTAGTTTGCTAATATAAACAGAAGTAAAGAACTAAAAGTAAAAATATCTGTCATCACATGATTCATAACTAAATATTAATATTTTGATGTATTTCCTTCCCATTTTTTATTTGTTTTATTTATTTTATCTTATTTTTTATTGTGTTCAATTACAGTTGTCCCCATTTTTCCCCCATTACTCTCCCCTGCCCTACCCACTCCCACCTCCCACTCTCGATTCTACACCCCCTCTGTTGTCTTTGTCCATGGGTTCTTTTTACATGGTCCTTGATGACCCTCCCCCTTCTTTCCCTCACTATCTCCCTCTCTCCTCCCCTCTGGTCACTGTCAGTTTGTTCTTTATTTCCATGTCTCTAGTTATATTTTGCTTGCTTGTTTGTTTTGTAAATGAAGTTCCAATAATAGATGAGATCATATGTTATTTATCTGTCTTTCACTGCCTGGCTTATTTCACTTGGTATAATGCTTTCCAGTTCCATCCATGCTGTC
Organism: Artibeus jamaicensis; assembly: GCF_021234435.1. Lineage (NCBI taxonomy): Eukaryota > Metazoa > Chordata > Mammalia > Chiroptera > Phyllostomidae > Artibeus > Artibeus jamaicensis. The sequence goes on from NW_026522040.1 coordinate 248,116, forward strand.
CTGAAGGGTAGGAGCTCCTTCTTTCTTTCTGCTGCATATTATTCCATTGTGTAAATATACAGTTTTTTGATCCACTCATTTACTGATGGGCACTTAGGCTGTTTCCAACACTTGGCTATTGTAAATAATGCTGCTATGAACATTGGGGTGCATAGGTTCTTTTGAATTGGTGTTTTAGGACTCTTAGAGTATAATCCCAGGAGTGGAATTGCTGGGTCAAAAGGCAGTTTCATTTTTAGTTTTTGAGGAAATTCCATACTGTTTTCCACGGTGACTGTACCAGTCTGCATTCCCACCAACAGTGCATTAGGGAGCCCTTTTCTCTACAACGTCTCCAACACTTGTTTGTTGATTTATGATGGCAAAGAGCCACTTAAAGGGTCAATGCACAAAAATTATTTCTATGTTTTTAAACATACAGGAAACCATATTAAATCCATACAAGTTTATTTCCTTTACCTACTATATCGTTCAAGACAATATTATTACCTCCAATATTATGTGAAAACTTTTGTTGCTGGTGATTAACTTTCTCCCTTGAAGGAATGCTTCTAAATTTTCTTTACTCTGAATAATGTTTTCTCTGTGTGTTTGGTAGATGACTTTTATCATTTAAAAAAATCACTTTATATTTCTAGCTTCCCAACAACTTTCTATCCTATAAGACACGGAACTTTATTATTTCTTCCTGCATTTTTCAGATAATGATGTGCTTTTTCTCATTTAAACTGCAGTGTGATGAGATTACAATGATTTATGATTTATTTTCAGTCCTGTTAAACTTTATTATATCTTTAGCTATCTTCTTTTGTTCATTTTATGCTTTAATAAGAAATAGTCCTGTTTTCTATTTTTTTTTTATTGCTTAGTCTTATAAGACTGCAATTCTAGTCATAGAAAAAAACAAACCAAAACCAACCAAGGTTTTAGTATTGGTGACTATCTCCATTGCTTGTTCTCCGGGTCCCGGATTCCTGCCTTGGGCATTTTGTTACAGGAGTGAGGCTGGAGTTGGAGGCTGTTGACAGAGGTGAAAAAGGAAGGAGAGGGGGACTCACCCTTGCTTCCCTTCTCCTCCCCCATCCCAGGGCTGTCCACCCTTGTAATCTGGCAGAATGAGGACTCGAGTGGTGAGGAGGATACAGCTTGAAGGGAGATGGAGAAGAGTGTGCCAGGAAGGAGAATAGTGTGGAAAGACAGAAAATCTTGAGCATCCCTGAAGGGTGAAGGGAAATCAGGGTCTGAGAGCAAAAAGTAAAGGATGTGGTGAGCTCAGGGGCTGGCTTTGTTTTAGTCTCTGGTCATGTGCTCCCAGGAAGGCAATATTAGAAGGTTTCATAAAGAGAACACATGCAAGGTTGAACAGATAATTGAATGGCTGTTACTAATAAAGCAATGTATTATTATCAGTGAATGATTCATCCCAGCAAATTGTGGGATGTTATGCCTAGACCAATCTGAGTGATGAAAAATAACTATTTCTTATAAATATTTAAAAATTTACTTTTATCCCTGGCTGCTGTGACTCAGTGGATTGAGTGCCAGCCTACAAACCAAAGGGTCACTGGTTCAATTCCCAGTCAGGAAATTGATTCCCAGTCAGAGTACATGCCCGGGTTGTGGTCCAGGTTCCCATTAGGGGGCATGTGAGAAGCAACCACACATTAATGTTTTTCTCCCTCTCTTTCTCCTTCCCTTTCTCTCTGTCCAAAATAAATAAAATCTTTAAAAACATTTAAAAAAATTCACTTTGAACTTGTTCCCAAAACACGGCTGTGATAAGAATACTAGAACTGTCTATCTTGAACAGCTAACTCACGTAATTCCGCCTGTGCCTGTGCAGTGATCTTAGATTGATTCTGAAATGCCAATGGGACTGTCCTTGACAGCTGTTTCCCTCTTATGGTTGTGGTATTGGCTGTTGTTCTTCTGTGAGGCTGCAAATATGACTTAGACATGCTCTACAGTACTATGCGTACCTTCTGATTCCAAGAAGTTGGGAAGTATTGGGGCAATTTCAGTCCTTTTAAACTCAAGAGGAATAAGTTCTTACCTAGTACATTCTGCATCTTCCTTTGTCATTAGGCCTAGTCTAGACTGGAATAAAAAGAAGCAAATGGGACTTCCTTTCGTGGATGGAGAGGTACAGTTTTTGTCAGATAAATACTGGGCTGGGAAGTAGGAGACAAGGAAAATACAATGGGAAAGGTCTGGAGATGAGGCAGTGGCAAAAAACCCATACATGAACATCAATGAATTGTTTAAGTACAGCCGGGGAAAACCTTCAGCTGAATAACAGAAGGTCAGGTAATAGGCCAAAAGGGATTTCAGTAAATTCTCACTGCATTCTCCTTTGTTTTCTTATTCCCCCAATGACTGAAAGAAACGTGTATGTAGAGAGCGTAATTGCATGCTTTAACATTGGAGGCATTCCATAGTTCTTTACTTTTGAGTTTTTGTTCTATTTTCTTTCCCCCATTCAGTCCTTCTGTATTCCTTCTCTCTTTGGATTTGTAATCAGGTTCCTACTGTTCAAATTAATGCAAGTGCAGAAATAATTCAAATACAAATATTTGGCAACCAAATAGATGGAAGTTGACTTCACAAATCTGTTAACCAGGTTTCTGCCTTATTCATACAGAAGAACCACATTGAGAAATGTTGATAGTATGTATGTTTTTATTTTTTAAGTACATTGTTTTAAATTTGGGGATAGAGTTAGTATTTGACTCCTTTTTAAAGCTTACATAATTATAAATTAATTGATATTCAAAATTCATTGTGATATAACCTTATTAGAAAGCTATTTAGCAACATCTACTTAAGTATACATCTAAACTCATGGCATAGCAGGTCTACTCATTGTGTGTACTCGAGAGCATATGTGTCCACCGAGAGATACATACCAGCACTGAGCTCTTACTGTGTTTGAGTTTGATCCTCAAGATTGCTTTATTTTTCAGGATGTTTTTAATTGAGCTCCTATCGTTTTGTATTTCAGATTAGAAATAACTTGGGAAGAGGTTTTAGTTAAAAAGGGAAAGCCTGCTGGAGTTTGGAAATTAACCAAACATGGGCTACATATATAAATATGAATACATTTAATATCTACCAGATTATATATTTATTAGAATACATATTTAGATTGATCGCTGAACAACACAGGGGTTAGGGGCACCAATCCCCACATGTATAACTGTTGACTCCCCCCAAACTTAACTATTAACTGCCTACTATTGATTGGAAGATTTACCTATAACATTAACAGTCAATGAACACATACTTTGTATGTTACATGAAATCTGTCCGGAAAAAGTCCAGCCATTGTTGATCTAATGAGAACAGTTTGCACGACATCAATATAACCTGGCAGCCAAGGAGAGAAGACTGGAATGTGCATGTGTGAACAATGATGACTTCACTGGACTAATCAGTGGGGGCAGTAGACACCACTGAGTGAGCATGTATACTGTGTGGCTGTCACATTCAAAATGAGTGAGCAGGTAGAGCAATGAATCTGCATCACATTTTACATTAAGCTTGAACATTCCTCCATGGAAACTATTCAGATGATTTAGGAGGCTGCAGCTGTGGGCAACTGGTGACTGGCAGCTTCATCGCGACCATGCACCCCACTCATGCATCACCGCTCGTGCAGAGTTTTTGGCAAAACATCAAATCATCCAGGTGACTCAGCCCCCTACAGCCCAGCTTTGGCACCCTGCAACTTCTGGCTTTTCCCAAAACTAAAATCACTTTAGAAAGGGAAGAGATTTCAGACTGCTGATGAGATTCAGGAAAATATGATGGGGCAGCTGATGAATTGGGAGAACTGTGTGAGGTCCCAAGGTGCCTACTTTGAAGGGGACTGAGGTGTCATTATTCTATGTACCATGTTTCTTGTATCTTCTTCAATAAATGTCTCTATTTTTCATAGTACATGACCAGGTACTTTCTAGACAGACCTCATATGTATTATATAATATATTCTTAAAATAAAGTAAGCTCTGGAAAAGAAAATAATATTAATAAAATCATAAGGAAAAGACATTCACCGAATTATATGTATTTATTGAACTGTAAGTTTATACCTTCAGTCAGTAGGTTTACATCTACCTACATTGATATATTGTCTTATATGATACAAAACACTATAGATGTTGTATGTATTACTAACACTACACATCAAAAATAGAAGTATAAAGTGAAAAATAAATTTGTGTAATGATTCATGCATTGATAACAAATAAGCAGCAATTTGATCGTTTTATGGTAGCCTAGTATAACTGTTACAATTGCCTCAAGGTAGTAAGAAAATATTTAAAAACTTTTTTCAGTATATTCATTTAAAAAATGTAACATGTAAGTGAACTCACACAATTCAAGTTCATGTTGTTGAAGGATCAACTGTAAACTAAAAGCTATTTTAAACTACATGCTTTAACTCTTTATACTCTTTTTGTTCTACTTACATTGCTTATTTAACAGGAACAGATAATGAAAAAACAACTTTTGTATTAACCTCACATGATTGAATTAAGGCTGAACAACACATAAAGGTGAAAAGTGGCTATCAATGAGAAGCTGTGGTCAAGCTCATCAAAAGCTTATAATTTTTACTTTATTTGTGTTAATGATTTATCCAAGGATTCCTGTTTTACTCATGGGTAACAACTTTCCATATGTCTATCAAAGATCTTTTGCTTCTTTATAGTGGACTTGGGGTTTTGGCTTTCCAGAATAACTCTTAAGAACTAACTCCCTGCTTCCTTTTGACTCTTATTTTTACAGGCTGCCCTGCAAGTCGGGGGCCACGGGGAAAGGCTGCACCAGTGTCGTGAGGTCATGCTGCTGACTTACAAATCCATCCCCATGCAAGTGGATGGAGAGCCCTGCAGGCTGGCGCCGGCTATGATCCGGATCTCCTTGAGGAATCAGGCCAACATGGTGCAGAAGAGCAAGAGGAGGACGTCCATGCCTTTACTCAATGAGTGAGTCAGCCCCGTGCCCACCTTCGTGACCATGAGGACCATGGAGAGGAGAACGCAGAGCATGTGCATGGGTGGGGCCTCACTGTGTTGAGAAAGGAGCAACAGTCCAGGGCACTCAGCAGTTCCTGAGTCTCTCTCACAGTTTTTCTTCATGTTTATTAAGCACTGACCACATTCTTCCTTTAGAAACCATTACCGTGATATATGTTAGAGTGATGATGCTTCTTCACTGACCACTTGCGTATACATTTACTGGGACCAGTGGGAAATTATTAAGAGTGATTCAGGGCCATAAAATGCATCCAGGTAAATGGGTTCTGTTTTTATTTTGTTTTAAGAAGCCAGGCTGTCTGCCTCCTCTTTACCCAGGTCACTTGGAGGGTGTTGGCTTCTCCAACAGCAGGAGGTTGGCAGAGCTGGATTTTGGCTCGCCTATCTCCATGTGGCATCCCCTGCTGCCTGTTGGTGAATTGCCCTTTTCCTGATGTTCCCATTTTGGGGCCCATGTACTCTAATGCTTCAGCTCAGTTTGCTGGTCTGGGTGGCATGCTGTTGTCCAGATTTAATCTGTCCCACAATGCAATGCTTAAACAAAGTGTATCCACATCCCCTGCCCCCTTTCCTTTCTTAGGGTTTGGATAAATGGATTTGAGAATAAGGTGATAATAACTAGATTTTTATTTTTAATATCTCTTAATATAATTTTTATTGAAATGCCTGTTTGGCATTGGCAAAGGAGATGGAAAAAGATGGAGACTTGGGTCATTTTTTTTAAGTATATATCATGCCCATATACCTAACCCGACTCAAGGTAAGGCCATTTCGGGGGTCACCTTTGGGTCATTCTTCTGTCACCGTGAGGGCCCCTCAAGGTGCTCCTCCTGTTTGTGGCCTGTGATGCATGGTTACCTATTTGTACTGAATGGCTGGCTTCCTCTACTGCCTGTGAAGCAAGGACATGCTTTGTCATATATTTATTGAGTCAGTACAACAACCTACAGGAGTATGTAGGGTGAACCAATGATGCAGGTGCCATGGCTCACTGCCGGACTTGACTACCTCTCTTTCTGAGACAACATATGTTGAGAAATAACATTAGATAGGGCTACTTATGAGAACAATTATTCAATACTATATTTTTAGAAAATTGATATAGGTAGCACATTTTCAAAGGATAGCAAAACACCTAGGTACCATAGAATATTTGCTCACCACACCTCAATATCTCTTACCCACTGATCTTATTGACCCTCTGAGATTAGATTGCTCTTTTCTATTTTGCTAGAAATTCTTGTTTTGAAATCAGACTTCTTACACTGGATTTCTAAGTGGAGTTTTTAGTTCAAGAGCAGGCTGGCCATGAAGACCTTTTTAAACAAGTTTCTTGCACCTTCTGAGTGTGCCAAGATTTTCTCTTTTTGGTCATGGTTATATAAAGTTCACTATGGCAGCCAAGTCAGAAAGAGATCATTCAAACATAATTCTTTATTTCCTTCCTTCATTTTTTCATCCTTCTCTCCCTTTTCTCTCTTTCTGTCTTCCTTTCTCCCTTTCGTATTTTTTAACTAAGGCTCTATGTTTCTTCTGTTTCACCTGCCTGCCTTCTTTCAGGAAGAGAACTGGTTGAAACTGTCTTAAGAACTTTAGTTAAAAATCCTCTGTGGAAGCCCTGGCTGGTGTAGCTCAGTGGATTGAGCACGGGCCTGAGAACCAGACAATCGAGGTTCGATTCCCAGTCAGGGCACATACTGGGGTTGCAGGCAGGTTCCCTGCAGGCCAGTTCCCAGCAGGGGATGCATGAAAGGCAACCATACATTGATGTTTCTCTCCCTCTCTCCTTCCCTTTCCCTCTAAAGATAAATAAATAAAATCTTTAAAAATATATTTTTTAAAAAAAGAACTTATAAAAAAAATCCTCTGTGCATTGTGGATGGGGAAGTTTCTCAAGGAGAAAAGGGTAGCTGTTCAATGCATTTTAAGGAGTTATCTTCCATTCACACAGGAAGTTAGCCATGAATATTTCAGGTTTAAGTGGTGTGGCTTCCTCTTCTGCTAGAATGCTGGTGCTCGGGGATTGGCCCTTTCTCTGGGAGATCACATCAGCACCCCATTTTATCTCTGACTGATAAGCTAATGAGATCTCTGTCTTCAGCATGGGTTTCTTCTCAAAACTGAAGATTCATCTTCAAATATCTTAGCTGACATCTTTACCTGGATGTCTCATAATACCCTCTGACTGCATGGACGACTACTCAGGGACTCATGAACTCTCTTCCTTTTGCTCTCTCTCCTCATCACCCAATGAGCCTTTTTCATTCACATGGGAATGAATGGAACCTCAGTCCATTCATTCACTACATCCTTGGTCTCTGGAGTCCCTTCCATCACCTCTGCTTTTATACATCCAGTGCCTTCTTTGAAATCTACCTTCCATCGAATCCCCACACCTTTAATCTCACACCATCTACCCATCCTCCCTGCCAGTTACCTCTCAGAGGCACTGGTGAAGCATGCTCATAATTCATTTTCTTCTTTCCAGGGTTGCTGCCCTTCACACAATATCTTTTCCAATAGACTAGTTAGAATGACCTTTCTGAACATGTAGTGCCTACATCCTCAGCTTCACAGACCTTTGTGACTATTGCCTTCTTCATCCTCCTCCTCCTCCTCCTCCTCCCGTGCCCCAGGAACAATTGCTGTTCCTGGAGTGCCAGCCTGTCTTGTGCCTCATCATGGCTTTCCATTTCTGGTGCCTTCCTCACCTCCTCTCATCTGCTAACTCTCCCTCCAGTTCAAGACTGCATTAAAATATCACTTTCCTAAGAATCCTTTTCTGTCTACCTCCAGGCATTAAATGCACTTGTTTACTTGTCTCTTCCCTGCTCTGTGGGGACACCCTGGGGTTTTCCTTGTAGGGTTCCAGTGCCTGTCAGTGTGCCCGAGACTCATGGTCCCGTGCTGCACAAGTGGCTTACACGTGGATCAGATCTATTGTGTGTCTCCGAAATTATTTCTATAGTAACAAATCTAAAATCTCGTGAATATAAAAACAATATAGGAAGTGTCTTAATCATATGTTTGATAATAACTGGAAGAATTTCAAGATCTGGTTGACCTGGGTAGCTGGAGGAAGTCCCATGAGAAACAGTTACATAGTAGGCCCGCATGATGCTCTAGAGCTTCATTCATGCAAAAAGGAAAGAAAACAATTTAAACAACTTCTTGGTTTATGATTTCCATTTGTTATTACTGTACATACACTGAAAGGCCAGGTCCCATTAATGTTCAGTAGCCCACCCTCAACTGATATAGCAGCATATCTCATTTTATCGTGGCTTGTACATCTACTCGAAATACGAACTCTAGCAAATATCTTCCCACAAAAAAGTAGTTGAGGAGATTTATCTAGGCTCATATTCGTGCATTAGGAATGTGGTAGCCAGATAAACTAGTGTTGTCTGTTGGAAAAGCATTTGTGAATATGATAAAAAATTTACCATCACTCGGTGTTGAGGGAGGTCTTCAGGGACCTGTTCTCCTGAGTCATGAGGAACAAAAACTACATGGTGAAGGGTAATTGCATTGTCCAAGGGCACGATTTCTAGCTGGAAGCTTTGAATTGGGCACCAGCGTCCATCAACTCGGCTGCTGAGAAATATTATCAGTCATAACTGGTAGTCCTTTGGGATTAACAGAGAATTACTTAGGTGACTTTACATGGAAATTTATGTGCCCAGTAGAAAAGATGGGTTTGGACAGCTCTGTCTATTGCAAATACAGTGAAACTGTTCAAATAATCTAAGAGCGTAATTAGGTAAAAGTGACAGGAAATTTGGGGTTTATCAAATTCAACATTTGTTTTTTCCCCCCTAATAACCACTGTAGACTCTCTCCTTTATCTGAGAATGGATAAAAGGGAGGCACCATCTATGGTTTCACTCCTCTGTTAAGAATGAGTAGAATTACAGCGTGAAGTTCTTAAACCGCCTGTGGTGCTTAAGGAAAGGAAGTTAAAGATTTCGTTGAGTCCATCTTTTCAAGATGGTGGTCTTTTGACATCAACATTCCTACAAAGCTCTGGAATCATGAGCACATGTTAGGGAATGAAACATACCTTGACTCTCCTTAGAGATGAGTTCACTGTGCCAGCCTACCCCTCATGTGTATGTGTGGGTGTGTGTGTGCTGTGCTCCCTCCCAGGACATCTCGAATGACCTAAAGCCGTAGAGGAATGTGACAGCCCCTCCTGCCCTGCCCAGCTTCAGCACCCTGTTTGCATCTGCCCTGTGCCCTGTGCCCTGTGCCCCCTGCCCTGTGCTCCAGTCTGGTTTGCCTTAGAGGCAGCCTCTGCCATGTGTCCTGCTGGCTTCCTCGCTGTCACTGGCTTTTTGGGTTATTTCCGTGGCTGGCTTGATTTTCCTTTTCATTCACTGTTTGGTGATGCGCTCGTTTAATTTCTGTTTAAACTTTGTGTGTCTCTCTTTCTCTCTCCTGGCTTGTTCCCTGTCTGTCCACGCTGTTGTGCTGACTGTCTTCGCTGCTCATTCCCTGCTGCCTCTAGTCTCCATCAGGTGCAAGCTGCGGACCTGCGGAGAGTGTCTGCCCCCCCTGGCTCCTTCACCATGTGAGTACCAAGCTGGTCAGTTTTTACGTTTCGTCTCTCACCCTCGGCTCCTCCCCAGGGTTAAGTGACCTGCGTTTTTTTCCTTCACAGGTCTGCTTCTCAGACAAAGAACTGCCTTTATTACCCTTTCTTTGCTTGGAGGTGGAGCTGTGAAGTTCCCTGTGTTCTGTTTGTCTCCTTGCTCTATGAGTTCACAGTTCAATTTTTTTGATTGGATCCTTTAGGGCCCATAATTGCATAGGGTTTACAAAATTCCATACTAAGCACTGGTTTTTAAGGAAAGTTGGTAATATTATTAGACCATTTCTATAGTCTAATTATCTGTGGCCCCAGGAGGATGTTGAAGAAGTGCCTGCTGACCTTGACTCATGGACAAACCCCCTAACGTTATGTATGGGGTTTTGAGTGTATGCAGTTGTACCTGTGCATTTTTATGGGCTGAGGTTGCCTAGTTGAAATAAAGGAGCATTGCCCCCAAACTGCCATTGAGTTAGCAAAATGCCTTTTATACACAGTAATTCGTACTTAACACACTCTATGCTTTCATTTTCTTTCTGGTGAAAGCAGACAAAAAGAAAATATGTTTCTTTAGTACTCCCTTGGGGACTTGATGTCATTGCCTCTGTCTTGCTCTCCTGTCTTCTCCCCATTTTGCATATATTTATCTAGCTTTTGTTATGCTTTAGGTCCTGTACCAGTGCTCCAGTACACGGACTGATGTACCCCCCAAGCAACCCTATATTGCATGTGGTATTACTTTCTCCATGTGATACATGAGGAACCTGATGCACAGCAAGGTTAAGTAACCTGCCTCAGGTCACACAGCTAATGAGTGCAAAACTGGGATGCAAGCTCAGGCAGTCTGACTTCAGAGTTCACACTCTTAACAATAGATCATCTGCCGCCTTTCATCTGTCAAGGCCTTTTGTATTTCTCAGGGCCTGGCTGAATGGTTGCCTTTCCAAAGAATTCTTCCTTGCTCCTTTCTGTATCTTCAGTGGAGTTCCCTACTGGTGTGCTTATCGTTCTTGAGGTTTAGTAAATTGGTAGCAATTACGTGAGCTCTATATCCCCATGTATCCCACACTAGACCTAGGTTGCTTGAGATCATTGACCACATCTTCTGAATCTTTGTCTTCCTGGCCCTGATCACAGATCTTAACACGAAGTATTCTGAAACCAAACACAATTGTTGGTTGGTCGGTAGACTAAATGAATCAAAGAATACAGGTCTAAATTGAACTGTGCAATGTCTAACATCTAGCGCTATGCCAAAGTGATAGGAGCTTAGTTTCAACCCTCCACTTACAAATACACATTTAGCCATCAAATATTTTTTTTCAGAATAACTTATTTTGCACTTGCTGTGCATCAGAGACTGTTTTGTGCTTGGCATCTAGAGGTAAGCGTGACAGAACACTACCTTCATGGACCTGAAAATTGAGTGACCCCAGAAACGATGATAAGGTAACATTTAATTTCCATTTGGAAGTTACTGCTGGGGTATATTCTGTGATCTACAGAAGGCCTGTTCAGTAAACTGGAGTTCAAGCACTGGCCCTCAGCGATCATTATTTCCAGGGGCTCTTTATAGAGTTCAGAGTGTTGGGCGTATCAACAACAGAAGTACATGTGACAGTCGCCATATTTCTATCACTGTTTATTTAAGTTTTGATTGTGTTTAGGTTTCAGTCATATATAAATTTGTTTCTTATTTCCAGTGCATATACTATAGTGAAGTAAATTGTCATGTATGTTTTAATAGGGCATATCAGGCAGGATCCTGGGTGTGGCCACATTAAAATTAACATATTGATCTAAAGTAGTTTATATGCGATGTTAAGTAATACAAATTTATATTCATAATATGTAACTGATGAAATATTTATGTAGTAAAAATTCATTAGATTTGAATATAATTTTTAAAATCAGATAACAAAACACTACCAAATAGGCAAGGGACATGAAGAAAAATCTCAGCACAGCATTGAGTATTGTCTGTGTATATTATGGCAATGGTAAACTGGGTAACTTAGCTTTGCCCATTCTCACCCTACTATCTTCTGTTTTCAGCAATTGATTCTAAACCATACTAATGTCACTTTGAAATTCAGGACTTCAGCATGCATCGAATACATAATTCTTTCCAACTGGCTTCTTTAATGGACCATGACATATTTGGGGTTTATCAAAGTTGTTGCATATATCAGTCATTGTTTTTCTTTTTACTGTTGGCTATCATTTCATCGTATGGCTGTTTCCATGTTTTTACCCATTGACTCACTGAAGGACTTCTGGATCTGGGTTATTTCCAGCGTTGGGACATTATTAATAGACCTGCCATAAGCATGGATGAAAAGACCCTGGCCAGGTAGTTCAGTTAGTTAGAATGCTGTCCTGATACGCCAGAATTGCGGGTTTGATTCCTAAATCAGGACACATAATAGTCAACCAATGAATGCATAACTGAGTGGAACAATGAATTTATGTTTCACTTTCTCCTGCTCTCTCTCTCAATCTCTCTTTCCCTCACCTCTCCTTCTCTAAAATAAATTTTTAAAAAAGGTTTTGTACAAACATAAGCTTTCATTTTTCTAGGTTATACACCTAGAAATGGGATTCCTGAGTCCTAGGTAAGTGTGTGTTTAACTTCATAAGAAACGGATTGTTTTCCAGAGTGGCTGTCCCGGTTTGCATTGCCACCCGCAATTTATGAGAATCCCAGTAGCTCCGCATCCCTGCTAACACTTGGCATTTCCATCACTTAGAAATTTTAATCGTTTGATCTTTCTAATATGAATATCTTTTCATGTGATTATTTGTCTTCTGTTTTATACTCTTTGATGAAACCACTGTTCAAATCTTTTGCCAGTTGGGGGACTGTTTGTTTACTTCCCATTGAGTTTCGAAAATTCATCACATACAGGGCTGAGCCAAAGTAGATTTACAGTTTTAAATAGATGAAACAGAGTTTATTCTTATATTATTATTTATTAATTTTTGTATTACTTTCCATACTGTAAATCTACTTTTGCCCCATGCTGTATTCTGGGTCCAAGTCTTTGTTAAGTATGTGCCTTGTGAACATGTTCCGTACAGAATATATCTTATCTTTTCATTGTCTTACCAGTATCTTTTGTAGAGCAAAAGTCTCAACTTTTGTCAAAGCTAAAATTACTGTTTTCTTTTTAGAGCTATGTTTTGGTGTTACATTCAAGAACTTTTTGTTTAATCCCAGGTCATTAGATTTCCGCCTTTATTTTCTTCTAGAAGTTTCATAGTTTTACATTTTGCACTTAAATCTATGATTTGTTTTGAGTTAAATTATATATAAGATGTGAGGTTTAGGTTGAGATTAGTTGTGGTTTATTATTATTATATATAATTTGCATATACATGTGTAGTGGTTCCAGCATCATTTGTTGAAAAGATTCTTTCCATTGAATTGCCTTTATGTTCTTATCAAAAATTAATTGGCAACAGATAGATATGGAAAGATATAAATATGGATATATTTGGATATATATTACCTTCTGGACTGTATTCTGTTCTGTTGACCTATATATTTGTGCCTTTTTTGATACCATGCTCTTCTGATTATTGTACGTTTTTTTTTTAAGATTTATTTATTTATTTATCTTTAGAGGGGAAGGGAAGGAGAGAGGGAGAGAAACATCAATGTATGGTTGCCTTTCATGCATCCCCTGCTGGGAACTGGCCTGCAGGGAACCTGCCTGCAACCCCAGTATGTGCCCTGACTGGGAATCAAACCACGATTGTCTGGTTTGCAGGCCCGTGCTCAATCCACTGAGCTACACCAGCCAGGGCTTGTACTTTTGAAGTAAATCTTAAAATTTAGTTGTGTTTTTTCAATTTTATTCTTTATTTTAAAAATTATCTTGGCTGTTCAAGTTATTTTTATCTTTCCATATAAACTTTAGAACCAGCTTGCCTATATCTCCAAAAGTTTCTAGGACTTTTACTGGAATTGTATTGAATCTGTATATTGATTTGGGGACTATGGATATCTTTACTATGCTGAGACTTCTAACCCATCAATACTTTATGTCTCTCTGTCTGTTTATTTTTATATCATTTTTTTGTTGTTTTCAACTTATGGATAGTGTACATATTTTGTTAGATTTGCACCTACGCAGTTCATATTTTGGAGTTACTTTAAATGCTGTTTTTACAACGTTGGTTTCCAATTGTTCATTGCTAGTATATAAAACATAGAAGTATAATGCTTCTTCTTTGTTTGTTTGCTTTTTAGTACATTGGGGATTTTTTGTGTTGACTTTGTATCCTGTGTCCTTCCTAAATTCACTTTTCGGTTCTAGGAGTTTGGTAACATCCTCAGAATTTTCTAGAGTCACACTTGTCTTGGAATAGAAATCATTTTATTTATTTCTTTTCAGTTTGTATGCCTTTTATTTTTTATTTTTGCCTTATTGCATTGACTAGGATTTCTAGTGTGATGTTGAATAATTCTGGTAAGAGCAAACATTCTTGCTTTGCTTCTGTTATAGGGGGAAATCATTCCATCTTTCACCATTAAGTATGGTTGTCACTTGTAGATTTATTGGTTGAAGTATTTTTATCAGGGCATCTAAAAAAGGTCAGGGAGAATGGAGTTATTAATATTTTTAATAATGTTTGTCAGACAGCATGGATGGAACTGGAGAGCATTATGCTAAGTGAAATAAGTCAAGCGGCAGAAGACAAATACTATATGGTCTCACCTTTAACAGGAACCTAATCAACAAAATGAACAAGCAAACAAAGTATAGCCAAAGACATTGAAATTGAGAACAGGCTGACAGTGACCAGAGGGGAGAGGGGAGGGGATAATGAGAGAAAAGGGTGAAGGGTTTGCAGGAACAATTATAAAGGACACATGGACAATAACAAGGTGGGGTGGGAACAGGGAAGGGAGGAGGGGAGGGCTGGAGTGGTGGGGAGGGGTGGGTGGAAAAGGCAGAAAACTGTGCTTGAACAACAATAAAAAATGTTTGTCATAATTTGCCATTGGAACCATCTGAGTCTCAAGATTTATTTTCCCCCCTTTTAAGTCCAGTTCCTTTAGGAGTTAAGTGACTACACAGGTCATCTATTTTATCATGGGTGAGTTTCAGGTTTTTGTAGTTTTTTTAAAGTTTTTTGAAGTTTTAGAGGAATACATTCATTTCATCTAAGTTGTTGATTAGTGTATGTAGAATTATTGGTACAGTTTTTGTATCCCTTTAATATCTGTGGGGTCTGTAGTGATAGTCCCCCTTTATTCCTGGTATTAGTATTTTTTCTTTTTCCTTCTTTGCCCATCTTAGTAGAGTGCTATTAATTTTATTGATTTTTTTTGAAGACTAAGATTTTGATTTAATTTTTTTCAAGTGATTTTGTGTTTGCAATTTCTTCAATATTTGCCCTTTTTATTATTTTTCAATTTCTGCCCACTTTACATTACTTGTGTTCTTCTTTTTCAAGTTATTTAAAGTAAACACTTAGCGATCGACTCCGTAGAGTTCAGGCCACACGTTTCAACACGCCTCCTGAGGGCTGGGGCTACGACGTTGGCTCTGCCTCCAAAGTTCCTGCAGTGCTGTTCATACCCATGCGGTTTGTGTCCCACCACTGCTCAGTGTGTGATCTGGTGGAGGGTCTGCCCTGTAGCTCGGATCCTGAGGTATGATGTGTAGGGTCAGATGCACACCTTTGTAACCTAGAGATGCATCCAGGTGTTCACAGACATCTTTGTGAAGTTGTGTTCCCTCTCTGGTGTGATCCCCAGTAATTTCCAGTTTCCTGGGGCTTTTTGTGTTATGATCTTTAAGTAAGAAAGCTGAGGATTTACTAGTTATCTCACCCTGCTACATCCTTCACACAACTGTGTTCACATCAGGAGCAGACAGATGCAGAAAGAGGGATGATGAAGCAGCACTGGTTTACCCCGTTCTCTGAGGTTCACAGATTTAGCTGTTAGAGAGGGAGTCGTTCTTCCCTTATAATTTTAACCACCTGGAGCCTTTGTCATGACTGCTACCAGCGTGATGGAATGGCTGGGATATAAGAAAATGGAAAGGGGGGAGGATGACAACAAAGGGAGATTTTCCTGAATTTCTCTGAGTGTTCAGAATCTCTTTTCTTTGCTCAAGTGGGAGCTTTCCTCAAGGCTCTCCCAGGGCTTTCTCTGCCTGCACCCGGGGTCTGTGGCTGGTTCTGCATTGCCGGGGTCCACACCAGGGTTTCTGGAGGAAAAACAAGGGCGCAGCTCACCACCAGTTTGATGGCATTTTAAATTCTGGTCTTCTCCAATCTGCTGCTGTCATCTCCTCTTCAGAGTTCTCAAAGAGCTAATTCATGAATTCTGCACAGGTTTCCCCCCTCTCATTTAACAGATATTTATTGAGTGCCTGCTGTGTGTCAGGCACTCATGTAGGCACACATGGAGTACAAAAAAAATAAGTAAAGAAAAAGACCAAAGAAATCTCTGCCCTGATGCATACGAGTGTCGGCTACATGTTAGGTGGTGGTCTAATAAGCATTTTATGCACAATAACTCATTTAGCTTTTATTTTATTATTAGTCTCTCCCTGGGGAAGAGAGAATGATGTGGGCTTACCCACCATACCCAGAACCAGAGATCCTCTCCTGCCTTTTACAGCAGGGGTCCCCATGCACATCCCCTTGCTCCCCACTGCTGTGGCTCTGAGAGCTCACTCAGCAAACAGCTCCGCAGAGAACACACTGTCATTTGAACTACAGCCAACATACGTTAAACTGTGACTTGTGCAGCAGTACAGTTTGAACATAAACAGGACCTTTCTCTATGCTGAATTGTGTGGGTCTGTTTGTTACCTTGGGGAAGGCAGAACTAAGTACAGATTCATGGGGGAAAATGTGCAAATTGTCATATTTGACCAAGGGCTGAGGGTGATTCTTACTCAGCATTCTGTTGCTTTTGATCAATGAACTCGTCTTGGCAAAGGGTGAAAGTAAGTTAATTTTTTAAAACACTTTTCAAGTATGTTTATTGATTTTAGAGAGAGGAAGGGGGCAGAAACAGAGAGAGAGAGAGGCATCTATGTGAGAGAGAAGCATCAATTAGTTGTCCCCTGTGTGTGCCCCAACCAGGAATCCAACCCCCACCCTTTTGGTGTATGGGACGATGCTCCAACCAACTGAGCCATACTGGCCGGGGAGAAAATAAGTTAATTTTTGTTCTAAGAAAAAAGGGAGTTTCACTGTGAGAAATATTTTTAATATGCCTATTTTTTGTTGGTTCTGTTTTGGGTCAAGTTTAAGAATATTATTATTGAGAAACTGTCCAGACAGAGCCAGAAATCTTCGATCTTCATGATGGAAGAAAACATACATTGGTCATAGGTAGTTTAGCATTTGCAGGCTTGGCCAGGGTAGTAAATTAGTAGATCCTGAAATAATTTCTAAAAATTCTCTAATTTTGTTCTCCAGCTAGTCACCTGAAAGGTTTTGTTTTAATGTTTTCTTGAATTTATGAATATGCTGTAAGAGGCCAGTTCATTTTGTTTATTTAATTTTGGCCCTTTAATTAGAAAATAAAACTGCTTTATTTAAAACCCTTTCTCTTTTCCTTTCTTCTTTCAAGAAATTCCACCAGACCCTGGACTCTATCAGGGAGTAGCAAAAACATTGCCAGAGTAGAAATGTACGTGCATACCTTTATAAACTACGACTTTGGCCTCTAAAGTAGCCAAGAGGATCCATCAGGCATAGTTTGCCTCCAAACGAATAAGTTAGAGGTGGCTAACACACAAACCTTTGTGAGAAGATCAGGATAAGCTTCCAGCAGAGTCCTTTGTGTCTGGGCCAGAAATCTGTCTAGATTCTGATTCATGGATTGTAAGTTTTGTGTTAGTTTCTGGATCCAAAACTCAGTTGGGAGGGTAGCAAAAGGGCCTAAGCGTTCAAAAGTTGTGGGTATATTTGTTTTGAGTGCTTCTGTTATTATCATATCCCTGAGTGATTATCGCTGAGTAGTAGGGTTGTAGATAATTTTTAATTGGCATTGTATAATTTTTATTGATTTCAAAGGACATGTGTTATTTCTATAAAGGGAAAAAAGCAAAAAATAAATTTCATATTTTTAAAGCACAGGAAAGAATGGCTAAGTCCATGAAATTGTGAAAAAAATAAAACATCATTTGCTCAGTCTCAGAGTCAGATAGTGAAGCCTAGAATTAGCTTCAGGGTTTCTGAAAAGCAAAGCTATCTGCTCTCCGAACCTCCAAACAGAGGAAACTGCTAAGCTTCTCCCATCTTCTCTTCTCTTTCTTCTCTCCCCTCCCACTGACACCTTTTCTGGGTTATCTTCCTAATCTCCACTCTCCACAGTTTCTTGACCTTTAATCGGGCCAGAATGTCTTGCTCTTCTTTCTTTTCATGCCGCCCCTCTCTGCTGGGTCCATAAATCAGATAAACCAAATTGAAAACTACAAAGAAAAGTAAGTGGGAGTTACTTGGGCTTTATCTCATACCAATTTCCAGACTTAAGCCCAGACTGCATCTTGGGTAATGGTCATTTCCTCCGTGAGTTTTCCCCAAGAGCCTTCTCACTGCTGTGTGTCTGTGCTCCTCCCGCCCAGACGGGCAGAGTGGCCGCAGGAGCGGACCGAGTCTCTAACTGGAGTGTCTCCCTCCTCATTCTGCGGCCCCACCCACAATACCCACAGTCACACCATCTGTCTTGTGTCCCTGTGTTTGCCTTTGTGATACTATGTGTATATATCTGAAAATATATATATATCTGAAAAACTGAAAAAATATATATAATAGTCCCTGGGATGCCTGTCAGCTCTGAAGTTCTGTTTTGCTCAAGTTCAGGGTACAACTCTAGCCTCTGTGAAAATCTGCCCCAAAGGAATCTGAGGCATGAAGTAGGCAGGACTGGCCACAGGATATGACAGGGGGTCACCCTTTATCCCTGGTTCTGGTCAGGGAGGCCAGGCCCTGCACTGTTGTGCTCCAGTTAGTGTCTCAACTACTCTAACCAGCGGTGTCCAACCTGCAGCCCAGGGGCCACATGCGGCCCAGGATGGCTGTGAATGCGGCCCAACACAAAATCGTAAATTTACTTAAAACGTAATGAGGTGTTTTTGTGATTACATGTCACAGTATATTTAATGCACGGCCCAAGACAACTCTTCTTCTTCCAGGGTATCTCAGAGATGCCAGAAGGTTGGACACCCCTACCAGAACCCTAGTGGGTTTTTTCATTTAGCCAGAGAAGTCACGTGTACCTGAATTATGCTAAACACCTGGAGTTCCGATCAGATTCAACACCCTAATAACAGTCTGGGAACAATTTTTGTTATTCCCATTCCATAGATGAGAAGACTGAGAATAATGTTAGAGAACTTGCCTAAGACCATAGAGTTAAGCTTGGCACTTGGCCATCTGCTTTGAAGGCAGCATTTAAGAAACCAAACTTTACTATCACTGTAACCTTTGGTCACTTTCTTCTGTGTGTATGTTTATTTTCATATATATGATTTATGTATTTTAATCAAATCATACTATGTAAACTTTCCCCCTTGGTAAGAAAATGTTAGAGGTGGATAAAAACTTAGAGTTCAGTTTCGAATGTTTCAATTGTGTAAATCTTTGGACTTACAGGTTGCAGTTCAAGTGTTATAAGAAAGGTGACAGGAGCACAAACCCCAGTTAAAATTCATTCTAGTACGGCTAAAGCACGTGGAGGGTCTTTCAGGATTGTGGGTCGTGGTGTTTGGCCCGTGAGCGTGAGCGAGGCTTGATGCGAAGGGCAGAGTGGCGCCTGCCCCTCCCTTGGTGAAGGTAAACCCTGCCCAGAATCGAGTGCAGTTATGTAAAGTCATAAGGCACTAAGGAGTCCCTCAACATTTAAAATAAGATGTCTTTGCTTTCAAAATGTATTTTTAGAGGTGAATTATTCATGTCTGCGTAGGTGGAGAGTCAGTCTTATGAGTCAGCACTTCTCACATGGTGAAGGTCGCTTCAAAAGGGAAGTGAATATTTACTCAAGAGTTTCTGGCTTGAGGTGCCTAGAAGTCTTTCCTGCAAGTCAGCCTGGGGGTAGGGGGGAGGGCACTAGCAGGAAGGTGTGCGTTTGAAATCTTATCTGATCTATTGGGCTGGACCAAAGGGAAGTAAAGTCACGAATTTGTGCTTGTTTGTTTGTTTAATCAACAAAAATGTTTTAAAAATTGAAAAATATGACATTAGTTACATAAACACAGCAGTAATTTTTCTTTTAGATTATTCTGCATAACCTGACTTTTAGAAGGTGACATTGAAATTAAGGTTTAAATATTCTGAACAATGTTATTAAGTCTTCAGACTTTTCCAAGCCTGGTTGGAATTTGGGGAAGTAAAAAATTAGATTCCTCTCTGTCTGAGTTGAATTTTTAAAATATTATTATAATAAAGCAACTATAGAAATACAGACTAGAAAAGGAAAGAGAAGGAATAATTTCCTAGTCTTTGTAAATAAAAGATATATTTACATATCTCCACCCAGAAAAAAAACCTAAATACTTTTAGAAAGCAGTCATTTATATCTCGATAATAACATTAAAGCAGCAGTGTTATTAATAGTTTTATTGCATTCAGAGAGAAAAAGAGAACTATTTCAGTTTTGACTCTAATACTGCCATAATAACAGATATTATATCCTGCCATAGAATAAGAAGAACATATAATAACAAAGAAATCTAGATGCTCATTTTAGTGTTCCAAGAGGGTGTTCGTTTTAGATTGCTTCACTACGATGGTAATAAATTGCAATGTGCATTTCATTTGTAGGGGAACTTCAATTTCATTAAACCAATGCAATTGAATTTTCTTGATCTGTCATAATACCCTGTGACACACTTTCATGAAATAAAAAGAGAGTACATTTTTTGAAGACATGAAAAGAAAATACTTGTTGGTGTTAGATTTAATTAGTGCTCAGAAATCATCATCATATTTTGTGTCAGAAAATGAAACTCCAAAAATGAGTTCAGCATGTTCTGAACTTGCCGCTAAAATATTTGACGAAAATGAAAGTGGCATTAAGAGAATTACAAATGAAACAAGCCAAAGCTTTCTACTTCATATTACAGATAACTGTAATTATTTTGTTTTTCTTCATTAATTATTTAGTCTCTACTGCTCTCAAGAGAAGTCATTTATGTCTTCTAATTGAGACATAAAGAAATCTTTCGGTCTGATGGTATTTTGTTGCCCAGACACAGTAAAATAATTACATATCTCCTTGAAGAAAGGTTCTTGGCTCATGAATATGGAAGAATATTGCTTTTGGTAGAACTGTGAGGTACTTTAATATGGTCAGTGAAAGGAGAGAAAGCAATGGAAAAAGCAAAAGTACCCCAAATTATTTTCACATTCTATGATGACATTCCTAACAGAAACCATTCATTTCCTCTCTTTCGTTGAATCCCTCTCAGTGGATGTTTTTACTAGTTACCTCATGTTTATTCTTCATCATCCAAGTAATTTATTAGTCTGCCACTAAAAGTGTATTTTAAGGAACTTTTTCCTCATTTACTATCAAATTTTACAAGGTTATTTTTGTTGATTAGTCATTGCAATAGCGGTAGAATTGTCATGAATTTTACAAGTTCTATTCTAGCGATGTGTCTTTATTCTGTCTCTTCTTACATCGATAAGAATGGTTCAAAAGAAACTCCTGCAGTAAACTGGATCAGGAATTAGAGACGGGTGATGAAAAGTTTCCACCTAACTGGCCGAATTGCTGAGTTGGAAAGGAGAATTGGGCTCGGAGGAGTTTCTGATTCATTCTCCTTGGATTTCTGACAAGGACCATGGGCTATTGGGCACACATCTGTACGACAGGTGTGGGGCTCAGCGTCCCACCAGCCCTGGGCTGAGGAGTGGCAGAGTTGCAGGAGAGCTGTGACATGGTGTCTCTCTCCAGAGCCAAAAGTAGCACCACTGAACAGTCTAGACCTTGGCAAGCCATGGCCAACCGGGAGGGGAGAATGTGAGTTAAATGTGCAGCAATAAAATGCTACTTGCCTACTAAGAAAAAACAACTTTGAAAGTTTTCTTTCTCTAATACCTAGATTTTAGGAAAGCAGAATGTCCTTTTATAAAATGTTTTGTATAGAAAGCTAAAACCACTTAAAGAGATGTTTCTTATATAATACCACTCATTGTCAGGCAAATAACTTACTTTTTATTTTCTTGATGTAAGGCAAAACACGGAACTCTCTTCTCGAGAGCCTGTTTCCTAGGAAGGCAGAGCTACTTCCACACGATGCACACAGGAGCTTTTCAATAGGAGCACACCTTTTCATTCCTACATCCATCCCTTCTAACATAACTGGAGTTATAACATATCTCAGCCTAAATAAATGGCCATATTTATTTTCACTCCATTATTACTGCATGCATTTGGCTGTTGTTTGATTATTTTTACTTATAAAAAAATTCTAAGTTCTTAATTTCTTTCCCAAAGGTTTATAGGTAAAATAAGTGTTAAATATTTTTAAATTATGTGCAATCTCAATTTTTTTTGGAAAATATTTATTAATGTTACAGCTAGATACTTGCTCAAGTTCCAGAGTTTGATCCATCAGTTTTTGGAATTACTGAAAAAGCAAATACACCAGCAGTATTAAACCTACTTTTAGTGTCTTTATTGATGTACATGAAAGGCCACAAATTTTTCCTTCTTCAAAGTGACACTTTTTAAACTATGCAAATCCCAATACTTTTTCTAGCCTCCTTTGCAGCAAAGAAAGTCAATTTCCTTATCAGGTGCAAATAAGAACAGGATATTACAATAGCTTTTGATTACAAACCTAAGTAAAGAGTTTTAGCATCGTAAATAGCAAAGAGATGTAAAACTTTCTCTTTGATACACAGAAATTGAAACCTGGAATAAAGTCTTTCTTTGTGAGCACATAAGATGTGAAGCCATTTAGATGGCCCAGGAATGACATTATTCTATTGTGTCTCATTGGTTCGAGCCCAGTGGTTCATTCCTCCATTAGAGGTGGTAATTAATCGTCCTCTCTACAATCAGAACAGCAAAAAAATCTCCATGCTTTAGCAGATTATGGTAATAAAGGTAGCTCATGTTAGTGTTTTATGATGGCATCTCTGGTCATTTGTAATAACCAGGAAAGCTCCATTACATGGCCTTACTTCCTAAAGTGGCAATGATTTGGGCCTGGTGTGATGAAACACAGGGCTTGAGTTACTTGTCCCCATTCAGGCTGTTCCAGAGTGCTCCTCATCTCAGCAATCTGAATTTGCAGAATTCTATGAAAATGTATGTTCCCTCCACCTCTAATTTCCATCCACCTTTACTTCCAGTGATATTTGCTTCCTTTGCCTTTCACCATCCTATTTGTCTAATTTTAATACTCTTATAAAGAAAGTATAAGTGCGAACTTAAGGTCTGCAACTCCTATTCTAAAAGACTTCTTTTCTAAAATATTTTTATCCCTAGTTACCAATTTAGCAAATATCAGGGGAGGAGACTCTACTTTCATGAGATTTAAATCTGTAGATGGTATCCAATGATGTTAGAAATTCTCCTCCATTCATAGGAACCAGAAGGAAGTCAGAGAGTCAACCCCATACACAAGGGTAGCACAGCAGTAACATAATTATGCATCTTCAGTGATAATGCATGAACGTCGAGAGAGTTCCTTGTTGTTGGTTTTGACTTTTCCTTTGAACCAGAGTCTGTTGAGTGGTCCCCATCCTGGCCAATGACCTATCACCACACATAATAGATAGGATGAATAATGTAGTCAGTTGCCACAAAAAATAATTTTTTTTTCTCACTGAAAGTTTAGCAAGTCTAGATGGGAAGCAGAATAGCTTATCACATGTTGCAAGCCTCATAATGAGCATACGCCATGGGAGATGTAAAAAGGGATGTATAATAGCTTGGTTCCTCTTCTCAAGAAACTCATGTTTTAATGGGTGGGGGGATAAAATTATGCCAGGATTGACATCTACTTGTCATACTGGTACTGCTCAGCCTGCAGAGTGATGAGGGCATGATTGGGTGCCAGGAGCACAGTTAGGTGTGAAATGGTAGCACTTTGGTCTATGGGGGGTTTAGTGAAGGGGATAGAAAGACACATGTATTTGAAAGATATTTAGAGGAGGATGAACTGCAGGGAAGAGAAATAGGGAGCAGATGGAAATTCAGCTGTGACACCAGGAGAGTGTCTTGAGAAGCTGAAGTCCAAGGAGAAAAAGAGCTTCCAGGAACAGGGAGTTAACAACCCCAGTGTGGGCTGCTGCTGGGAAGGAGGAATTCAAGCGAGAACTGGGATGTGAATTTAATATGCATGGTTAAAAGGAAAGGAGAAAGTGGAGAGACTAGATAGATGGTCTTATGGAGAAGATACTTCAAGTGTCCATGCATGGCTTTAAAAAATAAATCTGTGACTCCAGTATCACAGTACGTGTATGTGGGGTGAAGCTCTCAGAATTGGATGACTGAGTCAGTAAGTGCTTTGAAAGTGACTGTCCCCAACCCCCAAAAATGAGTGGTCAGGAGAATTTGCAATGCTGATCAAGGCTATTGGCCTGTGTCTTTTCCTTTAAAGCAGAGACGGTCAAACTGCTCTTCCTGTGAAGTTGCTTGGCAATGGCGGCGCTCAGGGAACCCGCTGCTAGTTTCTCTTTCCTTCTCCTCTAAAGGCAGGGATTCTGACACCCAGAAGAAGAGACCATCTCTGATAACCACACGCCCACGTCACTCTTCTACATAGTCATTCATTACAATTTCAGAAGCATAAATATTCACTACATATTTTGATGAGGACTTGCAAGTGTGCATTTCCATGTGTATTTGAAAATCTTCAAAAAAACTTACAGTTATGTTTTGTTCCAACCAATGGCACACACGTCTTTGGCTCTTTGGTACTTACAGACTATTTTTAGTCTGGTAGCCATTATGCCTGCAAATGTTTCTTCAGTAGGTGAAGGTAGGTGACATTCCCGGTGCTTAAACTTTATATTCTTTTGTCATTGGTGCCTGTGGGCTGATTGTCTCAGTGGTTTAAACCCAATTTTAACCCAAATAGTAGAAGAAAGACTAGTAAACAGAAACTGTGGAGACAGAGCAAGTTAGAGTCATTAGGAAGAATTTGCAAATGCTTAGGGCAGTTTAAATAAAGAACAGGGTACCTCACTCCTGGACAGGAATTAAGCAGCGACCCAGCAGCTGTTGGAAGATGCAGTCCTACAGGAATATAGAATCAGATGGAGAGCAAATATTGAATCAGGTAACATCTAAGATCTCTCTGAACCCTCTGATGCTTTAACTCTGTCATCTTGTTGGAGATTGCAGGGGCCGGGTGTCTCAGATCATTTGTAAAAGCTATGACATATCAGCCACATCACAGATGGATTCTGAAGAGGCCAAGAACAGATTCCACTTCTGTCAAAAATGAATTAACCTGTAAAGGTACTTTCTCTAGAAAACCACACTGGGAGTGGGAGCCCATGATTGACCATGGCTCCCGTGATGTAGCTTTATATCCTTGGTTCCAAATTCACAAACTCCTTTTCAATTTATTTTACATTCCTGAGGCATGGGTCTCCATTCTGGGAAGAAGGCAACGGAATATTAGTTTTGTCTGAATGCAGCAGGCATCTAAAATCCACTTTAAACCCCTATTCAGAAGGCTTGATCTAATTTGATTTTATCATTCAATGTAAAGAGGCTCACTTGGGTGCATTTTGGGGTAGCTTATTGTCAGTGGCAGTTTGAAAATGTCCCAGGGTAAATTGTAGCAATTTCTAGGAAGTTGCTGAAGGAAGCCATTGAGTATAATTATTTTTAAATAAGGCACAGCTTGCTAGCTGATGAAAGGATACATTGGTAGATGTTTCTGGTTCCCTGTTATTTAATCGAAGACCAGGCAGTCCTGAAGTGGTTTACATACTGTTAAGGTCATTGCCCAATTTCAAAGGTAGTTCAAAGATTGCTGAGTTCCCTCGGGACTCTTGAGAAGTCCCCCGATGTCAGGTTCAGAACCCCTAACCCAGAACTCCAGTCGGGATTGGAGCAGCTTGTGCTAGATGTTGGCACAGAGGCAGGTGTATTTTCACCCAGGTTATTAGTCTCCTCTATGCTCCACTAACTCCCTTGGCAAATTTAATTTTAGAAAGCTAATGGCAGTGCTGTTCCCCAGACTCCATGAAGCACCTTTGTCATCCTCTACTACAATCAGCCATTAATGGGACACTAATATATTTTGACATAAAGGAACACGACTGAATTACTTGGCTTTCATTTCGTCTCTGTGTACTTTCTCTCCCAAGTTCTAGTTATTTTCATGTTACCTGTTGCCCCATGAAAGACCAGGTGGGAGAAGACCCAGAAGAATCTTCTCTCGTGTCACAGAGAATCGTGACACCAGCCAGGCCGGACAGTATTCTGCCAGGGGAGGCCCAGCAGCCCGTCACAAGGGTCTAGGGGACTCCTGTTTATGCCTTAAACCTCTCCTAATACTTGGCATTACAGATGCTGCGGCTGATTAGGCGGAACCTTCTCCCAGAGCAGAATCTTCAGAATAATAATTAGACTGGTAATAGTTCACATCTACTGAGCACTTACAATATGCCAAACAGTTTTCTAACCACGTCAACTGTATTGGCTCTTCAATTCTTACAATAGCCCTGTGAGATGAATACTGCTATTGTTTTTTTCCCCATGAGGAAACGGAAGCACAGAGTTTCCTGCTTAAGCAGAAGTAGGAGCACTTCCCTTCAAATCCAGGCAGTCCGAGCAGGAGTCTGAGCTGCCTCAGTTCACTGCTGTTTACACTGGGGTTTTCCATCACAGACTCCATGACTGAGTGCCCTAAAATTCGCTGATGGGCCTCACCTATGGTGACATTTGATAGCAGACCAAATGTGAGGAACCCCAATCAGAAAACTGGGTTGAAGCGAGCTGCTGCTGGTAGGAAAGGCAGATACGCTGTTGGCAGAAGCAGAAGCTGAGTGCAAGACTGTGAATGTGTAGGAAGGTGGATGGGAGAGAGTGACAGAGAGCTAGGGAGAGTCCCTGTTTTCTTCTGTCTGGCTTAGCTGGTCGTTCCGGAGACGAAATGAGATAACATGTGAATTCATGTGGTAACTGAAAGTTCTATTCAAATGAAAGTTCCTGCTGTGTGTCCCTGGTGTTCTGTAAGCCAAGGAGATTGGTTCAAGAGGCAGCAGTCTGCGACTGGAATTGGCGGGTCCGGATGAGAGGTGGGAAGGTAGATGGACGCAGGTGCTGATGGATTTGATAAAGGCAATGCACACTTGTGAGCCCAGGAGGAGCCCCCCGGAGGAGGGGTGCAGTGACTGGTCTGCAGTCAGTCCCCGAATCCTATTTCCCCATCTGTTGCTACTGCCGTAACCAGGTCTTAGTCTTGGTAACTCCAGCCCACTGGAGAAGCCTGGAGCTCTCTGCCGGAAAATCTGCTGTTATCTCCAGTGTTGTATAGACAGCCCTCTTTCACCTCTGCCCTCCCCTGTCTCCCCTTACAGAGTACAGCTTCCCTCTAATCTGCAATGTTTGCAGGAAAATAGTTACCAATTACAGTCTATGCAGGTCACTGGGGTCAACTTGGAAATAAAAAGGTCAGACCCCTCTTTATTTCTGGATAAGCATTTGGTACGAACATTGTAAGATCACTTGTTAATCTCTGAAAGTCTTTCCTATCTACTCACATTTAGTACAAAACACTCTGTTATAGTTCTTATTTCTACTCTTGTCCTGAGATATCATCATTCATTTACATATTGACATACTTTTACAATAATTATATTATTTTTTCTAAAAACAATGATACTCAATGTAAAAACAATCCCCAAATCCTAGCATGTGGGGATAACCACTTGGGACCAGCTGCTCACACATTTTTCTCCAGACATTTCTCTACATGTACAAACTCCAAGGTTCCACCGTTTATGTGAAGATGATGCCATGTGTAATTCCCCACAATGCTTTTCACGTAACAGTCTGTTATTCTCCTACCTTTCCCTTGGTGAACATGGACCTGCACACTCACTCATGTTTGCCAAGCGTTCTTCTGTGTAAACACATCACCATTCACTCAGCCACCATGTTTACTGAGTATTGATGAAGAAAAGGCTCTGAGCACCGTGCTGAGACCACCTGACTGTTAGTCCAGGCTCCCTGGCTCTGCTGTCAAACCCACGGCAAACCCTTGGCATCGGACCACATAAGGAACACGAAACCACTGAGGGACGAGTCCAAGGCTCTATTCGCAGTTCTGCCTCTTACTAGCTATGTGACCATAAAATCACTCTCTCTCTGAACCTCAGTTTCTCTATCTGTAAATGATGGTGCGGGTATGCATGGTATTTAAAGCTTATTCTCCTGATCTACAAACATGCTGTCAAACCATACCTTCCATCACAACCTAAGCACTCATGTCCGTTTCATTTGTCATTGCCTGCCAGTGTCCAGTACAGTGACCGGCACAGAGTGGACACCCAGCAAACACGCTTTGACTACTGAATCTGGCTTCTTAATGTTCCCTCAGAAGCACCATTCTTATGGTTCAGTGTTGGCTTAATTTTTAAGTCAGTAAACCTCAGACATTTTTACCAGTCCTCCATCTCTCTCTAGAATTTATGCACTTCTATCTAAACCTGTGTGTGTGCGTTTTGGGGGGAGAGAACTGTGCATGGATGTACACATATATCTCCACATGGATGTCTGTGTGGTTTTTCAGAGGGGGCGGTGAGTAGAGTGAGAGTCTATATGGAGGGAGTTAACTATACTTTGCCGTACATGTGGCTTAGACAAGAGAATTAGATTGCACTATTTTTTTCTCTACCCCTTCCAGAGTTGCAATGAAATGAGATGTGTGTGTGGGTGGGTGTGTAATGAGGTGGAAGTGACAGTATTCTGACAGTGTTTCTAAAGGATCACTTTTCTTGTATCCATCCTCCTCCCCTTCTTTCTTTCCTTCTCTCTTACCTTCTTTCCTCCCCCCTCTCTTCCTACCTCCCTCCCTTCCTTTATTGAAATAAACTAAAGAGTAATGCCATTCTTTCTACTTTAGTCAATGGTGACTTTTATCCCATAATATAAGAAAGGAAAACCAACCCTCTATTTCAGAACATTTTCTGACCAATGAAATCTAAGTATAAAATAATGTTTAAGGACACGTGGGGATTGTGTTATATTAGTAATATACTGTTCCATAGTGATGATGATGAAGAACAAATTGTTTTACTCAACTAATACTCTTAATTAAACTATTTGGAAAATGCCCCGTAAGAACATCTGAGGAGTCCAGGTAAAGACTTTGTGAAGATAAACAGGATGCTTCAGAAAGCTTGGTGCTGCCTCTTTTATTGTTTAATATTCTGAACTGGTAAGGATTGGGTTCTTTTAAAATGAAATACGTACTTCATTCCCTTCCTAAAGGAAGTACAGTGCACGTATTTCCCGTCTTTTTCTTTATTTTGCTCAGCGTCGCTGTCACAGGTGCGTTGACTGCGACATGTTTGATGGGGAGGGGCTCTCAGAGACTAGCCAGGTGTCTAGAGCTATTTCGGTGTCAGCCCTGCACCCGCAGGACCCCTGGCTTGGTCTCCATAGTTTCCTTGTCTCTTCTGAGGGTCCAGTTGCCATGTTTGGCTGTTACCGTGTGTTTGCCCAGAGCATTTCTTTGCCACTCTATGCTACTGCTCACTGTTTCAGAGTTGCTGTGTGTAATTTATCATGGAACCAATCACATGATCTTATTAGGCTTTTGACTAAGTTAATAGCAAATATCTTATGAGTGGTCTCCAGATGCTTTTCCTGCTTCTCTCCATGTTCTTCACCTAAATTTCAGAAACTCGAGGCTTCTGGAGGCATGTTCTCCAGATAATTTCTGGAGTCTGGTAAAGGCCCCACCATGCTGGTTTGAATGTGAATGTTTTCTTCTAAAGCGTGAAGACAGGACATCGCCCTTAGTCCCTCCAGGTGCCTGTGACTCCCGGTTCCACTCCGGCCTTTTTGTCTGATGTGCGGTTCTTGTTTTGCAGCCCCCAGTCTGTCCCAGACCGCCTGAGGATCCGTGTGAACAAAATCAGTTTGCAAGACTATGAAGGGTTCCACTATGACAAAGAGAAACTCCGGGAAGCGTGTAAGTGGAAGGGCCTCATTCATTTTACGGGATCTGCCTTTTCCCAGCTTCTTGATCCTCCTTGGTTTGGTGGATAGATTCAGCTTGTGTCCGAAAGCCATGGGGAGGGATAGGAAGGGAAAGGAAGTAACATGTGAACCCCAAGTGATGATATGTAGGCTAAAGAAAATGGAACTGGAAAATGAAATAAAATCATTCTGCTCAAGATGCCACGTTAGGACCTCTTGGTTTATGGACCACTCTTTAGTCTCAGCTTTACCTAAAATGAGAATGCAGAATGTTGGTCACGCCACAGGGTAGAGTAACACCCAGGAAACTCTTGTGACAGCACAAGTGTCTCCCTGGAAGCTGGCATTACCAAATAGTGTCCTCATTCTCCATGAAGGTGCAACAGAGTTATCCATGAAGATATGTCTCATGCTTCTAGCTGTTATGTGATATATGACATGAAAGAAAGGCCCCCTGATGCTCAATGTCATGATAAGGTTATTCACTGATGATGTGCCATTGTTTTTGAAATCTTACATTGAGTCAACATATGAACTGTTTCTCCACGTTCATATTTTTTATATACTTCTTTACATAGAGAACTAAATTTTTGTTCACCGCATCTACCCTTCAGTATTTACCAGGCACTTTTTAGGTTCCAGTCACTATTTTTGGTCCCTTTCTATGTCCTGTGAAAACTGGGTAAAGCAGACCAAAAGATCAGACCACAAGTGTATTCAACGTTAGGGACCTGGGCTCCCCCAGAAGGATGGGCGCCAACAGTCAATGGCAGTGAAGTCAGAGAAGATCAGCGCCAGTGTGTGAGGGCACAGGCAGGGAGGCCAATGGAAAGAAAGGAATCGAGCACAGAACCTGGGATCTATGAGCCAGATCCCCAAGCTGCCTCCAAGTGTGAACCTTCCTAGAGTTATAGAAGATGCTCATAGTTGAACCAGGTAAAGGTGGAGATGGGGAAGCATGCTTGTGATAATGATTTTTAAGCCCTGACTCCTGAACCTGTGGCCTGGAGTCAGGTTTGGTGGATGAAAATCCTGGACTCCAGGGACACTCTCAGGGGTGGATGCAGGGACTTTAGACCCAGAGGGGCAATGCCCAAGGACCCATTTCCATGGTAGACCAGTCCCCAACCAGAGAATTCTGTGTGAAATTACTGCCTTCTCACTTCTCTCTGCTGCATCAGCTTCCTTAGCTAGTTTCTCTTCAGACTCCATCATTCTGTCCTTCCGTCCCATTTCCTTGGGCAGGAAAGTTGGAGGTGGAGGAGGAGGAATTCCCTGAACTTCTGCGTTCCTCTCTTCTATACATGACAGGTTACATTTTCTCATGTAAATGAGATTGTATGTGACAGACTAGCACAAAATCTGATTTAATGCAAAACATGACGGGCACATATGTTTGCAGCAGGAGGTGTAGCTACAATGTAAATGAGACTTTCAGAGCTTGCAGATGGTAAAGAATAGGGTTTTATGTTCTCAATGGACTCAAACTTCTAAACAAATAAGATTACAATTTTTGAAAAATTAAAAATGAGAAGTGAGTACTTCTCCAGTGAGTACTACTCTGAACCTTACCATCCACTCTGAAGAAAGTCATTTGGGAGTGGGGAAACAGTTGGACTTTTTGCCTTATCTGTGGACTAGAGTGATCTGCTCTGTCTTTTCTAGGCAATATCTGGCCATCATTGCCAGACATAGTTGTGATTTGAGTTTTTACAAGAAGAAGACGTTTCTGGGTGGGTGCTTTACTCACCACATCTTACCTAATGAAACTTCTGTGCGAGGAAACTTCCTATATCAAATTGGGAGAGGTGAATTGGTATAAAAATGCCACTTTTCTGTGTGTAATGCACACCTTTTGCTCAAATACAATGATGCACGTTATACACGGGCAGCACTAAAATGTGGGTGTGCATTATACACCACAAAATATAGGTAAATCCAACAAGTTCAGCAGACCCAAAAGAACAAAGAAACACTCAAAGAGGGAGTCAAGGAATTAACTCATTCTAAATACCTGGGTTTAAAGAACACTTCTTTTAATTAGAAGTGAAGGTGGCCAACTCAGCCATCCTGCTTTTGATGTGTGGGGGGATGCCTCTCACCTGTGGTTGCCCAGGAAAGTTTGTCCTTTGGGGTTACTACTTGTTTCTTACCCTCTTTTACTCAGCTTCATCTTGTGCTCAGCTTCGACTTGCAACTAAGCACAGATTCATGGGAGGGCTGGCAGAGGTCAAGTTGGGTATAAAGGCAAAAACCAGTTCAAGTCCATAGGTGATATCCATGCCAGAAGGTACGTGTATCTTACTTATACCTTCTGTGTATAATTAAGGTATGTGTAGCTGTGTGAATGAGGTATTCATACAGAATAGGTATTATTTTAGAAGCATGAATTAAGTGAAATTCATAGGCTACGTCTAGCTAAAAGGGATTCTAGGAATGTGTTGACCTGCATCCTAGAAGGAAAAAAGGGGTGAATCCTCTTAGGTCATTTACTTATTGTCAACATTCAAGGTCGAAACCAGAGCAGGACTGCATTGCTGGGTTTAAAAAATTAGCTCCCTTTCGTGCTGCTAGGCACCGAGTGATTCATCCAGACACCGTGAACTGTTTGCCATCACTGTTTAATAGAATCTGGCGCATGGGTCTGCATCATCATTTTTATTACATTACAGATCGAATGTTTGTTGCTAACAGAGCCCTGCTTCCGTCTGTGTGGCAGGACCCCGTGGTAATTACAGGATGGCA
Source organism: Artibeus jamaicensis (assembly GCF_021234435.1). Lineage (NCBI taxonomy): Eukaryota > Metazoa > Chordata > Mammalia > Chiroptera > Phyllostomidae > Artibeus > Artibeus jamaicensis. The sequence goes on from NW_026522040.1 coordinate 280,658, forward strand.
GCCCCTTTAATTACCTTGCTTCTTTTAGCCAATAAGTGGAATGACTGTTCTATTCCACTGCATTTCCCCTTTCATGTAGCCCTAGCTCACGGGGTGGGGGGCATTCACCCTAAAATAATAGCACAGAAAGGTTAGTCTTTGCCAGTCCCTCCCTCAGCTCTTGCTGGTAAATTTTAGACTTGCTTAAAACAATTAGTCTTAGTCACTGGATTAATGAATTATTAATCCTTAAATTAATGGTTATAAAGTCCAAGAGAGGAAACGCTATTCACCTTAAGAAGTAGAACATAGAGAGAAAGTGGCCATGTTAGAAAAAGAATCTTAGAGTACATTTATGATAATGACAGCAGAGACTCACTCTAATAATCTGAATAAAGTATATAAAGGGGTCCATAATCAAACACAGAATCATTTTGTTGTTGGGGCCCAAGACAGACTGCCTCAAAGTATCCCGACAATAGCATGTTGATTATTTTCTTTTTTTTAAATATATTTTATTAATTATGCCATTACAGTTGTTCTATTTCTCCCCTTCATTCCCCTCTATCCTGCACACCCCTCCCCCACCATTTCCCCCTTTAGTTTATGACCACGTGTCTCAAGTTCTTTAGATTCTATATTTCCCATACTATTCTTGCCCTCCCCCCTATCTATTTTCTACCTACCATCTATGCTACTTATTTTCTGTACAATTAAAATTACTTAAGAAATAGCCAGTGTAAGGAAAACAGTGACCCCTCTGTCCCCTGAAAAGTATGAGAGAAATCACCCATGCGAAAGGACTTCCCTTGGGAGTCAGAGGGAGATAGCTCTCTTCCTATTGGATTTAAAGAACCCAGGGCCACAGAGTCTGCACAAACACATCGCAGGGCCTCCTCATCGATTTACTGCCCAAGCCCAGACTTTGCTTGGGTCCTTCACCAATCAGTACCCAACCCGCTGAAACTTCTTCCTGACGCACATGGACTTGGTTGCCTGCCGGTTCTTCACAAATGTATTCTTGGTCCAAAAGTATAAAAAGGTGTCTGATTCAGTCGTTTCCATGAGCCTCGTTTTGTGATTCGACTACCATATTATAACCGCCCATGCGTACGTGTTCAGTTAGTTTCTTCTCCTGTTAATCCAGCCCTTGTATCACTTTTATTATTTTACTGTTAGTCCAGCTGTAGGAACTGAACAAGTTTAGGGCAGTGGGAATTCTTCCCTTTCCCTGACGTCGTCTAGATAAAAGATAGTCAGTTTTGAAAATCTGTTATATTTCTCACTTGAAAAGACTTTCATTGCTATATGACATATATTTTTATATCTAGAATAATAACTTGTTACTGGCCAAGATTTAACTCTATTCCATAATACTGTCTAAATTTTACTTCTGGCATTAGCTTACTCTGCACTTGTGAATTGCTGTGATAATTCATGCAAGACTAGGGCTTAAAACACAAAAGCAAAAACCAGTTTAGAACTAATTGAAAACAGATGTAGCCTATAAAGGTAGGAGGGGACTAATATTTGTTGTATAACAAATATAATGTTCATTAGTCCTTTTGTGTACACTGGCTCAGTATAATGGATATTATCTGGATATTTATATAATGTATAATATATAATATATAAAATATAATATATAATCTCAGCAGATTATTCTCTGATAAAGACTAATGATACTGTAATGGAATTTCTCTGTCTTTTGTTGAGCCACTTAGTAGAAGAGTCAGAAATGTTTGTGCTTGAATCTCAGTTACAACCTTGACAAGGTAACTTCTCTGAGGACCAAAGACCTCATCTCTAAAATGAGAATATAATTGCAGCCTCATAGAGTGCTGAGGGTTACACATAATCTTGTGTTTGAAACCCCTGGTGCAAAACCCGGCCTATTAGCATGCTCTCCAGAAATAGCAGCCAGGATTGTTGTGGCCGCTATGGCTAAAGACACGTTCCATCCCCCTGGCCCTTAATCTCAGGTCTGAAACCCAGGGTCAGAGCAGCTGACCTCCCCTACACACATCTCTCGCTTCAGAGTGCACACACCGCCGCCTGCCAGGTCACTTTCTCACATTTCAGAATAGAATTGGAAACACTGGTGATACCACAGAAAGATTGTGGGGAGAAGTATAATCGATCATTCAATTTACTTTTACTAGTAGAGGAGACGGCTCTAATGCAAGGTGTTTAAACCTATTCATGTACACACTGAATGCTCATATTTGGTGATTTGACCAGATATCTGCAAATTTCCTTTCTTAAATTTTAATGCCGTCTCATAATTGCATCATCTGGTGTCCATCACCAAGTTTTTTTTTTAAAAAAAGGCCTTTTTGTTTCGGAGTATTCTGTCCCTCAGCCAGTGAGGGACAGAGTAGAACTGTTCAGCATTTTGTATTACCATGGATGTTATCTTTGTCAGTGAGACTGATACTGCTTTATTACTATTAACTGAACTCTGGACTCTGTGTTCCAGCATCCAATCCAGGACATCACACTGCATTGGGTTGGCACGTCTCCCCGGTCCTCTCTGCTCTGTGACAGTCGCTCAGTCTTTCCTTTTGCCCTCTTTCTTTTCTATGACCTTGATGGTTTTACTGGCCAGATATCCTGTAGACTGTCCCCTAATCTGGCTTTCTCTGTTATTTTACTCTTAGACTGGAGCTGTGGGCTCCTGGGAAGAACACTGTGGAGGGGAGGGTGACCCACCAGCCACAGGGCAGCCCAGCGGCGGCGGCCTGAACTCGGGGTTGAAGTTGCATTTGCTAGGTTTCTCCATTGTAACATTATGACTTTTCTCGCCCTGTGCTATTCTTTGTGAGTGAGTCACTAAGGCAAACCCATCTTCACTCTGGGGGCAGGTGGATCACTGGATTTTCCATTGGTTCCAGTTTTGTACTGGACCTCAATGGAATTTTATAACTGTGCCAGCATGTTGGAGCTATTCATTTTTTCATGCATCCATGCTTTCAAAAGCTATGTATCTGCATCACACTCAATGTTAGGCATTGAAGGCTGAAAACAATATCACTTATTCAGTACATATTTATTGAGTGCTTACTCTGAGCAAACAGTGGTCAACAAAACACAAAACCCCTTGAACAGAAGCAGTCCAATTAGCTGGGACATTTTTATCATGAGACGAGGACTGTGATAGAGCTATGGAAACACTATGTACCTATTTTCCTAGCAAATGTCATCTGTTGTAAATAACAGAAGGAGGGGGTGGGGTGTCTACGCCAGAATGAGAAAAGCTAATCTAATCTCCAGCGAGTTGTATGACCTTGAGCAATTCATTTGCCCTCTCCGGGCTTCATTGCCTTATCTGCTTAATGCAGTGGTTAAATTACGTTTTTCCAAAGAACATACTGTGTTACAACATCCTTAGCCCTGTAGAAATCACAGAGGATTTTGAATTTTTTCAAGACATGTTTCCTTAGTAAAGTTCCTAAAACTTCAGCATCACTCATTGTCATGAGAAAAAGCATTGGCAAATCGTGTGAGTGCATTTTGCTTCGTGAGTTTGCTTGAGACACTGATTTTTTTCTATCAATTGCTTCAACTAAAATTGAATCTTTCCCCCTCATTTAACAAGTTGACAACCATGCTGTTCAGCAGAGATGAGGCCTCTGTGTGGCAGAGGTCGGTGTCCTGCCGTTCTGAAATCTCAGTTAAATGATGTCAGTCTGTCCTCTGAAGGGCACTGTCCATCCCTGTGTGAGTGTGTTTATGTTTATTCCTATTTTCACGAGGTGACATTTACCCAGAGTTTTATGATTGGTTTCTGGTACTGTTCTCTATCTTTTGTCTGTGTATGTGCATATATCTTTTGTCTGTTATATATATGTGTGTGTATCAGATTTATTTTTTAATGTGATAATAAATGTAGTAAGAATAGTTAACACATATTGTACTATTGCTGCGAGCTAGGAAATGTTTTAACCTTTCTATACATATCATGTAATTTAATTCTCCCAGCATCTCTGTGTGATAGGTAGCATTCTTATCTCATTTTATGTATTAAACAATGGAAGCACAGAAAACTTAAGGGAGCTAGCTGTCCAAGGGCCTGGCATCCTGCATACTTATTTAATCACTATGTTCTCTATTTCCTCCAGGGAGTGGTTCTTATTTTCTTACATATAATACCTTTAATAGTACATTTGTTTTAAAATGTTTCACTCCATTTCAAGTGCCTTTTTGTCTTTAAACTGACTTTGTCTTAATTTACTCCAATTTTTTTAAACAACTTTCTGTCTTTGGATCTCCCTCCACCCTCCAATAAGTCATCAATTCATAAGTACAACAGATATTTATTGACCATTTACCATATTTCTGTTAGTATTTTAAGTGATGGGCTGGGGCTGAAAAGTGCCTGCACTCATACAGCTTATTTGCCAGTGGGACAGAAAGACAAATAAATAACGTACCATAACAGTAAGTATTGCCGAGGAAATAAAGGAGAAGAGTGACAAAGAGTTCTAGCTTTGATAAGGCTCTCAGGGAGGGACTTTCTGAAGAGATGACATGTAAGTAGAGACCTAACAGTAGAGAAGGAACGCACACATGGATTTCTGGGAGAAGAGTGTCCCAGATAGAGGGAACAAGGACGTTCATGTGGCTGGAACCTGGTTGGCTGCAGTAGAGGTGGAAATGATTTTGAACTTGTAGGAAATGACCATCACATGGACTGGGCTTGTAGACCATGGAGGGGCTTAGGATTTTTATTCTGAGTAAGATGAGAAGATACTAGAATTATTTGGAAAGGTGTGTAATAACCTGCTTTCATTTATTCTGAATCATTCTAGATGCTGAGTGGAGAATTGGTGGCTGGGGGGCAAAGCTGGAAATAGGAGCACCAGTTACAAGGCTAATATGATATTCTAAGGGAAAGAAGTTGAGGGAGTTGGCAGAAGTGGCAGCGTTGGGGAGAAACAGATGGATTCTGGATCTATTTTGGAGTTAATTCGGGCAGGATCAGATGATGGGTTGGTTGGACTCTGTCAGAGAAAAGGTGAACTGAGGATGCCTCCTGTCTCACTTGGCCTCGATGACGCAGTGAGCAGAGGGAGGGGAGCTGTAGGGGCCCAAGGGAGGCCGAGAGGAAGCATGCAGTGAGACAGAAAAATAAAACACAAGAGCTTGTTGGTTGGAAGCCAAGAGAGGAAAAATATTTCATAAAACGGGTGACAATCATGTCAAATGCTCCAGAGAGGTGAAGTAAGACGCGTGCTAAGAATGAGTAATCAGATCTGGGTAGAGGATGATTATTAGTAACCTCACAAGAGGCTGTATGGTGAAAAGGGTGAGGAGGAATAGAGTAGGTTCACGAGCAAATGGAAGCAGAGGAAGATTGCTCCTTTCAGGTGTTAACCTGTAAAGGAAAAGAGAGAAATGGGCTGGTGGCTGAAAGGAAATGTGGAATCAAAGGGGGAGTTTTTTCTAATTTGTAAGATGTTGTAGCTATGGTTCTGATGTGTATATGCTTGTGGGACCAATCCACTTGCAGGGAGAACTTGGTTCAGGAGACAGGAATGATGCCCTTGAGCAGGTGGAGGTGGTATCTGTGCCCAGTGGAAGGTGGGGCAGGGGCTCCAGAGTACAGGGAGGGGAGGCAAAGGAGGAGGTACAGAGGTGGTAGGTAGGAGGACTTGGAACTAGCAAGGAGCAGAGGTTCCATTCTGATTACTCAGTGAAATAAAAAGAAACAGTAAAAAGGGTGGGTATTGGTGTTCGAGAAAAGAGGAGAATGTTTGGAAGTCAATTTAAGAGCCAGAGAGTGAGTGGCCATATATAAAGAACTGCGGAGCAGCACCGTAGATGGGAATCAAACTCATTAGCTTTCCTGAGCACATAGCATCCCCAGCTCCTGGGGGTCTTGACTTATAAACAAATGCACTTTCTGTCATTTAACTTCAAGGGTTTGAACGCCAGGGGAGTAGTAGGCAGAAAGGTGATCTTATATTTAATATAAATTTCTGTGTCATCTAATTCTGTTTCTGATCCAAAGTCATGCTTTGCTTATAAGAAAATAAGAAGTGCTTTCAGAGTTCTGCTCTGTTAGCTGCTAATGTTAGGTCTCAGACAAGGATGTGAGCCTGAAGTGTTGATCATGGAATTAGAACATTTGATTGTTAAAATGTGTCCTTCGTAATGAGAACTCTCAATTATAGGGATATCTTTAAGTCTCTTCCGAAAATTGTTCCTTTTCATTAGTTTATTCTATGTGCGTACGCACACACACACACACACACACACACACACACAACCAATTCTCATGGATGATATACCAGCCTCGTCCATTCTGTTGTGACCTTCCCAGGCTGACAACCCTGGGATATCAATCACAGAGTAGTTAGGTTTCTCTTTAAAGACTTTCTCCTAAGCGCCTGTATGAAAGTGTTACATTTTGATTCATCGCGCTCATATGGGAGTGGGTGGGGTCAGCCACTGCAGCGTCATGATGTCATATTTAATCAATAATTAAAACGGGTGTTTGCATAGTACTTCCAGGTCAGAGAAGGCTTTTTTATGCGCCATCCGCATGCTGTGTCACAGGAACACTTAGATGGTCACAGTCACACACAGGGTCCTATAGCTGTGACGGGATTTATAAGAATGTACATATTCTTTCTCTTAATCCAGAACACTTTCTAGTAACTCATCCTTATTTTCTGTAAAGATTTAGCTCTGCACCTGTAGAAATGTGTTTTTCAAAAGAATTTGGGATCATAGTTCTTGTTATTGGTTGGGTTTCCTGGGAAACAGACTCTGGCACTTTGGAGTTCTACCTGTAGGAGGTCTATTGGGCATTCTCCAACAGGAGGCAACAGCTGTGAAGAGGGAGGAGCCTGGGATTGGGCAGAGGGAGGAGCCGAGCTGTGATGCAACAGGGGATACCCCCAGGGCCGATTGGATCTGGGATGGCTGGTTAGAGTTCCCCAGGTGAGACAAGGCATATTGGATGCAGGGTGAGCTGTCTCTTGGGAGGGAGAACACCCTGAGTGGGGAAGCTTCGTTTCCAGAGAGGAAAGCTGTGAGCTACCAGCAGAGCCAGCACAGCCAGTGGCTGAGGGGACAAGTGTCTTAGTGCTGTCATGGATCTGTGTAGGTCACTTTGGTGCCATAAACCATCTTGTCTGTGTAAACCAGCACCTGATAGTTTAAGGCCAGAAAAGAGGCCCACTCACACCAACATCCCTGAGTCCTTTCATTTACTTCATTCATGATTATTTATTGAGCACCTACCGTGTGCCCAGCACTGTTCTAGGTCCTGGGGCTTAGACTCCCGTGATCACTAGCCTCCAACTTTCTCTCTGTATGTTTTGGCCCAGTCTCCCTACTATTCTACATTCAGGAAATTGGAGTATACGTTCATTACTTTCTTCAGATGTGTCAGAATTAGCTAAGTAACATAAAACCTTAAATGTGAACGCTGACCTTTTCTTAAAAGTTCTCTTTGGCATGGACTATTTGTCACACCAAACATTCTCCAGAATATGGGCAATCACAGTTGGAACCCTAAAATGCAAAGTGATCTAAATTTCAGGATCTTTCCAGTCTAACACTGTGGTCAGAGATCACGACAGATCCTCAACAAGATGGACATTTCTATACATTCTCTCCACTTACTGGTAATGATATTAAACTGAATAGACCCAAGGATAGAAAACAGACCCAAGCACTGAAAATCATCTCTTTGCAGATTGACTCAGAAGCATAGTTTTAGGTGCTAGTTTCTTGGGTATAAGCTGCAGGCCTTTCATAGTTGATCCTGGCAGAGAGCAATCTTTCTTAACACTTAGTGGGTTTCCTGAGATACCGAGTCGCCACCTCTCTCCTAGAATCATTGATAAGCAGAATTCGAGTGTTTGCTAGGTTGTCAGATGCTAGGGAGGTGTTTGCTTAAACCCGCCATGTCCCCATCACTCTGGGGCAGCTGTCTATGCATCATTTGTTTACTCCTTTTGTTTCCAGAAAGAGACCTAGGCTTCTTCAGCAGATTTTACGAAATCTTCCTGTCATTAATTCTCAGCATGTATCCAATCAACTCAGAAAGTCAGAGCTGCATGACTAATGTGTCCCCAGCATCTCACTCTTGGTGACCTTGCCCATCACCGTGAATATGATGGACAGCACAGTTTTAAATTCACGCAAGAGGTTTGAACCAGTGTCTCTAACCATCCTTTTGAGCATGAGCTAAGCTTTGGGTACAGTCACAAATCTTTGCTTTTAGTCGCTTACTGTTTCATTTGACTTTCACCTTTATTGAATGTTTGGCTGGCCAGGCCACGTAGCCAAGAGTCCAGTGTCACAGACATGTATTTGTTGCTCTCTCCCCCACCAAATACCTAGAGAAATGGCAGTAAGTTTTCGGTGGTGGTTCTGCCCTGTATCTAGGATTATGTAAAAATTACCTTCCTGATAAATGTACTTGGAAAAAATGATACTGTTTACTGACAACCATTGTCAAGTACACTCTAGAACCTCATAGTCAAAAGCTTCTGTCACATTTAACACTGGGAATGAACTCCAAAGGATTTTAGAAGTCATTTTGTTGTACTAGAATTTCATTATATGTGACATTAGAAATCCACATTGGAATGGAAGCTGGTCCATCAAAAAGAGAAATTTGGCCCTGGCTGGGTAGCTCAGTTGGTTGGAGCGTCATCCCATACACCAAAAGATTGCAGGTTTGATTCCTGGTCAGGGCACATTCCTAGGTTGGGGGTTCTAACCCTGGTCAAGGCATGTAGAGGTGGCAACTGATTCATGTTTCTCTCTCTCTCTCTCTGCTTCTCTCTCACCCTCATCCCCTCTTCTCTCTCTCAAATCAGTAAACATATTCTCAGGTGAGAATAACATTTTCAAAAAATAAAGATTTTCTTCATTGTTAGGAATCCCTTTTCATATTAATTTGGAAGATGTTGACAATGTTGACATATCATAGAATTGTTTGACCTGGACCTTTGGTTTCTGTTATTTATTAGAAGAGAGTATGGGGCCTTTGCCCATACTTGCCTCTGGTTTATCACCAGTAATGCATGAATCGATTAGAAGTAGGAAAAAACTCGTGCAATTTTAACCATATCAGCCATGATTGTGTTGCATTCTCCATCTGACTCCTTTCAATTTGTTCAGAAGGCTGCGTTAACATGGTTTTTTTTTTTTTCCTGGAGTTTTCTTCCTCACTTCTGCTTCTCTGCTTCTCCTGTCTGTATGCCGATGATTAGAAAGAGGAAAACAAAACAAAAGGCTCTGGAACTAATTCTGAGTTCCTGCTGCGTGGCTGTCTGGGGAACGTCTGCCCCTTTCCTCTTCCTTCTTCCCTCTGCTCTTCTTGGTTCTCCAGGATTGACAATAGTCTTCCCCAACTCTGCCTGCAACAGCGTTCCAACATCCCAATGCAGAAACCCCTTTCTGATGTTTTAGGAGTTATCAACGGTCTTTGAGGCATTTGTAAGTGGTCTTTGCCATCCATTGTTACAAGGGCCACGTACTTTTACATTATTTTCGTAACCTGTCACTCCCTCTCTTTCCCTTGCTTGATCTCTCTCCTTCCTTCTCCTCCTCCTCCTTCTTCTTTGTTTTTCTATACTCTCTCTAGCTCACCTGGCCTCAGTTCATGGTGGTATTAGCAAGTTAGAAAAAGATTGTAACTCTCAACACCTTTGAGTCACCCACGTACCTTTTCCTTCTCGCTGTCCAACTGATCATAGACCTGATTCTTTGACTTCTTATCTCTCAGATAAGTCTCTCCTTTCTTAGCTTTACTCTCACTTTATTGCAGACTTCACTGTTACTCATGTCATTTACTAACCTTCCTGCCACTCAGCTTGTCTTTTATCATCAATGTGTCATCCACATCTCTGCCAACAGTTTGCCTAAAATGTTGTCATAGAAGAATCACACTGGCAATTTAACAGTCAAGGAAAACTTTCAAGGCTCTTGCAATAGGCAGGAGAAAGTGATCCCAACCGTGTTATACAAATGGGTGGGAGATTTTTTTAGCATTGGAATGAGCTGGTAGAAAAAAATGTAAAGGACATTCATGGGGACATTAGTCAATGCAGGTAGGTTATCGGTGTTGGCTAATTGTCATCAGTCAGCAACAATTAGGTTCCTAGCCATCCCTGGAGACCAGAATCTAGGAGCACCACCTTCCTCAAATGATTACATTTCAAAGGGATGGGTCCCAGGTGCTTGAGAGAGATTTTCCTGGGTTGGGAGAACTGGCAAGAGAAGAGTTACATCTCAAAGCGGGCAGAGAAATGATTTATAATTTAAAGTCTTCTTTGTAAAGAAGGGGCCTATAGAAAGGGGAGAAACCTGCCTACAGTTTAGTGAAGCCCAGGGGAACATAGAGGCCTCCTTGCTCAGTGTAAATCTAAAACCTTTATTTTCTGTCAAAAACTCTTTAGCCATCTCGGCTCATTAGCCTTAAAAAAATAAATAAACTCTCTGGCCTGGCTCATTCTCTTTGATCCTGCAACTCCCTATCTTCCTAAGTTCTCAACCTTTGCTTCTTTTCATGCCTTGATTTCTTAGTGTCTGAGGATGGTGTAAGACCGAGAGAATTCCCAGTGTCTGAAAAACTATCGTCTTTCTTGTCAAACTGCCTTCTTTTGTTCACTTGCAATGTAGCCCCTCATGGGAGTCTGCCCTGCTCTGGGAAAGGCGCCGCTCCCCTGGCTTCGGAACATGCTGGTTCTCAGCTGTCAGGATTCCCGTCACATAATCAGTAGGGTGATTCTGTGTCACTCCCCGCTTTGCAGTCTGTGACACCTTGAAGGCAGGTACTGTGTCTTTCTCAGCGTCACATGCCTCACTCCTAGACGAGATGTCCCCTGCACAAGCAGAAAATTCTTAAACTTGTGCTGAATGATTAAGTAGGTGACTTGTATGCCTGAAAAAGTTTGGCTTGATTCCCTGTACATATGATACACATTTGCACAATTAAGTGAAAATGAACACCAGGAGTTATTATTTAAGATTGCAAGTGCCGAAGCATTTAAGAGGATTAGGGGGAAAAAAAGTGAGTTGCATGTCCCTTGGATTGCCTTCTCAGGTAGTATATTATCAAGATAAAAAGGAGAATTTGATGTGTAGCTTGAAACCAAGATTTGTAAAGAACCTTCTAGTTTCTGGAAAACATGCCTTCAAAGTATTGTCTTCACAGAGAGTGCAATGAACACCATGCAGCTACTTTTATCTTACGGGTGACATTTTGAGTTAACTTTAGAAAGAACTAGGTTTTCCTCAGGCCATGGAGTTAGAGCTCTGGGGTCATTTTCAATGACAAGAACCAGAGGTCGTGAAACCTCTGACGGACCCCAGGCATGCCATGGTGAGGGGAGAGGTACAAAGTTCTTAGGGTGTTGACATTTTCTTTTGAATGCTAATGTGCCCATCAGTTCCCCCTGCGGGTTCCAGGTGAGCAGTGGGCAGGTACTGATGACAGGCTGTTATACTGTGGGTTGTGGCACACAGAAGGGAAATTAGGATTGAAATACTGCCAGCTCATTCTGTTTAATCCTCAGCAGCCATCGGGTTGGAATTTTAGTTTTTTGAGACTCAGACACGTTTGGAACTAATGATGAGGTGAAGCAAAAAAAGTTCTACTTGTCCCCTGCCTCCCCCTCTTGACTTGATTTCTATCCCCTTGTTCCATTATTCTGTTGACTTTCTGAAGGTGCTAACACAATGGCTAAGAAAATAGGTAACACTTATCTTTGCATTTGTCCGTATTCTCTGATATCAGCAAAGTGTCTATATGAAAATCAGAACAGTTTCATTTCTCTTGCTTTTTTATTTTTTAATTAATAAAGTTTATTTTTAGAGCAGTTTTGGGTATACAGAAAATTGAAGTGGAAAGTACAGAGAGTTCCTTATATCTTCTCAAACTGCTCCCGCACCTCAGTTTCCCCTGTGACTAACATCTTCCCCTGTGATTAATGCCACCAACACTAACATGGTATTAGTGTTGTACATTTGTTACACTTGATGAACCAATACAATACATTATTATGAACTAAAGCCATACTTTACATTTGGATTTACAATTGTATTCTACCATTGTATAGGTTTTCACAGACCTATGGACTAGCATTCAATGTGACAGTATCACACAGAATAGTTTTACTACCCTAAGTACTCCTTGGGCTCCACCTGTTAATTCATGTCTTTTCTGTAACCCCTGGCAACCACTGATTCTTTTACTGTCTCCATAATTCTGCCTTTTCCAGAATGCCATGGAGTTGGAATCAAGCGGTACTTGGCCACACCAGACTGGCTTCTTTCACTTAGCAATATGCATTTTATGGTTCTTCCATTGTCTTTCGTGGCTTGAAAACTTGGTTCTCTTTATTGCTGACTAACCTTGCACGATGAGCAGATTGTTTATCCACTCACCTGTTGAAGGGCAGCTTGATTACTTTCAAGTTTTGACAATTATGAGTGAATATGCTGTAAACTTTCACATGCAAATTTTTGTGGGGCACAGGTTTCAACTCTGGGTGGATGCCAAGAGTGCAATTGCTGGATGATGTGGTAAGAGATTTTCTTGTTTGTTTCGTTTTGTTCCTTTTTGTTTTGTTTTACTTTCGGAAGAGACTGACAAGCTGTTTTCCAAAGAGGAGGTAGCCTTTTGCATTCCCACCAGCAATGAACAAGAGCTCCTGCTCCCCCACATTTTCCCCAGCACTTGATGTTGTCAGGTTTTTCAGTTTGAGCTGTTCTAATAGGTGGCCTGTTGGTTTAATTTGCAATTCCTTGATGACATATGATGTTACCAGCCACCTGACATCTCCTTTGGTGAGATGCCTAGATCTCTTGGCCCACTTTTTAACTGACTCTCTTATTTTTCAGTTTTCAGATTCTTTGTAGATTTTCAACACCAGTCTATGTCACATGCGTTTTACAAAGATTTTTTTCCCCCAGTCTGTTGTCTTTTCATTTTCTTAACAGTGTATTTCACAGAGCAGAAGTTTAAATTTAATGCAGTCTAACTTGCTAATTTTTTTGCCTTTCACGGACCACGCTTTTAGTGTTGTATCTAAAATATCGTTGCCAAACCAGAGATTACCTCACTTTCCTCTTATGTTATTTTCTAGGCACCAATTTCTTCTTCAGACTATTGGTTTCATAAGACTGCATATAGATTGATGAAAAAACCAGTACTTGACACAAACTGAATCGATTATGTCAATAAATCTAAAATTAATGCTGAAGGAAATGTCAAGGTTTTAAAAATATATCTCTGAATATTAGCATAAATGCATTCATTCTGAAATCATCTATATTTTTGATGGTTTACCTTATTGATTCAGGTACTTTCCTATTTCATGAATTCTTACTCTGTGATTATATTTATTGTTTTTTTTAAGAAAGTGACAGCCTTTTTATTTAGCCTCAGCAGAGTCTCTGCAACTCTTGTAATTTTACATTTATTTTAGAGCTTAAAACCCAATCTTTGCAAACCCTGAAGTTCTGAGGAACTTTTCTTTAAGGTCTCATACCTTCTTTTAACGACCCCTTTGAAGACAGTTCTGTTTGTGACTTGAACAGGTAAACAGCCCCATTTAGCTACAATTCTCTTTTAACAGAAATTGCACTGTAATTGCTCACATGTCACAAATTAAATCCTGTCTTCTTCTTTTGTTAATGCTGAGCTTTCGGCCCTTTCTTTCCATAGTAACACCTTGCTGAACACACATCACGGTGTCTTGCAGGGATAGAATTAGTTGCTGTGCGTTTTTCTCTCTTCTAAATCCTGTTAACAGTTCCATGTGGATTTGGTGTCAAAGGTAGCTCCTCTTGCCTTGGCCCTTCGTCTTTGCTGTGTCCTAAAGCAGCCAGCTGTGGTTCCTCTCCTTGTAGGTTTGGTCGAGTCTTTTATTACAGGCTTTGGTTTAGCTCCAGCCTTTAGAAATGGGTGCGACCCATTATCTGCTGTAAGAGTCTCCACATTTGGTCTACTGAAATTGGTTTGAGGCTTCGTGAATGACCAGTACATGTTTATAATAGCATTAGGGAAAATGAACTCATTTAACGAGACTTAGAGGGGTGAATATAGGATGGATTTGCAGATGTTATGTGCTTTACTGGCACTGACTTATTTCATCTTTACTAGAACCCAGACAGGTAGTACTGTTAAAAAAAAACGAAATTCAGCTGAGTAAGTTTGAAGATCTAAGTGGCTTTATTTAACAATTCGTGAATTAAGCAGCATCCTGTGTAGCAAATAGGAACTCTGAAAAGCTATACAGAATGGAAGGCTTTTTATAGTCAGAAGGAGGGTGAGGCAAGGGAGTTATTATCCACGAGCAAATTGTTTCAGGCAAGGTCACCAGTCACCTTCCTTTAGGGAAATTTGGGCAGGGATCTATCTAGCAGATTACCTCACTAGTGTAGACCAGATAATTTCAGATTGACTGGTTGAAGGTTACATTCCTGGGAGAGACTGAAACTGCAATTAGGTTAGGTATTCGGTCTTGGTTTGCCAACATGGGGATTAGCACAAGTGACTCCATTTTGGGCTTGTTTTTCCTTCCTTCCTTCCTTCCTTCCTTCCTTCCTTCCTTCCTTCCTTCCTTCCTTCCTTCCTTCCTTCCATTGTTTCTTTCTTTCTTTTACTAGTACCATGATTATTCTCTTTACATAAACTTTTCACATACTATATTGCAAAAGAATCGAGGGCAAGATAAGCTCATTGAGTAATCAAAAGTATCTGTAACTCTAACTTTCCTGAATGTCGATGTTAACCAAGGATAATTAAACATTAAAATGAGCTATGAAAATACCTATTATAGCAAAAACTACTAAATTCATAATGTCGAATGTTAACGATATTTGAAATTAATGTTTAATAACACTATTAAAAATATAGGAAAAACTCTTTTGAATATTTTATACATCTATTGTAATGAACTTGTCTCTGGTGAGAGTGCAGCTTTTCTGTTCGCATGAACTTGTTAATCAGCTCTTCAGTTCGGTGCTGGAAATTTTAATGCAAAGATTATAATAGCACAAGAAGTCATGTGATTTTTCCAAAAACAATTCTGATTGAAGTTTGATGTACTCCTGTTATTTCTGCTGTCCCTATAATGATTAACATCCTGCTCACAACTTTATAGTTGCATTTCTTTGTAAAGTAGAGCACCAGTCAGTTTACTTCTATGACCCCTAAATTAAAGGCAAGGTTGTGACAAGCCTGTCAACAGCTTTGATATGCTTGATTCACAGTCTTATCAAACTCTTGAACTTGGCCTATTGCATTTCTTTAAATGTGCTTCCATTCCCACAAAGTGCGTTTATGAAAATACTTTTGGCCTGACTCATAGTTTCTGAGTTCCCCGGTCCTGCTCCATTGCCCGGAATTCTTCACCATAGCTCTGGATCCGCTGATCACGTCTTCCCCCAGTTTTTGTGTAGCTTTAACTAGGGGACTTGGGATTCCATCCGCACTCCTTGGTCAGCCTGTCTGGTTCCTGGTTTCACTTCTCTGAGCCCAGTGTTGAAAGCTAGGAGAGATGTCTTCCGCTGCACGGCCCACATTTGATGGGAAGTAGGAATAGTTTAGCATTTGGAGTCTTGAGTGAAAGAAACCTGGAGTGGAATCATGAGGTCATGTTACCTAATCTTTCTGAGGTTCCATTTCCTTGTTTTAAAAGTAGGAAGAATGATACCTCATAGGATTGGGGTAAAGATGAAATAAGACAATAAACTGGGTCATTTATATTCATGCAAATTATTTTCACCTCCTCTTTTCTCTCCAGCTTGGCCTCTCTCCTCTCCTTCTCTCTTTTCTTCTTCCCCCTCTTCCCTTTTCCTTTTTTCTTTCTTCAGATCATATAGTCAATATAATCATTTTCCTGTTCAACCAGATGTATTTCACCCAGGCCTAAATGTGTCTTATTGTTTCATATGTCTACAGCAGAAACCCATGTAATATGACTGAAGATTGTGTGTCTTTAACTATAAAATGGGTTGGATCCCACCCCTTGAGTATGTGCATAGAAAAGGTCTGTCCTGTTCTGCCACAGGTGCTATTTCAGAGGGGGGCATATTCACTCATACAAGAACCCAAACAGTTCCAGCCACCCTACTTCACCTCTCACTGCCCCTTCTCTGGACCACCAGGCTCAGGCTCAGAGCCAGGCTGAGTGCCAGCAGCAAAGAGTTTTGTATCTGGGAATTCACAAAATCTAGATTTTTTATTTATCTGGGAGCCCCTCCCATCGTGAAGGCACTGGCCTCAACCCCACTCCAGCACGCCCTTACAGCTGCTGTCCCAGAGTGGGGTCTGCCCCCAGAGACCCCTGGGGGGGGGGCTTCACATCCGAGCTGGTCCACAAGGGCCTCTTGTTTTTCTTCAATCAAACAGTTCACTCACTTGAGGAAATTATTTGGTTGTCTGTTGCATCATACCTCCAACTCTTTGCAAAAACATTGTTCAACGTTTCTGTGAAACCTCTAAGCAATTTCAATGTAATAGCTTTTGAAAGCTTTGATTTTTAAAGTCTTTGGCAATTGAAACCCATGTATGGGGTACATAAGCTTGGTCTTCCCAGACTCTGCTTATCATTGTGGTAGAATATGTATTTTAAAAACCAGATTTTATTTTAGTGCATATGTACTTTAGAAGTTTTTACAGATAGAAGAATATACTTGTGGAGTGGTTGCTAGAAGATTTTGCATTTGTTGAAATGAACAATGTTCATTTATGCACTATTTGGCATAAGTTTGCATAATGAATTCAAGTAGCCCTAACTTCAAGTATAAAAGACAACATTAATTAGTATGACCTCTTGGTATTTTATTTCACACATAAAAGCCAGAGCATGCACACATGAAATATATAATGCATTTTTGAAACAATTAACTTAATCACATTCTGAATTATAAGGCATTTATACAAACAAATAGGGAAAGGGGGTTAATGGAGGACAAGGTCAAGCTGAGCGGGGAGCCAGGGCAAGGCTCATGTTTTGGCTGGGAAGAAGTAATTGGTAGTATAATTTTATTAAGGCTAAGGATCATCAGTTAATTCCACAATGTCTTTCGTATTTCTGTACCTAAATTTATAGAAGCTTCGTCATTGTTTTAGCTTGGGCTGCCATAACAAAATATCATTGCCTGGGTGGCTCAAACAACAAAAATTTATTTTCTCAGTTTCAGAGGCTGGAATGTCCCTGACTAAGGTGCTGGCTGATTTGGTTTCTGGTGAAAAGTCTCTTTCTTCTTTGTAGATGGCAGCCTTCATGCTGTGCCCTCAAATGGTAGAGGGAGGGAATGATAGAAGGAGTGCCTACAAGCAGCAAACTCCTGGTATCTCTTCCATTAAGGGCACTAATCTCATCATGAGGGCCCCGCCCTTGTGATCTCATCTAACCCAAATTTCCTCTCAAAGGTGGCATCTGCAGATACCATTACTTCAGGGTTAGGGCATCAACATATGATTTTGAAGGCACAAAAATATTCTGTCTGTGACAATTATGTTAGCCCAAATGTCAAACATGTTAAGACTCAAGTGCTCCCTACAGGGTTAATCAATTGTTAGACATGTATACTCAAGAGTCAAGAAGCATCAGAGAGTATGTTTTGATAGAATGAAGGACAGAGAAGTGAATAAGAAAGCTAGGATAAGAAAGGCAGGGTATAGAGTAGGGGGAAGAAATTTGTCCTCAATCAGCCAAGGAATACAATTACCAGAAATTATGAAGCCCATTGAATACAACTAGGTGGGAGCAAAGAGAAAAGCAGTTTTTATTTCTTGGATCTATGTTCTACTATGGAAACATTAAAACTGGTGGTGATTCTGACATATGTAGAATCTGGTTCTAAAGAAATTCAGGGTCTTGGTTCCTTCCCCAGAGACCAAAACCGTAACGCTCACTAGCCGCATAGGGTTATTTAAACGTTAAGTTAATTAAAATGAAAGACGATGAAATCTTTGCTTCCTGAGTCATCCTGGCTACACTTCAGTCACTCAGTGCGACATGTGGCTAATGGCCCACTGCACCAGACAGCGCTGCTCTGGAGGCCTCCGAGGCCAAAATCAGGACGACCGTCCTGCTGCTCGTTACGCAAGGACACGCTGAGCCATGAGGATATGACTGATTAATATGCCTGGTGCCCACAGTTGGGAATGGATGGAAGCAGTAGGTGTCATTTGGAGGGTTTTGATTACTTCTCTGCTTCCCTTCCCCCTTTCCCTATTTGAAACTGGTTTGTACTTTTTTTTTTAACTCTCTTGAAAATGTTCGGTGAACTTTGGTACCACTGCCATTAGAATCAGTTGTCACAGACAGCTTGTACTACCTATTTTCAATTCTGAAATATCTATCTATCTATCTATCTATCTATCTATCTATCTATCCATCCATCCATCCATCTATCCATCTATCCATTCATTCATCCAGCCATCCATCTACCCATGCATGCATCCACATGTACACATACTGGTTCGGCTCATTATACTGTTTATTCATATACACACACATCTACATACAACCATGTATATGTATACTAGCTGCCCATGTTAAGAAACAGAACAAGTACTTCCCCCCACCCCTCTCCTACCAAGACAACCAGTATACTTATTTTTGTGTTTGCCATTCTCTTGGTAGATACATACATATTTGCCACCAACGTAAGAATCTCTAAACCAGATAGCCAGTGGTATTGAAAGAGGTTTAGCAATCCTTCCCTGTGTAGGGAAAAGATGATGCTTTTGTTTTTAGATGAAGGCCCTCTAGAGAACTGAGAAGAGTCTCAATCCTTACCTAGCTTCAGCTTCCATGAGAGCATATGCAAGTCCATTCTAAAAGGATTAACAGGCAATGTAATGATTGAATTCTGGGAAGCATTGGGAAGGTTAAGGGTGGGTTCTAACTATCAAGTGGAAATACTGTTAGAGAGAATGGACTCTGAATTCTTCTGCTTCACCCTCGCCTAACTTTGCTCTCAAGAAGTGGGTTAAGGCAGAGCACCTCTCTGGGTGATACAGTGTTGTTACATATATAAGAAACTGGTTCAGATTTGCCTGGCCATTCTATCCTTGGGCTAAAAAATAACTCTCCAGGGATTATGAGAATCTAACATCTGTCTCTTGAATCACAGTGCTCTGATATGTATTGTTTGGTAGCCCAATACATCTCCATTCTAGGATCTTCTAACCCCATCCCCTTGGAGGTTTCCTTTGTCACTTTGTTAGTTTTCTGCAGCACTTTGTCATTGATTCTCATTTGTTATTTCCCATGCATTCCTCATTCTTATTCCAAACTCAACTTTTGTTGGGGAAAATACTGCAGTAGCTTATTGAGAACAGATGTGTCCTCTAGTCAGTCCTTGAACTTGTTAGTTTGGATTATATGTCAGAGTCTTAGGCTTCTGAAAGCAGGGTTCCATTGCCTCCCTGGCAATTCAGTTGCCTTTGAGAGCCCCTGATCCTTTGCGTGCCATCCTCAGTGTTCTTAAATTTCAAAATAAAACATCTTGTTGTTGCCCTGGGCACTCGTTGGGCCATTTCAATTTGGAAACTAATATTCTTCAATCCTAAGACATGATTTTTATTCTTTCATTTTTGCTTGTTTCTGATAATTGCTCTTCTGTATTTCCTCTGTGTTTTAGAATACCTATTATTTAAATGTTGGATCACCTGGACCAGTTTTTACATTTTTCCTGTTTTATGCCTCTTTTAATTTTTCCTCTGCTTGTGGGAAGGTTGCCTGAACTTCATCCTCTAACCTTTCTATTAAAGTCTATTCTATCAGTTTTTTTCCAAGGATTTTTTGGCCTCTGGTGCTCCTCCCTCCTCCTTCTACTTTACATTTTTCATATTTTAAAAATATAGTAATATGTGTATTTAATGGAATAACATTTTCTCTGGCTGCTGGCTCTTGGAGAGCCTAGTGATAGAAGAAAGCTGGGGATCTGTACATTTTGGAGGAGGTCAGTTAATCCCCATTTTCTATAAAGCAACTGCACCTGCAAGACTGGGTCATGGTATCCAGTGACCCAACATCCAGTGGTCCTCATTCTGGTTGCCCCTTTATCTTCAGTACCTAAGGCACCTATGCTGCCACTTTGCGAGTCTTTGGTGGGTTTTATGGTATAAATTGTATTGGTTCTCAACTATTCCCTTCCATGGTTCAAAATTTAACTCCATCTGGCGGAACTCTAGGTCAAGTTTTATCGACATCATGTGTTACTAGTTTCTTCTCTTTTTTATCCATTTATCTCTTTTAAAATCCATTGACTATAATTTAGGAGCATTTCCGATGAAAGAGAAGTACGTGTTAAATCTGTCATCTTAATCATGAAACCAGCTTGTTCTTTATTGCTTGCTAGGACTTATAAATCTCATTTGATCTCGGTGATAAGAGTTTTATTATGTAGGTTGAGTATTAGCTGATGCTTATTGGAGTCAAGTAGAAACCTCTAAAGCCAAAATAAGATGAATCATCAAGAATCACTCATATGTGGACTCTAATGAACAAACTGAACAAGCAAAATGGAGATAGAGAGAGCAGTCTGACATCTCTGGGGCATGGCGCTGGGGGTGGAGGGATCAAGCAAAATAGAATATGGACTCATCATGGACATGGACAATAATGCAGTGATTGCTGGGGGACAAGGGGGATGGGTGGAGGTGGAAGAAGGGGGATAAATGCTAATGGAAAAAATACAATAAAAAAAGATCAGGGATAGTAAAGCTGATGCTCCAATAAGCACTCTCACTTCCTCTGGTTCAGATGAAGGAAACTTCTGTGAAGTTCGGCAGTTGGTTGTCAATCATGTAAGAGGAAGATGGCAATTTTCCAGAAGTTTCTGTTTTCTCCTAACCATGTAAAGCCCCAAATGGAAGTGTCAGATTATGGTATTTTTATTCTACAGTTGTTTTTCCCATGGCAGAAAAGTAGAAGTTACTTTTAAGAATACAGAAATATAACTTATGGAAGTATTCCCAGCCAAACCTTATAATATAGATGAACTGATTCATCCTTTTCTAGCTGAAGATGCTCAAAGAGAGTCAAGGGAGTGAAGGAGAAGTAACTTCAATGTTTTAGTTATTCATTTCTAAATGCAGTGTTGCATTTAATACTTACAAAATCTTAGAAAAGGCCTATTCTGAATACCATAGTCTTCAACTGAAGGATCAGAAGAACCAAGTAACTTGCAAGACTAAATACCTGTTGTGGGTAATTCAAAAAACCAAATCAGTGCTGGAATTTGAATCCAAGAGAGAATGGCTGTCAACCCTTTGTACCACACACTGGACAAATTGAACAGTTGTCTGTAACCATGCTATGACGTTGTGGTAGAAAATGCATTTTTCTTTTTTCTTTTTCATTCCAATTAATAGCTAATAAAAGCACTGCTTCTCTTAATAGGCTCCTTGAGGAACAGGCAAAGTTGCTGATTTTATTCTCATACTAGAAACAAATGGCACACCTTTGAAAACTTTCTCCCAGCTATTCCTTCTTGATTCCAGGTCTAAAAACTCCGTTCTGTAATCATAGTTTAAAGTATCTGCTACCTATTATACTGAATTTATGACCAGGCTACCTCCAAGCATTGATAATAGGAGGAAATCAGAGCTGTTGACAGGATTCCAGTAATTCTATGAAATGTCTCTTAATTTAAGTCAATAGTTAAATATTAATTGTATTTTATTATTTTTATTTTCACATTGCAAATTAAGAGGACATATTACTAAGCAACATTCTAACATGGGCTCTCATGTTAATTATCTCTCTGTCCTGTTTCCACAACTCTTGGCTTATGTACCAGGTCAAAATTCTAGCCTTTCCTCTTCACTCCTCAAATACTAGAAATTCTTATTTTTCTCTCAGTTCAGTGGAAGATCACCTTATTTGGGTCTCTTTAGTAGTCTAGCTGAAGATGATTACTTTAATTGGTACTGTAAGGGGTCTCCTTATGGAATTTCCTTTCTATTTCTTTCAAAGATGCATGGTAATTACTGTCCTGAAGACTTTTTTCAGTATTTCTGAAAAAAATTATTGCTCAAACATGTGATGTTTGTAGGGTCCCGTGCCTTTTTGCTTACTGGCTCTCTTGCTTGGCATCGGGAAAACGGGCAAAGGCAAGCTCCAACCCAAACCCTTGCTTTTTGCCTGCCCTGCAAAGTTTTCTCAGCCTTTGAAGATACACTTTGTCTCTCACACCAGCACAGGTCCTAAGCCTTTGTTCCTCCCTTTTTTAAAAAAAGCTTGTATTGAATATCTACCATTTCTCCACCAGACATTAAGGCTATGAAGACAAACAAGTCTTATTCCTCGTGAATGTAAGCTCATCCTCATCCTCAGGCTCACATAGTTGTGAAGATGATAGATGCTTTTGAACTTCATGTGTTAAAACTTTGGGGACTTAACAGAATGAGGAGGAGGTATTGATCTCTTTAGTAGAAACCAATCTAGGAGGTAATATTGAGAAACAAACTATTTCCTTTTCTCTAGATCGCTCTTGTTCCTCTAACTGAAAGAGCTGATGTGGTTTTATATCTTCGAAAAGCCTAAAATCTGACTTTTGGGAAGAATCAGTCCCTGTCTCCTATAGCTTTCAAATGACTAAGCTCATACATTTACTGTAGCCTCCATTATGTTATGACTATTTTGCTGTTCATATGTATGCCTTCTCTACTGCTTGGTGAGTTCCCTGAGATATTTCCATGCGCCCTAACTGTATTTTATTCTCTGCATTATTAACTTTAGAGCATTTTCAGACTCTTTTACTAATGATTAGGTTTTAAAAATAAATTCAGTGAGTGAAAGGTTTTAAAAACCTTTAGTGAATACCATTGTCATACCACCTGCTGGCTGGTCTTTAGCTGGTTAATCCAAGATTTTGAGATTATTTTCATTAAATCATGGATTTAATAGTGTAATTGTAGTTTTAAAATCAGAAATATACACATACATATTTTGAAGTTTGGGGAAGAAGAAACTTTTGTAGTATATCAGGAATCTTATGGTTATTTCTGAACTAAAAGATTCAGTCCAATAAGACCATTGTGTGGCATTTGTCATCACCTAAATACAGTGTTTAAGGCCCTTAATGGCTTTGTCTTATTGTTTCCTGCAGCCTTGCTGCAACCACACACACACCGACCATCTTTCCAGTCAGTTGGATTTTTGAAGCTGTGAACCTTCTAGAAGCCTTTTCCTTCCTCCACACCACACCCTCTAGCTCTTTTTTTCTTTCTTTCAAAGTTTTACACTTATCTAGTTCTTATCTAGTTCTGTTGGCCACGAGGTAGCAATGGTCCCTTGAGCAGTTGAGTCTCTCAGATGGGCAGCTGTTGCAAACTGGCAGAATTAAACCCCATACTGAAAGCAAAGGCGTTAAGTGTCCAGGACCAGTATTTTTTCATTCCTCTCTGGTGCGTTGGCTCTTGCAAATACAGGCATAAATGATCAATGCTGTGAGCAGCCTGCTGATCCTGCCACTCCAGAGCCAGAGAGAGAAGGAAATGAAGGCTGGCCAGGTGGCAAGGGGCAGCGTGGAGCACAAGGAAAGAGTGACAACTTCAGAAACACAGAGATCGAGATCAGAAGGGAGGTGCCGGGGGAATTTTGGATTGAACTATCCAAAAGAAAAATATTTTTTGAGATTTCTTTAACCCTCAGAAACACATTTATGCCAATCTAGAAAAATCAAATATTTTATTTTAGACTTTTCTCTCCCCCCCACCCTTAGCTATCCCCCTGGGTATTCTCGTTGTGCGTGGAGACTGTGATTTGGAGACTTGCCGTATGTACATAGATCGCCTACAGGAGGTGAGTGTCTATAGCCAATTACATCTTTTGCTCATTTTTCCATTTTTATAATCAATTGCCAGCCATCTTTATTTGATTTGAAAATGATGCATTTCAGGAGGAAATGAAATGCAGCAGCCCTGTCTTTCAGTCACACAGCACATCACTCTTTGCCACCCACCGTTGGTTTCCCTACTTAGGTGTTGGCCAGGAGTAAAGATCCTTTGGGTTAAGTACAGCGTGGTGTCAGTTCTAGTGTGAACCATAACTGCAGCTTGGAGCTTCTTGTCTTCTTGCCAGCCTACATGCCTGTAGCTTTTCAGCTTTCCAGATTTTCAGAAGGCACTCATAAATAACAAAAGAAAACAGGTGTGGTGTTATTTAATGTTCTGTATCTGGTGCGTATTTCTGTCAGCTAGATTCTTTTTAAAAAAAACGTAGATTGCACAGGAAAGAAAAACTTTCTATATTTCATGGGAACTTGTGTCAGAGCACAAAGGAATACTCTGGTTTTCTGTCAATCTGATTTTACCATAAAGAAAAGAGAGGGGAAGGAATCTCGTACATGATCTGCCCATGAATTTGAACTTCACCAGCCAAGCCAGGAGACCCAACCCCCTCATTGCAGGGATCATCAGTTGCTTTTATAAAGTTTTTTTTTTTTGGGGGGGGCTGGTCCCTCTATTTATTTTACAAATGGCAAAAGCATAAATAGCCAGTCCTTTATTGTTGTTTACTTGGTGAAAAATGTACATTAGAGTCACTTTTCTTTGGATCTGGTCTAGGCATTTGTGTTTTTGAAGCTATTGGGTGATTTTGACAAAATGAGCGACACTTTTCTAGGTGACACGTCATACATACATCAGTAAATGTCACAAATAAAGCAGATATGTAGTGTTTAAAATCCTCTCCAGTTGTAGTTTAGCTTTGAACATTGTATTTTGATTTCTCTTCAAATATATTCAGGTAGGAGGCATAAAGTGAAAATTACTGACTTTTCAGCATTGTTAACTGTAGATAAATTATGAATGCAAAATATTTTGGGATAAATGCTAAATTTTGAATATTGGTATGGGTGAGAGAAGAAAAGTCAACAAATTTTATCCTAGTGGTTTCATTTGGCTATTTTTCCCAAGGATAACTATATCATGCTAAAATTTGTGAACTTTTTAGCATGTGACCCAGGTCTAAATCAACATTTCTAGGGCACTATTTCTACGGCACTTTTAAAAATAATATTTGTATTTTATTGTGGACTCTCACTCAATCTCCCATGGAAAATTCATCATAATTGCTACCAATATTTTTTTCTGTTAACATTCAGGTAACTTAAGATATCATAGTAGCAAAACATATAAGTGATAAAAAAACAACTTACTGACATGCTTATCACACCAATATGCAACTAGAAGTGGGAGCCTTAAAAAAAAAAAGGAAATAGCGAACTCAGTAAGGTGAAATTTTAAAGCTAACTTGGGCTCAGAGAGGAAGTTGAGAAATACTCATGGGAAACAGGTATGAGGAAAAAGCTGCCCAGGATTGCTGACATTTGTCAACAGGAGCTCTGCACTCATTAACGAGGAAGCCTGCGGGACATGACAATGCTGACTACTTAGTTATAAAAGTTTATGAAAGGGGCCCAGCTCTCAGAATCAGCCAGTGAACCCTCATTAATGTCAACCCTGGTAATTTGCCCATCATGATAAGGCAGAGGGGGCCGGGTTATTTTCTCTTTGTAGTCTGTGAAAACCCACATTTGCCAAGCGACTTATCAGTATAAACACAATTACCAGGACAGTGTGCATTTGCTCTGAGATAAATAAATTCTTTCTGAGTGCATACAGGGACATTGGAAGCTTTCCTCACAAGCCAAAAGATCAGGTACAAATTAAACATGACCCCCACTTATTAGAACAAAATTGCCCATCTTTTACTTTTGTCTTCTTTGTCCTTGAAATTATAATATATTGTTCACCTCTAAACACTATTTAAAATTTATAAGTTTCAATAGCTAAATGGCCTTTCTTCTTTCATTTCAATTTGGTGAGCTGTTGTGATTTTTGGCATTATCTTCTTTGTTTAACCTTGATGAATTTGGGTGAGTTAGATACTTTCCAGATGACTTTAATAATAAATTGAGAGTTCAGGGGATAGAGTTTGTTCAAGCTAATCTTAAGGTATGGATGTAGCAATATATATAACTTTTTTCCATTTTCTCATTAGGACCTGCAGTCAGTTTCTTCTGGCTTCCACAGAGTTCATTACCAGGTAACACATAATTGACTCTCCCTGTTTCTTACCTTCCAGCCAAAAAAATCTTTCCATTAATGTCTCAGTTGGATAAGAGTCCACATTTTCCCTAGAGAAAGAGAGAGAGTTTACTCTAAGAACCTAGTGAAGTTGGTGTTCTGATTCTTCTGCTTTTTTTTTTTTTGGTTTTGGAGAGTCCTAGTCTAGCACAAATTTTGACTGCGGATTTTCTCCCAGATCGTCTAGAAAAGACTATATATAGGGAAGTAGTTTTAGTGCCCAGGGCTAGAAAACTCAACTCAAACTACCTTGAACAGGGCAAGTCTCTTGGTTCACTTCAGCAAGGAGCTCAGATCAAGGGTGGGTTCTGCTTACCACAAGGCCGTGCTCCCTGCTCTATGTTTGTGCTGGTCTTTTTGCTCTGCTCTCCTTTTCTGTCAATTTCACCTCTGGACGAGATGTTTCCCTGGCCCAAATGACCACCATTAGCAACCAGGACTGTATGTTTCTCCCCCACCTCCAGGAAAAGTGAATTTTCTGCTTTCTACAACCACCACACAACATTCTGAAATGCAATCTGAAATTAGCCCATTTTGGTCTTTCGGGCAGGATTCAATCAACCCAGCCTGCCTCTATCAAGTGAGCATGTCCAGTCCACCGTGGAATGCTCAGATATCCTTTGCTCCAATAGGCTTTGGGGGTGCAGCTTATTTCCCCCATTTCCCACCTCTACTGTGTTGCACAGGCCCAACTTGCCATTTCCATGTTAGACTTCCTCAGGCATGATTCAGATACCAGCACACGGCATCACCCCAAACTCCTAGAATACACGTGCAGCTCTTCGAGAAGCCCAGCAGTCCCCTTACCCACTGGGAGGTGTCCAAGTATGTTGGCGACTCCCTCAAACAAATCTTCTCGTAGAGAATTTTCTACCCCCACGTGGATGAGGGGTGTGAAGATGTCTACATTTGTAAATTTGTAAATCCTGGATTAGCACCTTGCTTTAGGTTTCGGTGTCTGTTTTGCTATTGCTGAAAGTTTTCATTTTAGCATCCTTTTGCATAAACAAAAACAACCATTCTTTTTTTAAAGATTTTATTTTACTTATTTATCTCTAGAGGGGAAGGGAAGGAGAAAGGGAGAGAAATATCAATGTATGGTTGCCTCTCGTGCATCCCCTGCTGGGAACTGGCCTGCAACCCAGGCATGTGCCCTGACTGGGAATCCAACCTCGATCCTTTGGTTCACAGGCCTGTGCTCAATCCACTGAGCTACACCAGCCAGGGCAAAAATAATAATAATAATAACCATTCTTATTACCCTATGCCTGTAGCTTCTAGGAAGCTTTCTTCCCCTGAAAATAGATACCTTGTACCCTCAGCCACAGCAGCCTATCCTGAGAGCAGATGACGGGAACAGCCTTGGCATTCTTGTTTGTTTGTATGTGTGTTTGTTTCTCAATGCACCCCACTCCGCCAGAGTCCTTGCTGCAGTAGAAAGAAGGAGCATTCACTCAGGGTGTGTTTTTAATGGGCAAATAAACTCTATTTCTGAGACTATTTTTTTTTTTTTTAACCAGCCATTAAAAGGTAAGTTTCCACTTTAGTTTTTTAGATCGAGAACAAGCTTCCTCACATCTATTATTTGCCTACTTACCCAGAGTCACCATCTAGGGGTAATTTTATTTTTAAAACTGTAGTGCTTTTAAAGGCTGGAGCTGATCTCCACTTTATAAAAACTGGCACTGGGGTGGCTCTGAGACTTTAAGTCTGGTGTTGTTTTTTTTTAAGGCTGCATTTTTTACTCATGAATGTTTTGAACCTTTGCAGTTTTATCAACGTACATATTTCAGACCTTTATCCTAACTTATTTTATGAAACTAATGCATCTCTTTATTATCCTGGCTTCTTTGATGTCATTTTGGTGTGAGAGTTTGAATCTGTGGCTCTTTTGTGCCACGCTTTCTTCATGCCACGTGTGTACATATCCACGGAGATCAGCGGGTGTCTGAGACTCTGTAATGTGATGAGGATCTCTGTTTCACTCATTATTTGATCATAGAAACATGCAGAAAAATGAATGGTATTTGTCTGACTATAGTAAGTGTTGCAGTCTCTTTTGTTTACGTACAGTCAGGTCGAACCCTGGTGTCAAGACTGCTGCATCATCAACGTCACTTCCAAAGGTTTTGTGCACTGACCCCCTAGCATCGCCAATGCATGATCAACAATGAGTGTCAGGCTTTGCCTCATACCCCTCCTTGCAGAGTCATAAGAAGTACAACCCTTGGGTATAAATGGAAGGTTGGGGTAAAAGAGATCTAGGGAAGCCCTGGATCTGCTCATTACAGAAGAAGCTTGACCAAGAGGGACTGTATTTTAATTAATGTGGCCAGAGGAAAAGGAGGACAGTGAGGAAATTTCCTGAGCAGAGCAAAGGAGAACCGAGGGAAGCAAGGAGTTGGGGGGATATAACCATGAGCATCTGGCTGGGATCTTGGGGAGACAGGAAGAGGAAGGAGCTGGAGGGATGGTGAGCAGAACGCTGTTTAAGTTGCACTTTCTTTGATATGCCTGTTAGGCCCGTGTGTAGAAAGCCAGGTGCATGAGTGTTAAAGCTCATTGATACATTCAGGTCCAGAGATAAAAATGTGAGAGGTATTAGGAACTGGATGGTGGTCAGAACTCCGAGGCAGGGAGAGATTCCCCCAGGGAGAGTTTCATAAAGAAGAGCTCAAGTCTAAGAGAAAAGTCAGTCAAGGAGAGTCATGGCAACTGATGGGCAGCAGAAAGCTGCCAATCAAGGAGAAGGTGGTATCATGAAAGGCAAGAGGGAAATGTGTTTCCGAGAAGGAAGAAGTAGTGAAATATGTCAAATACTGTTGAGAGGTGATGCTGATGCAGACTGATTTCTCTGTGTTTCTGAGGACACATATCAAATACATGGGTTAGAGGTGCTATTAGTTTTATGTAGAAAGTGCCAAAACCAACTGGCAGGAAATTTAATACTAAGTCTTTTGTTTCCTAATGCAGAAACCCATAACATCAGAACCTCGAGTCTGTCTCGGTGGGAGTTAGGGGGTGATGTAGGAAAAGCCTGTTGGAAACACGAACCACAAAATGCCTTAAATGCTTTTCAATGAACTTGCTTGTATATGAGATGGCACTGAGTATGCTTGCTTGGAGAACTAACAGTAATAGAATGAATAAATGCTGGTAACTTTAAAAAGTTGAAAAATTCCTTTCTAACTCATAGTTGGGAATTTAGCTGACCATCTTCTAAGGCCAGAGAGAAATCAACAGAAAACCGGCATTCAGAAAGGTGAACGAAGGCCCACGGCACCTTATTAGTGAGCCATGTGGCAGCTTCTAGTGCTCTGAGCATTCTATTGCTGTGGTTGCGTCCTTTCCCAAATTCAGAGCGAATTGCCAACAAAGCACTGAGGCTCAAAAATGACACCTTGGATTAACCTAACAAGGCATGACGGGTTATACAAGCATGTGTTGGGTATTTACAGGCTGCTAAAAATGCCTGACTACACCATCTCTGAGGTCAAAATACAAAAGCCCTTCCATCCTAATGGCATCTTCTGTAACCTGTAACTGCTAATGTAGACAAGCAAAATGCACTGTGCTTACAGACTCGGGATGTTTTTGAGCTTGGCAGATAAACTAGTATTTATAGAGAAATTGGACTCTGCCTGCCTATTCAATAAAGGTGCTTTTGGAGCTAATTTCTCTGCTTCCTCCTTGGACTTCATTCTATTTCTTGTTAATACCAAGTCATAAGTGACCAAGGAGAGAAGCAGATTCAGCAGTTTTAGCAATTCTCAACTGGGGGAGATTTTGCCCCTCACGTGGGGGATTTGGTAAATTGGACGGTTTTGTGTATCACCATGATACACAAAAAGGAGCCTCCTTTTTGAACCTCCTCCTCCTTCGGGAGGAGATGCTACCGAAATCTGGTGAGTAGAGGCCAGGGATGCTGCTAACATCTTACCCTGCACTGGACGGTCCCCTACAACAAAGGATTATCCAGCCCCAAATGTCAATAGTGAGGAACTTAAGAAACCCTGAGTCATTCTGCTGGCCCGCAGGCCCTGACTGGGGACCACAGGCAGATGTAAGTGCTAGATACAGAAAGGCAAAGGAAAGAGGAACAGGAAGAGAAAAAGTAACATGGGGAAAAGGCATCTGCAGATATGGTAAGGTAGATTAAGCAAGGAAGCAGTAGCGGTAGAACCAGCCACACTTCAGAGTATTTGTAGACACTCAGAGCTCCCCCATTTGCCCAGCATAGGGCTCCACAGGAAGATGATGTAGCCGGCATGCAGAGGTGTGCTTTCCAGAATGTTATGAGCTAATACTTTGAGATTTCAATGTATGATAGGATTTCATAGTAGGTTCCAAAAGGGATCCATCCAGGTGATTTCTTTAAGAATTAACTTACATAAAACTAACACCAGAATGGTTGGAGTATTTCAAAATAGATATAACACTTTTGAAAAGAATTTTCATCCTTTCACAATCTCTTCTTCTTCCATAAGAAGAAACTCTTGGTCAGGTCTGAGTCTATATCCATTCACTTGTCCTTTGACCCCCTTTTTATTTATTTATTGTTTTCTACCTCTTACCTGAGCTTCCTCTGGGGGACAGGTTTGTGTTGTACTTCACCAGAGTTCTGTCTAGTCCTAGGCAAACAGTATTTGCCCGCAAACATTTGACTTATTTATCTTCTGGTTGCACTGACTGTCCTTACTCATCTATCTCCATTCTTTGAAATTTGTTGCTCCTTAATTTGTTTTCTGGGTTTTTATAAGTGTCTTTCAATGGATGGGTTGAAACAAGTTAAAGGAGTCATTCTGGGAATTAATTTATTTTGTCTTAGAGAAGAACAGGATTTAGCTAGGAACTATGTAGAATGTTCCTTTGGGCTAGATCAAAGCTGTCAGAAATGGATTGAAGAAGAAGTTAAAATAAGTCTTGCCTGGGGCCAGGCCTGTTTGCCAGCGATGGTAGTGCTTCTGCTAACACACACACACCCACATACTCACGCACTCACACACACACACATGCACACAGCTATTGTCATTAATGGAAGACTTCCTCTCATACACGAAAAAGAGCTCTTGAAAATGTTAGAACGTCTCTCATTTCCATCTCCTACCATACTGTAACTATTCCTCTTTCAAAATTGGCTTTGGAAGCAGGCATCCCATTTCTGTATTCTGCTGCAGGCCTTGTGGGTGGGAAAGAGTTTTGATAGACGATGGCAATAGCAAGCCTATTACTGAGGATTACCATCATGTAAACAGTTATCTCTAACCATCCCTGATGGATCCATTCACTAAGGATGAAGAGACATTGGTGTACAGCTTGGTGACAAAACTAGAGAAAACTTGAATAAAGAGGTGAATTGGGAATGGGAGATGTCAAGGCAGAAGAAAAATTTGGATAGGTAAACAAGAGAGAAACTTGGGGGTAAAGTCATTGTGGACCAGACATCATTAAACAAAGCAGGGATTCCCAACCCAAAGGGACTTTTCTTCTGTCTTTGCTTACATCTTCCCTGCATTTTATGAAAGAAAATGAATATTTCATTCACAGTGAAGGTGTAGTTCAATGCTAAGTGAATATTGCTTAATTGGGTAATCTCTTAGACTGTGAAACGGGGCTGCTGTGCCTTCATTAAATTGTGTGTGCATCTGCTCTGAGCAATTGAGTGTAAATTAAGGGCAAATTTGGCATGTGCATACCAAGTAGTGGCTCAGATAATTTCCTTGTCAATTACATATAATTCATGCCATTTGGCTTAACTGTATATAAATATAAATATATATAATATATATATGAACTAGGTTTGCTTTTGTGCATAAAGCTATATTTTTCATATGAGGAATAGATTTTCTATTAACATATTTCAAAAGATAAAATTCAGATATCAGGGATTTTTTAAACAAGTGGTATTTCTTAATATTACCCACTTAATAAGCATGCAATCTTAGAGGACTGATACATTTGCAACAGAAAGGAGCATGGTGTGGCCAAGGTTTTATCATTTGCCTACATTCTAGGACAATGGCAGTTGCATTCATCCCAATCACACCATTTGTGTGCAGAAAAATAACAAATCAAAAAATGGGCAAGTCGAGTACGTTCTCTGATGAGTCATTGATTTGATTATGTCATTTGTGTAGGCTGAGGAGACTGGAAGCCTTAAATTAGCTCCAAAAGCTACCAATGTGGTAGGGGTGCAGCTTGCATAATTACGTGAGTACCTCCTGAAATGGAGTGACGTTCACACAATTACATTTCTTGCGTGTCTCAGTCAGATGCTTCTGAAAGGTGCCTCTTTCTAAGCTTGTTTTTTGGGGGCCCTCTCAGAAATTAGGCCTGCACGTTTATTTTAATGTCCAGCAGTCACAAAGCAAACATACTTCCGGCCATTCTTCCTCAGTGACATAGATACTGCCATGTCTGCTCTATGAGGGTCCAGGAAGCTAAGCCCGGCCCCTGGGGCCAAACTTTGCCCTCTTGGGACGGGCTTTGTTTTTTTTCTCACTTCCCCTTTTCTGTTCGAGGCTGATTCTTGGTCCACACTACACTGCTGGTCACCCTTCTGCTGCCCCTGAACTCAGGACTTCTTAATGTCAGGGCCACCCACTGTAGCACTGTGTCAAGCCCAGTGAGCTGTCCACCTGATGGGTGGTGTCTCCCCCACAAACAGAGCTGAGCAAACTCAGAGCTATCTCTATATGGACACTACTCTCACTCACCCACATTCTGATTCTCTTACTTGAGTAGGAGAGAAAGGGGTATAGACAGGGAAGACGTAGGAATCACAAGTATCTTGAGTACATAAGAACCTACGCACCTCTGTGGTCATCATGAGTTAAGAACGCCAGAAAGAAGTTCATGGGTGTGGCTTTAAGTTACTGTAAACCGAATCACTGGTCCATTGTTAGTCCACCCAAAGAGGTGTTTGTCTTTGATATGAAGCTCCTTAAGGCATTTTTCTTGACTTGAATTAATTGCTTATGTCATGTAGTCTGCCAGATTTCATAATCTTGGGTTATCCTAGTTTTCTGATTGTGCACAGTTCTAGGCTTCTGCTTGGCTTTTAACTCCCCACACAAAGTAGACAGTAGTATAACACCTTCCTGCCTTCTGTGTGTTTTCCACATCTGTGCTCAGGTGCACAAATAGAAATATATTATATTTTGTTTGTTTTTTAAAAAGTATATTATATTCAGTGCACACTGGCTATACACATCATACCACAATTTATTTTTAGCGATAATACACTGTGGACATATGTCTTGCTGATAAATGAAGCTCTAACCCAGTTTTTAAAAACTGCTGCTCTATTCCATGGTATATATTTATCCTTACTTCTGTGGGTGGGAATTCAGGTTATCTGCAGTTTCTGCTATTATATGTTGCTTTTGTAAACAGTATGGCAATAAGCATCATGGTGCAGATTTGAAAATAAAGTTGTAGCAGAAATGATAGCCACCTCACACAGCAAACAACCCACTAATATTGACTATTCTGGTATGAAGGTCAGAACTACAATCATGTAATACACACACAGCAAAGTCACCTAGACTCTGCGATTAGAATTTTCTTTACATGAATGTTAGTTCCTTGCCTCTAGATTATAATTCACTATTTTCTCACCAATGACCATATTTCTATGAGATTCTTAAGCAGACAGTTACATGGGAGGGGGAAGTGCACAGACAACATGACTGCGGAATCTGAGGGAGGAAGACTTCTGAGTTATCGGGCAGTGAGCTGTCTGATGGGAAACATGGAAGATTAGTTTGACAGTTAACAAAAGCTGAAACTGTGGAAAAACCCTTGAACTGGGGTTGGCAGGAGGTTATCATAGCCATTAAGTTTATCCCAGCTTTTATTTTCTTTACATTTTTTGCTTAAGCTGAGTCAAAAATTTTTTCTTAAACTTATACAAATGCTTACCCCCCCCCACTGATTCTTCAAAACCACAAATAATTCTAATTCCTCTAGAAGCCATAACACCTGGTGTATAAGCTCATGGGCTGAGTAGTAAAAGAAGTCTGCATTTGAACTCCAACTCCACCACCTAATACTTGGATACTTCTGAGAGTCTCTTTGAATTCTCAATACTGGTTTGTCATTCAGGGCTTGCTTTTAGGTGCTGGTAAAGAGGTTTGGGAGGAATAGTGGGATAGAGGGTAGGATAGATACTATATAGGAGCTAGATTATACTCCTTAATAACAGAATGAATATGGGTTAAAAATAAGCCTAGGAATATGGATTAAAATCAACCTACTAAAAGAGACTCTAACCTAATGTTTCTAAATGAACTCCAGCAGTAGCCAGGCAGCCTAAAAACCAAGTGAAGTCTAGTCATTTCTTTCATACACATTCTGCTGGGGGGCATTTCCCAAATATGAACCTATTCCACAGATGAATTAACAGAAAAGATTGATAAGTCTAAAGTTTATGTAATATAGAACCATCAAGGAATTTAAAACAGCAATGTTTATAAAAATATCACCAGAGTTTAAAAAAATGAGGGGCATACTGTAAGTACAAGAAAAGGAAAGAATGATTACCAGTCCCCAAAATGGTATGCACTGAGCAGCGGACAGCCTGTTGAGATTATGCTTTAATGCCAGACAGCGGAAATGAGTCGGGGCAGAAGCTGTAAGTTGAGGCTTTGAAGGAGAAGCAGCAGTCAGCCTCCTGCAGCTGTATGTAACATCATGACAACTGGCCTCTGTGTGAGTGGGTTGTAGGATTTAGGATTGTACCTCTTGGCACACCTTAGCTATACCTTGGTGTCAGGACTGTTTGAAAATGTCTTCCCCCACCAAGGGCTGTTAGCCCCAAACTATAGACTTGAAAGGGGAGGACTTTCTTAAATGTGAGTTGCGCCTTCCCTTAGCTTTCCCAACAGCTACCATCTTCTGCTCTTTCCATGGCCAGACTCCAATGCTCTGGGCAGCCAACTCAAAATCCTGTCCTTGAAATTGGTAACTTTTGACCACAGGTAGGAAATAAATTAAAGTCACAATAACCATCCCATGGGAAAAGAAGTACAAATCTGATCGATCAAACATAGAGCAACTCCAGAAACTGGAGCAAGAAGGGAACTTGGGAGCAGGCAGATGGCTTACAGGGCATCATACCCCTCTGAAAACATGGCCGATGCTCTGTTCTTCATGCCTTACAGGTCACACAGCTGACACTTCATTACCTTTAATAAATACATACCGAAGAGACAGGTCATAATTGTGTCACTGGAATAAAAACGAGGGATAGTTGTGGGGCAACTGGAAATTAAATCAGCAAATAAAAAGATAACAATTTCAGTGAAACTAAGCAAATATCTAGGGAGCATGGTTGCTGATGAAGGGGCATTATTAAAAGAGGAGAGGTCAGCAGGATAAACCATTCTGAAAAACGCTGATGTTGGTGATAGAAGATATTCAGCCTCAAACACAATGCCCTGTATTTAAAACAGTCATGTAGCTTCTAGTGCTGTGAATAGGGGCACAGAATTTCTGATTCAGACAAACCCTGCAAACACCAAACCCACAGCAGCATGATCTCAGCCTCTGTTTGATGTCATTCTTTTTTGTGTCCACTTGTGTGAATCTGTCCCATGCTTTTCCCCGAAACCCAGACTCTGATAACAGATGTATTGTGTCGTATAGCCCCATCTGAATCATCTGGTCTGAAGTGTGGCCGATGTCCTATGGCCTCCTCATGTGGTTCAAGGTCAGTGTTACTTTAGGTAAAATAATGTTATCCCAGCCGCCTCAGTATCACTTGTCCAGCATAACTATGTCTGCGTGTCGACATGTACTAGCTGATGGGTTAAGCATTTCACGTGCCATTTCCTCTGCTCCTCAGAAGAACCCTTTGCAGTAGATACTATGGCTGCCATTTTGCAACTGAGGCATCCAAGGCACAGAGGAGGTGAGAAACTTGCCTGAAATCTCACCCCCAGCAGGTGCTCAAAGCTGGTGTACTTGGTCTGCAGGGTTCCATGCCTCTGGGCTTGCTAGTCACCTGAGGCTAGGTCACCTACAATCCATTGTGTTGTTTCTAATTCCCTTGTATCCACCTGTCTTTCCTATGATGTTTAAATATTACTTCGTGGACAGGAACATGCTTGTCATCTCAGTTCTTAGTCTTCTGATCTCATTCTATATCATTAAGTTTTCCAGATGTACTTTCTGCTCCATTTTTCAACTCAGGTGAAATATAAGAACCTCGGCACCACCAGATGTAGTGTGTCTAGTCTGCTCTTCTCCCTCGGATCCTGGAGCTGGTGTCCCAGCATCTGGTCCTGCTTAGTAGCAGCGTTTCTTTGTTTCTTTGTGTTGGTGTGTTGTGTGGGTTTGGTTCATCGTTTGTCAGGCTCCTGCAGCGAAGCATCATTTTAACACCAATTTCAGGAAAATCTCCAAGGTCAGGGTCCTAATGCAGGTGAGACCCTCCCATCTGCATAGATAGGTGTTGACCACCCTAGATCCAAGGGAAGGTTATATCAAGGCTTCACCGCTCTTATATATCTTTTTAACATGTAAAAAATTTGTAAGTAATTTTATTGTGCCGCATTATAAATATTTACTAGATTGGGCAGATAGTACTTTTTCCTTTGGAATTCAAATGACGTTTAACATAGGACCTCATTATGTTAGTAAGTGTCCCCTTAAATGGTTTTTGTTGATGTTTATAACAAGGTTGAAATCTTCCAAAAAGGTGGGAGAAGATACAAGCCTAGTTCGGGGAAGACAGTTCAGAGAAGTTAGGGAGGTGCCTGGGCTTCTCTAACCATTTTCTGAGATAGCAGTTTAATCTTCAGGTGACTGGGAAAGTATCCAACTATTTTTCAATAAAAAATTTATCTGTGAAATTCCTGTGCCTTTAATTAATAAAGTATTGTTTAACTTCAATTCTTAAGGCAATCCATTACTCCATGTAAATAGGTCATCCTCTTGTCTGTTTTTGTTAAATAAATAAACATTAGGAAAACTTACAGCACCTTATTTAAAGAGCTGGAAAATATTTGTGAGGGACCACAGATAGAAACAAGCACAGAGTTCATCCTTATGTGTATCGATGGGCCGAATTTAACCCACTACCAACAGAATTGCTACAAAGCTCAGAGAGCTCCCGACATTTGAAATTATAATCACCACTATCTTTGAAATAGTAATTCCTATTTGTCTGCATCTGGGTATTGTTAAGGCATTTTACTGGTTAGAATCTCATTTTTATTGAATTGTCTCTGACCTAAATGTTTGACTCTTTGAATTAGTAGGTTTTTAACCTTTGTTAATCTATAGAAAATAGTAGTTCCTTTACTCAGGAAAACACATGTACATGTAGACACCCCAAATTTAGCATAAAATATCAGGGAGTTCCAGGATTGTTGGCCTATTTCCAGATCTATTTGAACCTATTTGAAGTGGTTCAGAGAGCTTGGGTGTCAACCAATGTGTTCACAGAGCAAACTGATGAAGTTCTCCTTGAACAAAACCTCCTGCAGGAAGTTCATAGATGTCAAATGCTTTGTGGATCAAAGTGAGAATAAATAATTGAACAGAAAAAAAGCAAAATAAACAAAGAGAAGTCAGGCACACACATAAAATTTACCAGCCTGAGGGTAAGCATTCAGGTGGCTGAGGCCATATTATCAATCTGCATTTTCTTGAATTATGCTAAGTAGCATCCCGTGTTTTCTCATTTGACTATTCTAGCAGCACACTATTAATGCTTAGGTTTTAAAAATGATAAATCAAGTATTGGTTTATTCTTTCAAAGTTGATTTCAACCTAGGAAAATTAGGATTTTTTTTCACGGTGGCCTCTGTAGCATATTTGACATCAAAATTGAGAAAGTTCCTTGGTGTTTAAGTTCTTTTACTTCTAGAGAAGATGGCCATGTTTATTTAATACATTTATTAATTAGCTTTCATAGTTGCCACTAAATATTTCAAATATCTTTCAAATCTCTCATTTTATAATTGCATTTCGCACCAAACTGAGACATGTTGGTAGCTCTATATTTTGTAAAAGTATAGTAGGAATCTTACATTTCTGAAAAACAAGGCAGCACATGTGTCAAAATATAATTTTTAAAATGTTGAACATGATTCTCATGTAAATAGGTACTGAGCGCATGTCAAAATTTTATTTAGCTTAACCAGCAGGATGGCAAAGAGGATTATATATTTATCTCTGTATCCATAGTCATATCGATTCTACATCTATAAATATAAATTTTGGTACCAGTCTTCACCAATACCAAGTTTCTTCTTTTTTTTTTTAAGTCAGTTACTTAATTTACAGAAGTCATTCATTAGAAAGCCATATACCCCCACTTTTTAATAATAAAATGTATCCCTGTTGTTCTGGTAACTTTTGGCACGTGGTTCTAAAGCTTTAGCGTACATTAGACTCACCTTGTTAAAAAAGATTGCTGGTGTCTGTCTCCAGGGATTTCTTTTAGTAGGGGGAATCTTCATACCTATCAGAATGCCCCATTTCTACCTCCAGAGATTCTCTCAGTAGGGGAAGGGTTCATACCTGTGTGGACAATGCAAATGTAAATGACAGCCAGCTGCCACTAATTCCTCAGCATCACAAAGGGAAACTAAGAAATTCCTTAAAAGAAGTAAGTGTCCCCCTCTATTCTATTATTTATGAGTGCTTAATGGGATCATTGAAAACCTCCTAGAAATTTCATGTGGGAGGCATTTTTAAAAGTTCCATGTGTAAGGATTCGTTTCAAAGCAGAGCCCCTGTTTCTGTTTCTAGTAGAAAAAAAAGCATGATTTGGTTTCTCACCAACACTTCATTTAGGAAAGGATGCTCGCTCCTAGAAATGGGCTACGCAGCAGAATGTAGAGTGAGGGAAGCCCCTCGGCTTCTCCAGACGGAGCCACAGGATGTGTGTGTCTCTTTCCAGGACCAAGAAACCTCCTTCCCCAGGGCACTCTCAGCTCAGAGACTCTCCCCACGCTGGTGCTTTCTAGATGGTGAGTGTTTCTGTATTTCAGCGAGGGGGGTGGGGGTGGAGAAGCAGCGGGGCGAGGCAGCCACTGGTGGCGTGGACTCAAGTTTCCCAAAAGACTCTTCAGAAACCCTGCACGTGGCTCCACGTGGTTGGTATTTGCACCTGAATGATGTGGACTTTCTGGTGTTGCAGCACACTTTTCGGAAGTCGTTTCCCTCGAAGCAAGTGGTCAGCTTCTCCGCCTCATCGTCTCAACATCAGATTGCTCAAGCTGACATTTCCCTTCATTGCCTCCTCCCCCCAGCCCCTCACCTCCTAAAAGACGTTGAGTGCCTCTCTTGAGGCCAGTAGATAGCTCACTAACCGTGGGATGTTATTTGCATGTTTGGGAACTTTCATATTATCTTCATTAAACCATCGTTTCAGTGTGATACATATTTATCAAAACGTAGACAATTTCAGTTGCATTCGTATCTGCGCTGCTGAGCACGACATTGAATGCATAATAGGTCAATTATTTTCTGATTGGTTAACGAGTCCATTTTTCATCGCTAGCATCTCTCATGTCCTAGATGCTGCTCAGTTCTAATTTTCTATCCAGTTACCTACATTGAAGTCCGTCCCTGCTTATATGCTACTCAGTGTACCTACCAGCCAGTAAGTCTCTTGTCTACATGGTTTTCATCATAGAGCTCTCTTTGTTTCACTGTGTTTACATCCGAGGATAGAAATGTGGGTAAGAGCATGACAGGATGTGTGATGTACGAGCAGTATTATGAAGATGAGCATGAGTGTCTATCTGAAATCTAACCTATATAAATCACAGCATAGGTTTTCATTAAAGGCTTGTCAACTCCCTCTGAAGGTAAATCACACTGCTTTTCCTCCAGCTCTTTGATTCCCCAGTGATGAAGAACAAAATTGTGTTTTTCCTGTATCCACAGAGGAGTGGCTTACATTTAGGAAAATTATGAAAATGGACATGAATTGTTCTATATACGATGTCTTCTGTATATGGTCTTTGATAAAATTACAAGGGTGGGTAGTGATCTTAATGCACATATTAGTTTTACTCTACAAATAGTTTTACTAGAAACCTTTACAAGGTGATTGTAACCATGACGAAAAAGAACAAAGAGCAAGGCTTTCTCAGGCAGGTTTTTCCCTCCCATTGCTGTAAGAGAGCAGGGCCACAGCTGTTTGGTTTCTTAGCTCCTTTCCTTTGGAGAAAAGCTACTCATTAAACATTTATGATTTTTGAATGATTATTTGCACTTAAAGTTTTTTACCCTAGTTAGTACTATGTGGAAGATCTATTTATGGTATTTGGACTTTGGTAGATAGATTTAATCAAGGAGAAGCATTATTTTTTGAATGTGAACAATAAAGAGAATAAGTTCTAGAAACCCAAGTTTGTAAAATGTTTTTACTGCAAGCCAGAGCTACAGCCCAGTCTCTTTTACAAATGCTTAAATTATATATATATATATATAATATGTATGTGTATATATATATATGTATGTATGTATTTATATTTATATATAAATAAAATTTGTTTGTTTATTGCTATTTTGACTTTCTCCAGACATAGCTTAGGGACTGACTTTTAAGGTGAAATTATTCCTTCGATACCAGATGTGGTCCTTGGCCTTGCCTCTTCAAGATCTTTTCCAAAATGAGAATCACTCTCTTGGGAAGTCTGGCTACCTAGTGGTTTTTGTTTTTGTTTTTTTTCCTAGCCTTATTTACTTAATAAATACACATGGAGTCCCAGGTCTGTTTAAGGTCCTAATATCTGGAGACAAAAGAATAAGGGCAACACAGACCTTTGAAGCGGCAGATGCCTTAGTCTTGTGGTTATCTGTGAAGGGAGTATAAACAAAATGCAGAGAGGTAGAAACAGTGAGTTCCTTCAGGGTAGGGGGCACGGGACTGAGGGAGGTCTCACGGAGGAGGGAACGTTCCAGTTGGTCCTTAAAGGGCAAGTAAGGTTTAGGTTAGCAGATGCGATGGGGAGGCAGGGCTTTCTAAGCAGTGAGATATTAGCAGCAAAGCTGTGGAATTACCTAGGTTTTCTTAGTAGATTTAGGGGCTGCAGTGATCCACATGCCTGGAATAGAAGGCTTCCAATTGACGTGGTAGGACAGAAGGTTGCAAATTGAGTGCCAGGTCACAGACCACTCTGAATGCCATATACTTCTTTTTTTCCTAGCAACTTCTGCTGATCGCTTTTATCGAATAGACAGATCTCAGGTAAGTTCTTTTGTGCCTGCTTGTGAAAGTAAAAAATTCCCTAGTGACTATGCTTTATCGATAGCTAATCCTACAAATTTTTCTAACAGAAAACAGAAACATGTATACATTTTAGAATGGTATCCTTTGACTAAGCTATACCTTTTTATTTGTCGTCTTGTGCTTTATGATTTGTAGACTGAAGATAATATGACTTGACCTTTTAAATGAGTGCAAAAGATAATGAGACTGGTAAATATTATCAGCAGGCCACACTTCAAATTTTTATTCACACTGCTACTTTTAAATACCACTTCCTAGTCAAATTGTATGCCTTTTACAGTTTGAGACCTCAAGTGGATATCTAGACCACTTAGTTTCAACTCACCATGTCCCAGAGTTCAGTAATAAGAAAATGACGTGCTTATGCCTAATGATGACACGTGTTCTCAGTGTCCAAATTCCCCTGAAAAATGAAAGCACAGTGTGGAATCCAGTGATGAAACCAGTGTTAACTGTGCTGGTTAACCTTGACCAGGTCCTGGGGGTGGAAGTCCAGGTAATTGTCTACTCATGCTGGTTCCATGTGTGTGTCACCCCTATGATAGTTTTAGGGAAGAAGAGGCAAGACTTGGTTATACCTAATGAGATCCTGGCCAACTAGGAACTCAAGCCAAGCAGGATTCACGTTTCTCCCTCTCCAGACTCTTGCTAGGATGTTGCCTCAGGGAGAGACATCCACTGGTCAGGCCTTTGAAAAGCCACTGTGGTCATTTGATATGTCACAGAATTTCATTATTCTTCAAGACCAAGTCACTTTGTGTTGTTAGGCTGCAGACGACAGATTTGAACGTCCTGTCAATCATCTGACAGACTTCTCTCTCTCCCTTAGGAACATTTGCACTTTGTGATGGAGATTTCCCAAGATGAGGTTTTTATTCTGGACCCAGATATGGTGTTGTCACAGCAGGCGGGGACACCACCAGGAATGCCTGATCTGGTGGTGGAGCAAGCTTCAGGGTGAGTGTGTGTGTGCCTCCGCTGGCCGTGTGGCGGTGACACCAGCCAAAGGGTGCCGTCTGTGTCTTGTTTGGCTTCGGAACTGACCTTTCTAATGACATCAAACTACTTGAAAATACAGAAGTGCCTTCCTTATCTGTGGGGGATATTATTCAGCACCCCCCTACACACACACACACACACACACACACACACACAGAGGAGATTTCCGAAACTGCGATGGTATCAAACTCTACATACTACATTTTTTCCTGTATATACATACTTATGATAAAGTTTAATTTATAAAGTAGGCACAATAAAAGCTCGAAAACAATAATACCTAATAATAAAACAGAACAATGACAACAACGTACTATGATAAAAGTTAGGTGAACGTTCTCTTTGTCTTTTCCTCTCTCCCTCTCTTTGTCCCTCCCTCCCTCCCTCTGTTGTAACCAGTGTTATAACTGCTACAGGCAGCCACTAAGTGAGTAATGGGCAGATAGTGAACACAGCATGGAGACCCTGGACAGAGGGATAATTCACATCCCAGGTGGACAGAGGGGGATGACATAAAACTTCATCAGGCTACTCGGAATGGCAGGACATTTAAAACTTATAAGCTGTTTATTTCTGGAAATTTTTATGTAGTATTTTCAAACAAAGGTCAACCA
The DNA here is from genome assembly GCF_021234435.1 of Artibeus jamaicensis. Lineage (NCBI taxonomy): Eukaryota > Metazoa > Chordata > Mammalia > Chiroptera > Phyllostomidae > Artibeus > Artibeus jamaicensis. Next base: position 323,598 of record NW_026522040.1, read on the forward strand.
CAGGTGACTGAAGCCAAAGAAAGTGAAACCACAGCCAAGTTGGGGCTACTGCACAGGAGTTCTGGTTGTGCTTTGCCAGGGTTGAATGGTGGGTTTCATCATCAGTCTGCCTTGTAAATGGTTCTGTAGAAATAAATGCTCTTTCCCATCCAGGTTTGTGTCAAGTCTGAGCCCACTTTATCCACCATGCCCACACTGTCTGACAAACTAGAAATTGCCAGTGTTTGCATTTGTGCATATATATCTTCAATACCTGCATTAGCCAAATAACAATTGACATGGCTGATTTGACAATTATTTTTCTCCTCTTCCTCTTCCTCCTCCTTTTTTGCTCTATCTAGGTGGCCTGAGGCATATAGATTGTGTAATAATAACTATCACATGCCAACACTTATGAGCCACATACTGTACTGAATGCCTTTGCTATATTCCTACCACCACTCCATAATGACTTCATCATTGTAAGTGATCTATGCTGGTGTCCTCATCAGTAAAATTAGAATAATAATAGCTATGTATAGAATTGCTCAGAGAGTAAGAGTTGATGCATGTGAAGCATTTCAGATAGTCCTTGGCACTTGAGAAGAAACTCATTAAATACTATGTTATTAAAATCATCTTCAGCATCATTTCTCAATGACCCTGCTAGTTTGCTACTATTATTGTCCTAAACCCATAGTTAAAAAAATTGGTGCCTAGAAGGTTTGTAACTTGTCCAGGATTGCACAGAAAATGAATGGAAAAACCGAGAGGTAGTTCCAGGTTTTCTGATGCCTGGGCCCATGAATTTAACCTCTACATTGAATGACTAGAATGGTATTGGCATTTCTAGATTATTTCAAGAATTCAAAAGTATTTATTTAGAGCTTTTTATGTGTCAGGTACTAGAGTAAGCCCTTGGGGAACAAGAGCACCAGAATCAAAACAGACCAAAATCTCTGCCCTCTGAAGTCTAATGAACTTAGAGAAGCTAAATAGTTGAAAGCACACATGTGCGTTCAAATAGCATACACAAAGCATGCACACATATCTATTTGCTATAAACAAAGCTACTCACTTGAGTAACCCTTGTGCCTGTTTAACCCCCTTCTGTAGTCTGTTTGACCCTTGCTGCTACGTGAGAGAACTCCCACTCTGCCAGGGCCCGCTGATGTCTGTGGTATAAACTGAGTCTGTGTGTCATCAAAAGAAGACAGGAGTCATGGGATGAAACAGATACATATCTGTGTTTAGAAGCCAGAGCTAGCGTCTTGGAGTTGTCTTGGCATGAAGGGAAAGCCAACAGGTTCAAAGGCTGGTCTAACATAACTCTGGATGTTCCAGGAGGCAACGGAGAAGGCCACTCTCACAGTCCATGTACCATAAATCAAGCTTGTTAGTCGTGGGGAAAACAAGTGAGATGCTGAGTCCTGCTGCAGAGGCAGTAGGTACTAGAGTCTACATGGCCTCCCGCCCCATCCAATCTGGGCAAAGGGGTGATTCACATCCTTGATCTGATCAGTCCTTGATCTGATAAGAGGGAACCCAAGCTCACCCTGGTCAACTCCTGGCCAAAAGAAATGGCTTTGTCCTGAGTTAGACCTCTACTAACTCTAGCTCCACAAATAAATTAGCCTGAGACCCTATAAGTATTTAAGTCATTCCTTCCTTATTTCTAATCAGTGGCTCACACTGGACAAAACCAGGAGCAGTGCAGCAGTGACTGAGCACGACGATGGGCTTTGTCATCTTCTAATCCGCATTCCTGCATCAGGCTCCATTACTTCTTTTCTGTTAACGTTCCACATGACTTCGTCTTGAAATTCATGTGAATTCTCATCTGTAAAGAGGGAAGAATCATAGAAATAGTTCATGACAGTCAAGCAAATTAAATGCAATAATAAATGTGACGTTCCTAGTAAATAAATACTCAGTGAAGAGGAATCTCCTGTCTCGCATTAGACACAAGAATCGTCTTGAGAAAGCACAGAGTGGGTCGTGTGGCTGACTTTGCTTACAAGTCTGGTGTCCTTCTCTCTCTCAGAATGTCAGACTGGTGGAACCCTGCGCTACGGAAACGCATGCTGAGTGATAGTGGAGTGGGCATGATCACTCCGTATTATGAGGACGCGGATCTGAAAGATCTCAGCCACTCCCGTGGGCTCCAGTAAGAGTTCTCTCTCTTCTTCTGTGTGCTACTGTGATTCCTGGGAGAGCATCGCGTGGGGTCTTCACCAGTGGGAAAGCTTCTCTTTTCAGTGCTGTGCATGCTGTCTCGTGGCTGTCTCACCCTGTGGATTGATGTTTTATTCACTTGACTCACTTTCTCACTTTTCTCCACCCAAGCTCCCCATGGAGCTTTGCTCTCCATTTCTCTTGCTCATGAGCTGCACGGAGACCTTTCATGTGGATCTGTAAACATTTTCGCCCCCAGCAGTATCTGGTTCACCGGAAGCCAGGCATTTCTGTGCTGATCACATCATGAAGACATGCATGCGAGTGACCATGAATAGTTTGGAAGTGACATATAGTTGTCATTGTGTGAACGTGCCCACGTGCTGCTGCAGCTGTTTCCTTTGTGCCCAGTCCTGAGCCTGCAGGTGTGTGCTCTGTGGAAGGCTACCAGCAGGTTTTGGTGGCTGAAGTGGAATGCCACTCATGTGGTAGATTCAGCATTTATTTGTTCACGGATCAGAGTGGTAGGTGTGCTTTCTTCTGAGGTCTGATCAGGGTCTGATCAGAGATCTGTTGGAGTTCACAACGGGATTGGTACATGTGTGTCCAGTGGACCCTCCCTCTTATTAGTCCTCCTTGCAGAAGCAGGTGCTGGGTGCAATCTGGGGTCACAGCCACACTCGGTCACACATGAGGTTTGACTTCAAGTCTATCACCCTGTTTTAGAGGTTATGCAAGTTTATTACAATTCATGAAATTAGGCTGGTTTCCAGTCTGATCCAAGGTCCTCATCGAGTAGGGACAATGGCCCAATAACCATGCAATCTTACTATTTTTATGAAATAAGATTACTAAGATTCCTTAGAAGTCTAGGGTTAACTGAAAAGGCAAGCACATTTTAATTATTTTTTTTTTAGTACCTATTCCCCCTCCCCCCCCATATATTCCCCCCTACCACACCCCTCTTCCCCCCCCACTTTTCTGTCCTTCCGTTCTAAATGAAAGTTTTGCTGGGTAGAGCAATCTTGGTTGTAGGTTTTTAGATTTCATGACTTGGAATATTTCTTTCCAGCCCCTTCTTGCCTGTAAGGTCTCTTTTGAGAAATCCGCTGACAGTCTGATGGGGACTCCTTTGTAGGTGACTGTCCCCTTAGCTCTTGCTGCTTCCAGGATTCTTTCCTTCATTTTAATTTTGGCTAATGTAATTATAATATGCCTTGGTGTGTTTCTTCTTGAGTCCAACTTTTTTGGTACTCTCTGGGCTTCTTGGATTTCTTGAAGTCTATTTCCTTTGCCAGATTGGGGAAATTTTCTTTTATTATTTGTTCAAATAGTTTTTCCACTGGTGGTTGTGTCTTTCCCCCTTCTGGTACCCCTATAATTCGGATATTGGAGCGTTTAAAGATGTCCTGGAGGTTCCTAAGACTCTCCTCATTTCTTTGAATTCTTGCTCCTTGACTCTTTTCTGCTTGTCCATTATTAGCTTTCTTCTGGACCCTTGCATTGATTTGAGTCCCAGTTTCCTTTTCATCTCTATGGATTCCTGTGGAATTCCATTCATTTCCCTTAATTTAGCCTCCATATGTTTCTCTAATTTGTGGCTGTAATCCACCAAATCTGTGAGAAAGGTGATGACCAGTGTTTTAAACTGTGCATCTGAGAGTTTTGCTATTTCTTCGTCATTTAGATTTATCTCTGGGGCTTTGAGTTCTGCCTGCGACATTTTTGGTCTGTTCTGGCCCTTTAAGTGGGACAAGCGGCGCCTTGGAGTCCCAGGTCGCTGGGTTGTGACGCTGTATGTGGGGGTGTGGTCAGAGCGGGAAATGGCCGCCGCCGCCGCCGCCGCCGGGCTGGTCCAACCGCTTACTCCCTCACTCGCGCAACCAGAGTCAATTCGTTGCCACCGCCTCCCCCACTGTGTCGCTCCCCCGGTGGGCTGCTCGGCGGCTCACCAGGTCCAATCCTGGGTTTGGAACCCGCCAGGCCCCGTACACTGGATTCGCGCAATACATTATTTTAATAGGGAGAGAGGAAGCAATTTCTGTATGGCAAAGGAGAGAAAAATGAGAAATCTGAAGCTAATGTTTCATTGTACTTAGACTTCATTTTAATTGCTTTTCTATACTACTTTTTGTTTCCCGTTTGGTTGTGTGAAGAGTGGAAAGGAAAAAGTATATGACTATGGATTTTTCTCTGTAATTAAACCATGCTGTTAGTTTCTGATGGTATTTTGATTGCTTACAATTCAGGGTGTTTTTCTATTTCTTTTTTATACAGAACTGAGGCTTGTGAACCTGGATGAGTCAGATACCCTTTAATGGTTTTAAAAAGTGTCCACCTAGCTGTGGGCAGATTTGCTTGAAAATTGGAGTTTTAATTAGCAGCATAAATAGAAATTAAGCCTAGACAAACCCGATGAGTGTTTTAGTTGTTCTTATACACTGGCTATCAAAAACGTAGAGTGTGATCTCAATCTAGTTTCCCATGCCCTAATTTTTCTACATATGCTAATTAATGTATGTGTCATGATATGCAAAGTTATTGTTTCTAAAAAAATAAACATTCTTCCCATGAATCACAAGTAAATGTACCACTTTATATAACAGCCAAGTTTTTTAAATACTATCTAAACATCAACTCTTATTTTTATTTGGGTTATATTATCTTTTCAGGGATTTCTCTGAATGTTTTATTGATCTTCAATTGGCAGCTCTCTGTTTTCCTTGCCACTATACTACCTTAGCTCTTAAATACAGGAGGGCAGCTGAACTTGTTTAATTTTTTTTTCTGTCCAATCACTCAGAAAACAAAGTAACATTCGAGCATTCACCCCTAGCCTTTGAGTCTCTCCAGCCGAACATCGGACATGGTGGGGCAGAGACAAGCAACCCCCACTCTGTTTGACTCACAGCATACGTGCGCATGAAAAGGCTCGTTTTCTCCAAAATTACTTCTTTAAAAATGTAAATGCTATTTCCTACCCCAATTTGTCTATGAATTCTTTTTTTTAAATTTTTTATTGATTATGCTGTTACAGTTGTTCTATTCCCCCTTCATTCCCCTCCACCCTACTCCCCCATCCCCACCATTACCCCCCCTTTAGTTTATGACCATGTGTCTCAGTTCCTTTAGATTCTATATTTCCCATGCTATTCTTGCCCCTCCATCTATTTTCTGTCTACTGTCTATGCTACTTATTTTCTGTACCTTCTCTCCCCTTCTCTTCCTCCCACTCCCCTGTTGCTAACCCTCCTTGAGATCTTCATTTCTATGTTTCCACTCCTGATCTAGCTGTCCTTTTAGTTTGCTTTTGTTTTAGGTGTGGTTGTTAATAACTGTGAGTTTGTTGTCCTTTCACTGTTCATGTTTCTTTAACTTCTTTTTCTTAGATAAGTCCCTTTAACATTTCATATAATAAGGGCTTGGTGATGATGAACTCCTTGAATTTGATCCTATCTGAGAAGCACCTTATCTGTCCTTCCATTCTAAATGAAAGTTTTGCTGGATAGAGCAATCTTGGTTGTAGGTCTTTAGATTTCATGACTTGGAATACCTCTTTCCAGCCCCTTCTTCCCTGTAAGGTCTCTTTTGAGAAATCCGCTGACAGTCTGATGGGGACTCCTTTGTAGGTGACTGTCCCCTTAGCTCTTGCTGCTACTAGGCTTCTCTCCTTCATTTTAATTTTGGCTAATGTAATTATGATGTGCCTTGGTGTGTTCCTTCTTGGGTCCAACTTCTTTGGGACTCTCTGAGCTTCCTGGATTTCTTGGAAGTCTATTTCCTTTGCCAGATTGGGGAAATTCTCCTTTATTATTTGTTCAAATAAGTTTTCCACTGGTGGCTGTGCCTTTCCCCCTTCTGGTACCCCCTATAATTCGGATGTTGGAGCGTTTAAAGATGTCCTGGAGATTCCTAAGACTCTCCTCATTTCTTTGAATTCTTGCTTCTTGACTCTTTTCTGTTTGGCCATTATTTGCTTTCTTCTGGTCCACTCCATTGATTTGAGTCCCAGTTTCCTTTTCATTGCTATTGGTTTCCTGTGCAATTCCATTCATTTCAATTAGTTTCGCCTTCATATATTTGTCTAATTTGTCGGTATAATCAACCAGTTCTGTGAGGATCCTGATGACCAGTGTTTTAAACTATGCGTCTGAGAGTTTTGCTATTTCTTCATCGCTTAGATCTATGGGCTCTGGGGCTTTGAGATCTTGCAACATTTTTGGTCTGTTCAGGCCCTTTAAGTGTGAGAAGCGGTGCCTTGGACTCCCAGGTCGCTGGGTTGTGATGCTGTATGTGGGGGCGTGGTCAGAGCGGGGAAATGGCGACCCCCTCTGTTGTTTCTCACAGCTGGGTGAGGATTAGCCTCTTAGGTGGTTCACCTGGGCCGGGCCACTCAGAGTCGCTGGGTTATGACGCTGTATGTGGAGGTGGGGTCAGAGCGGGGAAATGGTGGCGCCCTCCACTGCCGCTTGCCCCGGGGACCCGCCGGCCCGGGTCCAACGGCCCACTCCCTCGCCTGTCCGCCCGCACACAAATGCGCGACCACAGTCAACGCACAGCACTGCTCCCCCGCTGTCTCCCCCGCGGTCGCTCCCCTGGTGGCTGGCTCGGTCGCTCACTAGGTCCAACCCTGCGCCTAGATTCTGAGCGTCTGGATTCCGTGCCTGAGTCCGGCTGACCGAGACCTCCTGTGCAATCCCGCTTCACCCGCCGCTGGTTTCGCCCCTTACCGGTCAGGCTGAAGAATTTGTTGTTAACGGACTTCCGAAAAGTTCAATTTTCCGTGTTCTGGCTGTGTTTTCTGTTGCTAATATTTAGTTGTCTCTAAACTTGGTTGCGTGAGAAGGCACGGCACATCCACCTATGCCTCCATCTTGGCAGAAGTCCTGTCTATGAATTCTTTTTAAAAACTTTTATTGTGTGTAGTAATTCCTTAGGAAGAACATCTCGTTTCCTTCAGAGGTCATCACAGATGTAAATGGGTATAATTGCAGTTATGGAATAATGCAACTACATACATATAAATATGTTATCATATATGATTTAATGTCAACAATGAGTATTGATAGAATACCTCCCACTTGCTTTGCACCATGGTTAAATAATCCTTACTTCTTTCAACAGAATGTATATCTCACCATTGATTAGCAGCCAGATAAACCGAGACTCACAAGGATTAACAGATTCATCTTGGTCCCCCAGGATAACAAGGGTGAGAGCAGTGGCTGGAACACGGTCGGTCGCCTTGACGTCCAGCTCCACACTATTTGCCCTGTGCCACAAGATCTTCCCAAAGGGCCCAAACAAGGCCAGGGGCCCAGAGCCCCAGGGCCCCAGAAACCTTTATTTTGGTTTCTATTATTCTTTTCAGCATTTGCTAAGCGAAAAATATAGGGAGATGACATATGTTCCATATGTATATATGACTAAAGATTAAACCAAAAGTAAATAGGGTTGAGAATTAATTTTAAAGCAAGTATTTTGCTCTTAAAAAAGAGATTGAAACAAAAATAATGATAAACTTAAAGTTATTAAATATATAGTCAAATGCTTCAATCTAAATATGTACAAAATGATGTGAAAGGTGCTATATGCCAACCATCCTGATTATTGAGTTGTAGTTTTATGTTATTTACATTAAGTCTTCCTTTCAATTCATAAATGACACAGGGCAGTTTAAAAATGTGTGTTGTTTTATGGGTTTTTTTGTTTTGTTTTATCTTTCTGCTTTCCATCGCCATATCTTATAATGTGTGCACTTTTAGAGCTTGCCATTTCATTTAACATCATATTTCTAAAATTTATTCATATTGATATGTGAATTATAAACCAATTGATTTGGTATAGAATATTACATCATAAACATGGCATAACTTAGTTATCCATTTTGATATTGATTTCTAATATTTTATTATTTAAGAAGCACAACAAAGATCCTGCTATATGTATCCTTCTGTGTTGCAAGGTATACGTGAAATGTCAACTTTACTCAGTATTGCAAAATTTACCTTCCCATTGGGAATATTTGGGAATCAGAGTGTGCAGAGGGCCTGAAGAATTAGTGCAATATTCTAGGTACAACCAGCATCTGTAGTTTTCAGCCTAAAAGTCCCAGCCAACATGGAGATAGGAGCAGGTGAATTGTGTGTTAAAAAAAGTAGGAACATCCTACTCACAGTGTTAAATAAACCCCTATATAAAAAAATCAAAAGGGAAATCTTTAATTTTTGGAATTGAAATTACTATTTACCAGATTAATTAGCAGGAAACCACGAAAGTAGAATTCACAGAATGATTTATGGCTCTAACTTCATTTATCAAGAGAAAAATGATGGCAAACAAATAAAACATTCAATTTGATAAGCCAGAGAAAAGAATTTCAGAGTAGATAAAAAAGACAGAAGAGTTAAACAATAGAGATAAACACAGAAATCAATAGCAGGGAGAATAAAACAACAACAAAATAGATGACCAAGAATAAACTTTAAAAACCGATTCGTTTCAGAGGTAAATAAGAGAGACAAAGTTATGAGAAAACTCATTAAAAAATACATGTGGGGGACAGAGAGAATTGTAACTGTGGTGCTCTCACCAATACACTCTGCCTCCGTGGCAGTCAGTCTGCGCAAGGTACCCTTTCTCCTCCAAACTCGACCTGACCCAATCCCTTTGGGTCTCCTCGGGGTGTTCTCATAGTTTTAAACTCTGGTTTTTTTAGATTCATCAACCTCACTCCTACTTCAGGGAGGGTGAGACAGAATAAACAAACTGAGGGAATTAGGTCTCTGTTATTACTGGCACTGGTTGCATTTATATTATAATTCCATACAGAAACATCATGACGTTCTAGGGAAAAAAATCTATGTCTATGTATAATATAGAGATACCACTTACACACAGGTCTTCTAGGAGAGACTGTAATTCCAATATAGGATTTACAACACATTGAGTCTTCAGAACTGAGGAACACAGTAAAACTAATCTTTAAGAATCAATTTTAAAATAAATTGGTAAGAGGTGGTTAATGTACATTATAACTGATATGACCATAATCAATTTGTCTTTGAGTTCAGAAAACATTTTCAGTGTCTAAGGAAGTTCTACCTAAAATACTATGATTCTAGAAAGATGTTTGCCCTTACCATTAATTGTACCACCACGATTAATTCAAAGGGTATATTTCATTTTGGCAGAAGATTAATAAGGGAGGAACTAACTAAAATTTTAGCAGAGAGAATTGATTTGAGTCCTAAGGAAGAGTTTTTTCAACTTTAGGATCTATGAGATTATATTTTTTAAAGGCACTCACTGAAAACTGTGATATATTCTTTTCAAGTTATTTTTGAGGAAAGCACAGTCTGAACTGTGAGTCAGATGTGTTAAAAGAAAGCAGGTAAAGGGACTAAGGAGTATTTTTTAATTTCTAAATAAGAATAATCTTTTCCAGTTCTTTTTAAAAAATTACTTGGTTTTAGACAGAGGGGAAGGGAGGAAGAGAGAGAGAGAAACATCAATGTGCAAAAGAAACATTGATCAGTTACCTCTTACATGCCCTCAGTGGGGGACCTGGTTCACAACCAAGGCACACACTCTGCCTGGGAATCAAACCAGTGACCCTTTGACCCTTAGGGCAACGCCCAACCCACTGAGCCACACCAGTCAGGGCTCCAGTTCTCATATGTTGTGCTTTAAGCGAAACCCTCAAAACTGACTAAAGGAGATGCACTTCTCTTAGTATCTTTAGGTCCGAAGCCTGAAAGGGCTAAGGTCAAGGTGAGATGGGTAGAAATAGAACACGTTGCCACAGGGCTAAGACCCTGGCAGTAAACCACCCAGAGGCAGGTATTCAATCTAGAATCTGTGTCTAGGCAGGTATCTTTTACCTGACCAGCTAAGCACAGCTAATGCAGTCTTTATAATAGGCAGTCCATGTCTGTCTCTAACCAGAGATAATGTTACCAAAAAATTGATCTATAATGTGTCTGCTCTGACTTGTCATCTCATTGAGATTCTAAGGAACAGGCTGAGCCATTTACTCAACCATTCATTTATTAAGCAAATACATATTGAGCACCTTCTAGGTAGGAGCATACTGAAGATACAAAGCAGAATAAATCATCATTGTCCTCGAAGAACATACTTTCTAAAAGGCTCTTTGAGGCCCTTTACGTAAAGCATTTATTCTGGCTGCTACTGATCAGTGCAATGCCACGATAGGTATGTGCATAGAGTGTTCTGGAAGCAAGAGGAAACAGATACTATTTTCTCCAGATTTCACTTTCTTCAATTTTATTGTATTTCTTGGAAACATCTCTTCAGGTCTGATCATTAAGCATCAATGAATGGTATCACTTTTAAAACACTAAATCGAGGCTTTTGTTGTGTATTTTATTCAATTCATTTAAACTTTAAAAAAAAGATAAAACAATTCACCCACTTTTCCCATCCCTCGACCCCCGCCTCTGGCAGCCACCCACCTGTTCTCTGTATGTATGAGCTTGTTTTTTTTTTTACATGTAGGGCTTGACAGAAGTAGGTTTAGAGTTGATCATATGAAAAAAGACACACATGTTATAATTATTACAATAGCTTTACTAACTCAAGAACAATGGCACAGTGCACCTAGGTCCAATGTCCAGTCCTCGCATTGCCTGCCTTCACTATTTGCACGTCCCTGTAGTCTGCTTGCTGTACTCAAACACACTTTGGCACTGAGTTCTCACCTACATTTGCCTGCCCCTCTATATCAGATTCCACACGTAAGAGAGATGATAATGGTATTTATCTTTCTCTGTCTTTTTTTCTGACTTACTTAGCATAATGCCCTTGAAGTCAATTTATGTTGTTGCAGATGGCAAGCTTTAATTTTTTTATGACTAAGTAACATTCCTAAACACAAGTTCTTTATCTGAACATCCATCTGTGGAGCCTTAGGCTGTTTCTGTATCTTGGTTATTGTAAATCATCCTGCAGTGAACGTAGGGAAACAGATGTTTTTTGAATTAGTGCTTTTGGTTCCTTTAGGTAAATACTTAGAAGTAGGATTGCTGGATCACAGGGTAGTTCTATTTTTAATTTTTGGGGGGGAACCTTCACACCGTTTTCCATAGTGGCTGCACCAATTTACATTTTGCAAACAGTGTAGAAGGGCTCCCTTTTCTCCCCATTCTGAACAACTCTTGCAATTTCTTGTTTTGATAACAGCCGTTCTAGCAGATGTGAGATGATATCTCATTGTGGTTTTCGTGATTTTGTGGTTTGCATTTCCTTCATGATTAATGATGTAGAGCATCTTTTCATGTGCTTTGGCAACCTGTATGTTCTCTTTGGGAAAATGTTTATTCAAATCTGCCTGGTTTTTTTCTTTTTTTCAATGAGTTCTTTATATGAGTTCTTTATATATTTTGGCAACATCTTCCCCCACTTTGTAGGTTACCTTTCCATCTTATTGATGGTCCCCTTTGCTGCGAAGAAGCTTTTTGGTTTGATGTAGTCCCACTTTTTTTGCTTTTGCTTTTGGTGTCAGATTTGGAAAATCATTGTCCAGACCTATGTCAGGGAGTTTACGGGCCACAATTTCTTCTAGTAGTTTTATGGTTTCAGGTCTTACATTCAAATCTTTAATCCATTTTGAGTTAATTTTTGTGTATATTGTGAGATAGTAGCCTAGATTAATTGTTCTGAATGTGGCCATCCAATTTTCCCAGCACCATTTATTAAAAAGGCTGTCTTTTCCCCCTTGTATATTCTTGGGTCCTTTGTCGTAAGTTAATTGGCCATACCTGCATGGATTTATTTCTGGGCTGTCTATTATGACCCATTTATATATATATACCTATTCCAATTCAACATTGTTTTAATTACTATCGCTTTAAAAAATTATTGAATTGAATTCCTATAACTTTGTAATGTAGTTCAAAATCAGGAAGCAATGCCACCAGCTTTGTTCATCCGCCTTAGGATTGCATTGGCTTTTAAAAACTAATATATAGTTTAAAAAATAAATGTATGTATCTCAAAGTAATCTGACATAGGCAGTAGAACACAATGACTTTTGAAATGAAGGGGTACAAATTCACCTTTAGTACAGTATACAACACAATCAATAATACCATCAGCTACTGGCAGCTTTACAGTGTACAGCTCATTCAAGTGGCTGTACTATCCGATGATGAAGGATGTAGTTATGTACCAGGAAGATATAATATTCTTTGCACAGTTTAAGAAAAATACAAGAGCTATTTGTCCAAATAAAAAAGCGATTTGTCATTATGTACTTGGTTTTGCTTTGTCTTCTTTTTTTAAAGGCCACTGAAATATAAAAAATGATTTGCACATGATGGAGACATCCAAGACAATGTCTTCACAGGGCTGTGACAGTGCGGTTGACACTTAAGTCACCGTTGAGTCTGCAGATGATTTCGTGGCCTTACTTTGAAGAGCACAACAGTTTGAGACATGCTCAGGTGCACGTGGATGTGGGAGACATGAAGCAGTGGCCTTTTGCGGCTCTGATTGTGTTGAATACTATGAATTGAAAACTAAATGTAAAAATAAAAGCACTTAGTAGTAGGAAGCATTTGTGAAGATAGGGCTCCATATGATGTGTTACTTTTCAAGAATCTTTATATGACATTGTTAGCAAAAATCTGTTTTTAGCTTTGTGGGGTAGCCTCCTTTGCATTAACAGGAATTTGAAACATAGTCCAACACGCCCTGTGGTGGTGTAGAAATCAGACCCTACACTTACTTGTGTACACAGCACAACTCGGCACCAGCTAAAATGAATGTGAAGTTCATAGGATCTAACATCTTTTACCATAAGATGTGTTCTGGAGGCAACAGGAAATAGAATTCTCTGCCCCATCCACATTTGCATTTTTATATAAAAAGAAGGATCATTTAAAGGATTAATGAAAAAATGCTAGCCTAAAAAAGCCTTTTTTTAAGGGTTTCATACTTATCGTTTTTAACCTTTGCACAGAAGGAGGTAAGTTTCTGTATTTCATCATTATATAAACCAGAATGTACTTGAAATAATTGAGTGGACTCAATGATAGTTGAGTATCACTCCAGCTGATGTGTGCTTGAGAAAGTTCATAGAACTGGCAAGTCGTTTAGAGAAATCCAAATACCTAATAATACTTTAAACTGAAATATATATATATCCTTTTTAGTGTCATCTACAATTCAAAACCATCAAGAAGATAGTGCTGAAATTTTCCCCCTTTCAAAGCCTCAGAAGTTCTGGGCTGAGCACAGGAGCGATACAGCTTCATCTCCCTCTTCTCTTCTGCCACTTCCTTTGCCCAGCTTCTTCCTGGAACATTAGCTGTTGGCCTGCCTAGTAAAAAAGATAATTGCGCCTGTTGTCAAAGCTCCAGGTTCTCAACAGGAAGACAGACTCTTGAGCAGTGATCTGGGTTGTGGGAATATCCTTCCAACATTGCAGTCAGATAAGAGAGAGAAAATTAATCTCCTTAGTGGGGTGCGGACTTTGCTGGAAGATGTCTTAGAGATGAAGTTGGTGCTGTCAGGATAGAGACAGGCCTTTGCATCTGTTTCACGGAGATAATTGCATCCCGTTCCAACTTACCTTTGATTGGTGTAAATCTTGTTCTCCCCGGCTAATCGCTTGTGCTGGCAACGCTACTTTTTAGCTGATACGTGCCTTTCTTCTTCTCCTCCCTGCCTTACCTCAAGTTGTTACTCTCTCCTTTTAGCCAAGCACTTGATAATATTCTGTCTCTTTATGTGTGCAGCATATTTAATGAGAAACTTTCCTCTGTTCTTTTTATAATTGCTCCTCAAACAGTTATGTGTATTGGAGCTCTACATCTTTTTTCTTTCCCCCTAATATGGAGCTACATTTCCATTTTCAAGGTTAGTTATTGACAGAGCCAGGAAAGAATTCTTTATGCACCAGATCTTACTTTGACCAGCATTGGGGGGAGGGGGTGGAGACTTGCTGAGGTAAGCTAATAACAAGGCGTTCTAATACTAAACACCTACCCAATTTAAAATGACAAGCAATTCTGCCCTTCCACTTCTGACTGCCAAGTTTAGCCACTGATTACAACACGAGGCCATATTATTCCTCTTGAGCCTCTCTCTTTTCTCACTGGTGAAACCCGGTGGCCTCACCCACTCGCACTTGAGGAATATGTGAATAGGAAGAGGTAGCTCGGGTCTGTCTCCAGAGCCTGTGCCTTCCTGGGATGGACAGACTGCGGACTGCTCGTTCTGTGTCTGCAGTACTTCGCACCAAACCCCGACTGACCCACACTCAGTGGGGCCGGCCTGTCAGGGGAATGGCTGAAGAGTGGGTACTAGAGAAAAGGGGCTCAATAAACCAAAAGGGAAAGTCTATGTGTCGCGCCATCGATACCCCAGTGCTAATTCCAGGGCAGTTGTCACGAGACGCTATGAAGTGTCCTGCATTTTTGTTCGGCTGTGGGACCATCAATATACTTCATGCTGTAATAAGGATCTGCTCGATCCAGGGGATCCACATAGTTAAATCATGAAGGTGCACGGACTCCCTGACCAGAGACGCTGCTGTTTCCCCAGGCAGCGAGAGCGGACTCTGCTGGGAGGGTGAGGAAGCAGCATAGGTGCACCGTGGACACACGGTAGGGGGACACCCACAGGAGGGATCGGTCTGGAGGCCGCTGCAGCACCGTGCTGGCCTGTCTCTGGGTTATTTCAGTTATGTCAATAATGTTCAGTGTTCGAAGAGGTTTTAGAGGTTCAAAGTTCAAATGTCATGGGGAGAAAGAAACCACATGTCAGAACAGCAACTTCCGTGAGTTGCCTGTCAGGCAGGGAGCCGCAGAAAGGGCCTCTCCAGGGCTGAGTGGAGTCTCCTTTAAAAACACAGTGGACATACCTCCTTCCTACCCACAGCACTGGCCGCTCTAGGGCATTAAGCAAAGCTAGCAGAAAGGTGATGGCTTTGGTGACAAAACCATTTAAGCAGTGTTCTAACACTGGGAAAATTATAACTTCATCTTCCTGTCCATTCAGAACTTAGAGCAAGCACTGCCAAGCCTTAGAGGAAGGGCGATGTTTCTGTTGTTCTGCGGCCATGCTGGCAGTGTGGACTTGGGCACTCGGCCTGTTTTGTGTCCCCCGTGAGCAGCCATGTGCTGGTAGCAGGGTCACCATGCATTCTTTTTTGTGCGGTTGGTCCTCTCGTCCCTGAAGCAGTCCCTGGGTCTTCGTTAGGGGCCTGTTGGTGGAGTCTGACATTGCAGTCCCATTAGTTCGGCAGGCAGGGTGGACATACAGTCAGGTAAGCTACATGGGATCCGAGCGAACGCATTTCGGTGTCGATGGAGGCAACAGTAGTCCTACAAAATGAAGACGTGTCTCTTCTTGGGGGTCCAGCTTTTCTAAGCACTGGGGCTAAAATTTAGTCCAAAATGGTGAGAATCATCTCCCAGAGCATGCTGGGGACACGGCCATGCTGTCAGGAAGGGGGCATAGTTTCTGAAGACTCAAACGAGGGGTCTTTCCTTCCTTTTTAGAAGGGGACAAATATTCAAAATTAAGCCCACTGCCGTGTCATTCTGAGAGGTCTCACCCTGTGGAGTCCGTGTCCCTGGGGGCATATTCTCTGGACACACCACAGGGGCTTCCTCAGCAGGTTTCAGCAACAGGAGGGAAGCAGGGAGGCTGTCTCTCGATTGCTCAGATCCGATGCCTGTCAGGGTCTGAGCTAAATGTGTGTTTTCAACATTAGTGATCAGAGAAGAGAGGAGTAGCCACACTCTATCCTGACTGTGACTTCGGTGCATCTACCTGTGATATATTTCTGCAGTAAGTCCTCTCTCTTGACCGCTGGTCCTGGGGCTCACCTTTCCAAGGTGGCCTTTGTCCCCGCGCATCCTCCAAAGGTCACCTAGGAGTTAGCTCACTGCTGCCTAACACTTTCCCCTCCCCACCTCCACAGAGAAGGGGCAGAGGCCTCAGGGAACACAGGTGAGGACGGCCAGGAGGGCAAGGTGGTCCTAGTGGGGCCTGTGTCCTACCCTTCCTCTCCTCCTCCGGAGTCCAGCGCTCGCCACACTCAAAGGTCTGCTTCAGGGTTTCGAGGGCCTCCTGACAGCCCCCTCTCCTCTCTGACCACTTGCCTCAGACACAACCTATCAGTCCTGTGGCTTCTTTCTCAAACTCCCACCAGGACTCTTGTCTTTTTATTTTTGTTTATTTATTTTAGTGTATCTGCCTTTGATGAGTCATTTGAAAGTGGGCATGATAATTTTGAAATCCTTCCCAAGCTATTTGCCTGTGCATCTCAGGCTGTACGGCACTGACCAGTAATTGCTGGGTGTGCTCAGGTGTGAAGGGAGTGTCTTTGCTGCCATTCCAAGTGGGAGATGCAGGGGACGGGAATATAAAGCTTGTGGAACTTCCCTCAGGAACCTCTGCAGAGCCCCAAGCCCACAACACTAATGAAAGCGGACGTGACATAAACCTACGACATGAAGAGACGGCTTATTCAGAATGCAGGGAGGCAGAGCCACATTTTCCCTTCTCACTTTTCTGGTTCTTCTGCTCATCGCCGAGTATCGGAGCAACTACAGCCAGTACTGGCCTGCGGTTTTCTGCAGTACCCTGTGTGATTCATCTCCCTCCACGAGTCCCTTAGGGTCTCTTATATGTGGGATGAAACGTTCTAAATTCAGCATTGCTCACAACTCCTGGACAGCGCGGGGCAGCACGTAATTATTGCAACATCGAATTAAACAAGTGACTCTCAAAGCTAGAGTCTGTGGAGCTCATTTTCATTTTGTTCTCAATATCGCTGGGCTCTACTTGCATTAGTTTACCATTTTTTAATGAGATGATGAGATCTATTGTTTTGCTCTTGACGCCTTTCCTGGTTTTGATTGTTGATGCTAATATTTCTTGAAAGCTCTCCTGTCTCTAGGCAGAGAATTGGGGAGAGACAAACACTCTGGGTTCTGTTTCCCAGGCCAGTGTCTTGAGCATGAACTCCCTCTGCCAAGAAGTGGGTGAGGTGGGAGAGCGTGATATGAACTTCTGGAATGTACTGCAGTTACCTTCTGATGAGATGCCAAAGCAGCTTCCAACTGCACCAGTTTTTTTTTTTTCTTCTTTCTTTTCTTCCATATTCTGGAGCTGGATTCAGAACCTCTGACTCGATTTCATAAAAACAGTGAACTCTGGGTAAGCCCTCGCTCGGGTACCCTGGGCCCGCAGGCAGTTGGTACAGGTCCTGCATCTGATACGTGAGACGGCTTTTCCTATACCCCATATTTTTTGGACCATAAGATGCACCCAGGTTTTAGAGGAGGAAAATAGGGGAAATTTTTTTGAAGCAAAAAAAGTGGTAAAATATTGAATAACATAATATTTCATCAATGTAAATGTAAACTGAACTCAACAGCAGTATTAACAACCATTATTTCTCCCACATTTGGAGGGTGGGAGTGTGTCTTATAGTCCAAAAAATGTGGTAAGTTTCTTTCTTAACACTGAATATGGTGCTCACGTGATTTGCCTCCACGATCCAGAAGTTTATATTTTTTTTTATTGTTGTTCAAGCACAATTGTCTCCATTTCCCCCCTACCGCTCCCTCCAACCCCCAGCCACACCCCCTCCCACCCTCCACCCTACCCCACCTTAGCTTTGTCCATGTGTCCTTTATACATGTTCCTTGACAAATTTAAGGGAAAAAAATCCACACTCACAAACTCCAGAAGGATCGTGTCTTAGCAGACACTGTGGGCCTGGGCTCCAGGGTCGCCAGAACAAAGCCCGCAGGTTCATGTTTTTTTTTTTTTTTAACTACTTTAAAAAGTAGTTCAATTACAGTTATCTGCATTGTCTCCCCACCACTCCCCCTCCCCACCCCTACCGCCAGCCGGACCCACCTCCCTCCCTTGCTTCCATCCTCCCCCCTGTTTTTGTCCATGTGTCCTTTATAGTGGTTCCTGAAAACCCTTCTCCCACTGGCTATTGTTAGATTGTTCTTAATTTCACAGCTTAGTTTTTTTTAAAAGGCCGTTCCCTACTGGCTGAGCAGATTTCAAAATAACGTGCCTTTGCTATTTTTTTGTTCCCATTTTAGATAATAGGCAGGCAGTTATATTGGAAATACTGATTTCTAATGTGAAGTATCACATTCTTTATATTTGTGTGACTGTACTGTGTCTAATATACAAATTTTTCCATGTCTTCTTCAAAATGCTAAAGTGTTTTCCAGCAGTGTACATATTTTAGGTAATAAAAAGTGTGATGTTAAGTTCTCATATTGAATGAACTCATTAAACATTAGTTCCTTCAAAGCCATCTCTTTTTTTAATCTATTTTTTCCCAGGTTTACTGCCCATTTTTGCTCGTTTCTGCACATCTCTTTACCCACAGAATTCAAACTCCTTTCTCCTCATTCTGTTGCAGTTCTTAAGGATGAACAGTAGATGGCAGTAAAATTTCAAGCTCAAAGGGCATTTAGGGGCTTTCTCAGCAAACTAAGGAATTTGTCTGGAAGAAATTGAATTGTACAAACCAGTGGCAAAACAGAGGTATTTTCAAAACACCAAATACAACTTGATGCAGGAACTTATTTAAAACACAAAAATTTCGGGTATATCTCATGGGGAGATTATCAAGAAATATATTTGGGTAGGAGAGTCTTAAAAAATCTTATGAGAACTTATGAGAACGAAGAGAATTAGTGGAATTTGCATCCAGTGAAGGAATCACAAGTGAACTTTAGTATCTGAGTTCTGGGACATATTTCCCTACCTCCACACAAATGCCCATCTCTCTCCTTCCTTGGGTTTTGCTCTTTCTACACCCTCCCTGCCATTGGTGGTGAATGTTACCTTTGAGGTTGCCTGGCAGTCCCTGAATGGGTTTGTGGCCACTTGACTAGAGAATGTGTTTGTCTTTCTCTCCTCTCAATGCCACTTTGTGTGGCTGCTGTCACTTTCATCTTGCTCGTTCTTGTTCTTGCCTGCCCTGTCTTTTACTGTATGCGCTTTGTGTATTGTCTTAATAGCAATATTCATAATTAGTGGGGGGGGACAAAGAGAGGATTGTGGAGTTGATGGGGATTCTCAGTGCTAAGGGGTTTGGGTTCTATCTTCCTAGTTAGAGATGCTTTGAGGATAGAGAAATGGTGGTAAAGATGTCAGGTGTCGCCTAGACATGTGATCTCGCTGTATCTTGTGGGAGCCCTCAAAATGATGTCCTTGGTTGGATACGGCAGACCTCCAGGCAGTGAAGATCCTTGGGGGTAACTCAAGGGAGAAAAGCTACTGTCGAGAGAGGGTCACCTACAGCCAGGCTTGCAAGTCCCATTCAATTGTTGTTGGGCTTCCTCGACTTCAGTGAAAATTCTTTGTCCATCGACAGGAAATAAGCTGAATGTGTGTGGCATCATCTCTTCAAGGTAAAACAGAAGAACGATAAAGAGAGTGTTTCCGCCGCAGTGGTGTGGACTCAAAACGGGCCTGGAAGGGGCGCCCAGCTGGGAAAGCAGTTTCCTTTGGGCCGTTTCTCAGGAGTTTGTCAACAGAGAACCAGCAGTAATGGTTCAGGCAGGAGACAGAATCCAACCAGGGCAGTTTTACCCAGGTCCAAATATTCCTGCTGGGAGACTGTTTTACAGAGAGATTGGATCCCACCAATATATGAGGAAGGTGGACAAGATAAGCCCAGAGATCTTTCAGGGCCGTGGTCAGGAGAGGGAGGAAGAAAAGGAAAATCGCAAGAGAGAGAGGGGGGCAAAAACATTTCGAGTTGATGTAAACCTAGAGACCAGAGGCTTTTCTTTCTCTGCCTGAGGAGGAAGGATGAGCGCCCTGTGCTGGTAGGAGTCAGTGCTTCTGCTGTGGTCCTCACAGTGGGCGGACGAAGAGGACGGGCAGGCCTAGGGAGAAAATTAATACAAGAGAGAGTGGCTCTCAGTGTGCGTGTTCCTTTGTTCCCCAGTGGGGACCTCACAGCCAAGGAGCAGTTCGTTTGTGGTGTGCCAAGCCAGGGGAGAGAGAGCACAGCCTCTCGCTGTTAGGAGAGCATTCCTCCTTTGTTTTCCCCATAATTCCATGGAGGTAGCCAGGAAGCAGAGGGGCCCCAGCTGCTCCAGCCAGGCCTGTGAGTTGGCGTGACTGGATCTGCCCCCCACCCATCCCCAGCTTTAGGGCAACACTCCACTGCTGAGTGTTTTCAGAACACGGAGCTCTGTTCTTGTGCCAGTTCAGACGCGGAGCTTAACCTGTCCTGTGGGTTTGTTCTAAGCTCACCTCCGTGTGACTCCATTCCTTGGCCAGCTCCCCTCAAAGTGATGGTTTACACATGCTCAGTGGTGAGAATATGTGTTGGAGACGCTGGGAAGGGACCTTCCCTTGTGGGTGGTTCTCTCCAGATACTAATAGACCCATGTAGATGGGTCCCCAGTGTCCCCTAAGTTATCCTTCGTCTTAGGAAAGGTTATCTAAGATGAACAGCCTGCTGACCTCCTGTCTCTTCCCAAGGAAAGAAATGATGGAGACATGCCAAGGAGGGCCAAATAGGAAAAATACAGATGCTATTGAATGAAAGCCGAGGAATGGAAACAGAAGGAAAAAATTATTTAGAGGCTAAAAAAAGTGTAGAGTCAAGAGAGCATTATTCAAATTAAAAGATATTGTGTTAGGATGAGCTTGTAGGTTCAGAGAGTGTCATCCAGCTGGCCAAGAAATGCATGCCCCTGAAACGTATTACAGAGCATTATGGCACATCGTAAAGGCTGAACTCATCACGATGCTCACCTTCTCAGCCCCAGGTCCGTTGATTAAAAACAATAAAACATCGCCAGAAGTGCAATGCTTCTAAAAGAGTATTTTGCCTTCATAAATATAACACTCTTTCGCTCTTCTGTGTTACTACTTTGCTGGTAGAAACCTGGGCATCTACTTCAATGTCCTTAAGCTTTGTCATTGGTCTACTCGAAAGATTAAAAGGTTTGAAGGGCCACCTGCTGCTGGAAGGCAACCTAAGTGACTATCTTCAAGTGTCTCAGAGTTGCCTCGTGTTTTAAGTAATGACCAGTCTGTGCAACACAGAAGCCATTGGCCAATGTATGGTTTATGTCTCACTCCCTCAGATTCCAGGTATCTTTGTACATTCATCTCATAAAATGATTCATTCCAAGATGTTATAAGCATGTTTAGGTGGATCATTTCATGTTTTCAGACTTTTCCATGGAAACATCCCTATTCCAGAAGAGAGCAAACACCCTGCTGGGAACCATGGAGACATTGCCTGAAGCTGTCTGCTTTATCCACAGAATTTGATTGCTTTATTTTAAGAATTCAAGCAACTTTTGCTGCTAGCTTCAATATAAAAATAATCTTATAATTTTACCAGTTAAATTATATAATTTCCCAAGTAAAAATAGCGTGCCGTTTTCCTGGAGCCTCCCTCATTTTCAAGTTCCTATGTACACCCTGGTTTGAGAAGCGTTACATTCCTTTAAAAGGAGAGAAAAGCATGACTATTCTACCAAGCAGAGTTACATTTGGAAACAGACTTCTACCAGCAAAATCTTGGAGTCAAAATATATAGAAAAATAAATTAAAGGGAACAAAAGCAAAACACTTCCACAAAGCTCGAATGGATGAATGAACCAGTGGATCATTTCTTAATCTATTTTCCGTCGTTATTCGTCTCCTCTTCATCTTCTTCCCCGGTGCAGCAATGACACAGGGGGAAACGTTCGCAAGCTTTCTCTGCAGCTGACTAGTTGAAAGAACGCAGGCAGACCTGTGTTCATTCCCTGCTGTAGGTTCTTCTTTACGTTTTTGTTCACCGAGGGCTTCCATCCTTTATTCCTTCACCCTTATCTTCCCTCATCCCCTTTTTGCAGTTCTTTTTCACGGAAATCTGTTAGCAGTGTTTCCCAGCTCCATGCTGTATCTTTTCAGTATGTCCCCAGCCTGCATTTGCTGGCACATGCTTGTCCTGCTTCCTTCTTTGGGCACTTTTGCTGGTTCCTTGTCATCTGTTATTCCTGTGTGCATCGAAGGGTTCTGTTTGGAACCACTAGATTGGGGTGAAATGGCCCTGCCTCTTATGTCTCCAGTCCTGTCTTTACTCTTACATGTTAGCAACACTGAGTTTTGTGTGGATCTGGTAACAGATTATGAAATTGCACACCTGCCCTCCTTTTCCTACGTCTGTTCCTTCTACCCAGTGTGCTCGTCCTTTCTTACTTGCCTGCTGAGCTTCTAATTATCCAGCAAGGCCCAGCTCAGATGGTTCTCATTTCCTGAGGCCTTCTTTCCCCCTTTGGGGACATGATTGGTTTTGCTTCACTAGTTTGTACGTGTTTTGGTCATTACATTTCTTTGCTTAATTGTAATCATTTGTTTACATATGTTTTCTTCTTCATTAGATTATTAATTCCTTGAAACTGCTATCTTGTTCACCTTTGTATCTTTATCACTTGACACAGGGCCTGGAACTTAATAGGGTCTCAACTAATAATTATCACTTGGGCTTAAATCTACACAAACTGAAAGAGTCAAGCCTGAATAAAGATTAGTCAGATTTAATAAGATGGAAAAAAACCCCTGCAGGGTTTGAGTTTTTGTTTATGTTGTGTGACTGTACTTAACCTAAATAAAATGCAAATTAAAACATAAGACATACCCCCCTTAAAAAGGCAAAATAAATATAAATATTGTATAGACTGTAATAAAAGACTGGTGATCAGGAAAGACGTGAGGAAGACCACTTTAGATCCTGGAGCTCTCCGAACGCTCGCCCCAGCTTAGCGGATGCTGTTGCCCAGATGAAGTGGACGGGGAGGAGGAGTTCGCAGTCTGGGAAGAACCACGATTCTCCAGGAGCAGAGGGAACCACAGACCCTGAGCTTCTCTGCATTCCTTACTTGTCAGCTGGAGGAAGATTATCTGCTCCTGGGATTCAACGGCTCTGTTTTAAAAAAAGAAATAACTACTCCTGTTGCTGATTTCACAATATTTCTTCCCTCCAGAGCTCAGCTCTGAAAACCATTTCATGCCCATTTCCAGGCATGCTGTCTCCGCTACACATGTCTCAGCTGTATAATTTAGTGAGTTGTTACAGTGAAAGGTGAAATACTGGGTGAGGATTGAGATACTCCATATGGCTCGGAGCTCCACAAATCCAGGCATGTGGGAGACGTTCGGCACAGAAACCCAACATGACTAACCCTTAGAAAACACTCTGAAATCGATAGTCTCTCCCCACCGCCTGGACGTCCCGGGCAGTGCATTCCTGTGGGACTTGCACGGGGCCATCTGGAATTTCTCAGACTTAACATCAGTCCTTCACTTTTGCAGAAAGGCAACAAAAACACCGCTGCCCCAGCTCTCCGCCTGAGATGTTGAGTCGTTCATTTTCACAAGTTTTTCTTTGTTCCTGTAGTTCTCTGAGAAATTAATTGCAAACAATCTGAGACATGGTTTTGCTCACTCCACATCAGAAAACACCAGGCGTGAAGACCTTTCCTTGTTACTAACTCTTTTTTTTTATGCCCTGGGAAGCTCAGGCCATTATTTCATCTTATTTCAATATGTGTTTTTCCTTAGACTCACCTTTCAATCGGATTTCATCTCTATTCAACACCCTCTGCTTTATTTTTCCCTAATCATGAAACAGATGGTGGGTACCTCTGTTGCCAGGTGCATTGGGTGTCTTTGGGCTCTGAGAGTGGCTGCATTGTCACCAACCTGGAGGTTCAGGCTCATTCCATAAACATTTCCCTCCCAGCTTGCATAAGAGCTGGCAAACATGGCTTGAAGGGCATTTGAAGGTGACATGCCGACTTTTCAAGGAGCCTTAGAATGTGTCCAAGTCTGAACACCGGTGTGGAGGTGCTCAAATTAATTCAACAAATTTCACTCAGGGCCCACTGTGTTTTAAATAAGACCTGGTCCTGGTTCTCAAGGAGCTGACAACCATGTTGGGGAGGCCAGTCCATGTACCGTACAGAACAGGGGTCTCCGAGAAGAGGATAGAGTGGATCTGCCTGGGTGGCCAAGAGAGAGCTCTCAAGCTGCTGACCATGTGGGGATAACATAGGGCGACACTAGGTTCCTTCTCACTGTCCCCTGGGTCCACCCCCCAGACACCAGTTTTCTCCCTACCAAAGCGTGGGAGCTTCTGCCAGTTTCCCACACAAAAGTTTCCTGGGAGGGACCTGCAGTGGAAACAATTACACGCTTTTCTGCTGATGATGCTCCTGTGTCTTTGTACCTTGCCGTTCACTCATATAATGGACAAAAATATTGCTGGTCAGTAGATAAAGTAAAGCAGTGTCAAGCATCCAGAGATAGCTAAAAATTTCCTTCAACCACTGTGCATCCACTCAACTTGGTCATCAGTAGTAACCTCTGGGGACCTGGACTTGGGCACTGAGTGACACTGACATCACAGGCTGTCACCTACTCTCACATACCTATGAGTTCTGTGTGTGTGTGTGTGTGTGAGAAATCCAGACTTCACTAAGTTCATGAGGCCCTGTGACACCATGCAGTAGACATTTTAGTGACATCTGTCCTTCTACCCATCCAGGTAAGCTTTGGGAGTTATTGATTGGAATAACTTGATGGGAATTATTGACTAGAATATGCAATCCAACCAACACATTAATGACCCTGTCTTCTCTGTTGAATTCCTGTTTAACTGAACTTTGGGCTATAATTTATATAACCTTATTCTTGATCATTGTTATACTCATAATTGTCAGTGTCATTTACAAAAGATTTATCATGCTTATTGTCTCATTTTAGGTCACCGGTCTCTTCGGAAGATCACGGTAAGAATCTGTCTTTTACTAATTCAGGGTTAAAGGTTAAGCTCTGGCCCTTGTACTTCACTGTAAGAGGGAAGAATTACTTTTCAAAATGTCTCTAAGATTTCTGCCTTTTATTTTTTAGTGTGAAATGTCCAGTACTTTTAAAAACTTAATCCATCCTAGCCCACTTTGATAGCTTGTAGTTCTTTGAATATGTCACAACCATTTTGGTTGACAAACATTTTGTGCCTTTGGGCTAGCCATATAACTTCTCTGAATTACAGATGTTTTTAAAACGGGGTTTTGTGGTAGATATTCCTAAACACCCCTTCCAGTTTGGATGTTGGGGTTTGCACAGGGGGCTACGAGTCTGAAATGAAACTAATTGGTAAGTGGCATGAATTGCTGTCCAGCTGAGGTGAGTCTTTAAGAAACGACCATTTTATTCAAGGGGTAGGATGTATGGTTTTATCACATCTCACTTTTGGAGTTGTTCATTTATTCTGTCAGCATGCAAAACCGTTAAGGGTCTGCAGTGAGTCGCTTATGTCAGGCAATTGTGTCACACCAGCATGGAGCTTTCGGGGTCTAGTGGGGGACATGGAATGACCTGTGATTGATCTTATAAAAGCAGGAAAAAACAGGACTTGAAGAGGACAGCTAGCCTTCTCCTTGTGCAGCCCCTAATTTAGCTAAGGGTGCCATTCTCCATTTGGCCAGCCACGTAAGAACTACAGAAGCTGTTTTCGGCTTCCCTCTTCATCCCCTCTTTTCTGCCTGGTCATTCTGCTTTTTGGAGTTCTCGTATCTCTTTTCTATCATCATTGCTTTGGTTTAGGCTCTCTCCCTGTCTTTCCTGGATTTTTAAAGTTGTTTATTACTTGGTATTTGTACCTCCAGATTTCTACCTGTTCCCTGTTTACCTAGGTACCACCGAACAGATTGTTCTGTAATAAAAAACCTTTGTCCATTACCTGTAGGATGAAATATCATCAGAAGACCAATAATTGCATCCAGCTTTCCAATGTCGTATTTTAACACGGACTCCAAAGTTCTAAATGATGGAATCTTTGTCTTCCTCTACTGCATCTTTGGGCATCCCTTCCCTTGCATCCGTGCTCTGTATCTAACCATGCAGAACCATGTCTGACCTCTGGACCTCACCGTGTTCATCACGTCTGCCTGCTTTTCTCCCTCCTGTTCCTTTGGGTAGGAAGGTGCTTGTCCTTTTTGCCGCATACACAACACACCTGCTGCCTGTGACCTGGTGAATCCTCTCCTCCAGGAGGGCTTCCTGACCCCCCTTCTCTGCACATCGAATACTCCCCTTCCTTCTAGAATTTAGCACATACATTTGATGCTTGATTTACCTGTGTCCCCTGTGAGACTGTGAGAGCAATATCATTCCTAACCAGTAGCAAACATTAAAAAGAGGTTTATTCAATGAATGTGTGAAGGAGAGAGTGGGGGAAGTTTGGGGCAGGCCTGTGCTTCTGTCAGATAAAACTTCTGCCAATACTGGAATGACGTTCTGTCATGTTCTGTGAAGAATCAGGGGGGAAATTACATCCAGGCCCAAGCAAGTCGGAATTAGGTAGCTAGCCGACCACCTAGTGATGACCTAGATTGTATGCTGTTCTGCGTATCGATGTTGAAATGACTAGATTTTTATTGTAAAGTTAAAGGACCTTGGGCTTCCAGGTTCAAATGATGAACTAGAAGTTAGTGTTTGGTTTGTATTTTGAACTAAAGTTCCCCTTAATGACCCTTGTTTGCTTTTGCCTTCCAATTAGTAAGAACTCATCCCCTAGTTCAGAGAGCGGGGGAGGGGAGACTTCTGAACTGCAGTTCTGTAGTCTGCTAGGAATTCTTAAGGCCAAGAGCTGTCACTGAGCATGCGCTACTGTCCTGGGAAGTTCGGAAAGGTCACTGCCACCAGAAAGACTTGCTTGGTATTAACAGTGCTACTTCAGAATGGATTATTTTAAGAACTGGTATATATGATTAAAAACCACTGTCCAAATTAAAAAGCATTTCTATTTTCCTGGCTTCAAAAAATTATTACATGTTCATGCCCTTCGGTTTGATTCTGCCACTTTCTTAAACTGTTCAAATATGTAATGTAACATTATAATACTAATTTATCTAATCTTAAGAAAATTTTTTAGTCTTTCAGCCCACGTATCCTTAAAAAATACTCGTATCCCTTTATCACCAATATTTTTACTAGTACTTAAAATGTGTTATTCAACTAATTTTATTGATCACATATGACCACATACATCAAAAATATATGATCACATATTTTTGTGATCATATTTTCTGTAGTTAGCACAAAACCTCTTGAATATCTTATCATCAAGCTTATATTTGTCCAGAATGACGGCACTGCAAAATACTTGTAAGAGTGTTGAGAGATGGCATTTCTGTTTTCTCAAATTTATGGGTGGGAGAATCGTGGCACACAGGGCAAAGGGTTGTGAGCTTAAAATATAAAGTCCAATTTCTCTGGACTTTCTTTTTTATTTGCTTTCCACCTATGATCATACTTCTCTTTCTCATAACTGGTCACTTGTGCTATTTCCAAAACAGACTTCACCCTTGAGAAAATCTAATTTTCCAGAATTCAATACCAGGCTGGCTTCTCAACTCCCACATATTACCTTTTCATAGAAAATATGCTTGAATATCGTGGCTTCGCCATTTACTCTCTCTGAGTTGGTCTCCTTGTCTGTATATCAGGACCATCCATATCCACTCTGCCCACACCATGGGGTTGTTGTGAGTTCAGATGGGAACTCACCTGGGAAATCACTTTCCAGCTGGTTAACAAGCAGCCCAAACATAGTGCCATTGCTGTCCCAGCATGGAAGAGTGTTTTCTAGTGATGCTTGCTTAGCATCGGTACTGCCTTTGAGAAGATGTGCTGGAGAGGGGTGGGGGAGGAGGTGCGGGGGAGGGGGTTGTACTGGTGGCAGAAAACGTTTTCCTTCAACGTTATTATTAAATATTAAATTTCCATTGGGAGACTTTTTCCATCTGGGTGAAGAGGAGTGAAAATGGTTAAGTTAGCTTGTATAAACTTCAAATAAAGGTTCGGTTTATGATTAGATACGCAATTGTGGAGTTGATGATACAGCCATAAATGAAATGGAAATGTTTCTATTTATATACTAGAAGCTCAGAGTCATTAAAAATAAAGGGTAAGATTTATCGAATGCTTATTATGTGCAGACACTGTGCTAAAGTGCTTCACCTACATTATTTTCTCATTTCATCTTTCCCAATAACGCTGAAGAGGAGGTATTACTCTCTAGCTAGGGACACAAGGTCAGCTTTCTGGAATCACTTGCTTACGATCACACAGCTAGAAAGTGGTAGAATTCATTTTCAAATCCAGCATAGTTCCAACACTCACTCATTTACCCACATGTCCCCAGAAAACCAAAGAAATGGCCAGCAGTAAATTGAGTTGATAGAATTATAGAGGAAAAAAAATCCTTTCTCTCTAACCAGAGTTTATTTACTACAGTGTCAGTCATTTCTTTTTAATGACAAAACAAAACAGAACAAACACAATCATTAGTCCCTCCTGCTGAGAAAGATGTGTCCCCATAGGAAAAAAAAAAAAACCTGCGTCACATTCTCTCCTAATTAGTTAACTGATTGAAACCTGCCATGCTCGGTCCCTGGGGCAGCGTTAAATTTTAATGTTACATCTGGAAGCGGAGCCTACTCCTTGATCGAGGATAGGCGTGGTGGAGATGGACTGCCCTGTCCTTTGAGTTTCCTGTGCGTGGCGTGCCTAGCACTTCATTGTTCTGATCACTCCTGAAGCCACTCCTGTGCCCGGCTGCTCCGCCTGCTCCCAGCTCTCAGATGCTGTTCTGTAGTCAGAGCCTCCTTATTTCCCGGGCTTCCCAGGATGCCTCTGTGCTGCTCCCGCCTGTCCCTTGTGCTGCCCAAGGGTCATTTCAGCTCCTGTCTGCTCACTTACAAGATTAAAGGCACTGGTGACTCACTGGAAAGGAAGCACCAACAACCCGATTCCTCCTGGGGTGTCTGAGGTGACATCTGTCTCGTGCCCTGTATCCTGGCCCTCTTGGCCACAGTGGCTCTCACGTTATGTGGCAGCTTTTTTTGTTGCTGTAGTAGCACAGAGGATGAGGAAGGGAGGAAGGGGGAGATGGAGATAAGGTTGGAGCAGCCACAGTCACCAGTGTAGGCGCCCGAGGATGAGTCCACGGTCAAGCAGGAGCCAGTTTACTTTTCGACAGGTCACACAGGGACATCCACGGTGGTGGGGCCCAGAGCTCCTTGAAGTGCCAGTAGCTGCCCCTTGGCTCAGACACCGTAGGGTCATTCTTCCCCTTTACTCTAAATATATATTAGATATAATTTTATTATAAAAAATATTCATAAAAATATAAAAATTTATCAGCTACACTTAAATGACCGATAGGAACTTCTGTGGATACAGGCTAACTGTATACATGTGTACAGTTTTGATTATTTTGAACTTTTATAAATTGAATTTTATTGCAGAATCTCCATCTGTGATTTGCTTCTTTTGTTCAGAATAACATTTCTGTGATTCATCCTTATGAACATTCTTTCTCCTAACTCTTCCTGGTGTCCTTACACCAGAATTTCTCCAGGGTTTGAACCTAGGATGGCATCATTTAGTGGCACATTATACAATCGTTTAACTGATCACATAAACATTTCTATGATACCTTCTGAAATTAATATTATTTCCAAGAATTGATTTTTGAGAAACTAAGAGTGGATTAATGGTTTGGATCCTCATATTTTAGCAAAATAATTTCAACTACTCCTTTAAGATGATGTGACATAATATGTTCTTATATGTACTAAAAAGTAAAAAAAAAAAAAAGGCATTGTTTACTAAAGATGAGTACCTAAGATAGGTGTCCTAAGGTAAGCCTCTGCTGAGGTTTAGAGAGCTTAAATAAATTCTGTAGTCCCACCAAGATGTTGCCTCCTTAACCAACTACTCTAAGTGTTTTCCATATATTTAATCTTCACAACAACCCCAGTACTACTAGTATTTCCATTTTACAAATGGGGAAACTAAGGCACAGACCTAGTACATGACTTTTCCAAGGCCCATGAGTCGCTGGTAAGGCCTGGAGTGAGGGTCAGATACGGGCACCCCTAGATCCAGACCCCACTCTGAGCTGCTCCTCGAGCTGTTTCCCAGTGGCAGTGCTGAGACTTGGGCTCATGTCACAGGGCGTTATCTTTGTTGAGTGGAGACCTCATAATTACTGGGTGGGAACTGGTTATTAAAGATGAGGGTTGTTTTTTTTTTTTTTTTTGGTATCAGTGAGCAGTACCTTTGACACAGAAGAATCTAAACATATGTTCTTGATCCACTTCTCTTAGTCCCGTATTTCTTTAATCAAAACCAGGCATCTAATTTCTTTTTTTTTAATATCTTCACCATTTTTGGTAAAGATTTTATTTATTAATTTTTAGAGAGAAGGGAAGGGAGGGAGAAAGAGAGGGAGAGAAACATCAATGTGTGGTTGCCTCTCATATATGTCCCTCACTGGGGACCTGGCCTACAACCCAGGCATGTGCCCTGACTAGGAATTGAGCCAACGACCCTTTGCTTCACAGGCCCGTGCTCAATCCACTGAACTACACCAGCCAGGGCAGGGGTCTAATTTCTTATCAATAGCACTTGATCTCAAAAAAGTGGGATTCTTGGCCCTGACCCAGTACCTCAGTCGGTTAGAGTGTTGTCCCATATGCCAAGGTTGTGGGTTCTATCCACGGTCAGGGCACATACAAGAATCAACCAATGATACATAAATAAATGGAACAACATATTGATGTCTCTCTCTCCCTGTCTCTGTCTCTCTCTCCTCTCTCTCAAAAAATCAATAAATTTAAAAAAAAAGAATCCTTGAATGTTAACTATTTCCTCAAGAAAAAAATCACAGTAGGAAAACAATTATGATCAGAATAATAGAGTCGATTAAGGAGGTTAAATGCTTTTATCCTTTATTTTCTGTAAGATAGTAATTAGCAAAGTGTGTTGAGTAAACTTGGCTGCTGACACAAATGGAAACATCTGCAGAGCTTCAGCCGCCTTGCTAGGAAGTGCTTTTCACATCAGTCATCACGACGTGCCTCTTTGCCTGACCTTGGGCTAGCCAATGCAAAGTTGCTCGAGAGCTCTTTTTTTTATTTTTTATTTTGGCCCCATATTCAGTTTCCCGACTAGGGAGTCCCACATTGGCTTTTTAATTAGATTCCAACGTTGTGGTGCTCATTTTTGAGGCTCTTCTCACCCTGGTGTAGCTCATGTTGCTTTAGTGAGTTAGTTCTACTCCCTGCCTGCAGGCTCCTCTCCAAATCCCATCTCCCTTGCATTCACTCGGCCATATGGTTTATATCAACTCCTACCATCTCTCTGGCAGACCACCTTCATTGTCCTCCATTCAAATCCCTCCTCAGTGCCCATTAATTCCTGTGTCTTGGAACTACCTCCATAGCTTCGAAGGACAAACGATGAATTTTCCTAACAACTCAAATGCCCATGATTTCTCCATCCTTATTCACTTACGGGGTTTTTTTGGGTGTATTCCAAACCTTCCCACCCCCCATGGGTGGTGCTGCCATTCTTATTTAACTCTAAGCCCCGTGAATAGAGATGTTGCCCATTCTGTGCTCTGCCCTGGCACAGAACTGATCCCCTCTGGACGAGTCTCGCTGTTACATTCGAGGCAGTATGTGGCATTGGCAAACAGAAACTTTCAATGCACATCTTTGGATCCCATTGTGGCCTCATTAGCATTGTTCCCTATTGTAGAGGATAGGTTAGCTCTGGTGCTTTGCCAAAGCCATTCGGTCACTGGTGTGCTGAAGAGATGGCCTTTTATGGCGGTCTCGCTGGGTGAGATGGCTGGGGGAGAGGAAAGGAATAAACGACAGCATTCTTTTTCTTGGCTGGTCTTCTTTCACAAATCCTAGGAAAACAGACAATCACTGCTGATTAAAAAAGCAAAAGAAAACAGAACAAGCAAAGAAAACAAAACAAAAGACCCTAAGCTCTCTCCAAAATCAGGTTGTGTTTCTCTCTCCAAGTCCTGACCCTACTATTCTCTCTCATTCCCCTTTATTAACTCTTGCTGTTGATTGTAACCACATAATCCTGGGATCCTTTTGGTTGCTTTGGAATGCTTTGTTGGTGATAATTATCTAATTATCTTTCGAAGCCCTATTATGGTGGGTCTTTGGAGGGGGTGCTACTTCCTAAGATTTGCCTACAATTTTGCTTTAGATTGCCTTTGGCCTCAGAGAATATTTAAGTTAAAGTATTTAAAACATTGCAAAAATAAGAAAGTAACAGAGAAAAGACAGGCAAAGAGGAAGGTGAATCTTCTGGTTTGCTCTGATGTGAATGGATAGCAAAGGTCATCAAATCAGATGAGTCATGGATGCTCTAGAAGTGAAGCTACTGTAGAGTTCATGTCTATAGACAAATCACTTGTGCAATAGATAAATGTTTAAAAAGGGAACAGAAAATGCCTGACTTGGCCCCTAGGTGGTCATCTCTGAGAGCAAAAATGGAAAATCCAATTTTGCTTACTTTTTGAAGTTTACTGTGTTTATTTAAGATTTTTGCCACACATGAAAGGATGCTATATGGGTTATCTTCATGCCCATGTAATCAAGGGGCTAAGCAAGTGCCCTGAAGTTATTGCCATACAATCCTTACATAAGGGTAATTGTTACTGTGCTTGTCTGTTTTCTACTTAACTAGAAACTCTAATATCCAATGAAAACTTTTTCCCCAGTGTGTTCCACCTAAGGCTTATTTTCAGGCAAGAACTGGGCAGGCGCTGCTAACTGGCTGCCCTGAACCATATCAGCCTAAGCATCTCTTCTCTTGATGACCGGATGCAAAATATTAGACTGTGTTTGTTACTTATTCAGCTGGTTCCTGGAAGATTAGTCCTGGACTTGCTGCTTCAACCTGGACATCCCAGTGTCTTGGAAGCAGTTTTTCTGTGTGTTTTTGTTTGTGCAGACTGTCACAGCTACGTAAACCTAATCTGGCCAGAGCTGTGACCATGTTCATCAGTTCAGCTCTTAGCAAATACTCGAGTCAGCTACATGCTTCCGCTTTTTGCCAGCCTTCTACGTCAGTCCTCATTTTCCGGGTCCATCTTGGTGCCCAGGATTTTAGGGTGTGACTTTCTTAGCTTCATACAATATCCCTTCTTCTGCCAACGTGACCCCACATGACCCCAGGAAGCAGCTACTGCTCCTGCACTTCCTTTCCCCAGAATTGCAACTTCACTTCCTGCACCTTTCTTCATCAGAGCCTGAAGAGGATAAGGCAGACAACTGCCTCCTGGGCTCGCCTGGGAAACGCCAGGGAGAGAGAGCCTCATGTCGCACCAAGTGACAGCACAGTGTTCTTAACATCGGCCCATCTGGCCACGCTGCCTTTCCATCCTGGCTTTGCCTCACACTGGCTGTGTGGCCTTGAGCAAATGACTTAACCCCATTAAGCCTCAGTTTTTCATCCTGAAAATGAGGATGATGCCAATAATAGCACATCTCCAGTAGATTTATTACAAGGACTGGCTTAGATCCCACAGGTAAAACAGGTAGCTCAATGCCTAGCACTTGCTTTGCTTGCAAATAGGAACAAAAGAAAGGGGCAGAGCAGAGCAGGGAAAGTGCCAGAGAGAGTGAGAGATGCCATCCATGCCAAATACCCCAAATGGGAATACATTTTCCTATCAATAGACCTGACATGTCCTATTTGCATGGATTTAGGAGATTATTCAAATTTATTGTTTTCTAAGTTTTCTGGCACCAGATATTTCCTTCAGGTTTTAGCCCAGTGGGCCAAGAGCAACTTGTGCCTTTCTAGGCAGAGGGTCAGGTGAGCTCAAGAGCCTTGGTCTTGGAGCAGGAGGAACAGTCAGCTGCCCAGGCTCTGTCCTTCACAGGCTGGGTAATCTGGGCAGGGAACTTCACTCAGGCTGGACTGGTTGGCATCTGGGGCCTCTGGGTCAGGAGAGAATGCTGGGCAGTGGCTGGCACATATGAGGAAAACCCTCAAGCGCCGTCTTTGGCTTTGGAAAGGCATTTCAGGGACCCCCGCATGGCGCCCTCTCTGGGGCCCGTGTGTCAGTTCCTGCAAGGTGAGCGTCTGTGTATTATCCCCACCTGCAACAATGACAGACTGCATTGCCATTTCCACACCTCACCACTCGCCCACTCTCTGAAAATAAATGAGCTTGGCAAGTGTGGAAATGCTGCAGGCCGCTTTCACACTGGTGGCTTTCTTTAACAAGTAACGAAATACGTTCCTATTTCATTATGCAGCTTCCCCCTTTCCTCCCGACAAAACAAAGCCCAGGGGTTTACTGAGAAAGAGATTTGTAATCAGCCAGAATCCACTCAATTCTTCTCAGTCTGGTGACATTTCCACACCCCCTTGTACCCCAGCAGGTGAAGGCAGTTGCAAAACAACTCTGAGTGGTGTTTTACCAGAAAGCAGAAAGGTCACTGAGGCCATGTTCTTGCAGGAGCTGTGGGCCGTTTCTCTGGCCACACCCCTGTCTGCTCCTCCTGTCTTCCCTGAATAACCCGGTGGGCTTCTCGTCGTTCTCAGGAAGTGTGCCCCTCTCCCTCAGTGCCATTCTTCTCGGAGCATCTGATTTCCCAGTGATCTTTCTTTTCTTTAAGCTCCCTTTACCTTTGAGGAAGAAGGCGATAGTCTTGGCCACAGCTCTATTCTGAAAATGGAGTTGCTGAGTGGGATTATGATGCTTAGTGAAAAAGCCAGTCAGAGAAAGACAAATACCATGTGATCTCACGTGTATGTGGAATCTAATGAAAACATAAACTGACAAAGAAATGAAAACGGAGGGAAGGATACACGGGACAGACTGACAGCCATCGGAGGGGAGGGTGGTTGGGGGCTTTTGAAGGAAGGTGCAGAGATTAAGCAATAAAATATTGCACAACCCATGGACACAGACAGTGTGTGGTGATGGTCAGAGGTAAAGAGGGATGGAGGGTAGATGGAGGCGGGCAAAGTGGGGGACGGGATGGGGTGGAAAGAGACTTTGCTTGGGATGATCGCTGCATGATGCGGTGTGCAGAGATGATGTCTCGTTGAGCTATACACCTGGAACCTGTATTGTTCTGCAAACCACTGTCACCCCAGTAAATGCAATTTAAAAAATCTTCAGCCTTGTAGCATCCCTGGGCCTTGGAATGTGTTCCACCAGCACCTTCTGTCTGCTCTTTTCCTGGCTGACCTCTCCTACCCCCTTTCAGAGGTCCCTCTTTACCAGGTGAAGCTGCTCATCACCTCCTCCTGCCTGCCTGGTGCCGGTGGGTCTCCCCATAGAAAACACTTGACCCCTCTTTTCTGTCAGTGCAGATCATCCCTTTGTGAACAGCATCTTGCAAGACATTAGGGTCTTGCAACAAACAGCATATACCCTAATAGGGTATAAGTTCTATAAAGAACTCTCTTTACAGAGAGTTCTTTTGTTCTCCTGAGCGTATATGCATTACTAAGGAAAATGAAGGTTTAGGCTTCATTTTATTTCTCTTCACAGCAACCGGGCAATAAAATCTGCTCTGTAATAAATATCATTGAAGATTTATTCCTATACTGAAGGTCATTCTATTTTGGATCTTTTGAACAAGCTTTAGCACTAACTATTTCCTTCATAATTCTTGCTTCTGAGGCGTGACAGTGTTTGGTCAGTTGAGCATAGCATTGAAATGAAAGATTTACTTTTCGTGCCTCTGAAATAAAATGCTTGATTTTTCTGTTTCCAATTAATATGTCATATGCTGATATTATGGGGAAAATTCAAAATCAGTATTCTCTTATTACTTAATTGCAAATGCAAATTATCTTGATTCTCTGTGCACTCATAAGAGAAAGCAGGCTCTAGAAGTTTTATCTTTATTTTAGGAATTGCACACTTTTGCTACGTATACATTCTGCTGGTTGATGTGCCTGAAAGTGACCTTGGCTGTATTAATCCCTCCGTGGCTTTCCTTGCGTTCCAATTTCACTTTGGCCACACCTACCCTTCTTCTTGGGGAAAAAGGCCTTCCTGTTATCGAGTGGTCAGCATGCTGGGCTATGATAAGGTGCTTTGTGTGCACCTTGTGACCGAACGACCCATAAAGCGGTCATCTCTCTGAGCTCTAGAACACATTCATTTGAACTTGGATCCTGGCCTTAAACACCATTTCCCATGCAACCTTGATGTTTGCTTAAAACCAGTCACCACCCATCACTTTCAGGCCACGTCAGTTCCGCTCGTAGCTAGCACTGAGCAACACTCCAGCACACTTTTCAACCCAAGTTGTTTTTAGAGGTCCTGAAGGACACGGCTAAAATACATCAGTGAAGGCAAGGAGGCTCTTTACAGGAGGGATGCTGCCTGACCTTGAGGGAGGGGATGAAGCCCGAGGCCCTGATGCTGTCTCCAGGGTCCTCTGGGAAAGTCATGAGGCCCAAAGGTCATGATTTGGTACCTTCTGTTCTAGGAGGCTCACAGGGACCTCATTTATTCCTTCTGCCACTTCTTCTACCCTCTTCGGATTACAGCTTTATCATCCAAAAGCCAGGAAAGCAAAAATAAGCCAAGTTTCTAATTTCAGTGTAACTGTCTTAACAATTGGGGGTAAAGGGCCTTTGGAGACCACTTGATTGCTTTTTAAATCTCTTACCTTGCTGAAGCAGTTTACACTATACTAACCGTTTTAATAGGTATTAAAATAGGTAACATTTATTCAAATGTTAACAAGGAAAGTGTTATGTGTACTCTAATTGTTTTGGGTTCTTGAATTCAGTAGGTATAGTCAAATTAAACCTTTTGACAAATACAAAAAGTCTTCCCTGTGGGTGAAAGCATCACATTTATTAAACAAAAATAGTTGATGAGATCCTATAATATTGATGCTAAAAATGGATTTATATTTTTTTGAGTTTCAAGGGAATAGTTGAATATTACTTTTGGGGGTGATACTATATTACAAAAAAAAGTTGACCCACTGCATCCAAAGATGATAATGTATCATCACTAGAGAAAACATTAATTTTGAGTTGTATATATTCTTGAGATATTTGCACCAGCCTCTCTGGTCCCCCTTTATCAATATGTTGGCACATATTTTCCACAACTAGGTGGAAGTAACATACTGTGACCTTGGAAGAGTGTGAACCCAGTTGGGCCCTTAACCTGTAAACTGGTCTTCACTAACCTAATACTCAAAGAAAATTAACCCATGACATTTGTTTTGACACTGGTCCAAGGCTTGCTGCTGATGTTCTAGGAGATAATATGCATTACCACTTAGTGTGGGGCCCTGATGTGACCACAGTGTAAACAGTTCTGGCCTGTTGAGATGCTTGTAACGGTGTTTCAGTGCACCATTAGATTCCAAAGAGATTTAAAAATATTGTCAACTCCAGAATTGCCTGCCAGGTTCAGCAGGGGCCAACGAAGTCGATTTTCTATCATTTCCTGGAACGTCTTCTTCAGTTGAGGGTCCAAAGAGCATTGGAAAGACAGTGACTTGTGTCAGGAGGCCACAAGCATCAACCAAGTATTTATTAAGTACTTCACGTGTTTCCCGTCCTGTCAAATTTTCAGTGAAGGATGGAGTCTGGCTAAAACAAAGAGAAAAATAAAATAAAACCACGGCCCTCGTGCCTGTGGTTTGATTGCAAAGATGGGGCTTAGACATGTGAAATGGAACAACCAGAGAACAGTTTCTCAACAACGGATAAACAAATGGGATGTTTGGGAGAGACATCTGGTCCCTGCCGTTTCCAGCTGATCCCAGAGGTGAACAGGGGAAGTGGAACAGGCTGTTTCTGAGGGGAGCACCTCCTGGCCCTCGGGCAGCAAGGTGGAGTTTTTCTGCCAGGAGGGAGCACTGGATGGGGGGCTGTTTATTTTTCCTCCAAACAGGAAGTCTCTTCGTGCTAACAGTAACTTCAAAAGGGCTGAGGCTGGCTTCCTGCATCCCATCAGCAGGGATTAACTGAATTGGAGGATTACCTGTGTCTTTAGAGAGAAGCAAAACCTATGTGCATCTCCTCTCCCACCTGTGGTTACACACTTTGAGAGAGATTTGGCCTCAGTGGGGTTTGAATCTCAGACCACTGCAGCGTTGAGTGGCCTTTAGGTGCCACCCCATGGCTACGAGATGATAAGATACTAAGAAATGGCACCCGTGTGAACTATGGAACGGAGGCTCCATATTTCAGCCCCAGAGGGGAAGCTGGTAGGCAGAGTGTGAGGGTTCTAGGAAGAGAGTGATTGTTGCCTCCTCTCTTTCCTGCTCCAGCCAAGCAGTCTCTTCTCTCACCTCTGATTGTAAAAGACAGATTTTGGGTTGAGCTCCCTCACACAGGATTCCCAATTCAGTTCTACAAACAGTCGTTGATTGACTCGTCTTCTCCTTGCCTGTCTTCTTTCTGCTCCAAAAGGCTGGTCCTTTTGATAAGTGGTTCTCAGTCTTTTTTTTTTTTAATTGCTGCTGAAATACTCAGGACATAAAACAGATGATGCTGCATACAAGCACACTCCCACAGTGACACAAGTGACAAAGGCTGTTGTTCACAGCCATTTCCCAGCACTCACTGGAAGGCCACACCCAGCCTCTGACTCAGAGCCCATTGCAGTGCACAGGTGTGCAGGGCCGGATCGCGTTTTCCCTAAACAGCTGCAGAATTATCACACTCCTACACAGTCTGCTTCCAGGTACATCTGACACTCTCCCCATTGAGATCGGGTGTCTGTGTCTTCTGTCCTTGGACATGGGCAAACTTGTGATGACAGCGGAAGTGATGCTATATGATTTCCAAGGCAAGCAGTGCCCCCTGGGGAGGCTGCTTTTGCAGCCCAGCCACCATGTCAGGAGGAAGCCCAGGCAGTCCTGGAAACAGAATCCCACGCAAGAGGGACCACAGCCCCCCTCTGAAGCTGGCACACAGTGACCAGGCACCTGGGTGATCACCTTGAAAGTGGACCTCTCAGCTCAGGGATGCTGCCTGAGCTGATGCCAGGCGGGACAGAGGCAGACCATTTCTGCCAAACCCAGCCCACACTGCAGATTTTTGACCAAAATCATTGGCATTTGAAGCCTTTATGTTCTGATGGTTTGCTGTGCAGTAATAGAGAACTGATACACATTTGTATGTCATCATAAGTATAATCTTGAAACATTTCTACTATATTATTAAAAACTCTCAGTATTTGAAACTATTACTGTTAACAAATAACTTGGCACGTATCTTATTTTCGATTGTCAAAACCTCCTCTAGGCCTAGATTAAAATTCACAGGTCTTCAGAAATATGTATTTCCTCCTTTCTCTCACCTCATCTCAGACTTGTTTGGTAAGACACTGTAAAATAATATTAATTCCAGTCACTTTCACGAGCTGCTTCTCATTAATGCCCAATTAGCATAATCACAGCACGTGTGTTGGATTACCTTTGCTGTGCTTGATGATTAGACTAAATTCCACTTGGGGGAACTAAGCCTTCGCAGCTTGTTGCTCGTGCACCGTGGTTGGCTGCTCGTAAAGCAGAAAATTGGACAGAACGCACCTGCTAAGGAAGAGCTGTGCAGAAAGACGTATGTCAGAGAAGTAGGTGCATGGGAATCTGGTAGTGCAGGCTCTCTGGTGCCTGAGCTACAGGTTACTTTGGATAAAGGAAAACTATGCAGGTTCCAGTGATGAGCACACCCAGGAAACTGTGAACGTAACGTCTGTCCTGGATGGCTCGCTATTCTGTGTCTCCTTTGGCATAAAAGAGTTGCCTCTTAATGGCATCAAGTGGCTTGACTTTATTTTATGTGTGCAATGCGTTCATGAAACTTTCATTTGGGAATCACTTGTTTTAGCTTTTG
Source organism: Artibeus jamaicensis (assembly GCF_021234435.1). Lineage (NCBI taxonomy): Eukaryota > Metazoa > Chordata > Mammalia > Chiroptera > Phyllostomidae > Artibeus > Artibeus jamaicensis. The sequence goes on from NW_026522040.1 coordinate 363,504, forward strand.
CCCACCCTGCTCCAAGGTAAATCAAGGAGAAATTGCCCAGTGGAGAGGACTCTGACCTAGAGGTTAGGAACAACAAATTAAAAGAAACAAAACATAAACAAAAATCTCGCAGCGTGTGACCTTGGAGAAGTCAAGTCACAACTCCAGACCCAGTTTCCTCATTTATGAACAGAGACACCCCAAGGCCAAGTATGCCTCCGAAATGTAGAATATGACGACTTCTGAAGGGGGACTTTTTAGGTTGCGATTCTTGCTTTGCAGATGAAAATATTTAGGAGTCAAAAGCATGCAGAACTTGGCAAAGTCAGGTATATATTTATGATTCCCCCAATCAACTGATTCCCCCCACCAGGCCTCCACAAGCCTTTCTTTGTTCAGAGGTTTTTGTTTCTACTTCTAATTTTTCCTTCCACAGTTAAAAAAAATAAAGATTTAGATGATTGCTGTCATTAGCAGAAGACAAATAAGCAATTTGGCAACAAAATAATTTAAAACTTAAAGTGTAACCAAACATGAAAGTTTTTCACTAGACATAAAAACCCAGAGTTGCAACTCTATTTTATATGTAATTATGTAGTTATTTCCATTGATTTATTGAGAATTACATACATATATGTGGCTTTGCCAAGTTCTCTATACTTTTTGCTCTTAAAAGTTTTCATCTGCCAAACACGAATCACAACCTTAAACTCTCCCTATGGAGGCAGTCACATGCCAAATGCTGGAGCTGAACTTGGCCTTAATCTAACCTCATTTTGCAGATGCAGAATGCTTTTCTCTCTGTGTAACGGTTCCCAACACCAGCATTCCCAGGTGGTCCACACAGAAGACTAATGGTCAGATTCTGTGTTCCTTGAGCTCATTTGCAAGGCAGAGGCTCCAAAGAACTGATTTTACCTTCGTTTCCCTAATAAGAGAGCTGAATCTTGGTCACTGCCCAAGGTCCCAGCTAGTTAACGGTGCTCACAGGGTGTAAACACAGGCAGTCGGATTCTAGATTCAGTTGCAATACATCCCTTTCTCATTTGGACTTCTTGCCCAAATGTCAGTTTCCTGAGAGGATGGAGTTTATTTTGTAGCTGTATTCCCACATCTTCAACAGGGTTTGGCAAGGCAGAAGCAGACGGCTGGCCAGCGGCCCCGTGGACTGTTTGGGACCCACACTGATTTCAGGTGGGAGGGAGCCATTTCTCTCTCCCGTGCATGATGGGGGTCTGAGGGCGTCCCTACTCTTGGGAATCCAGGCCTCAGAAACAGAGGCTGAGAAGAAGACAGTGATTCCTTCTCAGTTCCAGTTTTCTGTCCTGTGATATTTACTGGATAGCCATGTAACGGGAGGCACAGAACAGAAGGAAGGGCAAACCATTCCATGGGAACTCATGATTCAACTTCTCATTGCTAAAAACAAGAGCTCTCAGCTCTCTGCCCCCTTCCTTTTCCATCTAACTGTACATAAGTTTGTGTGATATAATTGTCCACGAATTTACTCATCTCCTCAGTTAACCTTCTGTCCCAGGAACAATTTGACTTCTTTTGCTGCTTTGCATGTGGGGGCATTGTTTCTTCAGTGTAGAGGACTGTTGGAAAAAACAAGAAGGCAAGCTCAGAGCTCAAGAAATAATAAGGGATAATACTGTAATCATAACAACTCGTTATTTGTTTTTGAGCTTGATCCTTCAGAAAGTTATTATCTGGAGTTGAAGACTAATGGATTCAAGCTCTCTTTGTGCTGAGGAAATCTTAAACAACAGTGCTCATGGGGAAGAACATTAATCAAGAGAGAGAAGTAGGCCTTGTGCCTACTAATGTTTGCATAATAGCTACCCCTGGGTATATTGCTTGCCTTAAAAATAAATATTCATGCTTTCTATCTCCAGTGCAATTGGAAATTATTTGTGGTTATGATTCTGTTATATGATCTTCTACCTGTTCATGTGGACTCTAAGCTGGGAGGGTGTTGGAAATGAACAAACGTAAATCACCATGCTTGTGAATGAGCCTGCAGTGGAATCTGACAGGGGCTAAAGACTGGCAGTCTGGAGCACATGGGCTGGGGCAGGTCATGACTCTGTTTCTAGGTGGGGGGAGGAGCAGAATCATAGTGGCGTGCTTCAGAACATTTAAGTGCTTTTAACTCCTCCATAGCTTCTCATGACCTCAGGATAAAGTCCGAGTGTCTTCTCTCAACATAAATGCCACTCACTGGCTTGGCCCCCCCGAGTCTCTGCACCACATTGGCCGAGACCACGCCCCTCCTCAGCTGTGAGAATACGAAGCTCTTTGCGCACTCCCCCAGACTCCTTGACACTTAACTCCCATGTCCTTGTTCACATTCCACCTTTATTTTGCAAGAATTTTGCACCTCCTTTGCTAATCACTGCTACTTACCATGGAAGATCGGGCTTAGACTGTACCTTTATCTAAGAAACATTTTTAAACTCTAGAGTTAGTTGATGAATTTCACCCTGGCTGCTGCTGCTCCTCCCCCCCCCCTTCCTTTCTTTCACTTTTAGAGCTTCTTAAATAGCCTCGGTCCTAGGGAATTCCTTCATTGTCTTGATTTATTACTTATATGCACCAATCTTATTACACGAGTGCTTTAAGTCAACGAATTCATTTTTCTTTTCTCTCTCCTGTATTCTTTTTTTCTCTCTGCCTTATCTTTTAATTTGTGGGAAAGGGTTTAGTATGATCTTGAGAACATAGACTGCACTGGTTTGAACTGGTGTGCTGGAGTTTCAGCTCATTATCGACTGACTGCCCCCTTGGGTGATTGCCTTTACCCTATTTCTTTCCTAATCTGGGTCTCCTACTTCAGTGAGGGGAACATCCTGTAGCTTAGAAGTCCCATCGGATTTGTCCTCCCAGACCTGCAATGGCTAATACCTTCTCCCGCCTCTCCCACCCTTCCCTCTGAGACAGGCTTTACAGCTGGGAGTTAAGCACCTTCCCATCCCATTGGCTCCATCACCTGCACCTTGGGTGGGCGTGGTACTAAGAGAGCTTTGTCTGCTCGACTTTACACACTGATCTTACCCTCTCACTAGGCTCCTTCTGAGGTGTTCATGTGTCTTTTTCATGCACAGTCACAAAAGTCCCGAAAGCTACCCATTCTGGTAATATCATTAAGTACATATCTATTTATAAAGCATTTTTTTTAATCCTTACTACAGAGAGATGAGCCGGACAGCTGTTAAGCTTATTTCACAAATAAGAAAGCCAGTTCCAGAAGACTGAATGACTTCTCACGTGGATGTGTGTAGTACATCACAGAGATTAGAATTAGGACCCCGATCCAGTGCCCTTTCACAGCACTGTAAGCTTCTTAACTTGAAAAGACAATTTTCTCTGGTTTTCTGTTCGCCTCCAGTGGAGCTCTGCACAGTGGGCTCACCCAGGGCACTGGCCACAGGCCTGGACTGCACACAGGGACCTGGATGATGGCAACGACAGGGCCACCACCAACTCAGTGCCCAAGAGAGTCACTTTACTCTGTTGTGGTGTCCCCATCCACAACTGAAGAACGAGACACGTTTTCTTAGATTCTTTTGATGTAATATGTTATTAACTCCCTCTCTGTTATTCTTATCTCTCTCCTCCTTCCTCTTTTTGCTCCCTCTGCAATCAGTTTGACAGCTGACTCCTGACCACTGAAAACATACAAAGCATTATGCAGGCACCTTAGCAAGATGGAAAGAGTATGTTGCTTATAACTTGTTGTGGAAAGGGAACATTCTCCCCTCTCTCCTCTTCTCCTTTTTTTTTTTTTCTATTCTTTCATCATCCTTCTGCCTCCATTTTCAAGTAGCCTTCTGACAAAATTACTGGTGATTTTTTGAACCCCACGCAGACCAAGCGGAAGGGACTGGAAGGAGGGGAACAAAACCGATCATGATCGGGCACCTACTCTGCATCAGTGGATGAGATAGGAACATGTATATGATTTAACTAATCCTTTCAGCAATCCTAAAAGGTTTAGACTTGGTATTTTTCAGTTGAACTGAGGCTCAGAGGGGTTAGGTGATTCCAGATTTGAACCCAACCTGTATGACTCCAAATTTCATGTTCTCTTTGCTGTACCTGGGCTAGTGGGGGCTCTGGTGGGCTCTAGAGACATGCAGGGGAAAGGTACCCAGGTTGGGAAGGGCTAAAGAGAAGGCTTGAGCCTGTCCCAAGATCTGACCCTTGGCGTGCTTTTCCTTCCCTGCCTCCTGCCTCAAATGTAGACATTTCTGCAAAATATGAATCCAGCCCTTTGTAATATTTCCATGAGAGGATCTTCTACTAATGAGACACCTCTCTTTTGTCTTTCACAGCAATTTTGCAGGCTGTAATAGCTGGTGATCTCATGAAGGTAAGCTATCTTCCTACCAACATTGTTGGCAATCCTTTAAGAACTTGACATCATCTCGCATCAAACTTTCCTGATCCCATATGTCATTTATCAAGCCCCTGCCTGTGCTGGCTCCGTAGAAAGACAGACGCTCTCTTGAAGATTGAACAGAGAGGGTGAGAGGAGTCCTCACAGCATCTCCACACTTCCTAATAGCATAGGTTTTCTGTAATGGAACCACACAGCTTGTCATGGCTAGTTAAAACGGGCCACACGTCCCCAGGATACTGTGCGCTCTGGGCCCAGGATACCTGTTCTCTAGAAGTTGATATTGGAAGTTTCAGGGCTTCATCTTAGACAAGTCTTGATGTGAACACATCTTGAAAGAACCACCTGGACAACAACCAGAAATACAGTCTTCAGGCCAGAGACTGTGTCTTCCAACATTACTGCAGTTTTGTGTTTTGGGGATCTCAGTGAACCTAAAGACCAACATCTGTCTGATCCATCTTGACCCTTTCAATGTGCACTGATGTTTTCTGGTGGATTTTGGTTCAGGGGGAAGGATGCAGCCTCCGCTGCCTTTCGAGCAAATGCTGACCCTGAAGCCAGACTGCCTGGGCTCCCACTGGGCTCTCCTGTTCCCTGCGTGTGTGACTTCAGAAAATTACTTAATTCTCTCCGTGCCTCAGTTTCTTCATCGATAAACTGTAATAATAATATTGCCTCTCTCTTTTCACTTTGTGAGGATTGCATGTAAGAAGACATGCACAGCTCTAAAGACTGTTCCGGTGACATAAAAGGACTAAAATGATAGCTATTTGATTAACATACAATTAGTCTGTGTTTTTTAAGAGCTAAACATAATGGAGATGCGAGTATTTGTTATAAAGTATAATATAGTCTGTGACCGTGCTCAAGGCCATATTTGGTCCCATGCCCTCTTCAGGCCTTGGGACTCATCCCTGCCCATCTGCCCCAGTAAAAGCCACACTGATTGATCAGCCCTGTTATAGGAGCAGAGGCTGTTCCTTCCTCCACAGCTTGGGAAAGATGGTGCCACCAGAGTCCCAGAAAACAGAAGCCTTAAGCGACAGCTGGGACACACTACCTTTGAACGCACTATCTTCTGAGGCACCTCTGTGCTGCGTTTTCAACAGGCCGCTAGCAGACACCAATTGCAGGGACAGTTGCCAGCATCTAGATCAGCAGCCACCTCTAGACACACGATCCTGCAAACAGTGCCTGTGTGGGCACAGTGTTCCTGGGGACTGTCACCCACGAGAGAGATGTGCTGTCTAAGCAGAACACCTGGGAGTCCCATGCTGCCCCCCAGCTGTGGATTAAACCAGTTCCCACCTGTACTCCCTGCATGGCCTGCATTAGATTCTGAGAGATAAAGGCTTGAGTAAGATTCCATCCCTGCCCTCGCAGAGCTTCTAAGCTGGAACATTTCACAAACTGTACATTCGAAACCTCCTCATTTTATTTGGCACGTGCTTTTAGTCTAGGCAATGAATTTCCCAGGTCCGTGGGGATATCCCCACAATTTCTGAACTTAATGGGGATTATTTGGAATATGGGAAATCACTATATTCAGCCATTTGTCTTATTTCATTCTCTGCTGCAATTATTTCCAAAATGGCTAGAAATAAAGCCAGAAAACCTTATTTACAGAGAGATGACATATAGGGGGCTTAGGATGTTGTGTTTTTGTTGTCGTTGTTGTTTTTTTCCTCATATTTTCTTCTCCTTTTCTTTTCCATTTTCATTCATGTTTCCATTCCATGTGGAAAGCACAGTGAGTGGTTGTGTGTGTATATGAGAAAGAGGGAGCATGTGCCAAGCAGCAGAGGACCCCAGAGCCATCCCAGTGTGAAAGCTGCCTGGAGTAGCTCCCACACATCGGGCTGCATAAGATGCCCATGGACTCACTTAATGTTCAGTGTCTAAAAACACCACAGAAAGGCAGAATCAGGGCAGCGGATGGATTGTGTCTGTGCTAGTCTGCTGTGCCTGAATCCCTTGCCATCTTCCCCAAAGAAAAGGGACTGTCACCATAAGACAATGCAGTGAAACTGAACAGGATTCTTTTAGGTGTTGGTGGATAACTATTGGCACTTCTTCCTCCTGCCCCAGTTTAGGGATGAAAGGCCCCATAGGGTCCTTACTTCCATTCAGCGACTCTTTTTTTTTTATCTATTTCCTAGGAAGTTGTCCATGACTCTTTTCCGTCCCCTACTTCAGGCCTTCCTGGTTCCTCTGACAGCCTGTCATAGTCCGCTCCCTTCCGGCGTAATTCCTTCCACATCTGTGTTCCCCATGGACTGTGACACCTGGGAGGCCAGTGGCTGAGTTGTCTCCATCTTGGTGTCCCCGGCATCTGACACAAGGCGGTGCTGTGGTTGTATTCAAGTGGGGGCATGAACGATGACGTTACTGCCTGTGACCTTACGAAATGCTTGATTTTTTAAACAATGTTGTGCCATCTAAATTCTGGATAGTAGACACATTCCTTCTGCTTATTTACCTGCTGGGTCATTTGATTCTTATTGGTCCTAAAACTGCCTTTTAGAAGCTCCAGAAGGTTCTTCTTGTTCTGATAAACCACCCTGGGGAGAGTAGGGGCCCATTTACACTTTCTATCATGTTTAATATTTCATAAACTTAGACCATGTTCTCATTTAGCTCTCTTGTTCTCAGGTTGCAAATTCTCCTTTGTTTGTTTCTGGTCTGGTCTCATATTTTAGGTATTTTATGTCTCTACCACTGTGTCCCCTGAATCTCTTCATTTTTCATCACACAGAAGGCATGCAGGCTGGCTGCAGACCTGGGTAAAGAGGGAGCCTCCCACATACGTACGTGTGTGTGTGTGTGTGTGTGTGTGTGTGCGTGTGTGTGTGTAAGTGCTGTGACACTGTTCAGGGATCTCACATGGGAAGAAGGAGCTTCCATATTTAGCAGCCAGGTCCATCACAGATTGAAGGAAAACTAAAGAACGGGAAGGGGGTGACCTACCGGACACCAGACTAATCCTGACTATAGCTTTAATTATTCTTCACTCAAGAAAAAGCAGACCCAATATGGGAAAGCTTTTATTCTCTCCCCTACCCTCCACTCCCTTGGAACAGGGACCAGTGCCCAGAAAAGGAAAAGATTTAAAAAAGAAAGAAGTAATTCAGTATACTTCAATTTCCTTTGGCCTGTTCAACACCTATACATGCTCTCAGGAGTTAGTGAAACATGGGCCATCTATTTGAGTTATAACGCAATCGAGGGAGGTTACTTCATCTCTCTGCCCTTGCTCTGTGTCTCCTGAGGCTAGAAACATTGGCAGTTTGCCTCATCGTTCCTATTTCATCACCCATGAGCCGTTTTCCTTGTTCTGGACTCTGCCTGAGCTTCTTTTCGTGTGTCTCTTTTTCAGCTAATAGAAAGCTATAAAAATGGAGGCAGCCTGCTAATTCAGGGACCAGACCACTGTTCACTCCTTCACCACGCAGCTAAAACCGGCAACGGGGAGATTGTGAAATATATCCTTGACCACGGTGAGTAGGCACGGTGAGCCAAGGATCACTGCTCCATGAACTAGATGGAATTAGCGAGGTTGACTTCCACCCAGGCGACCTTCGGGACGGTAGAAACACTCTCTGACTCTCCCCAAGAGGTGGTAGGCCACCTGACCGTATAGGTATCCTAGCCAATCAATCAGTAGAAGTAATTTTCATATCAAGATCTTTGCAGATTATTTGGGGGATGATTAATTATTTTTAAAAGACAAAAACCAGTGTGTCCTGGTGTGATGTGCTTTATTATTTTGGGAAGAGCTTTTATGTTTGGGGAAGTTAATTGCAGTGAATGAACGATTCCAAACCCACATCTGTGCAATCATTCTCAGGATTAATGAGACTATTTTTTCTGTCCTCCTAGTTTTCTAGTTTTTTTGTTTCTTTGGTTGGTTTCATTTGTTCGTTTGTTTTATTTCTTGCTGTTTGAATTTCCTTTATCTTTTCAACTCAAGACACACTTTATTCTTCTTGGAAACGTCTGGAAGTCTTGGGTCCTCTGCAGCAGCCCATGCTCACCTCCTGGGGGGCTTCCTACTGAGCTTTCTACTTTAGGTTTTATCATTTGCTGGAAACTACCAGTAATTTTCAGCATCTTCCTCTCGTAGCCCTTCAGCGGCATGAACACGTGATGAATATCACATCCTGACCATTCCTTATAGCTTCCCATGTTTATAGTGTTTCTAGGATGAAGACTAGCAATAAAGGGGACAAAATCTGCGTGGTATCGTGGTTTTCAAAGTGGGAGTGGGGTAGCCTCTAGCTCTGACAAAGGTCTTGGAAGATTTTCCATGAGCCCCAGCAGTGAGCCTGTGGCCAACCTTCTTCACATTCAAATTCAGGCTATCAAAAGAAAGTGTATTACTAGACATTCACATTCCTTCTTGCTCTTCTTCGTATTCAATTTAGCAAATGTCCTATTTCATTCATTCATTCAATTAATCATTCCACAGATATCTGGGGAGTGCCTAATAGGAACTACCTGTTCTAAACCAGTACACACACTGGTTTATAAATAAACCAGTAACTGTTTTCAAAATAAAATGCAGTTGCTGTTTTCAAGCAATTGCAAGCTAAAGGAAAAAAATGTCATCAGAGGCATAATTACATTGAAACCAGTTGGAGAGATGTCTTCAGTCCTATTGCAAAGCCACAAAACCATTGTCAAAAGCACATGTTCTATGCTAGATGCTTATACGGCACACATCACTGCCTCTGCAAAGGCCTCGTAAGGTAGGTATTAGACTCTCAGTCACATTAGACTCACCTCCTAATACCTTCTCACCATGAAGAGTTTTCTTGAACCCTTGGCTTGAATTGGGGTAGGAAGAATGGTTTTGGCAAAGCAAAGGGTGTTAAAGAGGGCTGACGGTCAGGAGAGGATTTCTGTCCCCCTTGCAGGTTTGGGGGATGGGTGATCCCAGGCCCGTCTGTGGCGGACAGTCTGCCTGCACAGGTGAGCACTGTCTCCTTGGCGCTGGGTCCAGGCTGTGCATCATTCCCACCTCCCACTCCCCTGACCATTGCATCCCCGCAATTAAAACATTCCTCTCTGGGCAAGACCTGCAAAAGCATGGTGGCTTCAAATCTTCTTGCCTCCTCCACATAAAAAATATTTTTTAAATCATAGGTATGAGAAGCAGAACTAAATGTAAGAACCCAGCCCCATAGACAAGGCATAAAATCACAAAGAAAGCTCCTAGGGTTATCTCACCTTGATACAAATGATCTCAAAGTTTCTACTGCGTGAAGTTTGGGTGAGCTTTAGATCTATACTGTTACTTTATTACCTCAAGCTCAAGTTACAGCTACTCCTGTTTGTTGTCTTCTTGGTCATTTTCTTTTTCTTTTCTTTTCTTTATTTATTTTATTTTCTTAATTCTTTTTTAAAAATATATTTTATTGATTATGCCATTACAGTTGTTCTATTCCCCCCTTCATTCCCCTCCACCCTGCATACCCCTCCCCCACCATTCCCCCCATTAGTTTATGACAACGTGTCTCAAGTTCTATAGATTCTATATTTCCCATACTATTCTTGCCCTCCCCCCTATCTATTTTCTACCTACCGTCTATGCTACTTATTTCCTTGGTCATTTTCAATCCTTTATTCCTGGTTTTTCCTTTCTCTAATAAGACTGCGTACTTGTTTGCATCCTTAGGTTATTTAATGCTTACCTGCCGTCTCTGGGGTTAGGTAAGCCACTGACACCCATTTGAGTGATAACACAGCTTAGGGACCCTCCCTCCATCTCTCCTCCCTCCCTTCCTCCCTTTACTTCCCCCAGTTCTGGATTCCAGTCTGTATCGGTTACCTGTCGGTGCCTCCCTTGCTCTCAGTCATGTCCCTAGGCTGCAGTGAGCTGTGCTTCTGACTGAGTCTGTACCAAAGAGGGATTCTGGTACATGTTTGGGGATTTCAGCTGGGGTAGCTGGAGTGGCCCAGTCACCTGAGCCTTTCTCTGTGCCTGGTTTTCCATCTCAGGCTGCTTCATGGCATGGTGGTCCTAGGGTTCCAGTGGGAGACAAGGATAGCTCCCAGACATCCCAAAGGTTCTGCATCATCTCTGTAGCATTCTATAAACTGAAACAAGTCACAGAACTGGTCCTGACTGGAGGGATAGGGGAACAGACCCCACTGCTTGATAGAAGAAGCTGCATATTAAATTTGCTGCCAAGTTGAATCTCCCACATTCCCTTCCCCTTCATCCTCTCCAGCTGGAAGTGGTGACCCCGCCTTCTCCGTATCCTGAATTGCTGATCTGCCTGAACCCTCCTGGTGCTCTGCTTTTGTATTTCCATTGGTTTTGGGTCCTAAGGTTGCTTGGCAACAACAGTTCTTTAACTCTGCAAGTTCTTTGCAACGTTCTCCCTTTTTTAGCATATGTCCCATGTGGCATTTGAGACTTATACTAAAACGGAGAACAAAGACCCTCTCCTCAGTTGAGTCTCCCCAGCAGAGCAGCACGAGTATGAGGCATGAGCTGATATTTCTCTAAGTCCCCTGCGACTTCTTCCATTGGAGTCCCCGACCATAAGTGTAGGTTGGTACCCACACGCTTTGCCTGGCAGGAAATCCTACAGGCACATTGGTCTTAGAGCTTTGACCAAAGCCTGGCACTCTGACACTCAGCAGATTTCTCTTCCATCTCCAGTGTCTTCTGCAAAGGGTGAGCCACAGGCTACGCTGTCTCTGTCAAAACCAAAGGACACCAAGGGACTTATTAATTCCTTGAGGAGGGTGCTTGTTTTTCCAGTTCTTTTTCTTAGATTTTGTATACTCATCGGTTTACTATTTATGCCAATGGGAGAAAACTCCCAATTCCCGCCATCACCCCAACTTCACTCGTAGGCACGTGGTTCGCACAGGAGACACCCTGTCCCCTCCCCACCTCACCCAGAGGAAGGCTGTGGAGACAGGGAAGCGGTTCCTTCTGCTTGAGAACAAAATATGACACTCACACTTCAAGGGTCCCCACCCTTGTCACGAGTGGCAATTTTTCAACTTTTAGCCCTACAGTCAAATAATGGAAACTAAATCACAGTTGGCTTTTACTGAAATTACTGTTTATCAATCAGATAGGCATTGTGTATTTCAGGCTTACTATCAGTCCCATTTCTGTTCATTCAGAAATATTGATGTAAAATCTTTTGACCTAATCAGCCTCATTTACCAGGTTCCTTAAGAGCTAAGAGGTTCAAGTCATCTATTTTTGTTATTGTTTGTGTTAATGTTTTTAGTGGCTGGTAATATTTATATTAACCTGTGCCTTTGGGGACTGAAAATCATGTTTGTAGAACTTCTCATCTTTTTTAAATGATAGAAATCCCTTGAAATTCCACTGTCTCAGAGTCAGGGATATGGACTTGGAAGAGCTGGCCCTCTGTCTGCTCTGTAATCATCTTCCAAATGTGAGCTCTGCTGGGGGAAATAGCCTCTCCTAATTAAATAATGATGGAGTCTCAGATTCCCCTGGTCAGACAAGGAAAATAGCCTTTGCCAAGGTGCCCCATGGGACTGGAATCGGAGGACACATTTCAGACAACAGCGTGTGTCTATAAATCAGTACCAAGTTTGCAGTGGATGAACCTCAGCAGTGTGAATTCATGTAAATAGAAAAGAAAAATATTATACCGTGCCAAAGATCAAGAGGGACACTCCTCCTAGTCTCAAATGCTGAATATTTCTCCAAGTTTTAGTTAATTAAAAAAAAATTGGGTTCAGGGCTTTCCTGTGACTTCATATGATTTACAAACCCTGAAAGCTATTCAAAGACCTGACTCAAAGATGCCTTTGATGACAAGGCTTCCGAGAAATCAGGGGGCCCTTTCTTTTCGAGGCACATGATGCAAATTGGATGTGGCCTGTTCACCCCCTGTGTCCTTTCTCTCCCCTCTGTTTGGCCCTCTTCATTGGATATTTATGGTGAGCAGCCCCCCATTCCTCGGGAGGACACCCCCTGAACAGGCGTCCTGAGAGAGCCCATGCCCAGTCTCCACACTCAGCAACACCTTTCTCTCCTTAAAGGCCCTTTCTAAACCAGGCTGGGAGGCTGGGGAGCAGTTGTGTGCTTGGTTCTGAAAAGCCACACAGGAGGCTTGGATTTTTTTTTCCTCCCGCATCTTCTCTGGGACTTCTTGTCTCAGACTCACAACCTGCTGCTCTCCTTTATGAAACACTGGAATTTGGGCATTTGGAGGGATGAAAGGAGAGGGAGGAGGAAGAAAGCTCACAGTTGCACAGGGACAGGGTGGAGCCAGGAGGGTGCCCAGGGATTCCTGCTGAGATCCCCCCAGCGGTTCTTGCTTTTCAGCCCCTTTCAGCCATCAATTTTACCCACCCCTTCCTCCCTGATTTGGCCTGCAAAAGACTTTTGTGTTGTTTGTCTTTTACCACCCCGCACACGTTTGCTCTTTTGTTTTTTTTTCCCCTCCCCACTCTTACCCCATAGCCCCCTACTGTGGTTCCTGATAGAAATCTCACTCATGCATTTCTTCTTGGATTTCAATGGCTTATTTTGTCTTCTCTCTGTTTCTGTCTTCAGTCTTTCTTTTCTTACTTTTGCTCCCCCCTCCCCTTTTCTGCCTCTGGTCCTCTGAGAGAAACGACCACCATCCTGCTGGGACAGGATGACGGTGCCGTTAGAGTTCCCAGTGCCAGCTCTCCCCCAAATCGGCACGGCCTTTGTCCTGGGCCCTGGGAGGATTTGGAATGGTCTGCTGGCAACGCCAGGGAGACTAATGGGAAATGAGGGCCGGACAGAGAGAGGCCATGGGGGAGTGGAAAGAATAGCAAAGGGGATTTGGATGCCTTGGTGTGGGAAGCAAATTAAAAGATGCACGTGACAAAACACACATCATATATAATTCAAGTGCAATAGTGATAAAGTTGCATCCATAAGAACTGGGATGCACAGTGGAAGAGCCTGTGGAGTGAATGCCAGGCAGTGACCCTGCAGTTTGGAAGGCTTTGCTACTTACTGCGCAGGTCACATCCGTGAAGTTTAACTTCCTTCAGGATTCCGTGGCTGTCCCCTGACACACTGATGTGCCTATTCTTTTGATGTATTTTTTTCTCTTATTTTTCAGACCATTTTCTATATAGCATAGTCTTTTGAATCCATGTTCCATTTATGGATCTTTCTCTGGAGAAGACACACAGTATTGGCTGGGGTCCACATTGATTTTGAAATGTCTTTCATTCCTTTAATCACTTAAAAAATTAATTCTGTCCTACCCACTCTGGAGAGAAAAAAATGCTATAGTAACAATTCCTGCTAATCTTTATTATTCTAAATACTTTGAATGCGTGAACACATTCATTCCTACAACACAGTATGTTCTCTTATCTCTGTCTGACAGGTGGTAAGAACTGAAGCACAGTGAAGTTAGCCTCGTTGCCGAATCTCAAACCTACCATAAGATGTGGTCCTTGCCCTCCACGGTCCTAAAACCCAGCAAAGCAGAGTGAAGCAGGGATAAACAAGGATGATGTGGGGTGGTTCAGGGCCAGTGGCCTCTGCAGGGTTCCAGGGACAACCGGTGCAGAGCTGTGGCAGGGCAGTGGGCTCCTCCCTGTGAAATTTCCATTGAGACACATGCACCCACGTCTCTTCAGCAGGGGCTGGGGGTTGTTTCTGGTGCTGGCGGCTGTGGGATGGAGCACGGGCCTCCTAGCAAACCCTGGGAGGGAGGGCAGGCCAGGACTTCTTTTTACATTCGGGGAACAGCTTTGAGTTCTCTACTGATGATTTAATGGAGCTCCTCCAAACTCCTTAGGGGAGATGACACGGTATTCACAATCAAAACCCACTTATACACAAAGCACAAAATAAGCCCCCAACCCAGATGTTCCCCACTGATACATATATTGAAGGAATTCAGTTGCCTTCCTTTTCTCTCTTTCTCCTGTTCTCTTGCCTTTTCATGAGACTCAGATTAACTTTCCAAAAATCATGAATGCTCTTATTTTTGTGGTCTTTTTTATTTTGTTTGTTTCTCTGGCCACTCCCTGCTTCAACTCTTACGCCCAAATGGCTAAACTGCACAGGGCACTATTAAACAGCACAAAAGACTATATTACAATAGCTCCCAACAGGGCACTGAAGGTACAGATAGGGAGGGAAGCCACAGCCTTGTCTCAGACTGCACCCTGCGCTCACTCTTCTTGTTTCCTCTTTGCACACACCCCTCGCACCATGCAAACACCATTATTTCACAGCAGGTTCTAAAAGTCATTTGAAAATGTACCTCCACTATTCAAACTAGCTCACCGCTCCTGTCTATAATCAGCCAGCAGCCCCCCTTCCCTATTCATCTCCGGCTATTCACCCACCGGTGTTCACAATGAAGTCCAGCATTGCAGAGCCATTCCCCAAACCTCCGACTGGAGTTTGCTGAGATGCTCATTAAGAGCAAGCATGCCTGGTTTGAGCCTCAGTCTTTCTAGCACCTCTGTCGGCTGCAGAAGATGAAGTGGAAAAAGGGAAAGTGCCCGGCAGTTTCAAACCAGCCTACTTAGTCCGCAGTGGGGTAACCAGCTCCACAATCACGCCGGGTCGGCCACATGCAGAGTGATTCTCACCAGAATGTGAGGAACAAGGTCCTTTCTCTTCCTTGTCCCCATTTGCAGAGTGTCAAACAGTTGCCATTTTAGCACAGGTGAACTTGCTCAGTGTCCTCTCACCTGCATGGAAGCTTGGACCCTAGAGTCTATGGACCCTGGAGTCCATGGACCCAGCTCTGAGTGCGGAGTGAGGGAGGAAATGGGCTGGGCCCAAGTACCCATGCAACCAGCAGTAATGTCAGGGCTAAGCTGCTTGCATTCATACAAGTCCTTTCAACATAAATGGCTTGAAAGGTTTGCCGAAGGTGACAGCTCTTTAAAAGGACCATTGGACGGTGTAAGTCTACTTGCTCCTGACCTCATTGAAAATGTCCTGTGGGCAGTTGAATAGACTTGGAACACTTGGTCCTCAGGACATGTAATTCAAATCAGCCAGTGGGGAAGCGGCCTACCTCTGATACCTCCTTCCTTCACTGATGTTCCAGCTTCGTGACTCGGGATGACCTGCTGGGTTATGTCAGAGAATAAGACACTTCAAACATCTAAAATTCAGGCCTTGTGGGTAGTAGCCGGCTGTGTTAAGCATATAACCTGTATTAACTTGCAAAACCTTACTGCACTCCTGTGCAGTAAAGGAAAGCAGTCTTACTTTATCTATGTGACGATCATGGGTCTGAGAGGTATGATGAACTTGCCCAAGACCTAGTAAGTGGCAAATAGAGCTGGAATTTTAAATGAAGGAAGTTCAGCTCTAGAAACCTCACTCCTAACCACTGCACTATACAGCTTTGTACTTCTGTGCGTGTGTGGGGGTGGAGGGGATTATTATTCATGTTTCCTTAAAACCACAGGATTGTGGAACAGAAATGAATGACTTAACTCTTTGTTGAAAGTAGGGTGGATCCTCAAGGGATGTAAAAAATAAAAGTATTCTTATGTTCAAGTGATTTAGAATCAATTAAGGGGACAAGACATACAACCAAACATCAAAGAGATGGGTCAAGGGTAGAACCAAATAAGCTTTATGGAAGT
Source organism: Artibeus jamaicensis (assembly GCF_021234435.1). Classification (NCBI taxonomy): domain Eukaryota; kingdom Metazoa; phylum Chordata; class Mammalia; order Chiroptera; family Phyllostomidae; genus Artibeus; species Artibeus jamaicensis. The sequence continues at coordinate 379,501 of NW_026522040.1, forward strand.
TCAGAGAGGGGATAAATTCCTCTGTCTAAGGTGGTCTTTGCAGAGGACCTTGTCAGAGAGTAGACCTTGGACAACATGTATGGTGTAGGTATGAAGCTAGATGACAAGGCTGTCCTCAGTAGGGACAGTGGAGGAAACAGGCTGTCCCTTAGAGCAGGGAGAGCCTGAGAAATACGCGGATGACAGAGAAGTTGCTGCCTTGGCTTATGTAAAAAAATGGAACCTCAGGAACAAACTGAGGGAAGGTACTTCCAAGGGAAGACTGTGAATGTCAATATTTAAATACTTGGATGTAAGCGATCCATATGGTGAACTGGGAACCTGGAAATCTAAATGACACGAGACCTTTTTATTCTTCTCAGTAACAGTTTCTTCATGCTAATTGTGTTCTAGCCAGAGACCTATTAGGAGGCCTGTTCGTGAAATAGGACAAGTAGGATAGACATCGTGGGGGAAGGTTTGGCTGGCCTTGGCCACCAGTGGCCTTGACCACCAGTGCATGTGAAAGAGGGCAGGCAAGGAGGCCAATTTAGCTCTCGGGTGACCAGGAGAATTGTGAAGGTCCCATAACACCTGTCATCTCCCTGACCAATGACTTTCATGGTTGAAGGGTCCTCACCTCTTGTTCTCTTTTTTCCAGTGATATAATAAGTAGTCACATAAGTAAATTTTCAATGATAATGATATCCAACAACATAGAGAACAAATCAACACCATCGTATTTCTAAGGACTAAAATGTTCAATACCTAGAACCGTGATTGGCACTCCCAAGTACATTTGACTCATTCATTGAAACAAACATGTCCACATCCTCTTGGCAGCAGGTGCCATGCCAGGCACCAAGGAAGGACACGTTGATGGGCAAGTCATAGGCTACCACCTTAAGAGGTTTACAAGAATCTAATTGTGAACAGAGAAATCAGTAGGTGATTTTAATATGGTTTAAATGTCATGATTGGTAAGGTGATTATCCCTTCTTATTTGGGATGGTCTCAATTTGGATACATAATATCAATTTCCCAATTGTTGGACATAGGGCTAATAGACAGAGTGAGGCGGGACATTGAGTGCAGTGTTTGGAGTGGGTTCATAGTAGGCTTCATGAAGGAAGTGGTCTCAGCTGATAGCTGCAGGCTTCATAGGGTAGGGGACTGATGGAGGGTCAGGAAGGGGAGGGAGGTCATGGTGCAGAAATGGGGAAGGGGGGCATTCCAAGCAGTGTGTGCAGACAGAATGCACAAACTAGTGAACATTTAAGACACTGTGAATGTGCAAACTCATAGAACATTTCAATTCCTAATGAAGCAGCTATCATTTGATGTTTATGTATAATATTTCCTCCAGGTCTTGGAAGGGGAATTTTGTGAAAAAATTGAATTGTACCCTCTTTCTAAAATAAGGATATTGGACTGTGTGGTATCTATTGTCTCTTGCAGCTTTATCATTATATTGCATAAGACCCCCTCCCAAACCACCTGCCCATGGAGAGTGGGAAACAGTCCTGAAGGCCCATTTGATTGTCCCTTTTCTCCCCAGGCAGCCACCTGATTATTGCTCACCTGTTCTATTGCAATTGATGTTATTTCTTCAACTTAACTGAGAGCTTCTTGAAGGCTTTTGCAGCTCCTTTTCTGCACACAGTGGCTGGTGGCGATTGGGAGACTGATGGAGAGGAGGGAGAGGGATTCTTTCTTTTCAGAGGGAGGGAGGAGGAGGTTTTATTACAAATGCTCTCTCTTATGGCATTCCCAGGCATTTCCCAGGCATTTCAGTTCTGTGAGTATAGATTTATTTGTTAATGGTTAGTTTTCGAACTTCTTTTTGATGGGCATCTTGCTTTCCTCTTGTTTAGGACCCTCCGAGTTATTGGATATGGCAGACAGCGAAACGTGAGTGTTGCTTTTCATTACATAGTCTAGACTGTTCTTCAGAGCACATCTAGGAAAAGAATGCAGTGTCTAGGGCGTGCAGTAGAAAATTTCCCTGTTGGCGACAGAGTCCACTTTCCACTGTATTTATAACTGTGCAGGGCTAATCTTCTAAATCAAAAATTACCCAATAAGAATTGATGGTAAGTGTCATAATGGCTGTGTGTGTAGTTATTGCCATTCATCATTTAGAGACGTCTGCACTCATGCATTTTGGACTGTGGAGAAGTCTAAACAAATACATTTACCCCTCTCTTTTTTACTCTTTCTTAACTGAGGCTTGTGGGAAAATTAAGCCCTGGTGCTCTGAGCCATCTTTGCATGTTGTGAAACCTCTTTGCTGAGTCTAGAATGGAACAATGTCTATAACACAGCCTCTGGAGAAATGAGATGATGGTAACGCCCATCGTTCCCATGTTCTGAGGTTCGGATGAGGGATGCTGGGGAAAAAGTCCCCCTCTCTGGGGTGATCCCCAAACTGATGTCTGTTCTCAGCTGTCCCCACCTTGTACCCAGCACAACAAATCTGCTGCTACTCCCCAAAGAAGAACGCATAAAGGCTCAACATCTAACTTGAAAAAACTAGAGAGAGCCACCAGAGAACTCCAAGGAAATTCAAAAAGGGATAAAGCCTGGGTGGGGAGGAGTGGGCTGGAGCAGGGAGTGGAAGGAGGTATGGGGGAGGGAAAGCAGCAATGAGCAGAATGAAGGACAGTGGGGAGGGGGAGTGCCATGAGTTACCAGGCATGGAAGAAACTGGCCGTTGCTGCTTGGAGCTTGTCCTCCCACCGTACAGCCCACCAGCAAGGTTGTCACTTACCCCAGTTGGCCTTCTGTCAGGTCTATGTTTGATTTTCAACAAAACACTTTGGCTTTAAGTGTCTTTTCAGTGTTGGATTCTGAATGGGAAGATCCTCCTCCTCTGTGCCTGTCAGAGGGGCAGAAATAGCCGCTTGTCCTCACCCACTTCCACACTGAGCGGCTGGCCTGGGGCCTGCCACCCATTGGGGACGGCTCCGGTCTGGTTCCTGAGCTCTGCCCATGTCTCACTGTGCCTCCTGAAACTCTGTGGCTGCCCCGTCCCTTCCACCTGCCCCTGGTGTGGAACCAGTAGGTAGGCCAGCACGAGGGCTGGCCTGGGCCTTTGAAGATGAGTTCCCAGGAGTAATTCCTCCAAGGGCCAGGTGGCGGTCCGCCAGGCACCGTGTGATGGGTCTGAGGGCCGTGGTTCCCCATCGCTGCTCCATCGCTGCTCCTCATGTGCTCCATCTGCGGTCCTCCACACTCTGCCCAAATGTATCCATGGAGACAGTGGCTGAGCAGTGCCCAGACACATCCACACACACCAGTCTAGCTAATGGTGCCACGTAATCTTACCTAAACCAAACATTAGTAGTTGAAGACAACATCACCCGTCCTAATTAACCAACACTGTTTAAATAAGAGGCTGGAGTCAGATACTGTGGTTTCTTGATGACAAACTCCAGACATTCCTGGCCACCCCTCCCCCACTTCCCCCCACATGGGCCCTGCCTGCTGCCAAGGTCGAGGAGCACAGAGCATCATCAGCAGGGGTAGGGTGCTCCTCACCCCTCCCTGCACCCTCCACCCTCCCTCGCCCCCCCCAGCCCCCTTTATGGGTGGTTTCCATGTCGTCTTTGATTTAGGGGTGAGACCGCGCTGCACAAGGCTGCCTGCCAGCGGAACCGGGCCGTGTGCCAGCTCCTGGTGGACGCGGGAGCATCTCTGAGAAAGACGGACTCCAAGGTAACTTGATGAGCGAGTGCAAACATCCACCCGTGGGCCCAGATCGCAGGCCCCGTCGCCTTTGCTTGTGCCCGCAGCCAAGGCATCCTTTCTGTGCTCCTGGGAGTGCCGGGGCCCAGGAAAAAGGAGGAAAAAATAAAGTGCTTCATTTAGAGAAACTGCAGTTTAAATGTATAATCACAAAGGGAGGGTGTGTGCTCGCCTATGGGGCTTTATAAGCCGAATAGTGGGGAAGTAAGGTTCAAAGCCCCAGGAGAGGGGTCAGGATCATGTTCGAAGACATTGGTCTGGCCTCCAAAAAGACTGGGGTTTCTCTGTCATCTGCTTAATCCAGTATAGCTTGAAATCTGTGGTTTGTGTGACTATCAGGGTGTCAAAGAGGCTTCCAACTGCTTCCAGGGTGCGAGGTCAAGCTGCTCCAAGAGTGGTTCCGGTTCATAGACAGCACCCAAGGGAAGGGTGGAACGCCAGAGCAAAGGCCGTGTTACAGCTTTCTAGGACTGGCCTAGGACTGCAGCCCATGGCAGAGAGCAGAGCTGCCACAGGTCAACCCCCGGCAAGCCTGGTCAGCTCTGGGAATTTTCCAGCACCCTGGGGAGACTCTAAGAAAACACAAGCCACTTAATTGGCGAGGGTGGGGAGGGAAGAGGAGAGAGAGGTGGAGGAGGACTTCATTCAGCAGGTAGTGAGTAATGTAAGTTTGGGGCCAGTGAATGCAGCCAAGGAACAGAGCAGTGACTTAGAAGCCTAATAAAGGCTTAAGTCCCATTAGCCTAACGTAACTGTTGAGTATCTATTTATGTGCACTTCCTTTCCCTGGGGTTCCCTCACACCACAGCGTGTGTTGGGAAACATTCCTTGCTTGTGTGGCCCTCTTTCCTGTCTGTGGCAGTCCCGTGACACAGCGCGGAATTCTCCACTTCCTCCGTGACCTCCCAGGCCCTTGCTTGCTGATTGAGGTCCCCGGCCACCTCCCTACGCTTCAGGCACACCAAGCTGGCCCGTTACCTGTCTGGTTAGCTAATTGGGGATGCAGTTCCAAATGGCAGGTCATTACTCAATGTGATACTCTTCCCAGCTAATATTTGCCCTCAGATGCGATGATGAGAAACCTCCATGAGAAACACAAGCCGTGTAGGCGGGACCAGGGGAGCCGGGATCCCAGGTAGATCCCGCCTCGCTGGGGCCACACAGCCCTCAGCAGGGCAGTTGCCTGTTCACCACACAAAAGACTTATCTCACACTCAACCCACATAATAAAAAAAAGTGAGAGGCAACAGGAAATAAAAAGATATACAAAAGACTGGGCGGGAGACTGAGCCCCTGAGCAGAGTGCTCTTTTGTTTTCCTTTCTAAGTTTTTGTGTCAGATTAATGGGCACAGTGTTCCTTGAGATTTCTTCCTATTCTGTGTTCTGTACATGTGTGCTCTTTTCCAAAACACAGGCAACGTTATTATTTTTGTGGTTGCATCTGTTTTTCTTGCTCATTTTTCTTAGTCATAACATACATGCTATTGTATAACTTTTCACCCGATATTATGTTCTGCAGATCTAACCATATGAAGTACCATAGTCACGCTTCATCCTTTTCAGGGGTCCTTTGTTTTTCCATTTTATAATTTGATGCTAGGTGAAACCGTCAGATATGATCATTAGGACTGAATCTTCTGGAATTGGGGGGGGGGCGTTGAGGGGAGAGAAGCAATATCTTGAGACTGTCTCTTCATAGAGAACAGTTCCTTTAAAATCATCTCAAAATCCCACCCTGGTCCATCTCCCTGGATATTCGGAAGCTATAGGAATTCCAACCTCATTAATATTGAAGTAAAGACAAGAGAGTCTACTAATTCTTTAAAGAAGTTGAATAAAATTACTATAGTAACTTTAAGCTGGTAGATAAATGTTAAATCCCAATGAAAATAAAATTTTAGAAAGAGCCCAGAGCCAGTGTTATTCCCTTTTGGTCCTCTGCCTTACGTACCGCTGGAGGCCACCAGGAACAGAATTACTGAGGTGGACACGGCCCAGCAGGACAGCTGAGCTGTGGTAGAGGACACTGTCATCTTTTGTGCATTTGTACACAGAGCTCTTTTTGTTTTATTTTTGTTCATTTGTTTATTTTATTATTGTTCATGTACAGTTGTCTCCATTTTCCCACCACCACTTCCCCTGCCCCACCCGCCCCCACCTCCCACCCTCAATCCTACCCTCCTTTGGCTCTGTCCATGGGTCCTTTATACATGTTCCATTCAAAAGAACCTGTGCACCCCGGTGTTCATAGCAGCACAGTTTATAATAGCCAAGTACTGGAAGCAACCTAAGTGCCCCTCGGTAAATGAGTGGATCAACAAACTATGGTATATTTACACAATGGAATTCTATGCAGCAGAAAGAAAGAAGGAGCTCCTACCCTTCAAGACAGCATGGATGGAACTGGAGAGCATTGTGCTGAATAAAATAAGCCAGGTGGTGAAAGACAAATATCATATGATCTCACCTACAAAAGGAACCTAATGTACAAAACAAATAAAGAAGCAAAATAGAACCAGAAGCATGGAAACAAGAAATAGATTGACAGCAACCAGAGGGGAAAGGGATATACTGAGCTCTTTTTTTTAGTACAATGATCAAGCCTTTCTCCTTTCCTGAGAACCCACTATCACTTATTTAAATAGACAAACTATGTTACCAAACAAAAATGAAAGGTTTGAAGGGGTGTTAAGTAATATCCGTAAGCATTCAGAAGAAAAAAATCTTCCCTCCTTTTATTGCTGATTTCTGTTCATGGGCCTCATTTCAAAAACATCACGTGTGCATGCCTCTGTGTGTGCACATACAAATATACATATAATATTAGAATAGGCTACAAGACATTATATAATGCAGAAGAGCATTTAATGACAAAAAAGCTTGATGTATTAAGTGAAAAAGCATGTTATATGACAGCTTATAAACAAAGCATGGTTTTACTTTGATCAAAATTATTATGTGTGGAGGTAGAAAGAAAATTAGCTACTCCATAGAAGGTTAACAATGGCTATCTTAGTATAGTGGATTATATTTTAATTTTCTTCTTTATGCTTTTCTGCTTCCCAAGATTTCTTTGACCAACATCCATCACTTTTCTAGTCAGAAGTTAACTCACTTTTCGGAGTGATGAGAACGTTCTAAACTGAGAAGAATGTTCTAAACTGAGGAGAATGTAACTGAAGTCTTTGAAACCTGCCAAGAAACCTTTTCAGATTGTTATGACCGACCCGTTCTCTCAGCATCTGCTTGTTGCTTCCCAGACGGAGTGTAACAGAAAGACTCCCAAACTAGAAATTGAACGCCTGCTTCCTTATTTATCTACTCACAGATTTCTAGCCACCTTCTTCCAAAACGGATCTGAGTTCCCACACCCACTGTGCTACCATTTCCTGCTGTGTACCCAGACTCGGTTTCCATAGAGGAAAACCCCACCTGTCAAAAGTCTCTCTCTCCTGCACTCGCCCACCTGGCATGCCCCGGGGGAATGCTGCTATTAGTAGATTCGAAGGCGTCTCCTGAACTCTAAAGCCGTAAACACGGAAAGACCCTTCTCAGTGAATAGTCTTTGAGTATCTCTGTTTCTGTGGATTAAAAAAAAATTCACCCTAAGTGTTTGTGTTTCTTTCCTTTTCACTTTTACCCACAGGGGAAGACACCTCAAGAAAGAGCTCAGCAGGCTGGGGACCCTGAATTGGCTGCTTACCTAGAAAGCCGGCAGAACTATAAGATCATTGGCCATGAAGACCTGGAAACTACTGTTTGACCCTGGGAGACGGGCAAAGAGAACCTGAGCGAGCGTATCACCTGTGCCCTCCTGGCGATCGGGCAGCTCCCCTGGAAGAAGCTGATGGAATCCATAAATCCATCTCTCTCCTGCAAGAGTCTATCTGAGATTGCGCCACCAGTTTTTAAGGGCTACCGAGATGTGCAACCAAATAGGATAGCCCGCAAAGGATGAGGCAGGATACCTGGAGATTTGTGGAACACGAGTTCCGCAATATTCGATCCTTATCGCTTCCAGCAAGTAGCATGAACTTCTGTGTCCACCCATATCATTTATGTTAAAGAGTCAAAGGATGTTCGTATAAAAGGCACTGCTCCCTTCTCCTGCTAGGCATTCACCTTCCCCTACACCACACCATTTTCCTGTGACCACCCATCCTTTGAAAAGATGCGACACAATCTCTTCTCTTTAACTTCAGTCTTTGAAGACCACAAGGCTGTCTGAAGATCTTTGAAAACCCTCTGGATGCCCTGCAGAAATTGAACTGTTAAATCACTTCCATTTCCAACACTAAATATACCAGGACAATTAGTGACGTTTTTTGCATGTCTCTCCTCCCTCCCCAGTCCCTTTCCATCACCTAGGAGCTGGGAGGTGCCACACTGGTAATGTCAACTTCTGTATTGTACCTCTGAGGTATGGTCAGGTGGCATGGGAGTCGCCTGTTCTCAGAGGGACCTCAGAGAGGTAACCCAGGGGTTAGCCCTGGTTGTGGGGCTGTCGCCGGTGGCCACAAAGGTCGGATTCAGCTTGGGCTGTTTGTACAGCTCCGTACTGCCTATGTAGCCATCTTTGCCTTTTGCTGTGATACAGAGATGAGCAATGGGTTAAGCAAAGGCCTGAGGCTGGTTTGCAGAAGCGCTCAGCTCTAAGTGCCGTTTCCACGGCAGAGCAGAAAACCACGTGCGGGAACTGCGGTTACAGGAAATGGAGCTCTACGCCAGTGCTGACTTCTAAACTTTTCTGAGTGATAATGGAAAGCAGGCAAATGGACTTGAAATACAACAGCAGAAGCAAAAGTAGCAACATATGTCAAAGAAACTCACTTAAGTACAAAAACAGTCCCTGGAATTTTGCACAGAGGCTAATAAATACAGACTCTTGGGTACAGCAGTGAGCGGGAGGGGGCCGGTTTTAGATTTTCCTTCTAAGTTTTGGTTTTCGTTAGCCCAAGTACGTCTTGTCCCAAGGACAAAGGCTTGCTGCGTGAGTTTCACTGCCGATATTCAGGATGCGTGGCCCTTTCTGATGGATGCCTCACCTAGTTACTTGTCAGGTCCTGGCAACACTATAGCCCCATTTTACATGTGCAGGGGAATCTGATATATTATTTTCTCTATTTTCTTCTATCAGAAAGTTCTTAGTGCAAACCACTGTGGGAGCCCAGCCAGGAATGTCTCTCTGGCAGTGGAGTGGTAACTCCTAATCCTGCCTCAGAGCAATTGGTACTCACAGGTGCCTCTCTTAGGGACTCAGTGATCATTACAATCTTAGGGGGGAAAAGTCTTCTAACTTTTGGCGACAATGTCTACTTGACTTGCGTGTGAGTCAGAAATGAATGTGGTGACCAAGGGGTTTGCTTTGAATTAAACGTCTGTTTTCAGAGCTCTTCTCCACTTTGCTCGTAGACACAAGCAACATGCTTCCTTACTGTTTCTGCATGTCAGCATAAACTATTGTTTCTCTCCATTGAATTTCACGTGGTGACATGCCGCTTATCTGAATCACGTTTTGATCACATATCACCTTGAAAGCACAGATATGATATACTATTCCCTAGGAATCGCCACTCAGTGGATGGGGGTTGAGTCTCTCCTGAGTCGTCTCAAAATCAATGGCTGGCATTATTTTCAGCTGTGGGAGGAAGGGTTGGATGTGAATAATCTATTTCCATAGATCGCTCTTAGAAATGGAACTATCGTTGGGGTTTTATGGTGAGGGGAGGAGGGACTGCACTAGATTGGTTCCAGAAGCTGGAAAAAAATATGCTGTTGGTGAATTTAATCACTGGGCTTCTGCTGGGAGTTTTCAATTGGTGGAACCGTCAAGGAGATGTTGTGATGACAGAAATATAATCCTTAAAACAGACTGAAAGCTGGCTTTAAATGGTGCCTTCCATTCCCTAGATTAAGCCAAACGTTTAGCCGCATGGCCAGCTACCCAGACGCCACTGCTGGGATGAAGGACTATTTTCATCACCTCCCATCTCATATTTCTCTGTGATGCTTCAAAGCAGCTCAGAGAAAATTTAGGGTACAGGTGGCCCAGGGCCAATTCCAATAGCTCCGATGGAAGTCACGAGTAAATCTCTGCAATGAAAATAGATGACATACTGACTGCTGTAGGGGTCTTGGAACATTTGGAAATTGTTCAACCCACCTCCCCAAAAATAGTAATAGAATCCTATGTTATTTTTTAAGGTTTTATTTATTTATTTTTAGACAGAGGGGAACAGAGGGAGGAGGAGAGGGAGAGAAACATCAGTGTGTGGCTGCCTCTTGTGTGCCCCCTATCAAGGACCTGGCCGGGTAACCCAGGCATGTGCCCTGACTGGGAATTGAACCAGCGGCCTTTTGGTTTGCAAACCGGCACTCAGTGCACTGAGCCACGCCAGCCAGGGCGGAGTCCTACGTTACTGGTGGAGAACGATGTAGGACCAAGGCAAATATCTCTGAAAAAAGCAAACACCCCCAGGATTTGGGCTTTCCAAAAACAAAAAGTCAAAAATGAGCAAAAACAGTTACACAGGTAATGGCTTCTACATTACATCTACTCCCTGGAGCATTTTATTTTTTTAACTGATCATTACATGTGACAGTCCTGGCCTTTAGAAAGCGCTCCGGTCATATGCTGCAGGAGTTTTCAGCTCTGAAATCAGCTTAGGCAGATAGCACCTCAAGAAGTGCAGAAGCAACTAGCCTGGCCCCAGTCTGAAAGCCCACATAACTTTCCTTTAAAAGACATAAAACGATATACCTGTAGAAATGCCATTTTCTAAGAAACCTACTGAAACCGGCACAGAGTGGCTGGCTCAGCTGCCAGGCCTCTGTGTCTGGCTCCGAGGAGCCCCCTCTGCGTCTGCGCCCTGTCTGCTTTGGGATACCGTTTTTAGATCAGACCGATAGAGCCATGAGAAATGGAGCCTTATGAAAAGACAACATGATATAACCTTAAAGGCAGTCATTTTTTTTGAAACCTTCTATTCCAGTTTTACACCATTAATGAAATAGAACCCAGTGAAGCTGTGCTTTATCACGTTCAAGGACATGATACAGCACAGGAGCCAAGGAGGAAATAAACACCACGGCTGGGAATTTCGCTTTGTGAGTGCTGGTTACCTCTCTAGAAGTTACAAACTAAAACAGATGCAATTTTTGAAAGAGAAGTTAGCTTGCGAGCCCAGTTGTGAGGTCAGTGATGACTGATGGGAAGCCTCGCATCCCCAGATGCCCCCATCTGTGCATCGGAGCTGGCTTTAATGTTTAGGCAGGTCCAATTGCATGGAAAGATGCTTAAAAGGTAGTTAATTTTCATGTAGACCCAGTAACAGTCTCTTTGCTGGAGGATTTCTGAAACGTATGTATTAGATTCTCAAAATGTCCATGTCTTGGAGAACGTGGGGCAGCAGCTGGATTTTTTCCATGTCACCTCTATTTAAAATATTTAGATTTTTTGAAATTATAAAAGCAGAACCTGCTTTTTATAAAAAGTTCCAAGACCATATAGGTGAGTAGCCCATGCAAAGCGAAGTGTTCTTCTGTGTTTGTGGTGTCCTCGTCCCACTTTCCAGAGATCGATAATGCTGACCTAATAAACTTATAAACGCTGCTGCTTATAAGTCATGTTAAAAATACTCTGCCTACACTAGCCCACCTCCTCACAGAAATGCATTTGTTTGTATACATATATGTGTATATATACTATACACACATATAAAAAAGAGAAGACGTTTCAGAAGCATGCTGGTCACCTATATATGCATAGTTAACACCAACAGCCCAAGACAAGGTAACGGAGAATTTCCATGTATCCATTGCTATTTGTACTAAGCTTAGTTCTATTACTGCATCGTACTGCAGTTGCACATGGCCTTTGATAGTGCCTGTGTCATCAAATCCATGACCAAATGGTCTTGCAACTGCTTATGTCACCTCCCATAAAGCATGGCACCGACCAGAACCCAGAAACTTGTTTAGATCTCAAGCGGAGGGTTTGTTCCTGGGCGATGCTTGTGCACTGCCTCAAGCTGAGGTCACGGGACTGGCGCTCCTAGGGCTGCCTAATGATGTTTAATTAGGGTCAGCTGTTGCTAGGAACGTGTAGGGACTTGGACGTGGGGTGGGGGGGCGTCTGAGGAGCTTGGCTTCCTTCCAGTAGGAGTTGCTAATGAAATCACTGAAACAGCAGGCTATCTTCTGCAGTTATGCAGTTTAAAAGTAAAATAGATCATTGTGAAATTGGCTCATCATAACCACTGACTAAAAGGACTAATTGCTCTACTTCAAGGGATTATCGTCATTTTAGGCAAAAAAAAAAAGTCTAGGATATGCATTCAATTAGAGAGTTTTTGAACTAATCGTAAACTCTTGTTTATTTAGTGTAAAGCACCCCAGGTGTTACAGAACCATTTCTGAATCAACTTTTCATTCTCTCAAGTGCATATTCCACTGCTTCTGAGTCCTGCTGTGTTTTCTCGGCCAGGCCTCTCAGGTTGCCCTTGGCACCCTCCTCCCTTTGAGGATCCTCCTGGTCACTCATCTCTGGTCCCTCCCATTGTCTGGCCCTGGCCACAGTACTGCTTGTAGGCTTGCTCTTCTGCCTTCAGTAATTTTTCTCATGCAGATACAAAATCACCCTCAGCTATTATACTCAAAAGTGGATCAAAATGAAATCACCCCCTGAGACAAATATCCATTTTGCCTGAGGGACAAACAGATGTCCCCTGACCTGGATCGTATCCTAGAGATCCAGGAGCCTTCCTCTGAGAAGTGACCTGCCAGACAGGGTTGGCAGATGTCCGTGTCAGTCACCTCAGGGGGTAGGAGAGGCTGCCATCATGAAAGCTTCTTCCGCATTGAACAATATCAACAGTGTGCCCCTGAGAAGCCACCTGTTGGCTGGGTTGTGTATGTGTCATAGTTCTGTGGCTGTCTGTGGACTTCAGGCTGTGTCCCATAGTTTAATGAGAAACCTGAAGACAGGGACCAAGCAAGGCATTGTGCCCTGGGATGACCTGTTCTCCCAGGGCACCGAGAACCATTGAACTGGTCCCAAAAGAGAAGCAGGGGAAAGAAAAAAGAATTCTGAGGCTGTTGAAGCATTACATTTTAAAAATAGAGATTTGAATACTGGATGGTATCTTCATGGTGGACAGATTCCAGTTTATTTATGTCTGTATTCGGTGAATTCAGTCATTCAAATACAATCAGTGTGTATGAATCAGTCACACATTTGTGTTTTTAGTCATTTCTTTTCAATATACAACACATTTGTCACATACTCTGATGCAGGCACCCTCCTAAGGACATAATTAATAGAAGGAACAAATCTCTTGACCTCACAGAGCTGACAGCTCAGGAGAAAAGACAGATTCCGCCATGCGGGGCTCTGTGCGGGAGCAGCCCCTGCTCGGCCGGCAGCGTGTACTGGGGGCTCAGCCGGGGCTTACAGGGCAGGCCCCTTGAGCCAGCGCTGTTTCACTCCTGTAAAATCGGAAAGGAGACTGTGAATGTGCAAGAGAAATAGTGACATTTTGCAGTTCCTCTTCCTTGGAGTCTTGGCAGCCTTCTTAAAATTGTGTATGAGACCAAAACTTTAAGGCGCAACTTAGAAACACTGCTAAAATGAGAGCTAAAACTCATCCTGTATCTCAAGGATGTAACTAGAAAGTAGGCAAAATTTGCAATGGGTTAGGTTAAATATAAGGAAAGTGAAGTATACATATCGCCAAAGAGTGGAGTGGGCATCCTAATAAAGTTATAAAATTCCAGCCACACGACCGCCTTAAGGAATGTTGTGTCTTGGGACCCCTTTGCCTAAGGGAGCTGGAATTAGATTCTGTGACTTTTTAAGTGTTTCTTCTAAAATGAGTTTGTGGAATGGCAGGATTTCATTTGGAAAATTTATGAACATTTTTTAATCTTTGAAATACCCCTTTGTGAGTGAGGGGCTTTAAAATCTTAGGGACAATGACCTTTAGTTATAATTTAAAACATCTTTAAGTCAACTAAGCCTAACAGTAAGAGCTATTGAAAAGAAAGTCTACTAAGAGGTACAACTTACTCAGAAATACCTCTGGAGCATTATGCATTTTGATGAATGTTCGTTCTTAAGCATTCTTCGTAATTCCTAGTAGAAGTCTGTTTTACTGTCTGTCTGTCTGTCTGTCTAATACAAAAAAAGTGCTGTGATTTGATACACTTAGAATTAAATGTAATCTAATGTAACCACGGAAGAAAATTCTGCTTAAAAGATATTTGGAAGCCCAGTCCATACCCATGAAAGGCAACCTTGGGAAACGCCTTGGCTTCTGCTCCTGGCATGCTAATCGCAAGGGGTAGCTTACCCATAGAAATAAGAAAGTGATGATTCTGGGTTTTCTTCATTTTCCAGAATTTCAATATTCGAAGCCAGATGGCATCTGCAGTGGGAGCCTGTGGTGGTGGGAACAACTGGAACTATCTTGTTTCTCGATCTTTAAGTGAAATACATATCATTTTCAACAGAAAATAGCTTAAATGACTCAAGGCTATACTGTTTATTATAACAGTTTCAGTAATCTGAAAAATATCAGTGTTTTAGCATTTTGCTGTTTTTTTTAAACACTTTTGGTTTTCAGTACCAACGCATGAGGTGGATAATGCCGATGATACATTTTGGATGAATAAATGGAATATCAGAGCAGTGAATTTGACTTGCATGGATTTGTATAGTAATTGGTAGAATTGCAGGCAGACCTATGATTCTTAGAAATTACAGATCGACATGCCTGTAATAGATGTTTTCTGAGTAAATAATTTTCCACCATTGTCTTCAGTATTGCTTTACATCAATCATTTGGATTTCTGTAAATTAGAAAAATATTCACCCTTGATCCCACTAAGAGCTGGTGGTTAGAACTGAGAATGTAAAGTCACAAACATAGAGCGTTTGCTATTAGCAGCTTACTGTCTTGGACATATTTCAAAGGGAAAAGAAGTCACACGTTTTGGTCCCAGGGTAGAATTCCCAAGAAGAAATTACCATGGAGGGTGACTTACTAGCTTTTCTACTTGGTGATTTTGAGCATTTGAAAATCTTAGCACTGCAGTTTCTCAAATAACATTTGTTTCAATACCATTTTGTTATAACATTGATGAGATGCCATAGGAGTTTAACTCTCCTTTGTATCAATTAGTCTGTGGGAAAATTGCTTTCATTATACATCATTTCACTTAAAGTCATCAGTCGAACCTATAATTGATGTTAAGTGAGGACTTACTGTGCTGTTTTCTCTCCTTGGAAGTCACCAGCGAAGTGATATTATTTCATTGTGCTGCACCAGAAAGCATTGGAATGGCCTTGCCATTCAAGGCCCCATACTTCTAAGCCTATGGCTGGGTTTGCAAACCTGTGTGTCATAGGCAGTCACGTCCATAGAGGCCTCACACACCTGGGCGAGGTATGCTGTTCTGGAAAGGGAAAGAGCAGACAGGCTTGAGATATTCTTCCATTCTGAATCTTGCACTTCACGAGGCCTCTCTCTGGGATGACTGGTGAATATAGACAAGAGTCATGTTTGATCTGGAAAGCAGTCACCATAGGATTAAGACTAGGAATGTTTGGAGGAGACAGGCTGAGTTGGACTGTCAGATTCAAGTTCATCTGTAGGGCAGATGATTTGCAGACTGAAACAAGGACAGCGAGACTAGGCACAGATGTGAAAAGGAGTAGCTTTTTACTTACAGAAGGATTTATTATTTTCCTAAACAATGCACCCCCCCCCAAAAAAAAAGGATCAGGATTTATAAAAAACAAAGAGAATTTATCACAGCTAGTATTTCTTCTAGTATTTAAGTAAAAATTGAACGACTGAATCAGGGATCATGTGAAAGCAGTTCCTTAATTAGACTAACAGACTCCTGTGATATTTTGCAGGTTTAGGTTTCTCTGACTTCAGACTGAAACAGAGCTCAGTTGGAGTCCCCCCTTCCCCCAGGGTCCTACCATCTAGATGGCAATGAAAGCGAATGACTGTTTTTATAAAAACACCGGTCATTGCAAATACATCCCAGATCATTTAGAAGCAGGTACGTCATGATCCTAAAGCAATTTGCTTCGTTTACACACACACTCAGTTCAATGCTAACCAGCTCCCTAATCACCTGAATAGGACATGTTTCTACTAAGTCAGAACAGTCCCAAGTTCAAGAATGAAAGGGAAAACAAAGGATCTGCCATTCACCTTCCTTTTCTTTCTATCCATTTGTTGTTTGGGCTGTGCAGCTGGGATTGTGACCTGAAGAAAGAGCAAAAGATCTCTCTATGTTTTGTGGTGAAAAAGCAATCGCGGAGGCAATTTCTGTAACTTACTGTTTTTAATAGGGCTTAACCTCATATCGCCAGACTGATGTGTTTATCATGTTTCTGTTTAAGTGGCCTACAGTTTTAATTGCTCGTCTTTCCTTCCATAATAACCAGGCCTGAGTCTTATATTTCAAGGCAGTTGGAGGGGGAGGGAGTCAGCCTTGAGATTGTCTGAAGAAGTGGCCCCAATACCTGGAGTCTAGCTCAGGAAGCTGCTCCCATCCCTTCCCCTCCCCCTTCTTTTTGCCCCTGGCTTGGGAAGGTAACAAAGAGCAGAGTGATAGGAAAAAGAAAAAAGATCCTCAAGAGTAGTAGGGTAATAAGGCCCTAGTCTTAACACAGATTGCCATGGTAACCCACAAATAAATAATATAAGCCCTCAGCCAACTTTGATCCTCATGAAAAACAAATTTGGCAGATATAGAAAAGATTGAACTTCATCAGAGTGGCTTCAAGGGGTGGCGTTATGAAATTTTTAATATATGCAGCTTACAAGAATTAGATTATGTGTGGAATTCAGGGAGAAACAGCTCCACCAGGAGAAGAACTTTCTAATCGAATTTTCTAAAGTAAGGGGTTGCTTTTTAAAAAGTTTTTCAAATCCTCCTAGGAAGTTAGACCTGTCCACAGGCTTGTGTTGGTCTACAATTTAATGTGAGAAAAAGAAGGATGATTTAGGGAGTTCTTTACCATTCCAAATATGTTCAGTCCTAACAGAGTCAAAGAGTGTCTGCTTTTCTCATTTGGGGGTTTACATATAGCTTTTCTTCTTTAAAAATGAGAAAGAAAGGAAATGTTTACAAATTGTCTTTTCTTGGAAAAATGAACAGATAACAGCCCTAAACTGTTTTACCCTAAATTTTCTTAACTTACAGGTGATTCGCTCAAATATGTTGGCAAAATCTATCACTTTTAAGACACTGTCTAGCTTTGGTATTTTCTGCTCCTTGTAAAATGACTACAAATAATTCCTGACCTTTTTTTGGGTTGTGTAAACAATATACATTTTCATTCACTGCCTTCCCTCTCCCCTCCAATCCCGTGAATAATTTCCAATGGAGCCAGAACCTGGACTGATGCTTACTGGTATCCTGATGGCAGGTTGGGACGTGTGGGGCTCTTACCACCCTGGGAAGTGATATTTGAAACTTTCATAGACAAAATATCCTAATAAAATTAGAATATTTTGCAGAACGCACCTTTGAGAACGTTAGGGTTCGAATTACTCTTAGTAAAAGTTAGCTATGCTCTTGTCTATGTAAATTACTGATAGTGAAGTGGGCAGCCATGCGCCTGAGTATATGGACCACAGCTGATGGCAAGGGAAGAAAACCATTCCTTTGAGAAATAGAGAAGACGATCTCAGTTCCGCAAGAGTGGCCATAATTCACTTTGATTTCTGAGTGGGGAAAGGTTCCTGGCCAGCCAGGGTGCCCTGGCTGTGGGTAGTCCACTCCCAAAGGCTACATCTGTACAAAGAGTTTCAGGCACATTATAAAGGGCTCTTTCATAATTTCCAATTCTGCCCTATCACATCCCAGAGCCATGATTTTGCAAAGCTGGCAGCTGGCAGGTGGCATAAAATAAAAAGTAGCAGCTGTGGCAATGGGCCCATGAAGTTTTTTCCAGGTACGGTGGGATCTAGATGATATGAAGCAGAGGGAGGGTGGGTGGGAAGGGTTGGGTGGGGAAGGGAAGAATGGAGTTTTTTGTAACAAAGTCATAAAGTATTTTTCCCTAATTTTCTTGCATTTCCTATTTATATAAAGTATCTTGATCACTGTGTTGCTCTACAGAGATTTTCAATGGAATTAATTTGGGAGACTGAACTAATCTCTGAAAAAGAAATGGACTCGTTACAGTTACTTTTTTGGATACTTTTTCTGTATTGTGAATTGTGTGGAAATGTACAGAATAAAACATAAGAAATATAATTAGTTTCTTTTCATCTGTTACTGCTGCTAGATATAATTGGCGTGAATACTGTGCTTAATGGTGGTTAGCTGAGATTTTCAAAACCAGGAGGTAAGAGGAGAGTCGGCTGTCAGAGACGCTGTGCATTAAAGGGGCTCACTGATGAGGCAGAATTTTTTTTTAAATGACCTCCACTGCCAGGATGGACTCATAGAGGCCAGGTTTGCCCTCCCACCTAAATAAAAACATTTATATGTAGTAAAACAATAATTGTTAAGACCTCAGGCTAAAAAAAAAAAAGAATAAGCCCTGAGAGAAGGAGATCAAGTAAGATAAGCTCTATGATTACTCTGTTTTACAGACTTCAGAGTTCCCAGGCAGAGGGGAAACTGAGGCAGAGCCTGGCAGATTCTTTGAGATGGAGAGACAGAGCTGAGAGTCAGGGAGACCAAGGCAGCTAGAGCTTACAGAGCAGAGAGAACAGCATAGAGAAATAATTGTACAGTTCTGCACAGAACCCCCCAAAAAATTCAATAAAATACGTATGTATATGAGGACACTACCTGAGTCTGCAGATGGAACCATCCAGGATGCTCCCAGAGACCAAGGAGCAGCTCCCACAAGGCTGGGGATGGTGGCCATCGCCACTAGCCACACTGCACCCTTACCATCCACTGTACCCACAATTTTTATGTGTTAATAACACATGATGATCTCTGGTTTCCCTCTCCTGCCCCATTTCCTCTTCCTCCCTGTCACAGAGCTAATCTCTGGGATGGCTGTGAATGGATTTCAGCGCATCCCCATTTTTGCTCCTCCCACCTATCAACCTCCGTTAACTCTGTTCCCTGTCCCAGCTGTAAACGTTTGCATTTTGTACCAATGTTCCAAGCTCTATCTATTGTCAGAGTTTCTGTTCTGAAGGTTGAAAGCCAAGAACACAGAGTTTCATTGGTGTGCCACGTGAACATGTATAGAGCAGAAACTGTGCGGCCATGACCTTTGCTTCTGAAACCTTTCAAGGCCCTGACCCCAGTGCCAGTGAAACAATGTTCCTGTCATCCGGAGCAGACAATTCCTCTGTTCTTACTTTTCAGTTTTTATTTTTGGGGGATTGCTCTGCTTCATGTTTGGGCTCTTTGATAGTTTTTATGAATTTCTTTCTCTTGGTGTGGGATATCTTTCTTCGTTCTTGTTAAAAGATAAAACACACACAATGTTTTCAATATGTTACCAGTATCATTTAGCCACCTAGTCATTTTTGGAACCCATTCTATTCTTTTTCCACAAGAAATTTTTCTTAGTTCCCACTGGCTTCTGGTTCTAATTTTGATTAGTGGTTTCCTGGGCATGTTGTATAATTACCACTTTACAACTTTATTTTTTGGACTTTTTTCCATTTTCTTTCTTTATTTTTTATTATTGTTGAAGAACAATTATCTCCATTTTCCCCCCACCACTCTCCTCTGCCCCACCAACCCACACCTCCCACCCTCAATGCTACCCCACCTTTGGTTTTGACCATGGGTCCTTTATACATGTTCCTTCATGACTCTTCCCCTTCTTTCTCCCATATCCCCCACCCCTCTGGTTACTGTCAGTTTGTTCTTTATTTCAGTGTATCTGGTTATTTTTTGCTGGCTTGTTTGTATTGTTGATTAGGTTCTACTTATAGGTGAGATCATATGGTATTTGTCTTTTATTGCCTGGCTTATTTCACTCAGCATAATGCTCTCCAGTTTCATCCATGCTGTGATGAAGGTAGGAGCTCCTTCTTTCTTTCTGCTGCATAGTATCCCATTGTGTAAATGTACCATAGATTTTTGATCCATTCATTTACTGATGGCACTTAGGTTGCTTCCAGCCCTTGGCTATTGTAAATTGTGTTGCTATGAACAACCTGAAGAGGGGAAAATCCACACAAGTTCAGGAAGCACAGAGGGGTCTCAATCAAGATGAACCCAAGGAGGCCTACTCCAAGACACATCATTATTAAAATGCCAGATTTCAAAGACAAAGAGAATCTTAAAGGCAAAAAGGAAGAAACAGGAAGTAACATACAAGGGAGCCCCAATAAGGCTAGCAGCTAATTTCCCAACAGAAATACTAAAAGCCAGAAAGGAATGGTAAGACATATTCCAAGTAATGAAAAGCAAAGGCCTGCAACCAAGAATACTCTACCCAGCAAGGCTATTTTTTCATTTTAAATGAATTATTTAATTATGTACATCTGTTTATTTTATTTTGTTTTTCTGCTTTTTTGGACTTCTATATGTATCTAATCACTTCTTGACTCATGCATATTTCTTCGTTTCTTGATTTGCTGGAATATAGCCACAGGTGGCTTATTAAAACTCAGCACTTGGGAAATACATTTCGTGAGTTCTTGCATGCCTAAAAATGTCTTTTCTTTCCTTTACTTAAAGTTTGTCTCACTTTGGAATTCTGGTTCGAACATTATTTTTCACAAGGCCCATATGCTTTATGAAACTAGAAACTCTTTCAGAAATAGATTAAAAGCACAGAGTCATAAGGGATGGTAGCAAAATGACTCTGGAAATCATGTCAAACAACTTCAGTTTGCAGAGGTAAAAACTGGCTCATAGAAAGTGAAACATTGCCCCAGATCACACAGCTAACTAGTGACAGGGAGATGCCACCAAGCTCAGGAACTCATCAACTGAAACTTGTCTTACAGTGTCATGTTCAGATGCTTTAGATTCCACCTAAAGGAACTGTTAGGATGAAACCAGTATTTGTGGTGGAAGAGAGTAAGTAACACACCGACTCCCGGCCTCTGCTCTGCCCCTGAGCAGCTGAGTATGGTCCTTGCTTTTCTTGGGCCCAGTTTCCTCATTGATATTATACAACTGCTAGTCCTCTTTCCTCTTTCCAGTGGTAGGATTCTCCGAAGGGGATGTTTTTTATTTTTATTTTTTTACCTCCCCCCACCCTCTTCCTCTCTGCTAATCACTACTGTTTTCTGGGTCTATTGGATTTTTTGTTTGTTTTGCTTAATCTCTTCACCATTTTCACCCAGTCCCCCAACCCTCCTCTCTTGTGACAGCTGTCAGTCTGTGCTCTGTATTTATGAGTCTATTTCGGTTTTGTTTGTTAGTTTATTTTGTTCATTAGATTTCACATATAAATGAGATCATATGGTACTTGTCTTTCTCTGACTGGCTTATTTCACTTAGCTTAATGTTCTCCAGGTTCATCCATGTGGTCACAATGGGTAAGATTTCCATCTTTCCCATAGCTGAGTAGTATTCCATTGTGTAAAATATACCATGAGTTATTTATCCACTTATCTACTGATGGACACTTGGGTGGCTTCCAAATCTTAGCTATTGTAAATGTTGCCATGAACATAGGGGTGAATATATTCTTTTGAATTTGAGTTTTGGGATTCTTAGAATATATTCCCAGAAGTGGAATCACTGGGTCATAAGGAAGTTCCATTTTTAACTTTCTGAGTACCATCCATACTGATTTCCATAGTGGCTGCACCCAACTGTATTCCCACCATAAGGGTCTATTCCCATGCACAAGGGTTCCCTTTTCTCCACATCCTCAGAAACACTTGCTGGTTGATTTACTGATGATAGCCATTCTGACAGATACAAGGTGATATCTTATTGCGGTTTTAAATTGCATTTCTTTGATGATTCGTGATGTTGAGCATCTTTTTATATGTCTGTTGGCCATATGTATATCCTCTTTGGAGAAGTGTCTGTTCAGGTCCTTTGCCCACTTTTTAATTGGATTTTTTGGTGTTGAGTTTTATATATTCTTTATAAATTTTGTATATTAAGCTCTTATCGGATGTATCACTGACAAACATGTTCTTCCATTCAGTGGGTTGTCTTTTTATTTTGTTGATGTTTTCCTTTGCTGTGCAAAAACATATTAGTTTGATGTGCTCCCATTTGTTTATTTTTTCTTTTGTGTCCTTTGCCTAAGGATATACAGCAGAACAAATATTGCTATGAGCAATGTCCGAGATTTTACTGCCTATGTTTTTTACTAGGATTTTTATGGTTTTGAGTCTAACGTTTAAGTATTTTTTTTTAAATCCGCATCAGAGGACATGGTTACTGATTTGAGAGAGAGAGAGGAAGGAAGAGAGAGCAAGAGAAACAATGATGTAAGGGAAACATCAATCAGTTGCTCCCCAACTGGGGATCAAACCCACAACCTAGGTATGTGCCCTGGCCAAGAATAAAACCTGTAACATTTAGTGTATGGGATGATGCTCCAACCAACTGAGCCACCCAGTGAGGGCTAATATTTAAGTCTTTAATCCATTTTGAGTTTATTCTTGTGGATGGTATAAGAAGATGGCCTAATTTTATTTTTATATGCATTTGTACAGTTTTCCCAACACCATTTATTGAATAGACTGTCATTTCCTCCTTGTATGTTCTTGCCTCCTTTGTCAAATATGAGCTGACCATAAATAAAGGGGTGGGTTTATTTCTGGGCTTTCTGTTTTGTTCCATTGATCTACAAGTCTGTTGTCAAGCTAGTACTATGCTGTGTTTATTACATGGCCTTGTAATACCATTGATATCAGGTAATGTGATTCCTCCAACTTTGTTCACCTCCCTCAAGATCGCTGTGGTTATTAGGGGTCTTTTGTTGGTTCCATATACATTTTTGGAATATTTGTTCCAGTTTTGTGAAATCTGCCATTGGATTCTTGTTAGAAATTGTGCTGAATTTGTAGATTCTTTTGGGTGGTATGGGTCTTTTAATGATATTAATTCTTCCTCTCCATGAATATGATACATGCTTCCACTTATTTGTATCTTCTTCAATTTCTTTCTTCAGTGTCTTCTAATTTTCCCAGTGCAGGTCTTTTAAATCCTTGCTTAAATTTACTCCTAGATATTTTGTTTTGTTTCACTTTATTTTTATTGGAGGAGCTCTTTTAATAGAACACTCAGAGAGATAAAAATAGCTTCACAGTGATCTCTGTTCAAGGCCCTCCCTTCAGAAACCTTCACTAGAGCCATTCTCACAGTATATGGTTGGAATAGTGCTTACCATCGCATTTATCAATGGTGGGCATTCTCAAAAATCCAATGTGTTTATTCCCATACTCACCCAAAGATATGTTTATTGATTTTAGGGAGAGAAGAAAGGAGAAAGAGGAAGAGATAGAAACATTGAAGTGAGAGACAAACATCAAAAGGTTGCCCTTCTTACATACCTGACCCAGGATCAAACCACCACCTAAGTCTGTGCCTGACCTGGGATCAAACCCGCACATTTTGGTGCACGGGACAATGCTCCAACCAACTGAGCCACCTAGCCAAGGCTCCAAAGTGTTGTTTTAATAAGCTATCTATGGCTCATCCCCTCAGCCTTTTGCAGGCTTCCACCCTTGAGATCTTTGTATGTGCATCTTTCCAGAGACTGGTCCATTGAGCCACAGGTTGCTAATTTCCGACTCTGCAGCCTATCACTTCAAAGGCATAAAGATAATTAACTCAGTTTCATACAGATGGAAAAGACTGCGACTTATACATAGCACAGATGCTGAAAAACTATTATGTGTTACAACTACATAAAGGATATGATAATGAAAACAAGGAAGGATGTTTCTCCTTCACTGATCCATCCAATTAGGTCTTGAGGTTTCCTTTCACCTTGGCGTTTCCTGAATCGGTGTGAACAGCCCTGAGTTGGCTGATTACAAACTGGGCAAATTTGGTCATGTAACATTCATTCTCTTTCCAAGCCTCAGTTTCCACAGAGAGATACAGAAAACAACACTGCCAACCAAATGGAATTGTTGTGGCCATTCACTGAGGTACTGGCTAGAAAAATACTTAGAACAATGTCCAGCATGTGGTAAGTGCTTCATAAATTATACTTCTGAATATATACTGGGGGTGATTACTTTGATGAAATGGTTATATTTCTAGCTCTGTTTTCCATAAGGCGGGAGATAGGCAAAGGGGGAGAGAGAGAGAAAGAGAGAGAGAGAGAGGCTTGGCTACTCTCACCTTGGATGACTTGGTTTATTTAATCCTCTTGGCTCTGAAGTCCTAACCTAAGTTTGCCTTGATTTTTAAAAAATTTCCTGTAGCTTCTGAAAACATCTTCAAAAATTAAAGATATACAAATTTTGACAGTTATAAATAAAGTACCAATTTGAAAATTTAGACTGAAAGAAAAGTGGAAGAAATATACCTAAAAGTTTAAAATGAAAAAAAAATTTTATCAGCTTCAGTTAAAGTCTAGTTTCCTGTTAAGTCAAGCTGGGGGGGTTGCTGCTTTAAGAAGGAATAACTGTATTGTCCCTTCAGAAATGATTGCATGCAAAATGTGTATTACCAATTTAGTTTTAAAGCCTTTGGTTAGCCTTCTGATACTAAAGGGACTTGTTTTAAAACTATCTTCATCCTTCTGAGAATCACCAGATTTCCAAACTCAGATGGTATAGAACCAAACTTTTGAAGATTTTTAAATAACATTAAAACTTCTGGCAATATGTCAGTTGTAGTGATATTCCATATATACTTCAAAACTGAACCCAAAAGGCTCAGTTTCAGTTTTTGTGGCTAATGCTATTGCTTAAAGTCTCTCTTTCCATTCCCTCTCTCCATAACTTTTCATCTCAGCTCTGAAATGGTTTGGCCTGACTCCTCTGAACTTAGTTTTTGTATATATATATTTCCACAGAAAGGAAAAATGCTTCTTCAGCCCAATCTTAAGGTTTGCAATGGCAGCCATAATATATTCACATGAATTAAGGCCTTTTCATTGTCAGTGATGATGGGTGTGAAATATCACGTACAAGCTGTTTTCAATTATCCAGATAGAAAAATCAATGGCGGCAGTTGGTGCTGCTCGGTGAGCTTTTCAGGAAGAGGTTTCAGCTGCTCTGGCTGCCAGCAGTGCTCATTCCTCTGACAGAGGCAATCAGGAGCACAACGCTCAACTCCGTTAGCAGTAGCCTCGGAGAAAAAGTACATACTTAATCACGAAATGTGAAGTGGCTGCTTAGGTTGTCAAGAGAAGGGTGAAGCTGAAGGAATGGAATTGTCTAGCTCCAACCCAAACCCGGGTCATATTTTCCATTCCATTTATCTTGTCTGGAAAAGAGGAGGGAGTACAGGGTGGATGAGCAGCGAATACTAAATATCATCCATGTGGTTCATGGCAGAACAGTGAGCTAGATGCTTGATTTAATAGGTCCACTCAAGAAAAATGAATCTCTCAGAGATTTATTAGTTCTATTGTGATTTTATTTTCAAAGAACACAGTGTTGACTGCAGGAGGTTGTGTCAGAAGCAGTTCCAGGAAACTCACTGGTATCAATTTATGGAACCAGGAATCCCATATCCGTGTCTCTGGTTGACTGTTATTTTTGGCCCTTATAAACCCTGTCTCTTGATATTAATTTCCTGCACAGTCCCCTCCCATACTGACTTTGGGTTTGTCCTTTTGCTAATAGGACATTAGCTGGTGTCAGCCGGTGGTGGTGTGAGAGGCCCTTGTACATCAGGGCTTGTCCTTTGGTGGGTTTCTTCTTCAAAGACAGCATCATAACGCCAAATCACAAGTTAGCCACATGGAGAGTCACATGGGAGAGAAAGATGTTTAGCCAGCCCCCTTCTGTTTTGGGCACCTCGGCTGAGACATTCATCGGATACATGATCGAAGGACATCTTGGAAGTTCTGGTCACAGATGACACCGAGTAGAACAGGCCTGGCAAGCCCTGACCAAACTATGGAATCCTGAGCAAATCAATGTCACTAAGTGTTGGGTGTTTGTAACATGGTAATAAAGAGTTGAATTAATTTCACTATCTGAAAAGAAATGGCCTAATTGGCTTGGTCACTTGTGGTCCATCCCCTTACAGGGTTCAGAACAGGAGGAGAAAATGTTAGATAACATTTTTTTAGCCCAATCAATACTTGAATTTGTAGTACTGGAGGGGGCAGGACTATCCCAGAGAGTCACAGAATTACGGAGTTGGAGCATCCTCAAAAACTATCCATT
This sequence comes from Artibeus jamaicensis, assembly GCF_021234435.1. Classification (NCBI taxonomy): domain Eukaryota; kingdom Metazoa; phylum Chordata; class Mammalia; order Chiroptera; family Phyllostomidae; genus Artibeus; species Artibeus jamaicensis. Next base: position 405,508 of record NW_026522040.1, read on the forward strand.
TGTATTTTTAACTCTCCCCTTTAAAAATTGAAGAAAAAAAGGGATCCAGAAAAGTTAAACTAGGACTAGATTCAGATCTTACAATTCTTCCAGCATCTGACCCCAGTGGTCTCCACCACATGCGTGGAAGAAAACTACTGCTAAAACATCAGGAACATGCTACATTGATGCAGTTTTGTTTGCATTATTGTACTGCATCTGCTAATGTTAATCTAAAGCCCCCAGATCCATGGTTGTACGCTATGGTTCTATACCCATAACAGAGAATAGAGTGCACGCTAATAACAAGAAAAGGGTGAGGGAGGCCTGGTAGAAAGTCAAGTAGTTTTTGCAGGAAACAGAAGAAATTACTTTATTGAGGGGGTTCAGGAAGGACCTGGTGAATGACACACTACCTTACTGTTCACATTCTAATCCAATTGGTAAGTTAAACATAAAATAAAAGAAAAACAAAAGTAAAACAAGACAAAACAAATAGGAGCCCAGACTTTCTTTGGTTAAAGCTGAGGCTGGGAGTGTGGCCCATGGGGACAGACAAGTGGGTTCCTATTCCTGGCTTCTGGCAAAACACAGCCCACAGGGTTTTAGAAAATTCCTCAAAATGAGACAAATGATTGGCTGGTTAGGAAAAGTTAATTTTTAAACATATATTATATCACTCCTTTAATAACATTTGGCCACATCACACATTTTGTGCGCAACTGTTAGGGATAAAATATTTGGTTGAGTGAGGCATTAGTGTGACTTATTAGGAATATATCTTATGCATTCAGTATTTCCTTATTCTGAAACATTATGATAGCAAAAAGGTGCTGTTAATGGGACCTTCTCCTTCCTGAGTCAGAGAAACAAACGTGAGTATATACAATATTTACGGGGGCCACTGAAGTGCACGCACTTCAGTGTGTTAGTAATCAAACCCAGGCTCTGAAATTCAGCATTAAAAACGACAGGGGCACCAACCCAGGTCGGCCTGAGTCCCTATGTTGGGCCTTTTGGGAAGAGATCATTACAGTTTGTTCATGACCTTGAAGGGAGGACCATCTGCCCAAGCCATGTGATAGCTGTAGAAGGTGTGTTTGTTGGTTACCCCATAACTTTCTGCAGACTCCATCTCCTTTGCCTGTCTCCCATTAAGGATACTGAAAAAAATCTTATCTTCAGTGTACTCAACCTGCATTCCAGGCAAGGTCATGGCTAATAACATGTAAGGGGGTGGGGTCATGTGGGAGCCTTTGGAAGGATTTATTCTTTCTCTGTGAGAAAGGGTTACTAAAGCCCCGGCCTGTGTGGCTCAGTTAGTTGGGCACCATCCCACAAACTGAAAGGTTGCCAGTTTGATTCCTGGTCAGGGCACATGCCTAGGTTGCAGGTTTGGTCCCCAGTCTGGGCACATGCAGGAGGCAACCAATTCATGTTTCCCTCCTTCTCTTTCTCTAGCCCTTCCCCTCCCTCTACAATCAGTTAAAAAGATTTTTTTAAAAAGAGATACCCAAGGAGGAACCCTCTGCCTGGCACCACCCCCAGAGACAGCCACTCTGTAGACATAGCCATGGGACATCAGGAGTCGGAGACACGAAAAAGGCTCAAAATGTGTGAGACGGTGAACCAATGCCAGCAACCACTTATTTCCAGAGTCTTGTTATACGAGACGTTGTTAGTCTGGTTTTCTGTTATTTGAAGCTGCAGGCATTTGTAACTATTTCTGAAACTGGAGGCCACACTATAGGATGGAAATCTGTCTGCTCATCTGGATTCCATTGTGGTTCTTCTCTAACAATCTACAGTTTCAAAGGTGAGTAGTTCTAATGATTCATTTCCCACAGATCAAAATGTTATGCTATGTGGCAGGAGTGTAATGGAGAATTGGGGCAGAAGGTGACTACAGAAGAACAGGGTGATCCTGGGTCAGGCCTGGCTCTAAGGGTGATCCTGGGTCAGGCCTGGCTCAAACCCCGGCTTGACCACTTCTTGCCAGGTGAGCTTATCTGAAAAATGGATAATGTGTCTTTTACCTCATAGGGCTGTGATAATTACATGTGGCATTTGCAATTTCCTTACCCTGGTGCCTGGAAGAGGAAAATAATTGCAGCCTGAATTAATTTATAAAATAAATGTTCACTTTTATATTGTCTTCTTCATACCAACCTGCACTTTCCCAGTTTTTCAGGGAAACTTTATTCTGCATCTACTTCTCAAATATACTTATTTTCCTCTTTTAACGAAATTTCCATGGGTGCCAAACTTTCTTCTTAGTGGTTATTCCAGTCCTTCAGATATTATACACAAACCAACCATCCCTTTCCTTCTTCCAAACTCGCCTTCACCGACCTAACTAGGATGAGGTCAAAATTAATATCCTGTAAGTGTAAAGTGGGCGGAGAAGGGCACGAGATAGGGACCTAAAATTAACCGGACACCAGTACTTAGCCCTACACATGCAAAAATAATGCTGGAGACATTTCAACCACTGGCAGGGGAGTGAAGGAGGAGTTAAGGTAGCAAATACAGACAACCAAACTAACAAACCCAAAGATAAAACAAGAAAGAAGACTTGCAGATATGCACATAATAAAAGAACGCAAAAGGTGAGAAGAGTGGAAGACACTGGAATTACAGGCTTTGGGCAACAGCAGAAATCTGCTTGCAAGTTTACTAAACATTTATTAGAATAATTGTTTAAATAGAGAATAGATGGCCACTAGCCTGGAGGGTAGGGCTGAGGGGTTCAGGTGGGAAAACAGGATTAATTTAGCTACCAGTGTTGTCATTTAAAGAGCAAATAACCAGATTTTTATTTAAACAAAGACATAACTTCCCTTTTCTCAGTTGCTTTGATATGAGGAACCACCAAAATATAGTTGCCTCCAACTGTGAGAAAAGTGAAAGAATTAACCATCAGCCAAGGTTCTTTTTTTTTCAGTTTAGATGTAGGAGCATCAGAAAGATAAATTAAACACTTCTCTTAAAAGGGCAAGATCTAGGTTAGAAAGATTTTTATTATAGGGCAGAGAGCTTCTTGTACAAATTGATTCGGGGAGGCATTGACACGGACTAATTAAAGCAAGCGAAAAAGATGTAAAAGGTGAATTTAAAATTGTCCGTTTGTGCCGTGATTTCTTCTAAACCTTCCTTAAATCATACATTCTCCACCTGAATTGCACACTCACCATTTCCAGAGATGGTCTAATTTCTAGGTGTCCAATCCTGTTCCCTGTCTCAAAGTGTGTCTCCATCGTCCACAGAGCTGGAATGTTAGGGGTCACTTGTGCTCATTTTCAATCATCTTTCACCACTTCTACCCAATCATCCACTGCTTCTTGTCAATTCTTTTATTAATGATCCGTTGTCCTTCCATTGCCCTTGACGTTTACTCATTCAGCCACCAGGATTTCCTGGATTACCTCATCTGGTTTTCCTGTTTCCCACTAACTCTTTCTACGCTGCCTACTCAATGAAGCCAGAGTGAGACCAGTAACGTGGAAATCTGATAGGTGCTACTCCATGGCTTAAATCATATCAAGGAATGCCTGCACAGTAAAATAAAATCTAACTTCCTTAAGAATGTTCTGACCCTCTTCATCTCTTTAGATTCGTCTCCTGTAATCTGCTCAGCTTCCTGTGTCATGGGGAACAATGCAAATCTAGAACCAGTGGTCAGTTGTACTGTTTCAGTGTGGCTATTCTTTCACACACATGCAGGAATAGAAAGGAGACTAGCTTGTATGTCTGTATATTGGCTTTTTACTTCAACCTAACCTTTTATTTTGTTGTGGAGATTTCCACCGAAATGTCTATGAGTGTCAATCAAACCTGTCACGCCATTAAATATAAACCGATTAGTCAGCAAGGTAATATGAGTGCCAAGAGTTTAATTTCTTAAAGCAATTACTCCTCATTTAAAGTGTGAAAGAATGCAAAATCTGAAAACGATAGGCTGGAGTATGTGAAGACAAAATTTGGAAGTGAGAGCATGTTGTGATTAAGTGAGGTAGTCACATTTCTCTTCATTTTCAATGTAGCGGGCTTCGCTTCACCTGGTACACTAGATACAGATTATACTCAACCGAATTCTTGGAAACTAAGTTTTCTTCTCCCATTTGTAATGAAAATGAACAAGTTGCAAATTGTGTATGCTCTGGTTCCAAGAGAATGAGGCCTTGGTGCTTGCCCAATGTGAATGGATGCCCAGAGGCAAGCACTCGAAAGCCACTGATTGGGGCACTCAGTTCCCACTAAATAATTCAGAATCTCTAATGGAAATCAGATCCACAGTTTCCCCAGTGGAGGAGCCGCTCTTCTGGGTTACCCAATATTCAGCCAGCTACTCAAGAGCTTTAGAGAACAACAATAATGTAAAAGGTAAAAAATATTTTAATGGCATTCATATTCTCTTGGGGTGCTTTCTCGGCATGAAGTTTCCCACTTCCTGACAGCCAATGCCATTGTGAAGAGATGAGGGAGAGGAAAAAAATCAATATTTAAATCTGAAACAGCCAGAAACTTCAGGGAGGGGTGCCAGGATTAACTGGTTTGTGTATGTGTTTGGCCTTTTAAAAGACCTCAGTCTTAAGAGAAGACATTCTAAGTAAACAGCTCATTAGGAACCACACAGCAAGGTTCAGTCAGCTCCCAACAAACACATTTAATTTAAGGAAGGATATTTCTGTGACACTTGTCTAGAAATTTCAATAGCAGAATGAACTGTTGCATAAAGTAATATGCTTCCTTTCCTCTTTCTCTCTCTCAACAGGAAGAGAATATTGATCTCCCCTTCTTGGCCACCAGCCCCACCCCTTCTCACTGTAAGCATTGAGATGAATGAGTTTGTGTCTCTAAAGCAGTGAGCACCATCCTGGTAATCACCATACTGTTTTCTGTGGGAAAGGGGGGATGGGGGGAGGATGGAGGGTAAAGAGGGAGGTGAAATGGTGATGGAAGGAGACTTGACTAGGGTGGCGAACACACAGTACAGTACACAGATGAAGTATTATAGCATTGTATACTTGAAACCTATATACTTCTATGAACTAATGTCACCCCAGTAACTGCAATAAAATTAAAAATAAATAAATAAATAAAAGCACTAAGCAATCTTCAGGGGAGTGCCACTTTATAAGTAAAAGAAAGCTTTATTATTACTGGGTAGAAATGTTACAGAGAAAATTGGAGCTTGTATCAAAGGCTGTTGGTGCCTCGACATTTGCTGTCAGCTCTGAAAAGGTGGCTGTGAAACTCATTGTATCCAGTCCTGGTTGGCGCTGGGCCCGGCATGCAGTGGGATTTCTGGCCGATGGCCCCGTCCAGTGGGACGGCTGGCGCCTGGCCCAAGGATTAGAGAGCTTTCATTTCTTTGTCTCATTGATATTAGTCACAGAATCTCCCTTTTCATGCACAACCCAAACCCGTGCAGGGGGTAGGGGGTAGGGGGTGGGGAGGGCAGAAGCAGAAATTGCTGTACACTTCTGAGCTCTTGGACCCCAGGAGGAAGAGGAAAATTTCCTTTTCCAACTCAGTTATCCAATGCCTGTATCTATTTCATTATGCACATTGAGTGGGAATTAGATAGTCTGGTATGTCCTTGAAAAGAAAACTGCTTTATAAATATGATGCTACATGTTAACCTTGTACAAACCAGGTGTTCAGTGTCTTAAGGCTTCTTCTGCTTTCTCCTTCTCCCTTCTCCTCTCTCTCTCTCTCTCTCTCTCTCTCTCTCTCTCTCTCTCTCTCTAATGAACTAATGACTATTCTGAAATTTAATCTCAAAGAACAATTTTGGTAAACAAAATTTGGGACCACACTTTCTTCAATTTCTAGATGTGCATGTGCGTGTACCCTTTGCCAAAGGCCATGTGTAATGTATCATCAGTACAGATTTCCTTCGATTCCTTCTTATGCATGTACATGCATAATTGTGTACCCATGTGCAGGTATCAGTGCACACTTCCCAGAATCCCTCTGCAATCTGTCCTCCAGCCACATTCTACTTGAGTCTTGGAAAATGTTCTGCTGAGTTCCATAGGATAAACTTTGCTTTCAAATAATAATGATCTTGCCTTAAACATTCATGCCCAGTGGAAACTGAAAGTCATTTCCAAGATAAAATTAGGACCATGAATTGCTAACTGGCAACTGATCTTAAAATAAAACCACAGACCCCAACATACCATAACAAAATGACTCAGGCTCCCATCTCTTTGCCGATTCCCCTAAAAAAGCCTTCTGATACAAGAAAGGAAATAAGAACATCTTAAGGAAGGCTAAATTGAGTCCATGTACATCACATAGCTCCTTTTCATTTTATTACAGAACTGGCACTAGTGAAAAGTTAGTTATTCTCAGGTATAAAATATGCACATTTTTTGGACTGGCCAAGTAGCAGAGGAGGGACGGAGGGAGAGAGAGAGAGCGCATGCTTAGATAACACAAAAATGTCTCTGTGAGAAGTTGTCACTGTCTTCATCAGCAAATGAAACTTCCACTTCCTCAGGTATGAAGTAGTAATAATATCTATCTTTATAGGGTTCCTGACGTATATCAAATAAGAAATTATATGTGAAGGGCTTTGTAAAACTGATGTTATTCAAAGAAAGTTGTGCTTCTATGGCACTCGAAGATGGTAATATTTAAAGAGAAAAGTTGAAATATGGACTTTTTAATATTTACATGTTTTATTACAATCCCATACTCAGAATAGCAGGCCTCTTAAAGAATGCTAGGCTTGCTAGATTTTAGAGAAGAGAAAATCAAGGTCAAGAGCCATCAGTGAGTTATCTAAAATCAGAAATCTAAACGACAGCCAGTCAGAGGAACCAACTCTTCTCATTTTATCCTCCTTTTCTTGTATCTGCATCCTTTCTAAATGACAGCTTGCTTCACCAAACAATGAGCTCCAGGAGGTGGTGGTGGTGATGGGCAGCCCAGCGTGGCTGTGTAACCTTGGAAAGGCTTCCCCATGTGGGAGGAACCTGATGGGAGGGTAGGGTTCAGGTAGTGCGGTAGAGCTGCCGGGGCCTCACTGGTACAGAAAATACCTAGACCTTACCTTGTAACGCATACCGAAGTCTGCTGTGTACAGAGGCCGTTAAGGGGAGCTACCTGGCTACCATAGAAGTAATTCATTAGAGACTGTAAGAAATAAAGAAGAATGATGAAAAGCCAAATTTTAGATGATGCCTTTCAGATGAATTTTACCTGATGCTTTGAAAGTTGAAATTCTTGAGTGACGGATTGATGAGATGACAGGTTCTTAAGATTGTCTTATTTTTAGGCCTTCTCATGCATTACACATCTGCCAAATTCACCTTCCTGAATACCTACTTGCACCATGTCAGTCTGTGTCTGAAACCCCCAGGTCTCTACTGTGCCCACAACAAAGGCAGATTCAAAGTCTACCACAGCGTGAACCTGACTCCAGCCCAGGCTTGTCCCCAGATCTGGCCCCTCAACTTCCGCCAAATTGTCTCTGAACCAAACCCAGAATCCTTTCTGGACGCTGCAGGCTTCCTCGGCTGGAAAAATTGCCATCTCTGACTCCACGCACCACATTCTGAAAAACCCATTCTTCAAAACCCATTCAAGACCTTCTGTTTCTTATTGATAAACACATGAAGTGTTTCTAATTTTTCCTAACCTTTGACATGAGTGCTTTTTCCTCTGAACTGAGGAAATAACTCTCCTTGTAAACGCATTTGCCTGTGTCAGTACAATAATGCCCTACGTACAATCTCTTTGGGGACAGCACACATGTGTTGGTATGTCACTTGTCTTGGTGCATCCCTGGTCATCAGTGCTGCCTCACAGGACCTGAAGGCTGCCTGTTCAGGTTCCTGAAGCAGAACCTGACAGGTCAGGTACCTACAGACGTTCTTCTTGGCTAACTACCACCGAATATCTATTCATCATCGTAAGAGTTAGCAATGTACTTTGGGGAATGAGAGAGGAGAAATTGGTTTCCTACACTAAAAGAATTTCCTTTTGAAAGTCTTCAGATATAGTTTTTTCTATAAGGGAATATATGTATGTTTAAAAGGCTTGTTACTTCACAACATGCATTTCTGGTTCACATGGCCCAGAATTTAATATAGACATTTGAAGGGTTCTGTGTTAATTCAATTAATGATAATCCAGTGTCCAATAATTACCAAGCAGTGTTCCAAACAGTGTCCAATGAGGCGACCACTGTTGTTATCCTTACTTTTCAAATGGCAAACCAAGGCATAGTGGGATTGAGTAACTTATCAAAGTTCACACAGCCCATAAGTGAAAGGCTTGGGCTTAGAAAACCAGCGAAATGACTAGGATCAATGCTATTACCCACTACACCAGGCTATGTCTTTATTTTATTTTGTAAATAAATTCTAGTGAGGTACATCTAAAATTTTAATTATATACAATAAAATTTACCCATTTAAGTATGTGATCCAAAAGAAGATTTCTGACAAGTGTTTATATCTATGTAGTTCACCACTTCAGTAGACTATTTAATGGTTCTATTGACCTCTCTCCATTCTCAGCTTACATTCGCCAATAACCACTGATCTACTTTTTGTCCACGTAGGTCAAGTTTGCTTTTTCTAGAACTTCATCTAGCGGCATTGTATAGTATGTGCTCATTTAATAGCATCACATAGTATGTGCTTATACGCATCTGGCTTGTTTTGCTCAGCGTAGTGTTTTTGAAATCCATAAGGCTTGCATGTATCATTCTTTTATTGCCAAATAGTATTTCATTGAATGAATCTACTAAATTTTATTAACACATTTTTTAATTTATGGATTGCAAATTTAGGGCTGATATGAATAAAGATGTCACACACATGTGCAAACTTTTGTGTGGAACACATATTTCATTTAACTTAATGCCTAGGAATGAAAAGGCTAGGTTGTATGGTAGGTGTGTGTTTAATTTATGAAAATCTGCCAAACTGTTTTCCAAAGTGGTCACACCATTTTCTATTCCTACCAGTACGTGGGCTTGTCAATTTTTGTAATTTTACCTGTGTGGGTAGGTATACAGTGGTATCTCATTGGGGGTGTCAGGTGGCAATTCCTTGACAGGGAAAATGGTGTTGAGCATTTTCTCATGTGCTTCTCGTGGTTTATATATTTTCTTTTGTGAAGTGACTGTAGAGATCTTTCAGCATTTGTTTGGTTGATTGACTTCTGGTTATTGAGTTATTATGAAATTGTGGGTCACAATCTTTGTCAGTCATGGACTTTGAGAATATGTGTTTGCATTCTTGGAATTGCCTTTTTATTATTTTTATTGATTGTTCTCAAAGGACAAACATTTTAATTTTGATGAAGTCCAACTTCTCAATACTTTATACTAAATTAGTGCTATTTATGTGCTAAGCAATCTTTGTCTACTCCAAGGCAACAAAGACTTTCTCCTACTCTTTTTCTAGAAACTCTAGAGCATCCGCCTTTGTATTTGGGTCTGTGATTCATTTTGAGTTAATTTTTCCTACCGTGTCCAAGTTTCGTTCTTTCAGGACCATTTGTTGGAAAGATGATCCTTTTCCCACTGGAATATCTTTGAGTCTATGTGTGAGTTGATAGCCATGTTCTCCATTGGCCCATCCATCTATCTTCATGTCAATGTCAGAATACTTTTGATTCTTTTTGCTTTACAGCAGGGCCTGATACAAGTGGTGTTCTTTACTTCAAAACTGTTTTGCCTATTTGAAAAACTTTGCACTGTCATAGAAATTTTGGCATCAGTTTTTAAAATTTCTATAAAAAAGCCTATTAGAATTGGGTTTGGATTGCATTGAATCTATGGATAAGTATGGACAGAATTTATCTCCTAACCATCTTAAATTTTCCAGTTGATGAACATAATGAATCTCCCCCATTTCTATAGGTATTCTATAACTTCAATCAGAAATGTTTGGTGTTTTTTAGCATATAAGTTCTGAACATGTTTTGCTAAATTAATCCCACAAATAGTTCATGCATTTGCTATACTTCTTTTAATATTTCCTTTTCCAATTGTTCATTGCTATAAATAAACATAAACTTGATTTTTATAATTTGGTTTCAGCTGGATAAAAATCTACATATTTTATTGTAATCCCATACTCAGAATAGCAGGACTCTTCAAGATTGCCAAGTGTGCTGGATTTTAGAGAGAAGAAAATCAAGATTATTAGTTCTAGGAGCTTTTCTTTGCATTCCTGTCAATCTCCTATGTACATACTTCTTTTTTTTTTAAAGATTTTATTTATTTGGCCTTCTGCCAAGACGGAGGCATAGGTGGAGACGCTGTGCTTTCTCACACAACCAAGTTTAGAGACAACTAAATATTAGCAACAGAAAACATAGCCAGAACACAGAAAATTGAACTTTTCCGAAGTCTGATAACAAATTCTTCAGCCTGACCAGTAAGAGGGGGGAAACCAGCAGCTGGAGGAGCAGGGTAGCACAGGAAAACTCCGTCAGATGGACTCAGGCATGCAGAACCCAGGCGCAGGGTTGGACCTAGTGAGTGACCCAGCGAGCGACCATGGGGAAACAGCTAGGGAGCAGGGCTGTGGGTTGACTGTGGTCGCTCATTCATGCGTGGATAGACAAGCGAGGAAGTGGGCAGTTAGACTGGACCCAGCAGGCCCCAGCAGCGAGCTGCAGCAGAGGGCGTCGCCATTTCCCCGCTCTGACCCCGCCTCCACATAAGCGTCCTGCAACCTGAGTGGCCCCACCCTAGTGAACCGCCTAAGGCTCTGCTCCTCACCCAGCAGCGCGAAACAGCAGAGGGGGTCGCCATTTTCCTGCTCTGACCACGCCCCCACATACAGCGTCACAATCCAGCAACCTGGGAGTCCAAGGCTCCACTCCTCAGACTTAATGGGCAAGAACAGACCAAAAATGGCTCAAGAAGATCTCAAAGCCCCAGAGCCTATAAATCTAAGCGATGAAGAAATAGCAAAACTCTCAGACGCACAGTTTAAAACACTGGTGATCAGGATGCTCACAGATCTGGTTGATTATAGCCACAAATTAGAGAAACACATGAAGGCAAAACTAATTGAAATGAATGGAATTGCACAGGAAACCAATAGCGATGAAAAGGAAACTGGGACTCAAATCAATGGAGTGGACCAGAAGAAAGAAAATAATGGCCAAACAGAAAAGAGTGGAGAAGCAAGAATTTAAAAAAAATGAGGAGAGTCTTAGGAACCTCCAGGACATCTTTAAATGCTCCAACATCTGAATTATAGGGACACCAGAAGGGGGAAAGGCACAGCCACCAGTGGAAAACTTATTTGAACAAATAATAAAGGAGAATTTCCCCAATCTGGCAAAGGAAAAGGACTTCCAGGAAATCCAGGAAACTCAGAGAGTCCCAAAGAAGTTGTACCCAAGAAGAAACACACCAAGGCACATCATAATTACATTAGCCCAGATTAAAATGAAGGAGAGAATCCTAGAAGCAGCAAGAGCTAAGGGGACAGTCACCTACAAAGGAGTCCCCATCAGACTGTCAGCGGATTTCTCAAAAGAGACCTTACAGGCAAGAAGGGGCTGGAAAGAGGTATTCCAAGTCATGAAATCCAAAGACCTACAACCAAGATTGCTCTATCCAGCAAAACTTTCATTTAGAATGGAAGGACAGCTAAAGTGCTTCTCAGATAAGATTAAATTCAAGGAGTTCATTATCGCCAAGCCCTTATTATATGAAATGTTAAAGGGACTTGCCTAAGAAAAAGAAGATAAAAAAGATGAACAGTGAAAGGACAGCAAACTCACAGTTATTAACAACCACACCTAAAACAAAAGCAAACTAAAAGGACAGCTAGATGAGGAGTAGAAACATAGACATGAAGATCTCAAGGAGGGTTAGCGACAGGGGAGTGGGAGGAGGAGAAGGGGGGAGAAGGTACAGAAAATAAGTAGCATCGATGGTAGGTAGAAAATAGATGGGGGGGAGGGCAAGAATAGTATGGGAAATATAGAATCTAAAGAACTTGAGACACGTGGTCATAAACTAAAGGGGGGTAATGGTGGGGACGGGGGGTAGGGTGGAGGGGAATGAAGGGGAAGAATGGAACAACTGTAATGGCATAATCAATAAAAATAAATAAATAAAAAGATTTTATTTATTTATGTTTAGAGGGGAAGGGGGAAGGGGAGAGGGAGAGGAACATCAATGTATGGTTGCCTTTTGTGTGTCCCCTGCTGGGAACTGGCCTGCAGGGAACCGGCCTGCAACCCAAGCATGTGCCCTGACTGGGAATTGAACCGCGATCATGTGGTTCGCAGGCCCGAGCTCAATCCACTGAGCTACACCAGCAAGGGCTGTACATACTTCTTTGTATGAGAATAAAGACAATCGTACATCTTCCTTTCTATTCTTTTCTATTTCTTTTTCTGGCCTTATTTCACTGGCTGAGATCTCCAGTACAATGTTCAATAACAGTGGCAAGAAAATAGTCGTTCTTGCCTTGTTCCTAATCTTAGTTGGAAAACACTGTCTTCCACTGTGACATATCACATCAGCTGAATGCTTTCTGCATACATATCTTATCATAACAAGGATATTCATTGATATTCTTAAATTGCTTCAGAATTGATATCAAGAATGGGTATTGAGTCTTTTCAAATGCTTTCCCTATGTATTTAGTGTGTTCTTTCTGTTCCTCTACTTAATCTGTTAGTATGGTGAATTACACTGTTTGATTTTAACATGTAAAGACCATCTTGTGTTCTGTGGATAAGCAGCCAGCATGCTGTACACGATTATATTCTTACGCATTACTGCCATCGATTTGATCATATTGGCTACAGACTTCTGCATCCATGTTCATGAAAGATATTGCATCTGTAGATTTTGTTTTCTTGTAATGTGTAATCACACCCCTTTGGGTGTTTCAGGCCTGATTTCCTGGGTGAGTTGGGTGAAGTCATTGTTCAGGGCCTGTTCCTCAGCTTTGCCAACTGAGAACCTTGGTTTTAGCAGTTCTGGACAAGGAAGACAAGGTTGAGGTGCTTACGTCAAGCTGCTCAGATTCGTAAGGGAATGACTGAGGCAGCGCAAACTTGTGAAACACCAGGGAGAAATTGTAGCAAGCATTGTTGGTTGCCTCCCATACTCATTCTACCTCTTTCTTTTGCTCTCAGAGACTGTGTGGTTACGTGACATGGGGAACTTATCTGTCCTCCACTGAGGCTTGGGCCCTGTTTGCTTTATGCTAAATATGCCAGAAGCTCCTTAAAATGAAATTGAAGAGTCTTGGTTTACAACTTGAAGATTCAGAGTTAGAAGGTAGAAAGACCTGGGTCCTTGAATGCTTAGAAACACTGACTTCACCAACCTGTGTTACTTGTGAGATCAACTCCTTAACTATTTAAACTTTTCTTAGTTGCATTTTCTGTGTTTTAATCAAAATAGCATAATCATTACAAGCGTTACCAAAAATAGATGTGATTTTGTAATCTAGTCACAGAGATCAAAATAATAAAGTAGGAACTGTTTTAGAGAAAGGGAGAGAGGTGTATTAATGGGACTTTCATCAGACAGTGTGAGTTGGATAAATTGCACTTTTGCATTCCAGGGGGTTTGAGGTACTGGAAGGGATAATCAAGAATCTAAACATTCTGCCAAGCGGGCAACCCAAGAGATGTGCTGACAAATTTTCCATCAGGTTCCTTCACATTTTAAAATTTCATGCTGATCACACTTCTCCTTGTATTTGTTACTGCGAAATCAGTGGCCTCATTTTCCAAACACCCTTAGGACACGTTATAATTTCTATGATTTCCAATCATCTTGCATTAGTTATATTTTAGCCTGTTAACACTCTTGCAGGAGGCTCATTAATTCCACTTGGAGAGGCTGGGAACTGGCAGGGAAGGTGAGCATTAGCATAAGCCAAGGAACTGCTGCTGGGAGCTTCAGGGGGGCAGAGAGAGTGTGAAATGGAAGTTTGGAATTATCGTAGTTATTCTTCACAAGAAACAGGGACAAGGGGACGAAGTTTGGACAGTGGATTACTGCCGTCTCCTGACTGAAATCTCTGCTTCCACTCTTGTCCTCCTGTGATCTAGTCAACACAGCAAATAGATCCTATTAACCAGAGGCAGGTTCCCACCCTCGTATCTTAGTGGCTTCCCACCTCATTCAGCAAAAAAGTAGAATTCCTTACCATGAGCAAAGGCCACACGTGACTGTTCTGTTACTTCCTTGGCCTGGATGCCTATCTCCACTCACTGAGTTCCTGCCCCAGTGACCAACACACAGCGAAAGTCTGGCCTCAGGGCCTTTGCACTGGCCTTGTCTGGAGGTTCTTTTCCCAAATATGTCCTTACCCAGCTCGCTCAACGCTTTTAAAGACTTCACTCACATTCGCCCCAGGAATTTTGCCTCCCCCAAATGGGCACTTTTATCTTCTCTTCATAGTTGTGTTTTTCCCATGACACTTATCACATCTTTAAAAAATTTACCTGAGTAGTTAATTCATTTCATGTGCTTGTTTATTTATATGAACAAAATGTAAGCTATGTGAGGGTAGGGATTTTTATCATTATCCATGGCTCTATTCACTCAAAAACTTAAGTGCTCAATGAATGTCGGCTGAATGAATGAAATGACTTGGAGTCTTAAATCAACGAGCGACCCATGCCTATGCCATAGGATGAAGGTTAGAGTTGAAGTCAAACATTTCAGAGTGTGTTAGAAAATATCTTTTGTTTAAACTTTGGTGTACATGCTGGGTTGAATGAAATTATGACTAATCTCAACCTCATAGATTTCAATTTCTTTAAAAGAATTTATGCACCCCTATGTTCATAGCAGTGCTATTTACAATAGCCACGTGCTGGGAACAGCCTAAGTGCCCATCAGCAGATGAGTGGATTAAAAAACTATGGCTCATTTACTCAATGGAATACTACACAGCAGAAAGAAAGAAGGAGCTCCTACCCTTTGTGACAGCATGGTTGGAACTGGAGAGCATTATGCTAAGTGAAATCAGCCAGTTGGTGAAAGACGAATAGCATATGATCTCACTTGCAAGAGGAATCTAATGAACAAAATAAACTAATGAGCAAAACAGAACCAGAGACTTGGAAACAGGGAACAGACTGACAGCAGCCGGGGAGGGGGGGTGGAAAGAGGAGGAAGGGATTATTCAAAGAACACGTATGAATGACCCAGGGACACGAACAACAGTGTGGGGATTGACTGTGGGAGTGGGGGGTCGGACTGGTCGGAGGTAGGCAAAGGGGGAAAAATTGGGGCAACTGTACTATAATAAACAATAATTTAAAAAACCCTTTCTTTAACCTTCCTTTATATTTTTAAAGTTCAATGGCTAATAATGCTAGTTAGGGTTAAACAATCTCAGCTCTATTTACATTCAGGACAAATAAATCTTTTCTTCTCTTTTTTTGCGGAGTTTGGGAGGGCGGTCTGTCCTGTGCATTTAGAAGGTTTAGCAGCATCCGTGGCCTCTACCCACTAGATGCCAGTAGTGACGCCCTCCCTACAAGGTGACAATCAAACATGTTTACAGTCATCATGAAATGTCCCCCGAATGGCAAAAGTGCTCCTGGTTGAGAAACACTGATGTAATTTTTACATATTCATGTTTGAATACAAGGTTATATTGACATAGCATGTGTAATGGAGTAGAAATCATGGGGATCTCACACTTCCTTTATCAGCCCTATGGGCAAACATCATAATGACTGTTTGCAACATGTTATATTTGTAGATGTTAAGAAAAAGTTTCAGAAGAAATAGAAAATGGACGAGGCTTTGTTCCATGTCCTTTAAACTCAACCCCTATGACTGATGGTGGTGTTTGGAAAGTCTCAGTAAAGGGCCTGGGGAAAATAATAATAATAACTGATAATGTGCATTCCTCCATGATCTACACGGGTAAAAGCAGATTAAAACAAACATTATTTTGCTTCATTAGGAAAATAAAATCACAAAGGGGGAGACAGGCCACCTGGAGTCTCCGTGCAGAAAGACGACAGTTTCTTACTCATTATTTCACGTGAGGTTGGTCTGTGGCATGTGTACAGAGAGACTAGTTAAGGGGGTGGACTGGAGGTGTGCAAGTGAATTTCTGATGCCTCTTTTGAAAAAGGAGAAGATTGATTAATTGATTTTAAACCCCTCCCTGTAGGGACACCTCTTTGTCCCCACCCTGAATTTCACGGGACCTTTTTTTTTTTTGCCCAGGTTTCAGTCAATGGGAGATCCTGGAGTCCCTAACAAGTACTGGCTATAAATCAATTCCTATTTCTTAGATTTAGATGTAGTTCTAACTAAATGTAAATTTCAAGAATCATGTAAGGCACTTAATGGACATGTTTCAAATTGAATGGAGACAATGCAACCTCAGATCTTGGGGAAATGGAGGTATTTGGAATGACTTTTGGGGTGGACACATCAAATGAGAAGCTGAAAGGAAATAGAAGGAGAAAGATGATGAACCAGAACGAACTGATACGTGGTAAAGAATCTCATGATTTAAGTTTTCAGACTGTCTGGAGCAAATTTGTTTTTATACTTAATCATTTTAACAACACTTTCATCTCATCTATGTCATAACTATTCATCTGTGTTACTAAAAGGATCCTAGAGATACCACCTCCGCATCTTTTCTCATTGGAGCAATTCCGAAAGCCCTTGAAGCTCAGCCTCTGAGTTTTACCAACCCCCAAGTTTCAGCTACATTGATTAATCCCCTAAATTCTTGGGTGTCAAAGGCCTGTCACTAAATTGGTCACTAAAGGCACCAAGGAAGCCAAAAAAAGGAAAGAGCGCCCTAAAGGAAAATGGCATTTAATTGGGGACTCGCAGACATCTGTCACTCTTTGTGACAAGCGCAAAAAAAAAAAAAAAAAAAATCCTTCGCACATTTTGTGGTGCACAGGTGGTAGGGACGAACAGCTGAAATTAACCGGTGCTGTGTGTAGGCAGGGCCTTCGGGGGTGGGAAGGATTGAGAGGTTGATTTCGAAGGGTGTGCTTTTTCGATCTGAATATCATTAGAAAAATGTCTGGGGCCAAAATGGTAACCTACATGCCCTCAGGACAACAATGAAGATGTCCACCTTGATGAACCCGGGTATGCAGCCACCTAAAGAACAGGTCTTGCGTAAAGTTGGGAAAAGAAATACTGTGTGGGTCGCGCTGCTAAAAACAAAGCCGAGCTCCACCTCTGGCCTCTAGGTTCCAGCCGGTGAGCTCGCCCCTGGGGGGAGGGCCTGCCCCTGGAGCATTCTGCTTTAATGAGCTTCCCAATCAGCTCGCGAGGGGCAGGCGCGCTCCCTCCCCGGCGGGTCTGCGTCCTCCCCCTGCCCGCGCGCGCAGCACCCCATCCTCCACTTCCCTTCCGTTCCCTCCCTGCCGCGGCGGAATTGAGTCCAAGGCAGGATCAGGTTCCCCGCCTTCCAGTCCGAAAATCCCGCCAAGGGAGCCGCCGCGCAGAGGAAACCCCGAAGTGAAGCCAGGGGAAGAAAGAGACCAGTGAGTCAGTCACCCGCCAGGAGGGAGGGAGCGAGCAGCAGCCCGCACCGCCAGACCCAGCGACTCGGGTACCTGGATCCCGAGCGGCAGCAAACCTCGCCCCTTTCAACAAAGGCAGCGTGAGCGCAGACAGCACGTTTGCAACTCAAAGTAAGTGAAAAGGGGTGCGCCATGCTCCCAGGTGTCTCCAGTCGAATTTCCTGCGCCTCCTGCCACTTTGGGGAGGCACCAGCAGATGATGATGGAAGGAGTGGGATATAGGCGGCCTCGGTGGCTTCCCTGGTGGGGGCTACTTTCAAAACTGATCTGCTCCGGAGGCAAACTGAGGCGTATTTCGGGGGAGGGGGACTCAGGTCGGCATAGGCAGGGTGCCCAGAGGTCAGTGCAAGGCAAGCAGCCTTGTGATCCCATGCGGCACGCATTTCGACAGTGTTCCTGCTACCAGCTGGAGGACATTGCAGGGGCTTTGCTCTTTGTAAAACTGCCCAAGTAGGTGTGTCTGTGGCGGGGTAGGGAAGAGAAAGTAAGGAAGGAACCTGAGCCAGCAGGCCTCCTTTCTCACCTTTTCTCTGGGCGCTCCGGGACTTGCCCGCTGATGACTGACTCTTAGCTGGCATTTCTAGATTGGATGCGGGGGCCGGTTCCTCCCAGTGCCGGCCGATGCTCAGCATCTCTCCCAGAGCATCCAGCATTCCCTGTGCTGCCTACCAGCCCAGGGATGGTTCTACTAAGGGTTAAGTCCAAAGTTTAAAAGACACACCTTCACCTCCTTCTCTCGTTTGATTGCTAATTTGAATAACTGCCCCTGTACTCTGGCACTTTAACTTCTAATTTCACCCACAGAGGGCTAGGTGTACTTATTACTAATTTGTCAGATTCTTAGTTTCTGAGTTGATGTTTCTAATAAGTTCACAAAGTAATTTTAAAGCGAGGAATGTATTTAACTCGCTCACTACCTAACACACCTAACACAAAACTGAACACACGCATACACACACACCCCTACACCTTTGTCCTTAGCACACATACACACTCAAGAACACAGAACCAGGATATCTGCGCTCTATTGTTAACTGGAGCCTGTCTCTGTTAACACTGCTTTGCAAATTTGGGGATGCATCGAAAAACTGGGAGTGGCCTGTTGGGGGAGGGATGGCAATGAGAGAGGAGAATGAACAATGTGGAGGGACATCCAAGTTCCCCTCTTGGAGCACTTTTTATCTTAGTAGGCATTTTGCTTTGGCTGCTTGAGAAAGGCTGTGTGTGTGTGTGTGTGTGTGTGTGTGTGTGTGTGTGTGAGAGAGTGTGAGTGTGCTGGAGGAAAGGGCCTGGGAGGAGATGCAGGAACTACCAAGAAGAGCTGTTGAACATCCTGAAGCAATTTCATGATCCCGGGCAGATGCGGACGGATTCGAGGAAGCAGTGCAGTCCCATAGACCCTTGGTCAACTGGCGGGTGAAGAGATGTGGAAACCCCGCAGGGTAATGGGAGGGTCTCCCAGCTCAGAAAATCAAGCTTGTGTTCCCCATCTCCATTATCCTTCTTTTTAGGTAAACCGTGCATTTTAAAGACCAAGTCATTATTTTTTAAAAAACCAAACTTTTATAGTCCCGTTAAATTCAAAGGAAATCAGAGTGGATGTTATCTCCTTTCTCCCTGGGACATGAGTTGTTTCTCAGTGGTGATATTTGCACTTGTACTCATCCCACTCTCTCGCTGTACTTTAAATTTCTGGAAGGCGATCCTTTCTCTCCTGCCGTTCCAGGCCTCCTTTAGGACATTTTTCTCCTCATGTAGTGAAAGCCCCCCGTAAGCACTGCCCACCTGAAGCCATATATGTCTGGCTAGGCGCTGCAATCCAGCTGTTCCCATGTGGACACGATTGCATTGTGTTTCCCAAACTAGAGCTGGGAGAGGCATGAAACTCCTGTAAATGTATAGCTTTGTACGACCTGTCTTTTAAGTGAGGTATTGGAAAAAGAATGCTATATATGTAAGAGTGTATACAGTACAGCATGTATTATACACTAATGCATAATTCTGTGGTTTTGTAGACCCCTTTCCATGGTATTTGGCGTGACATGTTGACTAATTTATTGAAAGTTTCCATGTACCTTATTTGGTCTTTATAAATCACAGTATGTTCCAGTCCTCACATTTTTTATGGGCATTTTTGTTTTACTCCAGTAAAGCCAACGGCCTGGTTTGCATTTTCACAAAACCTTATTATTAGCAATAACCTGAAAGAAATAAGGTCTCCAAATAGTTTGTTTTTATCAATAAAATCAATCTTAGATAGTTTGTTTTTATCAATAAAATCATTCTTAGACATTAACTACGGCCTGGTTTGCATTTTCACAAAACCTTATTATTAGCAATAACCTGAAAGAAATAAGGTCTCCAAATAGTTTGTTTTTATCAATAAAATCAATCTTAGACATTAACTATTTTAAGTTTCAATGTTTTTCTTCCTTTGGAGATAATGCTTGCTTTCTCATTTAAAGGACATTCTCACATGCTTTCTGATCATATTCCTATTTGCCGTATGGCAGTTTTGTTACCATTCAAAAATTTTCTGCCCTGGCTGGGTTGCTCCATTGATTGGAGCGTCCTGTACACCAAAGACTGTGGGTTTGATTCCTGGTCAGGGCACACACCTAGGTTGCTGATTTAATCCCTGGTCAGGGTGTGTACAGGTGGCAACCGATCAATGCTTTCCTCTCACATCCATGTTTCTCTCTCTCTTTCACTCTCTCTCTCTTTTCCTTCCTCCCTCCTTTCCTCTCTCTTTAAAATCAGTTAAAAATATCCTCAGGAGAGGATTTAACAAAGTAATTTTTTTTCCTAAGGAGACTGAGTTTCATTGGCTAATTCAAAATGGTGTATGTAGTCAGCCAGCCATAGATTGAGGGCCAGAAGTCAGAATTCAGAATACGAATTCCAGTTTTCCCAACACTTATGCACCGTGATAAGGAGAGTTGTTACTGACTTCTCTCCCGAAGGTAATGGCCACACTGAGACCACCCAGGGTGACCAGTGAGCAAACGTGGCTCACACCTGTGGGCCCTCAGCCCACTGTAAGGCGTGGTTCACTTTGGAGTGTGGGCGGAGTCAGGGCTGCCCACCTGCCCTTGTTCCGCTGCCCAGATGCTGAGTCTCCTCTGGCTGCTATTCTAATGAATAAGCGGGAGAACTTTGCCTCCTCTGGCACAAGGCCATGATATCGCCCTGGAGTAAAATAATATTCATATTTGGACCTTCCCTTTATGAGCCGGGCTTGCTTTTTACCATCCAGAGTCAATTGGCTTGACTGCATTTTGGGCCATGGCCTCCTTTTGGAAAGTTGTTCTCCAGTTCTGATGTTTTCGGCCAGTTCTAGTTTCCATCCACGGGGCCATTTTTTCCCATGCATTTCATGCCCAGCTTCTACGTGGCATAGTTTTCCTGGTGTCATAGGATCTTTCTAGATTGTCAAAATATAAGAAGCCTTTTGTTTCTGCTCATTTTAGCACTCGGTGAAAAAAACCAAACATCGTTTTAAAACACACAGAGAGCGCATCTTCCAACCTTCTGTTCTCATTTCTTCTAGGTCTTCTGCTAACCTGGTCCCCCTCCTCTGGCTCTCATTTCCTTCCTTCTGATCCAGTTGCCATCACTTCCCATCCAACAAGCCCCATGATGACTTGCCTGGTTGCTTTCCCCTCTCTGTGATGGCATATCTCCATGTACATACACATGTATCAGGGGAATATGTTGGAATATGTTGGAATACATGGAAGGTTGAACCTGGCTTGCTAGATCGAAGTCAAGGTTGAACTTGACTCCACTCCATTTATTACTTTTTTTCACTCAGGCCCTGGCTAAGATCATCTTCCACTTTCATCACTACATCAAATGTTGCCTTTCTTCTCCTCTTTGCTTCTCAACTCCAGTGAAGGTGCGGGGCCAGGATGACTCACCTACATCACACTCTCCCAGGTCCTGCCTCAGCCGGACAATGTTTTGTGCTACAATGACAAGTCAATTCAATAATAAACACTATTCATTAGATAGGTGCAGGATGCCTTCCCTTGTGCTGGACAATGTAGTACATTTAAGAACCATTTAATTCCTAATTTTTTTTCTTTTCTCTAGAGCTCACAGTTTTATAATTCCTAATATGTTGTTGTGTTTGGTAAATGGTGCTAACTAACTCGTGAAATCTTTTATTGGAAATCTATTTCAAAGACATCTCAAACAAAGAAAACCCACTACATCCCCACCCATCTGAAGGAAATACTTCAAGTCACATTCGTTTTATTGAACCAGTGGCTTTGCATTTTCTTCCTTTCCTTTCTCACGCAGCCCATGGGCTGCTAACAGAGCCTTCTTAACCTCCTTGATTTATTATGATCTTAATTTTTTCCAGCTTCTTCAGTCACTCCTCTCATATTTTGCCCCCCCCAATTTCCAAATGTGGACATTTATTTTTGTGTTCTCCCCCTCTCTTCCCTTCCACTTCTTCCCCACTGTCTCTCCAAATGCTTCATTGCCAATCAGGACCCATCTTTGAGTTTCTTCTCCAATTTTCATTGAGAAAACTCTCCACTCTCTCCATTCTCTGTTGAGTTTTGCTCTCACATTTTTTATTGTTTTTTGGATGAATACCAAAGGGAATGATTTGAGCACAATCCTGTTCGGGGAAGGAGACTGAAGTAAAGGACCGCTTATTATTTTATTTGTATCCCTAACAGACACCTGCACACATTGACTGCCCTGTAACCTCGTTGGGTTGTGTGACGGGGCATTGGAAGGCAAATTGGTGTCCCTTTAATCAACTCGCAGTCTAGCGATGTACACGTGAACACTAAGATTAAAACACAAATTGAGACAAGTTAGAGTAAAATATGTATGCACCAGATTTTTGTCCTTGGCAGTTCCAGTGACAAAGAGATAAAAATAAACCTTTTTTTTTTTTCAATGAGAAAAAAGGAAAGTAACTCCTAAGTGGCTACATGGAGAAGGTGATAATATTTATTTCAAAAGCATCATTGTCTTTTTGTTGCTTTCACGGCATTTATTATGGAAGAGCAATTGAACTCTCCATTCCTTTGTGCTTTCCTTTCACGTTTGCCAAATAATAGAGCAGAGTAACAATTCTCGAAAGTGACATCTCAAGAAATCAGCCTGTTTGTTTAGAATACACATAATTTTAAAGGCATGGCACCTCTCCCTAGATGTTCTTCTCAGGAAAATTTATACCAGATGTAAGATGACTGTTCTGCAGCGAAACTATAGACATGGAGGCAAAGAATGTAAATCTTCCAACTTCAGCCGTGGAACACCAATGAAACTGTAAATGAACCAGAGACACAGCCGGGAAGGTTTCCCAGCAAATTCCCCCTGTAGGGGGAGCTCTCATTCTCCCTGCCTCTTTTCTTTCCGCCCTCTCCCCAGCCCTCCCAGTGACTTCAACCCCTGCGATCCTGGCAGAGTTGACATTGGAAGTGCACACCTTTCACTCACCATTACCACTGGCTCCGCCCTACCCACACCAGACACCCCTGCACTGGCTCCGCCCCACCCACGCCATGCACCCCTTGAAGGCGGGGACTCTGTCTCTTATTCATCTCAAGAACCTTAGAAAATCCAGCCTAGGACCCTTGAAATGCCCCCGCCCAATGTCTGGCATTTGAGTGAAAAACATAAGTAAATGACTCTGAATACCATTCTTTCTGCCCCTCCTGCTCCACAGGCCTTGACTGTCTGTCCTCAATACCTAATCCCCCTAGACATCACCTGGTGCCTGTTTCCTGTTTACACGTGAGCACCCCCATCTGAGTCCTCACACTTCTAGAAGAAGCCTCTCCAGCTCCTCTTTCTTCATCTCCTTCATTTAGAAGCCCATGCATACCTGCCAGTCCTCTGGAGTGTCTAATCACATCCCACCTCCTTCACCTTAAGGCTGCAAACCTTGTTTGGCTCCGGCTTACGCTGCCTCTGCTGAACCCTGAAATTCCAAGCTGACAAGATTGATCACTGGAAGCATGCTCATGGTAGCTCCAATGTGGCCAGAAAACATTTGCTTTTCACGTTTTCTCATTACTTTGTCGTGTCAATTCTACTTAGGTTGAGCAAGATTTTTTCATTGATAGGGACACATAAGCTTAGAGAGGTTAAGGTGAGCCCATTAAATGCCATTTAAACAAAGGTCTTACAATTCTTAGTTTGGGTATTTTTTTCTTCTCTGTAATATAATGCCATCTCTTTTTTTGCCAATTAATTTTTTTGGTTCCAGTTGCTTTAAGCAGAGATGCTAAACTCCAATGTATGTTGAGGAAGAACCCAAATAACTAGGGTGGTGGTTGCCTGTCTTCAGTGTTTATCAGAACAACCAGGGCCATGTTGAAGCATCCAGACTGATGCCTAGGGCCCATCCCCCAGAGATTCTGATTTGAAAGGTGGAATCAAGGAACTTGGACACATGACATCAGAATGCAGGTGACACATTAGAAACTTTAGCCCTGAGACCGCAATATCTGAGCTTCAGGGTCCAAGAAATTAAAGTACAAACCACAGCTACACTACTTCCTAGCTGTGTGACTGTTTCTGGTCTTTCTTCAAGTTTCTTATCTCTCAAGTGAGGTCACTAGTACTTACCTTCAGGGGTGGACATGAGCCTTAATTTGGAAAATGAATGTGAAATATGGACTGTGGAGTCTAATCGGTAGGGCAGGTTTGATGAACATGATGAATATGCTGATTATGGGGACCCAGCACCTAAAGGAAGCCCACCTTGCTCTGCTTCCCTCCCCCACTGCCTTTGTTTCTCAAGCCCCATTGGTTCCCTAACAGACTGAGGGTCCAGGTTTGGATGCAGGAACCTGCCTTTATTTCACTGTAGTTCTGTTGTTTGGTGTGGGATGCAGAGTATAGCACTGAATCTTCTGGAACCTCAGGTGGTCCACTATGAGATGACGGTGATGCTGATGGTATTTCCTGCTTTGCCTGCCTCACAGGTTGGTGGTAAAGGTAAATTGTGACAATGCACTGTTTATAAACCATAACCTGTTAACCCTAAACGTGGCTATTATTAATAAAGTCGTTGGGGCCAGTTCTTCTTTCTCTTTCCCCAATTCTGCTGCTTGTCATTGTCATTTTCTCAGGACACCCAGAGATTGTCGGAAATACTGGAAGGTAAGTTTGAGTAGGAGGAAAGAATTGGGGCAGGGGTGAAGAAAAGGAAATCTGGGTCATGGTGAAAAAACAAGTGAGTAGACAATCCTAAAAATGATCTTTTGCTGAATAGACTATGTTATTGTTCTTCCTAAGAGTTACAAAGATACATACCACATTTTTCAGTTGGTTCTTTTCACTAAATTCAGGCCTTCACAGTTGATTAGTAGCACTTTATTTACACTATGAGCTGTGATTCTCACACTTTCATGTGCCTCTAAGTCACCTGGCGGTCCGGATTCTGATTCAGTAGGTCTCCTGTGGACTTCTAAGAGTCTGCATTTCTAATAAGCTCCTTGGTGACAGTGCCGCTGGCCTGGGGACCTCCCTTGGAGTAGCCAAGACTAACAGACCTAAGAGAATGGGAGAGAGATCAGAACTCTCTACTTATAAAATCCATTGCTTAGTAGAAACAATGAAGGTCATGGACAAGAACACTTCCTGCCATTAGCAAAAGCTGCTTATGCCTGTGTCTTTGTGTCTGAATCATATTCCCAATGGTTGATTCTTAGAAAGGAAATTTGCAGTCACCATCTGAATTGCTGTTTGCTCATTTGAAGCCTCTCCAGAGTAAAAGGCCCCTTCCTTGCTGGACATTGCATCCTGTACAAAATGTTCAATCTAAGAAAATGTCCCTCAGTTCAAATAGCCCACAATGCTTACCTATACTTTTGGTTTACAAGATTACTACATAATAAATACTATCATGTTTTATTGGTCCAGTCAACAATTGTGTTGTGGCTGTGTTGCCAATAATCAACCAAATGCCAAGGGCCTTTTGGTGTGGACCAAAGGTCTCAGTGGATATTTGGACAGGACCAAATGTCCACTAATTGGCCCTCGTGAAGTGTGGTCTCAGGCTTCCTTACTGGTACTTCCGCCAGAGCCCTTGCCTGGAGAGAGTGTAACTATAAGTGATCCAAATGCTGCCTTCTTAATTTGCCCTAAAAGCTAGTGAGAAATGTTTAGGAAACTCCATTCTTAATATGAAAGAGATACAATGCAGTGTGTTTTCTTTGTGTTCGGGTATCCTCTTCTTTAGGTTTTGAACATCTATTACTCCCTTTGATTGTCCCCTTCCAGACTCTAATGAAGCAGAGCAAGCATCATCTATCCATGTGACTTCTTGGGGGACATTGGGCTGCTGGATGAGGAGCCGGAGTTTTTCGCCTCAGACTCTAGATTTAATCATGAAGGGACATATATCTTGGTAGCAAGCTTAGGTAATAGACAATCTTTACTCTGGTGAAAACAACGGGAGATGAAACAAAACTTTAACACAATGTTTTCACAATGGCCTTCCTAATTGGCTGGTAATAAG
Organism: Artibeus jamaicensis; assembly: GCF_021234435.1. Lineage (NCBI taxonomy): Eukaryota > Metazoa > Chordata > Mammalia > Chiroptera > Phyllostomidae > Artibeus > Artibeus jamaicensis. The sequence goes on from NW_026522040.1 coordinate 431,528, forward strand.
GCCTTTTCCAGACTTAGCTATGTGGCTCTCACTCCCAACATCAGAGAAGCATCTCGGAGGTTTAAGCATGGAGTGGTCTTGAATTCTGAGTGGGCGGCTGTCAGCCAGCTAGATGGGATCCCTGTTAAGCTAAGAAGTCGGATCTTTGGCTTAAAATAAAAGAATACCTTGCATCTTTGGAGACTCTTACTCAAGGATCCATTTAGTCCTCCAAAAAATACTTTCTTTCAAAAAAAAGTTGCCTGCTGTGTGCACTATATTTCTTTAGACATAGTCCAAAGGGTTCCAATGAAAAAGCCTGAAGCCACTATAGGAAGGAGAGCGGATAGCTTATTAAAATTTTTTTGTAGGTACTTCAATTTTGAAACAGTAAAATAAAGCCTCTTTCCCCCCACATTCTATTCTTGGTTATAATATACATTTAACTATTCCATTCAATGTCTCTAGCAATATGCAGGAATGTTAACTGTAGCTCCTTGCCCGTCAGACTTGTGAGAGGTTAATCGTAGTCATGTAAAAATAATGGATGGATTTTTCATGATTATGTTCGTTGTTAAGAAAACACAAATATGAGCACATGATTTTGTCTAATTCTAAAAAAAAATGCGTTCATGGTGCCAGGTATTCAGTTTCTTACAAAAATTATAAAGAAAGGAAAAAGTCCTCATCCTGCTCAAAATAGACACCGCTATTAGCATTTTGATAGACTTTTACAGTTTTTCTGAAGCAGCTTTCAAAAATAGTCATTTCAGTGATTGTGTCCTACTTTTCCAGTCGACACGATAGCACATGCGTGCTGCATTTTTAATAGCTGCACATGTGTTGACATGTACACAGTTTTCTAATAAAGGGGCCGCTCAAGAGGAAAGTCAATTTATTTTGCTTGACATGGCTACATTTTAGTATTTTTAAAAAATCTTCATAAGTTCATATTTTGGACTCATAAAAAATGTTGTAAATTAAAAAATGCAAGCAAACTTAATTCCATGAATCAAGCAAACAAAAAAAAAAACACACCCCTTTGTCTCAGCAAAGGACATGCTGTTTAGATGGGAACAGATAATCCTGGAGAGCTTTGCGTGTGCCAACTGGAGGTCAAGCTGAGTAAACACTGTCTTTCATTCTTAGTCTTGAGGACCCTCCCAGATACATGTCAGGGGGTAGAAGTCTCCCCAGGGTAGCCACAGCTGCCTGAACCCACCAAGGTCCAACCTGACCCCATGAGCAGGCCCCACGAGACCGGAGACCCTCTGAGTGGCTCTGGGCTCAGAGGAGTGGGCCTAATGCAAGACAGATGGGCACGCTGTGGGAGCAGCGGACCTCTTTGATTCATGTCCCTCCAAAGCTTGGAACCCTTTGGGTTGTTATTTATTTGCTGTATTATCTGGAATGACTAGTGTACTGATTGGCTCTAGTTGAAAGTGAGCCCGAGCAAATCTGGGTTTGTCAGCTGCATTCCTGTTCTCAGAGGAGGGATGACTAAAGTTAACTGCTGGTATCATCTACGCCATGTTGGAACTCCCACCGACTTGAGCCTGAGTGGTTTGGAGCCTTGTTGTTCTATTAAACTGCCCCAGTTTTCCCCTGTTGCTCCCTGCCCTGCCTCCCACACCCCCTTCTCCCAGAGCAGTGAATCCCCACTCTAGTCCACATCCACGGGTCATTTATGTGTGTAGGTTGAGTAGACCCTTCCCCTTCTTTAATAGCTGTCTTAGGCTGATGATTAGGGATCACCGACTTTGACCTCTGATATGCGATATCGGGGGATCTGAAGATGCACTTCAAGTTTGTCATCAAGGAATTTGGCTCTGAGAAAGAGATCCAAAGCAATTCTATAGGAATAAGTGAGCAGAGGTGGATTTCTCGCAATTTCTCTCTAACTAGACCCAATTTCCGAAAAGCAAGCCAAGTGTGGGTTTCTACCATCTCACCCAGCGCTGTTCTCTTGCAGGAGGTTAAAATGAGAGTGGTCAGCTTCAAAGGCTGCAGAAACCGAAGATGAAAGAAGTTGAAGAACACTCAAACTGAGACCTTAGGGAGAACCTCCAAAAGTCTGATAGGAGCCCTATGCTTGGGGAGCAGAAGTTCAGACCTTGCAGGGAATTGTCTTAAACAGGGTTGAGGTGCCTTCACTGCAGATGAACTTAGGGTCCTTGGGGCCTCTGGGGTTTGCTAGGAGATGTCTCTGGGGTGGACTTGTCTTGTTTGCTTCCCAGAGCTGGGCTCTGGATGCCTCAGTGCAGCCCTGGCTTCTTGTTCTCCTCAGAGGAAGCCTTTGAAGACGAAACAGTATCAGTTGTTCCCGGGAAGAGTTCCTGCCTCAACACAGGAACTCTGCCTATAACGCATCATTTCCTTTCATGTCTTCCCCACTTCAGGGGTGGGCAGTTATGAAAGGGCGTCCGGGAGGCGACTGAGAGACTCTTTTTCAAGGGCTGGATCATGACAAGCATCTCTCTTGGCTCCACAAATGCCAGTGAGCTTCCTGGGTTGGTCTTCTACTATGACATCTGTCTACCAGCTGCAAAGATAGCATCTTGTTTAAATCGGAAAACGTTTAAGGTTGGGCATGTGTACTAAAAAGTTCAACTATATTTTGAAGGACTAATATTTTGCCCTTCTTCCCATCTCATGTTGACTCCTTCCTTATCTGATGTCCAAGTCCATACCAAGGTATAGCCAGGTTTATCATCCATTGAAACCTGAGCAAAAATAGCAAGTACAGGACAGGGGAAGGTGTGACCACTCTTCTTAAGGCGATTTAATGTTTCTTTGGTGAGTAAGATTAGCCGAAGTATTAGAAGCTATCTCCATTTAGTGGACTTTAGGCAAAATCACACTTTGTTCCTTGAGAATGTTCTTATATTTGTATCTATTAGGACTTACAATGCTGTAATGAGACTGGAGTGCTCTTTAGACCTGCAGAAAGGCCAAGGACATCCGAACTGGAATTGGTGAGAAATATGACAGTGAAGTGTAGACAGATTAGTATGGTGTTAAGGAGTCAGTAACACAAGTCTCCCAGGGGGTGGAAGTGGAGAAACTATGGGATAGTGGCTCATCAGGTAGGTTTGACTTTGACTGAAATGAGGATGAGGAAACACGCAATGAAGGAGCACCATGTACACACACCTGAGGGCCATTAAGGTACATACTAGAAAGTATAAAACACGGAATATTGGAAGCAAATCTGTAGGTACAATAAACCCTTCAAGATGGCCTCAAACAAACATTACTCCCAGTGGCGGTCTCCCAGTGAAGATACTAAAGTTGTTAAATCACCTTGGATCATTGGCCCTTTGTATATAAGGGAAGTTGCTATACTAATTCTGAGTTTCAGCGGCCATGGATCTCCTTGTTCCTACTAGACGGCTAGGTCGTTGATTCTAGTTCTTTCACTTCATCCCCTCCCAAGTTGCAACTGGCACATAATAGGCGCTCAATTCATGCTTTTTGTTGCATAGAAATGGGATAACTTTTTACCTAGTTTCTACTCTTTCCCTTATCACTGCCCCCCCCCCAGCCCTCCCTCCACCCACTTCTGGGAAGATTTCATATTAACTGGTTGCCGAAGCCAAACTCTGTGACATGAATGAGTATTTTCTTTGGCATCTTCATGTTTTCTTTGCTGCTCTGTCCTTCATACTCAGGATATTTCCCTGATCGATGTTCAGATACCCAGACTCCTGCCTGCTGCCATTTACTGTGTGACAACATCTTATATGCAGGCTTCCTGGTGGCCACTGGCATTGTTAGCTTCCCTTGACGTACCCTGGGGACACATGGCAATAAGTCAAAATTCAGGACCCCCCAGCATCCTTGAGGTTCTGAAGTTCTCGGGAACGTCCAAGGCCAGGGAGGAGCCTCCATCTCTTATCAGGACTGCTTCCAGAAGCTGAAGACTTGGCCTTCTGTTCTCATTAGTTCCTCTCCTTTTTCTTTTCTGAAACCATTTATGAGCTTTAATAATAATATCTAACACTTACTGAGTGCTTTCTAAAAATGATGGGTTAAATGCTCCCTAGAACCCCATGGGATAAAGACTGTTTTCATCCTTAGTGTAAAAATGAGGCATTGGGGTCTCAGAATGGTGAAGTAACTTGTCTAGGATGGCACGCTAGTGAGAGAACTGGTATTGTAGTTCTGATGTGTCAAACCACAAAGCTCTTAAACATCACACTCTCCTGCCTCCATTTCCCTGTTCCAGGGCAAGGGCCCAGGGAGTATCTGAAGATATTTTGGTTCCAAATCCCCTTCTTGCCCCAGCCAGTGTTCAGGAATACACTCTCTCTTGCACAAAGAATCCCATCATTAGGCTTCTTTGATTGCATACTATTGTATGTTGTTTCATTCTCCATTGTTCTCTCAAGCATCAGTTGGCTTGGCCCGGTCATTCAGTGGGCCAGTGCTGAAGAAGGGGCAGGGCGGGGGGAACAGGCAGGAGGGTGTCTGGGAGATGCTCTGTCTGTTCGTCCAGCCTGGTATCACCTGACTGGTTTGTTGGAGTCAGAGGGCTGTGTTCCAGCCCTGGGGGGCAGCCACAATGCCGTGTTTGTTTGCGTATGAAAGTCTTTGGCTTTGATTAGCAGCTAACTCCAGTGCAGCTGAACATACAATAGGGAGCAAAGGATGGGAAAAAAGTCTTGCTGCAGTTTCCCATTGGAAAGCTTTCGCTGAGGAGTTTGGGCAACCAGCCGTGGGGCACAGGTGGGAGAGGCTGGGAAAGGATAGGTGACGGACCCTCCATGCCCCATGGCCTGTCATGCGTGATGAAGTCACTCCTCTATGTGAAGTGACTTCTGTTCCACTAGATGTCTTTTATGATTAAGGTTTAAGACTGATACTGATGTGGTTTGATGAGGGGCAATGGCTGGAAGGCTGAAGAGCATGAAGGAGCACCGTAATGAGAAGATCCAGGGCTGATACAGTGAAAAGGATGTGTCTCTCTTAAAGGGCTAGTCACACAGCGAAAAACACCTCATTACTTTGGGTGCATGAAAGAGGTAGAAATTATGGTGACAATAATTCTATCAATTATAAAAAAGAGGGAAGTAGGAAGTTTTTAGTTCATAACTGGTGACGTTAGTGATTTCATAACACAGACAAGCTGATCATGGCATTTTCTTTCTTCTCATCAAATTAAATCAATCTGTTATAAGCACCCCCATCCTCTGGTAGCTGACTAGCAGGATGTTTGCCTGATGTAAAGACCTCTCAAGGAGCACTTAGTTTTTTGAGAGTTTTTGTCTGAGATAAAAAATAAAAAACCACCACCATTGTCTTAGGCAGTGGGTACCTGATGTGGGTGTTCATAAGGGGAACAGAGCACATTTTTAGTTAGAAAACCATATAATGTAGTAGATGATTAATTGGTAAATGAGGGGTTCCAACAAGTTCTAGAAGAAGGCATCCTGGTCCAAGTGGAAACATATACTGCGTAAAGGGCTAGGATTTTCAAAGACGGAGTGGTTTTGTGTACGGCCGGAAGGCAGGGGGAAAGCGCCCCAGGTGAGGGGTGGAGAAAGGGGAAAGGCCAAAAAGGTGGTGGAAATCAAGATGCTGGGGGTCAGAGAGCAGATGGGCCCCATTTGTGCAGAGCATGAGTGAAAGTTAGGAGTAGAAAAGAGTGTTGGGTAATAATAGCAAGACCTTTGAAGGGTAAGCTACTCTGCTTAAATTGTATCACTTTAGTGTGGAATCATTGAAAGCTCTCCACAGCAAGGAAGGAAAGAAAAAATTGATAGATTACAGGAAAAATTTTTTAAAGATTTTATTTATTTATTTTTAGAGAGGGGGAAGGGAAGGAAAGAGAGGGAGAGAAACATCAATGTGTGGTTGCCTCTCCTGGGGCCCCCACTGGGGACTTGGCCCACAACCCAGGCATGTGCCCTGACTGGGAATCAAACTGGCAACCCTTTTGTTTGCAGACCGTGCTCAATCCACTGAGCTACACTAGCAGGAGGAAAAATTGTTTTTTAGAAAAGTAACAGATTAGGAGAGACTTCATTAGGTTTTAACAAGTAATCCCTCTTCAACCAACCCCTTGATCTTTACAAATTCTAGAAACCTTGTCCGTGCTTCAGTGCTTTGCTTAAATACCATCTCCTTCATAGAAATTGCCTTTATTCTCCTAGTTAAAATGAATACTTACCACTTTTACTGTTTCAAAATTTTCTGTTTTTGCTTTCATAAATTTCTGTTCATTCATTCATTCATTCAAAGATACACCATGAACCCATATGCTGGGCTCTATGTGAAGTGCTAGGAATATAGGGATGAGGACTGTCTTCAACGCTCACAGTGTGGTTGAGGGGGCAGGCGCATAAATAGCTAGTCCGTATAAAGTCCACACAAGGATCTAGATAGCACTTTGGAAAACCCTTAGGAGTGATAGCTTATTTAGCTCAGCGTGCATTCAGGGCAGGCTTCCAGGAGGAAGTGACGTGTTTAAGGGCAGAAGAAGAAAAGGAAGAAAGTGGGATCTCTGGGTAGAGTCAGTGCTGCAAGTCCTGATTTTCTTCTCATAAAACAATTACTTTAAATGACTTTATCTTTCCTACTTAACTATGGGGTTCTTAGCCTGATAGTTTGCACAGGAAAGAAGGAAGGAAGGAAGGAAGGAAGGAAGGAAGGAAGGAAGGAAGGAAGGAAGGAAGGAAGGAAGGAAGGAAGGAAGGAAGGAGGGAGGGAGGGAGGGAGGGAGGGAGGGAGGGAGGGAGGGAAGGAGGGAGGGAAGAAAGAGAAAGAAAGGAAGGAAGAAGGAAGAAGGAAGGAAGGAAGGAAGGAAGGAAGGAAAGGAAGGAAGGAAGGAAAGAAAGAAAGAAAGAAAGAAAGAAAGAAAGAAAGAAAGAAAGAAAGAAAGAAAGAAAGAAAGAAAGAAAAAAGGGAAGAAAAAGAAAAAAGAAAGATTAATTTTAAATGCCTAGGTGGAAGGACGTACTTAGGAAGAATCCTTTCTGGAGACACTATGAAGGAAAATAAAAGCTATTTGAAGTCTAGACATTAGGGTGGAAGCTGGGTACATGGGGGGGGAGTGAGAAATGAGATGCTGAAGCCAGTGAGTTGGGAGCCTACTAGTGCCACTGATAGAAGAAACTTGGAGAAAGAGCTGATTTGGGGGAGAGGTGAGTGCCCTGAGTCCGAAGGGATTGTGGAGAGACAGGATCACCCTCAGAAATGAGCACGGGTGAACCCAGATTCTTGGGTGTGTCTGACTGTGTAGGCAAAGTCCATGCCTGGGCTGGGGGGCATGTTCATGAAGACAGCCTCATTAGTAGCATTTGGATGGTGGTGGCTAGGCTTCCATGGAAACTCTCGTTCTCTGCTCATTACTCTACCTTCCTCCCCAGGAGATCTTGCAACATACTTGGCTAGAATGAGGTAAGACCATGTGAGCAGTTTTATTTTCTGGGAATATGTTTTATTCCTTTGCTTCTTACTTTAAAGATTCCTTGGAGGCGCCAGCTTTCAAGAAAACTCTACATCTGAGTCTGAGCATTTCACAAGCGAGTGGAACAGTTGAGGCCACATTTTCCAAATGAGATCAGTGGGCTGCCCGCGAGAACCTTCTGTAATTTGAGTGACTGCATTTTTTAAAAGATTTTATTTAATTTTTAGAGTGAGAGGAAGAGAGGGAGAGAAACGTTGATGTGTGAGGGAAACATAAACCAGCCACCTCTTGCATATCCCCAACTGGAGACCAGTTGCCTGCAAACCAGGCATGTGCCATGACCAGGAATGAAACCAGTGACCTTTGGGTTTGCAGGCCTGTGCTCAGTCCACTGAGCCACACCTGCCAGGGCTTGAGCAACTGCATTTTGGGTGCCCACTGATTGTCTACACTGAGATGCCTGCTTATTCTTTGAAAGGGCTCATTTTTCTTTGCTCAAATGAATGAACTGCCCGTGGTGTATGTGTCTATTCGTCACTTCTGCAACCAGTGGAAAGTACAGTTCCTCATGGAGGTCAACAGCAGAGCAACAGTGAAAGCCGGGTTGGTAACGCTTAGCTAATATTGATGAAAATATGTGGGGAGAAACAAGTGCTGGGCCCTCAAAGCGAGAGCGTCTCTGAGGTACTTTGTTGAAAAGGCCCCTGTCCTGGGGCCTTAGGTGGTTGGCTTCTTCTTGCTGACCCCAGGAGTCCCCTGCTTGTCACTACCTGGGTGCTGGATCCCACAGGCTCTCTCTTCCCTTTTGGCATTTTTTTAAAATATTTTATTTATTTATCTTTAGAGAGGAAGGGAAGGAGAGAAGGAGAGAAATATCAATGTATGGTTGCCTCTCATGAGTCCCCTGCTGGGAACTGGCCTGCAACCTAGGCATGTGCCCTGACTGGGAATCGAACCGCCAACGTGTGGTTCGCAGGCCCGCACTCAATCCACTGAGCTACACCAGCCAGGGCCCTTTTGGCATTTTTTAAAAAATCCAGCTCTAGGAACCCCCCAGCACAGAGAGGGCAGAGTTGATGGAAATGGATCACTTTTATTCTTCCTTAAAAATTATTTTCGCAGCTTTGCTAAAAGGCAAGAAAGCTTAGGAAGTCCAGCTGGTTTAGTTTCTAATCCCCAATTCCATAGTGACTCAGGTATGTCCTGGGGACACAGATCAGACAGCATAATTTCAAAGAAAGACTTTTAACCCAGACTATATTGTATTTACCGTTGTTAATCTGTGGCCTGAAGGGTGAAGTCTTGTGATTTTGGGCAGGTTTTTCCTTTGGCCAAGCAGTAATCTTCAGCCAGGCTGAGCTGGTGATAATACAAGTGAGACTCTTGTGTGTGGATGACCCACTTGATATGAAAAAAAAATCATAGTCTGCACTTTTCTAGAATAAGCTCACAACTAACATCCATGTAGTAATTTTACTACTTGCACATTGCTTTTGCGTGCCTTATTTTATCCTCAGAGTAATCATATGAGATCAGTTTAATATTGTAGCCCTTTATACAGATGTGGAATGACAATTCTCTGAGAATGGAGACTTGTCCAAGGTTTCTCTGAGGTGAAAGGATGATAATGGCCTTGTCCACCTCATGGAAATATCTGGGAGTATTCACAGTCTGCGGAAGTATCTGGTAAAAACTTCAAAGAAAATTTGGTATTCTGTTTTTCCTGTGTATAGATTCTCTGGCTTAAAATGTGAGCGCTTTCTTCTGAATCTCAAAGGGTTGTTATCTAAAAGTTCCTCTTCCCCCACCTGTGAGACCAGAGCCTTTGGTGAAGGGTTAGGGACGGTAATCTGCAATCAGACCACCGGACTGTTTTTATGTGCAGTAATGTTTGAGAACCTCTGTGTGTGTGCACGCGTGTGTGCAAAACATATTCGGCATGGATCTAGGGTCTATTTGGATGCTAGTCGTCTTCCAAAAATTATTGAAGAAAGTGATTCTAGGTTCTAGAACAGACTCTTAAGACTGGCTGACTTTATGGTTTAATTAAATCACTCGAGTTTCTCAGGCTTCCTTGATTGTAAAACAAGGGGCCCAGACCGAAAGATCTCTAAGATCCTGTGAGGCACTGTGATTCAGTGTTTATGACCTTGGCAGGTGATGGTCTCCTGATTCCTCCCCTCTCCAATGGCATACCTTTCTGATTGTGTTGAAGTCGGTGGTTCTCAAAATGCGATTCCTGACTCTGTAGCATCGGCTTCACCTGGTTGCTCCTTAGAGAGGCAAATTCTCAGGTACCAACTTGTTCCTACAAAATTGGAAGAGAGATTCTCCAGGTAAATTCCATTAATGATAACATTTGTGAACCACTGGTTTAAGCATTTCTGATCTTGGCTAATAAATGCAAATATGTAAGTATACAATTCCAACTTTATTTCATAGATGTACGCTATGACTAAAAATCCACTGTTTCTCAGGGAAGGACATTTTATTTTATTTATTTTTTAAAAGATTTTATTTATTTATCTTTAGAGGGGAAGGGAAGGAGAGAGGGAGAGAAACATCAATGTATGGTTGCCTTTTGTGCGTTCCTTGCTGGGAACTGGCAACCCAGGCATGTGCCCTGACTGGGAATCGAACCGCATTTGTCTGGTTTGCAGGCCTGCGCTCAATCCACTGAGCTACACCAGCCAGGGCAGGGAAGGACATTTTAAAAAGTACAATCTCTTTGTTTTTAATACAAAACTTCCAAGGGTAAGAACCCAATTTTTCATACTTCTGAAGTAGCCTGACAACATAAAGATATTTAAAGACCATATGAAAGTTGGTCGAAGAAATAAAATTTTCAATTACAGGCAGTTTTTGCTTTGCCTAGTTCCAAAATGAATGGATTTTGGTTACCACAGTTTAGTTCATTGACAGCAGTTCCCCCAACAACATGGTGTACATTTTAATGTGTGTGTATTTAATTTTTAAAATTTCTTCAATTTTAGTTTACATTTAATATTATTTTATATTAGTTTCAGGTGTCCAGCATAGTGATTAGATAATCATATACTTTACGAACTGTTCCCCCCAATATTTCAAGTACCCACCTGACACCATGTGTAGTAGTTACTACAATATTATTGACTGTATTCTCTATGCTGAAATTTATATCCCTGTGACTACTTTGTGACTACCAATTTGTACCTTTTTCACCCAGTCCCCCAACCCTCCTCCCTCTGGCAACATATTTTACTATGTTAACCATAAGTAATTGCATAAAATACAAATTTTACTGCTAGCTACTCAGTCCACAAATCATTACATAAATAAAAGATGTGCTTTATAATCAGTGGCCAATCATATCATTTCTTTCATAGTCTGTTCGTAATCGGTCACTCTGCATCTCTTGTTCATTTTATGCACAGATGGTAAAGTATGTAGTTTTGTTGCTCATCTCAGTATAAGCCCATATGGCATTTTTCAAAAGTGGATAATTAAAAAAAAAAAGAAATTGGCCAACAAAGATGAAAGTGCAGGTTATAAATGAAAAGTGGTTTTAAAGTGGGGTGAAACTCAAATCAAAATAAATGGAGTTAGAAGAAATAACTGAAGGTGGGAACATCTACACTGCCGCCATCGGAGACAATCTATGTATGCAGCCAAAGATGCTTCAAGCAGGCAAACTCATAGCTATAAGTGATGAAGACAGGGAACACAAAGCTGTCCTGGAGGAAATAATGCTGGAATACCCATCACTTTAAAGGAATTCTTGGGTATATCCTACAACATTGAAATTATAAAGCATAAAATACCAGAGGCTGATCTAAACCCAGAAAGGTATATGACCAGTTGCCAAGGCATAGTAAAGATGGTCACTCTGTACTGTAATGCATGTAGTGAGAAGAATGAAAGCAAGTTCTTTAAGTACTCCTGGTAAGTGCTTTCCCCAAAATGAAGCACTTTAAATCTCGGTATTTTTAATGTTTTAAATTATAGTATACCAAAAAAATCCCAGTTCTGTTGTGATTTTGAAATTTCCTAGATTGCATTGTGACAGCTGTCACATCAGCGTGCACCTGAAAAACTTATCAAAATTGGTAAATTTTTATGTAATCACTTTAATATTGAAGATGGAAGAAAATATACAACATTTTTGGCACATTATGCTTTATTATTTCAAGAAAGCTAAAAACAAGTGAAACACAAGAAGAGATTTGTGCAGAGTATGGAGAAGGTGCTCTGACTGATAGAATGTGTCCAAAAGTGCTTGGTGAAGTTTCGTGCTGGGGATTTCTCACTGGATGATGCTCCACGGTTGAGTAGATCCTTGAAGTCTACAGCTATAAAGTTGAGGTATTAATTGAGAACAATCAACATTTGACCATATTGGAGATGGCTGATATTCTCAAAATATCCAAATCAATGAAGTTATTGGTGAAAATGGAAAATGTCTTTTATTTTATGGAAAAAAACTGAAACAGACTTTTTGGCCAGCCCAATATTATATATGAAGGTACCTATCTATATCTCTCTCAGGTTGGAGATAGAGAGAGAGACAAAGAAATCTGCATAAATGTATTTGGTTAAAAACTATTTTAAAGCCAAACAAATTTGAAACATATTTGGTTTAAAGGGCTGTCTTCTCACAAAGCTAACGTCTCTCCTGTTCTTAGCCAAGTCGCCAGTGGGTGCAAAGCCTGCCCTGAAATTAGTCTGATAAGTGATATTGACCTTCCCGTTTGGAGGAGAGGGTGGGGAGCTTGGAGCTTTGCTGGTTTAGCTGTGCATGTGTTATGGGTACTCATGATGAAGAGACCGCACAGAACAGCTTATGCAGAAGCTTACTTTGAGTCTGGGAAGAGTAAAGCTCTAACACAGAGGGTTCTCCCAATCCCAGCCTGCTCTGCGAGGTGAATGGTCCGCACATCTAGCACATCCAGCCGGGGCTGGTGGAGGGGAGGGGGGAAGAGGAGTAACGAGGTCTCCTGTGGGGCAGGCGGACAAGGAGCTTCGGACCAGAAGCCAGAGTGCCCGTTTGTGGAGGGCTGCTGCTGTGGGGAAGGACCTTCAATTGACAAGCCGATGTCAGAAAATCAGCACAAAGCGGATAGTGCCAACTGGAACCAATCCCCGAAGTGTCACAAAAGTTTATTTTTCTCTATTCAGTGCCCAATGCTGTATTTCTTTCTACAGCACTTCTCATGTTAGCTCTTTTTATTCTATCTGAACATCTTCCAGGGATTTTTTTCTTTTCTTTATTTCTCCCAATGATAGCTTCATATTTCCAGTGGTGCAACAGTGCTCTAATTTTTATAATAAATGATATTTATGAATGTAAGGACGGGCAGTAAAGTTGAAGAGAAAAACAGCCCTGCACAATTTCTTAGAAGGGGGAAGTGGTCCCGTCTGCAACTGAATACAGTGCTACTTAGAGAATATAGTCCACATTTCAGGTTTGACACTAAAACGTTCTGCTTTGAAGACAGATTTTTGTCCCCCACGTGTGACCTGTTCTTTGTATGAGGTGAAGGAAGGAGCGAGTGTGAGCTTGGGGGGAGGGGTCCATGTAGAGTGTGTGCATGTGAATTGAAAGGTGAGCAGGAAAAGAAAAAAATAGACTGTTTTGTTTCCCCATGGCATGGGGTAATAACAATAATAATAATTGAAAAACTGGAGTGCTCATTGGTTGTCATTTTAATGCATATATTTGTGTCCCATAAGCCAGCAAACACACATGAAGCATACACGTACAGTGCAAGGGGACTTCAGGGCCAGAAAGAGGGAGGGGTTTGCTTTCTGCCATTTAGAATGTCCCGGGAAGGCAGACATGTGGATTTGTAACTAGTGGAATGAATATGTGTTTGGGCTGCATCAAGGAGGGCTGTGGTGTTGATCATGGACCGAAGGTATGACTTTAGACTGTCTTACCATCCTCGTTGACACTCTGATGTCACTTAAATGTAGGAAAATGCAGTGTCAGTGAGTCCCAGCACAGCTGTGAGCAGTCGGTCATCGGACAGGCAGCCTCTGGGACCCGAAGTCTTGGCAGTTTGTCCTTCTCCTCTGGGCAGGTTTGAATACCCTTCGTGGAGCCCCCAGACAGCCTGCCGTCTGAGGCAGATTCTGATGAGACGGAAAACAAAACCCTATGGGGGAGAAATTCTGAGTTTCCATTTCAGTGACTTCAGAGGCAGCTGAGAAGCCAAAAAAGGAAAAAAAAAAAAAAAAAACCCACCAGAGCCCAGCCTTGAGCTGTGTGAGGAACACTGCTGGCTTGCTGAAATGACAAGAAGTGACAAGGAGATGTCTGCTTTCAGTCCCTTGGAGGGGCTTGATTCATGTCGAGTTTTAAGGAAATCCTCAAAAAAGAACTCTCAGGTTGAGGGTATTAAAGTCGTGCCCTCTCTGGAGACCGAAACTTCCAGAGAGGATGTGGAAAGGGGGAAAAAGCTAAGCTTTGTGTAATTTCTAACATTTTTTGCATCTAGGAACTCTGGAAGATGCTTTATGTATGTGACCGCAGTCAATCCTCACAATAACTCTACCACTCATTAATTCCATTTTACAGATGAAAAACATTGGGCTGCCGAGAGTTGTTAAGCAGCCTGCATGAGTCTTTGGGTTAGCTGGTGAGATTGGAAAGCAAGTGTGTGTATTACTGGAGAACTCAAGTCCCAAGCAGTCAATGCAAATCAGTAGACATACATAGCTTGGGCGTTACTAAGGTGGACTGATGAGACATGGACAGGCAGGCAGATGGGTCAGAAAGATTCTACGTTTAGTAATGGAAAAAGGGAGAGACAGATGAGGCTAGAGGCTAGTTAGAAACACAGAACAAACAAGGAAATGGGTGCTGGGGGTGTGGAAAAGTTACTTCTGTGTATGGGGGGGCTGTGCTTACTGCATCCACATACCTTATTTCACTGGAAATGTTATTGCCTGACTTTGAAAGATCAGGAAACCTGTCTCAGAGAGGTTAAGTAGATTTCACAAGCTATTAGACAGTAATTAGCAAAGGCTAGATTTGAACTCGTATTGTCTGACACTGAAGTCTGCACTCTGTCTGTAACCTCATGGCGAATGACAGCAAACCCCCCACCCGAAGGATGGCGGAATCGTAGCACACTGTTCGGAGGAAGCCCGTGGCCATTTGTTCACCCACAGCACATGCATTTATGTGTCAGGTCTCTGAGATCACTGGGGACACAATTACACGAAAGTTAGAACCTATCAAGCATCATCTTAAGATTATATCGAATGAGCCTGAAGGATATAACAGTTGATATTTCACGTGGGGCCATACATGCGAAAATGCTACATAAAAGGACGTATAGAACTCTCCTGTCTTTCCTACTCTTTGGGATCTCTGGAATTGCTGGGATTCCTATCAGGGCTGACGTGGGAACGACATGGTGCTGAAATCCTTCATCCATTTCAAAGCTTCATTTCTAGTGGGCTCTCTGCTACTACTTCCTTCCTGTGGAGAAAAGTTCAAATCCATCCCCTCCAGGAAATCTTTAAACCCACCTGCCAACCTGACCATGCACTCCTTGAGCTACCAGGCTACTTATTCACATGTTCTCTTGTCTGTCTTCTTCTCCGGCTGCATCTTCTTCCTGCAAAAACTGGAAACTATTCCAGGAAGGGGCGATGTCTTTTAAAAAAATGCAGCTCAGTACCCTGCAAAGTGCCACTATGATGTAATGAGTACCCTACATCTAATCATTTCCCTGTATTTGATCACGGAATTCTCCCAAGAAGGTCCCATAAAATCCAGAGACAGAGAAAAAAGAAGCCATGGTTAGTTACTCTTCACTGTTTTTTACTGATGTGGGACTGGACTATTTTGGAGTTTCTGGGCTGGATGAAAAGGAGGTCAGTCCAGTTCCGACGTCTCCCAAGATTTCCCAAAGCTGGGACTTGCGTGAACACAGGAGTTTTGGGGTGTATGGTTGCCACATTGGGGTCCTCTGGGCTTCCCCCCATCCTCTTCAGCCACATTCTTATACCCACTGTCTGGCACAGCTAGAAAGCTTAACGAAAAACTGGTGTGTTTAGACACTATAAAATTCTTGATATTCAAATGTAATTTTCAATTACCACCTGGGAAGAAACTTAAAAATCACATTCTGTCTCTGAATTGAGGAGACCCAGGGAGAGCATGACAAAAACACTGGGGACCCGGAGGCCAGGGCAGGGAGGATGGACAGAGCCCAGAGCCTCCCAGCTGTCTCTTTTCATCACGCCTGACATCCTAAGTGATGGATTTGCTACCACGGTCTCAGAACCCCTCGAGGTGACGGATGTGATTTCTGATTAAGGCTGCTATGCATGTGGGGACATGAGAAAGGGAGAGAGAGAGAGACCACCAACCTGAGAGGAACCCCATGTCCCACGGCGAGGCGGGCTTGGTGACAGACAAAGCCGTTAATTGTGAGCAGTTCCACTCAGGGGCCTGGGAAACTCAAGCACAGAGGGGTGGCTGTGACCCATTTGGCACAGGCAGTGCTGGCCTTGCATATTTCAGCCTCCGCCGTGGTCCGACACCTGGGCTACCTCCTGTGTGCTGCCCTGTTCTGAGAGATGGAGGATGTTTACCAAGTCTGGCAGCTGGCTGATGTGTAGGAAAGGTGATGCTTTGGGAGCCTGCTCTGTAACCCAATGCTCCCCAAGAGGGCTTTCGTCCCCCTGCTTATTGTTCTTGCTGAATTGCTGGCCAGTTTCGACAGCAGAGAAAGTGCTTTCCACTCTCCTTGGGGCCCTCCTGATATCTGCCATGGGTTGTTTTTGAAAGCAACCCCCTCCTCTTCGACAGCTATGAGGTCCCCCTTTTTTAACGTGAGATGAGCTTGACCTGTCTTTAGAAAAATTTCCTCCATTGCATCACTTGGCACATGGAGTTCTGGAAAATGCCTCACTCTGAATTTCTCAGGAACACTCCTTGTGTGTCCACCCAGGGGATTTTCTTGTGTTCCCTTACTGTGGAGGGGGCCCTTGAGATGGAAATTCCAGGGGTAGAGATGAGAGCAGAGGGAAAGCAGTGCCTTGTTCCAAGTGAGTGAGGAGATGGAGCCAAACTGAGCTAGTCTGAGTTCGGAGCCTTGAGAATTTTCTTTTCCACCAGCGCTCCAGGCAGACAATGCTGCTGGTCTGACAACCACACTTAAAAGCAGGTACTCAAAATCAGTTGCCTTTCGAGTAAGAAGGGTCTTAAGAGAAGATTCTACTGAGAGTCTCACTGACTATATTCAATAGAAGCGTTCGATTCTGAAGAGGAGCGGGGAAGATGCGGTAGGCAAAGGGAGGTACCCCCATTTCTGTACAAGATATAACCAGAGCAACTTATTATTAATCTGTGTTATATACTGGAGTTTTATACATGGTTTTATTCGATAAGAGGCTTTTGCTGCTTAAAACAAACGTGAAAACGCCAGTCTAGTCCAGTATTTTCATTTCAAGGGGCAAATGTGGAAACAGGTAAAGACTTCAGTCACAAGTCTGCATACCTAGGTCTTTCCATGATGTAATGCTGCCTCTCACACTCTGTGATTCAGCTGTGTGAACGTTCTGGGCCCTTCTCTCTCAGCTCCAGCCCCCATCCTCTGTTGTCTACCCAGTAATGCTGGGGCACATTTCTGTCTTGCCAGTTGACCTCTGGTTAGGCTGTCAATAATAATCACTGGAGGGAAACTCAAGGTAGCTCAGAGCTGTAAGAACCTGGGTTTTATGTGAGTCCTACCACATTCCTCTTTTCCCCATGTCAAGAATGCGACTTCCCCAACCTTGTCCTGACTTGCACATGAGAGAGCTGGGAAGGTGGTGACTTCAACATCGTTTGTGCTTCTGGAGCACACGCAGTGAAATGTGCCTGGTTTTCAGCGAGATCAGTCCAGACGTTATAAGAGATTATTTCAGGCTGCCACCTAAGTTCTCAGTAACTTGGGATAAGCATTTAGACCTGAGCTTGCCACTTTTTTTCTATAATCATTCCAGAGTACTCAGAAGAATCCCACCCACACCATCACACTCCTGGTGGTCATCGGCACTGCAGTGATGGTCAGTGGTCAAGGACAGCAGCCACCTGGGCTCTTGAGGCCCTTTCTCCAGTAGACACTTTATCACAGTCAGCCATAGGTGTTCATTTGATTAACTGTGATGCCATTGTGTTGCGTAATCATCGGCATGGAGCCCATCACTGGGTTCAGATGCAAGGACACAACCAGACCGATCCCTGAATGCCACCTAGGAGGGTTTGATTCCTGATCCCACGGCTGCCAGTCAGGATTAACCACGAGATAAACTGCATCAGCTACTTTCACGGAGAGAATGAATATCAGTACTAATTAACTGTGTATAAAGTTACTAACTAGGTAACTAAAAATAAAACACTAAGGAGGCCTGGAGCATCACAAAGCATATTGAAGGATGGTTTGGACCTAAAAGAAGTGAGAAATAGGCATACTGTGTACTGTACATTTGCATATATAATTTTTCCTTTGACTTCTACACCTATCCAATCTCCTGAGAGAGTCTGTATTCTTACAGCACTTTTCACTGATTTCTACAATGCCAGCCTCACACTGCACTTAAATACCTTTATACTTGTCTACCTTCAGTTCCCAGTGGTGAGTCTTTCTCTGCCATATGCCCTAATACAGGGAATAAAGAAGGTCGATAAATATGAGCAAGAATAATGAGTTCTGGAACTACTGAGCCTGCTTTAGGCCGTGGAGTACTCAACAGAGACCCTCTTCTAGACAGCTTGTCTTGAGAGTTAACTTTTTGGAGTGTTATACAGGTTTCTGGAAATGTGGGCTATGCTGCGTAGCTTAAAGAGAATAGATACTTTTTTTCCCTAATGTGATTTCGTAGCTAATTAAAGAGGCTGGAAAATAAACTTATAATGAGAGCAGTCCAACAAGATTGTATGTGATGAATGGGCAACTCTGAGAAGAGGTTATATTCTAAGGAGGTTTGGGTTATTGCTGGTCCCCGAAGAGGATTAATGGGCATTTCTTCACAACCCAACAGTTAGGATATAGAATATCTGTGCTTTAAACCTTATCAGAGATGCCATAAGTTGCCTCATAAATTTTCAGAACAGTTATTTACATGTTAATTGAAAATCTTAGAATTTATTTCAGTCTTTGACAGTTATGGAAGCGTTAGTTGAGAGAGAGTTAATTTGGGTCTTTCTTATTATTTTGGGTTTTTTTTTTTTAGTTGCAAATAACAAGATCCCCCTGGGTAGTTTAAGCAGTGAAAAATCGAGTAAGGGATATCGTTCCCACAGTTGTGGGAAAGTTGAAGAACTGGATTCTCAGTGGGGCTTCTGGGAATGACGCTTAAAACAGACTGTGGAGCTGGGTCACTGTGGGAGTTGCTGCCGGTGACGCCGTAAAAAAACTTAGATTCAGGAAGCTGCCCCCACAGATACCATTTCTGTCTCCAGCAAGAAGGAAGGGGACCAGGATCCCCCGGTGATTCATGAGGCAGGTAATGGAGCTGCTGGCTCCAGCCCCCGTCCAAGTCTTCCAGCCCCCGTCCACACCCACACACCTGAACTCTGTCCCCCATGACTGGGTTCCCAAAGTCTCTTATGAGTGTATCTGAGTGGAACGTCCTCAAATCACCTGCGAAACAGCTCCAAGGCAGGCTGGGAAATAGACTTGTTTTTCTTTAAAATTTGTCTTGGTTTTTTATTCCTTCTGTACTTTGCTTATTATTTTCTACTTCCTGGGAGAGGGTTGGGGAGGGTGTTGAGCAAGCCAATCCATGATGTGGACTCAGAGATGGAGAAGTCAGGTGACTCTCACAGAAGTTTCCATGGAGACATAAGTGGGGAGTGAGGTCAAGCAGGAGGGCTCTGGGCGTCAGCAAGGTGGGTGGGGAATGGGAAACCAAAAGGGAGAAAGAAAGACATTTACTAAAATATAGTCAAGCACCTAGAAGAAGCATTTTGGAACAGTATTATACTGTAAATAGCACATCACAGGGTAAACTTATTTAATAGTTTTTATTATGGTCAGTCTTTTTTTTTGTTATAGTCTCAATGTTCTGAAGTAGATGAAGAGTAATTGAATTAGTTATCATCCAACTTCTTCATCTCAGAATTGATCTGTTTTATACATTTGCTATATTGTAAATTATTCTAAGTTAGAGTCTGGCTCTATTAAAAATTTAATACTTTAAAGTTTTTATCAAAGTATATAGAATTGTGTAGCCCTTTCCACACCTTACTTTTTTTTGTTTGTTTTCCCTTAGACCAGATGTTAAAAATCTCTCCAGTACTAATAACTTCTATTTTTATTAAACATAGGGGAAAATTGCAAATTAAATAGGAACAGTTTTTCAAAAGATAGGTGTCTAAACTGAAATTAAAACTGACATAAAGGGTGTAGCTCAGGCCCTGACTGGGTGGCTCATTTGGTTGGAGCATCATCTTGTACACCAAAGGGTTGTGGGTTCGATCCCAGCTGGGGCACATATGGGAGGCAACTGGTTGTAGTTTCTCTCTCTCTCCCCCCTTTCCCCTTCCCCTTCTCTTAAAAAAATCGATAAACATAGCTGTAAGGATTTAAAAAATTTTTTTAAAGACTGTGGCTCAGAAACTATGGAGATTGCAGTTGAGTATCAGGTTGAAGAAGCAAATGGACGGAACGAACCACCTGGAAAAATGCCAAACCAGGCCCAGTTGTGTCCTCCCTTTCTCGTGGCAGTAGGCATCCTGCAGCCTCGTTTCCTGTCTCATTGACTATTCTCTGTCACCGGTAGCAAAGCAAGTAAAGTACCTTCAAGTAAAACTGGCCACTGCAGAGACCTCTGAAGAGGGCTGGATGGACTGAGCTGGCGGCCATTACTGCCCACCCTCATTTATATTCAGTTCCACTGGAGAATGACTACAACTGTATCATTTAAAAATCAGCTTTGAAAACAATCTGTCCCCAAGAAGACAGTAATTGATATCCTATCATTCAAGTCAGAACACATCACACTTCCTCCCATGTTGGCTCTGCCTGGTGATTTTAATGAATTTCTTGGAGCTTTAGGATAGCCACCTGCATCTTAAAATTGAGTCCCTCTACTTTTGTATGACATGGCCATTCAACAGTGTAAACCAGTGACCTCAGGCATTCCAACTGCCTAGTTTGCAGAGAAAGTGGCTCAGACTTGCACTCTTTACTGGGCATTAGCATTTATTTCAGTGTCTGTTTTGGATGCTTTCTCTGTCTCCACTTCAGATGGCCATTTGAATTGCCAGACTAAGTCATCCTCTCAGGTTTAGAAGTAACTTAATTTGTATGTGAAACTTTCAGGGGGAAAAATATTAATCTTAGACAATTCAGGGTAAACTAGTAAATGTAGGGTTAGTTGATTCAAACCTTCTCGCTCTTCCTTTGTCTTTACAATCTACAGAATAGTGTCTAAATTATAGGACCTTACGTAAAGCCAATGTGCTGGAGAGATGGGGCGTGGGTCAGGAGACCCTTGTCCTTGGTCATTCTGCTTGCTATGAAGATTTGAACCTCCACCTGCCTTAGGATATAGACTGATTAGCCAATCACCCCAATGAGATCATTATTGTGAGATCATTAATGAAATTTGCTGTCCCACACTCTGAACCCCGGAAATCAACAGTAACTTGGCATAACCTACCATGAAAAGGGAATGAGGCCAATGGCTAATTCCTGTACTTGTTTCAGTAGGTTTTGGTCAGCTGATTTGGGAATCTAATCACCACTCATAAGATGTAGGAATATACACAGTATATATGCCTTTCTATAAAGTAATGATGTGAAGTAGAAAAATGAATTCAATTCTGATTTTTTTCCCTACTGGTAAGTCTAATTTCTCTATATCTTTTGTTCTTTGAAGCAGCTAGACAGTGGTTTCATAATGCAATCCTCAGGAGAGAGTGGCTATAACAGAATATAGGACAAGAGAGCAAAATTTATGACTTTTGAGTAGCAGTCAATTTGGTAGCCCCCAAAGCCATGGGGACTTGGGTATAAAAGTTATTACAATGTGGGGGCTGGTGGAAAAGCCGGAGGGATTAAGCAAACCAAACCAAACCACAACAACAACAAAATACCAACCAACCAAACAAAAAAACACAGACAACAGTATGGTGATTGGCAGAGGGCAAGGGGTGGGGAAAGTGGAAGAGGGTAAACGGGAGAAATGGGGGCAGAAAGAGACTTGACCTTGGGTGGTGAGCACACAATGCGTTCATTGTACAGACAATGCATTACTGAGCTGTACACTTGAGACCTGTATGGTTTTATGAACCATTGAATTCAATAAAAAAGTTCCAACAATAAAAAATGAATTGGATCTATAAGAGATAGTGCTTTATCTCCCTAGATAAATGTTTGACAGGCTGGAGGAAAAGCAAGTGCAAGGAAGCAGGACTACTAAGATGTAGTCCTTCCGTAGGGATCTTGTAACCCTCCCTTTGGGGGAAAGAGGACAGAAAATATAATCCTAGGTGGTTTAGAAAGCCCATGAACAGAAGAAGGAGCTGTTTCTCGCTCTCAAAGCACAAAGCCAATCTTGGAATGTTCTTTCATGCCAACCCCTGGCACTGCACATGAGCAAAGGCAGGAATGGAAGTGATTGTGCAAGGCTGATATGAAGGGTTCTTCAACAACTTGGGCAAATCAGCATTCTTTTCCATTGGGCTCTGTTGTTGGTGTTATCAGCCCGGATGATGTCAGTTCACTGTGAACTCTAATCTCAGAATTATTACCCAAATTACACATAGAAAACACCAAACTGGATGACCCACATTAAGTATATACAGTATTTTTCAGACTCTAAGATGCACCCCCCCCACACAAATTTGGGAGGAATAATGGTTGTTAATGCTAATGTTGAGTTCTGTTTACATTTACATTGGTGAAATGTTATTTATGTTATTAAATATTTTACCATATCTTTTGCTTCAAATTTTTTTCCTATTTTTCTCTAAAACCTAGGTGTGTCTTATGGTCTGAAAAATACGGTATGTATTAAAGACAGATGCACATTAAATATATATGTAGTATGTATTTAAATAAAAACTTTTTACAGAATCAGAATGTACCCTGATGAAAAAGACCGTTGGCTTATGTATCCTGAAATATGACTTTTGATTTCAGCCCACCACAAGCCATATTGATGATTTTATGATTTTGAGCAAGACGACTCATCTTTCTGAGCTTCTTACCTCCAAACAATGGGCTAGACCAGGTGGTCTCAGTCATCTGCCTCATCTCTTCTGTATCTCAATGCTTTTGACAACCTAGGCCAGTATGTTTTGTCTGAGTTCTTAATCAGGCCAAAATGAATTTTAATTCGTTGATCTGCTCAGAAATAAAAATAAGACAAATGGATTATTGGAAAGAAAAATCGGTCTGAATAAGTCAGCCCTCTATCCAGCTGGAGGCATTCTTAAAAATATTTACATGGCCTTTGTATTTGTAAATTGATATAATGATTTATTCTAGCAAGCAGGGTGGAATGACATCCAAGCACCCAGTTTGGGAATCCGAGTACCTTTCCTGTCTGAACCCTAAAAGAGGAACTTACATGGTCAGAATTCCAAAGCTCTCAGATGCTGTATCTCGGTGGACTCAGCAGGAGGCAGTATCACCAAACTGGGACAAGAATAGCAATGAAACTTCCATGGTGGCTGAGACGACCTCTAGGGACAATAAGGTGTCAACATCCACCGATGTCCAAACTTTAAATCTGATATTCCAAGTAACTGCCACCATTGATATATAATATGAATTCCAGTTGTGTATCTGAGCATGGACTACTTGGGGCATGTGTGGAAAATTAGTAATACCCGCAGGTCAAATGGTGCTGGTTGCTAGTGTCCATCAAACCCATTGTTTTCATAGGAGGGATCTGAGGCCTCAGGAAATCAAGGGGCTACCCCAGATGGCATGCTAGCGAGTGCTAGCCCGAACTGAAGGTCTGTGACCCTGTTTCTCAGTGCTGAGGTTTTTCCAACCATATTATCCCTGGCAACCCGAACAGTGGCTCTTCCCATGACATCCAGACCCAAATGCGATCCTTTTAAAACACAAGTCAGATTTCATTTCGAGGAGGCATGTAGATATCTGAACATCCTCAGGGGTTGTCCTATTTAGTGATGCAAAGTAAAGACAAGTCGATACTAGCAAGGAGGTAAATAAATTCAGAACACATTTCCCAATCTGCTGGAAGATGAAAACTCAGCTTTTTTTGTTATCCTTGGTCCAGATTTTTCTGTTTCTATTTAAAAAAAAGAAGTGAGTTAAGCTGTACAACCATTGGTTTTGGCATTTTTTCAAAGGGTTTCTTTCATTTTGCAGAAGACCTCATTTATTCCTAGCTCTCCCTGCTCCCAGGGGGTCGGAAACACAGCCAGGGCATCTGATTTATATAATTAGCCTTTCGTGAGTATGGAGGGCCTCTCACTCCAGCATGAAGTGAAGTGAATTTGAGGAAAAACACTCCTCCTTTATCTTTCTCCTTACCCTCCCTCCCATTTCTAGTTCTCATTTGTAACCAGATTTACCAGGAAAAGCAATGATTCTGCAATCCAGCGTGACCTCACCCTGTGGGAGCTTTCAGCCCGAAAAGACTTAGAGCCCATCAATTTCATAATAACGAGTGTATAATGACGGTCCCTTTGGTATCGCTCTCACCCAAATCCCCATTTAGAGTCGGGGACTGGGTGGACAAAGGCTAGTGTTTCAGGAAGGGCAGATTTAGGGTAGATCAGCCATGGAAATCGGCATTGGCTCACATGTCCAGGACCTAATGAGAATCTGGCAGAAGCCCAGGAGGAATTGAATCCACTCTGCCTCTGCCTTCTAGTCCCTGTTTCAGTGCTTTTCATGAGAATCAGTAGAACTGAACTGAGAAGAGGTGAGGGAAGAACAGTGCAGGGAGCGGGTAATCGCAGGAGTGCTTGCTGCAGGTTCGTCTCTGTCCTCCTTAGTGCAGTGACAATAGCCAGAACCTCTGATTGTCTCTTCGATGACGTCTTAGCTTCCACTCATCTCTGTGTCCCATTTTGTGACTTTGGGCGACACTCAAGGGCCTTGTCCTTGACGGTGGTAAGTATGTGTACTTGAAGCACATGAGGTTCCCACTCGGGGATTTGTGCTCGTGAGAACTTTCCAATTTTACTCTTGGCCTCATCCTTATGTTTTTTCCCCACACACATCACCTTCTCCATGCATCTTATGCTTAAAACCAGACAGTGCTAGAAAACATGGAGAAGTGTCACTGGAGATGAAATATATGAAAAGAAAAGTGCAAATAGATAGGATGAATGCCAAATTTTCTGGCACCATAGATTTAGAATTCTGTTTGGAAGTAGCTGGAAAACGTCAGTGAGGAAGTAGGGAGAGCATTTCCTGCGGATACAGCTCCCGCAGAGCTCTGGGTGGAGCTGATGCCCGCTTGGTGGAAGAGGAATGGACCGAAAGGTTATAGAAACATCTCGCCCCAACACTTTTATCTGGATGCACGCAGTGCTTGCTTTGGCTCACGTAAAATGAAAACTTTCTGGAGTCCTAATCTCAGAGATACCACTCACGTAAAAACAAAGAAGTTTTCAGGTAGATGATGAGTACATTAGGAAATGTTTACGTCTTGCAGGGGGGAGGAGAAAATGCGGGGAATGCTGAGGAATTACTGAAATCTTGCTTGTTTGCAGATTGATCTGATTTAAATGTTGATTTTTTTTTCACTTGGATTAGAGAGGAAATACTCTTTGTTTGCTGGCTTCTGCACTGTTCCCAAGTTGGTAAGGCTGTTGGCCAGTCTGGTTTGGGTTACTGTGTTCCATAGTGGTTTGATCTCGGGCACATGGAGTAGCTCAGCCAACATCGTGGGAACCAAATTGACGCTAGGTGTGACCTATAGGTGCTGTAACTTGCTTTCCGATATGTTAAAACATTTCCACTGGTGAGCGTGGGACTTTATGGGAGTGCTCAGTTCCCAGCTCTCTGAGCAGGGACCCTATTGCCGTATCTCCCAGCTCCAAAACGGTGACCCCACGATGCTCAACAAAAGGGTGATCCCCCATCCTAGTGCCATCTCCTCTGACTTTCTTACAGGTGCACTGTTTTGTTTTAAGAAGGTGTAATAGAAGCAATGGGCACTCATTTGGAAACAGTCGGCCCCTTACAGGTAACTCAGTCTGGGACGAGTGCAACGCCGCTTTTCATCTGCCAGGTTGTTTGGAGAACTCACCCTTTGCATCCACACGTGTTCCCTTACTCCTCTCTATTTCTTTCCTGGCACCCCCCTCCCCCACTACCCTTTCCCCTCCCTGTTTCTTAGCTTGCTTTTCAGCCAGTAGTGCTTTCTTTTTCATCTCCTGCTTATTGATGAATGAGTTTCATTCATCTTTCTCTCTGTCTGTTTTTTGGGGAGGAGGGGGCAGTGGGGCAGTCTATGAATAGCTATAGACTTCGCCTGCTCCCATTTTTCCACTTGGCTATTCAGTTCCATGGAGACGGAAAATGGAGGGGAACAGCGGGGCGGGAGGTGCCAGGGTCAGAGGTCAAGAGTAGCCACCTTTTGAATGAAAGCTTCTGATTTCCACTGGGGATAACATATTGTAACCCAAAGTAACTGTGCAAGTACTTGGCTGTCAGAAGGCTCAAAGCAAAGGGAGGGAAGAGTGGGGGAAGGAGGGAAAGATCAGAGAGAAAGGGAGGGGTACAAACTCTGGGGCCAGTTAACATTATCTGCAGTGTTCCTTAGGATGGTGTTTGGTGACTCTGTATGAGAGCCGTTATGGTCTGTACCACTCTGCATCTCTTCTCTAGGGCAGGACCTGGAATATATTGTGCAGTCTGTAGGGAGAAGATTACAGTCTTCCTACCTTACAGACAATTTTATTTAAAACGATGTAAGTAGTTGGCACACCACTGGGAAAGGTCAAAGCTTTTCTGGGGGTGGGGAGAGTTATGCTACATGGTAAATTTATGGTCACTTCTTTGCAAGACCAGCACTGAATAGGCATTTTGTATTCTATTGAGCATTATATATGCACTTAAGTTTCTATGTTTTAGTGTCTTGGTGATTGTCTTATGGCTGAACTGCCAGGAATGCTATGGAAATAGTACAGTGAAGGAGATTTGCTTGGTTTTCTACTCATAGGTGCTTTTTGGTTCCCCACACATAATTTTGATGGGGAATGGATTCATGTCTAAATTCAACTGTAATATTCCCACTGAATTTGTAAGGGCTCTGTCTCCCTTCTCTTGGTCTTTATGCGCCTGGCACACACCTTAGCTGTGTTCACTGATTGCGTGTGGAAAGAGTGAATGCAAAAAGAGAATGCACAAAAGGGAGGTAAGAATTTTGGGGGTATCTTTAGCCCTTTTTATGTGCTAGGATATTGCTTGGTTTCTATCAAATGATCCCAGTACAAGCGGAGAGTCATACACTAAGAGAAGTTTTTATGAGATTAGGGTTTAGCTATGTCTGGGGAAAGGTTGACGTTCTAATGATATAATAATAGAGGAACTCCTCAAAGTGCAAGGATTCAATCTACATCTACAATAAAATAGATAAAGGATGCTCTGTGGAAGTCATTTCAAAATCGGGCAACTTATCAGAATCACGTGGGAGAACTTCAAAATTCTTCCCCCTCGGCTTCATCACTGGTGATTCTGGTGTGCAGCCTGCCCTGTAAACCACCATAGCACAGGACCAGCAAAGAGGGGGCCAGTTTAAAAAACAAAACAAAACAAAACGCAACAAAAAACTGTCCAAGTCTGAAACACAGTGTAATTCAGAGCCATATATGACACAGTTCCATTATAACAAAACAATACAAAGAGAGTGTTATAGAACAGAGCTATTTCCATGTCTCATGCAGCTGGCCCGTAGAAACAGTGTCTTATTGATATGATGACGATGAACACCATACAGTGAATAAACGTGAACATCCAGCGCTGTCTTTCTGAGGCCATGGAAGTCATAGCTATTGTTTCATGAAGGAACCAAATAGAATGGTTTATGCTGAGAGTAGCAAGCAGAGCTCACCTGATACAACGTTTCGTGATATTTTGAGATGGTTTATATTACAGTGTTCTACCATTACATGGCATTGGCTATACAGTCCAACCATACGCTGTTGCATTCTTCTTTACAAAATTGTATCTTGGCTCACTAACAGCAACAACAGTATTGGATACCTCTGGACATTCCTTACTAAAAGTGTTCATCGGGAGAACACACCCAGAAATGGCTTGAGGGAGAGGGCGCTGATGGTCCAGGAAAGCTCGCTGTCATAGTTGGCACTGGTCGGTAGTAACTTCAACTCCTTGGCATCCATTTCTGATTTCTGTTCTTCTTGATTTATCCAGTCTATGCTTCCGATTTTTTACTGAATTTCACCTGACTGGTGGAACTGTTTGTTTTCATGTTAAAAGCAGCCAAGTTCTTTCTTTTGCCAGCAGTTAAGTATCATGTTACAGCACTGACAACGTCCACGCCGTTTGGTGACGAGGAACTGGCAGACACGGTACGTTGCTTGTGCTCTGTTTCTTGTCAGCTGGGTCCCCGATTCCATGACACTGAGCTCCTTTGAGGGTTTGGTTCCACCTCTGGAAGACGGGGATAATACAGATTGTCTTGCCTCACATAGTGGTTGGGATCCAATGAGAAAATAGGTAAAACTTTCTTTGTAAACCATTTCATTACTTAACAGATGGAAGAACTTATTAGACCTTACTTTCTTTGTTATATTGACTTCTCTTAAATCTCTCTATGATTTTTAGTTACACAGAAGTAACTTTATAATATTTATTTCTAAAAAGAGTGCCTTTAGCATTTATTATTTGAGAAATTAAGCGATAACGAAGATAGTAAATGACTAGAACTCTTAAGGGATGAATATTAATATTGCGATTCTTATCCTGGATTTTGGACAACCAAGAGTGAAGAATTTGCTGGTTAACTCTACTTGATAAGTCTTGATCTTCAAACACTAAGATATATTTCTTTGATTATGTCATTGATTAAAAAAACAAAACAGGACAGACCATACTGAGGCTGAGTTCAGAGAACAAGAAATTGGTTTGCATGTTTGGGTTTTTTGTTTGTTTGTTTTAATCCGAGTGGCTGGAATTCTGCTTATTCTGCATTTCTCAGGGAGCTCCTTGGTACTTTTCCATGAGAATCCAAAATTTAAACTCTGTCGCACACAGTATTCTGCACCGAGCAGGCTTGCTACACATGTTCATTGACTTTATATACGTAGCTGTCAGACACTCTGGGCAACCTACAGAGAAACTGCGGACTCCTTATCCACCTGAGTTGACTAATTATATGTTCAGCATCCCTTCTCTTTTTTAAACTATTTTTTCTTTATTTTTATTATCGACACTATTGCAGATGTCCCCATTTTCTCCCCCTTGGGCCCTGTCCCTCACTCTCCGCCCCCTTCCCTCTGGCCCTCACCACACTGTTGTCTACATCCGCAGATTATGCATATGTGCTCTTTGCCTGACCCCTTCCCCTTCTTTCATCGAGTCCCCCCCCAGACCCCTCCCCTCCGACAGCTGTCAGTCTACCTATGAGCCTGTTTCCATTTTGTTTGTCAGTTTATTTTGTTCACTAGATTCCACATGTAAGTGAGATCATGTGGTACTTGTCTTTCTCTCACTGGCTTATTTTACTCAGGCTTATTAATGCTCTCCAGGTCCACTCCTGCTGGCACATCCAGTCCGGTTTTTCCATGAGCCGGCTGGCCTTCAGCACTATGACAACTCCCGCTGCACCTGTCTCCTGGTGGATGTGTGGGCTTTTGCAGCGAAGGTCCCATGAGCAGCCCACCCCACCTCCGTTCTCAGTGTTCATTCTACCACCCAGGGGTTCCTCCCCGTAACTCAGCGCTCTGCCCTCCCTGCTTCCTTTCCTATGCCTCCTTTAGCTGCAGGAGAGCCTTTGTGTCCTTTGTCAACTCTGTTCCCCGAATTGCCTTGGTTCATTTCTCTCTCTGACACATTCCACAAATCTTCTGGTTGCTATTTAGGAAAAGCTCATTCCAGGATGTCGATTGCAGGAACTGCCTTTTTAGCAAATACAGTACAATACACTTTATTCTTTTTCTCTTCAGAACCTAGGCATGTCTCCTCTGTAATTACCCGAAACATCCTTGTGGAACCTGTTTGCAAAACATTAAAAATGGGGAATGAGTGAGAATTCAGCTAAAGGTTTAGGTGGAAGGATTAAATTATAAATAAGGCGAATACCTTGTAACATGACAGGAATAGGTTGGACAGACTTTGTACTATATTCAAAGTATTTATTTTGACAATGGAACCTTCAGCTGGGCAAGGTAGTTCTCAGCCATTGAAATGACGATCCCTTGCATTTGAAGCAAGATGAATTCAGGAAAAAAAGGATCAGAGCCCCGTGAGGATAATCTGAGACACGGGGTCTGCCTTCATGTTCTTGCCAACAACAACTTTCTCCAAACCCCTGTGGTCGGGAGACCCTGGCTGTCCCTTGACTCCGCCATCGATTCAGCTAACACTCCTCTCTTCCCAGGCGCCCCGGGCTTCCCTGTCTCAGCTGCACCTTCCCCAGCTCACCCCTGACTGCCAGGCAAGGGTTAGGTCCTTGCTCTACCCTGTTTCCATGGTGCCCCAAGCCTTGCTGCTGTTATTGGCTCTGCCACGTCTCCCTTCCTGGGTTGTGAACTCCTCAAGGGCAGGTTTTACACTGTATCTCGGGTCTCTGGCTGACACCAGTGAAGCACTAAATGAATATTCATGAGAATGAATGCATGAAGAAATAAGGGGAAAATGATTAGTTTCTTTGAAACAGCTGGTGCTTTTTTTTTGCTTCTCAATTTATACCATTGGAATCAATCACCTATGACTTAAGCTGAAAGGTCAGTCTAATCATCAATAAATTCTGAGTCAAAAGGGATAAAACTTATGAAATTGTTTAAATTGTGGGCTTTACTACAATACCAATGGTTGTTTTGTCTGTTGAGTCATCCATCTGTTCCTCCATCCCTCCATCTAGCCATCATCCATCTATCTAGAAAGAGGGTTCAAGTTTTAAACACAGAAAAATAACATTGCTACCTTGGAGGTACAGTCATCTCACTTGAGGCCTTTGGTCACAGGTCGTCCCTACTATAAGACTTAGGGTGAATGGGCCTGGGCTCCCCATAAAAAGATTTTCAGCTTAGGCCAGAAGAGGGGGACTTCAGAGGATTTGGCTCCTACTGTATACTTCGGGGCTTCTCTGGCCTTGTACATAAGCACCGCCCTTTACTTGGCCGCCGCTGCGGTTCTAGGGCCAGGGCAGGGTCTCTGGCCAGAGAGTCAGATTAGATCTTCAGGGCTGATTCCCAGGCAGAGAAGTGAAAAACAATAGGGTACCGTTTCTCGACGTTTATCCTGTTCACGAGCTAGAACCAGGGTGAGAAGTAGGGAAGATTGTCTGTCTAAAGGCCAAGATTATACATTCAGTGAAAGTGTGTTTTTCACATGCGAGCAGGGTATTCAGTCATATGAACAACTTCTGCCTCTTCTTTGGAGATGACTGCCCACCATATTCAGTGGTCTGAAGAATACTCCCTTTTGTTCCGCAAGATGCCGTGAAGCGTCCATTGCAGGCCTCTGGTAAAGGCGTGCCATGGTGTGCTTTGCACTGGATGATACAGCACTTACTAGTTTGGGCCCTCGCTCTGTTCCTTGGGAAATTTGCTGAATGACTTGATCCTTTTAAACCTCAGCGTTCCCATTTATAAAGTGGGACGGATAGTGATAACTAATGGGGATGAGGATTAAATGGGATCGGAGCATAGGAAACATTTAGTATTGTACCCAGGACCAATAAAAAAAAAACATCACCAGCAGTAGCAACAAGTAACAATTTATATTAGCAATTGTAATTAGAAGTAGTCCATTTTGGGCACTGGGAATCCTGCATGACATGACCTCAGGGGTTAGCAAAGGCTGGACGTGGGCTGGACATCCTGCTAATCAATAGTCTACTGGCTAAATGCGTGTAAAAAGGCTCAGTGCCTGTTTATGTTCAGTTCCAAGGGGCCAGTGCACCATTGTCTTGCCTCTTCATACTTAGGACGATCTTCAGAGTTCCCCAATTGCCTCCCTGATTACTCACTTTGCCTCCCCTGGAACTGATTCCCAAGATGGATCTAAGGTCCATGGTCTTGCCCTTGACTTGCTGCTATTAACCAGCCCCGAAACCATCTCAGCTCTCTCATTCTTGGATCCGTTACCCATCTTGCTTCAGTTCTTTGCTCACAAGCTAAGTAAGTTCTGGATAAGAACCCAACACAGAGTTAGCTTTTTTTGAAATTCCTGGCTATGAACCCTAACCCCTGCCGAGAGAGGGTTGAAAGACTTGGCTGCTTCCTGCTATTCTGGGCAGGAAGGCAGGAAATCATCCGGCTTTACAATGACTGTGGGCAACAGGACTAGGAATAAAGCAAGGCTGCTGTGAAAACAATCTGTTTTCAGGGTGGTGTGCTGAGCCACCTGCAGTGGGCATAGAAATTTGACTGGGTCTCCCTGTGTCTCAGGGGCTAGCCACCCACGGGCTATGCGTTTGTTGACACAAATTATAAAGAGAAGTGTATAACTCTTTAATTAACTTTTTTTTATGTTAAAACCTATGCAAGGATCAGAGACTTGGAAAAGAAGGTCAGAAGAAGGAATCCTACTGTGCTAAATGGCTGGAACACTTTTTTTCTGTTTAATATCTACCCAGAGATTCAGTAAGCTTTGGGGCATTTCAGATCAATATCTGGCTCAGTCAGAAAAAAAAAAGAGAAAATCTAAAGCATATTTAATCAGCTAATGAATACAGAGTTTGAGATTAGTTCAATCAAAAAATTAATCGAAATTTGGATTAGTGCGTTTCTCAGGACTGTGGAAAGCTCAAGATTAGAAACAATAATGTTTTTATATCTAAGCATTCTCATTGTACTCTTAAAGATGCATGTGGACCTATTTCTTGTTTATTCTTGCTCCTTATTCCTTGATCTAGGTGTTTACTGTTGAAAGTCTACAGGAAGGAGATCCAGAGCAAGCCCATGACAGCAGATGGGCGCAGACGGGGAACATCTCCCCCTTTCTGGCCACTGAAGGAAAGCTTCCGGCCCACGACGCCCTCCTGCTCTAACTCATCAGCTCTTTGGGATTCATCCTATTTGCTCCTCCACCTCCCCTCTCCAGTCTTCTCTGCTCTGCTTTGGGTACCAGGAGGCTGGTCCTTATGGAAAACATCAGTAGATGCCTTTGCCATCTGGCTTGGTGGGCATTGGCCAATGGAAGCACTGCCAGGAGATGGAAGAGTGGGAAATCAATGAATCTAGGCTGTTTCTTTCTCTCCCTTCCTCCCTGCTCTTCTGTCACCTCCCAGAGGCTGACAGTCTTCAGCCTGTCCTCTCCTCCTGTCCTCGCTCTCTAAAGGTCCTTGCAATTAGCACTCCAGTTTCCTCCTTGGACCTGAAGGTGGTAGAACCATCTTGTCAATTGCTCACCTCGGTATGTTCCAACATCTCCCCTCGGGGTTGCCAAACTCTTCTCACGTCGTTTTAAATTATGCATTCATTAAATTCTCCTCAGTGACTTCATTCGAGTGTGCCATCTGCTTCCTGCTGGGACTGCCCTCTCTATGTCGCCAGAGGAAACCTCCCATCCGCTCAGATGGGTTTGCTCACAGTGTCTTACGTGTCCTCAGTGGCTTTTCCACCTCCATACGTATAATGTCCCATGCCCTTTTATGCCACAAAACTGCACCTCAGCCAATCATACTCACCTGGAGGGCCATTCCAGAGAAAAGGGATAGCAGAGTCTTTGCGGGGAAAAATGATCGTGTGCTGTTTTAGAGCGTGCTTTATTTAAACACAGATTATTCAACATCACTTACCTGTTCCTGTCATACAGAAACGTCCCTGGGCAGAGTTCATTTCTTTCAATTCTGTATATTTCCCCACGATGGCAACCTCTTTGTCACGCACCCTGGAAAATGTATTTCCTGATATAAATGAGCTATGATCTGGAATTGTTTAAATTTTTTTTCTGTAGTCAAGTAAGCTTAAAAACAGCTCGGTTTTCCACGGTAAAGCAAGCTTCCCAGGCTACAACAGGCATAACCAAATGAGGATTTCTGAGGCCATTGGGTCTGCCTAGATTTTCAGGGTTTGGTGGAAACCAAGAATGTTGGGAGCCACTCAGATATCCAGAAAAATAATCGTGTTTCTGTGTTTCACTAGCGTGCAATAATGGGCTCGGCGGTGTGGTGCCTGGTGCTGCGAAGCCAGAAACTGCGCAGAGCATCCTCTGTGTCAACAAGCTTTGTCTTGGGCGCTGGGAAACCAGGGGCCTGCCGCCCGCCTTTTCTCTCTGCACAAATACTCCAACAAGTGACCGCAATATAAACAGGGAGGGTTTTCCAAATTTGTAAAAAGTTAGTAGGATATGTAAGAAAATATTCCTCAGAAAGGCAAGTAATATAGCAGCGTGATCTCTTGGCATCGGACAGTTGCTAGCTAGAGACAGGAGCTCCAAACCAGGTGGTCCTGACTCTGTCGTAAGCTTCCGCTGTAAGTCCCCCTCCCTTTAATTCATTCACCTCTTCCTCAGACAGCCTTACTGTGTAACCATCACTGTTTTATTATGTCCATTTAAATTTTTGTGGTTTGTGGAATTTCCCCAGAAGGATGATGTTTTCGTCTTTTACATTCCCTAAGTTTTCCCCATTGCTTGTAGAAGTATTTGTTATGATTATGGCTATTAATGTTCAGGGCAGTATGGTTTATAGTTTATCAGGTGGTTTCATGTGTTTATCTCACTTACTGCAGTTCTCTCTGAAATGGAGAAAACAGACTATTTTCGTATTTATACCTAAAGTGATGGAGATTCTGCATTGCTCATGATTGGCTCTTGGTCTTTCCAAGAGTCAGAACTCTGAGACCAAAGGAACCAGGGCTCTCTGATTAGCAGCTTTGGCCTCTCCACTCAAGACACAAGTAATCCACACACAGTGAAGAAAAGAGGGAGAAACTGAGGCAGCCCTGGAGTTCCCGTGATGTTCAGTGTCCGCCACCCATTGCACACAGCTGCCTGGAGGGCGGAGCTCCATCTGGCGGGGTTATTTGCCCTGGCAGAGTGGAAAATATTGGTACAGACATGTGGTGGCCAATGCAGATACTGTGTGAGCCTCATATGTCATCTGTGTGTCTTGTGTTCCCATTTTAAAAAGTGAAGGAAAAAGCTAAAATTGATTTTAATAACACATTGTATTTAATCAAACATGTACAAAATATTATTTCGCCATAAAATATGCACATAGTCAATGTAAAATATGAAGGAGATACTTATGTGCATTTTTTCACCCTGTCTTTGAAATCCAGTGTGTATTTTACATCTACATTTCATCCCATGTCAGGTGTTGCCCTGGGACAAGTGGCTATTTTATTGAACAGTAAGAAGTGGCTGCCCTTGATGTCGCATGAGGCCTGTTGTGGTATCTGTTTTGAGAATGTCAGAACTACGGTCAGAGTGTTCCCCTCACAGGCCAATCAGTAAGGGAAGAGCATTTTTAATGACTCTCCTTTTAGCCCCGTGAGGGTCAGGCCCAAGCTCGTTTTCCTCGTTGTTGTGTGTTTAATGGCTGGCACAGTGCCCAGCTCTTGAATACATGAACAAACTATTGATGGAATGGGTGAGATAACAAAATTTGGGATACTTTTACACTTTTTTTTGTTCATACCAAGTCTTTAGAATCCGGGGTGTGTTCCCCATTTCCCACACACCTCCATTCAGACTACTCACCTTTCATGTGTTCAGTAGCCTTGGGGCTGGAGGCTGGAGCCTGCGCGTGGGGCTGGAGACAGGGTAGCTGTAGGTGGTTGGGCTGTAAGTCCCACTCTATCACTGACATAAGTCGTCAGTGGTGTGACCAAGGGCATGTTATATCATTTCATCTTGTTTTGTTTGTTTGTTTGTTTGCCACCTCTCTGGAAGGATGGGTTCCAATGTAAAATTCTGAGTCCCCTTAAAAAAGAGGAACCAGATGGCAGGATATATCTGACACCCACATCTGATCCCACACTTTCTGGCGCTTACCCAAAGCAATTACGTTACCTTCACTTAATAATCCAAAGGGTTTTGCTCATGGGCATGGCATATGTTTTTCTGTGCTTCCTCACTTCCCCCCAGATGTGCAAATGTGCGGTACCAGGAGGGCGCAGAACTAGAAGCCCTGAGAGGAGCACTGAGGCCAACAGATATAATGGGCTTTTCAGCAACTGCAGCTTGGCCGCTGCTCCGGTGGCCGGGGTGGACGGCAGAGAAACTTGCCGACAGGCCAGACTCTTGGTGGGGCCTGAGATGTCCTGGTGGGGAGCAAGTGATCCTAATTTGGCTTCTGACTAGAAACTTGACTGCCAAGGGAAGCAGCCAGAACTAAATGAAAGTAAAAGGAAACGTCAGCATTCGGGGCTAAAGCTGTTGCCCATCTTGTGACTTGATGCAAACCTGTGCCCCATACCAAGGGCACCCGGTGCAGGGGAAGAGTGTGCGGCGAGGTGCAAACACATCCTGCCGTGGGCTGACGTTCATCTGGAGGGAGAGCTGCGTTGTCTGACTTTGTACAAGGGTACATTATGGGCCATCCACAGCCTGCTTGGGGACCTGAGTAACTGTATTGAACACTCAAGCTATGACTACACGGAAGAACTCCCACTAAACTGTAAAAATGTAAGAGCAATAACAATAAAAAATGTTTATAGCCAAAGCCTCAGATATGGAGGCCCATATGTACCTGAAATTGGCCTGAATACGAGTGAGTATTATTTCTTTCTAGGAAATAAAAGGAACAAACAGCAACCTTAAGTACATGTATAAAGAACAGACTCTAGAGAATGTTCTGTCCATATCTTTGGCTTGGGTGGTATGCCAAGATTTCTTTTCCTTAAGTATTTTGAAGCAAGTCCTAGACCTTTGATTATTTTATCAGAAAATGCCAAACTAAAAGCTTTTTAAAAAATATAACCATATGACCATTATCACACCTGGTAAAAATGACACTGAAGATTCATTGTTCTAGACTCATAGACACAAGAGAACAGACTGATAGTTGCCAGAGAGGAGGGAGGTTGGGGACTGGGTGGAAGACATTGGAGAGGATTAAACAGTACAGACTGATAGTGGCAACATCGTCATGGGGATGTAAAGTACAGCATAGGATACATAGTCATAATATTGTGTTAACTATGTACACTGCCGGGTGGGTACTGGAAATAGTGGGGGGAACACTTTGTAAAGTATGATTGTCTAACCACTATGCTGTATACCGGAAACTAATACAAAATAATATTTTTGAGTGTAAACTTAAAATATTTTTAAAGCTTCTAAAAAATGTTGGTTGTTCTCTCCTTTCTTAACAGGATCTTTATTTCCATAACAAATCACACAGGTTAAAAAGTCAGGACACCAGTTTGCCATCGTTGGGGTGCTCAGTAGACTCATCAAAAGCTTCACTTCCCAGGATAAGCTGTTTCTATCTGCCCTCAGCACCCTGCACAGCTAGTTCATCCTTAATTTCTAGCATTTCGAGTGTGCTGGCCCAGGAAGTTGATCAATTGTATGATGAACAGCTTATGAAGATATTGAGGGGTGCTTACCTCTTGCTTTTTCTCTGTAAATAGCGGCACTGCTCGGGAGGCGGAAGCTTGCCTGCTCTGTATCAGCACAGACCAGTTTCAATGATTTATTTGTAGTCCCCCAAGTCAGGAAGTAGGGGCTGGTTCCACGCCATGTAGTTATGGATTCTTCTTTTTCTCTCTTATCTCTCGACTGCGGTTATGCAGTTTTAGGCCTAAATAAACTCTGTTGTTTAGCTTCATCACAAGACCCAGTTCACGTTAACCCATTCATAGTTCCAGGAATAGCTGCAAGAGAGGAAAGCAGCCGAGGGCTGCCGCGTGGCAGAGGTGTTCTGAAGGACCCGGGTTGTGTGACTTGGCCGGGCTGCTTGCGTACCTGTGTCTAATGGGCAGGCCAGAATCTTCATTTTGGGGAATTTGTGAAAAGGGAAGAAAACAATTGACATGACAAACATCTCTTCCTTAGGTATTACACTGCCATTAAAAATAGAAAACAAGCCCTGGCTGGTGTAGTTCAGTAGATTGACTGCGGGCTTTGTACCAAGGGGTCACTGGTTTGATTCCCAGTCATGGCGCATACCTGGGTTGTAGACTGGGTCCCCAGTATGGGGTGCACGAGAGACAACCACACTTTGATGTTTCTCTCCCTCTCTTTCTCCTCTTCCCCTCTCTCTAAAAATGAATACATAAATTCTTTAAAAAATAGAAAATAAGACACAACAAAGAAGCATTAAAAAAGTCTTATGGCTTGTTCAATTTTTGAGAACATCAACCAAAACTGTAAATATCACGAGAGGGTAAGCAGGAAGGTGGAGAAAGCACTGAATGTAATTGAAAATCAAAACAGTTTGGCTAGGGTGTTAGGACTAAGGAATCAGGTTTTCTTTTCTTTTTCAACCTTTTAAAAATATTACTTCATTCCACATTGTGATGACTGCTTTTTCCCTTTTGGAAACTGACCTCAACAAGATGCCAAAACTCACCGACTCATCTCTAAATGGGATATTTTCCCATGGCCACAGGGGGCATGAACCTACTCAATTCCTGTGCATTTTCTTTGGGTCACGGCTGGCCAAAGACCCAAGGGCCCTTGTGTTTTTATCACAGTCCTGGTTTTATTCCCCAGATACAATGGAACGCGGGGCATGAATAACATGGTCACCAAAGAAGACTGCCAAGGACATAACCCCAGTAACAGCAGGCAGCTGAGACCCCGGCCGGGGCACACCTACTTTTTAAGTGTTTCTGTAGAATTCACAGTCATTTTTATCCCACTGCCTTGGGCTAGAAATTTATACATTTGAAGCTCAATTTCAAAACTGTCTGGCATTTTCACAGCCCATGAAGAGAAAGTAAGGAAGAAAACTCCTTTGCATTTGCTTAGGTTAGAGCCTCGTAGAAGCAGAGTCAGGGCAGATGAGAGTTCCCCGGAGTCTTTGCTCTGTGTACCAGCCCTGGGCCAGGACACTGTGCGGAGCATTCACTGGTGCTCTCCGGTACAAAAGTCACTAGTGGGTTTGAGTTCTGGTGAGAAGGGTGAGCGCATTTCCTGACTCAGGTTCTAATTCTACTGCCAACAGCCATGCTGATTGAATTCTCTGATTGGCCCTAAGAGAACAGGCTTAGACATGAGATACACAACATTCAGGTCTTGTTTCTGCCAAGACCTCTGTGAGTTGGGCAACGTGCTTGATCTGTTTGTTTCTGTTTTCCTGCCTGTAAAATGGTAATAATGTGACCTGTTTTGTAAGGGCATTGTGGCTATTGAATAAGCTCTAGTACATTTGGCTCTTGCACTAAAGTGTAAAATGAAGAGTAATATCAATGTTATTTCAGTGGGAAAGGAAACAAAAAATGCAGATTTATATTATTTTCTTCTCTTGGTCTTTTGAAATTTAAACCCACCATTCAGCGAAGGGCCGATTCTGCCCTTTAGTGCTTTTTAAACGGAAAATTACATCCCATACTAATAGCATTTTAATGAATATATCATATGTATTTTTGGTTTTCTTGAGGAGTGATAGGCTCAGACTTTCTAAATGAAAGTTTTGTTTTCCCCAAGTAGAAGCTTTCCTCTT
Source organism: Artibeus jamaicensis (assembly GCF_021234435.1). Lineage (NCBI taxonomy): Eukaryota > Metazoa > Chordata > Mammalia > Chiroptera > Phyllostomidae > Artibeus > Artibeus jamaicensis. Next base: position 470,646 of record NW_026522040.1, read on the forward strand.
TATGTGCAAATATATTCTCAGTTTGGGGGTCACAGTGCAAAGTTTAAAAAAATACTGAAAAAGACATTTGCTTTCAATGCTCTTTTCATTAGAAGCTTCCAGAATGTGGTCAGATATCTTTTAAAGTATCAATGATTATCACAAATCACATCTGATGTATAACTGAACTGGAAAGCGAGGCTCCCAGAAATGAAGCCAAACAGAGCCCCTGAGTTGCCCCGGTTATTCTGGGAAATATTTGACCCGGAAGATTGGGCTGTAAAACCAACGGCTAACTTTGCTGCTTCATAAAATTTTTGAAAGCCAGTGAATCCAAACACACAGCCCACTGATATGAGCAAATTGCTTTCCTCTTAGAACAATAAATAAACAGTATGGTTATGAAACTGCAGCTCACTTGCCAGGACTCACCTGAAGACCTTCCCCTCACTCAACTGTTAGGTTAAGAACTTCACTTAATCCTGATCAGGTCCCTGCCTTGAAAGATTTTAACTTCAACCACTTGAGACCAGACCCCAAAGCCCTACAGATATCCTCCTGGACCTATTGCTTATGAGGCCTTAAGATACAGTCAAGGCTCGAGTCTTCCTGATGTAGGAGGTTTAGTACAATTGGCTTTGCTTATTAGTCAACAGGTTTTTCTGATTGGTCTTCTCCAGGGGAGTTGACAGTTGATCTCATTGTGTACAGCTTTTACGATCTGGGGAAAAACTTTATTGAAGAAAAGAAGGCAACCAATAGATCTCTCCAGCTTCCCAGTGGACTGAGTTATAATTACTATGGAGAACTGTATGCAACACAAGGCTTTTTAATCCTATGGGACGTCAGCCATATCGACCAAAGGAACAACGTTTCACCTGTCATGAAAACCTTCCAGTTTTAGTTTAGGTTCTTTATGATAAGGGCCACAGCTTGTATTCATTTCTCCTGACCACAGAGTTTTGTACATACCCACGCTCAGTAAATTCTAGTTGATGGATTAGGAGCTGGAGGGCCAATTGAAGGTCACTCTCCTTCTCCCCTTTTTAAAATTCTCTGAAAAACGTACACTTTGTTTGTATTAAGATTGCCTCCAGAGTGACCCTCAGCAGAAAGGAAGTCTGTGTTGTCCTCCAAACAGCCGACAAGCTGTAAATATACATAGTAATCAGATTCATAAGTTACTTTTTACAAGTCTTCTGGAGACAGCAGTTGTGTTAAAGAGGAACTGTAAGTAGAGGTTAACGGTGAATTCATTTACAGACTATGCGTGTGGAATGCCAAGAGAGGAGGCAGAAAAACTTTTTATCAGCGAAATAGTTGCTGAAAGCTATTTCAGAAACTATTGGTGTCATGTTTGGGGACACCAATAGCAAACATGACACCATTTGGGGAACAAGCCTCATTTGTTCAATCTATTATTTTGTAAACACGCAACCAAAAAGAGATTTCAATCTATGAAATGGGACAGCTAATGACTTCATATACAAAAATATGAGGTGTAGTACATAATAAATAGAACAGTGTATTAGGATTCAGATGAAGTTAACTTATCTGGCTTCACAATTAATTAGCTGTTGTTTGGGGTAAATTATGCAACCTATTAAATCTTTCATTTCATAGTCTATTAGCTGCAAATTAACAATGCCTGCTATTGTTTATCACAGTGATTTTGTGTGATTGAGCAAGGTAGAATCATACCATTTTGGGGTTGAAAAGTAGTTAATGGTTATTTAGTTTGCTTAGTGCGTTAAAATGAAAAGTGCTTTAAAGTAAAAAAAAGTCAGCACCATAGAGATAGTATTTTAAGCACATCCGACAGTCTTGATTGTTAACTCATTCTAAAACTATTCCTCCAAATATGTGTTTGTGTGTCTGTCTTCTTGAAAGTGTAGCTTGGTCTCTACATTTGCATCCCCCAGCTTGGTGCCTGGCTTTTAGCACAAAGCCAGACATTTCTGTACGCTACATGAATGGTTAAGTGAGACGAAATCTTTACCTTTGAGGAGCAGGCTGGCCTCACTTTCTCCTGCTTTACTGTCTTCTGTGTTAACTTGGTTTACACATCCATACACTGGATAGAATGCCCTCATTCCACCACTTGGAGGTGTTACAATAAATTGAGGTGAAAATTGAGATAGCTAGATGCTAGTGAATTCTGTAAATGGTGAATTCACATTCACCATTGTTGTGGAATTTTCTAGAAGGGTGATGAAAATGAGGTGGTCAGGGTCCCAGAGGAAGTACATACCCATGAATAGTGGTGTTTGGAGTTTTTTTTTAAAGAGAGCTGAGGATTTATGCCTTTCTGTACTGTTTCAACTAATTGACTTGGCAGGTGTGGCCATGTACAGCTGTTGTGCACACTTCCCTACATTGCTGACTGCATTACGCCTTTTCAGTATTTGGGTATGTTAGTGACCTTAGCCCTCTCACAGGTATCAATACTGTGGGGTCCAGGAGTGTCCTAATCGGGGAAAACTCAGTCCTTAGGAGTTTTATGACTCTACCCTAAGCAATTTATATGTGAATGGATTTTTAAAAATAATCTTCCCATATTTTCGTTTGTTTTATGTTGATACCAACCTATTTGACAGTAGCATTTATTTTTCTTCCTTTTCATTTACTTATAGACATGCAAACCAAATAGCCAAGCCTGTAGAGTTATATGTAAAATTCCAAAGATAATAGTTAATATCCTGAGGCTGTTAACCACATGGTATCATTTCAGTGGGTTTGGCTGGTCAGTCTTCTGAATTTCATTCATTCATTTAGTAAATATTGGCATGGAGGTAGAAGCAATTTTTGTGATGCATGAAGGTGCCAGATTTATATGCCAATAAAACAAGAGGGTATTGTATGGTTTTAAGGAGATAATATGACCACGGTGAGCAACTACTTTCAATCTAGTTAAGTCTTGCAACCGCGTGATAATAATCTTTTACCTGTTTGAGTATTGTTTTCCGCCGGTGGAGTCACATTAGGTATATTACAGTCAGAGTTAATTTTATATCCTATCATCCATGGACAAGTTGCCCAGAGTTTAGCTTCATTCCTTTCTGAGGACAAATTAAATGAAATTTACAGTGAATAGATTCTGGCTCAACATAAGGAAGAACTTTCTAACAATTTGTGCTTCTCAAAAATGGAATATACTGATTTTCTTGTTGGCTTTGTTTCTTCATCCATCTTTCTCATTCCTATCTATTCAATTTTGGTCCAGTAGAACCATCTCTGTACCCTATGGATTACTTTGAAGCAAGTTATCTTCTACTACTGAAATTATTGATTTAAATGTATTCATATGCAGGATTTTACAGTTATCATCACACTTTAATTAACTTATTTCAAGTCAGTATGGTATCACAAAGAATAGAATTAATCTTGACATCATCATCAACAAAATTTTATATTTTCCCCAATTTTAAGTAACCTGCACATTTAACTATTGTAGAATCCTTTTGATGATTTCATTTAAATTATTAGTAAAATTTTTTACAGAAAAGCATTAAAGTGACAATCTTCTGTGAATTTCTCGTAAACACTTTTTCCGTGACTTCTCTGGAACAGTAGTTATATCTCAGTATAGCCACCTCACAATGTTATTGTCTAACTTCACTCTCCTGTCAAAGCTATGTTTTCAGAAGGTGTCAAAATGTCCTAATACCAAGGTACTCTATGGCCATAAAAATGACCGTGGTTAGCCACTTTCTCGCACAACTAAATAAGGTTCATTGGGTATGACTGAACCATTTCGACCTCTTAGTTCCTCTTTTATAAATTTCCATAGTAGTTTTAGCTTTTAGGCTAGTTATTTCTAGAAAGGAGGGAGTTCAGTGTGTGGGGTGTTTGATGCTGCCAAACAAAGGAGGAAAAAAATTAAAGGACCTCTTTCTCTGACTTGGAAACTATTCAGAAGAACCTCAGGGGATCTCAGAAGGGACAAGGAGTGATTCGTTCTCATGCGCCTTTACAGGGCCTGACGCTCATGCCCACATTCACCCACTGACATCGCAGACAGCAAGTTGTGTGCAAGGAGAATGGGTGGGAACATGCGAATGAGAGAGGAAGATAGTGGAAAAGAGGTAAAAATAACCACAGAAGCAGAAAAAGACAAGTAGGCTTTTAGAGGACAAGGTGAGTGAGCAGAATCACAATCCCTGGTGTTAAATATTACAAACTTCTAATAAGTCACATTTCTTTCGGCAAATTTTTTAGTAGCGAACTCTTCCAATGCTAAAAGTATGACAAAGAATGCAAAGAATGAAGCAGACAGACTGGATGGGGATGGGCCATCCCTAGCAAACGAGAAGGCCACTCAATGTTTTAAACTAACCCGATGGAATGTTCTGGTTTCAGATGTCACTGGGTCCCTAATGAAGTGTGTTTGCCAAGCTTCTAACAAGATTTTCCCCTTTCCCAAAGCAACCCTCTGCATAATCAACTAAGCTTTTCCTTGATTTCTTTTCTTCTCTTTTTTCCCCCCTCATTCTTCTTTATTTTTTTAGTCAATGAGCTCAGCCCCAGATGAAAGCTGGAGTTGTATGAACTGAATTGGCTGGAAATAGCCACTGAAAGGCGTGCAAACCAGAGCTGGCAGGTCTGGCTCTTCCGTTCTTGAAGGAGAGGCTAACTTCAATCCAAATGGCTTCCTGCGCAATTGTGCACTTACTCGGGCGTTTTGTTCCTGGTATGGGACCAGGCCTTAATATCCCAGCCTTTGCAAGCTACGCCAAGAGAATACACATCTTTTACCTTGCGGCAGCTCAGTGCCCATTTGGTCACTTCCTAGTAGTGTGGGAACTACCTAGGACGGGGTTTTACATCACCAGTGGGGAGTGGGTGGGTGTTACAGGAAGCAGGATTCAGGCTCTTTGATATTTCCTGTCTCACCCTAACCCAGTCCAGACAAAGAAGAAACTAGAAGCTCTGAAGGCAGGGAGCCCATCTACTTTGTACTATTTAAAGGAAGGGACTTCTGATATTTTACAGGGGATCATACATACACACACATTTGGGAGAGTAAACGTACTGGTAATTTTGCTTTAGAAAATTCTTAGCTTTCCAGCATTTCCTTTCTAGACTCTCAGCAAGTGTATTCAGGAGTAGGTGAGTGGCTAAAAAAGGTGTGGTACGTTTACACAATGGAATACTACTTGGCCATAAAAAGGAGGGGAAACTTACCTTTTGGGACAGTGTGAATGAACCCGGAGTGTATTATGCTCAGTGAAATAAGCCAGTCAGAGAAAGACAAGTACTGCATGTACAATCTAATGTACAAAATAAACTAATAAGCAAAACAAAAACACTTATAAAGGCAGAATAGACTCAAACAGCTGTCAAAAGAGAAAGGGGGTTTGGGGGTTGGTGAAAAAGGTGAAGGGATTAAGCAAAGAAAAAAACCCTCATAGACACAGAAAACAGTATGGTAATACCAGAGGGAAAGGGGTGTGGGGGGAGGTGGAAGAGGGGAAAGGGGGATAAATGGAGATGGAAGGAGACTTGGGGTGGTGAACATACAATGCAATATACAGATGATGTATTACAGAATTGTACACCTGAAACCTATGTGATTTTATTAACCAATGTCACCCTAAGAAAGTCAATAAAAATTCTTAAAAATAAATGAATTCCTGCAAAGTGAGAGAATCTAAAGGTTGTTTTCAAATACAGTGAATTTTTAATTGGTAAATATTAAACTTTATGAGGTTGACATACTTTGTTTTGCAGTCATTATAAAATGCTCATTTTAATTTTTTAAAATCTTTTTGCTTTAGAGGCATGCTTTTTTTGTATGTCTCAAATATTTCCGAAGGCCTCCAAAAGCCTGTGGTGTCAGACGTTCTGAATTCAATGGTCAGTGGGTACAAGGGCGTTGTTGCTTCCTGCGTATCTGCTCTGCTTCTCCACTGCCGCTTGCCCTCCCTTCTGGGTTTTCTAGTTCAGCTATTAACCAACCAGTCATCCATTTAAAGTTTATTCAAGATTTTGCTCCAATATTCAAAATTCTTTGGAGACCTTATTTATACATATTTGCTAAGAAGCAAGCCCTTACACCTGTGGTGTACATGTCAGTTTGTGGAGCTTTTACGACGTACTATGAGAGCTCTCCTGCCAACCAGTAACGTTATGATAGACAGAACTCAATACACTCTGTGACTGTTGTTCTTTTTTTTTTAATTTTTATTTTATTGATTATGCCATTACAGTTGTTCTATTCCCCCCCTTCATTCCCCTCCACCCTGCACCCCCACCCCTACCATTTCCCCCCTTTAGTTTATGACCATGTGTCTCAAGTTCTTTGGATTCTATATTTCCCATACTATTCTTGCCCTCCCCCTATCTATTTTCTACCTACCGTCTATGCTACTTATTTTCTGTACCTTCTCCCCCCTTCTCCTCCTCCCACTCCCCTGTTGCTAACCCTCCATGTGATCTTCATTTCTATGGTTCTGCTCCTAATCTAGCTGTCCTTGTAGCTTGCTTTTGTTTTAGATGTGGTTGTTAGTAACTGAGTTTGCTGTCCTTTCACTGTTCATCTTTTTTATCTTCTTTTTCTTAGGTAAGTCCCTTTAACATTTCATATAATAAAGGCTTGGTGATGATGAACTCCTTGTTTTTCTTATATTCCGTCTTCACAGCAGCTTCCCAAAAGTTTAGAACCAAATGTAGGGCAAATCTTAGTCAGTATATCAGAGTACATACCAGTCATTTTGTGTTTTAACCTCACTATGCAACTCGGTGATTATAAGCACAGATCTCATTTGGATTTCACCAGTCTAGGTTGAAACATTACTTCTAATACTTTGTGATCTTGGGAAACTGATCTAAATTCTCTCACATTTTCCCCCATGTATAAAATTGGAATAATACTGAGTTCCTTCTAAAATAGTGGTGAGGTTAAAAGTTAGAGAAAGCTCTCAGCTCTGGGCAGAACTTTTAATCCATGATGGCTATTGTTTTCCCACACTTTTCTTTGGCCTTGATCTTGGCCTTTTTTCTCTACTTGCATTATTTTCATCTTTCTAGAATGTGTCCATCTGTAAAAGCTACCTTAAACTTATAGGAAGAAGTTGAACTCTACATAAATTAAAGAAGTAATCCAATAATTAGCAAACACTTGATTTTGTTTATTTCCTAAAAAACTTACAGTTCAGAAGAAGGATTTATTAAACTTCCTTGTGTACAGATGCTCACCTGGGAGTCTTGCCCTGGTTACAATGCATGTTCTGGTTCGACAAGTCTGGGATGAAGGCTTCCGAGTCTGCATCTCTAACAGGCTCACAGTTGATGCTGATATAGCTGGACCTTCTAGAAACACTTGACGTAGGAAGGGATTTGAAGGAGAGGTGGGAACCCCATCCTTAGAGCTTTATAAAAACGCAGACAATCCAGAGCCTAGGATTCCTTGAATCACACCCAAGAGCAATGAGATGATGTCTTATTCTCTTTTATTCTTTCATGAGTAAGAACTTCTTCTCTCTAACAAATTACCTGAAAGCGTCCCACGGGAGTGTGTTTCTGACAAAAGCCATAGTTGTTGACGTCCGACTGAGTCATACCGGCACCCTCAGCAGGCATTTAGTCCCTTGAGTCTTGGGCAGAGTCGTTACCGTAATATTGTATCAGCTCTCAAAGCCTTTCATTATGTCTCACTGAATATTAGGCTCTTTTAACATAAAAACCTGGCCAAGTCACACAGGACACTCAATGGCCAAGAAACAGTCTCTGATGTTATCTTAGCTTAATGATTGTTTCTAAAGTGGCTATTTGCTTTTTAAATTCTACAAGGTTGCCAAAATGTACCTCGTTAAGGTAACTATTGACTTTTTTTAAAGATTTTATTTATTTCTCTTTAGAGGGGAAGGGAAGGAGAGAGGGAGAGAAATATCAATGTATGGTTGCCTCTTGTGTGTCTCGTGTCTCCTGCTGGAAACTGGCCTGCAACCCAGGCATGTGCCCTGACTGGGAATTGAACCGCAGTTGTTTGGTTCCCAGGCCCGTGCTCAATCCACTGAGCTACACCAGCCAGGGCCAAGGTGACTATTGACTTCTTATTGCTAATTCCTGTGGGCATCTATCTAGAATTTGACCTTACCATTTTTCACTTATTGAAACTTCCTGAGTGCTTGGGTTCCATGGTTCAACACCCTCTGCTTCCCTCTTTTTTTTTTAATCTTCACCTGAGGACTTGCGTATTGATTTGAGAGAAAGGGGAAGGGAGGGAGAGGAAACATCAGTGTGAGAGAGAGTATCAGTCAGGTGCCACTCAAACACACCATGACCAGGGACAGGACCTGTAACCTAGGCATATGCCCTGGCCAGGAATTGAACCTGTGACCTTTCAGTTTATGGGACGATGCCCAACCAACTGAGCCACCCCAGCCGGGGCTGCTTTCCTCTAAATTCCTCTAAATGCTATCCATCGTTTACTTATGTAGGATTTAAAATTCTCACCTCTCGCTACCTCTTCAGTTCTTTCTCTATGTCTTATTACTCTGCGGTATTCTTGGGCAATCCCAGGTCCTCCGACTTATTGAAATAGCATCTGCTGACTCTGCTTTAATTTTCGTTTCCAGACCAGACTTCTCTTCTAGATCCGCAACTATTATTGATTCCAACAAAAATGTTCTATGGGTACCTGACATTCAAAACAACCAAAGAGAAGTTTAATTCCATTTAATAACCTCAGACAATTAACTTCTTTAAGCCTTAGTTACAGATTTCAAATGTGGGCATCATGAAAGAACCTAAATAATCACATTTTCCTGAGACTTAAAATGACATGTATGTCAGGTGCTTAGAACACTGTCCTTAAGACAGATTTTAATATGTGTCACCTACAGTCTGGTTTATGGAACCAGGTTCTCTATGTTGGTGCCTACTGTGGGTTGGGGATCAGAATCTTGGAGCTATCCTTGATTTCCCCTCTGAAAGAATATTCGAGTAATTTGATACAATACATGATATCTCTTAATAACTTTTATTTCCCTCTTCTCTCTTCCCACTCTCCAAGGTCATAGTTCAAATCTCTGTAATTCCTCACTGGGACTGTCAGATAGGCTCCCCCGGTCTCCCTGACTAGCCTCGTCATCCTCCATTCACTCTGCTTACTGCTTGTGGAGTGTCCATCCAGAAATTCACAGCTGACCATGTCCTCACATGCTCAGGGTTCTTCATAGCTCCATACCTCCAAGAGTAAAGCATCACTACAATTCTCACGTGACCCTTACAGGCGACAAGCAAGAAACATCAAAGTTACTCTCTTCTCTCAGCTCTTTTTTTATTTCTCAACTTGTTTCACGCAAGCTTCAGCCACATTTAACTACTTGTTGAATCCTAGAATGTATCACATGAACTCCGATCTGCAGGCCTTGGCCGACTGTCCTTCTTCCCCTCACCTGATCTGTTATTTGAGACTAAATTCGAAACGAGTCTCCTGTGGAAGCTTTCTTTAAAGTCTCTGAACATACGTAGGTGGCATTTGTGTGCCCGTGAAAAAAAGAACTACTATAGCAGTTTTAAATGTTAGTGTGTTATAATTTTATCAGGAAATAGTGTTGGATTTGATTCAGTTCTTTTACTGAATCTGTTGGGATTGTCCTATGAATTTTCTCCATGTTTCTGGTATTCTGTTAATGCGGTGAAATACACTGGCATTCAGTTGCTAAAGCAATTGCATCCCAAAATGTGTGTGTATACCCATGTGTATACATACACATGCATGTGCATGCATGTATATATAGATGTATATGTAGACACATGTTTATGTATAAGATATATGTGCATATACACGTATACACATATATACATATATGTATGTACACATACACATATACATGCATGTTTATATATAGAAAATGTGTGTATGCATAGGTATATACACACATACACACATACATGTATATATATATATATAAAATAGGTCCACTGTAGATAGAATATGGTTCCATACTGCTTGTTCATCTAGTTTGACATTCTGAGTTTTGTATCAATGTCTAGTCTATTTGCATTAAATGCAATTATTTATCTGTTTAATCTTAAATATACTTTTCTTGTTACTTCTGCCTATCCCATGTGGGGTTTTTTTTTTGTTATTGTTCCTTTGCTCCTCCTTTCCTGATTATTTTGGCTTGATCAAACTTTATTTTCAATTTTAATTTTTACACCCCTTTGACTCTAACTCCTTGAATTGTGTCTTTTAGAGGTCGCTCTAGGAATTGCCCTACGTACCTTTGACACATAAGTTTCAATTTAAAGTGAACATTTCTCTACTTTATGTCAAACACAAAATCCATCAAACAATGTAACCCCATTCTTCCCACTTTCATTTCACTGTTGTCATATATTTTACTTCTACATATGTTATAAACCCCATAACAATTTGTTGCTTTTACTTCAAATAATAAATTAGGCATTTAAAAAATAATAAAAATAATTTTTATAATTGTGCACATAGTTTTCCATTTTCTGTGCCTTAATTCTATCCTGTGGATCTGAATTATGTATATGAATTTCTGTGTAAAATATATAAAAATATATTTTGTGCATCTTTAAAATGTCAACATTTATAATATATAAAGAAATACACAGTATCATACAGCCATATAGTATTTCCCATCAGGCCCTGCAACTGCATTTGGAGTTTATTGCAAAGAAAATATGCTGGCATCAAATTCGTCAGCTTTCTCCCCCTAAAAATGCGTGTACTTGCCCTCAGTTCTGACATATATGCGTTATAGTTTGTGATTTCTCTCTTCTGTCAGATGTTGTTCTGCTGACTCTTGGCTTCCATTGTTTGAAAATGATCCATTATTTATATCTTAGTTCTGTTCTCTGTGAAGTACCTATTTCCCAGTTTTTTCTTAAGCTTTTTTTGTTTTGTTTGTTCCTTTATATTTGGTTCTCAACAACTTGGAATTGAGTGCCTATGTGAAGCTCTCTTTGTATCTGGCATGCTTGGGGTTTGCTGAACTTCTTGGTTCTATGAACTGATGTTTTAAGGCAATTTTAGAAGTTTTCATCATTATTTCTTTAAATACTTTTGGTGCTACATTCCACCCTTCTCTAGTTCTGGAACTCTTTAACTGGAGTATGATAAGATTGTTTAACTCTATCCTGAAGGACACATACACTACTCATTGTTTAAAAAATAATTTATTGCTCCATTTTTAAGTTTAGATAATTTATATTGACCTATTGTCTTGTTTAAATTATTTTTATTGTTATTCTGTTACAGTTGTCCCAGTTTTATAGTAATCTCTTTTCAAGTTCAGCGACTCTCTTGCTGTATCTAATGCATTGGTAATCCATCCAGTAGACATTTCACACGCGTGTTTCAATTCTCGAATGTCCATTTGATCCTTTTTACAATCTCTGTTTTTTCTGCTGAGTTTTGCCATTTATTATTGGGTCATTTGTACTTTCTCATAGGAATCATTGCAATGTGTCATATCTACAGTGCTGTTGTCAGCTAATTCCAGTATTTATGCTATCTTGGAATCCATTACTATTGACTATAGTTTCCCTTGATTATGTCTTGCTTCATAGTTCTTTGATATCTACTATATTAAAGCTTTCTCTCTTTTTTTTTTTTTGGCTTAACTGATATACCACCAAATGCACACATTTAATCTGTCCATCTGATAGCTTTTGATTTATATATATATTCTTATGAAACTACCACCACAATCAAGATGACAACTACATGTAACAATTCCAAAAATGTCTTCATGCCCCTCTGTGATCTTTCTCTCACGCTCCTCCCAAGGCCCCCAGATTCCAGATCCAAGTGATCATTGATGTGTATGTTGTCCCTTTATGAATTTTCATTTTCTCGCATTTTACATTACAATTGTATAGTAGGTATCATTTTAATAACTTCCTTCACTCAGCACAATTATTTTGAAATTCATAAATGTTATTGGATGTATCAACAAATCTTTTGTTCAGCTTTAGTAGGATAATATACAGATAGGCCACAGTTTACTTATTAGTTTACCTGTTGGTAGACATTTGGATTGTTTTCAGTTGGGGCCATTACAAATAAGGCAAGTTGCTATAAATATTTGTTTATGAGTTCTGCGTAGCCCTAAGTTTTCATTTCTCTTGGGAAAATACCAAATTAGTAGAATAGTTGGGCTGTATAATAGGTGTATGTTTAAATTCTTAAGGACCTGCCAAAATGATCTCCAAAGCGGTTACACACAGTTGATAGTGTGAGTTGAGTGGTAACATAGCAGCATCACGGCGAAGCTTTGCGAATAATGTCGAACATCCTTTCATGAGCCTATTTGCCATTTGTGTATCTTCTTCGAAAAGTGCTCAATTATTTTGCCCATAATTTTATTGTTTTTTTAAAAATTTTATTTAGTTATTTTTCAAGTACAGTTTTTTGTCTATTTTTCCCATCCCAGCCTCCCCCGCCCCTTGCTCCCCACCTCCCTCCCATTTCCACCCCCCTTAGTTCCCTGTGTCCTTCCTATTTGTTCCTCCAAATCCTTCCCCCTTTTTCCCCTTAACTTCCCTTCCTTCTCCCCTTGTTCTCTATTTCAGTGTCTTTGGTTTTTGTTTTTTTTTCTGCTTGCTTGTTTGTTTTGTTGTTTAGCTTCCTGTTAAAGGTGAGATCATATGGTATTTGTCTTTCAGCACCTGGCCTATTTCACTCAGCATAATGCTTTCCAGTTCCATCCATGTTGTTGCAAAGGGTAGGAGCTCCTTCTTTCTCTCTGCAGCATAGAATTCCATTGTGTATATGTACCACAATTTTTTGATCCATTCATTTACTGATGGGCACCTAGGTTGCTTCCAACTCTTGGCTATTGTAAATTGTGCTGCTATGAACATTGCAGTGCATAGGTTCTTTGATATTGATGTTTTAGGATTCTTAGGATATAATCCCAGCAGTGGAATTTCTGGGTCAAAAGGCAGGTCGATTTTTATTTTTCTGAGAAAATTCCATACTGTTTTCCATAATGGTTGTACCAGTCTGCAATCCCACCAACAGTGAACCAAGGACCCCTTTTCCCCACAACCTCTCCAACATTTGTTGTTTGTTGCTTGGGTTTTTTTATTATTGAGTTATAAATGTTCTTTATGGATTCTAGATTAAAAGCCTTTGAAATAAACATATTTTGCAGATACATGGTTATATAATTGTATAGTTCTATAATCGATGTTTGCATATTGATCCTGCAATATTACTAACCTTGCTTACTAGTTCTGGCACCTTTGAGGTAATTCCACTGAATTGTAAATAAAATCCTGTTTCTTGCAGACTATCTGTTAATTCTAGGTATTAAACTGAGACATGTGGTACAGCCTGTCAGCTACAATCAAGATTTATTGGGTAGCCCCAGGTGGTGTGGGTCATTGGTTGGGTATCGCCCAGTGAAATGTAAAGGTCTGTCTGGGTTTGACTGCTGGTCAGGGTGCATGCCTGGGTTGCAGGTTCGGTCCCCTGGGATGCATATGGAAGGCAACCAATCAATGTTTCTTTCTCATGTCAATGTTTTTTGCTTTTTTTCTCTCCCTTTCTTCCCTTCTCTCTAAAATCAAAATCTTTATTTTTGATTTATTGGGTAAAGATTTTCTGTGATTTTTTTTTGTGGTAACATGTAATAATCAGCTCCTTTTCTCATCCAAAATTAATAGTTTTCTATAGACCAATACACACATTTAGACCCCTCTTAACAATCATCACTTCCCTGGTGTTTGTGACAAAGGTATCAGAGCTTCTTCTGTGGGTGGGTGCTCAATGCTGCCTCTAGAGGCTGCTGCCTTACATCGCCATACAACACTTAACTCTTCACCTCCGCCAGGTACATGATGATGTGGGACAGTGGTCATTTGCATAACAGTGTATTAGTGGCCATGAAAATCTGCATGCTGTTCTGTTAAATTTTATTTTAATTGAGTCACTTCATCTGAACAGATCAAAGCACCAGTTATTAGAGACACCAACTGAACTCAGTAGTTAATAAAGCTGTGTTGAGTTGTTTTAGAAGAGTAAGAAAATGGGTTAGTAATCTTGGCAGAAGTACCTTCTTATTAGAAGTTGAGAACTACATATTTTTAACATGATTTCTCACTGAGCTAGGGTGAATGAATATGGATTTGTCTTTTCAGTCAACATGGGGCAATTATCCATGAGATTAATACTATTGACTCTTGCTTTGAGAAATGAATTTAGTCACCAATGCAGATGCCTTTCTTTTGATTTTTTTTTTTTACTGCTAAAAATTGAGAAGTGGCCAGTTAGCTTCATAGAAGAGATTTTGGTGAGAATATTAGACATTCTTCTTTTTTCATAAATAGCACTGCTTTTGGTCACAGCACGTTCGTATCTCACACAAAAATATAGTGCATGCTCTCATTGGCTTGTTCTCTATTATGAGTTTGTATTTTTGTAGGACTCATGAGATTAAATATGATTCGTTCCTGCATTTTCCTTATAACCTACCCCATTATGTTGCCCATAGTAGGTAGTCTCTAAATTCAGGGTCCAGCACAAATCATGTCCCCTTTTATTACATAAAAATATTTTATTACAAAATAAGAAGCATGTAATTTTGTAACATAACAATATCACACTCAAGCACACCATGTGACATGTTAGGTGAAATGTTCAAATTAAAATGATAATTTATTACACTCATATTATTATCCTACCAGCCACACTCAAGTAGGTGTTAGTTCTTAGACTTAGAGGAGAATAGGTTAGAAGGAAATGGGCAAGACAGCAGGAAGGCGAGTTAAAGACAGCACCATCATCTGGGACGGGGAGAGGTGGGTCGCCATCTTTGCCCAGTGGAAATTCAGTGTTTCACATTCCACTACAGGAAAAGTTCATCAAATTGTCCACATGTTGTCTAGTTCAGGTGAAGGGGGAAGGGGGCTGGGCTCTCAGTTCAGAAAGCATGCTGAGAGGACCTTGTGAGCCTTCCATGGTCCAGGTCTTGTGTTGCATAGTTTTCATAATCTCTCATTTCAAACCATTGTGGGACAGACTTTATTCTCACATCTACAGCCAAAGAATGTAAGTTTCAGAGAAATTAAATGTGCTGCTTCATTAGCCAGCACATTCAGCCAGAGTTGGGATTCTATCTTTGGTCTGACTTCCTCTAGAACCTTCACTTGTTCCTCTCTATATCAAGTTGCAGCCCACGGATGTAAAAAGCATTAAATGGAAACTAGAAAATCCTAAAACTTTTCAAGTCTTTCTCCAGTTACTTTTGATTATAACAAGTGACCACAGTAAAGGGATAATACGACCAACTCAATTCGCTTTGAACTCCTTTGGCTCCAAAAAATAATTGAATAAACAGACCACATCACAATCAAATTAAGGGGAAACCAAATCCATTTCCATTGAACATGTGTTTCGCTTGATTTATTTTTTCCTTTCTCATTCCCAAATGCCTTTGTGTATGTAGAGTTGAATTTGAAATAGAAGGCAATTTTCAAGCATCCTTGTAAAGATTAATCAGGGGTAGAAGGGAAAAAGGCTAGGTGCTTTTAGTCAAAACGGATTTCCTACTATATTACCCAGTCAGAAAACATGAGTACGAGAGCACTCAGGGATATTGTGCTTAAATGAAATAAATGATCACATTGTTTTTTCTTGGGAGAGGTAAACATTTCCTAAATGACAGTTTGATTATTTTTTAATAAGACCTCAGCTATTTATAGAGATGGTAAGCTGGTGCGATTTCAGGTTTGATGGGTTGTTTCCCCATGAGCCAGTAGCAGTGAGAACTGGTTGCTGTTGGGCACAACGCAGTGAACCCGGAGACTGCGGCAGGGTGAAGGGAGCGGGTCAGTCAGGAGACGTGGACGGCTCATTATTGGATTCCTGAAGATTTTGAAAGCTCAGGGCCAAGAGGAAGACCATGTCGCCTCAGAAGAAAATAATGAGGAAGGACGAGTGATAACTGAGGACCCCGGTGCACACTGTTATCAGTAAGATTCATCGTCCTCCCCTAGCCCTGTCTCAGTCATAGGGAAGAAGCCACCCATAACCATGTTGACCACGTGGCCCTCTTCTAGTTGCTCTTCATCACGGCATCGTTTCCATTTCTTTCACAGCATTTACACCAATTGGAAACCATCTTACTTATGGATTTCTTTACTTGTCCATCTGTTTACATGTTGTTTTCTAACTTGCCCTGTAATGGAGGCATTCTGGGGTCCACCTTGTTCAACTCCTCGTCTCCATTGCTGAGAACCGTTTATGCTACAAAGGATGCCACTCTTATATGTACTGCATAGTTTGTGAATAAATGGATACACTGTTCATGATATTTCAAATATCAATTAATATGAACATAAATTGGTATTTATAAAGTACTACAGGCGGGACCTGTTTTAAGTAAATACTATAAATACAGGGTCCAGCACAAATTGTGCCCCCTTTTATTACAAAATCTTTTACCACAAAATCATAAGCATGTAATTCTATAACATAACAATATCACACTCAAACATGCCATATGGCATTTGAGGTGAAATATTCAAATTAAAACTATAGGTAATTACAACCATATTATTACCCTACCAACCAACCACACTCAAGCTGGTGTTACTTCTGCCAGGTGCTGTATATTTAACTGAATGAATACCTTCTGGACTGATGGACACTGAACAATTGTCCTTAGACTAAATTAAAATAATTCATGATCAGTAAGAGAAGATGGACATTCGATTCTAGGACCAAAATTGTGGGAGCATGATTAATAGTTAATGCTCTTTAACAGGGGTTTCCAACTACAGTGGTTTTGTTTGCTTTGTAGGAACCATCAGGGAAATGAAATCTTTGGCCTGAATCCCTGTCCTAAGTTAGTTCACAATCAAGAAAGGGAAATGCAAGAACAGTTGTGCATTCTTTGTACGTCATGACGTTTTGTAGTTTCTGTCATAGCGTGTAGTACATTACATGTGGCTGTTAATTTGTCAGCACGAACCTCATTGGAGTGCCAGCATCATGGGGACAAGCAGAAACATCTTTCTTAGCACCTGTCACTGCTGTGTCATAAGAGGGCAGCCCAGTGGCTGGCATAAGGGGGATGCTCCAAAATGTTTAGTGAAATAATAGGCTGATTTAGGGAGGGAGGAAGTTTTGGGAGTCTTGCTGAATCCTAACATAACAGGTGAGTTAGACAATCATACAGTTTACAAATGGTTCCACCTGGCATTTTCAGGGCCCAGCCAGTACTGTCCACAGTTATCTCAATATTATCAACTATGTTCTGTTCTTTACATCCTCATGAGTATTTTGCAACTAATTTATTCTTCTTAACCCCTTCACCTTTATCACCTAGTCCCCCAAACCCTTCCCAACTGGCAACCATCAGTCAATCCGCTGCATATGAGACAGTTTCTGTTTTATTTGTTTGGAAAGTATTTGAGTGTCTAACCACTATGTTGTATAGCTGAAACTAATACAAAATAACATTTAATGTAAACTGTCATTGAAAAAAATTTTAAAACCCACCTTTTATTATTCAAAAAAAATAAAGAAACACACGGGGCAGTTCGTGATAGACAGCAAAACTAACACCCAAGGACAAAGTTTAAAAGTAAAACTCAGGACAGGTTCTTCCCTCCAAGTAAATGAGGGTGGGAGCAAACTGCTGTAACCAGAGCCACGTGCTCTGGGTGTCTGGGCACAAGGAGGCAGAGGGACTCGAGAGGCCATCTGACAGGTAGGACAGTGGAAGGGCCCCGCATGGCCCATACACAGCCACTGTGAACTCTGTGAGTCGGTCTGGGAATAGACGCTGACCCTCATTCGGGACAGGAACCCATAGTGAGGAGAAGTGGCTGGTAATAAAGTCAAAATCGCTCAGGAGAGCAACAACAGAAACAAAAGAAAGAGTAGGGACAGGAAAACAGAACCCAGAAGTCTCAGAAAGTTACCTGTCACGTGTTATCATTATATAGAAAGAACAGAAGGATTTTTGTGAGGCCTGAGCAGCTGTACACATGAGCGAGAGAAATGTATTGAGGTCAAATATTGTATAAAGTAACTATTAAAAAGAGATAGAAAGTAGAATAATATACCTAAAGGCAGGGAAAGAAACAGAAAAACAAGAACCAAAAACAAAACCTGTAACTTACTATTTCCAAGTGAATTTAAAAACAAGGAAATAATATAAGATGTAAAAGAATCTTATAAATCATGATTAGGAAAGTAAGGAATGAGGTGGCAGAACTCATGAAAATTATAAATAGAAGGAAAAATGTATTAGGAACGAGACTAAATTGGAAAGGACACAACATTGAATAAACATAAGTAATACTTTATTAATATCTTAATAAAAGAAAGCAGTATTTAATTTTTACAAATATTTAACAGAAATATGAAGAATTTTAGATAAAGTTACAAATACTGTAAACAGGCAAAGAATAATCAACTGACAAATAATATGAGACCCTGAAGAAGGCAGCCAAGGAAAGGTACTAGGACTAATATTAAAAACTATCATTCATAAAGAATAAGATATGGTATAAAGCTACATATTAAAAGAGCACTTATTATCTGAGAACCTCAAAAGAACAATGCCAAGTCAGATGTCAGAAAAATGATTGCACCTTAAAAACATCCTTTGAGTATCTCAGCAAAAATAAGACATAATAAGGAAAAGCAAATTATTTTTAGGCTTCTTAATAGTAACACTTCATAGTGAAAGCACATGGAGGAACATGAGTATTTTTGGGTATTTAAACAAAGAAGCTGTAAGACCAAGACATCACAATCAGCAAAACTGACCTTCATGGATGCAGGAGCTGGCTAGATGATCTGTTACCATGCAGGAACTTAAGGAATTTTCTTAAAATTCTACTAGAGAATCCTTCCAGACCAACCAAATGTGTAGAGAGACGTCAGCGTAGGACTGGTGGTCAGCACGGAGCACACAGCTGCTTCATTCATGGAAGCTGGTGGGAATTAGAGAGGAGGCGGCGGAGCGTGCAGTGGCTGAAATGTTCCATGACAGACACGTAGCAATCTGAAAATGGGAGCTAAAGAAGATAGCGTAATCAAGATCATTGCAGCTGCTTCCAGGATTTGTAGTTGGGGGTGTTAGTAGTCACACTGTTATTCTGAGACGACTGTTTATGTAATGTGGGATAAACCAAATGGTGAATTTTCTGGTACTTAATTTTATCATGCTCTCTGTCCTTTCAGAAGAGCTGAAGGCCAGCTCAGCAGTGCTGAGCATCTTCAGGGCCCAGCTTTGGGGCTGGGCATAGTATTTATCATGAAAACAAGCGCAGCTTTTGGAAAGAATGATTGGTGTCAGGTCTGGGGCAGGAAATGTGCAGAACGCTCTGGAACATCCTCACAAACCAGAGAGTAAGGACGTTATGAACGATCACAAGGGCCCAGTGGGAGGAATTTAGGGGCCAACTTAATGAGGCTTGTCCTGGTCAGAGATGGGACAACTAGAGCTTCAATAAAGAGAAAAAATATGATTGCTCAAAATCCATCAAATATGAATAAGTTCACAAATTCATAGTAATATAGCCCTATAGTGGCCAAATTCTAATAACAGTGAACAAATTCATGATCTTGAAAAGTTAGGTAAATAAAATAATTAAAAATTGATTCTAAATTTCTTTCTGAACTGTAAGCAGGATAACAAAACAATAGGTGAGGTGAAATATATCTTAATGAAATTATCTCAAGTAATAAATGAAAAGGAAAGAATAGGATTAAAAGGTCTTGATCAGCTCAGGCTGCTATAACAAAAAGCTCCCTAGACTGGGTGGCTTGTAAACAACCCAAATTTATTTCTCATACTTCTAGAGGCTAGAAGTCCAAGATCAGAGAACCAGGACCCTTGAGATCTAGTGAGAACCCTTTTCTGGGTTGCAGACTGACAACTTCCCATTGTGACCTCAGGTGGCGGAGAGCCCAGAGAGAAAGCAAACTGTCTTGGGACTTTTATAAGGGCACCCATCCATCCTGGAAAGCTCCCCCCTCATGACTTCATTGGATCCTGGTCGTCTCCCAAAGGCTCTTCCTCCTAACGCTGTAATACCATCACACGGATAGGGGAAGGGTTTCAGCGTATGAATGGGGGGGGGGTGACTCACAAACATTCAGTGAATAATACCCTATCAGTAATCATCAAATACATTGGTTAAAATCACAAAAGAGCAACAACCAAATATCAGGTAGATCCTGGTGAAACAGCCACTCAGTGCCACTGAAGTCTTGCCAAAGGGAAAGTACCTGAGTCTGAATAAACCTCTGTATCCGGTTGCCAATGTGCCACTGAACAGAGGAGTTGAACTCACCATGAATTTGCAACCGTCAAAAATCCAGAACGTGGGATACTACTGATGAAATGGCCTGGTTCTTGTAAAATGAAGAGGCAAGAAAAAGAAAGGGAGAGAGGACACGTGTATAATAAAAGCAATTTAAAAGACATCAGTTTTTCTGTTGGATACCTTTAGATAAGGGCACTTGAGTAAGACCCTTAAGAAATGCAAAGAAGTAATGACTATATGAGTTACCTGTAGAGGGACAGAATCATAATTGGGATGGGAAATAGATAAAGTTTTCAGATGTGACTGGAAAAATAATTTAACTTGTAATAATTTACTAAGCTATTGAATTGTCTTTGTGGTTTCCTGTGTCTTGTGGTTTATTTTACAGTAAAAAGATTCACAATTACTATTTCACAAGAATCCAGGCAAGTAGATCACAAGAGATCTAAAAAGGTTTGCACATCATTCACTGACCACTAGTGTGTATGACTGGCTGAGATTTAGGGTGTTGCTTCCAGCTCAGCCTCTTCAGTGCATTTCACATCCACAGAGACTAAAGGCTCAGACATCGTTTAGGCAGGAATGTTAATTCCTCTGGTTGATGCCAAGTTTTTTTTTTTCCACTACCTAAATTTTACTGAGCAGCAACTATGTGCCTGGGACACCACCCTAGATATTGGGAATAGAATGAGGGAGGTGGAATGGTTTTTCTACACAAGGGCATAGAATAGAGTTGCACAGTAAGATTTGTCTTTGTCATTTCATACAAGTTAAATTGCATAGACATATTTGCTAATTCTCAACATAGAACCTCTTGACTTTAGTGAACTCCAGAGAAATACCAGGGTTGAAGGACCTTGAGTTTATTCTAGCCTTCCAGGAAGTCAAAGGCCAGAATGCATTTGTACCCTGATAAGACTAGATAGTCTTCATCAGACAATAATATCATCTCTCTCTCTCTGTCTCAGTCGCTCTCTTGCTTTTTCTCGCTCTAGCACTCTTTTTCTCTTTCTCATTTTTGTCTTTTGGATAATATTAGAAAGCCCAAAGTTGGACAATGCTTCTTATTTCTTACTTAAAAAGTACTTCCTTATAGTAATGAGAGTTTGAGGATGAATTAAATTTATTCAGCAACAAATAATATACCTCTTCATGTTCTGGTTAGCTCTGTGTTTTTTTACATTTTCACGGCAGGCTTGTCAAGCAGTTGCTTTAACCATTCCAACTTTGCAGATGTCAAAACAGAGGTTCAAATGATGGTGATTTGCCCAAGAACATTTCAAAAATTAGATGGTGGAGCTGAAGTTTGAGCCAAAGCTTTTGCCTTCATAATCCCATGTTAGTCCTTCCAAACAGATCACCATGGGCTAGATTCCAGCATCCTTGTCTTCTGTTCACACCAGATGTCTTTAAAACTTCTGGATCCTATTAAAATGCTAACGAAAAGGGGAACTCTCTTTTCCTTCTAATCAGCCATTTCTTTAGAGAACACAGCAGGATTTTACAAATTAACACTTGTTCTCTGAATTGGTTTCTTTAACTTTATTTCCTTTTATCTTTGAGCGTCAGACTTATTAGTAATTGACAGTAATTTCCAGACGGCAGCAGCCTTCATCAATGATAGTCTTCAACTTAACAATTAAGTTCTATAAAATTAAGTCTTCCAGGGCAAATGCAACAAGAGATGGCAGAAAGAGGGACTGAAAATAAGTAAATGATTGAAAAGAACTGAGCCAATTTAGCAAGCATTTTTCTTCCACTGTTTTACTTCCCTCAGTATGAAAAAGAAGTCATAATCCTGACCACATTTTTAAGATCAGTGTCTCGCCTATGCTCTGCTGGAGAGCAGGCAGAGTTAACAATATAAAACCAGGTACGTAGGTGCTGAATACAGGGAGATATTTTGCCTTTCCTTGATGCTAAGGACAAATAATCAACCATGCAAATATTGCCAGCAAGGGGACCCATTCTCCACACATGTACTAATTACTCAAGTATTTACTACAGCAGCAAGGCACGAGCATGTTATTTGGGTATTTTTTGGATACATTTGAATTTTTTGGATACTTTTAATCACCGCTTTTCTAAACCCCCTTACTCTCTTCTTTCAAATAACCTTTATTTTTTCTACCCAGAAAAATCTAAACTATCAAAATATAGGCTTAAATAGAATGGTGATAAAACATGAGGAAGGTGGGGGAAGACGAGGTTGAGAAGAGGAAAGATACTCTCCCACTCAAACCTATTGCTGAGCTCGTTTTACACAGGCGAGCCCTGTGCACGTGGACTTGTGTGCATTTTTTTTCTTGGAACTTCTAAAGCTGAAATTCACCGTTTACTCATTTCTTAATTTCTGAATTGTTATAAATTAGTATCAAAAGCAGATAGAGTGAATTTCCATTCTACTAACTCTGCAGCCTTCATCACAACTTGTATCTATCCATCCTTCCTTCCTTCCTTCCTTCCTTCCTTCCTTCCTTCTTCCCTTCCTTCCTCTGGGCTCACATTGCAGTTATGATAATTCTTTAATAGAGCACTCTGTGACTCAAAAATAATTTTATGGTTAGGAAATGTTGATTTATGTGGGATTTTTCCCTTGAAATTAAGAGAATTTAACTTATGAGAAAGATTTTTTAAAGTAATTAAAAAATAAAAACTTGGCAATGTAAAACTAGAAATGCCAAGGTTAAAATTAGCCAGTAATAGCACCTTCCTGTTAGTAACTCTGTGTGTGTGTGTGTGTGTGTGTGTGTGTGTTGTTCATGGAAGGAAGAGTTCTGCCACCTGGCTGCTTCTTCAGTGGGCTCCAAGGTGCACTTGACCTCTCTTCCTGCCACGTGTGTCACCAGATCTACAAAGATCACCCCTTGTTTGCTGGGAAGGCCTCTCTCAAGGACTGTGTTTTTTCAGTGGGAGTTGCTGAATTCTCACAATACTCTCATTCAGAATCTAAATACTTCAGGTATTCATAGATAAATGTTAAACATTCTATTTTGTCAAGAAGAACATTAAAATTTAAAAGTTCTGAATTTAAAAGTTAACTTACCCTTTAAGAAAATTTAAAGGAAAAGTTTCTGTCTCCAAAGTGGTTAGTCACTGAGAGTAGGTTGTGGGGCAGCCTTAAAGAAAGCAACAGAAGACCCCATCTTTGATTCATGTTACATCTAATAGTTGTAAATGATATTTGAACATGTGACGAAAAACTGTTAGTCGTATTAATGCACAAGGGGGCTCAATGCCAAGAACACTTGTCAACCAGTAAGTCTAGACTGGATTCTACCATTCGTGCCCAATGAAAGGTATAGGAAAAGTGAGAGAAGCAATAGGGACTTTTCTCTGAGCCATCAGTGAGGTGGAGTTATAAACATTTTAGCTTTAGGAGGAAGAACAGAGAATCCAATATTAGATTTCAGAAAGTAATGGAGATGGTGAATAGCTAATTAGGACATGTTATTCATTGAAAGGACTAAATGACCAAAATATTAATTTAATTGGTAAATGAAATATGCTTCATCCATACAATGGAATCTAAAGTCATCAGTTTAAAAAAACCTGAATAAAGGATAGTATTTCCAGTGTCACAGAGAGGGATACAGGTTCACTGACAAGGATAACATTTCATAGATATTTTTGAATGAGAAAAACAAATAGCAAAATAGAACGATTTCAATCATATATATATGTGTATATATATATACATACATACATACATACACACACACATATAAGAGGTGTTATTGTTCACACTCAAGAGAATGTAAAATCATCTAAACTACTCTGTTACTGCTTCTGGAAAGAAAATCTCAGAGCTAATGACCATAAGTCATCCCTGGCATTTTGATATAAAACACCAAGAACACACCAGATGGAGATAAGTAAGTGCCCGGTGAGTTGCTGCAGCCGTGGGTTTGGTCTCATCATTGGGAAGTGGATTGTCCTGGGTTTGGACAGAGGCTTCTCCATTTGCTTTGTCAGGATGACCGTGTGGACACTCAGCTGTCACTGGTGACTTTAAATTCTAAAAGAGTTTTTCTCATGTCACTCTGGGATTTTGATTCATATCAGATATGGAGAATTTCAAATTATGAGTGAGTGTGAATGCTTTATTATCCTGCACATTTAGAGAATTTTTAGCACATGTGAGTTTGAAACATGTATTAAGTAAGCTCTCCCCCCTTCTGTTTTGTGCTTCACTCTTTGGGGAACCAGTGAACAAAGAATAGTGCTGATAATTATGATCATGGGAAATGATAAAAAAATCAGAGGTATTGGTCAGCACTGATGCCTCTAAAGAATCCAGCAACATATCTATGTGCACAGATAATCCCATCATTGTGTCCATTCAAATTAACCACTGGACAGCAATACTGTGACAGTTTCTAGGAACTGTCAAGAGTTATGAAGATGACTGTGGTTACTGACATTACCAAGTGGCACTCTTAGCAAGACTCACTGTAGGCGTCTGCTCAAACGCATGCCACCAAAATCCCTTTGCTTCCGTCAGTCTTGACTCATACTTAGCAAATGGTTGTCTTTGAAGTCTCGTGTGGACAACTGTTGGATTTTGTCAGCGATGATACGACTTATGGCAAAAGAGCACTTACTTCAGTGGCTCTTGGAGAGAAAAGAAAGAAAGGCACATAACTGATATAAATCTTCTAAAATGGAATACCCCAGAAATGGACGATGGACCCCTTCATCACAGAGTTCTCGAGCCTTCCTCTCTGACTTAGGTTGACACCACCTTCTTCTGTGTCTGCTTATTCCTAGAATGCAGCCCCAACAGTACCTGCAGCAGCGTCGAAAATTTGCAGCTGCCTTCCTGGCATTCATTTTCATTTTGGCAGTTATGGGCACCGCTGAAGCAGGGAAGAAAGAGAAACCAGGTAAGCAGTAGGGTTACGGAGGCAAGACGCTCCATTCATTCATGTCCTCCTAATCCAACTAAATTGTCATCCTTCATCTCTTCCTTCCTCCCTCTCTGCATCTCTCCTCTTATCCCTTTTCCATATCTCCCTTCCTTTCTTCCGCCTTCCCTTCCTTCCTCCCTTCCTTCCTTCTTCCCTTCCTCTATCCCTTCCTTTCTTCCCTCCTTGCTCCCTCGCTCCTTCCCTCCCTCCCTTATTTTGTGTTTTGAGGAACCTAAGTAACATCTCTTCTCATTTCTCCCTGACTCTAAGCCCTGAAATACTAATGATGATTATTAACATAATGGTTATATTAGCAGCCACTGTGTATAATTGACCAGGAGTCAGGTGTTTTACTACGTTGCCTCTCTCTTCAAAAAGGGTCCTTCAGGAATTTTTGTTTTATCCCATATTAATAGAAAAGGGACGCAAAGCTCGGAGAGGAGGACGCACCTATTCTGTGTTTCACTCCCAATCACACAAGTCTGTCCGTGGAGCTGGGACTCCGTCTCCACCACATTTCTATTGTGCTCTTCTATCTGCAAGATGGGGAAGGAACACCGGCTTGCACCAAAAAAGCTGGTGTGACAACTGTCCTTTTTAATGGAGTGCTTTCTCATCTTTTTAGATTTAACTGGTTTTGACTATCTTCTCTCTTATGGACATGTATGCTTCTCAAATGTCAGTAAATTGCTTAGTTCGGTCCCTGGCACAGAGTAAGAGTCAAATTAATATTAATTCTGGCTCCTTCCTCAGTTTTTCTCCTCTCTTCTCATCCCACTAACACCTTCCAGGTTTCTTTTATTTGCTAGACACCGAAGACCTGTGGGTAAAAAGCGCAGACCCTGTAATTAAGGCACTCAGGAGTGAACATAGTTATACCTAGAAGTTACGGAGCTCTCTGCATGTCAGTTATTTGTCCTTCCTTCCAGAAAAAAAAGTGAAGAAGTCGGACTGCGGTGAATGGCAGTGGAGCGTGTGTGTACCCACCAGCGGAGACTGTGGGCTGGGCACCCGGGAGGGCACCCGCACCGGAGCTGAGTGCAAACAAACCATGAAGACCCAGAGATGTAAGATCCCCTGCAACTGGAAAAAGCAGTTCGGAGGTGAGGCCCACCCTGGGGTCCCATGGGTTCGATCTTCCACTCCGATGTAATTCTTTTGTTTTTTCACCGAATAACCGTTTTGAGGCTGACTACCATTTATTTTAAGGAAGCTTCTTCGATCAGACACAGTATAACAGGACAGCTTGCCTATCCCCAGGATTTGTCAACTTCAGCACTACTAACATTTTGGACAAGATAGTTTTCTTTGTGGGTGTTGGGGGCAGGCTATTCTGCGTGTTGTAAGATATTTGGTATCATCTCTGGCTTCTACCCACTAGTTTCCACTAGCACTGCCCACCCCCACAAACCGTGGCAACTAAAATATCTCCAGATATTGCCTAATGTCCCCGGTGGGGTCAAAATACTCCCTTAGTGCGAATTACTGCCTTACCAATAGGGACAAAAAAGAGACTCTTGATCTGCTTCTAATAGTGTTCATTGATCTGCCTTCTCTTTCCTTTCTTTTCTTCTTCTACGTTCCTTTCATCTTTTTTCCCCTCTTCTTTTTTATTCTCCCCACTGTCGTGATCTCTTGCAGGTCCTCCCTCACTTTGGACCCCTTCCAACACTGGTTCATAAATGATCAAATCCAGAAGAGCTGATTGTATCCAGTTTTTGTAGATTTTTCTCACACTGACGATGGCCCAGCTCACTGGCCTCATCTACCTATTTGAAAAGGAATTTTTCAACACTTTTAACTTTAAACTCACTCTTATACACCCAAATTACCTGTTTTTTTTTTTTATATTCTTGAATTTGTGTCTTTCTTAGTCATGGTAGGACACAATGCCCCAAATATCCTCACTGTTCTACAGAAATGCACTCTGGGTGATAGGCGAGTGAAGAAGGGCAATGAATCTCTACATTATAATTTTCTCATTTTCTATAATCTTAGGAGTACTTTTTATGAGTGGAAGTCAGTTCTATAAAAGCTGGGTGAAATTTAGGTACATTTGGTCTTCAAGTCTGTATGGTTACTATAAAGAACCACTTACAAAAAAATTTTAAAAGTGTATTGTAAAGGACTTGTATCTAGAATATAGAAAGAACTCTCACAAGTAACAATCTAATTATAAAGTGGGCAAAAGACATAAATCAGCATTATACCAAAGAAGATAGAAAGGTGGTGAACACCTGAAAAGTTGTTCAACCTCTTTTCTGAGTGCGGAGATGAAAACGAAAACTAATGAGCTACCCTTGTACAGTATACACCTATCAGGGTGCCTGAAATTAAAAAATAAAAACAAATAGTAGAGAGGATGTAGAAAAACTAGATCACTCATATATTTCTGAAGGGAAGGTAAAATGGTACAGGAATATTAGAAAAGAATATGGCAGTTTTTTTACAAAACTAAACCCTGCGATACAGTGGTTTCACTCTTGGACTTGGGTCCTGGAGAAATGCTAATCTATGTTTCCACCAATATCTGCATGTGAACGTATATGGCAGCTTCATCTGTAACAGTTAAAAGCTGGAAACCACCCGGGTGTCCTTCAGCTGGTGGTGGTCAAACAGATGGTGGCACATGCATGCACAGGATGAGGCAGAAGTAGGCTTATAGATGTGAGTATGTGAGACAGAATTTATTCATAGATTATTATTTGTCAGTTACCATAGTATCTTCCATACTGACACTGTAAACCCATATTAGCCCCACCCTGCATTCTGTGGGATATTATTCAGCAAGGAAAAGGGACACACAGCTTGTGTGGACCTCCAGGAAATCGTGCTGAGTGAAAAAGCCAATCTCAAAAGGTCACACGGTGTTTGATTCCCTTTGCAGAGATAGATGATAAAATTAAGATGAAAAAAGTATAGTGGTGGAGCACAGAATAGTGGTTGCCAGGGTAGAAGTTAGGTGGCCTCTGAGTGTAGAAGGATAGTCCAAGGGACCCATGCGTTGGAATGATTTTGTATATAAATGGCGGTGGTGGTCCCTTGTGTCTACACTGGTGATCGAGTTGCACAGAACTAAATCCCTCTCCCCCGCATACCCACGTGAACGCACGTAAAACTGGTGAGACCTGAATAGGTTCCATGGATCGCAGCCCCGTCCATTTCCTGGCTTACTGTTGGGCCGTAGCCACAGAGAAGATCACAATTGAGGGTACATGGGATCGCTCTCATGTCTTAACAATCACGTGCGAATCTACAATAACCTCCCTACAAGGAGTCACAAGGGTGTCTTTATTTTCACGGCACTATAAAAGGATCTTTCAAAGATTTCTGTTTGGCCCTCCTCCCCTGCCTGCAGCGGAGTGCAAATACCAGTTCCAGGCTTGGGGAGAGTGCGACCTGAACACGGCCTTGAAGACCAGAACCGGAAGTCTGAAGCGAGCCTTGCACAACGCGGACTGCCAGAAGACGGTCACCATCTCCAAGCCCTGTGGCAAAGTGACCAAGCCCAAGCCCCAAGGTAGGTTCCTGCTCTGGGACCATAGGTATAATAGGGATGGATGGATGCAGGGACTTGGGCAGGACCTGCAGACGTGGAAGTGCGAGTGTTCCAGAAGGAAATTTTAGGTGACCTCCCTTAAGAAAGAAATGGAAGGCCTAGCTGGTGTAGCTCAGTGGATTGAGTGCAGGCCTGTGAACCAAAAGGTTGCAGGTTTGAGTCCCAGGCAGGGCACATGCCTGGGTTGCGGGCCAGGTCTTCAGTGGGGGCCATGTGAGAGGCAACCACATATTGATGTGTCTCTCCCTCTCTTTCTCCCTCCCTTCCCCTCTCTAAAAGTAAATAAATAAAAATCTTTTTTTTAAAAAAGAAAGAAATTGAAAAAGCCCCATAGAGTTAGCTTTTCAGTAGGCAGCTGAAGTCCTCTGCACAGGTGGTGGGTCTGGAATAGTTTCCCAGCACAAATAAACAGTTCAGCCAAACAGGTCAGTGAAGGCAGTTGTTGTATGGTGACTACGTACTCCAGGCCCTAAGCTGGGACTACATTCTGATAAGTGTGAGCAAAGTTCTAAAAGTTATGAGGCAGAAAATTTAGTTTCCAATGGCATCAGTGAAATTATTTTACATTTTCCTTTTTCATTGCATAACTTGGTAAATTCTGTATTTCTTATACTTCTCCCAGAGCCTTTATTTTCTTTCTTGGTTTGATTAGCTCACCAAATGCATTTATAATAGAATTTTTAAATTGTGTAGAGCTGTCTTTCTGTTCATTGCCAGAAAGTCAGACCCTGTTCTTATACCAAAAAGTAAACCAAAACAAAGACCATGGCCATGGTTTCCTACAAATAGACTCCCAGCTAGGTGAACACAAACTCTTCTAACTCGTGGGTATTATGGGGTCCATTGTGGTTGCCCCACAAGTGTAAATATTGAAGTCCTAACCACCGGAACCTCAGAATGTGACTGCACGTGGAGATAGGGCCTTTACAAAAACAAAAGTCAAATGAAGTCATGTGGGTGCCCCTAAGACAATCTGACTGGCATGTAAAAGGAGATTAGGACACAGACAAACACAGAGGTCAGACCATGGGAAGATGCAGGGAGAAGAGGCCATCCACAAGCCAAGGAGAGAGGCCTCAGAAGAAGGCAACCCTCTCGACACCTTGATCTTGGACTTGTAGTTTCCAGAACTGAGAAAATGAGTATCTGTTGTTTTAGCCGACCACCTTGTGGTGTATGGCGGCCCTACCAAGTGAATACAGTGGGCCTCACTGATCTCTACATTAAAATATCTCCTTGGCCTTTGCTCAGATTTGAGCTCTAATGGACCTGAATTTTCATTCTGGCCAGATTAATTATAACAAAAAACTCAGAAAAATGAACATGAAGCTTGTAGTAGTAGAAATAGGAAAAAGAAAGTATTCCCAGAAACCAGAGAGGATTGGCTGGCGTGCTACTGGTGGTCAGAAAGACTGCATGTCACAGCTTGGCTCTTCATTCTCCACTGGAGTTGTCCATGGAAATGGTCACCTCCACCTTCAGGACTGCCAGGTGCAGGCGGGACTGCAGGTGACCTGCTGGGACAGAGGCCGCTGCCCTCCCCAGGTGCTGGGAATCTCGACTGGGTGTAGTGTGCATTTGGAAGATATGATGTGGGACTGGGTGGGTACGCTGTGTGCATTTCCTGTGTGCACGTACCAACTTTACAGATGTCACCTGTCCAGAGACAACTATACAGATCTAATGAAAATTAGTGGCCATATCTATTCAATGAGACTTTTCCAAACTGGAAGAACTCGGAGATCCAGTTGGGAAATTATTTTTAACCAAGATACTCAGCATAAATATAGAATGAAAAAGAAAAGGGATTAGAGATATCTCTATAGCAGTCCTCAGCCTGGTTGGCACAGTGGGCTTTTCTCTGGGAACCTCTAAACATGCCGCTGCCCAGGTGTAACCCAGGCCAACTAAGTCATCATCAGAAGTTTTGAAAATGGAAATGGTTTTTGGAAGATTTCAGTATCAGCCAAAATGGAGAGTTACTACTGTAGTATGACATCCATAGAGAGCCCCCCTTCCCACATGTGTACACACACACACACACACAAACACACACTGTCTGGTTCTCTCCTGTGGGTGAGGGACACAGCTACTTAATGGGTCGGGAGGAAAAGTGGGAGGGTGATTATGTGCAGGATGGAGGGGGAGTTGGGTGACTTTGGGAAATGTTGAAAAGTCTGGAATAAATAGGGCACAGCCGGGACATGACTAAGAAAGACCCCGCAGGGTATTTGGTAAATACATGCAGTGAGGGCCCCTTTGCAACTGGACTCGGGGATGGTTCCCTTTTTTACCTTTTCCCACATGGAATGAGGGTTAGCAGTTTGGTTCAGGCTTCCGTCCTAAGATGGGTGGTAAAGGTATTTCAAGTGGGTAGACGTTCTGTAATTGTTTATGCATCGAAAATGAAGGTGTAGAATTCATGGATAATGGCAGTCCTGAGAGCGAATTCTGTATTTCATAGCCAGTTATTAAGTGTGTTGATCATTCAAATGCAGCCTTCACTTTGTGCATAACATACCTTTGAAAAAACCGAGTGCATGGTTTTGGCTTCATGCACTCTGAACAAAGGAGCTGAGCCAGGGAGATGTGTCGAATGGATTTTCCTAACGAGACCCCCATACCCTTTTCATGACACTTGCTTCCTGGCCTCAGTAAGATTAAATTAGTGGCCTACGCAGGTTGTATATATTTCTGTACCATTTTCCTGAAATAACCGCGAATGGATATTCCAACTTGCCCTCTGTGAGTCTCTAACATTAAGATTTTTTTTTCTGATCAGTGGAAAAGCATATAATAATAAAATAGAAACTATATTATTAGTATTATTCTGTTCTCACTCACATGTCTTGATCTGGGTGTTGGACATACATGGTTTCATGAAGTCCTGTACATTCCTCTGCATGTGGATATGCATTTGAAGGAAGCCGAGGCACACTGGTGAGTTTGCCCAGGGTTACATCTCTAGTGGGTGCAGAGCAGAAATTCGGCTGACTCTAGCCTTGTATTTTCTCCCGTGCCCCACTGATTCCTCACATAAATCACACAGGGGTATAAGCTATCCCGCGTGGGTTCCATTTTCCTTTGACCAGGAGAAGGTAAGCCTCATAAAGCCCAATGCTGATACTCAAGATGATTCCCCAAGGGAAGAAGACATTTTCTGTAACAGTATTTCCAAAACTGTTCGGGAAGACATTCATGAGAATGAAAACCGTCAGAAGGACGGGGGTCTGGCCTTGTTTGTTCTCTACTGTATCCCCGTTGCCTCGAACAGGGAGCAGCACATAGTAGGGCTGATACATATTTGCATAATAAATCACGCTAAAGGGAAAAAGGTTTCACACACTAAATCCACCCAAGACTGATAGAAGAAGTCATGTCACTAAAGTTTTCTCAAAGTTTTACAATTATGAATTATTTTCTTCTTTTTTTCGGGAAAGAGTAGGTCTTCAGTGCTTTTTCCTATTTTGACTCAGCACATGGAAAGCATAGAGGGAGGTAGGGACCTCACGAACATTGAATGGGGCACTGTGATAGGCATGCCATTTAAGCCCTAAAGCAACTCTGCAGTACATTTTATTTATCCTGCTCTATCTATGAGCAAGCATAGGCTCAGAGAGGCTAAGCAACTTGCCCAAAGTTTCATAGCTTGTAAGTGGTGGAGCCAGGATTCAAATTCAAAGTCAGACTGACACCGAAGACCTGCTGCCTCTTGTAAGGCCGCCATGCGGCCCCTGGGCATTATAAACCATGGAACTGTGTCCATACTGGATAAACCTGTATGTCTAGAATCATTAAACAGCAGTGCTTCTGGTGACTTTGTCATCTGATGTTACCTTCATAGAACAGAGAAAATCAGTGAGTTATCCCAGTTCATCCTGTTGGGTAGCAGCAGAATCGTTTCTAGGGTTTATTTTCTTCTGATGCCATTTTCTGCCTTTTTTCCATGGTTGGGGAATCACAGGAAAGGGACCTTTGGTAGCTGCCAGACTTTCCCAAGAAACTAGCATAGGGCATTGTGCTTGGGGCAGCTCAGGGCTCTGTTGAAGGATAAGTATTTCATAGCACAGCCACTGAGCTTATAGCCAGAAATTCTCTTTTCCCTCCATTATCCTTCTCATCAAACACTTGATCAGGCTCTGTTTTATTTGCTCCTTTGTTTATTTGTTTTAGAGGACTCTTTTTGCTTGGCCTCTTTTGTTTAGGGAAATGGTAGTGGGTTAATATGCAAACCACATGATTTTCAGTGTGAAAACAAAGGCTTTAAATTTTAGCATAGATTATAAAGGTGTTGGTAAGGCGGAGACCACCCAGGATTAGTTGGAGGAAGGACTGGAGATACTGTTGTGACTTGATTACTAATAACCAGATTAAAAGATTAAAAGACTTGCTTGGCGAGAGGAAGGGTGTTTAATACTTAGAATTGCCATTGAACTAAGAAACCACTACATATGTGTGTTGATAAAAAATGGCCTTACAATTCATCAGACCAAAAATAGCCTTAAAATTCACCAGAGGGACAGCGTTGCCTCTTGAGGAACAGAAGTGTTCCTTGCTATCGCTATCAATATTGTACAAACTGTAACTTTAGTATTAATCCACGGTTTCTATGTCCTAGATATCAAGTTGGACACCCTTACCTAATGATCCCCTTGTGTTGGAACCCTACTGAATTTTAGGAGACTTTGGTCTTCCACATCTACCTTCTGCGCCTGGAAGAAGAGTCTCGATGTTCTTATGCAGACGTAAGCACTGAGAGACGCACCGTTGGAATGCAGCTCTCTTAGAGACAGGGACAGGATTATGCTCAGGAAGGTCACTGATGGGCTGAGAGACTGTAACCAGAGTTTGCATCATTGCTGCCAGAATCTAGCTGGGATAAACTGGCAAAATGATTGATTGTATTGGACACTTGAGATCTTCATTTCTTAAAAGAGATCGAGAGTGTTAAGATTATTAAGAACAGCCTGTGTCTGTTGGGGATATTTTGCAGCAAGATCTGCTCTAGCTAGTTAAGTAGGAAAGGGTCTACTCAGGGGTATTACACAGCTCACAGAATCTCCAGGAGGTGCCCTGAATACTGCATTTCCAGGAAAAGGTAGCAGGTCCCAGAGAAATGTCTGATCACAACCCACGTGGCTGCTGGAATCACTCACTGCTCGCCACACGGGATGCTAAGAATCACACACGGGAAACTCCATCATTGCTGCCCTCACAAAACCAGACATTCTCATCTCCTTTCTTGCTGTGAATTTTCAGTCTCTCCAGATTTGGCCTTTTGTTTGTTTGCTTGTTTATTTCTGGGTCCTCATTTCTGTCTCTAAGACTCATTTGTGTGTGCCTGCTTGATGGAAACTAAGTCACACATAAACTGCTGTAAAGAAACAAACACATAAATGCTGCTGCAAGGGAGTCCAGGAAATGTGTCTTTACCTTTCTAAGCTGTAAGGGCCTTGAACTGGTATTTGGCAAGCAGTCTGCCAGGGGCTGTGTGGGGATGTCGGACTGTGCTGGAGAAGAGTGTAAGACCCCAGCCTCTCTCCCATTGGGATCGATGGGCATTGATGCCGTGATGTGGAGAAAAAGTTGCTGGGTGTTATCTTATGTTGGGGACCGCTGGGTACTCCGCTGTGGAGACGGTTAGGTCTCTCCTCTTTGGAGCCATTAGCAATGTCCTTTTCAAGTCTTCAGAGATAAATATACTGTGAACAAGTGGAGAATTTGGAAACGTGTGTCAGTCTGTGCTTGATGGCTCTGTACACAATGTCCAAGCAGGCGATTCTCAGTGGTCCCCTTGGAGGATGAGGTCCCTGTGGAACTGAAAGTTGGCCAAGCCAGATGGGGCTGCCAGGGTGGGGAGCTGGAGCCTACAGTCAGTCCCGTCTGTGGGAGCAGGGCAGCCCCATGGACCAGGCTTCCGGTGGTTTGCCACTGTGAGGAGCCTGGGATTTTCCCAGGTGCCACAGGTGACATGGCCAAATGATCACAGCGGAACATTGTAGAATCTTGAGTTATTGTTGACATGGAAATTATTAGTTGTTACTTTTTAAATAAGATCCATCAATAAGGGGTATTGTGAAGCTCCTTTTGATACCAACAGGGCAACGTGATACGATGTCAAGTCTCCAAGTTTGCCTGGATGAAAGGTATTCCCTTCATCCAGTCCAGTCAGTCAGAAACAGGGGCACATGGGTGGATGCCTGTGTTACAGGTGGTCCAGGGAAGAGTGTTAATCCCTCCTGCGGTCCTGTCCGCCAGTTCATGCCCTGCTGTAACCAGGCCCTTGTTAAATTCCCATGCTCACGATAACCCCAGTTCCTTTTATATCTCCCCGGACCCTTCTGAAAGCGTTGCCATCTTGCTGCTCTTTTTTGGACGGCTGCCTGGCCCTCTCTTAGGTTTGATGATCCGTCTTCCAAGATCAAAAGAACAGCAACTCTTTAAGTGCAAGACTCAGCTGTGTGCGGGACAACGCTTTTGGCAGCTGATTATTAAATGGAAAAAGGGGTCAGGAAAGTGATATTCCCAGCATTCTCAATTCTCTCCCCACTAAATAGATTCTTTTGTTAGTTCTTTTAAAGATAAAAGAAGTTCCCCAACACTTTTTTTTCTATTTCCTGGGCTCCGACATCCCTCAGGAATGACTATGGCAGCACTCTGGGTGAGCTTTGCTGGGCTGGGGACCTCTGACTGTGTTGAGAGAGGTGAAGGGGCAGAATCCCACCGCACGCTGCCAGCCTGCGATGGGCTCCCTCCCCCGAGACTCTGGATCAGGAGTGGGGTGAGCTTGATGGTGGCTGCCCTTGCATTTGACCAGAAAAAGACAGCTGGGATGCCTTGTGGGAATTTCGTTCTTGATCGGAGGAAAACACTCTTAATTCGGTTTACTTTCCAGGTTTTGATCTCTCGATGCTGCTTGTGAAAATCTTCGA
Source organism: Artibeus jamaicensis (assembly GCF_021234435.1). Classification (NCBI taxonomy): domain Eukaryota; kingdom Metazoa; phylum Chordata; class Mammalia; order Chiroptera; family Phyllostomidae; genus Artibeus; species Artibeus jamaicensis. The sequence goes on from NW_026522040.1 coordinate 506,300, forward strand.
ACATCTGCATTTTATTTTATTTCATTTTATTTTCTTTTGTTTTTAAGTCTTTAATCCATGTATCGTTAACCCTTATATATTGTGTGGGGAAGTGATCCAGCTTTTTTCTTTTGCATGTTTGCCTGGTTTTCCCAGCACCATTTATTGAAGACACTCTCCTTAATTCATTGGACACGTATGCTTGCCTTCTTTGTTATATATGTGTGGATTTATTTCTGGGGTCTCTATTCGGTTTCACTGATCTTTGTGAACACCTGTATTTCATTTTCCATCCATGCTACTCTCCGGGTAGTGAGAAGATCTAATTCTGCTCTTTTCTCACTAAAATGATATTGTCTACAAGCTGAAAGGTCACAGGTTCGATTCCTTGTCCAGGCACACGCCTGAGTTGTGGGCCTGGTCCTTGGTTGGGAATGTGTAGGAGGCAACCGATTGATGTTTCTCTCGCACATCAACCTTTCTCTCCCTCACTCTCTCCCTCTATTACCCTTTCTTTAAAAATAAATAAATACAATCTTTTAAAAAAAGACTTGAGTGAAGCAGACAGACCATTAGGAGCTAGGGATATTCCTTTCCTCTCACTGCTCCATTGTAGTGATGCTGATGGGTAGAAAAGAGTGACAAGTACAAGTAGTTAAAATAACTACATATTGGAGTGAGTGGCCTTAAGAACTGAAGAGCCAAGTGCTAGAGTGACTGAAGAGAGGTGGGAGCGGGGGGCTAAGTGAGAGTAACCAGGGAAAGCTTCTTCCAGGGGTAACGTTTGAACCTGGAGGAGGAACTAGCCGTACTAGGGTTCTAAGTGAAACAAGGGGAAGTTCAAAGTCCCTGAGGCCACAACGTGCGTGTGTTGTTCAAAGACTAGAAAAGAGATCAGCGGTAAAACTTGCAGGGGAGAGAGGGATTTAAGGGGACTAAATGGTCATGGGAAAAATACAACCCATCAGAAAAATTTATTAAAGTTCCCTTCTTAAACATTAAGCTACTGGGAGGGAGGAGAGGGCCCACCCCTCTGATAAGACAGTCTTTCATTCATTCCTCTGTAGCCAGTGCCTGTATGCTGCTCACACCCATGAACATCTTGAGGTCAGGAGCCATATCTCACCTTTGTAAGTTACTGCATCTCATGGTCCCTTGTCCGTGATGGGAACTCAATGAGTAGTACTGGCTTGAATGGATGAATGATGTGTCCCAGCTAAATGGTCCTGGTCTGGCTCCCTAGGACCACCAGTCACTCATTGCATGCGTGATGTACAGAGAAATCACTGTCAGAGCGCAGCTCGCTCACCTGGAAGAAGACGGTCTCATCTGGGTACCTTACACCCATCCTTACTAATCAGCTTTTAGCCCTAATTGCCAGGACAGATGTGAGAACTGGGAACTGTAAATATTTGTAGGGTTCACTTCACGCTGTGTCTGCTTTCTTGTCCCTTGGTAAATTCCACGTTCAGAGGCTCATTATCTGCACACACACAGCAGCTATATAATAATTAGTCTTGAGGAAGACTGCATAATAGAGCGATGCTCACACTAATTAGTTGCTGGGTTGAGGGAACTTTTCTGTTTATTGACCCCAGAAGCTTTTGTGCTTCTTCCTCTAACTTCTACCAGATTGAGAATTCCCGCTTTGTGTTTTAATTTGTAGCTGTTGTCATCAGCATCTCCTGAGCACCGGAAATGCTGTTCCCATTGATAATTTATGATGTGACAGACATTACACTAACCCCTTAGACCACATTGTCTTGCTTAACCCCCACAGCAGCCTCAAGGAGGCTTGTTCATCTTTTGCAAATTAAGACACTAAGGTTGCGACTTGCCAGCTAGCGAGGACTCAGGCTTGAACTTGAGGTCAGGACAGTCCATGTCCAGATGTCTTCTCTGGACCAGTGATTAGACCAGTGATTCCAAAATGGAGTGCCTCCTCCTCTTTGGGTATTCTAAAAAGAAATTTAATAAATTTGGTTTCTGTTTCAGTGATAATCCTAAGACATTAACATAAGCATGCTTGAGGGCATTTAGAATGGCGTCATGTCAGATAACTTTTGGCCCCCGCTTGTCTTTGTATAATAGTTGCACTGAAGCAAATGTTAACTCCTAGGGCTGCATTTGTCAAACTGGGTTCTTTTCAAGGGGCCGCTCTTCTTGAGAGTAAGACAAAGCAGTGGTCTCCCAGGTGGGACCCTGGACTAGGTGCCGGAGGACCTCCTCCTCCCCACCGTGAGACTCAGAGCCACTTTGATACTCCTCTGGCTCTGGGGTACCGCCGTCCTGGTGACAAGCACTGTCAGTGGGGATGCTCTACACACTCCCAGTGACTCGGGCCAGCTTTGCACTGACGCAAAACCTCCGGGAACCTGCAGAGAAATCAAAGCAGGCGGGCTATTGCTCAGCACACAGAGGCAGGGGAAAAAGTTAAAGTCTTTCTTCAGAAGTCAATACAATTTTTAGAAGAGCTTATCAAATCGAAAAAGCAGGAAGCAGATTAAAAAAACATTCCTGAGGTCCTCCTGCACAGGGGGCGCACAGCCCAGAGCTACGGGTTGGAGGTGGACAGCGTCACAGCACTCACTCTGGCGAGGCCTGCAGGAATTATTTTTCTTCTACAGAAAATAGAAAACATGATTTTCAGATCTTCACTGCAGTGCAGAAGGCTAATCAATCAAGCTGCTATGAAGTTTCCTGTCTAAAAAATGTGGAGAAGCCCAGGGGAATTCGTTCAGCTCTAGCCTTTGCCGCGGCTGTGGTCGGAGCATGGGGCGCAGGGGGGTCCCAGAAATGCATCTGGGGTGGGGAACGTAGCTCACCTGCTTGAAGTCTGGAGGACAGTTGTGGAGATGGGTGAGATCATGACTGAGTATAAAATCCCGTGCTCTGTAGTACCAGAATCACATATTTAAATGATCGTGTATTTAAATTCCCCAAGGACATACAAACTCACTTGCATTTTGCACCTCTACCACTAATGAGGGTGTGCCAAAAGATATAAAAATTAAAGAGATTGTGGATGTAGCTCAGTGATGTATTAGTTCACTAGGGCTGCTGTAACAAAGTACCACCGACTGGGTGACTTAAGCAACAGAAAAGTATTTTTTCATGATTCTGGAGGCTGGAAGTCGGGGATCACAAGTTTTGCAAGGTTGGTTCCTTTGGCAGTCCACGAGGGAGGGATCCATTTCAGGCTTCCGTCCTTGGTTCATAAATGTCTACCGTCTCCATATGTCTTCACATTGTCTTCCTTCTGCGGGTGTTTGTGTTCAAATTGCCTCTTCTTATAAGGACACCAGTTATATTGCATTAGGGTGCAGCCTAATGACCTCATTCTAACTCAGTTACTTCTTAAGAGGCCCTGTCTGCAAATATGCTCACATTCTAAGGGATGGGGCTTAGGAATTCAACAGGAATTTCTGAGGGGGACTTAGCACATCACAAGTGAAAAGAGAAACCTCTTTAGCAGCAAATAAAACATGATTCATGGGGCCGTACCTGCTGAAATTTTAAAGATTTTAGAATTCATGCCTTCCCCTTTTTTATAAATCATGATTTAATTTTTGATAAATGCCAGTCATATATGATTAAGCATCAGTTATGATAGAGAATAATGATGTGCCAAGTGCAAACTACTTATTATTGTTTATAATAATACACTTTTATTTCTGACTTGGGCTACTAATATAATTTATGAAATTTTACAAGATTTCTATGTCCTCATTATTGCAGAAACAAAGCTTTTAAACATTTCAAATCATGTCAGAAGTAAACATTTTTCTTTCCTGTTTGGAGGCAGAAGAATTCAGTGAATCTCTGTGTGGGGAGGTCACGGTCAAGAATGTAAGGTCCGCAGTGGTCTGCAAATTGAGGAAGAGGCAGATGCTTTTTCCTAACAGAGGAAACCCGAACATTAGCTCCCCCAATCCATGGTTCTCTGTGTGTGTATGTGTTTGTGTGTATGTGTGTGTGTTCACGAGTGTGATTAGGGCCACTAGTCCCACCAGGTGTGACAGCCTATAATAACTGTCACAACAACACGGGCACACACATCCTGAATCCCCACCATAGCCTGGTAGGGAAATGCCTGCTACTGCATCCGTACGCTCTATTCACAAAGTGGTACTGACAATGTAGAAGCTACACATATAAAGTTGTACATTCTTTGCAGCATTTACCTTGTTTTAACTATGTTTGCTTCTCTTCAGTTTTATTTAATACTTGAAAACATTCTTTTTGCGAAAAAGACTAAGTTTAGCAGCGGAATGTTGAATGCACACACACATGTGTACCCACACAGCTTTGGATATCCTTCTGGAACTATCTACAAGAGAGAAAGCCCTGGGTTAAGCACCTCTGATTCTCGTCTCCACTGCTCTTCTCTCTGACTCGGAAAGGAAAAATTCACAAAAACATTCAGCTTTATGTTTTATGCTTAGTGTTTGTGCATTCCCAAGTGAATGGCTAGGTTTAGCTGATACATCAGTACTGTGTGGATGTGCTGAGCTAAAAAGCAGGGGTTTAGCTTACTGAGTGTGTACCGGCTACACACAGGCATCAGACATCAACACACGCCTGACTCGACTGTGCACAGAAGTGCACTCTAAAGATGGTCCCTCGTTCGATGGGTTGGAGAAGCTAATAGTTACCTGTAATGTTTCCCACAAAAGAAGGGAAATGGAGAAACAGGAGGGAAATCGGCTGAAAAAGCGGTGGAGAGGAGCCTTCGCGTGAAGTAAGAAGGGCTCAGTCCAGGGACACGGGGTTAGCTGCTTTGAAAAGTAACGGACATACTGAAGGACTTTTATTAGTAAGCTTGTTCTATGTGGTCGATGAGATCTTTCTTCATGTCCTCCTTCTAAACCTTTGGTGGAATCTACACTACTCATTGGTGCCTTCGGAGTAGAAGTTTCTATCTGGAGGAGATGCAGTTAAGTGCTGAGTTACCTCTAAAGGAAGTGGAGCCAAGCAGAGGTTCCTTAAATGTTCTGAACATGTTTCACTGGCATCTAGACACAGGTGTGTGATGTCTTTTATTCCTATTTACTTGATATGAGAAAGGCAGATGGTTGAGAGGGAGGACCAGCTATTGTTAGGAAATAGAGACTGATGAGCAAACCGGTAGGTGGCTAGTGAGATAAAGAACAGGTATCAGCCTGTGGGCAGCTTGAGGCATAGTCATATGTAAGCAGGTGTGTCTTCCATTTGTAATTCTTGTCAGATGTATGTATGTGTTCCATACATAATTCTAGAAATAAACACATCAAGTCCATGAAAGAAGAAATGAAGTGAGTGGTATTATAAACTATGAGGTCAAAGACAAAACAACAAAACAGTAGGAACAAAGACATTAGGCGGGACCCTATCCGAGGGCAATAGATTAAGAAAACTTGTTTAAAGGCTATACTTTTGATTTTTAAATGAAATTTTCTTCCTGCATTGTGGCACTTACTGTATACTATCCAGTTTGAACTGAAATACCGGGGCATGTGGTGAATGGTGCCACATCAGGAAGCCAGCCAACTCGTACCTGGATTCTAGGCGGATCTCTGAGTTGCACATTCGTGATGCAGAAAGCTTTATTATCCTTTCTGAGACACAGCAGTCACGGTGAAAGGGATTCAGTGGCGGGGCAGGTAATTCAAAAGCACAGACCAATTCTTTTAAATAGATTCATGAAGCTCTAGGAGGATCTTGGTGACACCCAGGATTTGGGGCATATTGACACAGTGGGAGACTATCTGACAGTGACGGGATCCCTTTCCTGACTCATGTCTCATGGCTTATTGGGTGAGTCCCCACAGACATGCCTCCAGCTGTCCCCGTGTGCTGGCACCCTTGACCTCTGAGTCTGCGGTGCCCTTCTCTGAGTGTCCATTGCTTCTTCATATATGAATTCTGCCTCTTACAGGTAGAATCACCTCTTCCCATTCTGGTTAATAATTCTTCCCTTGGGCTTACTAACCCAAAGCCACCTTATTTAAATCATTAGCAAATGGAGGTTGACTCATTTTAGTTAAAATATGGGCTCCTCTCAATCACTTAATCTCTTAATTTTAAAAAATGTTTTCTATATACACAGCAGGCCATCTGGGGGGAAAAAGGGAAATAAGATAAGCTTACTCCAGAATTCTCAACTCTTCTACTTTTGGAATAATATCCCCCCTCAAGGTCTTTGAGAAATCTTTAAATTGACACCTTTCTTTCAATGCCTACTCACAGCCCAATTCCTTTCCAGATTTTCCTAGTCTCGAAATGGGACTGGGTGTTGCCCTGTACCAAGGCCATGGCAGTCCCATTGCTAAAAAGGCCTACAAGTTGACGGGAAAGAAATGAAGCATGCTGTTTGACTATCCTTCGTGTCTTGAGAACAGGTTTTGTAGCCACATGAGCAGCAAGAATTCTTTCTAGAATATTTCTTCTTAGGAAAGTCTTAAGACTTTCTGAACACTTTCAAATGTATTTAAATGTTCAATCTGTTCCTAATAAAATAATGAAAAAATTTACATACTTACTGTGAGAGAGATGAACACTTCCAGCAACTCAAAGACTACCCACCCCAAAGGATGCAGGTTTGTGAACCAAAATAAACTGGTGAACAAAATAGAAACAGAGGCATAGATACACAGAACAGACGAACAGCTGTCAGAGGGGAGGGGCACTGGGGGACTGGGTGAAAGAAGGTGAAAGGTTTAAGTAAAAACAATAAATATATATAACACATAGTGTGGTGATAGCCAGAGGGAAAGGGGGTGAGGAGGAGATGGGCAAAGGGAGGGAAGTGGGGACCGGAACTTTGCTTGGGGCAAGCAGTGGGTTCATAATGCAGTGTTCAGGTATTGTATTGAGTTGTACACTTGAAACTTGTATGGTTTTACAAAACAATGTCACCCCGATAAACTAAAAACAAAACAAAAAGCAGAAATAAAGGGCACCACTGTGAGTTTCCAGGACAGAGATGTGCTGGTTGGGATCATCCATGGGAACAAGGACAAGTCCCTTCTCAGGCAGGTGCCCTTTCCTCTCACATTTAACAATGGCTCATTTTCTGTTTGCATCCTCTTCTGCTTGGAGAGGAGTGACATGAACCCTGGGGTGTTATCTGATGGGTAGCGTGGTTGTACCTCCTTCCGCTGATGTGTCTTTTCAGTGTGAACTAAGGCATCCTACCGCATCACCGTCAGGATCATGGTGATCGCACTGGCTCATAAAACCTTTGAGAGTAGCTACCGCCACAGTGACTCAATGGCAGGGCACTTCACTTTGCCCTGTTAGAGCCCTGCCCTGGGCCACTTCATGATCCTCCTGCACATAGCAATGGTTTCTTTCACTGTAACCTTGAAAGTCCATTAAAATGGGACATCACTTTCCCCCACAGAGTTAGTTCAGGCTTCTACTTTAAAGACCAAAAAGTAAAAGTGTTGAGAATTCATGCATTTATGTTTATAATTTTATTCTCCACAAATTATTTCTGTTGGAAGAACTGAAATATTACAAGATTCTGATTGAACTTACACTCCTTATTTTCCTTGGGAAATACTATTTTTTATATACTAATGGAGTGACTTTTTTCTAATTCCAATTCAAGTGTTCATTTTTTCACTCTGTGTGCAACCAGCCTTATAATGGACCAGACACTGAGGACAAAGATGCAGAAGAATAGATATGGTCTCTACACTCATGCAACAGAGGAAATGCATATTAAATACTTAGGTACACAAAATAATAGTTCCGTTCTAATTTTCGTAAGAGCAGTGAGAGTCACAATGGAAGTATCTAACTTTGGGTAGAACCTGTTTTGTCTCAGAGCTATGGGAAGGCTTCCTAAGGAAGTAAGATTGAAGCTAAGATCTTAAGAATGAGTAAATGTTGGCTAAGAAAAGGTGAGATAGTAGGAGTGAAAGATACTCAGGTAGGCAGAAGATGATATGCAAAGTCTGAGATGGAAATAACCCAGGAAAATTCAAAAGACCACTGTAAGGAAATGGGTGTATGGTAAGCCAGTGAGGCATGTGTTCTTGCATGCTACAGATTTTATTTATGTTACTAAAGCTTCACTGATCAACTATATTGTACTGGGTACTGTGCTGTGGGCTAAGGATATAACAATGAATAGAGATTCTGCCTTCTCACTACAGATGTAAGTACTCTGCTAGGGGAAATAAAGACAACAGGCTTCTAAATAAGACCAAGAGGTCAACACATTGGAAGGGGCATCAAAACTGGTACCCGAGAAGCACTCACAAGATGGAGGTAGAATTGCAAGTATGAGGTTGATGGAACAAAGTGTGGGGTTGAAGGAGAAAGAAATAGTCATGGGCTTGGGAAGTTGAAATGAGCCTAAGTGTAGAGAATCCAGTAAAAGAACAGTTAAACAATGAGAAAGATACAAGCACAAACTAAAACTAAGAGGAATTCACTCTAGATGTAATGATGAATGGCTGCTGAGGCCAAGTGTCGGGGAACAGCCCCTCATCTGGTTCTGCTGCTGGATCATTGCAGACCCGAAAGAATCACTGTTGCTCCTTTGGTCTTTATTTCTTCTCTCTTTCCAAAGGGCAGTTGGACTAGGTTCTCTCCATAATACTATGAGATCATAGTAGATCATATATTCTGTAATACTATTTAAAAACTCTCAGGGAGACTGGGTAAAGCTTGAGAAGCTGTTCCTAAGTTTTGGAGGACACACAGACAAACAGTCTGTCAGTAAAATGTACATACAAGTTACACACGCACAAAACCCTGCTTTTCATTGGAAGCAACATTATTGACTCAGTTTTCTTTTTTATTCTCAAAAATTTGAATACTTTGTTATGTAAGAAATTAAATTAACCTCATGCAAATGCAGATTCTTTCGTCTTTTCATGGGTTTTTACTGAAGAATCATCTTTTCTATTTAGATTGAACCCAAAGTGGACTTTAGCTGTGCAGTGTGTCTGAGGAATGCTATAATGACCTGCCAGTTGTATCAAAAACATAAATTGATTGGCAGGGTGCAGATTAAATGGGCAGTTGCTCAATTTCTTGGTATTTAACAAGTTAATTAATGAATATAAAATAAATGTCAGGCTCAGGTAACAGAGAGGGTGTGCTCTTGCCTTTAGCTGGGAGAATTGAAAAAGTCCCGTCCCTAAAGTGTTCCCTGAAATGAACACCTTACGTTAGCTAGATCAAATAGTGTTTACTATTTCTGAATAGTTAGTTCAAGTTTTATGAAATAAATGTGTTCATCATCTCATCAGTATGGCATCCATTCAGATTTATGTATGAAATAGGGAAAGGCTAGTCAAAATATGCAAATTATTGCTACAGACATCCACTCTTGCCCAGGAAAGAATCTGTAGAAACTGAGACAAGGGAAACCAGAGTTATATCCGGTGAACATCCTAGATTGTTCCCTGAGGATATCATTCTCATTTATAGCTGTTGCCTAAAATGTCAGTCAAAGACTGGGAATTATTAAATGTTCAGATATTAAACAGAAAACCTTCTTTGACCTTCTGGTATCTTTGAACTTGGAAGTTCTGGTTATCTCACCTTTCGTGGATCAAGAGAAGACATAATGATAAGCACAGAGAGGGTGAAAGTGTAAGTCCCTTTGGTATAGGAAGGGGAAGATATGCATGAACAAAATGGATATGTACAGACAGCAGTGTAGCAGGATTTGAGCAAATGCTGACCTGATCGTGTGGGGTGCAGCCCTGAAGCTGGAGTAAAGGAAGCTTAGGACAGGTACTGTGTGCAGAGACACTCCTTTGACTAGTTTATGATGAACTTTAAAACTTAACCTGAAGAGGTGGTGAGGATATGAATGAACGAGGTTCAAGCTCTGCTGAAGTATAAACTCGGATTTCTGCTTTTGCGGTTGTCATCATGTCCCCTCTCATGACCAACTTTTGGGCCCTTTTGGAACAGGCCCTGTGATCCAGGGAACAAAGCCCTGATCCCTGCTGGCCATTGTTTTTGTCCCTAGGTTCCTCTGTGGTTTAGCACACTCTAGGATCTGCTGAGCCAATATAGCTTGATGATGATGAAGAATATTAATTATGCAGAGAAATGACCTCTTAGTCTATGATCATGTTAATGATAAACTGTTAGCCTTTACTGAGCATATGCTATCGGGCAATGTTCTGTTTTCAATGGATTTTATACAACTTGTGTCATGTGGGAATTCACCCTATGAAATGGTACTGTACATACATCCATTCATAAGTGAGGCATCCAAGATACAAACACATGAGTTAGCTTTCTCAGAGTCTCATTATAGCTTAGGGATGGAGCCAGGATTTAAACTCTGGCCACCTGGCTCCAGAGCCTATACCTAACCATACGTTTCTGCCCCTACTGTGGACCAAATGGGGGAAGGATCCTCGAAGCATTTAGCAATATCCTTTCACTGGCCAGCCCTGTGATTCTGACCAGTATCATCTTTGGAGCCAAAGTTGACATGTCCTATTCTACACCGCATTCCCCTTATGAAAAGGAGATGGCAAGATGATCAACTGGAAAAGGAGGAAGTCTCTTGAATTAAATCCTCATCATTTTATTTACCCAGTGTGTTTTAGATGGGTACATTCCATTTGCTTAACCCTGGATTTGACTCTGTAAGTATTCCTTACAAGATCAAACCTCCATGTGTTTCACAGCTGGTCCTTCATACAGGAATACCTGGCCAAACCCATAAGCAGCAGGCACATCAGGAATGGCAGCACCTTGACACTGCTTATCAGAAAAGATGCCCATCACCTGTCCCGTTGGAAGGGAAGGTGGGAAGTGGGGGGCTAAGCAAAGCTCTTATAGTGCACCAGTGAGCGGTGGCCTGGCTCCTTTCAGAGATGACTGTTATGTTTCTGTTTTTTAAGTAGGACCCCAGACAGTATTTTGTCTATTCAATGGGGGCAACCAATGAGATCCCAGGCATTTGTGTGTGCTCCCCTGCAGCTGGACTGTATCACTCCTGCCTACTCTCTTCGCCATTCGCCTGGCTCCAGCAGGTGTGCACCTGTGTGTGTACAAGTGCACACATGCACATTGTCTATCTAATCATTCCATTCCTGGCCAATGATCAGAGAAGTGGCTCTTCCCCGGTGCTTACTAATGTGATGCTTTTCTTTCTCTTTGTTTTTATTTTCATTGCAGCTGAATCTAAGAAGAAGAAAAAGGAAGGCAAGAAACAGGAGAAGATGCTGGACTGAGAGAGGCCACCTCCGTGGGACATGAAAAGGACATCAGCAAACAGGAGCAGTTAACTCTTGCATTTATACCTACCGTAGGCTTTTTATTCAGAAATTATCTATAGCTTAAGTATACAATAGGCAGAAACAAAAAGAAAAGAACATTTTTGTAGTAGCATTTTTAAAATGTATACCATAGTACCACTAGGGGCTTATAATAAAGGACTATAATCCTATTAGAAAGTTGACTTATAGTACATGATAAATGGTAGAAAATTGAGGTAAGTTTTTTTTTGAAATTATGTGATATTTTCCATTTAAAATCTTTTTTTTACATTTTTTTCTTTGGCAGCAATTTAAATGTTATGACCATGTAAACCACTTCTTTTATTAGGTAATTTTTCACCTAGACTTTTTTCCCAACTGAGAAAAATATATACTAAACAAGGCAGCAATAAAATATAATCATCCTATTTGAGGACAATACCTTGTTTTCTGCCAGTGATTTTAAAACATTTTTAGTCAGCAAAACAGGGTTGGGGTGCAGAGCATGGGCTAGTTCAATGTTGACTTTTTTAAAGAAAAGCATTAAAACCTGAGATTCTTTCACTTTGGCAGAAACATTTGTTTTCTTGATGAAACTATTTTTCCATCTGAGGAAAAAAAACAGACTAGGAAAATAAATCAAGGTAATGATGAAAAAAAGGTGTTTTGTGTGCAATAATTTGATATTGTCACCTTCCTTCATTTGTCATCTACACTCCCCCAGTCAACCTGTCAGTGGTGAGAGTTTTTCCACAAGCTAATTAAGTCTGTCTTGAGCAGAAATGTTATAGTGGGATTATATAGGTACAGATATAGATAATGCATAAGTCTATAGATATCTCTGTATGTTTAACTTCCTGTCAACAGTTAGTGGCTTAGTCCTGTGGCACTGAATTGGATAGAAGTCCCAAAGTAGTCTCGTAGTTAGGAAAATGCTTCATAATATGGAACAGATCTGGGCTTCACAACCCAAACTGGGATCAGAGTAACACAATGCAAGGAAGACTTCCTGCTGTAGTATCTGCCATAAGCATACCACTCCCCTTATCTGATGGGTGCTAAGCAACAGCCTTTAAGGAAGCAGGTTTATGTTTCTGTTATTCAGAGAAATGGTCCCAGAAATCAGCTGGGATTAGCTTCAGGGCATTTCTCCTGAAGGAGCCACCTCTCATTTTAAAGTGATAATGAGAATAAACAAACACCTATCTACTCAGTTACCCATCAGCCCATTTCAAAAATGATGGTTTCAGCACACCTCAGGCGCACCGTATGGTAATCACAAACTGGTCTGATGATGCCGCCAAAGTATCCTCAAAGCTAACTTGTTCCTGCCACCTAGTTGAAGTGAAGACTCTACTCAAGTGAAGAATATTGAGGGGATATCGAGTGAAGATACCCCTGTCGCCCCTCTAGGTCCAAGCCGACTGCTAGTGGGAAGTAGAAAAAGAGGCGGGCTTCTGACCACATACACTGACCATTTTATGGACCAGTGCTTCACACAAGCAGAGTACCTTGTAAAGTGCAAATGACAAACACGTGAATAGTGAGTACAGTCCTTTTAGGAGCAGACTATAATAGGAAAGCTTGCTCATGAGGATGGATGGAGGAGATAAAAGAAAGGCATTGTCTTCGGTGGATGTTTTGGTAGCCGTGTCCCCTAAGGACGGGGATGATGGAAGAGTCTGTAGCAGATTTTCTTCACTTCTCATACAGTATTGCTTCTCCATCAGCATTTAGCTAAAATAGCGCCCATGAATCAGAAATGAACTAAGGTGAACTGGAACAAAATCTCCCAGAGGGAACACAGTCCTGTAAATAATTGTGACATCTCTCTTTATTCAGGCGTGCAGGAAGCCAGGGGTTCTTGGCTGTGACGGTGATGAATCCTAACAAACCATGTAGCAATAACCCCCTCCCCCCATTCTCTGTTAAAGGCAAGGGTTGGAATGCTCATCTCCATCACATAGGGCTATGAAATTAGACCTTCTTTAGGTCTGAGAATTATTCTACCCCAGCTCAGCTTTAAACACCTTGCTAAATCGCCTCGACATGTTGAAAATGGAAATATAAAAGGAGGAGCTTCAGAAATCATTGATTCTCACAAAAAAAGAAAAGACCATTCTCAAGCATTTCCTACAGTTCTCCAGCAAATCACTCTCTTCCCAAGTGAACTTCCCTGAGTTTTATGAATGTTACCCTAAAGTTCAGTAAGCCTTGAGGAAAGAGAGGGACGTGGGAAAAGTCAGCGCTGACTTCTTCAATGGCCTTACCTTGAAATAAGCTTTCCTTCCAATAATTAGGAGGGCATAAGGCAGCCTTGCCCAAACCCTAGTGACATAATCCTTCTGTGACCAGAAAGTGTCCTTGTTTAGCTCAGTGACTGAATGCACCCCCTGGACTCTAGTAGACTCACTGATTTATCTATATATAATGTGACACACATTATATATAGATGTTATCAAGAAGAGGAGCTTGGAGAAGGACACTTTGAGTTGGTATATTTCTGGAATGACATCTTAATGTCTTGTTTACTCTGTAAGAGAGGCACTCCAAATAATTTAATACTCTGAATATTAATTAAGTCAAGTTCTGCTAAATCATACGGGTGAGACTCTAATGAAATTATTAAGTTTAATCATTAAATTATTTAATTAAAAAGTTAAATAATTGCAGTTGTTTGCCCTTGACTATAAGGGGTCTTAATGAAAAGGCTACAATTATTTTCCCCTTGAGAAGATAGATAATTTCTTTAGAAATAAGATATACACATTTCTCCCTATAATATGTAACTCCTGGCTTCATAATTCTGAAAGTCTTTAATTGTTTTATAACTTCTTTAAGTGAAAAAGAGAGGCAAATGGGCTTTATTTAAGAGGCACTGAATGAAGCAATAGAAAACAGTACTTTTCCAAATGGTATTATTTTGAAATTGTTCTCAAACATTAAAATCAGAACTTTATCAATCTTTACTCATGGAATTTTCTAAAGAGTCAAGCAAAGGACTTTCTTCCCATTAATCTTTCCCCAAAACAATAAGATAACATATCCTGGAAAGTGGAATATCAAAGCATTCAATCCTTTTATTTTTTTTCTGGCTTCCTTTTAATTTAGTTTTAACCCCTAAGCTTTCAAAAGTGGAGTCAATCAGAAGGTGAAGGTGTAGGGAAATCATCTTCCAGGACTTTTCATATAAACTCAAATTTTAGATTCTTCTTTGGGGTAAAGCAGACTCTTCCTGATCTCCAAAGCTATTTCTAAATTGCATAAATCCTCCCCCCATTTTTCCCTGCATTGCCATGATTTTCTTCTCCCCAACTCAATTCTGGCTGCCACTATCAGACAGACAAACAGACAGACAATGAGACAACCCTTTCTTCCTGCATCTGGAAACCAGAGCAGCAGCCAGTAACTGCTCCAGGTCTGTCAAATAGATGCATTTTCAATCTACTTTTCAAAGATATACAGAGTTTTGGAATAAGGAGACAGGGGTACAATGTTATTCTGAGCACCCTGCAAGACATGCCTACCTCAGCTTTGGGTGGACTCTACTTTCCTGGGGAGGGAAGATGAGGGCCATTTTAACCAGAGGAAAACATACCCAGCTTAGAAATCTGCTCCTGCCCTTCTGTCTTCTTCCCAGCCTTTCATTTTCCAAGCAAGGCACCAAAAGTCGAGTAAAATGCTCAATCCTGTGAGGGTCTCATGTGAAACAATGTCATTCAATAATATCTCAACACAAAGGAATGCGGGCTTATGTATGTTTGCTTTTTTTATCTAAAAAGCAAAATAAAGCCCAGTTAGCTCTCAATGTTTCATTTCTGTAAAGTGACATTTTAAAAAAAGGACAAAATTTCAACAGGCAGAACATTGCTTGATATATGTCTTATGTTTGAATTCATTACAACGACTGTATTAAGTTACTCATGTGGTTAGCTGAGAAGGTTGTATATCTAGATTATTGCCACATAGTTTCTCTTGTTCTTTGAAAGTGTACATGGAAGCCATAGACTTTACATAAAGAATAAAGCCATGGACAGTCCTGACATCATATTGGATGGATGCCTTAGAGACTATACAGACAACAGTGATTATATTCATACATTCAGCTTGCTCTTAGTAGAGCTACAAATGTTACATAAAATAAACTAATCACAGAGAATGATTTTTCCCCTGCCTTTACTGATCAGATTCATGAGACACAGGGCAAAAAAAAATCATCATGTATCACACTTTATGAGATTTTTGGAGAATTACATGAATACCTTAGTTACCATAAACGATGAGCAGATGGCAGTAAGTCCAAAAGGTGTAGGCTTTTGAGGTAGATATAACTAATCATTAAAATTCTTACCAAATTTACTTCGACATTTGCCAATCTGCTGTCTTGTAGCAAAGATGAGGGATGAGCTATCAGATCTATTCTGGGATGTGGTGAGAAGAGCTGGGAAGAGGGGGGTAATTGCTCTAATCAAGCATTTTTGAAATCTCGGAATTGCTCCCCTCTACATTAAGCTAAAAGATATTTGGCCATCTAAGATAATGTTCTTCGGGCAGGCATTTGGTTTAGGTTAATTAAACTAGGAAATGGCTGGTGCTGGAAATTTGAATTCTAACTTTCTGGGGAATGCACTCTTACCAAGAAATTGAGCTATATCCAATATAAGATTCCACTTTTCAACGAAGTCCAAAGCCTGTTGGAACAAATATTCTATGTTAATTATACAGATTAATTAATTCCTGAAAACCCCTTTGGGCATATTTCCTGTTCCAAATTCTGATTATGCATTTCACCCCATAGGCTGTGGCTAGTTTAAATTCAGTAGCTGATTTCTGCACGTCTTCCCTCAACATGTTTATCGAGTTTTCAGCACTGTTATCGGTGCCTGAGATGCAGCAGAGAACAAAATGGACAAAAGCGAACCCAAAACAATCCTATCTTCATGGAATTTTCACTCCTGCTAGGAACACAGACAATGAATGATGTGTGTGGTTTTACAAAATTTTTTTCATTGATTTGAGAGAGACAGAAACATTGCTTTGTTGTTCCAATTATTTATGTATCCATCGGTTGTTTCTTGTATGTGCCCTGACCCAGGATCGGACCCGCAATTTTGGCATATTGGGATACTCTAACCAATTGATCTACCTGGCCAGGGTCAGTGATGTTTTGGTTATATATCATTGCACAGCAAACCACCTACTGACTTAGAGATTATTTTATGATTTCATGACCCCCATGGTGGGTTGACTGGGCTCATCTGGGTAGTTCTTTTGCCCCACATGATGAGGGGCTGGGGTGTCCAATACGGCTCACACACATGTCTACATTCTTTAGTAGAAATATCTGGAAAATTGGACCCAAGCAAGACTCTTAATTTCACCCTGTAGTCTCAAGGCCTCGCTCTTTCTGCTTGGCACTGTCTGTCTCTACAAGGTCTATCCAACAGTTAACCAGCCTTTTGGCAACACAGAACTCTTCAAGCACAAAGCTGGAAGCTATCAGGCCTTCCTAAGGCTTAGGCCATGATCTGGTCCAGTGTCATTTCTGCCACATCCTAGTGGCTAAAGTGAGTTGCAGGGCTGGCCCAGACTCTAGAGCAGGGGACTGCAGTGGGGAGTGAATCCCAGGAGTCATGTGTGCTTCATGGGGTGGGCATGTTTGGGGGAAAAGTACATAAAAAAGTAAAATATGTATTAGAGGGTGCTAAGCGCAATAGAGAAAAAACAGCAAAGGGCAATGCACAGTGTTGGGTGTACGTTGCAGTTTTAAATAGAGCAACTGGGAAAGGCCTCCTGTCCTGGTGGAGGTAGCATTGAGGTCAGCAACAGCCTGATGGAGGTGAGGGAGCAAGTCATGAGTTATCTCCAGGGAGGATATTACAGTACAAGCAGAGAGAGCAGTCAGGGCAGTGAGTGCCACCACTCTGCGATGAATTTCTAGAATATTCCAGGAGTGGCAGGGAGCCAATGGATGAAGTGATCAAGGGGAAGGAATAAAAGATCATCAGAGTTATGGGAAATGAGGTCAGCACTGTGGAAATGGGGTGCCAGGGGATCTTTTTTTTTAACCTGTTTTTATCCTCACCTGAGGACATGCTTATTGATTTTAGAGAATGGGGAAGGGAGGGAGGAAGAGGGTAAGAGAAACATCAATGTGAGAAAGAGACCCATCGATCAGTTGCCTCTGGTATACACCCCAAACAGGGACCCAACCTGAAACCCAGGCATGTGCCCTGACTGGGAATTGAACCCATGACCCTTCCAACTATAGGAGGAAGCTCCAACCAACTGAGGCACACCGGCTGAACGATCCACCTTTGAACTTGATCTATGTTGGTCCTTTACTATGACAACACATAAAAAGAGATGTTTGGGGCATGATGACAAGAAGACTCTGGCTTTTAGTCCACGCCTCAAAGAGAACATTTTAGCATTTGAGCTCCTAACTCCCTCAGATTAATTTATCCAGGCCAATCGCTAAACCACCAGCCCCTAAGAGTTCCGCCCCCAGTGCTCCAGGCAGCCCAGCCAGTACCTTACTTATCAGGTCTCCACTGTATAGTGCAGATTCTTAATTTCCCATCTGAGAATATTTGTGCCGGTTTCATTGATTATTATGCCACTTCAGCTCAACAATTCCATTTACTTCATCATTTATGGACGTCTATGCCTTATCTCCCCCCTCAGCAGACCCATGCTTTATACTCATTTCTGCGCCATTTATTGGTTGCAAGGAATAGAAACTACTCTTCTTGAATCAAACTGGATGTGGACATGTGCAAAATAATGTCTTGAAAGGATAATCAATAGTAAAACTAATAGAGCAGAAGAGCCTCAGGAAGAATAGAGGATCAGAGGAACACTAAGAAAGATAGAAGACACAAACACTCTGAGTATTTGAGCATCCCAAAAGTTCCTCGCATGGCTCAGTGCCAATCACATTTGGCCCCTCTGTGTGCTTGAATTCATGGGAGAGACATCTCTACAGGGAAGGGGACCCTAGAGAGCCTAACTGGGGCCACATGGCATCCCTGTTGTCAAAAGCTCATGGCCTTCAGACTGACAGCCTACCAGAATCACACGTAAATGAAGCAGTCAATTCTTCAAGGAAGGGCACCCTTGTCAGAAATAAAAAGGAAATATGAAAAATGAAGTAGTAGAGTATTAGGTATTTGAATTAATTATTTTAATTATCTTTAACATTAAGCTGTTATAAATAAAGAGAACTAGGAATGAGCAATGTCAGGGGTTGGAAACATATGGTACAAAAATTTTTTTTCATTGTTCAATTACAGTTGTCCCCGTTACTCTCCCCTGCCCTACCCACCCCCACCCCCCACATTCAGTCCTCCCCCTGCTGCTGTTATCTGTGTCCATGGGTCCTTTATATGTGTTTCCTCATTTGAGCCTTAATTTGAATGCAGAGAAAAGGCACTTGTTAGGCAATGAAGAGTTGTTGGTATTTTTTAGTAGAAGACTGACATGAGTAACAATGTTTACACTTGAAGAATGTCAGTCTGTCACCTGGAAGTGGTTTATAAGATACATTTAAATAATGAAGCACTGAAGATGGGAGACAATTTAGGGAGTTCTTGGAATTTTCCAACTGAGAAAAATGATGAAAGCCATTTGGATCTGTCATACAATTTTGTCTCTGGCCAGCCAGAAATGTTCTCTTGAGTATTTCTCTTTCTGTCCTTCCATCATTATTGCCTTATTATTTATTTTGTGATCCAAGGGGAGCTGGCTTAATGCCACATTTTGCTTCATGCTTGGGGAGCCTGGCGTCACGTAGAGTAGGTATCTCTCAAAGATGGAAGTGGATCTGGAGCTGATCGTGTGTCATAAACATTCCAGGTCTCTGCCTCCATTGCCCTCCACGGAGGGTAATGCTTGGGCATTGTGATTTAGCAGAAACCACAGCAACCTATACGCATGTCAGCCACGGGAAAGACCGGGTATAGGCAGCTACTGCAAACCCCAGGGGAGCAATTTCAAGACAGGCCCTTGGGTTTCTGAAGCAAGCACATTCCTGCAGATTCACTGAACAAAATCACCATCTCCACTGGTAGAGTGTGGGAGTTTCCGTTGCTGCTTGCTTTTGTCAGTACTTGGTGTTGTTGAACTCTTTGATTTGCTTAAGTTAAGAAATAAATATAAGCTATTTTCATACGATGAATTTTTATACTATTTCATACTATTCATATGGAAGAAATAGAAAATACACTGATTTTTCAAGCCCATTGTCGGTGACAGTGTTTTGTATGGTAGAAACAAAGTAGCTGAGATCCAAAGGTTCTTCCACTCAAAATAATAATTTTTAAAAATTAGGGGAAGTAAATCTTTATGATATGAAAGGAAACCTCAGGAGTTTTCATAACCTTTATACTGATTGACATTTTATCATTTTCTCTATATTGTTGATTAACCCCACCTCATAGTCCCTAAAATACATGGTAGTACCCCTATTCCTTTTTTTAAAGATTTTATTTATTTACTTTTAAGAGAGAGGGGAAGGGAGAGAGAAAGAAAGGGAGAGGAGCATCGATGTGTGGTTGCTTCTTGCACGCCCCCTACTGGAGACCTGGTCCTCAAACCAGGCATGTGCCCTGACTGGGAATTGAACTGGCGACCCTTTGATTCACAGGCTGGCACTCAATTCCTGAGCCAGACCAGCCAGGGCCCAATTCTTGAGATTAGGCCTTTAAATAGTAAAACTGGGGGGGGGTGTAATATATATAAGTAAATACCTACATACATGCATACATACATACAAAATAAATTTATATAGCTGATTTTTACATTTCAGGACTATTGAAGATTACTTACCCCATGGTCCTGCATTTGGCTATATCTGTGAGGTATTTACATCCAGAGGATGCAAAAACATCTGAGGAAAAATTAAAATTCCACTGAAATCTTAAATGGAATCAAAAAAGAATGATCGTATTTTCTAGCGATCTTCCCAGTGCCTGTTTTTTATATTTAACACTCCTTTCTGTGTCCGAGGTTCCTTCACTTAGTAGGAGTCTTTCCTCACTGAAATACTGGTGTTCGCCACCCTCAGGCTCTGCTCGCTCACGTTGCCTGTGAGTTTAGGGAGCCCACAGCTACAATGTGATGGAGAAGCTCAGTTTAATCTGAAAATATAGATATTCATCTCGACATCAGAGAGAAACTGAATTCCATGTCGAACTGACCACTGCAGCCTGAGATGTCATTATTTTTTTCCTTGCAAATTAATACAAAGGTGGGAAAACTGTTACAATGTGGGTTTTCACTTTTTATAATTGACTGTCATTTGTTCAGTGTTGGTGATGAATGTGTGGGACTCAAAAGGAGGTCACATTATTTCCAAGAATCATAAAGATTTTTTCCCTGACATATACCTTGAACTTGTCTTCTTTTTTAAAAATATTTTATTAATTTCTTTTTAGACAGAGGGGAAGGGAGGGAGAAAGAGAGGAAGAGAAACGTGAATTAGTTGGCTCGTGCACGCCCCCAACTAGGGACCTGGACCGAAACCCAGGCATGTGCCATGACTGGGAATCGAACTGACAAACTTTTGGTTTGCAGGCTGGCACTCAATCCACTGAGCCACACCAGCCAGGGCCTGAACTTGGCTTCTTGAATGACCATCTGGCATGAACTCTGCTTCATAACTCCTAATTATGGTTCTCTTTTCCGACCTGCATTAAATGACCACGTTTCAATTTCTAATCAATTATGTAATATTAACAACAATTACATGAATCTACAGAGAGTCAGCTTTCAACAATTTGAAAATGTCTTTTTTAAAAAACCAAATGACCATCTCAGAGTGAAATAAGAAATCAACATTTAATAGGTCACATACAAAAGTAACTTAAAAAGAATGGCTATTAAAACAAGGAATTGAGTGGTGCAAGGTTAATGTCATAAACAGAGTTATCAAACACGGATGTGTCGATCAGAACAAGGAGACAGGAGGGTGGGAAGGTGGGAAGGGGTGGCAGCAGGGAGAGGGGCTGCAGTGACCTTACTAAAGTGCCGTTAGGAGCATCCCAGAGGAAGAAGAAACTTAAGCCAAAACACCTGCCCCATCCACACCCACTCACTGGGTGGGACTGTTCTCACTGGAGAAGATATTTGCACCTCAGTGAGGCCTACAGATAGAAAATCCATGTCATGTCAAAGTGAATATTGTGGCCCAACATACAGTCACTTGCATCACGATAAATTAATACATGGAGATCATGCTATGTATCTCATACATATGATGATAATTCAATCTTTCAGTCAGTAGGGGTGTGCCCTTGAACTACGAAGTCCTAGTCAATGTTATGTTGTCCCATGGGGTAATTTCTGGTGTGCAGCAGCCTCTTCCAAGTGATAATTCTGTCTCATGTAACTGTTTTTGTTGTTGTTGTTGTTTGTTTCTTTAGGGGGTGAGATTTTCTGGTTGTTAAGGGTCATTAAAATTCCTGGAGTAGGAAATGCTCTGTGTTAAATTATTTAAAATGTCATCAACTTCATAGTAATACAATACATATTCACAGTAATATGTACTTCTTTACCCTGATATCTACTGGGATGAATAGAATCAAAGCTGTTAAGAAACACATCAAAATTAGATTACCAAGAACCCTCACTCTCAATCAGTGGACTGCAAAGCAAGCTTTAATAACCTCCTGAAAGAAGCCTCCCTTCGAATTTTATGAGAGTAAAGAGAGACGTCAGGATAATCAGTGAGGGCAGGAGAGTTCTTATGTATCAAGAAAAATATCCAAGAGTGAAATGACACTTCATATTATTTATAGGAGCTGCATAAAAGCTCATTGAAAATGTGCGTACAGATGGTGTTATTATCAAAGTGTCTGGCCACGTTCCAACTTCCTTGAACGTCCATTTGAGGAGGAAAAATGAATAGGGGAGCAATGGATAGCATGTGGAAGTGGAGATTTCTTTCTGTGATCCTGTTATATCATGGACTCATTTTTAGTGATACTCCAATAGACACTTAGCCCACTAAGCATTATTCAGAACGAACACATCTTGGTAATGTGGACATTATAGAAAAGGTGCAGCCTTTCTATCAGTATCTTAATTAATTAAATGGACTACACGACAAAGTAAATTTGCCTTTTGGCTCTTCCAGAAAACTCTCACATATTTTTTTTCCATCTGGGAACTTAAATGGAACTGTCCTGTCTTAAGTTTATTTATTTAAATAAATGTTTCAACATATTGCCAAGTGAATGTTTCTGCACACACGCCCCCTACCCAACCCCCACACCTGGCTGCCCCAAGGAGCAAGGTGTGACCTGTGTGGATGTAATTGTCAGCCTGGACTGCTATGCTGAAATTCGTGAACTAAATGGCTTAAACAACAAACATTTATTTCTTACAGCTCTGGGGGCTGTGAAGTCCAAGATCAAGGGGCCAGTAGATTTAGTGTCTGGTGAGAGCCCTCTTTTTGGTTTATAGAGTCTTCTTCTTGCTACAGCCTCATGTGGGAGAGAGAGAGAGAGAGAGAGTTCAGACTCTAGTCTCTTCTCCTATGAGAACACTGATCTCATCATGGGTGCTTCACCTTCAGGACCTCATCTGAACATAAAAACTACCTGCCAAAGGCCCCACCTCCTAATACCATTTTTTTTTGGGGGGTGGAGTTTCAACACAGTACATTGGGGAGGGGGGCATAAACATGCAGTTTACAGATAATTTCTGCCTAACAGTAGTGACCTATTCAATACCACCAAAGCACTGCATAGCAATGCTGAACAGCAATTGGACCCTTAATATGTACTCAATACTGAGAAAAATCCTAACGACCTCCCCAATGAATTTTAGAATCTATGGCCATGGAGTTATTTTACAAGAATTACAGGAGGATGGAATTCTTATAGTAACAGCTTTTATTAGACATGAAAACAACAAACATTCATCAGGATATAGGGAAATCTCAGCAGAGTAGGACCTCGTCAAGACTAGAACTGAAAAACGTTTGTTCACTGGCAGTTTTGAAAACCTGAAAAGCGGCTGATCGTGGAACCGTAGTGTTGCGGGGTGCATGTGAAGTCGGGCATCCTGTCTAGCTACCCTAGTTTCTTTCCGTTTGCTCAATTTTGTATCTGTGTTGTCCACATCACATCAGTAGGACTCAGCAGGTCTCCAGCACCCCCCCAAATTACTGAGTTCACAGGCTCAACTTGACAGGTAATATCCACGACCCCAAATTATAACCTCGAACCGGGATTTGTTCCCTGGTTAAACCAGCATGGGGCTGTGCTTCCCTGTCTCCTGCAGTTGCTTATTAATTTCCACTACAGGTTGTTTTGAACTCCATGGTAACGGTACCATGAGAGGTACCCACTGACCTGAGGTAGCTGGGGATGCTGCCTGCGCAGCCCACGTTTGGTTAAACCATCTGATTCCTTTGGTGATGGCAGTAATTTCTGTGTTTCCTCTATCACCAGACCTAGAACCTTCTTTCTACTTACACACATTAAGTAAAACTCTAGTAGGCTGTTCATTTAGATCAGTTCCAGAAACACCGGGATCCATTAGCTAATGCCAAAGTTTTCTGCAGTGAGGCCATTTCTAGTACCGTTTTCTGGCTCTGCTTCTAACGCTGGTATTCATACATTTCTTGTCTCTGGTGATTTAGTGTCCCTATGTGGCCCGTGACACCCAGGAATCCCCTCATCATCGCTAAATTCAGGCAATTCAGTGCGATGGCAACAACCCTCACTCCCCACCCTGGCCTACAGAAGCTGCTGTGGGATGATCAGGCCCTCTCACTAATGTAGTTGGCACGGCCCAGCAAAGAACGTGTCCTCTGGGCCCTCCCGGGGAAGTAGTTACTGGGTGAGCAAGTCTTACTCTACTCTAGCATTCCAGTCTTTCGAAACTTTTGGATGCCTTTTCTTTAGGGCATAACAAGGAAGGTGTAGCAAGCACTGCATCTCCATTCTGTGTAGGTCATTTTTTAAAAAGATTTTATTTATTTATCTTTAGAGGGGGAGGGAAGGAGAGAGGGAGAGAAATATCAATGTGTGGTTGCATCTCGTGCTTCTCCTGCTGGGAACTGGCCTGCAACTCAGGCATGTGCCCTGACTGGGGATCGAACCGTGGTTGTTTGGTTTGCAGGCCTGCGCTCAATCCACTGAGCTAAACCAGCCAGGGCCTGTGTAGGCCATTTTTGAGTATAGGCTTTAGTCAATCAAGGACACTGCTAGGGTATCTTCCAGCTACCTAGGCAGGCCGCTGCCCCGAATACAGAATTGAGTCTTAACTCACCAGGGACAGTATATGAGAGCTAATCCAACAACATATCCCTTCCACCCTCACCGAAAACTTGAGGATCCCTCCCCATATGTGTTCCCAAGATTTCCTTTGATATAAATGGGCAGACATTTGCAATTTTTGTGCATACTACATCTCTTCAAAGGTTACACTTTGTCCGTCACACTCCGGGGACTGCTCAGACTTGACTCTGTTTATAGGACTAGAAACAATGGAAAGTGTTGGGGGCAGTTCCTAAGGAGGACCAGGAGTCCTGTGAACTTCTAAAATTACTACCTTATTCTGAAATTATATCCAAGTAAGCCATAACAAGCTTTTCAGGAAAGAGGAGACTAATTCTCCTGACTGTTCCCGTCTTTGCTCATAAAGGGCTGTTTTATGAGCAAAGGATACTTTGCAGAAAATAGTAAAAGCTCCCCTTCCAACTTTGTCAGATTCTGCTCCTATGACCACATTTCAATTTTCCAGAGAATCTGCTGCCACACTTAATAACCTAACTTTAACGTAAGAGACCATGGGAGATTAGGAATTCAATTCGTGTCATAATTAATTCACTTTCAGAATTAAGCATTGAGTTTGGTTTCCAGAATTCTGTGCCCTGAAGCTATACAGGAAATAAGAGACATTTGTAAAAAGTAAATAATAAAATCGGGTTGATCCCTAACTAGAACCTTGGCCCGGGGATTTTCTTTCCCCAAGTCCTCTAACAGAGAGACACCCAAGCAACCAATCTCATGATATTTATTTTTTCCAACATGCTCTACAGCAGCAACCACTTGATTGATCAAAATTGTGTGTCCTGTAGTTACTTCATTAGAGACATCTATAGGTGAAAATTTAATTACTGTATTTTGCTGTGTATAATGTCCACTTTTTTGCCCAAATTTTTGAGGGGAAATTAAGGATGCGTATTATACATGGGTCTACTGATTACAAAACACAGGTATAATAATGGGTATAATAACCTCATGTATAGTGTGCACAAAAAAAGGTCATTGCACATTACACACCACAAAATACTGTAACCATTTGCTAACAAATGGCTTGGACTATCAGCATCTCCTTTACCACTGGGAACAGGGTCATTGATAGCTTTCAATCTAATCAGAACGCAGCCAATGGCAAAATAAGTAGAGATAACACAGAATCAGTTCAGAGAGCCCGTCTTCAGGGATCTGTTTCCCTGGAACCACTTTCAGGACCAGTTTCTGAAGGGCTTTATCAGAGAAACTAAACTAATAAGTGACCGAGTGCAAGAGAGTTAGACCATGCCCAACTGTGGAAGTCTATGAACGGTTCTACTTCCACTGTTGACTCTGGGTTGGGTGGGGCTGGAAGCCTTTTTGGAGCAGGCAGAGTGGAGACAGTATAGTGTAGAGATGAGCCAGAATCCATAAAGACAATCTGAAATAGGAGTCCGTCTCTGACCTGCACTGATGATGCCAAGGGGTCACTCATGATGCTGAGTGAAATAAATCAGACAGAAAAAGACAGATGTATAATCTCTTACATGTGGAGTCTAAAACAAACAGAGTACCAAACACGCGTCCACACGCACACACACACAAACCTCATGGAAACAGAGAACACACAGGTTATGGCCAGAGGTAGCGGGTAGAGGGGCGGGCAGAGATGGATGAACTGAATCTACCTACACACTGTGATTAACTAGAGAGGAAAAACAAGCCAATATCCAACCCACCTCTGACCTCCCTAATGGTGATGATGGTGATCAGAACAGCATGGCTCTGGGCCATGGATTAGTACTTGTAAATGTAATTTTGTCACCCAAGAACCCTTAGTTTCAAATAATTAAGGCTTTGTGCCATTCAGGGATGTCAGGTGGACATACTGATTTTGAAAACACTTAACCCTATTAGCCCACCATTCAACCAGCAGAATGAACCCAGCATGTCAGTCCAAGAACCGCCCCCCTCCCCTGTTCATAGCCACTGTTTGTAAAATAAAAATGGCCATTTTCTCAGGGAACATTGCCCCATGAATGTGCTTTGTTCTCTCCCAGGTCACAGAATGGAGCTGCAAGAGTAAGTATGATGTGATGCCTTGTCCCTAGAACAACCAACGTCCTTTCAGTCAAGTGCACAGTCACGTGAGCTCAGGCATTCAAATCTTTCCATCCTGACCGCCCAACTCACAGGGACTCTAATCCAGTGGTCGCCTACTGGGATCCAGGGATGAGCATCTTCATCCCTTTCTTGCCAGGGATCCTGGACTAGCCTGCATCTCCTGCCGTCCCCTCCCGAAGCAGGAAATGATGCTAATGTGGGAAAAGAGGAGCAGGAAGGGAAGGGTGAGGAAATGGAGAAAGTTTTGTTGGAAACACATTCATCTTTAGATTAAAGTCGGGGGATACATATATACTGTAAAGAGGCATTTGTCTCCATGACTCCTATAATTTGAAAGGAACCTGAACCTGAAAAATATATGCAAACAGAAATAGATGCAAACAATGAGTTCTCTTTTTCAGTGTGTGTGTGTGTGTGTGTGTGTGTGTGTAAAGTCAATTCAACTCTTTCACAAGGTATTGAGTAATGCATTTGTTCTGGGCCTTGGTGAGAGGCTCCACTTTAAATAATTAAGACATTTTGCTTTTCATTAAAAAATTAAACTATTTTCTTTGTACTATCTTCAATGGCTTTGGGACTAGGGCCACTAGACAATTGGATTAATATCTCAGCTTCTTCAATTCTTTTGTGACTTTGAACTTAAACTCAAGGAATCTAGCAGCAAATAACAGGGAATATAAGCAAACTAGTGACAATAATATTATTTCTCTCAAAGAGTTGCTGTGATATAATCTATGAAAAGTTGTGTGGTATCTAGCAGATACCTCAAAATGATGTATTTAGTTACTACCATGAGCTCTCTTTTTATGTTTAAGTAGGAATATTCTTAAAAGTAATAAGTGAAATTAATTGTAATAAGTTTATTTAATCTTCTATCTTCCAAATTATGATCATTTTCATGTTATTTGACACAGATAATTTTATAATATCTTTAGTTTGTATTAGGGCATCAAAATGCTGTGTGTTTCACTCTTAATGCAAACCCCAATTCGGACAAGAACCTGATTTAAGTTTTCACTGTACATCTTCATCCTCCATCCTCAAAATACAAAATGTGCTAGGAGAGTAATCAACAGAAAAATCGAAAGCAAACCGCAAACAGGGTTGTGTAGATGCAAGAATCATTTTAAAGTGTTCAGGTATTCCCACTGCTCCGCGCGGGCATCATCTAGCGCACAGTTCCCGAGTCTCGGCCCCAGGTGTGGAGCCCAGGCCGCAACCTCAGCCATTTGATGGGGACTCTGGCAAGTTGACAGTTGCTCCATTACAAGCGCTGGAAGAGGAGGCCAGTAAACTTCTGGAACACAGAAGGAGCTCAAGTCGGTTTGCGGAGACAAGGCCACCATCCTGTGGCGCGGGATGGAACTGCAGGGACTCTCACGTTCCCGTTGCACGGAGGAGCCTCAAACGCCCAAGCTGTCCTCAGCGCTCCCCGTTTGGAAGGAAACGTGAAAGATGCCTGCTCAGCATTCCTGAGAAACGTGAAATTAAGCTGGTGAAGATCCGGAGAAGGTTCCGAGAAGACCCGTTACTATTTCAAAAGAAATAAATGCAAGACTGACATCACTAGATAATATGTGATCAAAATCAATGAAATCATAAAAAGCAAACTGGGTCCTCGCACAGAAATGCCCACGTGCTGAAACCAAGTTTGCTTGGGAAAGTTTAAGGCACAATATCGGGTGAAATTCACGCTTATGAACTTGGGAAACTCTGGAGACCTTTATTGTCAGAGGAGACAGATTTTGAATCAAGTGCTATGGGATGATGATTTATTCTTTTAGAGGAATATTCAAGACAGTGTAGTCAGGCATCAAGAAGTTCTGAAGTGACAGGATGTCTTCCGAGTGTCGAATCACTTTGGCAGTATTAAGGAACTTAGCCTATCAGTAAGAAAATGCTACACATACTCCATCTTCCAGTTTGAAAACAAGAACTGTAACATTGTATATAATATTTTTGAGAGCTTCAGAATATTCAAATACACAAAGTATGAGATCATGCAATTGTAAAGTTAATGAAAGGACCTGGATATGTGTGAGTTAAGAAAAATGGGAGAAAAAAATCATGTAATATCCCAAAACACTGTACTGCAATTTATATCATGTGTTTGTGCCACATCTATTAAAAGCTCTGTGTTTCCCTTCCTGAAATAAGATACTCATAAAAAAATTAAACAATACAAACAAAACAAAAGAAAATGAAAATTAACCATAGTTACCTCCTTCACAGTGATCCTGTGAGCCTAGTAGCAAATAGCTTCTCAAACATTTTTAAACACGTGTATTTACAAAAATAAAAACAGATGCTAAAGGTAGTTTGTTTTTCTACCATTAAATTTCATTTTCATCAAACAAACTTACGTGCATTATTTAAAAAGTGGAGAAAAGAAAGCCCCTCACAGATACTTGCCCCTTGGAAAATCCCAGGACATATTATTAACCCTGAACATTTTGAACTTGTAGGAAAGGTCCTGTGACTACCAGGAGCCAAAATGTCAGAACACATTAGCCTGTTCTGATAGAATTGACGGGTAAGGCAGGGTAAGGCATAATGATTTCTACACAGCATTTAAACAAATGGGACTCTTATTTCCTGGTTAACAATATGGCAAAATACAGTCTGATTATGGTCCAGCAAACCGTGGAGCAATTTCTCCGGGATTGTTTAGTCTTTCCTATTTTCAGGGGAATTTCTAATAGACTATTGCTCAACTCTGCGCTTTATCTTGTCTTTTTAAACGTTTTAGCAATGGCATGACAAAATGCTTAGAAAATGGGGTTATTAGACAAGACGTGCAGATGACATAGAGTTTGGAGCCTCGCGAACATGATGGATGCCAGAGTAAGTTTCGAAACGACCGTGGCAGGCCTGCTGCAGAATGATAATATTTAACAAAGACAAATGACCTTGCATTTTTAGTTAAAACAGTAAATTTTACAAGTGGATTTGGAAGACCTTTCTTTGAAAGAACTCGTGCAAAAATAATCAGGAATTTTTGTTTACCACAAAATAAAATAGAAGTTTTATAACTTTCACACAATTTCGTTTTACCATAATGGAGCAGCTTGGTCCAAATCAGATTTGGTACAGCCCCACAGCATTCCGTGCTGGCCAGATAACATCTGAGACGTTCTGTTTCTTCTTCTGCTGCATTTTGAGAGAGATACTGACAAATTAAAGGATACATGGAGAAAGGATTTTGAGATATAAGCCATTTTTTTAAAAATCCATCTTAAGGAATTATAGTTATTTTTAGGACAGCAGAGTGGTTAAGCTCATATGTTATAGAATCAGAAAGAATGAAGTTCAAGTCACAGAATCACCATTAACTCTGAGTTTGGGCAAATTAGTTTCTTTAAGCCTCCGTTTCTGCAAACATAAATTGCTTATGAAAAGAACAATAAAGACAAATGCGAGCATAAGTTAAATTATAAAGAAGGAACACGTAGATGGCAACATATGTCACTTAGCTTTATAAGGTAAAATCCATAGAAGAAAGGGGATTTTAAGTTAATATATTCCAATAACCAAATCAGCCAATGGCAATTTAATTAATCAATTAAATTAGCCAGTTGCATTCCCCAATAATTTAAATTACCCAAATTGCCTTGATACGTAATGAGCTATTCAAGGAAGTGTGAATTACCAGCTCTCAGGGAAAGCCTGCTCTCAGTTAGAGTTTCATGTATGTGTGATCACTAACTCTCTTCTCTGCAAAGGACGGTGTTATTTATTCTTTCAACCAGCAGCAATAATCACCTGGCACAGTGCACCCGGCACACAGGCAGGTGGCCTACCTCCGAGTCTCTGAGCATAGTGGAAGCAGACACGAGCACGCAAACAATTGCATGACAGTGGGTTAAGGGACAAACATGGAGCCTTACCGTGCAGCCCAGGAGGGACAACTCAGAGAGCCACAGTTCGGTCACCTGTACGGTAAGATTTGCTGAGTCACATTGCTCATTTTTCTTCTTCTTTGAAGCACTGTCCTTGAGCATTAAAACAGTATAATAACTTAGTTTTACATTGGTTTGCCGCAGATTCTCTTCTCCAAAATCCAGTTCTGGTGTTCTGCATATTTCTTTCTCTCCCAAATCTTTCCTGAGCACTTCCTCAACTTTTCTCATCTCTTCCTTCTAAGGACATGGAACCACATTTTGTGTGTGTTTCCTCCTCACGGGGCAATTATCAGTAGTATATTTAATAGGCCCAATCTCATGGCTTGCTGAGCAGTGAGCAACAGCTACTATGGACCTGTGACTGAGGTCTCACCTTCTTCCTGTGGACACCGTTGCTTCCAGTTATCAAAACGGTCTCCATACCAGGGCAGAGCGGCGAGCTTTCAGGTCGATGAAATGCAGGTGTTGTACACTTGCTTTGGTTGTTCAGAAACACACGTAGTTTCCCCAGCTGCATGGACATGCAGCCATATTCTCTCAGACTGCTGCCTACACTGGCTTTCAGCAGTCTGAGCACAAAGTCATCCAAGTTGGAAAGGAATGGGGGGGAAATACCTGTTCCTGTTAAGCAAAGCATTGTATTTGGTGGTGAGGACATGACTTGGCTGAAGTCTCTCTGCAACGAATGCTTCCAGGGTTTGAGCATTCTGCACCAAATTTGTTGTATTTTGTTTTTTAATGAAATTGATTGGGGTGGCACTGGTTCACAGGGTCATATAGGTTTCAAGTGTATATTTGTATGATACATGGTCTGTATATTGCATTGTGTGCCCAACCCCCAAAGTAGAATCTTCTCCCATCACCATATATTTGGCCCCGCTTACCCTTTCCTACTCCCACCCCTTCCCTGTGGTAATTGCCACTCTCTTGTTTGTGTCGATGAGTTTCAGTTTTATATGCTACACATGAATGAAATCTCATGGTTCTTGACTCTCTCTGACTGACTTATTTCGCTTAGCATAATACTCTCAAGATCCATTGGTGTTGTCACGAATGGCATTATTTTGTTTTTTCTTATGTCTGAGGAGTATTTCATTGTATATGTGGACCACATTGTCTTTATCTAGTCTTCTATCGAAGGTTACTTCAGCTGTCTCCATGTCTAGGCCACCATGACTAACGCTGCAATGAACATAGGGGTACATATATCTTTGGGAATAAATGTTTTTTAAATTTTTAGGTAGGTACCTAGAAAATGAATTGCTGGGTCATGTGGTAAGTCCACTCTTAATTTTTTAAAGAACTTCCATACTGTTTTCCATAGTGGCTGTACCAGTTTGCATTCCCACCATCAGTGGATGAGGGGGTCCTTTTTCTCTACAACCTCTCTAATACTAATTACAACCTGTCTCATTGACAATAGACATGCTAACAGGTGTGAGGCGGTATCTCACTGTGGTTTTGATTTGCATTTCCCTAGGAACTCCTGAAGCTGAGCATCTTTTCATATGTCTGTTGGCTATTTGTATGTCTTCTTGGGAGAAGGTCTATTTGGGTCCTCTGTCCATTTATTAATTGGATTGTGTTTTTTTCTTCGTGTTGAGTTGTATGAGTTCTTCATGTAGTTTGGATATTATCCCTTTATCAGAGCTGTTGTTTGCAAATATCATGCCCCATTCAATTGGTTGCCCTTTTGTTTTGTTGGTGATTTCTTTTCCTGGGCAGAAACATTTAGTTTGATATAGTCCCATTTATTTAATTTTGCCTTAGTTTCTTTGCCTTTAGGGTCAAATTCATAAAATCTTCTCTAAGACCAAGGCCCACAAGTTTCGTACCCATGTTTTCTTCTATGCAATTTATTGTTTCAGATGTTATATTTAGATATTTGACAGTTCTAAATTCATTTTTGTACATGGGGGAAAATTGTAGTATAGTTTTATTCTTTGTGTGTGGCTTTCTAATATTCCCAGCACCATTTATTGAAGAGGCATTTTTCTCAATTGTGTTTTTGGCTCTTTTGTCAAAAATTATTTTCCCATGACAAGTAGTTTCATTTCTGAGCTCTCATTTCTGTTCTTTTGTTCTGTGTGTATGTTTTTTCTGCCAATACCATGCTGTTTTGATTATTGTTGCTCTGTAGCATGATTCAAAGTCAAGTAGTATAATACCTCTGGCTTCATTCTGTTTTTTCTCAGAATTGCTTTGGCCCTTCAGGCTTTTCTGTTTCCATACATATCTGATGTTTTTTTTGGCTCTATTTCTTTAATAAATATCATTGGGATTTTGATGGGATTTGCATTAAATCTGTATATTGCTTTGGATAATATGGACATTTTAATTATTTTGATTCTTCCAATCCATAAACACAGAATATCTTTCCATTTTATTATGTTTTTTCCCCAAAAACTCTTACTAATGCTTTGTAGGGTGTCTCCCTGGTGGTCTAGTGGTCAGGATTCAGTGCTCTCCCCTCTGCACCAAATTGAAAGGAAACATCTCTTTGGAGAGCTCAATAGGATCACAATAGATTTCAGATGGTGCTGTTTAAAACAGAACTTTTACCTAAGTCATATCTTATCCCAGATAATGACAGACTTGTTTTTCTACTTCTTCCTCTGACTGCTGCATCCATTCCCCATTCGGTGCACAAATTAATTAGGTAGTGAAGACATGTCATCATCAATCAATCTTTGGCAGGAAGATGGGGAGGGTACTCCAGCCAGAGTTGTCTGGTCCTCAGGTGCACGGCTGTGCTGAGCCCATTTGCTGACCAGAGAAAAACACTTGAGATGGACACCCTTTGGGGGGCTTTTCTTCTCAGACAGGGCATGCCCTCGGTCCCCATTAGAATCCTTGGCATATTTGCAAGAGTTACTAAGGAGTAATCTACTTTGTTGGTGCTTTTGTTGTGATTTTTGTTCAAATTTTGGTCTAATTTCTAGTTTTATCACCTAGGTATCAAAACTTATAATAATTTCTAATTTTGCCATTTCTTGAGGCTTTTTTTAAAAAGAAAAAGTGTATGTATGATCAGTCTTCGTCAACACACCGAGAACTCTTAAATGAGAGAGTACTTTCATTGTCTGTATAATGCGACCAACAGGAGTGGGTGGCGAGAGAGGTATTGGCTGATTCCAAATCACAGCTAAAACAAAAACTAATAACAATAGCCACAACAACAGACACGTAGATAGCATTACCATGTACCAGGAGTTTTTCCAAGACCTTTACATATTCCATTCACTAGACGTCCCCCAAGCCTTCTTGGGTAGATGCCATTATTAACCCTATTTTACAGATGAGGAACTTGAGGAACAGCAGGTCAGGTGACCTTCAGAGGTCACTCAGTTGCCAAGTAGCAGAGACAGAGCCAAACTCAGCTGTTTGGCCTCAGACTCCACCTCGTTTTCCAAGATTCCGAGGGCACCTTGGCCAGTTTACAGATTAACCATGATTTAGGGAATCATCGTAAACCGGGCATGGCCATCCTGTAGTCTTTTGACTTCCTGAATTTTTTTTTCCTAATAAAATTTCTGTTAATCCGCCTTGGTTTTCTACATACACAACTGTACCATGTTCAGATAGCTACTGAGTTTACTTTGCTCTTTTATTGCAGAAGGCACTCCAAGTGCAGGCAGATTTGGGGGTTTCCTGGGACATAACCAACTTTTCCACTTGTGACATTTTTAATCCACAATGCTTATAGAAATTTCTCTTTCACCCTTGCAATGGCAACACAAAAGTTGTATGGATTGATTTTCATTGAATTCTCTGGTACGTGATGGTCCAATTCTATCCTCAGGTTCAGGTTTTTCTAGGTGTTTGATTTTTAGCTAAGGAAATGTTAATTATGTTTTTTAGTGTTGTCATTTCAGGTCCAATTACTTTGTTGCTCATTCAGGAACAACTGTTATTCTTAGTTTGCATCTGTGTTATTTCTTCTCATTATCTACTGTGTCTTCATTGTTTTCTTCTCTTCTCTTCTTCTGCCTCCTGGGGAAGTTCTCAAGTTTGTCCGATATATCATTGATTCAATTTTCTGCAATGCCAACTCTGAGTCTTACTATTGCCAAAGAAGATTAATACTCTTTTCAGTGGTATTTTTAGTTTCCATGAAAGTGTTTCTTATCCTCACTCATCTCTAATACATTGTACCTTATTTGTCCTTTAAATAG
This sequence comes from Artibeus jamaicensis, assembly GCF_021234435.1. Classification (NCBI taxonomy): domain Eukaryota; kingdom Metazoa; phylum Chordata; class Mammalia; order Chiroptera; family Phyllostomidae; genus Artibeus; species Artibeus jamaicensis. The sequence goes on from NW_026522040.1 coordinate 540,955, forward strand.
TCTATGATCTTTTTTTCCCATTTCAGAGAGTTAAAAAACATTGTGCAATTTTTTTTCTGGCTACACATACACTTTTAGAGGATAGTCTTTTTCTAAATTTCTTTACGTTGTAATCCTCTTTGTCTTAAACCTTTGCATCTTTGTAGAATTCATGTGTGATTGTTGTTATTTTTAATTTTCTATTCTCTTTTCTAATTAAAATTATTTTCCAGACACAATTTGTTTCTCAGGAGCAAAATGCCTCATTTCTACCCTATCTTCAAAGGTCAAATCTCTGTTTTGGTTTATAATTGGGAGCAAGAAATGTTAAGTTCCAAGTGCCTGACAGAATTTCATAATTCATAATAATGATAATAACAACAACTAAAAGGTAGATAGCACTTACCATATACCAGGAGTTGTTCTGAGAGCTTTACATATTTCATTCACTAGACATCCTGCAAGCTTTCTTGGGTAGATGCCACTATCAACCCTATTTCAGATGAGAAACCTAAGGAACCACAGGTAAAGTAACCTTCTGAGATCACTCAGTTGCTAAGCAGGAGAGCCAGAACCCTAACTCAGCCTCCCATTCTTACCTAAGATACACCTCTCTCTCTTATTGGTTTTCTCTCCACACCAGAGGTTCACAACTCTTTGGATTTTGCTCATTTCAATTTAAAAAAACCTTACTAATATGCAGCCTTACTAAAAAACCTTAATAACATGTAGCATTTTGCATATGATCTCACGTAGTCTTGGATACGGTGGATCTCTGGACCCTCTGAGTTCAGATGCCATGTTGTAAACTGATCAAGTACAAAGTATATTATGTCTAGAACATTCCAGTGCCGAAGCTGCTCCTGATATTCCTAATGGTCCCTCAAAATACGTCTCCCACCCTCTCCTGACCTGCTTAATTGCTTGCTAGAAACTGCATCCCACTCACTGACAGACCCATTGTGGTGGGGTAAGGTGGGGAGCAGCCTTCTGGTAGCAGAGAAACCAAGCCCTCACGTAACACACACACAAAAAAAATTATTAACTTTCTGGGGATCAGCAAGGTGGCAGAGTTTGGTCAGCAAGTCTTACATTCTTTGTAATCATTTAGTGATGGTTTGTCACAAATTATATTTTAATTAACAGCCGGGAGAGTGGAAAAACCTGTGGTTTCAATTTTATTGACCCTGTACATGGTCTCCTCTGATCTCACAAACATTTTAGTAGAAATGACAGCAATCACTGTTCATTTCTACAGGGACGGATCCAGGCTTTTAGGAGCCTGGAACTTGCACGTTTTTAAGGATCATTTAAAGTTTTCCCCTTGACATACTAAATTGTGCATATTGTCATGGATGAATGTTTGTGCTCCCCCAAAGTTCCTATGTTGAAATGCTAACTCCCAGTGGGAAGGCGTTTGAAGATGGGCCCTTTGGAGGCAATTAGGTCAGGATATCAGAGCCCTGGTGACTAGAGTTAGTGACTTCACAACAGAGAGCCCAAGGCGCCCTTGTCTTTTCCACCAAGTGAGTGTGCTCCTCCCCAAACACGGAATCTTCTGGATCCCGGGCTTCTCACCTCCAGAACGGTGAGAAATACACATTGTTTCAGCCACCCATGGTATTTTTCCTCTAATAGCCCAGAAAAAGACAATTGCCAGTGAGGCACAAAAACAACTACTATTTATTCAGAAAGGGAAGGGAAACTGCAACATATTAAAAAGCTAACAAATACTGGTGAAATGATTGAGCTTTTTCATTGTGGAAGCTGATGTCAGCCGTCTGCTCGTCAGTTTTTAATGTTTCTGGCTAAGTCATGCAGCACCCACGACAGCTGCTCATTTATTTATCTTACAACTGGAAACATCACAGACTGGCATTTGCATATGTGCGGGGTACCCGCCAGCACTCATGGGATGAAAATTACAATGCACACTTTTTTCTCCTCCGTATTGAGCAAAGGTCCTCATGCAGTGGTGGAGCCATTTTGCAGCAGAACAAGAGAATCATAAAATTTTAGAGCTAATATGGCTCTAAAAGGTAGTATACAACTTTCTACAGAGGTTTTTTTTTTTATATCAGTGTAAATGAAAGATCAGTACATTAAATACCGGTATGGAAAGAAGAAATAGATTGCAAAATACCATTTAGTATCATAGCTATGCTGTCAGATATCAAATAATCTAAATATATATTTCTTGCTATATGATGAACATTTCAATGTTATTGTTTGCATTTCATTTTGAGGGTACTTATGCATATACTTATGAGTTAATATGAGGATTTTAGATTGTTTCAAATTATGACCTTTTTTGATTTAAATATAAAAATAGAAGTTACTTGATGTCCCCATGCATACAAGAGGTATACATGTTATTAAATTTTAACTTGTTATTCTTTGGCTGTAAATAAATTTTAAAAATTTTAAAAATAAATACTGACCTTAAAGGAATAGTGTATCATTTTTTACCAGCCAAGTACCTAAGAATGTTATTGCCCTTATTTATAATTAAGAGCAAATTTTAAACTAAATCTTATGAATTAAAGACAGTTGTTTTACAGAACACCAAAATGTTTCCGATTCTGCAGAAGAACTGGTGACTTTTACAGCCACCCTTGAGCAATGATGTTTTTTTCCAAGTAAAACTTGGCAGGCAAGCAAATTAAAATAAAACAACTGTAATAAAAGACAGGCAAAGCCAGCGCCCTGACTTGGGTTTTGTTTCTGCATATTACTCTGTGTTTATACTTGTTCTCATCTACCTTCTATAAAATAAATGAAAAAATATCTGGTACACGGAGAAAGGAAAAAACAGGAAAAGTAGCAATGAAGCATCTGACACTGAAAGGAAATTCAGCCTCAGCTTGCTTTCTGTCCACTGAAGCATTTGCTCCTTGTCACCGTTTTCGAAGCACTGAGGGTAGGTGCAGGACGGAGGGCCACAGCAGTTCACGCAGACCTGAAAGTTCTTGATTCACTATCTCTTTCTGTCAAGGATCCTGCCCTTCTCAATGCTTTTGTAGCAAAATGGCAGAAGCCAGTGACAGCTTAAAGCAGCTTCATTTGATGTTGTAGCAACTGGTACTTGGTAATTGGTACTTAGTAATTGCCATAAGACTAGCCTATGAAATGCTGTAAATAAAAGCTCCAAGAACATGATAAATTGTTCTGTTTTTTTTTTTTAGTGGCAATTTTCAAGTTTAGGTTTTCTATTTTTTTCCTCTTTTTTTAATTTGTTGTTCAAGCACAGTTTTCTGTCTTTTACTCCCATCCCAGCCCATCCCCGCAGTGTTCCCCACCTCCCTCCCATTTCCACCCCCCTTAGTTGTTGTCCATGTGTCCTTTATACTCGTTCCTGTAAATCCTTCCCCTTTTCCCTCCCCTCTCCCTTCTGGTCATTGTCATCCTGTTCTCTATTTCAGTGTCTTTGGTTATATTTTGCTTGCTTGTTTGTTTTGTTTTTTAGCTTCCTGTTAAAGGTGAGATCATATGGTATTTGTCTTTCACTGCCTGGCTTATTTCACTCAGCATAATGCTTTCCAGTTCCATCCATGCTGTTGCAAAGGGTAGGAGCTCCTTCTTTCTTTTTGCTGCATAGAATTCTATTGTGTAAATGTACCATAGTTTTTGGATCCATTCATTTACTGATGGGCACCTAGGTTTCTTCTAACTCTTGGCTATTGTAAATTGCTATGAACATTGGGGTGCATAGGTTCTTTTGGATTGGTGTTTCAGGGTTCTTAGGGTATAATCCTAGCAGTGGAATTGCTGAGCCAAGAGGCAGATTCATTTTTAGTTTTCTTAGAATATTCCATACGATAAATTGTTCCTTAATGAGGTTCTTGGTACCTTCAGTTCTTGAACCATTATATCTATCTATCTATCTATCTATCTATCTATCTATCTATCATACATCTATCATCTCTATTAGTAGTAAGACTAACATTTATTGAGTTTATAAGCTTTTGTATCTTTTCATAGAATATAGGTCTTTAAGATTAATGCTAAATATATTTTAAATTGCAAATCTCATTTTAATATCTAACTGGCACAAAACAACTTGGTCGACTTATTATTTTCTTCTGAGTTGTTCTACTTACCAGGTATACATTCATTATCTGTTTCTCTTCTAAAAAAAATAGCTTCATTTTATACAGATCACGATTCATAGAAGTCTACATTTGAAACGTCTACAATCTTATTAAACAATGCCACCCCAATAAGTTTAATAAAAACATTTTATTTTTTAATTTTTAACCAAACAATTTTTATTTTTTAATTTTTTCCTTATCATTATTTTATTATTATTATTATTATTTTTATTTAGTTATTTTTCAAGTACAGTTTTTTGTCTATTTCTTCCATCCCAGCCACCCCTCGCCCCGTGATCCCACCTCCCTCCCATTTCCACCCCCCTTAGTTCTTGTCCCTGTGTCCTTCCTATTTGTCCCTCCAAATCCCTCCCCCTTTTTCTCCTTAAATTCCATTCCCTCTCCCCTCTGGTGACTGTCCCCTTGTTCTCTATTTCAGTGTCTGTTTTTTTCTGCTTGCTTGTTTGTTTTGTTGTTTAGCTTCCTATGCACCACAATGTTCATAGCAGCACAATTTACAATAGCCAAGAGTTAGAAGAAACCTAGGTGCCCATCAGTAAATGAATGGATCAAAAAATTGTGGTACATATACACAATAAAATTCTATGCAGCAGAGAGAAAGAAGGAGCTACTACCCTTTGCAACAGCATGGATGGAACTGGAAAGCATTATGCTGAGTGAAATAGGCCAGGTGTTGAAAGACAAATACATATGATCTCACCTTTAACAGGAAGCTAAATAATAAAACATTTTAAAAACATAGTACCCTATAAAACAAAACAACAAATAAAGAGCTAATAGTGATAAATTCTCTATTTTTCACTTGTCACCAATTCTCAATAAAAAAGACCTATTATTTTAAACAAAATACTTAAGTGGATCGATCGCATAATTCAATTTACAAAATGAGAGGCTGTTTCTCACCATGAAGGCTACTAGCCGTGGGCTGGGACTGTTCTAGGAAGAGCAGAGTATATGCTGGCACTGCATTCAACTGATCCCGTCACACGGGTGTTCAACTGTTTCTGGTCTTCGTGATGTTATAAGTCACACTGATGGATTCTCTGTATTTCACCTCGTGTATTTGCATGCTTATCTGGTCAAGTTAGAAGAAATTCCTGGATGTGCCTGGATGTGCACAACTAAAACTTTGAAAAGCTTTCCAGGATGCTGTCCAAAAGTTGACGTATATTTGTTCTCCCACCAAAAGGGCATAAGGCAAGGTTCCTTCACATTATCTTCAAACAGACACCACGCGGTCTCTTTGATCTTTGTCAAAGTCTGGAGGGTAAAAAGTAAGCTCTTTTTCCCCCCAGTATTTAAAATGTGGGTGTTAGATTACTGGTGAAGATATTTTGTTTTTATTTATTTTTTATTATTCAGGGCTAATTTGTGTGTATATGACAATACATGAGTGATGAAGGTGTTGGGAGAAGAGAGGAGGTATCATTTGTTCTTATAGTTCACCCATTTTTCTTTGGGATATTTTTTTTAGGTCCTCCTTGTATATATGGGAAGTTAGTCACTTTTTGATCCGGTATTATAATTGTTCAGTATAAAACTTTACATGAATCCCAGCTTAGTGCAAACTCCAGTTCCTGGAATTACTAGCTCTGGGACATTGAGCAAATAATTCTATGGTGCCTCTTTCTGTAGAATATGAGTACAAAGTTATTGGGAAAATGAAAATAAATGACAACTATAAATGCTAAAAGATCCCTTGGCGATTCATAAATCAGGGTGCCTACCAATATTATGACTGTGAAGATATGTTACAGATAAATATTTCCATTTTATCAGCTGTACCTTAAACTTCTCAAGCTGTTTTATGACATGCAGCATTTCTCGTTCTTCTTTTAAAAGTCAGTGGGACGTTAACCATTTTCTTACTTTTGGTGTCACATCCGAGAAAGGATTATTCTCACCCTTTGGTAAGAAAATCATTACCTAAGGCTTTGTGGTTTAAGTTCTGCCATTTAAGCTGTGTTCATGGCATTTTGAGTCACCGGGGACTTGATTTGCTGTTAGAAATGACCCAGAGTTAAAGTTTCATTTTATTTTCCTGGCCCCAGTGAATAGCCAGTTGGCCCAAGCTTCTAATAAATAATTATCTTTATATTTAAAGTGGCGCTTTCGTTACATACTAAGTTATATTTAAGCCTATTTCCAGATGCTCTCCTAATCAGTGTATTGATTTCTCTTTAACTGCCACACATTCTCTCTCACTGGACGGCTCTTGTCCATCCAGCCTCCCTTCACGTGTTCATATGCTTTCTCGTTGGACCAGACTCTAGTCTCCAAAATAAGCCTCCCCATAGTTCACTCTTCCGTGCCTAACACTGTCTTCTCACGGGCCCAGAGAGCGTCTCGCTCCCCTCCAACACACACGGACATATCATGTAGCTCATTCAAGTCTTCCAACCCTCAGTTCGAGTGCCACTCTTACTGAGCAGTCTTTCTTTGGAGTCTAGCTGCATTTTCAGGCCCCCTCACAGGCTCCCATGAAACTGTATCTACACTTTCCCCAGGCTAGTTTGCCACGAAAAGCATTGGTTTGCTTCTTCGTCTCCTCTAGAAAGCCTCCAGAGATGGTCAGTGTCTTATTCAACTTATATCCCCAGTGCCTGGAGCCTAGGAGGTGTCCAATAAATATCTTTAAGTGAATGAGTCAGTTTGTTTTATTAAATGCTGTAAAGTGTCCAAAAAAAGGAAAACACATTGTTCCCTTTAATAATTCAGAGCCATTTCAACCGAAGGCCTGAGCCAAATGGTAAATTATAGAAACCAGAGAAGCAAGCAAAGGCCCTGCTTTCATTAATGTCTGTGAGAGCTGGATGAAGGAAGAGTGAATTCATGGCCAAAAGGAACCGTGTTCCAAAGGGGAAAAATATTTTAAAGAGGGGTGCCTGGGGAAGGGTAGTGGGAACAATGAACATTCAGTGATTTTAGTTTACTTTTTTCTTTGCGTGGTTGGCCCCTGAAGACAGAATTTGGATCTTGGAGCAGAGTTATCAGATTGATGGACAGGTTCTCCCCTTAGGGAGCACAGAGGGTATTGGATGTGAGAGGCAAAGGCACGAGCCTTACAGAACAGAACAGCCCCTGCATGGCCTTGGCCACAGGGATTTGTGCTACAATCATTTATTGAAATAATGAAGTTTTACATTTGAAAAAAATCCCCAAGACATAAGAATCAAAGTGCTGCCTCTACCTCTGAGCAGTGGTATCCCCAAATGATTTCTGACTCTGCAAACACAATTATTTCAGGCAAAAAACATTTCAGTCCACATTCCATGCTTGAGATTGTTCTGAACTATGAGGATGGAGCAGCCAGGACAGCAAAGTGCCTTCCTTCTTTGAAACTACAGAGCGCTGTGTGCTCTGTCTTCTCTGGGTGTCCTCACGTAGTAGGTCTGCAATGGAATGACGTGATTCTAGGGCCACCCCAATTTGGGAACCACTATTTAGTCGGGACATGCATGTGGCATGCAGGGGGCCATCATCAAAGTGCTGGTGTTTGAACAGTTTTTTTTTCTCTCTCAAATAATCTAAACCTCCACAGACACTAAAATGGTGATGGTGTCAGTGAAGCAGCATTTGAATGAGGAGCTAAGGGAAGACTTCCTGCGTATTGTCGGTAGCAGTTCTATCCTACAGATGAAGAACCGGGGTGATCACTGGTTGGTGATGTGAGAAGCTGTTGCTTTTGTATCACCTTTGCACTGAATAGATAGTACATGTAATTTTTAAAAGACTTTATTTATTTTTCTTTAGAGAAAGAGGAAGGGAGAGAAAAAGAAAGGGAGAGAAACATTGATGTGAGAGAGAAACCAATAGGTTGCCTCTAGTACACACCTTGACCAGAGACTGAACAGGCAACCCAGGCATGTGCCCTGACCCGGAATCAAACTGGCGACCTTTCGCTTTGCAGTACAATGCCCACTGAGCCATCCTGGTCAGGGCAGTATATCTATGATTTTGATCATCACCACTCGTACCCAAATAGTCAGACATACAGATGACGAGCATCTAGTTCAGTAGCTAAATTTTAAGGTCTGATCCATCAGGGCATAAATGGTATGCTGGGTTTTATATGTGTTCCTCTCTCTGCCTTATTTAAAGGGCCATTAAACCATTAACTCATTAAGGGACATTAAATCATACCAATGATGTCATGCTTTTCCCCGAATATGTGCGTGTGCCTTCATCCTTGGCTGACTGGCAATCCATCTCTCTCTCTCTCTCACACACACACACACACAAACTATGCATTCACACACATAGACACACAAATATCCTCTCTTTAGATTTTTGCTGGACTCTTTTCTCTCATTGTAAAACAATCAGGATGACAACTGAAAAAAGAATATTTTTCTTCCTCTTCTCTCTGGCTGCCTCCCAAGAACCTAAGTTATGCAGCTCTGGATTCTGTCTGACACATCTTAACTACTGACATTTAGCAGATGCTTCTCCAAGAAATGGGGAGGGCAGAGGCGAAGCCGGGGTGCGATATGAGTAATTAGATTAATGATTTCTCAATTAAGATGCTCTCACAGTGTCCCCCTCTGCCAGCTAACCTGCAACAGAAAAGTTGCCTTTTGAGGAGGACAGGTTGAATAAAAAGATACCTTGGTTTCCGTCTACAACAAGATGAAGTCAGAAAATTAAAAAGTATGTAAGTCTAGTTTTCATACCAAACAATAAGCGGATGAATCCAAGCCTTCATCTCTATAAGGTCACTGGACTGGCAAGACCAGACTGATAGCGATAGTTTCATTTTGAAATTCCTTCCTGACTGGTAGCCCATTGCCACGGCTGACTTGATCATGACATGCTCCCCATTAACTTCAATAATAATTCACCTTCTTCTCTCTGTATGTGTCTCACACATCGGTTACTCTCTGGCAGAGGACAAAGAAGTCTGGATTTTGTTGCTCGCCTCAAAAATGAATTTTATCTAGTTCATCTAAGAGTAGCTGCACATGTTTGTAAGTTTGTGTCTGCATTCCCTCTGACTATAAATGTGTGGTATTTTGAGTTCCTTTGGGACAAATTGTTAGTATCTACTATTTCCCTCATTAATTCATGAGTTAAATAAAAATCTTTGACAAGTGTTCATTGTGCATTTGTGTAGGAGCCATATTTTTGTCCCTTTTTAAGAATTATCCTTTTCCATCCTTTCAAAGAATGCCCTCCTTTTGCTTATTATTTTAGTAATTTCTGTTACTTGCACCAGAGTTCTAGTGCACAGAATCTCTTTTTTTTTTCAATGAAGCATCTATGCGGCAAAACAAACAATAATGAGAAGGTGGCTTTGACACTTTAAGGGTAGAATAAATAAAAATATTGCAATGAAATAATGAAATGGTCTTTTTGAAAGTACCATATAATAGTTAGTACCTATTGCTAATAAATTGAATTGAATGGTATTAAGAGAATTGTCATTGAAGCTCTGGAGATACTCCTTTCTATTACAGATCTAACCACCAAAGACAGTGACTTTTTGAAGGCAATCATTTGGAGCTTATTAACTGTAGGTACAAGCAGGGCAAAAATTCTCATTTTTAATTACCTCTTCAGCACTTCTTATCAGTGTCCAAAATGTTCTCTAATTATAACATTACCTATTACTATAATGATGCCCATGATTGCAGCATATTTTACGTTCATTTTTTGTAGGCTTTGGTCCCTTTGCCTCACAAATAATCTCAAACCCCTGCTGTGGCCGGGGCTCCAGATGCTGTCATGCCTGGTTGTTTTGTGTTGGTTTTTGTAGTTTACAGCCGGATTTGTCCTGACCTTGTCCTAAGATTCGTGCTCTCTTCCATCCACAGTCCCAGAGTCTCATAACTATCGTCTATAATGAATATAATTCCGGCAGTCTGGCAGAGCTGCACTGGAAAATATCGAGGAGTCTGGATCTGCGGCATGAAGGCATGAGGGACCTCCCTGCTCCGGTTGTTGAAGGTCAAAATGTCTCATAGGACAGATGCCTCCCCCTGTCTTACAACAGAGGGCTCAGGCAGGCATGGAATCAGTGCAATTCCACATTCATGGAGCCATGCGCCTTTTAATTGGTAAAATCTTCAGGGAAACCATTTAACGAGACCAATAATTCCCATAGCTGCATTTTTCTGTCATTTTTTTTTATCATGGGACCACTGTGATTGTCAGAATTCTAAGACACCCCCACTCCAAATCCTCACCCCTGGGGTACATGTCGTGTGTCATTGTCTCCTCTTTAGTGGGGTTGGGGACAGTAATCATGACAGAATGTCAATCCAGTGGTTAGGTCACTGGTCAGGTGACTGAGTTAATCAGAAGGGAGTTTGTCTCGGGGGGCCTGAACTAGCCAGTGACCCCTTTAAAAGCAGGTTGAAATCCTTGTCCTGGGGGTTTGAAAGCAAACCTCCCCAGGACCAGAGACGTGGTGAAGGGCCTGTGGACAAGGTCCCGGTGTCTAAGACGCCAGAGCAGCCTCTAGGGACTGAGAGCGCCCCCTACTGCCGGACAGCGGGGAAGCAGGAAGGCCCTTAGGAATCTGAATTCTGCAGACAAGTTGAAGCTCAGGAGAGCCCCTCCCACTCCAGATGAGCAGCATCCCTGCCTACACCTTGACATCAGCCTCCTGAGACCTTGAGCAAAGAAGCGTTCTGCCATGTGCAGCCTTCTGACCCACAGAAACAGTGGGATAATAAATGGGTGTTGTTTCAAACCACGACACTTGGTTTGTTACTTAGCAATAGAAAATGAAGACAACAGCTCTTCAAAACTGGGCATTTCAGATCCTGAAGGACATGCTCATAGAAACAGATTTCTTCAGAAAACAATAAAAATGTGGCCCTTCGAGAGAACCCACAGTAAGTCAATTCGACAGAGTGGAGTGGAACCAGGGGAGGGCAGCCTGGTGAATGTGAGCACAGGCGCAATGAGCATTCCCTACAGCTGGGGGGGGTGTTTGGGGGTGTGGGGGGGAGGGGGCTTCACTTGTGAAATTCGCAGGGGGGCGCTATTTCCCTGCCCCCGGCCCCCAATCTGTTGTGTCAGCCTGGTCCTTTTGCAAAGTGTGATGTACGTAAATGAGTAGAAAAAATAAAACTTTTTAAAAGGACGTACGAAATACAAGCCTCATTTTTTTTATCCTCCAACAGACATAAAATGCCTGTCAAACTGCCATGAAATTTTCCAAATGCTTGCTCTCCATGTTGGTCCTCGTCACACTGCTGACGAGCTACAAAGAGCAGACCAGCAGCTGCTTGGGAGCCACGCTCTATGGACTGTGGCTCTAAGGGACGTCGAATGCCCCAAAGCCTTCGCGTCCGTGCCTGGCATGGATATCCAGTGTTCAGCAGAGACAACGGGAAAGGTTCAGGGAGGGATGTGCCTAAAAATAGAGGGGCGTTTTTCAATTGTGGAGCTGGTTGGTCATTTTTAACTGTGGTGTAGAAACTCCCCTGAACTTGAGATAGAACATACACATTGCGGCTCCTGCTCCGCTGTTTAAAAGCCAGTTACTGCCCTGGCCGGGTGGTTCAGTGGGTTGGGGAGTCGCCCCTACGCCAAAAGTTTGCGGGTTTGATTCCACTCGGGGCACATGCCTGGGTTGATCCCTGGTAGGGACACGTACAGGAGGCAGCTGCCCGATGTTTCTCTCTCTCATGGATGCCTCTCTCTCCCCAGCTTCTTCTCTCTCTCAAATCAATAAAAACATATCTTTGGGTGAGGATTAGAAAATAAACACACAAATAAATAAATAAAACTGGTTACTTAGGAGTGCTAGACCTCATTTCTCTTATTTAAAAAAATGACAATAATATTAGGAATCTGTCTCCTATGGCTGTGAAGATGAATGAGGTAATGTGCATGAATGTGTTTTACAAACTGTGAAGCACTCTACACGTGTATGAATGACTAGTATTGCTGTTCCTGAATTCTCCCTGGATTAACTAATTTCAGCATGTTCTGCACAGATGATGGAAGATGAGAAAAATGTGACTGTGTTCTGAACAAGATGATTTTCCTGCTACTCACTGTTTCTGGGGGTGACCAGGAACTGATGTGTGTGTGTGTGTGTGTGTAAGTCACAGATACTGTTACCGAACAAGAGGAGGTCCGAGGGAGGGGCAATACAATATTTGGCCCACTTAGGGATGCCCAAAACTGCTATACAACAGGGGCCCCTCCCGAAAAACAAAATACTAAAATCTACTGGGCCCTTCTGTCCGCCGCCAATTGGAAAGACATCTCTTAATGCCAGAGATTTGTGAAAAGGAAACAAAATGTTTATTTAATGCTATTCAGGCCTAATGCCACCACTAAAATATCAAAGTCCTTTATGTATACACCTACACCCACACAGCGCTCCCTTCTCCCACTGTCCCAACTCCGGGTACCGTAAATCAGGAAAAGAGCACACGTCTGTGTTGCAGGCCACTGGCACCGTCAGCTGTGTCACTGTGCAGGATCTCGAGTTCATCCAAGGTACTGTGGTACCCTCTCATGGTCCACTGGCAAGAGTCCTTTGTACCCAGTTCCAGTCAAAGTCTCTCTGGCTTTTTCAGGCCCCGCAGCCAAAGGGGGCACCCCAAAGCCGCGTGGGCCTCTTCTACCAAAGCTGCAGGAGTCTGCACTCCACCAAAAGCATGTGGCTGTCTTCTTCACCTGGCTGCAGGGATCTCCATTCTGGCAAAGCTGCGTGGTTTTTCCCTTTCACCTGGGAAAGAGGGGGTCCGCACCCTGCCAAAACCACGTGGCTCCCTCTTTCACCTCACCAAGAGGGGGTCCTCACTCTGCTGAAACTGCGTGGCTCTCTCTCCATCTGGCCAAGCGGGGACCCTTCATGTCTCGGAGCCAGTCTTTTCCAAGCTCCCACACAGGCACTCCTCACTCCGGAGCTCAGACCCTAGTTCCCATCTTGAGTCCCTGTCCACTACCTTCTCCTTCCGGAGAGCAGCCCCTCGTTGCCATCTTGAGTCCAAGCCCTCCTCACTCAGGAGTCCAGCTCCTAGTTTCTTTTTCCTGAGTCTCTGCTAGTACCTTCTCCCCTCTTCCTTGGCCCCAAACTTGGCCACTCCTATTTAACATATCTATGAAACCAGTTAAAGGTTATACATATGTTAAATAACCATTCCAGAGGTTAGCTCCAGAACTGTTGCTATGCAAAACAGCTCTCAATGGCCTGGCTCCATTCATCCCTTCCCCCTGGGGGGGGGGCAGTGAGGACATCTTATATGTCTCTCCAATATTTCTATACACTTTGAATTCTGGACACCATTCCAAATCTGTTTTTTTGGGGGCCCCCCCTCGCTGCACCCTGTATCAATACTAAAAGGATTTCTTTGTTACATCAATTCCAGGCCCCTCTGTGCACCTTGTTAATACCATAAGCAGGGATCCTGATCATCGATTTCTGCCCTCTAATCGTGGCCTGCATGCTGTCATTGTTCTCAGGGCTGTGTGAGGCAGGACTGATCCTCAAAGAGCCCCTGTCGTGCCGTCTAGTACCATCCGTGACACTGTGGCATCAGAAGAGCACAACTTCCAGAAATGGAATCAGGGACGAGGACAGCAGCCTCTGGCCTTGCAGCAGGGACCGCAGCTCTGGAGAGCAGCATTGCTCCATGAGACTCTCCAGCAATGCATTTTCTTAGAGGTAAAAAAGAATGACAATATTAGAATACTGCAAGTGTTTTGCTTTGCTCTCATGAGGTTAAAATATTCCCCTTTATGCTTTTATCCTACCTTCTTCTTTAAAAGAATCATTTTAAGATAGAATGACCGTAAAATAGATTTGTTGTCTGATGGTCTTATTCCATTTCGGAATTAAGAGGCAACAGATATTTTGTGGCTTCCTGGCTTTTTGTCCCTTGATAGAAAACAAGTTATTCCTTTAAATATGTTTCCCAGTTCACTATTCCACTGCATTTATTTTTATAGTAAAACTACAAAAACATCCATAGAAAGAGGAGGCAGAGTCTCTTGTAACTAACACACTATCAGTCACTTTGTATATTCATGTGGCCTGACCATTGTACCACTGGCTTATCCAAACATGTCTTACAGAACCTCTGTGAAAATGCAGTATGTTCTGAGGTGCTGGGGAGACCGAGAACTAGTATCTTTTACTGAATGAGAAAGCACATTCCTTAGACTCAGGGACTGCAATTCGTGGGTGGTCTACAGTTCCCAAAATAAGCATAACAGACACGTTCCTCTGCAAAGACCGAAGAAATATTCCCTATTGGCCTGTCTGCTGAACTTCAGCTGCTGACAGTGACCTCCATTAAGAACATACCTGCAAGGAAATATCCCTCCAAATTACAATCTAATAGCCAATGGATCCTATAATAGGATTAAGTGTCAATAGAACCCATAAAAATGTCAAAATAGTAAAAATATTATGGATAAGAACAATGAGCAATAGCATTTTAAGGTAAGTTTTGGTGTTTGTTGTAGAAGAAAGATCTCAAAGATTCCCTGGGTTTTCTAAACTCTGTACAACTCAGCTCAGAGTTTCTCTTCCTGTCCTAATTTCTATTCTTCTATTTTACTCAGGATTTAAAGGTACTCGAGTGAATTAAGGGGCAACCATAATTAGAGGTATAATTTTAGCTCTAGCCTTCAATGCTGAGGTCAACAAAGGCTCTTAGCCCTGTTCCTGAGATGTGTTCATTTGGATCCTGGGACACTATTAAAACTCTGTTCCTGTCTTTATAGTAATATTAACAATCAGGACATACCCCTATCAAGCACTTTCTGTAGGTCTTAGAAAGGTCTTCCAAACAATACTTCTTGTTAATATGTGATGTCGCTGCCACCGTGAACTTGGGGCTGGGCTGAGTAAGGAGACAAGAATATCCAAGATTCTAGCCACATCCTTAAGTTGGCTACAACTTCAGTTTACCATCCATGGGGCTGAGTCAGGGCTGAGCAAGTGAAACCAATAACAGGGTTTTACAACATGCTATCAGGGACACGGGGAGGGGGTAAGAAAAGTTACAACACAGAATAGCAACAAATTTAAAATTAAGAAAGACAGCTGGTTTGGACAGGGTGGCCTGAGAATTCAGCTGGAAGTATTATTATTATTACTTAAGTATTTTACTTATTTATTTTTAGAGAGAGGGGAAGGGAGGAAGAAAAACAGGGAGAGAAACAGCACTGTGTGGTTGCCTCTCACGCGCCCCCTACTGGAGACCTGGCCGACAACCCAGGCATGTGCCCTAACTGGAAATGGATCCGGTGACCCTTTGGTCCACAGGCCAGCGCTCAATCCACTGAGCCACATCAACCAGCTGGAAGTATTATTTTAATTACACTGTGCATCCTGGCTCTCCACCCCCTCATTCCATACCCTTGTACCTGTTTTCTGGCCTGAAGACTTCCCGGGTCAGCAGGACAAAAGTGGATTCAAGCATATAGAGAGAACAATCAGTAAAAACTAGTGATTGTAGGCAGAAACCTGGTTGGAATGACCTGTACATAACGTCTTTACCCAGGCCCGCTTTCTCAGGTTCAATCTTCGTAAACGCCCCCTCTCCTTTTTGTGGAATTCAGAAGATTCCAGCAATTCATTGGCTTCCCAGTCCCAAGTCCCTCTACTTTTGTAGACACTGCTTTCGGATTCCCGGTCTGGCCGTAGCTGGGTTCTCCATTCTCAGGTTGGCTCACTCCCGGGCTTTCCCGTCACTGGCTCTGACTTTCTTGTTTTAAATTTTTGTGTGTGTGCCCTGTGACTACACTCCTGACTATTCTCATCTGCGTTGCATGAACGAGCCCAGCTGGTCCTTCTGGTAGCACTTTACACTGACATCTCTCTGTGGTCTCACCTACGGCTGGATCGAAATAACAATAGACGCTGCCAGTTGTAGTGCCAGCAGGAGAGCAGCGACCTGGCGATAAGCCGTCTTTGCGAATCATGTTGTTGAGGCCGCGTAAACAGAGTGTCCAAATCTCTGCAGGAAAAAGGCAGTTTGAAGGAACTCTGGCATTTGTTTATAGAGTGGAAGAAATGCAATAATTGGGAAGACATGTTTGGATTATGTATAGAAATGGGTTAGTATAAAACCATTGATGCCCCTCGCCAAATTTTAAACACTGTGAAATGTCTTAAAACCACAAAGTATAATGAGTCCTGGCTGGGTGGCTCCATTAGTTGGAGCATTGTTCAGTGTCCTGAAAGATGCAGGTTTGCTTCCGGGTCAGGGCACGCACCTCTTTGGTTGTGGGTTTGAGCCTTAGATGGGGGGCATACAAGCAGCAACTGATCGATGTCTCTCTCTTTCTCAAATTAATAAATATATCCTCAGATGAGGATTAGAGACTACAGCAGCACAATAAAAACCAATCAATGTGATGAATGATGGAGAAGACAATGTCACTGAGGACAGAAGACAGGCTGTACCCCCTGTGAGCTCATGTAAGCGGGCTGACAGGGTTTCTCTGTGCATCGTGTTTCAGTTTGGAGTCCACATAAATCCGGTGCAGAGGAGCCAAACTGGAAAGTCTGTCCCCCCAACAAAAACCCACAAAAAAAAAAAAAAAAAAAAAACACAAACAAAAACACCCCCCCCCCCACCCCCCTAATAAAAAATAATCCCCTCCTGAATTGTGAAAAAATTTAAAAGACCCGTCATTATAGCATGTAGCTCCTGTTGTATTTCCCGAGGCCCAAATTTAATCATGCCCATTCTTTCTTCATTAAAATTTGTTGTTGTCTCGTCTCCAAAGATTCTGGACTAAGAGTAATAAGAAAATAATAAGGCCGACTTCAGTGTTTGTAAAAACAAACACTTATATTTAAATGTCCAGTTAAAACATGAAATATGTCCAATAATTTTCCCTTCAAAGTTTCCTTAAGCATTTTCTATTCCTCAGGGTTGTTTTGGTTAAAGTCTTAAACACGTATTTGTATTATAACATAAAAGAAAATACAAAATTACTTATCTTTGATCTTATCAGCACTTGGTTCAACTATTGCACATGCTGTCAAACCTATTAGTACATTTTTATGTAATTAAGATGTTAAGATTATAAACACTTTAGGCTTTTAAAATTTATTATCATATTTTAAATATAAACATATTAAAAATATAAAATAAAAGTAAAAATAAATTTTAAATATTTTCCATACAGTTATGTGTTGTTGCAAGTCTTTGTAATATAATCTTAATGAATGTATCAACCAGCTTATATATATTGTATTTACAGTCATTGGCTTGCTTTTTAAATTTTTACTATTATAGATAACATTATAATGAATCTCTTCATATCAATTCATTATTTTCCTGAGATTAGTTACAGGAATTCCTGTGCATAGTATAATTAGAAGAGCATTAAAATTATAATGGCTTTTGTAGTTGTTGTAGTTGTACTAGCTACTGTCCTCAAGAATTCATCCATTTATTCATTGACTTTTCATTTAACCCAACATTTATAAAAGGTAATGTGCCTTCCACAAAGAAGTCAGTATATGAGGGGGCACCCCAAAGCCCCCAGATTTTATTTATAAAAAAGATTGTGTTCTTACATGTTTAGACTTTAGTCACGTTCAAAGTACACTCTCCATTTGATGCAATACACCTATGGAGATGTTTTTTCCACTGCTCAGAACAGTTTTTGAGCTTGTCGATTTTGATGTCTTTTAGTGTTTCTGACATTTTTCGTTTCACCTCTTTCCCATCAGCAAACTGTTTCCCTTTGAGGACTTTTCGATCTAGGGAAACAAAAAAAAGTTGCTCAGGGCAAGATCTGGTGAACCGGGAGGGTGGGACATGGGAGTCAGGCTGTTTTTGGTCAAAAACTGTTGAACACTCAGCATGGTGTGGGCAGGTGCACTTGTAAATCACTCAACATGAAATGGGCAAATGCGCTGAAAGTATCTTTAAAAAAAATTCACTGGACCTGAATGCAGCCTCTCACAACAACGCCAGCTGGTACACTGGTATAGATGGGTTTTTAGAATATACCCTAGTGGGGAAAGACTGTACTATAAGTGGCCTGCTCTCTAGAAGATAATTCCATTTTCTTGGGGTCTCTTTATCACTGTAAGTGCAAGACAAAATTTAATGGGGAGTTAAATAAACCAATAATATTAACAACACACTGTGATAATACAATAGTACAATCACAGAAGTATCTACCAAAGACTGTAGAATGTATATAACCAACTCTGCTTGGGATAATCAGAGAGATCTCTTCCCAGAATGTAGTATCTATAGCAGCCCCTAAGGATGAAAAAGGGCATTTCTGGGTAAAAAATTGGAGGAACCATATACCTGAGGAATGAATCACCTTTGCAATGGTTTTAATTTTGATGGGTGGAAAAATAAAACCTGTCTCTCCCCATGACACATTTTTGCCTCACACCTACAACAATGTTTGTTTTTTTTGTTTTTCATATATCACCCTTTACAAATATTTGGTGAATGGAATAGTCAATGAATAAATGTATGCATTTCTAAGGACAGTAACTTAGTATAACACCATCATCTACAAGAAAGACCCATTACATTAAACATTTAACTGTCACAAATTGTTCTTGGTTGACCTTACCAGCTTAATCTTCTAGGCTTGTCTCCCTTGACCTCATGTCCCATTTACAACAAACCTCCCTGATTATCCTCCCTGATTATCACTCCGCACCTTGTAAACACACGTGGTGTAGCACCACGCATTAGTGAAAAACAACACAGATCTCTCTAACTAATGCAAAAAGAGATAATGCTGACAGAGAAAAATACAATGAATTCACAGATGCCTGGTCCATACCATTTATGTAAATTACATAGTATTCGGAGATCACTTTCTATGACAAGGGAAGGCTAAGAAAGATTTTCCTAAACAGAAATGAAGCCAAGGGATGACACCGTGACCTTCATTGCTAATAGAGCTGCCTAAGGATGCATGGACTCTGGAGACCCATGCCTGCGTTTGATTTACCTTTCATTAGCAGAAGGCATCTTCCAGTTCTTTAAAGTCAGATGTTAATTGGAAGGAAACTAATTAGATGCAAATGATTTTGTACAGATCAACCTAAAAGTTCTAAAAGAAAGTTATATAAAAAAAGTTATGGAAAAAAAGATGAACTTAAAAGTTACACATTTCCCCCTGTGAGAGGAACCACATTTGGATGTAGTTTAGCAATCTTATTCTAGCAAAGAAATAATTCTGTGCAAATAACTTTGGAAAACAGCTGTTTCATTTTGTGTCATAAATCATTTTAAAAACAATTTAGTTGGGGATTTTGTTTGTTTTATAATTCCACATTCTTTTCCACTAATTCTGCTCTTCTTCAAGATGACCATTAACCATATACTAGTCTGAGGCACAGGTGACAACTTGGATGTGTGATTGGCATCTGAAGTGGAGGAGAGGACAGTCTTGTGGGACTGAACCCTTCACTTGTGGATTCTGGTATTGTCTCTGTGTAGATATCATTTTTGATATTAAATGCCATTGATATTAAATGCTGTTGATATTAAACGGCCCTCTGGGATTGATGTTCTATTATTCTATGCATAGGACCAATTTCTATTTTTCCCATGTGGGGAGCAGCAGATCAATTTATTATCTAGACACTGCCTTTCCTTTCAGTTTGCCCCACGTCGGTGAACTCCGCCTCATCTCCACTTGTGCGGGAGTCAGATAGCGGCTTTCCTCTTAGGCCAGTCAGTTTTCCTATCCCTGTAATAATACCCAACCCCTACTTCTTCATTCTTACTGTTTCATTATGTGTGCGTGTGTGTGCAATTCTTCCCTCTATTCTTTTTCAGATTTCCTTAGCTACCAGGTCCTTTGTGCACCCCTGAACATTTGATACTCAACAGTCAGTGTTCACGAAACCTCTTGAGATCTTGGGGGAGTTGTGTACAACACATGGTAGGATTGAGCAGTGTCCCGACCGCCAGTCTGTTCTGTCATCTGTGAGTTTACCTCATGCTTGGGGATGAAATATAGCTGTTTCTTCAAAAGAAGAGTTGATTCCATCCTTCTGTTTCCAGATCTCTTCATACATAGATATTTCCTCCCTTCTCATATGGTTGTCAGCCCTACAGCACGTCAAACTGTACCTTCTTGCCGTATTCTCCATAAATATACCCAGATCTGTGTCCGTCTGTCTATCTACCCGTCTATCTGTGTAAAGTAGTTTTGTTCTGCTTTCAGACAGAGTTAAAGAAACTACCATCATCACAATACCAAGTTTTCTTAGGCCTTAATATATGCTATCTCTCCTTATATTTAAGTATTTTTAATGCTCTTCAGTAAAGTTTTGTAATTTTTAAAAATTATTTATTTATTTATTTTTAGGGAGAAAGGAAGGGAGGGAGAAAGAGAGGAAGCGAAACATCAATGCGTGGTTGCCTCTCACATGCCCCCTACTGGGGACCTAGCTCGCAACCTAGACATGTGCCCTGACTGGGAATCAAACCAGCGACCCTTTGGTTTGCAGCCTGGGCTCAATCCACTGAGCCATACCAGCCAGGGCAGGTGATATAATTTTAATATGTATGTCTTGAGTGTCACTTGTTGGATTTATTCCGAGATAGTTCATAATTTTTATTGCTATTATAAGTAATGGTATACTTTGATTGGTCAAGTTATTGCTTTCTTACAGGTGGTGGCTGGTGACTAGATATGAGTTGATATGTGTGTATTTTGATCTTGCTTCCAGCAGCTTTGCTCTGAGTTTATTGATTCTCTCCAGGTACTTTTACATTTGCTATGAAGCAAATAACATGTGCAATAATAACACATATTTATTCTTTTTCAACCTTTAAGTCCTTAATTTATTTTGCTTATCTTACTTCAGTCTTGGGCTTCTAATACAGTGTTAAATAAAGGTAGTAAAAGTGGGAATCCTTCTCTTGTTCCTAAATTTAAAGAATAATTCCAGTTTACCTATTTATAATTGTGCATATTGTAGGGGGTTTTGTTGTTATCTTGTATCAAGTTAAGTTAGTTTCCTTCTAATTTTAGCTCATTAAATGGGTCTTGAGTTTTATAAAAAAAATGTTTTTCTATCTGTTGAGATGAGCATATGACTTTTTCTCTAATCTGTTAATGCAGTGAATTATATTCATACATTTTTAATATTAAAATATTGTTGCAATCCTGGGATGTATCAAACTTGTTTATGGTGCATTTTTAGAGTATCGTTAATATTTGACTTAGGATTCTTGCCATCATGGGGAAAATGGGCTATAATGTTTTCTATATTTATTTTATTTAATCTAGTTTGGGGTTGTATCAGTCAGGGTACATTATGCTGTACCACAGTAAAAACACACCCAAAATTTAAGTAACTGAGACATCATAGTTCTATTTATTGCTCATGCTGATCTCACGTCAGTCACACGGGGACTTGGTGACAGATCTTTCACCATCTGGACATCACCAGTCACCAGGGAGACAGGGACACACTGACGGATGCCCTAAATACTAAAGACTTTCTTTCTAGAAGTCACCGAAATTGTAGCTACTCATATTTCCTTCTCCAGCACCAGGTCGAATGGCCAGGGCTCTCACTGGAGGTTTGGGCAACTGCAGTCCCTGGTTAGTAGATGGGGGGGGGGGGATGATAACTCAAAGACTGGCTTGTAGCTCTGAGGACCACCATTCTCCACTCTTCTGATAAGAAAACAGTGAGCTCTCTTCCCTACCCCTGACATCAAGTCCAAGACCCAGGACCCCTAAAGAATATGGTAGTTTTGTACAGTATTTTTTAATTAAAAATTTTTTTGTTTACTGAATTTATTGGGCTGGCATTGGTTAATAAAAATATGTAGGTTTCAGGTGTACAATTCTATAATACGTCATCTGTGTACTGTGCTGTGTGTTCGGCACCCCAAGTCAGGTGTCCCTCCATTGCCATTTATCCCCCCTTTATTCTCTCTACCTCCTCCACCCCCTTTCCCTGGGTTAATCACCACACAGTTGTCTGTGTCTGTGAGGTATGTTGTTTGTTTTTGTACAGTATCCTGATACTAGGTCTGAATGTGGCTCTTTCTGATTCAAAGACCTTTGAAATTCTCCAAAATCCAGTGCACAGCAATGGGCAGATACCTTTAGTAAACACTTTGGCAGAGGAAGAACTGGAGTCACAGAGCATACACTGGTTGGTCCCAGAGAACATTTATCTGTAGGTATTCTGAAAAGCTTTTTGAAAGATGTTAAAGATTGCCCTCAAAAGATGATGGGGAATGGTTTTTGAATAGGCACGGATTCTTCTGTCTGGAGAGCTCACTTGTCTGGTGTTCTGCTTGGATCCACACTGATTTCTCTCTTTTCATTCTCCTCCTTGGTGGCTGGCTGTATCTGACTTGGACATCAGGAAGACAGTTTTGGAGCCTGAACAATTCTCAACCCATTTCTTGCCTACAGATGATTGGAAGTTCCTTTTAAAATATCTAACAGTCATAGTCTAATGTAGTCCAATATTAATTTTTTGACAGCACAATTTGCTAACACATATTTTTGGCTTTTCTATCTTATTGCAGTCAGCTCTTTGGGCAAGTACCACACTCAAGTTTTTTTTGAGTCACAATTTTCACTTTGGGTAATTTTTTGTTTTCTCTTCTCCTTGCCTCTTCATCTTTTTCTACTTACCTATGGATACCTAGAGCCTGCATGAATGCCTGCGAAGTTACTGTAGTTGGCCCTTTTACCAAGTATTTAGTTGCCACATAAGGGCGCTCATTCCTCTTGTCTGTAATAAAAATTGTCCTCATGATCTACCATATAACCCAGGAAGCCAGTATCAGGTATTTCAGTTTGTTTTATAGCACAAACTTGTGCCGAGGTACCCGTGACCTTATCAGTCAGCATGAGCGTGAGTTTTACCATGTGTGATATTATGGTTTGTAATAAGAAATATATATTTGGTTTTCATCCACAGTTCTAGGCACAGAGCTCTTAAAACCCTTGGAGTTTCTGGGGAGAAAGGTTATAAAGGTGTCTCTGGTTATGTTAATGAGATGACTTTTGGACTTAGCACCTTAGGATGGGGGCTGGTTGCCAGAACCGTGAAATTAGACAGTTGGAAACCGAAAGTCCTCCCCTCCCCCCTGCCCTGTGCACCCCCAGACACCTAGGGAGGGAAGAGGGGCTGGAGATCGAGTAGCATTGCCAGTGACCAATGACTTAAACAATCCTGTCTATGCAATGAAGCTTCCATGAACACCCAAGAGAGGTTTGAGATCCTCTGGGCTGGTGAACTGTGGAGGTGCTGGGAGGTGGCCTGCAAAAGCGCGATTGCTTTGTGCTCTTCCCCATGCCTTGCCCCAGGCATGTCTTCCATAGGGCTGTTCCGGAGCTCTAGCCTTTCATAATAAACAAGTGATCTGGTGTGTAACATGTTCCTGTGAGTCCCGTGAACTGCTCTGACAAATCCATCGAACCAAAACAGGGGTTCATGGGAACCGCCACCGTTTCCACAGACATTAATGGTGGGAGAGCACATTGTTATGAAGCACTTTGAAAAACAAATTTGTATTCCTTTTTAAGGTTGAACATTCACATGTCCTGTGTCCCAGCATTTCTGTTCTTATCAATATGCCCAGTACCTTAGCGTATGTGTACTAGTAGCAAACACCTGGAAAGAAGGTCAGTTGAGAGGACATGAATACATGTGATATAGTAACCCCTAGGAATATTATGCAGGGTTGAAATTAATCAGCCCCATTTACATAGAGCAACCCAGATGAATTTTAATTACATCATGCTGAACAAAAAGGCAAGCCTTAGAAGAAACATATAATATAATATCCTTTATGTCAAGTTCCAATTCTAGCAATAATATATATAATATATATTATATATAATCATGATATAAAAGTTTAAAAGATAATAAACTCAAAATTTGGTTGAAGGTTATAGGAAAAGATATGTTATGGAAAGAGCATGTAAGTACATATAAATTATTGATAATATTTTAGTTCTTAGTTGCAATGTATTCACAGGTATTCATTATTAATAAATAAAAATAATAATACCAATAAGGTCCCTGGCTTGTTTAGATCAGTGGATTGAGTGTGGGCCTGTGAAGCAAACAACCACGGTTTGATTCCCAGTCAGGGCACATGCCTGGGTTGCAGGCCAGTTCCCAGCAGGGGACACACAAGATGCAACCACACATTGATATTTCTCTCCCTCTCTCCTTCCCTTCCCCTCTAAAAAATACCAATAAATTCAGACATCTATGCATGGGCTATTGATGATAGACATGGAAAAAAAGGCTGTATTAATCTTAGTGTGTATGTGTGTGCATCTATGTTAAAATGTAATGACATGTGCAATTTAAATATCAATTGCTATGAGGCTTAAACCAGTAGGTTCCTGCCCAGATCGTCTCCATCCTAATTCAGTCCAGCTACCCAGAAGCAGCACCCAATTCTCCTTACCGGAAGTCTTTTACTCAATATCCATCTTCCTTCCTGCTTTCAAAATGGTGTGACAATCTCCCATTCTCTTTGGCCTTGAAGGTTCTTCTTATGGGGCTTTTTTGAAAAGTCCCTCTGCTATCCTTTCACTGGGGATTTTATTTTATTTTATTTTATTTTTTAAGATTTATTTATTTATCTTCAGAGGGGAAGGGAAGGAGAGGGAGAGAGAAACATCAATGTATGGTTGCCTTTCGTGCATCCCCTGCTGGGAACTGGCCTGCAGGGAACTGGCCTGCAACTCCAGTATGTGCCCTGACTGGGAATCGAACCACTGGGGATTTTAGAAGCAGGAAAGCCATCCTTCATCTCCAATCTGTGATTTTCAACCATATAAACCTAAATAATGTTCAGGTAACCCTGATCCAGCCTCTGCCTTGAGGGAGCTTGGTATATATTCTACAGATACTTTTCTTATCATCTGCATATATTTTAAATATAAATCAGAGCATAAATGAAAGAATAATCTTGTATCACTAGTTTTTCTAATTCTATAAGGAAAAAAGAGAGAGAAAAGAGAATGTCTTATCTGAAGCATTTTGCAAGAGATTTGAGGGTTGTATTAAAATAAGTACAAAAATACTAGGTAAGTCATGGGGAAATATAAAGCTACTCTTGAAAAAGATGAAAGAAATAATAAACCACATGGTTCAACTATGAAGAGTATTAGCATAGTCATGATGTGATCAGTCATGGATATTTATAGATAATGTCCTATAACTGTATTTGGGTGTGATATAGCCATATTTTTACATGTAACTATAGTTGATATAGACATTTAAAAAATATTGCATATTTTAAGTGGCTAGTGTGAATGTAGATGTTGTGGTTGATTTATAAGAAATAAACTCCATTCTCCCTTATGAGGTGAGTGGAAAATAAGACATAGTCATGTGAGTTATTTGAAAATAAGGAAGTAAATACTAGAAGGTCTTAAAAGTTCTTTTAAGATGTAGAATATCAGAACATGTGGGGAAAGCAGGAGAAATTGAAACTCCTCTTAACAATTCATATATTTATAAGTTTGTTTTATTAAAACCCTCACAATTCTCTTGCAATGGCTTGAGAGCTGGTCTCTGTTAGAGACTTTACAGTTTAGCTCTCACGATTTCCCCCTTTGTCATGGTTCTGAGAAACTCCCAGAGTCACCCAACATATAGTCTACAGGGCTCAGACCTCTACTTTCTGGGTGCATACACCCAACTTCAACAGCTACTGATCACTGATCACCTTCTACTGATCTTCCCAGGTGACCTTCTACTGATCACCTGGGAATGAGTAACAGTGAAAAGTGTACATTCTGAGACTGGATATGAGTTGGATATGGGATGTGGACATGAAATACAGAAATACAATCATAAGTAAGCTTCAAGGAAAATTAGACATATCAACTTGCCATGAATAGGCAAAAATACACAATAGATACACAGAAATCGAATGTGAAAATCTAACTACTAAGTGTTATAAAATCGAGCATTTTGCTTACATTGTTTGTGTAACATATAAACTGTATATAACTTGTATTGATGAATGTACAAAGACCCAAAAGAGAAGTTCAAAAATCATAAAGGACTTATACCTATTATTATAGCATATATACATACATGTACACACAGATCAATCAAAACATTCATAGGTGCTGATTTCTATATGTACATGTATCTGTACATGTGCATTTCTAGCAATACACCCACATACCACATGCAAATAGATGACTATTTTATATGCATTGATAGTCAAGTATAATGAAAAATATTGCTATATAATCACAGAGAAATACATACATAGATAGGTTTGCAGACAGTTCTTTTTGACTCCCACAATACATTCAACTGAATATGTTATGTATAAATGCCAAGAAGTGAACCCACACAAACACAGAAACATACACATCTGAAACCAAGCACACAAACTTAGGTACAGAAATGAGAAATAGGCAATGTATTAAAATATGAATATTCATGGGTTTGGAAGGAAAACTAAGCACAAGTAATTAGCGGATGGATAAAATGAGGAAATATCTATATCTAAGAGCAATTGGGTAGGAAGGAATAAAATTAGCATGATGTTCAAATAGTAACTGTAGCATATTAAAATAATTAAGGTAACATTAGAAATTGGAAGTCTTCTGTGTACAAAATAATTGTCATCTCTAGCCATATTAATGTATCCCATTTTCTTTACTTCTGTTCAGCTTATAAAGATGTGTGGCTCGTTCACAGCCAACCCGGGTAATTGTGAGGTAGCAGTCATCACTTCAAGAATATTTGATATCAGAAAAGTGTTTTCTAGCACTGGGGTTCCCTTCAAAAAAATTAACAGGGCGGAACTCAGAAACAGTGAAGTGTGAATTTTGAGCACCCTAGGTTCATCTAGTGTCTAAGGCCTGAAGTAGAAATAATCAGAAATGTCCAGAGAGCACCTTTCATTGTGGTTACTTACAGTGAATTCTCATGGCCTCTTGTTAACATGCTGTTTCCGTCTCCCTTTGCTCTGTAGGCAGAAAATATCTGCAATTATTTGAAATATGGGCATTTCCCAGCAAACAAGATTTGGCTTTCAAACTCGTACATACAGCCCTGCCCCATAGTTTTACAACAACGAATGTTTTTTGTCTCTTAATCATAATAGTTGAGGAGAAATCGACCTCAATATGTGACTTTTAAACCTAGCATTAAAAATTTCATGAAGTATTGAGGTCCTCAAGTATCTCAACCACTTTCTTAAATGCTTTCAGGGGGAGAATAGGAATGAACCCAGCACCCATGTTATGAGTCACAATGTTTTCTCCCCAAGAATAACATTACAACTGCAGTTAGTTGTTGTTTAAATTAAACTCACCCTGGCTGGTGTGGCTCAGTGGATTGAGCACCAGCCTGCAGACCAAAGGGTCGCTGGTTCAATTCCCAGTCAGGGCACATGCCTGGGTTGCGGGCCAGGTCCCGAACAAGGGGCACATGAGAGGCAACTGCACATTGATATTTTTCTCCTTTTCTTTCTCCCTCCCTTCCCCTCTCTAAAATAAATAAAATCTTTAAAAAAATAAATTAAACTAATACGTGCATTTCAGACAAAACAGCAGTTTTCAGTGGGAAAATGTCAATTGCTGACAGTATTTTGTGGAGGTTATTTTGGTTGTCACAATATTTTAGGTGCTACTGGAATTTAGTAGAGCTGAGAATATTAGGTTGTTAGATCGACATTTATATAACTTTAAAAATCTGCTCTTACAGAGAGATTGGCTTCATGTAAATAGGGGACATTTTATAAGGTATGTTCTCTATTTAGAAAAATAGCATCATTGACAAAAATATAACTTACTGTATTTGGTTCACTAACTCACACACCTGTATCACTGTACATTTTAAATTTGTGAATTTGGTGATTCCATCTACAACTGCAAATCTCTGACCACTGTGTGTTGCAGGGTAGCTCATATTAATGATTTACATTGTGAAATACAAATTATTTTATTTTAAATGACTTTCCTTTGGGTAGATTCCCATTACCCAAAGATAATATTAGCTTTTCAAAAGATTTAAAAAATCAATTTATTAAAACCCACAAAATATATTTACATAAATGAATTAATAACAAAAAATTTTACAAATATAGTTGATTACCTTTGGAGGATAATAGGGAACTAATTCATTGTCTCGAAGATGATAAATGAAGCAAAATGAAATATTTATCTTCCTTCTCTGTCTGACTGCTTCATTTAGTAATCAAATAGTGGATTTGGGTAAACATCTTTTCATACAAGTATTTCGATTAGTCAATAAAACAAATTATTAAATTATAGTGTCACTATTTTCCAGCTTCAATGAATTACTGGATCTAAGCATTGAAACGCAACATCTGCTAATACCATACAAACAGAACGATCAAACGTTATGTGTTTCCTAATGAAGAAACAAAGGAACTCAACATGTAGAGTCCTGCCAAAGAGATTGAATATGACAATGAGCAAGCCTCTGTATCTCACTGCCAAATTTTCAGAAATTTGGAGGACAAGAACATTTGGAAGTGCAACATGATTCGGCACACTCTTAATTAAAAACTCAGTAGAACTTTTGTAGGCATCAACATGATTCTTATAGTATTTATATGTAAATCAAAGGATAAGGAAAGAGAATTCTTTTTTTATAAAACAAAATTGGGAGATTTATACTACCTGAATTCAAGATTTACAATAAAACTAGAGTATTCAACATACATATATCAATAAAATAGAGTTGATATTTGGAGAGAGAAATCTCTCATATACTTGCAATTAATTTTGCATAAAGTTTATAATGGAGAAAAACTGTCTTTTCATCAAATCATGCTATAAGTACTGTATATCCATAAAGAGAAATGTAACAAGAACGTTACATAACGTATATACCATGTAGAAAAAAGTGCTCAAACAGATCATGGATGTAAGTGTAAAATCTAAAAATATCAAATTTCTAAAAATAAACAGAGAGAAAATCTTTGCAATCTTGAATTCAAAAGCACAAATCATTAAAAATTTGATAAACCAGACTTCAACAAAATTAAAACCTCGAAATTTCCAAAAGCATTGTTAAACAATTGAATTTAAGTCACAGACTGGGAGGAAAATATCCATAGCAGTTATATCTGACTTGTATCCAGAATATGTAAAGAATCTTTGCAATCAATAAGGAAAATACAGGGGCTCAACAGCAACAAAAACCTGAACATGGACTTTCCCCAAATACTGTAGAGAAGATACAAATAGCTAAACACAAAAGATGCTCACAACCATTAGGGTTAGATAATTGCAAGTTATAACCACGATATAATCACACACTCAGTAGAAACGCTCTGCTTTGAGAGACTGACAATGTCAAGTCTTGAAGAGGTTGTCGTGCTCGTGAAACTCAGAATTTTCTGGTGGCAATGCAAAGTACTGCAGCCATTATGGAAAGCAGTTTGAAAGTTTCTTTTTTTTTTAAGATTCTATTTATTTATCTTTAGATGGGAAGGGAAGGAGAGAGAGAGAGAAATATCAATGTATGGTTGCCTCATGTGTGTCCCCTGCTGAGAACTGGCCTGTAATCCAGGCATGTGCCCTGACTGGGAATCGAACTGTGATCCTTTTGTTCACAGGCCCGGGCTCAATCCACTGAGCTACACCAGCCAGGGCAGTTTGACAGTTTCTTATAAAGTAGAGCATATACTTCACATACAGTCTGTATAACCCTATTCCCAGACATTTGTCCAAGTGAAACAAAAGCATATATCCAATCAAAGACTTATACACAAATATTCATAGCACCTTTTATGTGAATCGAACCAAACTAGAAGTAAGCCAACTTTCCGTGAACAGATATATAATAAATTAATTTTAGTATATCCATGCAATCTATTATTATTCAGCAGTGGATAATATGGTATCAGTGAAATACTGTATTACTTGGCCATAAAAAAGAAGGAAATTTTACTCTTTGCAACAGTATAGATGGACCTGGAGAACATTATGGGAAGTGAAATACACCAGTCAGAGAAAGACAAGTACCATGTGATTTCACTCATTTGTGGAATCTAATGAACAAACCGAACTAACAAACAGGACAGAGACAGACTCATAGATGCAGAGCAGGCTGACAACTCTGGGGAGGGCAGTGGGTGGAGATGGAAGAGGGTAAAGGGCACAGGTGGCACACACAAGGTCTGTGGACCGAATCTGGTCCTCCACCTTGTTTTATCCAGCCCAGCACCTTGTTTGCACCTGGCTCTCGCTTAACTGTTAAGGAGTAGTTACATGGATACAGTCCTAAAATTACATTTGACCCTTTGAAGGAAACTGCAGGGCTGATGTTACCCCTGGTGAAAATGAGTTTGACACCCCTGGTACGGAGAAAATAAATGGTAATGGAATAAATAAATAAATACATGCATACAAAATGAAACAAATTGCCAATATATACGTTACCTGGATGAGTCTCTAACATGATGACCAATTAAAGAAGCTAGACACAAAAGAGTTCAAATTGTCCACATTCATATGAAATAATTGAAAAGCCAAAACTCATTTATAGTGAAAGGAAGCTGGTGAGCGGTTCCCAAGGCTGTTGGTGGGTGAGTGGGGGGAGAAAGAACAGACATCTTGGAATCTCAGTATGTTTGATTTGACAATAATTGAGCTTTAACACTACGAAGGCCAAAAATGCTTCAGCACTTTTATCAGGCTATAACAAATAACTTTTGGTTGTAGAGCTACTTGAAAAAATAATAATAACTAACAATGGCTGATTGTTCAATATGCATCGGATACTGAGCTACATGACTTGTATACCTTTATTTTTGTCCTCATAATTACCTTTTGGGTTTGGTAATACTGCTCGCAATGTACAATTAAGGGAACTATGGCTCATCAATATTAAGTATTGTAGCTTGGCCAACTTCCCTTAGTTAGCAATCTTAAGAGCCAGTAGTCAGCTTTGTATCTGTGTGCTTACAGAGAGCCTAATTTTAGTTAATTGCCATCTTCTTGGTCTTCTGAATCTTAACGTTAAGTGTCTACAATTTATTTCCTTGCACAGGCCTTAAAGAAACACGCTGGGGTTGTTACAGTTCATATTTTTTTCTACACACTCATTCAGTAAAAGATTCTGTGAGGGGCTTAGGAATCCCAGAAAGGAAAATACACAAAAAAGTAACTATATAAGGATGCTGGATACATTAAGTTATTTCATATATTTCTATACTTTTTTACACTTATAGCACTATTGCTACATAACTTCTATAATTTGTTTTTAAAAGCAACATATAGGGGGGACCCCAGCAAAACCCATAATTATCTTCTGGGGCGTGGGCCCCTTGTAGTACAGGCTTCCCCTGCTAGGTGAATGTTCTAAGAACCCATCTGTATCAGTGCACCTGCTGGTGTTTGTTGCGAGAGGCTGTGTTCAGCCTCAGTGACTTTGTTTTGAAGACTCTTTCAACACGTTTGCCCATTTCACGACGGGTGATTTATGAGCGCAATTGTCCACCAGCAGTTTTTGACCAAAAACATCATGACCCCTATGACCCACCCTGCTTATGCACATGCTCTTGCCCTGAACGGTGGATAAAAAAGTTCTCAAAGGGAAACATTTTGCCAGTGTGAAAGAGGTGAAACAAAAACTGGCAGCGAAGAAGAGTCACATACTACTTAAATGTAGCATAGCGATCACACTGTGTTTGTGAGTGGGCATGATCACGTACCAGAGCTTCCTGCTGCTGACTTGCCTTCATATGTTCAATCCACAGTCAACCACATCTTTAAAATCTGACTCCAAACTCACCTCCTTCCCAAAGATTCTTTTTCAATTAACCTCTTCCTTCTGAATACTTTATTCCACATGACTCAGATTTAAGAGATAATTCTTAATTTACACAGTAACTTTTTTGCCAGACTTTTGCCTGTTGATATTACTGTTGCCCGTTGATATTCCCATGAAAGCTGTGTTGATGACGACCACTGTTATCTATTCTATTTGTATCCAATAAGCAATTAACTCAACCAATGCTTTATAGCATTGCTCTTTTATCCCTATCTGTCCACCTCTACCTGTCTAATCTATCTTGTTTGGAAGGAGCAGGTACAGCATTTTGTCTCTGTGTCCCTGAAATGTATAAAATGAAGTTGTACATTTTGCTAACCTCGGACAATCCCCAGATAGTTTGATTCCTTCTGCCACATTGTCTAATTTTCTTCATCACCTCTTGATCTTTGATGGATGGTTCAGTATTGCTTTCTTAAATCTCAATTCACAACAGAAAGTATTGCTTCGCTTCACTGCCAAAGACCTCAATATCTTAATGCCATTATAAATATTTCATAGCTATCTCTGTGGACATACTCCTACTCCTTATCTTATTTTAGTAGCCTCCAAAATGTCTGCATGGTCCTCTTTGGGGCAATTTTTCTCCAATTTCCAATTTTCTTTCCTACTGTCTACCTACATATTATGAGATGTTTTTCCCCCAGAAAATTACTTCTGTGTAGAAGATCTCACTATTTTGGGCAATATGGTCAGAAAGTACAAACTGCAATCTGGTCTTTTCTAAGGGCAGATCTAATTACCCAGCTGGTACTGAAGAATACAAACATTTTTCCTCTGGACAGTATTTATCTGTTTTTTTTTTTTTTTTTGCAAGGACATCACTTTAAAGAGCTACTTGCTCAGCTAATCTGTAACTGTCATGAAAATGTAATTTTTTCCTCCTCCAAACCAATAGCAGGCAGGCACCTGGTAAGATGGCCATGTGCTCCCACGCATGCAAGTCTAACTGTTTCCATGGAAACCTAGAAACCCCCTGTGCAAGGTCCCCAGCATCCTGCCACATTGTCCTTTCCTCTGTGCTGCTTTATCTCTCCGTTCCTTCAGTGCTCCTGGTGAGATCTCAGTGCTTTGCAGCAACCCTGTAAGAAACTCCTTCTCCATTCTTGCCCTGATCAGTGACTCATTCTTGCGATTGGGTCTTATTCAGAAGCGTCCCCTTATCATTACTTAGTTCAGTGACTTAGACTTAAGAAAACTCAAAGTGTATTTGTTGAATCGCATTAGTCTTATTGTCTTAGACAGTTTTACTTATACGATCATCTCAAACATGCTCATTAGGTTGCTTCCTCAGCAGAATAATTGGAAAAATAAAAAGAGCCTGCCTACTGAATGCAGGGTTTAAATCACCAGTTTCTATATTTCTAAACTAAACATGAATTTTAAGTCCTCTCTCATATCTTGACAAAGTGAAAGCATATAAAATTTAGAAATGAAGGAAAGTGCATTAATATTTATTGAGCAACTACTACCAAATCTTTAATTATTTCCTGCAAACTCAATGTTATTATCCATATGATCCAAGGATTGAAACCTTAGGAGGTATAGCATATGCAATTTAAATTATTTACTTAATTTTATAATCTCCTTAAATATCCACACTAGCATAGAATTTGTGATCATGCATTTGTGAGTGGTTCGGGTTAAGGATCTTAGGGGAAAAGTAGTGAATATAAAACTTAGGACATTAATGTAAGGGAAAGATGAACAGGTTGAGAAGATATTGTTTAAAACTTTTTGGAAAATGTACTGAATGCAGACTCTATCGAGTGAAAACTGGGACATTTGGGAAAGGACACCTTAAATTGGAGCCACACCAATGTGTAAGAATAATAAGTGCTCACATGAAGTGTCAAACAACAGCACATAAGAATGCACATACTATTGGCTGGAGGTGACCGGGGGGAAGCATTGCGAGTCTCCATTTTCATGACAGAAGATATAAAGCTATTGCATTGTGCTTATAATGACAAGTGAGGATAACTTGAGATGCTGCAAGCCGACTGTGTTAGTGGAGACCCTGTTGCAAGTTTTACCTGTACTTAAGAACAGTAACGGGGCCCCGCCTCCCCTTCCCGGTCAGTGGGCTGTTGGAGACCTATTGGAGAGCACATGCGTATGCTCTTCAAGGGGAACAAGGCCACTGTCGCTAAGCAGTATCAGCAGAGCCCCACCGAGGGGCTGTGCTTTCATTCCATCCTGGTAATGAGAGGTCCCTCTTGTCCTTTGCAGGAAGGATATTGAAAGAGACCTAGAGGAGAGTCAAGCCTTTCATCACCATAGCAATGAGGACACCTCCATGGTGTTAGTGGAGGTCAGGTAGGGAAGACTAATGAGGCATGTCCTCCTAGAAGACTGGCGTTAGTGGAAACTTAGGGCAGAGGCTGAACTTTTACCCCCAACCAAAAATAAGAAGAAGACCCTTGACCTCAGGCCCTCAGGCATCAATCAGAGGCTGAGGGGGAAAACTGGACTTCTATTTCCACTTGGTAGTAATAGGGGATGCCTGCCTTCAGCCACAGCAGCACTGTTAAGCATGCTAAAACAGAATATTTCAATCAAATCCAGGGTATTATAATCCAGCGTCTTTAGCACCCCAAATGTCCAAGTATCAACTAAATACCATTTGCTATACCAAGAACTAGGACCATCTCAAACTGAACGAGAAAAAAATGGAGATGACAGAGATATTAGATTTATCTAATGAGGATTTTCTAGCAGCCATCATGAAAATGTTTCAAAAGAAAATTATAAGCATATTTGAAACAAATTTTAAAAAGGTGGTCTCTGCAAAGAAATGAAAGCTGTAAAGAAAAATTAAGTGGAAATTTTATAAATAAAAAAATGTCTAAAATGAAAAACCGACCATACCAAGTGTTGTCAAGTAGAAAACCTGGAACTCTGGATCACATACTGTTTATGAGAATATCAAATGGCAAAACCACTTTAGACAAATAAGACCAAAACATATATGTGTACAAAGATTTAAATGCAAATATTCCTAGGAGCTTTATTTACACGAACTAATATTGAAAACAATTAGAAGTGTTCATCGATACAACACATAAACAGATTGGTCATGTCCATACCTCGGAACATACTCAGCAATGAAAACGAGCTATTGCTATGCACCACAGCGTGGATGAAAGTAAAGAGCATTGTATGGAGCGAAAGAACTTTGACAAAAATAAACAGACGACCTACAATTTCTGTTTATATAAAATCTAGAAAATGCAACTTAACATACAATGACAGAAAACAAGTCCTTTTTGTTTGCCCAAGTCCTTTGCAAGGGCTGCTTTTTGTGTCATTCCTGAAAGTGGACTGGATACCTGGGTTCCATGCGGCTGTCTCGATGACCATGTGATCTCCTTGCCCACTGCGGGGACGTGGCGACTGCATCAGGCTGCCATGGCTTGTGAGGTCTGCCAGTCCTTAGTGAAACAGAGCTCTGGGATAAAACGGAGCTGACCGGTACAAAAGCTGCATCTGGTTTCGTGAAGTCTTTATATCATTTGCATCATCCTCCCATAAAGCTTCAGAGATCTCACCAGTTAGTTCAGGATGTCATTTAGCAGTTCTGCCCTGCAACTGATCTTCTCCTGCGTGCATTGAAACCTTCTCAGAGTCAACACGGCTCCCAGCCCTGCAAGAATTTGTCGGCCAGCCAGATCTGCTGCAAGATTCTTAAAACTGTCTCACAGTAGGATCTGCTGTTGGGGGTGGCCAGACACATGCCAAAAGACTTGGTCGGAGGAAATAGGTGATGCCTGACCTTAGGGACCAACCATGGATTGTGCCTGATGTTGTGTGGAACCTGGAAGTGTATCGACTTAGTGAAAATTAGAGAAGCCCCTCCTACTTCAGAGGACCTTGCAAAGTTGGCGCCTGACTGGCGCGATTGTTGAAAGGCCTCTGCTTATCGAAGAACTTGTTCACCTGGAAAAACAGCATTTAGAGCAAGAGATCACAGATCTGACAGTGACAACATTGTAGAAAGCGTCTGCTTGGTGAGCTCATTGTCTTGGAACAGGAAATTCCAGAGCAGGAGGAGGAAGTTCGTGGAGCCCAGGGCCTGCACAGTGGGAGCTACGCCCAACAGCCGCACAAGGTGTCAAGGAGAAAACAGCAGCTTCAAGAAGAACTGCACACTCTGTTCAAGTACCAGAGAATCTCAGAACCGTTAGAGAAAAGAACAAAGAATTAAGAAAATTAGTATTGCAGAAGATGGCACAGACATCCATCATAGAAAGCTTGAGAAATCTTTGATTGACCTGTATTCTGAAGTTCTTGTTATCCTCTGATTGTGCAGCCAGTCACAAAGCACAAGATCACCTGCGAGGGCTGTTGGGTTGGACAGGCGGGCGGCTGGAACAGTAGTACCACCTGAGCGGGGAGTTTGCAGGCTGCAACGCGCTGTGCGGATCTCACGTCCGCCTCAATTTTGGCATCAGTACGATGACCTCCATGGAGCTGGTGACCAACGGTTCCAAAGGAGGGAGGAAAAGGCCCAAGTCAGAGCCGGTCAGAACTCCAGCACTGGGTAGTGGGATGGTGCCTATGAATATACATACAGCCACTTCAATCCAGATTGATTGAAACTTTAAAAATAAATGTTAATAGAAGGGGTATGAGGAGACTTTGAGGGGTGATGTCTATATTCACTGTCTTGTTTGTGGTGATGTTACATATGTCAAAACATTACATTGGAAGCTTTAAATATGTGCAGTTGATTATATGTCTATAACTTCATAAAGCTGTTAATTGATTTATGTCTGTTAAAAGTCCCTATTTTTCAACTTAATTGACTAATTTTTGATGGTGTCCATTTCTATTCTTTCCTTCATCTAGCTTTATTAAAAGATGTCTGGAAGGACATTAATTTGGAATGATTCAATTGTTTAAATACTAGGAACCAAACAAAGAATGTTGATTTTTTTTTATTCTAGAGGTTATCCTCCATTTCTAATCCAATGCTCCACTCATGTGTAACACTTTACCAAAATGAAAAGTTCAAAAAGAAAAGTATGATATGATCTTTTGAAGTTGAAAAGCAAGCTCTCTACAGAAATATAGTAGGGCTACAGAAAATTTCCAAATAAAAAGCAGTATTTTTAAATCAGGCAAAAATATTTTTATTCTTACTTTTACTGTGAAATCTGTATTATCCCCAGGAAAGTTAATTTCTGCTTTTATTATTCACATTGTAATTCCTGTGGTAGGAATTTTGTCTCAGCTTTCCCCCCTTTTTCTCCTGAAAACTTCTCTGTACATGGTCAATGCCCTGTAATCCCTTCTTTGTCGCACTCCATGGTTGTCCTGAATCAGCCCTCCCACTCTCCTTCATACTGACTCTTTTAAATAAATGTTCTATAATCATGACTTTTCCTTTTGTTTTCCCCTTCTCATTCAAGTGAATTTGTACTTAAGAAGTATTATAGATGATTGGCAAATGATTAAAATTCAAACAGGACTAAAATGTGTGCAACAAATGTAAGTCTTCTCGCCTTGGGCTTCAGTTCTGCCTGCTGATATTTTTGCTTTTCTATTGTCTCCCAAATAAGCTGGGAGTGTGTACCTACCAGGATACAGGTACATGTGTGTGCATCTGAATACAAATATTCCTCTTTATAACATACTTGCTAGCATACCATATGTAATGTTTGGTATATTGCATGTTTCATTTAGAAATCTATGTAAGCCTTCATCATAGCATAATGAGTAGTTTACAAAATTCAATCAAATACAAATCAAGATTGCTTTATTTAGGGGGTTAATAAAATAGCTAAGGTGAGACTAGACAGATTAGCCTTCGGGGAACAAGAGCCTAATCTTCCCTGGTTAAGTTTTACCCCTGCCCTGATGGCAGTTTTCTGCTTCTGCTTAAATCTCTAAGGGCAAGTTCTGGCCCCTGTTGCTGGCTAAATTGTTCAGTAAAATGGCAGGGATTCCAACCATCCATTTGTCTCTGAGTCTGTCAAACTGGTCCAGAGGGGTTTGACCTAAGAGTCATAGGTACTGACCCTTAGCTTCCCAAATTGGAATTACCTACCATTTCTGTACCTACATTCTGTTCCCACATCTTGCTTCCTAAAATAAGGACTCTAGTCCGCCTACGTTTGGGCTGGCTCGAAGCCAATCAAAGCTAATGACATTATGTCCAAATTATGTTTCCCCAGGTCCGTTTATTATTGTTATTGCTATTCCTAGTTTATCAAGGTTATTATTTGCTATCAGTAAATACAGATACACCTCATTTTTTTAATGGCCACACAGTCTAGATGCGGCATGGGCAGTCAGCCAGATACATTTACTTCACATTCCAGACAACATTTCTGAGGCTGATCAATAATGTAGATGCTTTATAATGGTGCCAAGTTCTCCAGGGCAGGTCTGGGCTTTTACTATATGCCGTGTGTATCGTGGCCGGAAATTTATGGATGGGCTTCTTGAGTATTTCATTTAGAGCATCTAGAGTCTGCATTTTGTCAATAGCCACAATTATTTTTCTTAATCTTCCTGTTCCTATCTAGGCTGGTTTTTCTCTAGGCTTGCCACACAGCTGCCATCCTCGGACCTCTCCACCACCATCCTCTTGGACTGGATTCATTTCTTCCTGTGTTTATCTTTGCCTCTTCTGGTTTGGTAAATGCATCCTCTAGGATTTTCTAGGGAAGATTTATGGGAAGGTAATTTTATAAATACCTCAATGTCTAAAAGTATCTTTATTCTGTCCTTACACTTAATTAGTAGTTTGATTAGAAATCTAAGTGGAAAGTTTTCTCCCAGAATAGTTCAAATATGGGCCTAGTCTTTGTTGTCATCAAGTGTGGTCAATGGGCATGTTTATTTTATATTTTTGCTGTCTTTTTCATTCCACTTTTATTTCTATCCAAGTGCAATCTGTGCTATAGTCATTGAAAATGTATAATTTTACAAGTCTCATAACAAAAAAAAGAGTATTTCCCCACTCCATTCCTGCCCTACCCACCCAATTCTGACTCTTTATCATTGACTACTTTCAATTCTGTTAGTCGTTTCTTCTGGTTTTTATAGACGAGGTCCCTGCACTGGGTGGTCTCAGGCTTCTTTTGTGTCCACGGGGACCATGGAAAGCAGCTCAGTTAGCGTTGCTCCAATCATTAGGACCCTGTCAGGCCTTGCCGAGGTAGTGAACTTTAATAACTCCTAATTCAAGAATGAGTTTCTAGCTAGATCTTAGTTGGTGAAGAAATAGAAGAGGCAAAGTAACACAAGTAGGCCTATACTGATTTATTTAAACACACAAGGAACTCTGCTAGAGAAACAGACTGGAGTGTGCTAGAAATAATCAAATTTGCATGCTTCGAGTTTCATCTTTATTAAAAACAACAGCGGCAATAACAGAAAGCTCTCCTTTCCCCCATTATTCCTTGCATCTACTCCTCTTTAATTTCACTACTGCTTGACTGATCTCATGGTCCTGCTCACTTTCATGACTCAGTTAGGTTCATTGCATCCTTTCTTGTATTATTGTTTCTTTGGACTTTTTTTTGGTGGGTGCTAACTGGTTTGCTTCCAAGCTTCTGCAGCCCAAATATATTTCTATAATCTAAATTATGCAAAGAACCAATTGTTTGTCTTCTGTGGTGGCCTATATACAGTGGTTGGTTTTAAATTACCTTATATATTTTTCCACTGCTTTTGTGTGTGAAGAGGGAAAGAACATCTTTCCCTCTTCATTTGTTCTACGGACCATTTTACCAATCTACCATTTAATTATCCCACACTTATACTGATTTTTCTTATCTTTCAGGTTTTTTAATCTCTTCATGTATTAATATTAAAAAAAGAATTTAGACTCCTGCTTCCCATCTTCAGAACATAGTCACTAGACCTCTTAGTTGAATCAATATTTGCTGTTTATATTTGAGTAACACATAGCTTTCAGTTTTCTCTGGTCAGCTATGTCAGTTCCCAGTCCTGGGTCTTTTTATTTTCAATTTCTATTTTTACCTTCCAAAAGGACAGGGGATTTATGCAAGGCAGCAGAGCCATACCAGTGGTGGGGACTCGCCCTTTCCAAGAGCGATTGGGTCTGAAACAATTACAGGAGGCGGTGAGGGGCTCTGCTGAAGGCTGCTGCGTCTGCCTCTCGTGGTAGTGCCGCCCCACCCAGGTCAGAGGGCTACAGCGGGGAGGAGAAGCTGAATGAGAAGCAGATGACACAGGACAAACCAGAACCCGTGGGGAAAAAGCCTCACCTGACTCTCATTACCTCCTCGCTCAATGATCCATCCTCGGCAGAAAGGCGGGCCTTTTTGCAGCGCACTGCAGATGCCGCTGGCCCAGGACGCAGAGTGAAAGAAAAATCTGGCAGAACCTACAGGTCCGGAGGGAGGCCCAGCTACCAAGAGTAGCCTGCACAACAGTGACAGCATTTAGAGCCGCACTTGGTGCCCTCCACGGATCAACTCTAACCCAGGACAGTGGAGGAAAGGGGACTCTGGGAAACAGTTCCAACTTAGACCAGTACACCCAGAGAGACCGAAAAGAGAGGGACCCACGAAATAAAACAGAGCGTTGTAAAAAAGAATTTATTTTCTGAAAACTTGAGAAAAATAACAATATGGTGGCAAAATTTTATAATTCAATAGAATGTTTCTAAATATCTATACATATCCTTCCAATAGAATGAGACCATAGGACGGAGAGAAGAAAAATGAGCCAGGAAAGTAAGATACTCCTAGGACCCAACTAAGATACTCAAACAAGCGGATGCCGAGAGAGAAGAGAGAAAACTGGGAGGACAGTCTGTGCGGCACAGACAAGGAGGAGGCGTCGATTGCACTGATGTTCAAGACCTGACTTCATTCCTCTGCAGAGAGAGGGAACTTTGAGTGTCAGAAATCTGGGAAATCATGATAATACAACACAAATATTCCCAATGAGTTTAACCACATCAAAGTCCAAAAAGCAGAACCTTTTGCCTGTGTCTCTCATAGGCCACACGATAGGCTGATCTGTAGGACAGACACTTCCCCTTAAAACAGACACCGTCTGTCAGAGGCACAGTGTGAAGGCTCCAGGAACATAGTACTAAGCTATGGGAAGAAGGAAAACATGGACAGTCTCTGGCTGAGAGCTACGCAGGGGCCCATGTGTAAGCTAATTAGGACGCTCTCTGATCAACCTTTGCTCTTGATCTTCACACATCCTGATGAAGGAACTGCTCCTCAGTAGCCTCAGCATGTCTGAGGCTTCCTGTCACTTGCTGAATTCCATGTATGTTGCAGCTAGCATGCATTTTTTTATTCTGGTGCTCTTGGAGTATATATATTCTTATTAGATGGTGCCTTTTCAGGCTGACTTCCCAGTTTGTCTCTTCCTGAAGGCTCCTTGGAGCCCTGTGGCCAACCTGCCCTCTCCCAGTTCTCAGAGCATATGATGACGCATCTTCAGAAATTGACCACTTGACTCCTTACTAAAATTTTAGGGGAACTTTTGCTATTGAATTATGAGTCAATATTTAGGATACATTTCTCATCTGCATTCTTATGGAATGCTATTTTTGTTGATGACTAATAAATGCTGGCTCCCTTGGTCAATAGAGACTATATCCTGGGAAATGAGAGGGGAAATGAGACAAATAATGACATTTAATTCACTTGTCATTACATTAAATGTATCCAAGTTAAAGATTTTTAAATAATACCTTTTCCGATTATTGTTGTAAAATTTTCCTGTGCTTTATGAAATTATAAAAGTAGTAGCTGGTTGTTACTTTTTGAAGTGATCTTATTTGGTCAAATACAAACTCAACTGACAACAGAGAAAAATAAATTAGCCACCATATATCACATTTCAAATATCAAATTCTAAGCCCTGATGACAGCTAATCCACCTCACTATGACAGGAAAAGGGACTTCTCCTAGCATGATAGATATTTTAAAGCTGGCTGTATTTCTTTCCAAATACACGGATTAATTCTAAGTATAAATCAAAGCCTGAAATGTAATTGATTAGAGGGTCTGTATAGCGCGACCAGGATTTGGATGAAACCTCATTTTTTTTAACTTAAAAAATTTTGTAGAAGTTTCTATCTTGATTAATAAGTTATATTTTGTCTCACTAGTCACATGTGTGACAGGTAGGGAAAGCCACACAGAAATCCAGCTGTCACAGTCTGGTCCTCTTCACCAGTCTTATTCTGTGACAACCTCGACCATCTTCAGGAAGCAGCAGCAGCCTGGGAGTGCATCGTGAATATACCAAGCTCAGTCCCCCTTCAGGCCTACCCAGTGCCTTCACCTTGCTTGAACCATTGTTTTTTTCCAAAACTGTTTATTCAATTTTTAGCAGTTTGCCTGTTTCATGACAGGCATGCCCTAAGTGTTTCTCAAGTGGATAAATGAATCTGTGGCATCCATCAATACACAAGCTAGACAGCTGATTAGAAGAAAAGGAAGGTTGGCGTTTCAACAGTGTAAAATGGGAAGAGATAAAACTCTAGAATGATTTCCCTGGTAAATAAAGCTACAAGGCATTGTTTTCTTGACTAAGACAGAGACTGCTATTCATAGATAATTTGAAGATATCCTGCAGATGGACTATTTCTTGCATATTTACATATTCTGCCCAGAACCTTTTTAGCTCGTTGGAATTGCTTTTAAGAATTCCAGTTTTCGAGCAATGATGTTCCAGGCCCCCAGTTTCTGCTAACACGTGTTATAAATACTTTAATGCCAAGTTCTAATCCTGAGCTAGATGACAATTTTACATCTCTAATTCTGAGTC
Organism: Artibeus jamaicensis; assembly: GCF_021234435.1. NCBI lineage: Eukaryota > Metazoa > Chordata > Mammalia > Chiroptera > Phyllostomidae > Artibeus > Artibeus jamaicensis. The sequence goes on from NW_026522040.1 coordinate 583,574, forward strand.
ACTCGGCGGCATTTCACACGTCTGTGTGGCAGCAGTGGGTGTCCAAGCTGTTGAGCTTACTGATCCCTCAGCATTTATCTTCTTATGGAAATTTCGAAAAGCATAAAAATGCTGATAAAGCTAACCTTTCGGTCTAGCGTGGAGATTCTAACCCCAGCTCTCACAGTCATTCATGGGAAAGATTATGGGATGAATTGCTAAAGGCTTTAAAAAGATTGGAAACTTGACGTGTCCTTAATTTTTCCCCCCTGGTTTCATGATAAGAAAGACAAGAGGGCACTTTTCTAGGAAAAATTTCGCAGCACCCCTAACATGCCAACACTTTAATTAGAACAATATTTCAAGTGTCAGTGGATAAGGCTACTAAAGAAAGCAGAAGGATGAGCTGGTGGAGGTGTAAAGTCCTTGAAGGGACTTGAAGTTCTACGGAGACAAAAGAAATGTATGATATACATCATAGAAAAGAGTGATTTAATATATATCCCTAGATCTCAGTATAATCAAATGCTGTCTTATTTTTCTCACTAATGGACTTTTCTGTTTGGTTTTCAGCAATTGTGTTGACAATGCATTATGTTTCTTTACAGAGAGTGAATTGTGTAGCTTATTTCTTTTTACATCACCTCTTCCTCCACTGTATCTTATGACTGAAGTTAGATCTAATCTGTATACATGCCAGAGATATGCCTTTTGCTCCACCCAGAATGCCCTTGCCTTTTTTCCCACTTCTCCTTCACCAGACTGTCTTGTACTTTTTAAAATTCTCACCCAAGGAGATGTTTCCTGATTTTAGAGAGAGGTGGGGAGTGAGAGAAAAAGAAGCATCAATGTGAGAAAGAAATGTCAACCAGTTGCCTCCCATAAGCATCCCGAATGGGGGTCGGACCCTCAATATTTTGGTGTATGTGCAACATTCCAACCAACTGAGCCACCAGCCAGGGCAGTCTTGCGCGTTCTTTGGGACTCAGCGTAAACCTCCCCTACAAAGTCTTTTCATGATACTCACATGGTCCTCCCTCAAAATGCTGTGACCCCCCCCAAGTTTCTTCCTGTCTAACCACTTGATGAATTGTACCTCTTTTTTTCTGAGTTTCTACCAGGAAGCTGTGAGTCTCTATTGACGTAGTGAGAAGCCTGAACTCCAGGGTCAAAATATACCTGCGCTGTTGGTGTCTTTGCAAATATCTATCTCTGGGATCTTGGAAAAGTTGGTTACCTTCTTTCTCTATGCACTATCTTTTTTACCCGCTAAGTAGAAATGATTACAGTGACTGTTTGGGGGGGCCCACCACCAGATAAAATGAGGCCATATGTGCAAAGCATTTGGTACAGTGTGTGGCCGAGTGAATATTCCAAATGTTTTTATTATTATCCTTATTTTCCATGATGACAGGAATTGTGTTTTATACCTAGTTCAACAAAGGCCTAGAGACATTGAATAAAAAAAAATAAAATACTTTTTTTCTTCCTTTTCATTAACCAGGAAAAATAATTTTAAACTACAAAAAAGAAACTAATAGAAAAGCAAACAAAACCATTTCTTCTAATCCTGGTACATGTGGGAATAAGGTGGATACTATCTTTACAAAGGGAAGGCACTCAAATGAAATGGATGTACCTCATATTAATGTCGTTACAATAAAAGGCCATTATCATTAAAATTTATCCTGGTGGCAGAGGTCTGTTTTTAGGTGATTACAGGGAACTCTCTGTATTTGGTTTGGTTCCTAAAACATCATGTATACCTACATTTAAATATACAATTAGCATTTTAAAGCATTCAGTGTTTTAGATTTTCTACCTTTTGCTTTTGTTGCATGAGAATCTGCCTGTTTGCAATAAGTGAGAAATCTTGAAGTTCTGAGTCCTGACCTTTGACGTTGTTTGTGAATCCGTGACTGCCCTCCCAGTTTGGATTCTACTGTGAAAGAGTCATACTTACCTGGGAGGAAAATTGTGTCCCAGCCAACCAGTAACAAAAGGAAAATAACATTTCCTATAACTCTCTTTGTTGTCAGTATTTTAGATATCCTATTTCTCATTGCATGAAGTCTCAAGTTCCCTACCTGACTTACAAGACAGAATGATAATGAGAAGTATTATACTCTGCATTTTTTTAACTTTTAGAAAAATATATTTTATTGATTATGCCATTACAGTTGCTCTATTTCCACCCCTTCATTCCCCTCCACCCTGCACACCCCCTCCCCACACATTTTCCCCCTTTAGTTCATGTCCATGTGCCATAAGTTCTTTAGCTTCTACATTTCCCACACTACTCTTGCCCTCCCCCCTGTCTATTTTCTACCTACCGTCTATGCTACTTATTCTCTGTACCTTATCCCCCTTCTCCTCCTCCTACTCCCCTGTTGCTAATCCTGCATGTGATCTCCATTTCTGTGGCTCCACTCTTGATCTAGCTGTCTGCTTAGTTTGCTTTTGTTTTAGGTATGGTTGTTAATAACTGAGTTTGCTGCCTTTTCACTGTTCATATTTTTTATCTTCTTTTTCTTAGGTAAGTCCCTTTAACATTTCATATAATAAGGGCTTGGTGATGATGAACTCCTTGAACTTGACCTCATCTGAGAAGCACTTTATCTGCCCTTCCATTCTAAATGAAAGCTTTGCAGGATAGAGCAATCTTGGATGTAGGTCTTTGGATTTCATGACTTGGAATACCTCTTTCCAGCCCCTTCTTGCCTGTAAGGTCTCTTTTGAGAAATCAGCTGACAGTCTGATGGGAACTCCTTTGTAGGTGACTGTCCCCTTATCTCTTGCTGCTTCTAGGATTCTCTCCTTTATTTTAATCTTGGCTAGTGTAATTATAATGTGCCTTGGTGTGTTGGGTCCAACTTCTTTGGGACTGTGTGAGCTTCCTGGATTTCCTGGAAGTCTATTTCCTCTGCCAGAATGGGGAAGTTCTCCTTTATTATTTGTTCAAATAAGTTTTGCATTTAAATACTGGTGCGCAGTGTACAAAGGGTTTTCACAGTAATCAATCCATTTTCTTCAGGCATTTCTGGTCTGTATGGAGATAAAGCAGTGGAGACTGCAAACCTGATGTGTATTGCTGGCCCTGCCAGAAGTGCTTTGGATGTCACACGATGTTGCACAATCACACTGTGGAAATGTCAAAGAGAGTATGCAGCTCACTGTAACCAAGGGTGTTCTATATGGGAAGACCTGCAGAAGAAACGTCTTACTAGCATCATCTAGGGAGCAACTGTGCTTCTCTCGAGCGATTGAATCCTATGGTCATTGTGTAGTGTGGAAGTGATTGGATGTCCTTCTAAGTGTTAACTGGTAAAACTATTAAATGCAATTTTGTTGACAAGCAGTAGCAAGGAATAGGGCTTACATTACCCTCATTCTCAGTTACCTTACATTTCTCTGTGCTCTTTTCTCATCTATTTCAAATTTACGGTATCTTGCCATATTTTATGTGTCACCATAAACTACCTTATATCCTTTTTTAAAGAGGCAGGACATAGATTATTAAAGTGTTTACACATGTAAGATTCTATTTGGTCCTCACCTCAGCCCTACAAAAAAGCATATTGCTAACCCAATTTTAACTATCCATCCATTTTTCTCACTATATCCCCCCCCAAACAGACATGTTCTGCAAAGTTTGGGAACTGTCTGCAGCCCTGGATCCTGCTTTGTATAACAGATACCAAATGTGGGTTTATGCAAGCAGGCGGCTTCAAATCCCTGCCAGGAGCTTGTCTCTCCAGCGCCAACTAATTCATGTGTCTAAGAGCGATGTGTTCGTTGTGGAGGATAAGCTTGTTGCACAAACACAAGCTAACCACGCCGAGGAAGTCTGGCATTAGCTCTGCACCAACCCCAGCAAGGAGGATATTTGCCAAAAGGAAGGAGAAAAATTTCTGCCAATCTAGGCACAAATGAAATGTTTTGAGGCATCTGTAGACTTTGACATACTAAATAGAGCAAACATACATCAGTAAACTGCTCTGAAATATATCCCATCAAACTTGTTGCACCGAGAAATCCTAGACTCCAGGCTTGGGAAGTGGTCTAGACTTGTCCTGAGGGACAGGTACACACAAATACAGGTAGATACAAAACCACTAAAAAGACAGTATGTCCTCTTGTATTAATTGTGCTCCTGATATTTACGTGCACAGAGAAATAACGGCACGATTTTTCTATGTACTAAATGTGATCTCTATGGATATAATTCTAGAAGCCTAAAAAATCCCCAAATTCCAGGTCAATTTTCTCCTCCTACATAAAGAACGGAGGGAGGGAAAAGAGGAGGGAGGGAGGAAGTCTGTGGAAAAGCACAAACCACCAAGCGAACGATGCCAGCAGAACCACGCTGTTCTAGTTTTATTTTTTAACTTTGCAAAAATTCTACCTCTTTATTTTCACAAAAATTCATCTTCACATTGCTGGAAGAGAAAGATGAAGCAAGGCTACTACATGTACGTACCCCAGTTAGAGGCATAGAGTTTGGAGTTGGAAGGACAGGTGGGGATTCCTTACTGGACCATCCCACCTGGTGCAGGAAGTTGAAGGGAGGCTGAGTTTGCCATTGCAAATATGTCATTTGGGATATTGATTTTAAGCTGGTTATTTACGAACAGAAGACTGAGGAAAAAGCCATTGAACTCCTTCCCCTTAAGTACCTAAAAAAAATTTAGATACAGGACATACTCTGGGAAGGGCGATACCATAGCAGTTTAATGTAAAATGGTGTGGGAGGGACTAGCAAGAAACCTAGGGAAGAAACCTAGCAAGGCCATCTGCTGAACGTCCTCCCTGTGTCCTGTTATTGAAGATGGCCCAGCGAATGTTTGTCCACCACACATTTGCTGTTCCACCTCCATCTGAATTGCCTTCCTGCCGTTTGAAGCCCCCAGCTGCAGCCCGGCTTCTTCCTTAACCCCAGATAGCCCCACGCCTCGTCAGGTTCCACTTCTCAAGGCACCCTGAATGAACTCCTGTCACACATTTTGGACATTTTCTCCTGGCAGTCTGCCTCATGTTAATTTGTTTATTTAGCCCAGCTAGAAGAACTCAGTACGTGGGAGGAAAAATTATTTATGGCACCCCAACCGACTCCCACGACTGCATCCTTAACATATATCGTCACCGCGTCCCTGCTGGAAAACCCCAGCCACGGGAGACTCAGCACATCGCAACCGTGAGGAAGGGGGCTTGTTCTACACGACACCATCATTGATGACCTCCTTTTCACATGCATAAAAGTTTCTATTCCTGTCCCTTCCACACATTCTTGCTTTTTGGAGCATCAGAGGACAGGCATATTCTTTCTGTTGAAAGACAACTCTTCAAATAAATGGAAGAACTTTAGCAACCGGGCTACTGTGATCCAAAGATGAACCCACATGTTCTTCCTCATCTGTTCCACAGGTGGTATGGGTTCCACAACTTCCAGCAGTCTGGCCACTCTCCTCTGAAGAGAACCCACCTGTTCATGTTTCCCTTAAACTGTACTTCTCTAGGTAGGGGCCGGTCAGTTCAGGCTTCAGTGGGACTGCAGCGTTTCTATTGGCATGGCCTTAGACTGCATTGTTTTTAAATAGCTTTCATCAGCATGATTTGCTTGTGTGAGAATTAGAGTTGCAAAAACTCTCTAAAATGTCTAAAAACTTTCCATTTAAATGTTTATAGCCCATTGCCGATATATATATAGCCAATGCTAAGATTGCATCCTCAATCAAATACAATTTCTCAGAACTGAATGTAAACCAACCCCCAATGTGCTTAATTTTGAGCTACAGATAAATTACCCAAGTTCTGTAGATATGTTTTATTTTGAATCATCTTTGCCTGTCCAAATATGTCTGTGTAACTGGGGAATCTGAAACCGGTTTCTTACTCACACATGGTCACCCCAAGCTGTACAATATGCTTAACAAGAGTATCGAGTGAGGATATTAATATGAAAAAATTTTCTCTTTCTTTTTCCTTGTTCTTTCCTTTTGAACTTGCTCTAGTAAATATCCCCTCTTTCCTGTCCTGGAGAACTCTATTGGCAGCTTCTGTAGCTTTCCTGTCACTTTCAATTAATACACATTTGTTTAAAACACCCTCCATCCTGTTACTTAAATGTCATCTCCTCTCCTCCCACTGGTACTAGGTCAGCCTTGGCCCAGGGGACTTGGAGAGGGCAACATTCTCTGTACTTTTCTTCAGTCCTTGGGAGGGGAAGGGACAAGAGAGGCAGGGTTGCAAAAGGTTTGGTCTGGTTTGGGACATGGATTATCTTCCTGTATCTGTGCCTAACTTCTCTGGTGCTGAGGGCTGTGATAATAACAGAGGAGGCATGAGGCCACTTACCTGATTTCCATGGTTGTCATCCCTCTGCCTAACATTGACTGCCATGTGAGGGTCCTGGGAGACAGGTGTCTACATGCTGAATTTTTCATGGAACACTGCATAATTCCCACATGTCAATTGGGAGATCTCTGTCTGGCTTGACCCACTTCATCACGACTTCTCACTCCTGGCAGAAAATCTCATAACCTCTCAGCTCTGTGCATGCCCTTACCTGGCAGCTGTCTTCTTGGTTGTGTTTACAATATGGTAACTCACTACCCAGTTGAACCATAGCAATGTCATGACCCCTTATGGGCAAAAGAACGAGCAAGCAGGCCATCCAATGCTGCTCTCTCCAATGATCTTCTCGGCCCTGTGTCTAAGGCAGTTCACCAGGTACGTCGTCTGACTGGTCTACCTGAAAAATGAAAGGCTAGTTTCACCTGCTTGTTGACATCTCCGATCTTGATGAGTGATGTTTTTTTGACATCTCTTTTCCTTGGCTTTGGGAAGGGAAAAGACCTTCTCACCCCATTTTCTATTGGAAAATGAAAGAATTGTGTCTTAATGCAAGGTCTGCATTTATCATAAGGGCCATGAACTCACGCTTTCTCCTTTGCTCCTCTTTGGTTGGCCCCATGTATAGTGAAGGAAGCTGGTTGCAAGAATGGAGGTTATTTCAATTCTCTCTGTGTGTGTTTTTAGGTTGTGTCTTCCTTAATCATCAAACTTGCTTTTTGGGTTGTAGGGTACATGTCTGTAATCATCTGTTAGTTCTTATTTATTCCAGGGATATGGAAATGGCATAATAGAAACCAACCAAATCTTCCTGCTTCCCTGTTCCTAAGAATCTCTCACTGCATTTCTTAAAGAAATATACATTTTCAATGAGTCTGATTCTATGGTTTTGAGTATGTCCTACCAATATATAGGGTACTTGCTTGTACCCTCAAACTCATACTTGTAGGAAATCTAAGAATGAATAAGTAAAGATATTTATGCTCTATAACGCATGCTTTTTGGAAGCTACAGGGTTGTCATCCTCCCTGCAGTCTCCTCTACTGTTTCCAGAGAGTACAGACTTTTTCTGTGCTAGAATTCTCTCAGCATTTCCAAGACGACTGTTGACATTCCAACAAGTTGTATGTCATATTCTTCTGTCATTTTCTGTTAATTCTGTCTTTCATGTAGTTCTCTATTCTCATACTCAATCCTGAATATTTTTGTTGTCTATCTCTTGCTCTCTGTTTTCCCCTCTCCCTCCCTTTCCTTCTCCTTTTCTCTCCTCCTTATTTAGACTTTCTGGATCTGGATAGAGACAGTGACTTAGAAAGAGACATGTCTGGGAATGCTGGAGCTGGGGATGAGCTGTTCCTCTCCCTAACTTTTGTCTATCAGGCAGTTGTAGTGACAAAGCCCAGAACCACGTAGGACTGTGTGTGGTTGAGCATATCAGTTTCAACTTCGGGCCCATGCTCAAAATTACAGACATATTTAGTCTGTTGAGTCCAATACAGACTAAATTTGTGCTTAATTTCTAAGACCTTCTATGAGCATAAAATATCTTCTTGAATTAGAAAAGTTAAGATTCAATTGTATTTTTGAATAGTCACACCCAACAGTAAATTCATGGCTCCATTATTATTTACTTTATTCCATTTGCGATAGATTGCATCCCTTCTACTCACTGCCACATTCCCCATAAATAGTAATGTGGGAGGAGGTATAGATGTGAACATTGGCTGGGCTGTGCCACATAAATAACAACTTGGCAGTGTAAGGTGTTCTTGTTCACCCTGAAAAGTCGGCAGACTCTTATTTTCCTCTGACGCCTGGTGCTATGGAGGAGAGTTCTGATCCTCACACAGAGCTCTCTGGTATTGCCCCTCTAGTAAGAGAGTTCTTCTCTGTTTAGACCTTAACAATTCGAAAAATACTGACTATTAGGAATAAAAAAGACAACTTAGCCAGAGACACAGAAGTTATGTTTAGTTGTACATAAAACTAGTATATGCAACTCTATTGCAACACATAGGAAGACCTAAAGAATATGCTCCCTTCGGAAATTATCATTTAGCAGAATGGACTCAGGAGGCTTACATAGGTCAATTTCATCCGAGAGATTGGAAGGGAGATTACAGTTAGAATGTCATGCTGAGAGAGACTCCCTGCCAGAATGATCTCTTCCTTGTACAAGGTGGAAGCTATTACTCCAAATGGCGGCTACAATAAGCTTAATGCTTGTCTACAGTAAAGCTCTTTCAAATGGACCAGGCAGGACTGCAGAAACCTGCTATTCATTTGTGAGCCTTAGACACAGAGACATGGGAATGCACAAGGCAGTTGAGATAACCGAAGTTCAAAGTATTTTAATCCCCACATTGAAGTAAAAAAGCCAAGAAAGTAAACTAAGTGTTCCCCTTTCTGGAATTTTGAAAGAAAAGGAGAAAACTTGGAGTGTTTACAGTTTGGAATTAGAGAGAAATTGTTACTTGGCATTGTTTCCTCTAAGGCTTTTCTGTAGATATTTTAACCTAGGTGAAATTAAATTCAATTGTTTTAATAAAGGCTATCGATTTCTAGGTGATTTGGCACATTCCCCAAAGTAGCCATTTTTTTTTCTTTTTTAAGATTTTATTTATTTATTTTTAGAGAGTGGGGAAGGGAGGGAGAAAGAGAGGGAGAGAAACATCAATGTGTGATTGCCTCTCATGCGCCCCCTACTGGGGACCTGGCCTACAACACAGGCCTGTGCCCTGACTGGGAATCAAACCGGCGACTCTTTGTTTCACAGCCCACACTCAGTCCACTGAGCCACACCAGCCAGGGGTGGTAGCCATTTCTTGAGGACATAACAATGCCATTTTGCTTTAAAAATTTGCACAGAAGGATATCAACATAGTGTGGATTTTGTATTTGGAAAGCTATAATTTTCCAGGTTCCGCCAAGTGAAGGCATGTGGTAGAGAAGGCCAGGGTGTTCCTCAACTGTCCTTTCACGTGGAAATAATCTGACCTCAGTTGCTACTTTTGCCATCCAGCCTTTAAGTTAATCATGAAATGCTTGGCCTGATCCCAACCAGGCTACGGAATCATTTCTGCCTGGACACACCTGCAGAAGCACCTTGGTTCTGAACCACCTGGGGCCTCACTAGCAGTCCAGAAAAGATCTGGGCTCTGGTGTGGGCAGTGAACATGGAATGCTAGCTTGCTCAGGGAGCGCCCACTCAGCAGGGCTGTCTGCAGCTTTACCTACGGCAGCCTCCTGATTTTCTCATAAATCTGTATCTCAGGTATCAATACAGAAAAATGTAGTGGAAAACAGATACCACTTATAACAGTAAAATGTTTGCAAAGTACCCGGGAATTAATTTAGCAAAAAACTGTAGGGCTTATTTACAAGTCAGTCCATCAAAAATAGCAGAGGAAATTAAGGTAACTTGTTTGCATGTAATAACATAAATGACTTTAAAAGGGAAGCCTTGCTATTCTAAAGATGACATTTAGGCTCAGATTTATATACACATCTATGTAATCCTACTCAAAATATACACAGGTTTTGGGGGAGGGCTTTTTTTGCAAAATGATTATCAAATATTATAATATTTAAGTGAATAAAAATAATAAAAATTTTTGAGCAACAAGAAGAACAAAGAGGGACACACCTTCCTAAACATTCATATATATTGCAACCAGTAAAATCACATGATTTAAAAGACAGGTTTGTGGAACAAATATGCAGAGAAAAATCAATGTACATTGTTCTGGGTCCTTAGTCACACTTTCCATCTGGAAATATACAGATTAACTCAGGAAAATTTTCCTGAACATTTTTGTTAATAATTTTATCACCTTCACTCTTTTTTTCTATTCACTTTAGAAGTGCTTGTAGCTATATGTTGGATCTCCTGGGCTCTTCCTCTAACTTCCTTATATTTTTTCTTTTCCTACTCAGACTCCTCCTCCCGGCCCCCTCCCCCGGCTTCCTAGGTGATCACCTGAATTTTATTTTCTATACCTTCTACTGACTTTTGACTATCCTCTATTATGCTTTTATTTTTAGAGAGCTGTTATCTGATTTTTTCAATCTTCTTTAGTGTTTGTAAGGGCGTTTTCTTATTTTGTAGTTGCACAATCTTTTGTCTCTTTTATGATGTTAATTATCCCTTCTTTCCCTCAGATTCCTGTTCCTGGTTCTGGTTAACTGCCTTAACCAACTGATGGAATTCAGCATCATCCACTATTCTCATTGATGGCCTCTTCTAACATGAACACAAAGCAACATCACTGATAGAGCTGAGCTATTTTTAGAAAATATAAGAGTTACAGAAATACACTAAAAAACATGAGGAAACAGTCAAGTCCAAAATACAGGATGATCCATTTACAAGACAACAGAGCTGAACTCCTTAAAATATGTAATGTCATGAAAAACAAAAGACAGAGGGACTATTCTATCGGACAGAGTCTAAAAATCTGCCCAAAAAATGCAAATCCTGAAATCTGATTGCATCATGGAATAAAAATGAGGCATCAATAAAAGTCACTTGTGGGATAATATGGAAGGTAAATGATAAAAAAGTTATTAATTTTCTTCGATGTGAAAATGATGATATATAGGAAAGTTCTCATTTTTAGGAGCTATGTGCTGAATTATTCAGGAGTGAAATTTCCTTATTCAGCGAGAGCAGAAATGTGGTAAAATATTTATTGCACTCCTCATTCGGCTTATCTTTAGGTTTGACATTTTTAAGATAGAAGTTGAGGAAAAGTGTTTTTTTTTTCCTGTGGAGTCTTTTGTCTAAGTTACCTGTTTGTTCTGTTTTGTCTCTATTTTGTAGGATTGCCTCAGATGGCAGGTGATCACTGATTGTCTGCTCACTCGCTTTTAAGGGAAGAACAGGATCAAAATGTGGATTCTGTACTAGGAATGTAGGTGGGCTTGTTTACTGTGGTTTAACTGTGCTATTACCTGTCTGGGCTGAGGGGTTTTTGTTTTTTTCACCTTATTGTAAATATAGTTAAATAGCTCCTCAAAATAGTCTCTCAACAATTTCTCATCCAGAGTGTTAAAGCTTGAGTGCTTAGGGGCAGGTAGTGTTACCGAACAAGCGGTCCGAGGGAGGGGCAATACAATATCTGGCCCACCTAGGGATGCCCAAAACTGCTATACAACAGGGGCCCCTCCCAAAAACAAAATACTAAAATCTACTGGGCTCTTCTGTCTGCCGCCAATTGGAAAGACATCTCTCAATGCCAGAGATTTGTGAAAAGGAAACAAAATGTTTATTTAATGCTATTCAGGCCTAACGCCTCCACTAAAATAGCAAAGTCCTTTAGGGTATACACCTACACCCACACAGCGCTCCCTTCTCCCACTGTCCCAACTCCGGGTACCGTAAATCAGGAAAAGAGCACACGTCTGTGTTGCAGGCAGCTGGCACCGTCAGCTGTGTCACCGTGCAGGCAGGATCTCTCTCTAGTTAATCCAAAGTACTGTGGTACCCTCTCATGGTCCACTGGCAAGAGTTCTTTGTACCCAGTTCCAGTCAAAGTCTCTCTTGCTTTTCAGGCCCTGCGGCCAAAGGGGGCACCCCAAAGCCACGTGGGCCTCTTCTACCAAAGCTGCAGGAGTCCGCACTCTACCAAAAGCATGTGGCTTTCTTCTTCACCTGGCTGCAGGGATCTCCATTCTGGCAAAGCTGCGTGGTTTTTCCCTTTCACCTGGGAAAGAGGGGGTCCGCACCCTGCCAAAACCACGTGGCTCCCTCTTTCACCTCACCAAGAGGGGGTCCTCACTCTGCTGAAACCGCGTGGCTCTCCCCAGGCCTTCTTACTCAGGAGTGCAGCCCCTCATTACCATCCTGAGTCCAAGCCCTTCTCACTCAGGAGCGCAGCCCCTAGTTTCCATCTTGAGTCTCAGTCCTTCTCACTCAGGAGAGCAGCCCCTAGTTACATCCTCCTGAGTCCCAGCTACTCCCTTCTCCCTGCTCCAAACTTGGCCACAGCTATTTAGCATATCTATGAAACCAGTTAAAGGTTATAGATATGTTAAATAACCATTCCAGAGGTTAGCTGCAAAACTGTTGCTATGCAAAATAGCTCTGGATGGCCTGGCTCCATTCGTTTCTTCCCTCTGGGGGGAGGTGTGAGGACACCTTATATGTCTCTCCAATACTCCTATACACTTTGAATTCTGGACACCATTCCAAATCTTTTTGGGGGGGCCCTCCTGGCTGCACCCCATATCAGTAGGGAAAAAAAAAGCCAGCAATCTCAATATTCATCATATAAACTTACACTTAGTTCTCCATTTTCTCTTTGTGATGGACCTCAACTACCTGTCCCCCATCCCACTGGGTCAGAGACCCTCCCATTATCCTCTTTAGAGCACAGATCTCAAGTGAGGAAGCTGTGGTCACCTGGTTGGGAATGGGGGGAGTAGCCCAGGGGGATGGAACAAACTTTGATCAAAGCCTCTTGCTTTAGTTCCCCTTCACTTCTGTTCCCAGGTGGCTGGCTTTGCCAATTCCTCCGCCCATCAGGGATTCCCTATTGCCAGTTTAGGATTCCGCTTTCTGTCTGGTATTTGCAAAATCAGTTACTGCTCATTCATCTGCTTTCATCTTCCAAATGTTTGCTGCATTTGCCTCTTTTCCAGCTATTTTTGTTCTGCTAGATTTCGGGTGGCTTTTATTCCCCATCCCTTCACTCTCAGCTGGGTGGAATTTCGTGGGTAAGCCTGAGGATATATGTGTGTATAACCAATTATTCGTGACCAACTTTCCCAAGAATATATATTGATAAAGAAAAGCACTGAAGATCCATTGCTACAAAAACAATATATCTTTTTTTTAAAGCCTGTATTCGGTAATCCCAGTTTTATGATGTTAGCTTATAGAATGATCAAAAAGTATTGAAAGAACCCATATCAAAATTATATGGATAAAAATAACTTGGGTAGGACTTAAGTTGAATTTTTATTTGTTTCTGCTGCTCATTTTTATAATGACAGATATTAATTTTTTTAAATTTAAACTATGCATAAAAGCTACATCATAGAAAATAACAACCCCCCCCGCATATTTTGACTATATTTTTAGCAGGTGACCAGAATGCCAGAATTTTAAAAAATTGCTAACAATATGAAATGGAGTTCAAATAATTTCAACTAATGTTCCTAATTGTATCTCTTTGTGTGCTGCTTTTGAATGACAAGTCCTTCCCTGACTATGACTACAATAGAGAACTCCAAATCTTCCTTCCCTAACTCCATTCTGAGAAAGAATTTCCCTCCCCCTCCCATGAGGACAACCCACAGGTCTGCTCTCACTAGGAATGCAAATTTACTGTCTGTTGCTTCATGGGCAGAGAGCTTTTCGTCTTATGCAAACTGCCAGGTAGATGAGATGAGACCCGTGGCAGCTTAAGCCCATCAGGCATGGCAGTCTGATTTTGAATATATCTCCATCCATAATGAATTCAACAACACACTTGGAAGGAGGCAGCAAATCATGAGACTTTGTTTTAAAAGCTTTCAGGAAGCCTCGTGACACTTGGTTCTGCTCTCTGGGTGTCTGCCAACAAGAGGCCTATCCCAGGAGGCTGCGAAAGTCCTGTTCATTAGCCCTCTCTCTTGAACAGAGGCGGACCGACAGGACAAGCAGCTTCAAGAACCGGCTACTGTATTTCATTATTTAAAATCTACATCAGAATCTGATAATAATATGATCCTTAGTGGAGTGCAAGTTTTCGAGAAAAAAGGTGCCAGAAAAATGAACTTTGAGGTAGCCGGGAGTATCGATTGTATAGATTGTATAGACCTGTGTCAACAGCTACTTTGCTTCTTACCCTATTGCCCTTCAAAGTTAAGGTCAGAGGTACCTCAGATTTCCTTTTTCAGGCTATCTGATCTTGAATGAGGGAGGAAAACTCTGACTCAGAGACTATTCAATTTAGCATCACTATCCCTGTTTTCCCGCTGATGTCCTGAATTTTCTGCTGAATCTGCGTAACTAGCTAATCTTGAAGTTTCCATTCTCCTACTGTGGTTCCCAATCCAGACCAATGTTTTTTTATACTCTGAAAGCCTTGAAGATGTAACCCCATTCCATCTACTTGTTACTCTCTCCCAGCTGCCTGCTTTGAACATAATCCCAGAGCTATGTTGCTTACTGCACTACGGCTAAAAGTGACTTTCTGATCCAGTCCAGGGTCCTCATTCTTTTTGTACATTTCATGTAAATCCTCCTCTGTAAACTCAGAAAAGAGAAAAGAAGCATCTTTTTTTTCTTAAGGCAAATAATCTGGAATAACCTGTATTGTGCTTGAATTTCTTTCCATCATTGGTTTTTGAATCACTCACACCTTAGAGGGTGGTCTTTCTAGACTGTGTCTAATCTCTCTTCAGTTTGAAGTAGGATGGAGGCTACAAACTGAACCTGCTGAAGATGTGCTCCATGCAGATCCCTGATGAGCTCCATGCAGATCCTTGAGACCTCAACTCCATTAAGTTTCCCTATAAGTTCTTCCCCACAGCTTATTCTCAATGTATATTTCCCACCCTTATACTTTCAGCCCACGCTGCCTTTGATTTCAAGTGCATCTCTTATAGACAGAGTATAGTTTGTTCTTGCCTTTTAAAAAAATTCAGTTGAACAATCTCTTTTTGATTAGAATACTTAGGTCATTTACATTTAGTATTGTTTGCAGTATTATTGTAGTTATATATTTTACCTAATTCTGCCACTTTGCTATTTGTTTAATTTGTCTGCGTAGAACATACTAAATGTACTTAGCAAGGGCACAAGATACAAGGTCAATATAAAAATAAGTAGGTACATATTATATACTTTAAGGAATAAGTTGCATTATTAACACAGTTCATTGCTTTTGTAAATTTTAACATTTAGTGATACAATGAAGCCTTGCTTCTTAGTTTTCAAAAAATGTTTAAATTTGTAGTAGGCAGGGAAATAAAAATATAGGTGACCTCACTTCTGGCAGCTTGATGAAGCTGTGTGATTCTTTTCTGTAGAGAAAACATAACAATAAATATTACTAAAAAGCACCATTGGAGGACCCTGGAAAATAATCCAAGATAAACAACAGTGGAGGAGTATTTGCTCATTTTAAAAAATTAACACACATCTGTGTATAACATGAAGATGTGATTTGTGACCTCCTCACCTTGGGGTATTCTCTTCATTCCCAGCTTGAGCTGCAGGAGACCGACTCTGTTCCCAGCAGAAGGCAGTGGAGAGGGTACTGTAAGGGGGTCAATTTTGGAAGTTGAGATACCAGATACTCCACATTTCTGGCTGACTGATAAATTACATACTCGTGTAGGAGATCCCATATAGAGCCCTCCACATCCCCGGAAGTCTAGGGAATCTTACAAACTTTCTATGTTATTGAATCTATTTCTTATCCAGGGAGTAGAGATAGATACTATAAATAGCTTCAGGCATCTGAGCTATAAGGTCACAGAGAGCAAGGAAGAAAAAAAGATATAAAAAGCTACACAGGAGACAAACGTCACAGGTTGAATTAAGTCAAGTTAATGGTCTATTATCACAATGACAAAAATTAGCAGAAAAACAAAACAGTACTTAAGAGTCAGTGTAATACATTTTATACATAAACTTATAGTTTTAATAAAGTACTAGACATGTCATGAAGCAGTGATCTGTGACCCATACATCAGATTGAAAGCACTGCATCTCTCACAACATAGAGAAGGAATATCTTTCTGAATTACTTGGAAGGAATTAAATTGAACATTTTTGTAGTTCTCCTTTCTCCCCAAATTATTTCTGATGCCTCCAAGTATTTATTTTTCTTGTTTGCTCATCTTAGTCTTTCTAGTCCATGTTATTGACTTTACTACAACATTTCACATTTCTCATTTATCCAATCACATTCAAGAATGAGGCAATGCAACACTGACCTTGGGCTCTCCAACCGACGTGCTGTTCTTTACACTCTACTCCACTGCCCTCCAGTCTGTGCTCGTTGAGGCAGAAGTTCATAAGAGTCTTTCTGGACTTCAGACTCATGATGATAATAGTCAGTGTTATGGTCTGAGTGTTTGTGTGCCCCCCCAAATTAGCATATTGGGGTCCTAATGCCCAATGTGATGATGGTGTTAGAAAGTGGGGCCCTTGGAGGTGATTATGTCATGAGGACATAGCCCTCATAAGTGGGATTAGAGGCCTTGTAAGAGGCCCAAGAATGTTCCCATGCCCCTTCTGTGACTTGCACACAGTGAGAAGTCTGCAGTCTGCAACCCAGAAGAAGACCTTCGCCAGAATTGGACCATGCTGGCACCCTGACCTTGGACTTCCAGCCTCCAGAACTGTGAGAAATGAACTTCTGTTGTTTATAAGCCACCCAAGTCTGCTGCCGTCTTTTGTTAGAGCAGTCTGAATGGATGAAGACAGTCATGTAATAGTTGAATGGTGAGTGCAGCTGGAAATTCCTTTTTCTGGACTCTCAGATAACAGAGAAGTTGAAGTGTTATAGACCAGGGACTCTCAAACCTGACATGGATTCTCAGAATCAACCTGTTCCCTTTTGAAAGATATTTTTGTTGGGAATGGATAAAGCTTGCCTGCAAAACAGTTTGTTTTTAAATGACCAAACTAAAATACTATTAGGTATTTAGACAATTTGTAATTTGTTAGTTTTGAAAAAGAAATGAATCTTTCAGTAAATCGACCAATGAATTTTTCTGACTGTAGCCCATCAACACTCTCTGCAGTGTGTGTATGTATGTTTAATACAGTTAATTTTTTTAAATGGAGGCAGTATCTAGGTGAGTAATTCTCCAAAAATGTTTTGCAAAATAATAATCCCAGGAGATAATCCTTGAAAGGAAGAGTTCCCTGAGCAATTTACTTTGTTTGCCTCTGGGGACTCACAGCGCCTGTACTAACACACTCCAAGAAGCCATAGGTAAACAAACTTGAGTTGCTTTCGCTCTCCATTCCTAACACTTTGCCATGATAATTGTTTCACGGTTCAAACCCATGAACATGTTTGAAGACCTTATTATTGAACAGAACATATTTTAGGAAATGCAGATCTAAATTCATACTCTATCTTAGTAAATTAGAAATCTGTAGAACTATGACAAAAACAGTTATTAATTATAGTCTATTTTTGCCAAACAGAAGTCACTTAGGAAAGATTATCACAGCCTCGAGCTGAAACGTTTTGCATTCACACCCTGAAGGACTCAGGACCTCACTCCCATCATTGAAAAAAAAAAGGGTACTATTTAAGTAATATTTGAAAATCCTCAAAAGAAAACAATTTCCTGCTAAAATGCATAAACAAATGGACCTTTATCTCCTTAGGAGATAAACATTTCACTGTCACAATAGCTGTCTATTCACTGTTACAGTAGCTGTCTAAAATTCTTCCGTTTTGTAAACCATAGACATCTTTCATTAAAATGTGTGTCTGGATAGACATGTCTAAAAAAGTGGCAACAGTGAAAAAAAAGGCCAAGTGCAATAATGAGATATAGAACATTGAACAGGATAGTTGGAAAAAAAAAACTTGCTTGAGTAGATCCTGGCAATTCCAGTCTCAGTACAGGAAGATAGTCTCTAGAGTTGGAAATAAAATTAAAATCAAAATGTCCATATGTGTCTTTCACTTATTTTTTTACTCAACAACATTGTTATTTTCAAGAAAAATATTACCTAGAATTCTCATATTTAAAACTGATCAAATGCATGCAAGGTTGATTGGGGTCCAGAGTGTTCCCAGCTCCCTGGGCCCCTCAGCAGCTCCTGCTTCTCCCAGGTAATGATTCAACCAGATCATCTAGAGAAACCTATTAAAAGTGTACAATTCTATACCTCTTGGGAAATGGCCCTAGGAGTCTGAAGGAAAACACTGATAGCGTTAGTGTCACTTAATCTAATTTCAGAAATCCCCTTGGGCTCCAACATTTCCAGTATTTGAAAAACCACCTTCATAAATAATATAATTCTAAGATGTGTCTTTTCGAGCTTTCTCCTAACTTGCATGGTTACGTGTCTCCCTGACGCTCCCCAAACGGGGTGCCGAGGGAGGCCTACCTTCAAATGCCAGATTTCCAGATTTTCAAGGTGGAGCGTTCTGTGCCTGTATGGTGTCATTATGACTTACACTTGTGATTCACTAAGGAAAAGAGAAGGCAATAAACAGCTATGCTGAGACCTACTGGATTCTAGCCTCACCTTCAGAACAGCTTTTGCTAGCCCCTCTGCCAGAGCAAAGTTTAATCACTACTCTTTTTCCACTTTGTCCTGTTATAAAGTACGGGCTGCATGTTCTTTTTCAGGTTGATGGGCTGAAGTGCTTGATATTCCCACCAGTTCCAGGGCATTCTTCAATATGGAAACAGACTTTCTGTTTCTATGTTTTCCAGAGCGCAGATTGGAAAAATAGCCATACTGATTAACTGACCTCACATCACAATTAACCCGGTATCTGAAGTGGTTCTATTAACATGGAGGCGATCACATAGTGGGAACCACAGGACCAGAAAGCTTTAAGTTCCAAAGAAATAGTTTTTAAATGAAATGTTCCTGAAAAGGTTCCTGTTAATTAATTTGGAAAATCCAATTCTATTCCAAGAGCACTGGGGAATTCAACTCAGTAGAAAATCCTTGTGAAAAGTGACCAAGCCCTTCTGTTTTATTTTCATTATTTTGCATTCTTGTTTATCAGGATTTTGTTAAAGCAAAACCCATTTTTTTCTCGTGGCAATGTGAAGGAAATAAAGAGGAAAAAAAGGATTAGCAATGGACTGTTCTTTCTGGTAATAGCATAATGAGATTAGTGATTTTCTTCTTGTTTTGTTTTAAACGAGGGCATTTTGATTCTGGACAAAAAGATTCTTCATGACACTAATTGTCTCCTCAGCATGAGAAGATGAATTACTTTTCATAAGTGTGTGTGTGTGTGTGTGTGTGTGTGTGTGTTTAATTGTTCCTGATTGTCATGCCACAGTAAAGACTTAAAAACCACAAATAAAGCCCTGAAAGCAATTCCAGTAAATAATTAGAAAGCACCTCTGTTTGCCCTGCAAGGAACAAGTTTTTCCAGAGCACCTAGAGACTGCAGATGAAGATGAATTAAACATCTAAAATTCGCCCTGGTCGGTGTGGCTCAGTTGTTTGGTCATCATCCCTCAGTTCCATCCCTGGTCCGGGCACATGCCTACATTGTGGGCTCAGTCCCCAGTCAGGGAAACCAACTGATGTTTCCCTCTCACATCGATGTTACCCCGATAAATTTAGCTTTTTAAAAATCTGATGTTTTACCAAATGTTTTCCTTGTGTTCAGGGTTTTATATTTCCAAGATTCAAGTTCTCTTCTGATGAAATGATGAATGTTGATGCTCTATTTCATTCATTTTGTTTGCACTTTTCCCACATCCATTCATTTCTGAAGACTCGGTTTTATTGCTCACAGTCCTTTTTGAACTTTCTCAGCGGACTTGTGCAGCTCTGTCTGACACGTACACAAATCCGTAAATGCTTCCAACAGAGCATTTCACATCATATTCTAATAATTTGGCTTTCCCCGAACAACCAAAACAAAGATCATTGAATAACTTTTTTTGACGATTATTGGAACATACAATCGATCCTGGACCAACATGGCTTTGAACGGCCCAAGCCCACTTATAGACCAATTTTTTTCAATGAGTTGCAGTCAGCCCTCCACATCCCGGGTTTCACATGTGCAAATTCACGCAGTGGTTGTATGTCACACACCAAGAAAAGAGGCCCTTTATCTTGTCTTCTCAAAAGTTTGGACACCACATTCCTACCCAATCTATTTTCCATGTGGTGTCACTGGGAAGAGGGGAAGTGGGCACAGTGGGTCTAGAGAAGGGGGCTCATCATTCTCCCCTATTTTGTGTGATTCTTACATTTAAGTTGCAGTGAATATTGAATGAGGTTCCCTGATATAACAACCACACTGCACCTGAACACTTCTCCCTTCTCTTGTTTCTCTTTTCTCTGAAGCACTTCTATCCTTATTACTGTGGTGAAATGTAATGACCAGGATTTATTTAATACCAATTCCTGCTATTGAGTCCTACTCACTGTTGGCGTGTAAGCTAACCCATATCCAAACCTGTCACGTCTCCTGTAGAAGGCCTTAACTGGAAACAGCAGCTGTTCGTTGAATGCCTCTGGCTTTTGAAACAAGTAAAAAAGGAATACAGGATTAAAAAAAAAAAACACCTAACCACTAAAGTGTGGTGCTCTTGACAGATACAAGAGGTGGGGTATTTCAGCTGTCAGCTGTCAGATGCATTAGAAATTCAAGGTTGCTCAACCTTGAGAACCTCGAAAATAGCCAAACAAGATCATTCACACATACAATATTTTACTTGGGCTATAATGTTGAGCATCGTTTTTTCAAGCAAGCTATTAGGTGGCCATTAGGTGTCTGGCCCAAACCACAGAACTCATGATATCTTTATTAAGCCAGTAACAAAAATATCTAGAAGAAAAAAGTCAAGATTATGAAAGTGTCCAAATACCTAGCATCTGTTTAAGAAACAGAATTCATGTCTCACAGTTACAGTGGGTCTTATTTTTACCTAAATATGTAGATTCTTAGAATTTTTAGAGTTCTTCTCAAGGCAGGATTTAGATATGAATGCTGTGTAAAAATGAAATCAATTAAAAAAAAACTCACCATAGTAGTGGTACTCCAGTAACAATGAACACCCCTAGTGCTCAGATTTTGGCTTCTAAACAATATATTCCAGTGAAAGATACCAGAGTCTCTTAGAGTAATGAATGATTTTAGGACCAGGGCAAGAAAAATACAAGATGAGCCCAGAGATTCTTGTAATACCATAGAGTAAGAAAAGGCTTAAATAAAACTGACAAAAATGGGTCAGGTCAAATTGACCCAGCAGTCACCTTCAAAGTGTTTCCAATGGCCCAAGCCCAAAAGATTTGAGTGATAAAATATGTGAGTACTATATTTTTCCCAAAGAATACAATAAATAGTCATGAGTCCAGACTGATATAAATAAACAATAGAATGAATGAATGAATGAATAAATGAGGATCAGAGAAGGAACTAATTATCGTTAAGAAGAATTCTAAATAATAGTTAATTTATCTTCTGAGTATGGACTGATCTTAGTGACTCACTTACAAAATAGTGTATGAAAAGAAGTTAAAAATAGTAACTTTATAGTGGAGAAAGTTGGCAGATATCGGTCACCTTCACCAAGCCATCAAGTTAGGACAATCAGTGGTTAAAGCCTGGTGCTATCTCACAACCTCTAATTTCATGCAGTGAGAGGACACATCGCCTCTTCGGTTTTCTTCCTTCAAATCCATAACCCTGGTCTAATCATAAGGGAGCATCAAGCAGATCAAAATTGAAGCCTTTCTACCAAATACTAAGAGGACTCTCCTAAAGTGTCAAAGTCATACTAAACAAGAAAAGACAAATTTGCACAGAGGAGACTCTGAGACATGTTGAATAAATGCAAAGTGGTATTCTAGATTCCACCCAGGAACATTAAGGGGACACTAGTGGAAAAGTTGGGGGAACCCAATTAGTTCTGTGGTTTAAAAGTATTGAAACAATGTTAGGATTTGAGTTTTGATGGATGTTAACAATAGAATAAACTGGGTGAAGGATATAATGGAATTCTCTGTATTATCTTCATAACATTCTGTTAAATAAAGTTATTTCAAAATAAAATGTTTTTAAGGCTTAAGATGGTATTGTTATACAGATTACATTTTGGTTGTTATATCAGGATAAGTGCTTTCCCTATAAAGTAGACAAGTGTTTGCTTCATGCAATCACTTTTATTGCTACTTGCCCCTTGTTCTGAAAGACGTGTATTTCAAGGACAAGACCGATGTTTACGGTCTTGAAAAAGTTCACAAATGTAATCGAGTAGACCAGAGCTGAACCAATAACCACAGCCAATGGTTCTCAGTTCTTGCTGTTCATTAAGCACCCAGGGTGCTTTAAAAAAAGCATCCTCAGAGGTGCAGATTCTATTGTTCTGAGGTTAAACCAAGTCATCAATATGTTAAGATTCTCATAGGAGATTTTATTAAGTCAAACCTTGAGACATAATATATGTAATCTATCGAGGCATTTAGGAATTGGGTTCCCCAAAAGATGAATGAACGAAAAAGATAAATGATAGCTAAATCCCTAAATCCCTTAGTTAATTCCCCTGGAAATTAACTAAGAAAGCTATTAGTTAATTTCCAGGAGAAAAAGTAGACTAATTATTCATATAGCAATTATAGGGTAGATATGTAAAATATCAGGAATATTAGAATTAAATATACAATTGTCTTCATAGACCAATGCTGATTTTTCTACTTTGAATGGGATATAAAGAAATCGGGAGAGGTTAATCAAAGCAGGGTGGGGAAGATGCACAAAAATAAGGATCTGTCACTTATTCTGCTCAAGGATCCCTTATTAGCCTTATTGGATCAAAGCAGCAGTCCTTCCTTATGGCTGGTGTCCTTTCAATTAGTATTCAAAGGCCGCATTGTTATTGGTAAGTGACTTTCATAGGATATTAGCTGCTATGAATAGTAATTCAGAGTGATGGAAAAGTGTCAGAAAGAATTTGCACTTGAGTTCTTGTTATTTCCAGCAGACATGAGGGCAACTCTGAATACCAAGGACGAGGGGGACAACTGTGTTGGTTCCCTGTATGTTACAATTCAGAATTTATTCATTAGTTGACAGGGACTGGAAATCCTTACAGCGATTGAAGTATTTTGGTTTCTACCACTGATTCGATGACTTGATATTAGAACTTGATGGTAGAGTATTTTTTAGTGTATTTTGATTTACTGTCCTACATGCATTTTATAACTATCCAATGAACATTTTTGGGCACTTGTTATGTGCCAGGCCCTATTCTAAGTTTATGGGGTTCAGCAATGCACTGAATACACAAATTATTTGTTTTCATGGGTTCTGATAGTCAGTAGTTATTTCCACTTACAAACCAAATAAAAAATAAGAGTATTTAATTCATACAATAGTTATCAATAATTTCAGAGATACTGTCTAAACTTTTGCTATAGGGTGACTGTTCCAATGATCTTTCTGTATAAAGGATTTCTTATAGAATGTTGATCAATTTGCTCATTCATTAATTCATTCATTCCTTTATGAATAATTTGTATTTATCAAATATTTACAGAGCTGCTACCAGCAGAATGAAAGCTTTGGGAGAGCCTGGAGTGTGGTATATTTTTCTTTCTATCCCAGTGCTTGTCAAAATGCCCTATATATTACACAATGCTGAGTAAACATGAAGGTATTTTGTGAACAAGAAAAGAGGGCTATACAATAAACCTGACAAGCCTGGGATGGGGTGGGGCACATGGCAGGCCTGAAATTCTCAGTGACCTGAAGTAACCACACAACATAGTCTGATCACAAATTCCTAGCTGGGCAGGTCACAGCGTATAGAGATTCCCAGGACTACAGCTTCCTTAGCAAAGGTCAAACTCAACCTTAAGAGAGCCCTGTCCATTGTCCTTATGCGTCTAGGATAACATACCTTTGAAATGGCAGAGTAATTATCTTTTCAGACCCCTCGAAAGTACAACCAGGGGCAGCAGCTCGCCAGACCACAGAGGCCCTTCCTGTTGCCTTGTCCCCCGCATACGACCGTGCATGCTGTAATTGTTCATTATTAGCTACCCCGTACCCACTAAAGTAAAAGGAGTATGTGTTTCTCCAGTTTGCTTTTCAGCCTAGAGATTTTCCTCCTTTGCTTTCTCCCGCCTGCCTCCTTAAACTACCACCAATGGATTTCAGGACCCTCCCTTACATTTTCTCCTTTGATTTAAATCCATAAAAAGAAGTACACAATTGCCATTCTCTGGAGCCTTTTCTCAAACCTCCAAGATCTTCCTTCTGGGCATGTCCTCAAAAACTTGGCTTGAAGAAACTCATAAATCTATTCTATAGTTATGGGTGTTCTTTCATCAACAGATTGAATGTTTAATAAATACTGGGTTAACAAATTTGAAGTCAGGGCCCCAGTCTCTATTACATGTTTGGGTTTCTTGTCTTAGTTAAATTATTTTTTGTCTTGTTTTTAATAGTTGTTTGAACTTTTTCTGTCTCATATATTTCATGGGTAGTCATATTTCCCTTCAAGTATATATATATATTTTTTCTGCAGTAGTATCTCCAAATACCCTTCCAAGGAATTTGCCTCAATCCTGTGAATTATGAAAAGCATTGAAATTTTTCTACTGGGAATTTAATAAATCAACTTATAGTTTATATTATATAGTCTAATAATATATTATGGTGTGTTCAATTTGTTTATTATTGTCATTGTTATTTCCCTGAGATTTTGTTAAAAATCATTTTTTCATCTGAGTTGAAATTAATATTTCTTACATGTATGTACAGAAATAAAATATGAAACACCCTGTAATATAAGAGGTTACCCTTTTAATGACTGGCTTTTTTTTTCAGAATTTAAAGATGAGGAATATTGTCTTTGGCCTTTGATGAAGAGGTAAAGAAAAGCAATATTTAGCACAATTTTAAATTACAGTATCATTGCCCTGGTTTTGTTCCTTAAACAGCACATCCATTTACAATTAAATTTTTTAAAAATTTTTATTTATTTATTTTTAGAGAGAGGGGGAGGGAGGGAGAAAGAGAGAGAAAGATTTATCAATTGGTTGCCTCTCTCATGCCCCCAACTGGAGATCTGGCAAGCAACACAGGCATATGCCCCGACCAGGAATTGAACTGGCGACCTTTTGGTTCTCAGATCAGTGCTCAATCCACTGAGCCAGACCAGCCAGGGCTTAATTTTCAATTATAGCTAAAGAGTTTACTATCAAACTAAAGAAAAATGCTTAAAATATAAGGTTATCCCATGATGGGTGTGATATTTATTTGAAAAACCTGGCTGGAATTTTCATCCAGGAATACGGACCTGTATCCCCAGAAAAACGAAGAAAAGTTCACAAAAAATTCTGTACCATGTGAGTGTTTATAGCAGGTTTGTAACCCCTCCAAAATGGAAACAACCCAAATTTTCTTTAACAGGTGAATGGTTAAACTGTGGTATATCCATATGAGGTGATACTACTCAGTAGCATATTGAATAAATAATTCAAACACACAGAAACCTGGGTGAATCCCCAGAGACTAAAAATATCCAACCTCAAAAAGGTTATATACTGTTAAATTTTATCAAATGCTTTTTTCTGTATCTCATAGTCATGTGAGTTATTTCTTTTTCAGCTTGTTAATATAATGGATTTTATTGAGTGATTTTCAAATACCAAACCAGCCTTTCATTCCTGGAATACAGCACAATTAATTACAGTGAATAATTCTTTCATATTTAATGAGTTTTATTAAGTCATATTTTGCCCCAAATTTTTGCATCTAGATTCATGATGGATATTGGTCTGCAGCCTTTTTCTCTCTTATTTTTATGGTTTTTTTTTTCTGGTTTTAGAAATGAGACTTCAGAGAATGTGCTGGAGAGTGCTCCTATTTCTTCCTCTTTGTAGTGGGAATTGCATATAATTGGTGTTAATTCATATTGAAATATTTTGCTGAATTTTCCATGGAAAACATCTGGGCCTGGAGATTTTCTTTTTTCTCTTTGAATATTTAAAAATTGTGACCTCAATTTCCTTAATAGTATGATTTAAAAATTACCTCTTTCATATTGAATGACTTGTTATTTTTGTTTCAAGGGGGTGATTATTTCATCTAAGTTATCAAATTTATATGAGGGGGACTCCTAAAATGGAATTTATTTATAAAAAATTTGTATTTATCCTTACATATTTAAACATCAGTTACCTTCAAAGTACTCTCCATTTGATTCAGTATACTTATTGAGATGTTTTTCTCACTGCTCAAAACAGTTTTTGAACTCATCGATTTCGATGCCTTTTAGTGCTTGACCATTTTTTGTTTCACCTCTTCCACATTGGCAAAACTTCCCTTTGAGGACTTATTTTCAGCTGAGAAACAAAAGAAAGTCATTCAAGTTGAGATTGGGTGGATAGAGAGGGTGGGGCACCGGGGTCATGCCATTTTTGGTCAAAAACTGCTGAACACTCAGTGCAGTGAGGGCAGGCGCACTCATAAATCATCCATTGTGAAATAGGCCAACGTGTTGAAAGATTCTTTAAAAAAATTCACAGAAGCTGAACACAGCCTCTCACAACTGCACCAGCTGGTATACCGATACAGAAGGTTTCCTAGAACACTCACCTAGCGAGGGAAGCCTGTACTACAAGGGGCTTGTCCTCCAGAAGATAATTTTGGTTTTCTTTGGGTCCCCCCCTTTTATGTGTAGTATTGTTTATTGCCTTCCCTAATTATCCTTTGAATGTCTGCAGGATCTCCAGTGATACATCTATCCTGTTTAATTCTTAATATTGATCATTTACATCTTTTGTCTTTTTTTTTGTCTATCTTGCTAAACATTGCTTACTTCATCAATGTTTTTATACAAACTATTCATCTCAATGGTTTGCTCTATTGGGTGGGGGTAAATGCTCATTTGTGGGGCTTTATTGTAAGTTGTCAAATTTCTAACAAAATTTATTAACAAGCTCACCAGTAGCCCGGAAATAATTAGTGTTTTTTTGAGACTAGTTATTATCTTTTTACATAAAGATGGAACCTTTATTGTTTTAATTTGTTTTTCTATTAAGAATGAGAATGGAAAAATTTATATATTTAATGGCCTTTAACTTACATTTTTGTTTTTGGAGACTTGCCTTTCTTTTGCCAATCTTTTGTAAAGCTCAACTTATTGTTATTGATTGTCAAGTGCTATTCATATATTAAAGATATATATATGGCAAAGTGTTTCCTGTTTGGTTTTAGATTTGTTTAAGAAGTTTTGTGTAACATAGATTTATTTTTTCAATTCTCACCCAAGGACATGATTATTGATTTCAGAGATAGGGGAAGGGAGAAAGAGAGAGAGGGAGAGAAACATTGATGCTAAAAGGAAACATCTATTGGTTGCCTCTCCCACGCACCCCGCCCGGAACCGAACCTGCAATTTAGGCATGTTGTTCTGACCGGGCATTGAACCTGCGACCTTTTGGTTTACAGAATGATGCTCCAAGCAACTGAGCCACACAGGCCAGGACAGATTTTAAAATAATTTCCACAAATCAACATGAAACTCTTTTCCTTTATGATTTGTTCCTTGGCTATTGAAGCCTTAAGTTAAAAGCATCTTTCTCAGATATGCGTGATGACAAAAGGCAGCAGATAATAATAGTCAACCGCTCCACAGGGTATTCTATGACCGACCGTGTTTGTTGAAAGAAACTTTCTTGAGATTAAATGGACATTATAATGTATTTTTAGCCTCAACCCTTTGATCAGTTATAACCAAATGGAATAAGGTAAGAAATAAACCAGACACACTATCATGTTTGATTTAGAAAGGAACATATCAAAGAGGATGCCTTTTTTTGCTCTGACAAGTAGGTCAGAAACACCAAAAACAGGAGATAAGAAAAATCCAGGAATATTAGCTAAGTTTTCTCCCAGATGAACTTGGCATCTCAATAATGTAAGAGACTTCCCCAAACTTAGATAAATATTTCTAAATATTCTCAAATGTTAAGATTATGATTCCTTACTTCAGAAAAGAGAATAAATTCACCCCTGCATACTTATGAGAACTACTTCTGTTGTCTGTCTATTATAGCAACTCCAAAGTCTCAAAGTATGAATTTATTAGTGGTTTCTTCTAATGGCTTTTGTTGTTCTAGTCAATACTTCAAAACAATTGATATGATTTTTTAGATCACTAGTAAATATTTTAGGAAGATATGAATGATGGCTCATTAGTGGTATCATTTTGTTCATTTTTTATGATTTATGTAGAGCTTCTTTATCTTCTGTTTTAGGGAAAATAGGTTAGTCTTACCTGATTGCAGCTGTAATGATGAATGAATATTTCAAAATAGTCAAGTAAATAACCCTGACACTTTGTTTAAATTTTTCTATAGATTTCTTTAAAGATTTTTCACAGAAAACAACATCACAAACAAGTATTTCATTTTTTTAAACACTACATTTCTGGCACAAGCCAGAGAGTTGAAGCCACCATGGTTAAATGATTACATTTTAGATATTTCTGAAAATCAAACGGTCAAAAGAAAGAATGTTAACTATGTCAGCAAATAACATAGTCAATCACTCCCTATTCAAGGCAGAAATCTTGACTATAGTAATAATCTCTTCACTGGTCTCTCTGTGGTGGACACAGACAGACCACTCATTGCGTACACACTACAAGAGGGGTACTTAAAAACTTCAATCTGCCCTGGTTGGTGTGGCTCAATGGATAGAGTGCTGGCCTGTGAATCAAAATGTCACTGGTTCGATTTCCAGTTAGGGCACATACCTGGACTGTGGGCCAGGTCCCCAGTAGGGGGCACATAAGAGGCAACCACACATTGATGTTTCTCTCCCTCTCTTTCTCCCTCCCTTCCCCTCTGTCTAAAAACAAAATAAATAAAATCTTTAAGCTTGCAATAAAGCTGAAAAGCCTTAATATGGTCTCACCAAAGACTCCATAGACAGGGACCTCCATAAACCATCTCACAGACTTCTATCCTCTCAGTCTCCTTCGGACACACGGATCCCATGATGGAGAGACCCAGGTGCCTCTTCTCTGTGCAGGCCTGTGCAGGACTCAGTACCTGGTGCAGAGTCAGGCACAGAATTCCCACTCAACAAAGATTAGCTGAATAACTGATCTTATGAAGAAATGAAAGCAAAAGCGTTAATAATAACTGCCTCCTACTTCATTTGGGAAACTTATCAAATTAGATCATAGTTCTAAAAAACAACGAATGCTTAGTAGTTCTCCCATTCCTTACGTATTCTCTGTCCTGCTATCTCTGCCTTTTTAAAATTCATTGTGTAAGAACTGGAGTCCCAAAATACTTGTTAAAACATTTCATGGAAAGTAGGGACTTTCACTCTACTTCGGCTTTCATGAGTATCCCTTGCTTATCTCTTGGGGACACAGCAGGTAACAGACAGACAGTCCATTAAAAACAGGTACTTTGAAAAAATTTAACAAAGATAGTGTGCCTAAAAATGAAGGCAGTGTCTAGAAAATGTAACAGAGAATAGTGCAAGACCCCGGGGCTAGTAACGGAGAAGAGCCATCACCACGCTTCAGCCTGACCACCCAAGGAAGGGGTGAGTTGTGGCATCTTGAAAGACCGCCTGAACAGGTCTCTTGTAGAAGGACACAGTCACGTTATGGGGCACTTGAAGAAAGTTAGTCCAGTAAAATAAGTGTGGTAACCTTGTTCTCCTCCTCTCATTTGACATCCTGCCAAGTCCCCTGGTAGACTCCAGCTAGAAACTAGGAGGCATAGGAGCAGGTTAAGGCTATGCCCATAGATCAGCTTGGCAGAGCTTACAGATTGGGACTGAGAAGATAATGCATTGAGCCAGGCTAGAGAAACGTACCTGGCATAACTGCTATATGTTGTCAGCGGTGTTAGGACTTGGCCGAGTGAGCAGTGATGAAGTCCCATTCTTACTGTGCTTCCTGTACCAGGCTAACTAGGTTGATCTCCATACATCATTCCCCTCAACCATCTGCTCTAACTATATGTCATTCGTTAATGAGATCACCCTGGATGTGTTGCTATTGTCCTTAGCGCTGATCTATCTCTATCATCTGAATGTTCCTTGCAGGCTTGACTTGACTTTGAATTGAAAAGTTGTTTTTGACTCCTGAGGCAGTGAGTGTAAGATATATGATTAGAGCTCTTGGGAGTGACTAAGGGAAAACAGAAAACCAGTCTCAGCTTTCATAGTCAATAATGTAGTTTGAAAACCTAAAGCAGCTTCACTAGAGTTTATCCTGGACTATGTGTAAAGATGACTATGATTTTTTCACTCTTCCAAAAAAAAAAAAGAAAGAAAAGAAAGGATTTTAATATTAGCAAGTAGAACAGATCTTGGTGATTCTTTAACTAGTTTGAAAAACGATAGTAGTCATCAAATAGGTCACCCTGTTTTGAAATACATTATCAAAGTCACATTATCGGATCTTGTAGTGAGCCCAACAAGGACCATTTGGGGATGGCGTAGCCAACTGTCACTGATGTGACATCAGGTAGCATCTGCTTACCTGTGACAATATCCTGAAATCTTCACCTGAGAGTAGCCCTTCAAGGTTAACTTACAAACTTGAACTTAGTTGGGAGGGACTATACAATACCTTCTCCTGTAAGAACATATGAAATCATTCTACCATCTATTTATCTTCTAAAGCCTGAAGATGCTCTTTTCAAATGTGAAAGAGCAATTTACTTTCTCACAGGCAATCAAACCAGTAAAGTTAAAATAGTTTAACTTCAAAAATAACATATGCACTTGTATTCCTCATCTGAAAAAGGTTATAATAATGACTACTTCTGAGAGCAGGTGTAGGGATTGACTTGAGTAAAATGTGTCAAGGTCACTGACATAGTCAGTAGGCATTTTGTTCCACTAAAGTTGTCACTGTTCTGTTTGAAGATAGTGGGAACTGTTCTGTTTGAAAACAGATGTGAGAGTATCCGACAATCTTAATAGAAGTTCCAAACATCCTAGTAACTGTAAGAAACTTGGGAGGGTTTAAGGAAAAAAGAGAAAAGAGAAGCCATTCTGCCTTATCAAAAGCTTCAAACTCCTAAGAGCTGCACTGGGGGGTTGGTAGAAGAAGTATAATTATTTACACCGGGTCAGCCAGGGTTCATCAAACCTGGACCCAAGAAACCAGGTCAAGTTGCTTCTATGTACTTTCTGCTTGTGATAAACCTCTTTCAGGGTCTGAGTTCTGGCTGTGACCTTGAGCAATTACTTAATCTAACAGAAGCTCTCATTCCATTTTATAAAGGGTATAGTAACAACTTCTCATATGGTTGTGGCTAGATCTAAGTAATTAAGTGCCTGGCATAAAAAATAAGTTAGAGCCATGTAAGATGCCATTAATCTTATTTCTTTGATATGTGTGATTATTTAAGCAAAAAACTAAACTAAAGAACTTGAGCCATGTCACTAAAGCAAATGATGATTTATTCTGGGTGTTTCAAAGTCAACCCTCTGTTCTAAGGAAGCCACGCTGAGTGTCCAGAAGTCTCCCCTCTTTCCATAAAGTATTGGGTGGGTTAACGAGTTGACACTTAGGGCTCTACCAAGGACAGTCGGGAAGGCTCTGTAACCTTCATTCCCTACCACAGTTTTCTGTTATAATAAATGTTATAAACACACAGATTTTATTGAGTACCTTTTTTGTTAGGCATTCTGCTGGGAACTTTTCAAACTTGATAGTTACTTCTAATCTTCAAAACATTGCTTACATAAATATATGTATAGTTTATAGCAATACCATATATATATATGTATATATATGGCTTATCTTTACATATGAAGGAATTAAATGACTCTCTCAAGGTCGAATAACCAGCTAAGTGGAGAAACAATGTTAAAGAGAGACGATGGTGACCCTGTGTCAGCCACAGTCTCAGGCGGTCAACTGCAGATGTCTTTGTACTTACAAAGCTTACAGTCTACAGGCAGAGGCAAAAATGGATACAAATAATCCTACACCCATAAATAAAATTGCCATCGTGGAAAATGTTGCAGGAACTCGTTGGAGAATCTGATGCAGTCAGAAAAGTCAGGGCCACATTCCTGAAATGGCCCGACAGTTAAAGGATTGTTAGGAATTAACCAGGTAGGTGATAAAGGGTGAGGAGAGCTTTCCAGGGAAAAAGGAGGTGAGTCCGCAAATGCCATTTTGATCACCTCCGAGATTCGAAGGATCTAAGTTTACCGTAAACCTGAGTGAACGAGTACGTCTGAATGAATCCTTTCCTAGAGCGGAGTTGGCGTGGTCACATTGGCAAGGACCCAGCCATCTTTAAGCCCACTCGCCACGGTATTTCTGGGCTTGTGTATACTTGAGAACATTTGGTATTAGTTTGCATGGGTTTTGCTTTGCTTCTTGTTTGGAATAAG
Source organism: Artibeus jamaicensis (assembly GCF_021234435.1). Classification (NCBI taxonomy): domain Eukaryota; kingdom Metazoa; phylum Chordata; class Mammalia; order Chiroptera; family Phyllostomidae; genus Artibeus; species Artibeus jamaicensis. The sequence goes on from NW_026522040.1 coordinate 615,970, forward strand.
GAAATGAACTCCAGCTCAATATCTCAAAGTCAATTATTTGGGGAAAGCACACACAAGCAAGGAAACTTCCCTACTCACCTCACCCACCAAGTACGTCTAGGAACCTGAGCAAATCCAGAATCCCTCTGCCCAATACTTTAAATATTGAAACATGGAGAGTAGAGGATATACAGAGGGTCCTCCGGGGCAGTTTTCACCTGGTGGATAAAGGAAGTGAAATAGAAGTTTCAAGGGTAGAGCCAGAGCTCCTGCTAATTTGCATTGAAATGAGTACTTTGTCATATAAGAAACTTGTGCTAAGTTGAATTCTTTCTTAACGAGGACTCAGGAGTCCTGACTGCCAAGATGTCTACAAATGTGTTCTAAACACAGTGAATCACATCAAAAAGAATCTTATTGTTGAACTTTCTGACTAGTTGAATGCTTCATTTAGGAATACAGCTTGGCAGAAAGACATCCAAGGTCGTGGCGTGTAATTGCTATTATCTCCCAACTATTTTGGGGATCTGGCACCATTTCTCCCTGCTGAACTTGGAAGTTGGAATGCCTTTGCACTCAGGCATCACCAGCACTTAAGCCAGCACTCCTTGGGTATGTGGACTATTTTCCCCTGGTACGTTACTTCACTCCTTGTATTTGTGAATTATTTTCCACCACGTTCCTTTTATAAATAAAATGCATATAAATTATACAGACTTGATAAATATACGTAATTTATAGCATTTATATATATATATATATCTAACCCAGTTTACATATAAATTGGACTATCTTTAAAGATGCTATCAAAAAGTATACTCATACAATTTGTAGGATATTAATTGTCTTGTTTAAGAATGTACATTTTTTCATTATTCCAGCGTGTGCATTCTTTTTATTAAATAATCTCACTACTATGTGTTTTGAAATTTAAATGCATTTAAGTAACGGTCTTTTAATAAGGGATTTTTAAAAGACTAGTAGTACTCTACACTACGTGTCTCTTCCCAGTGAACATTCTATTTCTTACTCTTAAATAAAAAGAAAACAATGAAAACAGGAAAGATATCAGGTTCCCTTCTCCCGACAGGTTGGTAGGAATTACAGCTAATGTAATCTTATAATTCCCATTTGCCAGGTACATAAACTATTTAACCTGTACATGTGCTAGCAATACTGATGTAGTTGCTTCCTAATAGGTAGGCGCGCACAGAGCATAAACTTTGGTTCCCTTTTTCACCATATCTGAAACTTCCCATCATCTGATTTTCCTTCAGTTCTCCCAATCTTGTGATAATGTTGAGTTTCTCACACGCTCTGTTCAACAAAGGGCTTTGGCAGGCTTTCACTTCGTGATACTGGCCTGGCAGTGAATTACCACATTCTCTCCTTTGGGGATCATGCTCACTCCTGTCTCCATGGGGTCTGGTTTAAAACAGCATGTCAGTGTGCTCAGAGCTCTTCTCCGGGTGACTGAGGGTCGGGTCCGGGACCCGTGAACAGCTGCGTGACCACAGAGGAAATCGATGGGTGTCGTTCAGAAATGATTACATATAGACACTACCATTGCACAGAATTCTTTTCTCACTTAAAGCTGAAATTCTGTCCTTTGTCCATATTATTTTGCTGTGGTATTTCATTTAGGTATTTAAAACCCATGTGACATAAAAAGTGGTTAATTTTTATTTATTTATTTTTTTGGCTTCCTAGAGTAACAGCGTGAACTAAAATGAAAATGACAAGCTTTAATGAAATAGCCATGTTTGTCTCCCAAAATGTTTATAAAAATTACTTTTAAAACAGCATTAGTTAAGGACCTTCACAAAAATACTAAAAAGAGATTTAAAAAATAAACATAACAAAAATAAAATGCAAAGAACTTAGAAAAAAGAAGTGTTATTAAATATTTATTGTTATTCCTTTGAAAGAGCTTAGAGATGAGTTATTTGTTATTTTCTCTTTCCAGGATGTCAGATTTTTATTGCTCCTGTTTTATTCTTTATAGTATTTTTCTGCATAAATACAAAGTTGCTCAGATCATATTTTTCTAAGTAGGCTAAGTTATACCCCATAAGATTGAGAAAATGGTTTTATTTAGCCATTTAAAATGTACTCCTTACATGAACTCTTGTACTTTTTTAATTAATAAGGTGAAATAGTGAGAATATCAACAAAAAACAAATATAATATTGTTGCTAATCTTACTTGTTTTGCAGAATGGGACAAACATGCCTAACTTCTTGTTTATTAATTTGAGACCCCAGACATTTGGGCCCTTTGAATATCTGTTGCACATTCAGAGGACATACCACCCCTACGTTAGTGTACCATCCATAAGACATACAGAGCTACCAACCTCAAAAGAGGATCTGAGAGGGGTTTCAAAGGAATGTGCTGAGAAATCCTCACTTGCTTCTTCTCAGCTTTCTAGACGGTAATGCCAATATTCAAAGAAGCATCTGGTAGAGTTGCGTAGTGTTTGGGAGTACTCACAATGAAGGTATGTATTTGTAGGTGTGTTGTCTAGGTGTCATGATGGATTTTTCAAGTCTAGGCATATTTTCGTCCCATGACTCCATATAATCACTGTCATGCAGTAGAGTATTTTTTTTCAAGATCACTTAGCTGAGCTCCAAATGCTGGAGGTGATAGAAAGGTTATACACAGCAGTGGAATTGAATGGGAGAAGACATTTGCCAAGGATACATCCAATAAGGGGTTAATATCCAAAGTATATATGGAAGTTATACAATTTAACAACAAAAAATAAATTGATTAAAATAATCTCATTAAAAATGGCAGAAGACTTCAATAGACATTTCTTCAAAGAGGATACACAGATGGGCAATAGACATATAAAAAGATGCTGAACATCACTAATTGTCAGAAAAAAGCAAATTAAAGCCACAATGAGATATCACCTCACATCTGTCAGAATGGCTACCATGGATAAATCAATAAACAACAAGTGCTGGAGAGGATGTGGAGAAAAGGGAACCATGGTGCATTGTTGGTGGGGATGCAGACTGGTGCAGCCACCATTGAAAAAACAGTATGGAGTTATCTAAAAAAAAATAGGATAGTCATTTTTAATTTGACAAAACCTCCCAAGTTGTTCACAATTCCAGTAAAGATATAGTTTAAGGATTCAGATAACTACTGGGTATACTGTTCAAATACAGAAGATGGTGTCTTTTTTGTTGTTTTTGCAGTTTTTCATGACTTATTGTATGAGTGTGTGTTTAGGAAGCCAAAGACCTGATTTTTCCCCCAATGTCACCTATTTAATAAATACCTACGTTACACAACTTGCCACATTCTGCTCCTTCCATTTTTTTTTTACTTTTGGTTGAGAAAGAGTGATACATGGTATAAAGTGGGAAATTCTTCCTTTATGATGGACAGATGTTTTTTCCTGTCCCATTATTTGCAACTGCCTCGTCAGAAATAGCATCTGACAATTCGTCAGCACAAGATTCCATTCAAATTCTAAAAAATGAAATGAGAACATCTCACTGGAACAATAAGAAACTAATGAGAATTGATAGAAAACTCCATTTTTCTTTCATTTTTCCCCCCAGAAATGATTTTGGTTCAGATAAAGGACAGCAATTCACAAGGGTGGATTGTAGCATGAAAGGGGAAATTTAGGAAGTGAATAAACATTGAAATATATCACAAAATTTGGGGAAAAAAACAGCTAGAATTTACTGGGAAAAAAGTCTCTCCCACTGCATGCATTGGTATCTAAAGAGTAATAGAAATCTTTCAAATGTTCAATGTTTATGATTTTTCTGTTAACACATAAGCACCTATCAGGATTGCAAACCCAGTATCAACAAATTGTAATGATATTTGCTCACTAAGAAGTCAGGCTAATAGGGGCTCAAGAAAATGTTCTGGGGAGTTTGAGCAGTTGAGTGAGCATCAAAGACAGAAACGGGGTTGCTATGAGGAAATGCAGGGCGGTCCAAAACAGCCCATCTCTTTTGTAACTTCTTGGGGAAGCTTGCAACCTCATAGGACACTGAAAGCCACCGATATTTAATGTGCCGGAAGCTTGTATTGGACCCAAACTGAAAAGGGCAGTTTATAAAATACAGGGCTGGCACAATTTTTGCTTTGGTTTTCAGAATGAAAAACCTTCTGAAGGTCATTCTTTCCTTCCAGAATGATTATTTTTTATTTGACAAAAATCAGTTAATTGGGAGTCAAGCAAGCCAAGCAGAATGCCAACGAATCGGTTGCAATCTCATCAGGCAATCAGACGTGAGATCAACACAGCTGTTGGGACCAGAACATCGGGAAGGTTCTAGTCAGAGGCCAGGCAGAAAAGCAGGAGCAAAAAGCATGATTGTCACATGGGGTGATGTCGGCAAAGATTTATTAATATATTCTTTCAGGAGATACTTAAAATCAAACGCCATGTTTTCAAAGAGGATAAAATAGTTTAGTAGTAACATGGATAAAAATTTTGGTCATTCTCACACCTCTTCCTCCAAAAACGAATTCTCCTTTTTTGAAAAGTGGACGCGTAAAATCTCATTGCGTACTCTGAAGCAACATACACCATAGTGCATATGAAGATTTTGTGTATAATATATTTATTTGCATACAGAAATATGTATTTCTATTATACATTTCATTACTTTATTTATAGAGTATGTATAGTAAGCATACAGCATATTCCAGGAAGATACATTAAATATGCACACAGTTCATGCTGCGGCGTGCACCCTTTTAAGAGAAGCATATTGGGGAGGCATGGTATTATATATACATGCTGAAAATACACTTTTCACAATTCATCCAGCTTTGGGTACTTCCCCTATTTGTGACACCAGTGCTGTGGTTGTTGGAAGGGAGATTATCAAACTGGGGAAAGGGCAACTATCAATGAACTAAGTAGGAGAAAATAAAAGTAGATCGAATCTCAACATGAACGTTGTCATCAGTTTGAACTCCCATCTCCCCCCATGTCTGATCTGCAGGATCAAGAAAGCAGTGAGTGGACAAAGAGGAGAAGCAGGTGGGACTTCCAGCTTCCGAATCCGGACTGGAAAGCTTGTGTCACGTGATGTATTTGTGACTTGGATTTTACTTGTTGTTATTACTTTTTCAAAGACTTTATTTTTTAGAGCGGTTTTAGGTGCACAGCAAAATGGAGTGAATGGTACAGAGAGTCGCCGTATACCCTCTGATCCCCAACACAAGCATGGCCGCACCCTTCTGTCAACACCCCACCTCCGAGTGGGACGTTTGTTCTGGTGGATGCATCTATTTTGACACATCGTTTTTCACCCAACGTCTGTAGTGGACATTAGGGTTCATTCATGGTGTTGTGCACTCTATGCATTTTGCCAAATGTAAAATGACTTACTATGTACTTTTCTCACACCTGGGGTTGGCCATTGAATTCACGGTGAACTGGTAAAAGGAGAACCATTTCTTTCTTTTTTTTTAAGGAATGACCTGGCCTTTTCACATTTTGAATCACCTCGTCTTCAAGACCATTCCGTGATATTTACATTATTGCTATGAGAAAAAATTCTTGATAGATATTCCCCTTTCCAGTAAAACAAAGGAGATGAATGACACGGTTTCTGAAAGAGGCTCTTCATGGTTTTGAAAGGACAAAGGTCAGCTCCTATAGAAACTGACCACATCAGTGCAACCATTTTAATGGCCAGCGACTGAAATCTCAATTGACCACACTCTGTGGAAATTGTGATTGGACAGTAAGGTGCTGGAAACAGCATGCAGTGTGTCTGTTCTGGTGATTCTGGGTGTGTGGACATTGCCTGTGTTCCCAGTCTATGAAGCATAAACACACCAGACTCCATGGATCACAGCGTGTCTCATACCTGACTGGTGGGCATTAGCTTTTTCAAACAGGTGAGCAATTCGCATTGGTATTCCAATAGTGGTACAGGATTATTTACTCACTTATACAAAGCAAGCTCTAGAATCCCTTGAAGTAGACTAGGTTTTCTCGACTTCAACACTACCGACATTTTGAGCGAAATAATTTTTTTGTTTTGCCAGGGGGCACGGTGGGCACCCTGTGCATTGCAAGATTTTTAGCAGCATCTCTGGCCTCTATCCACCAGATGCCAATAGCTCTCCCTACCAGTTATGATGACCAAAAAATGTCTCCACATATTGTTAAACATCCCTTGGGGGGGGGCAAAATCATCCCTGGTTGAGAGCCACTGACATAGACAAATCCAGCAGCGGTTAATGCAAAGCATGGACTACAGTCTCCGTATCTTTCTAATCATCGACCATTTTCAGTAGTTTTCCATTGTTTGACTTGGGTTGATAAAGCTTCCACAAAGTGTCAGGCTATCTTCAGTTCCTTTCTTTAATCCTGATGGTTTCTCTTTCAATACTGGTGTGGTTGCTGTGCCAAAGGGCAGACACAAAAGGAGCAAAAGAGAGGGTGTGGTTAACTCAGAGTGTGATTGTTACGTAGAAGAGACTCAAATCAGGAAGCCACAAGCCTTGAATCCTTGAAGCCTTGAATTCAGTTCATTTGCCTGAAGCTGAATCCACGTCATCATAGTCCAAGTCAGTAAGTGAAGTATTCAGCCAATCAATTGTTTTGTATATAGGGAACCCAACACTCCATTACTTTCAGGTTCCTACAACTCAATTTATTCATTGATTTGAAGGAAAAAAAAATAGACATGAGTTTAAAATGTAAAAGTTTACACTGATGTAATTGTCATGTAACAGAATCTGTCTGGAGGGAGGCTGTTTGTATAAGTAAGATTTTGGGGGGGAAATGACTGAAGTTATTCAGGAAGAAAGTTATTGTTCTAAAGGGTAAGTCAAGTACAAATACTGTTGGCAATTTACTGCTTCCCGACTGTTTCCGTTGTGCTTTTGTTGAACTCTCAGAATTGCTGGCCTGCCACCAATGAGGCAAGTCACCCAAAATAACTAATTAAAGTGCTAAGGTCTAACACTGACAAATTCATCATCCACCTCACATAGGCATTACTGGTCAAGATAAAGTTCCTAAGGCAAAACATGAAATTTGAAAAGGCTCTTAGAACTTCTATTTCTGTTGATGGGGTCATCTTTTGGAGAATCTCACTGGAAGATGACAGCGACCATTGTGAAACGAGAGAGGAATAAACATAGCTAGTTAAAGGTGAACAACAGAATTAAACGTTTCTTTGGGGTACAAAATAAAAAGTCTCTACATGAATAAGGTTCTTTAAAGCCACTATTTAGGTATTAGCTCCTGACACGACCTTGTTATAGTCTAGAATTAGAGAAATGTGAGAAGTGCTGTGGGTGCAACTACCTACATTCTTGTCTCAGATTCTTCTGGGCTCCTCTGGCCTCTACTGAAGTTATCTCCTGCATGTCTGTGGCAAGGGTTACTATGCTTCTCCTGATAGAATTTTGCAGTTAAAAAATTTTAGGGAGAATTGACAATTTGAGGAATATGGAACATGTGGTTTCAGTAAATGTTTTTGAATTACTTTTTTCCCCTTTATTGGGTCACAGGATGGTTACAAACAACCTCACGTGACTATGAATTGAAGATTGGCTTTCAGAAGGCATTGAGAAGAAAGTCTTAATCTCTTGACACTGACCCAGAAGTCCCTGGGGCCAGATGAGTATGTTAATCCTATTCAGAATTCCAAATGAAAAAACCAACAACATCTTTTTTCTGCTGACAAAGGCCAGGAGTTCATGTTTTACAAGTTAGCATTTCATAAGTGGGTCAGGCAGATTCATGTTGAAGCAGAATGCCCTTTCGACCTTTCATTTTCTTAGCTCAAAATTCTTCTGGCCTCCGTTAATTTTCTCCAAGTGGAATGACCATTATTGAACTTGATGAAACCTCAATTTAATAAAATCGCTTTGGCTTCTCAAGTATGTTTATGTATTAGGGAGGTTAGTCTATTAGTCTATTAAAATAAGAGGGTAGTTTGGGAGAAAACCACATTGGGGAAACCATTTCCCATTAAGGATCATAAGTAAACTACATCTTTATAAGCTTGTATACCCTCAAAGAATGCAAAGCACACAATAGACAGGGGTGAAATGCCCCTTTTCTTGGCTGTCTCTGGTTGGATTTAGTGAAAGTCCTCTATAATCTGTCCTTACACAGTGTAGAACAATATAAAAGCAAATCCCATAACGAGAAAAATAATGTGATCTAGTTGGGTTTTTGTTTCTTTGCTTGCTTTTGAAGGGGGAAAAGGGTAAGGTAAAAAAATAAGCATTTATTACATTGCAATCCTCCAAGTAAAACCATAACAGAAAAATAATATATGCTTAGCACTCGAGATTGTTCCTACACCCGTTTTCTTTTTTCCTTCCCCATTGTAGTATGTGTCTATTTTTTTAAGGTTCCGTGTGAGCTTCTGACCATGGCCTTCCATCCACACGTAAACACGGAACAATAACAAAAAGGAGCGAGGTTATTCTTCTTGTGCAGAGACTGATAAAATTGTAGATTCAGAAGCCCTTCTCAAGAGACTGAGAAAATGCAGATCACTCCTTAAGTCCACAATTCCAACGTGTCGCCTTCACGGTCGCCTGCTCCTGCACTGACAGGGTTTCTAAGGTGCCAGTTTCTCAGACGAGCATAGGCACGATATGAGTGTCGCTGTTGGGCTTCTTAATTGCACGTCCATGATAAGACTATAAAGTGCAGTGGCAGAGATTTTGCAATGAGCTCTTTTACCCCTTTTCTTTTTCCCACTTTCCCCTTGACCACTTTCCTTCACCCCGAAGAAGTTTTACCTTGTTGCGCCGATATTCTTGTAATGACACATGAGAAGGTGCTTAAAGGTCTTCTTGAAGGTGGCATTGCAAAGTGCATAGCAGGCAGGGTTGATGGTGCTGTTGATGTAACAAAGCCAGTAGCCAATGGTCCACACTGTGTTGGGGATGCAGGGTGCACAGAAGGTGTTAATAAGCACCATGACGTTGTATGGGGCCCACGTGATGATGAAAGCCAACAGAATAGCCAAGATTGTCCTGGTCACTTTCTTTTCCCGGGAGGGAGGAGGCTTCTTCTTTGCAGGCTGCTTGGTCATCTTCACAATCTTGCGAGCGACAATGTTCTGTTTCTCATCTCCATTCTGACCTGAAGGACCAACTAGCTCCACAGTGGTGTTGCTTGGGGTACCTGAGTCCCCTTTTGGGGTCTTGGTGACAATTTTGATGCATGTTTGCTTCGAGTTCTCCTCTTTGGAATGGCCCAGGGAAGTGGAGACCGTGTTTTCATCCTGGGTTATTTCGTCATCTCTCATGTTAGAGGCCACAGCACTGACGGAGGTGGAGTCGTTGGAGCTTTCTTTCTCCTCCCCCTGCACACAGTTCTCAGTCCCAGCATCTCTGAGGGCCTTGCCATTCTGGATCTTGTTGTGTCCCAGGCCATCATTGCTGCCGGGCGTGTTGTTGTTGTTCGGTTTTACTATCCGCCCTTGGACCAGACTTGGAGACACTGGGTCTTGGTTGGCCACAGGCTCCTTCTTGTCCTTCTTGATCCTGCTCTTGCTGGCTCGGGAAATGTGCCAGTATAAGACAGTCATGATGATCACTGGCAAGTAGAAGGCTGCAATGGCAGTGCCAAAGGTGACGGCAGCATTGGAAAAAAACTGAATGTAGCATTCCCCGTCCTCCACTGTTCTCACACCTACAATGAACTGCCAGAAGAGAATGGCCGGAGCCCAGAGGATAAAGGAGAGGACCCAGGCTGCTGCAATCATCATACCTGCCATTTTCGTGGTCCGCTTGACAGGGTAGGTGAGCGGTTTTGTGACACAGAAGTACCTGTCAAAGCTGATAATGAGCAGATTCATCACTGAGGCATTGCTGACCACGTAGTCCAGGGCGAGCCAAAGGTCACACACCACAGGTCCCAAAGGCCAGTAACCAATCACAGTGTAGAGGGTATACAAGTTCATGGAGAAAACACCAATGATGAGGTCGGCACAGGCCAAGCTGAACAAGAAGTAATTGTTGACGGTCTGCAGGTGGCGGTTGACTTTGATGGAGACCATGACCAAGATGTTCCCGATAATGGTCACCAGGCTGAGGGATCCAGCCACAAGGACAATAAACACCACTTCAAATGTCTTATATGGACTGGTCAGAGCCAGGCCACTGTTAGAAGAGTTTGTCGAGTTATTCATTTTGTGTTCTGTAATCAGTAGCCAAGGAGCCAAATAAACATTTAAACCTGCAGGGAAGAAGAACAAAATTAACACGTGTAACTTAAACAGTGCTTTAAAATATGTCAGACTCCTTCCTTTGGAACCACACTGACCCAAAACCTTCCTTCTTTCTCCTACATGTTTATCGTACTTACCTGCCCCAATTAAAAGGTTGATAAGGATGATTCAGAAGACCCTTTCAGGCTGGTAATCTGTTTAAAGTCCAATAATGCTTTGAATGTGACCATGCTCAATAAGCATATCTATCTATCTATTTATCTATCTATCTATAATCTATTATCAATAAAGTACTGAGCATAATTTTGATGATTTGAACTTAATAAACCAAAATTATACATAAAACTCTCCAAGCATCAAGAAGTTTCTGATACAAGCAAAGAAATAAACCAGTGGGAGGACAGAATTATGGAAAAAATCCTAAGACAGAGTACTGAGTTGTGACTTTTATGGTCAGTAACACCTTTTCACTTGGTAGCTCTAAGTGTTTTCCATAATACTAATAACAATAATAAAATGAGATAATAACACTTTATTAGCCAATACACTTCACACAATGAGTATTATTTTGCCTGACCTCTATTTTACACTTGTAGCCAGTATCACATATGAGCATTTCCAATATTCTACATCTTTTTAAAAATATATTTTATTGATCATGCTATTGCAATTCTCCCATTTTTAATCCCTTTGTACCCCTCCATCCTAAATCCCCCTCCCACCATCATTCCCCCACCTTAGTTCATGTCCATGTGTCATACATATAAGTTCTTTGCCTTCTCCATCTCCCATACTTTTCCACCTCCCCCTGTCTATTTTGTACCTACCATTTACGCTTCTTATTACCTGTTCCTTTTCCCACATTCTCATCTCACCCCCTCCCCGTGGATAAGCCTCCAAGTGATCTCTATTTTTGTGATTCTGTTCCTGTTCTAGTTGTTTGCTTAGTTTTTTTTTTTTTTTTTTTTAGGTTCAGTTGTTGATAGTTGTGATTTTGTTGTCATTTTACTGTTCATATTTTTATCTCCTTTTTCTTAGATAAGCCCCTTTAACATTTCATATAATAAGGGCTTGGTGATGATGAACTCTTTTAAATTTACTTCATCTGAGAAGTGCTTTATCTGCCCTTCCATTCTAAAGGATAGCTTTGCTGGATAGAGCAATCATCTATGTAGGTCCTTGCCTTTCAGCCCCTTCTTGCCTGTAAGTTTTCTTTGGAGAAATCAGCTGATGGTCTTATGGGGACTCCTTTGTAGGTAACTGTCTCCTTTTCTCTTGCTGCTTTTAAGATTCTCTCCTTATCTTTAATCTTTTTTTCTCTCTTTTTTTTCATTTTTTTCTTTTCCTCTTTCGTATTTTTTCTTATCTTTAATCTTGAGTGATGTAATTATGATGTGCCTTTGTGTGTGCTTCCTTGGGTCCAACTTCTTTGGGACTGAGCTTCCTGGACTTCCTGGAAGTCTATTTCCCTTGCCAGATTGAAAAAGTTCTCTTTCATTATTTGTTCAAATAAGTTTACAATTTCTTGGTCTTTCTCTTTTCCTCCTGGCACCCCTATGATGCAGATGTTGGAATGTTTAAAGTTGTCCTGGAGGTTCCTAAGCCTCTCCTCATTTATTTGAATTCTTGTTTCTTCCATTTGTTCTGGTTGAATGTTTCTTTTTTCTTTCTGGTCGAAGCCATTGATTTGAGTCCTGATTTCCTTCCTGTCACTGTTGGTTCCCTGTGCATTTTCCTTTATTTCACTTCTCGTAGCCTTCACTTCCCTTCACTTCGCCCTCTATGTTGTGATCATACTCAATCATATCTGTGAGCATCCTGATTACCAGTGTTTTGAACTGTGCCTCTGATAGGTCAGCTATCTCTTCATTGCTTAGCTGTATTTTTTCTGAAGCTTTGATCTGTTCTTTCATTTGGGCCATATTTTTTTCTCAGCATGCCTGTTACATTGTAAGGGTCAGAGTCTTAGGTATTCGCCCGGGTGGGGCAACCCACGTGGCTGCTCTGTGACGCTGTATGTAAGGGAGGGATCCGAGAGGGAACAATGGCACTTGCTCCTCTGCCAGTTTTCAGTGACTTCCCCCACTACCCACAAGCAAATTGGGCCTTTCTGGTGCTGATTCCCAGGTGAGTGGTTTTGTGTACATTCTAGGACCATGTGGGTCTCTGCAACAAACTCTCCTGTGAGGCTCAGAGTTTCTCCTGCTGTCAGAACCCCCACAGGTATTTTTCTGTCAGAAGATTTGAGGCTTTATTTCCCTGTGCTGGAACCCTGGGTTACGTGGCCTGCTTCGCTCCCTAGTTGTTCCTCCCGGTTTATCCACACACAAATGTGGGACCACTGAGTCCTGCAGCTACTGCCTTGCTGCCTGTCTTCTCTGCCCTGGCTGCCCATCTCTGCCCCTTCTATTGGTCTGGATGAATGCTTCTTCTTTGACTCCTCAGTTGTCAGACTTGCATACGATTTGATTTTCTGGCAGTTTTATTTTTTGTTTTTAAATTTGTTGTTCTTTTGGTTGTACAAAGAAGCAAAGTGTATCTACCTATGCCTCCATCTTGGCCAGAAGTCCCTGAAGTCTCAATATTCCACATCTTGCAAAGGAAATTATTTATTTAATGTATATTGCCATGACTGTATCCATTTTTGTATCCATTTTTCAATGTTTTATTTTCAAATCACTAGCAAGCTATCATTTTACAGTTATTCCTGTTGGTAATCAAGCTAGGATTTATATTTGTTTAGCAGAAGAAGGAACTGAAGCCTAAAAAGGTTAAGTAATTTTCACACACAGGAAATCATTGATGGAGATGAGACTGTGACCCTTAGTTTGTTCAATCATTCTTTCACTCGTTTTGTCTTCCCCCACCTATTGAGTGACTTCTCTGTATTAGGCATTGTGATATATGCTGGGTGTTCCATGGCAATGGTAAGACAAAGTCCCCGCCTGGGAGAGGCATATGCGCTGGTGGCAGTAATTGATTGGTTGAGCAGAAATGATTCAATAAAAAAAAAATGAAGTAAAGAAGCCATTGTTAGGCCCGGAATTAGATAAAAGTAGCCAAGAGGAACAAGGAACCCGAGGCAGGCTCCAGACCCAGCAAGGAAGATAGAAAATACAAAGAGTGCTGAACAAACAAGATAACCACCTGTGCATGACCTTGTCTTTGCAGAAAGTCTTCCACTGCTGCAAGCAGAAAGCATAGCCATGTGTGTTCCCTCGAGATAGCCAATCACTAACGGCCACGTCTGCTTCTGTGTTTGCTTGCTTGCTCACCTCAATAAAAACCCTAGGCTGTAAGCACCAGGTGCAACTCTCATTTGCAGCCCTCTGGGCACCGTGTCTCCGGACACCTCAAGAGTTCACCCCTGCGCAGGTAAAGCTTTGGCCAATAAAGTTCCATCTTAAACTCCTGAAAGTTTCCGACCATTTGTTGCTTGCGTTGGTGGATGCTACACCATCATGCAAGGGAAAACAGCAATATTGTAATTATGTTTATAAAAGTTTTCCTCTATGATAGCTTAGTTAGAAAACAGGTCTTGAGGCAGAAGGCCACACTTTCCAATATTGTCATTCAATGTGATTTCACTATTTTTACTGCTCCGTGCTGTCCATGAAACATGTTGAGATATTAAACCCAGATTATTTTTTTAAAGTGTTTTCTTTCCCTTTAAAAAAAGATGTTATGTATTTAATTTTAAAGAGGGGAAAGACAGGGAGAGAAACATCAATGTGTGGTTGCCTCATGCCCCCTACTGGGGGCCTGGCCCACAACCCAGGTATGTGCCCTGACTGGGAATCGAACTGGTGACCTTTTGGTTCACAAGCCCATGCTCAATCCACTGAGCTACACCAGCCAGGGCAAAACCCAGATTATTTTCATAAACACAATGCAGGTAATTATATGAGAACAATACTTGGTGAACGGTAACAAGTGAAATTTTTACATAAATATAGGATGTTCATAAGACTACCTCAAATGTTAAAAATTACACTTCTTAACACACATATAAAAACACTGGCATTTGTTCTTACTTAATTTTTTTAAAACTAAGTAGACCATCAAGACTGTTTTCGCACATATTTTACAGCAGAAATCTGGCCCCAAAATAAGTCACAATTCATCTAGAAACTCTTTCTTAACTCATATCTCTAGAATGGCAAAGAAAAATTAAATATATATAAACATATATATATGTTTATACTTATATATGCTAGAATTTATTTATTATTCCTATTTCAGGAATATACCCATGCTTCCAAAATGTATTCTAGCAAAACTGCTGACATTATGCTGCCTGCCAATTGAATTTCTACTTTGGCTTGATGCTTGTGTTTGGCTGATCTTTGGGAAAACGTACATTGTAGTTTTTTCACGTTGGAAGTTATTCCAGGGTGAGGAGTGGCCTCCAGATATGGGTTGTTCTAACCACACATAATATTTTCCCCAGAAGTGCCTAGAAAGTCTACTAAAATAAGAAAGGGCTCATTAGTTTTGATAAATGGCGAAGCCTGGCAATTCATTTTTCATTTTAGCACCACAAATATGGAGTTGAGACACAGTAGAATTTCTTTTTCTGTGTGATATAATGGCCTATTATTTTATGAATTACTATTTACTTTGTGTCCTTCACTTAACTCTGAGTAAATTCTACCTTTCTTCTACTAGCTAAGTGGGGAAAAATTATATCAAACTCTACCAAGTGTCAAAGCTGCCTTACAATATTGGTATTTAAAGGAGGTATAATACCAATCAGTCTGAGATTATTAAGTGTTCTGAGTGAGGATAGATAGTGCTGCGTTTTGTAGTTTGTGATAGAAATCTTAAAATAGTAGGGCAACATGGATGGCATCACTTTCCTACAGACTAGAGAG
The DNA here is from genome assembly GCF_021234435.1 of Artibeus jamaicensis. Classification (NCBI taxonomy): domain Eukaryota; kingdom Metazoa; phylum Chordata; class Mammalia; order Chiroptera; family Phyllostomidae; genus Artibeus; species Artibeus jamaicensis. The sequence continues at coordinate 631,028 of NW_026522040.1, forward strand.
AAAAAGTGCTGTCAAACTCTTAACCATGGTAATGGCATTTAGTATGTATTGGTCGAATAAAGGGGCAAAGAGTACATGATGATCTCCAATTCTGTCTTTTTTTTTTTTTTGGTCAGAATTTTGAGGTTGTTAAGCTTTGTTCTCTTCCCCTCTGCCAGACCAATGAAAAAAAATCATACATCCTTCCCCTCAAAAAGAAGCAATTATTCAATCCGAGGGTGCTTCCTGCTGGCCAGCCTTGTGTTTAAGTAAACACATAACCACCACTTTTAGATAATGCCACCAAAGTCTGGTGACAATTGGGTGATCATTCATAAAGGAAGATACATGTTGGGGACATAAGAAAGAAAGCTACAGGTTCATCAAATGAGCTTTGACATGGTTCTGAAGACACAGCATCTGAAAGAAAAACTAGCTCAAGTTGAGAAAACTGATCTGAGTTCTGAGTACCAGAAAGTGTTGTTGAGAAATTATTGCTATTTCAACATTCAGAAGTCTCTATTAATTCACAGTCCACTAACTACAAAATGATGTAAGATACAGGTGGGGCAGTGGTTTTCCCTTGAAATCCATGTAGAAAAGAACTTCCTGAGCACCTTCATAGCACAAATACCATTAAAAAAAAGGTTTATTCTGCTTAGAAATCAAGTGATCTTCAAACATTTACCAAAAAGCAAGTTGCCCTGGCTGGGTAGCTGAACTGATTAGAGCATTGTCCTGATACGCCAAGGTTGTGGGTTGGATCTCTGGTCAGGGCACGTCCAAGATCTCTCTCTCTCTCTCTCTTTATCTCTCTTTCTCTCTCTCACCTCTTCCCCCTTTTCACTCTAAAATTAATAAATAAAAAAAAATTTAAAAAACCCTTAATATTTTAGAGTGTTTTGGTCTTAATAAATAAGATCCCTACATATAAGTATTGCATAAGTATTGAAAATTTTTGCCTAGAAAAAAAAATTGGGAAACAGTATTTGTAAGGCACATGATAGAAAGTGACCTAATGTCCCCAGACTCCCTGAGTCACATTAGCATACACCTCTGAAGCCTCTCTTCTTCCAGCTCTTCCAAAATTTGGTCCATTCGGAATTGTCCCACCCTCATAAACCACAATCCATCTGTTGGCCTTTTCCCCATCCATTACATAAGCATTCCCCAGGCAGCAGCAACTCTTTGAAACCCATTTGTTTGTTCTTAGCTGGCTGTTTTTTCTTTCCCGCTTCTGCTTCCATTGCACGACTCTTATCATTTTATTCTGTTCTGCTACTACTAGTTGCTTGTTTGTCTGGGTTAGGGTTATTTGAGTGTCAAGTGTAAAGCCAAGTTAATCATACTTCTTACACTATAACCAACATCCTCATCTGTTTCTGCAAGGTTTTTCCCTTATTTTTATTTTATCAATATATTCCTTCCTTTCCTTTTTAATTCTCACATCTCATTGTCCCTTCTCTCCTTTAGAATTTGCTTGAATTGCTTGGACTATTTTCTTTGGCTAAATATGCAACTCTGGAAAATATAAGGCTTTTGTTTTCTTATGAGCTTCATTTACTAAACAATACCGTGCTCTAGTTTTTCTTTTTTCTTTTTCACTTAATACCATTTTTGTTGTTGTTGTTCTATCCATTTCAAACATAATGCTTCTAATTCCATAGTGGGCAAATTATGACATTGCTCTTATACATTTCTCTAGTAATGGGCATGTAGATTGTTTCTTGAAATGGTGCTGGAATGAAAATTTTCACATTATGTCATGGCCTTGTCTATGAATTTCCCTATCATAGATACCCAGCAGTGAGACCACTGGACCCAGGTGTGGCTGTAAACTTTCTCTGACAGCTGCCACATTGTTTGCCCGGAGGGTGGCTGCAGGTCCTACCCTGCTCAGCTCGGTCCTGTTTCTCAATAACTTTTCAAACAGTTGTCATGCATCTTCCTGATATTTGCCAATCCGAGAGAAGTAAAGTGTAGCTTTTGGTTTTAATCTGTATTTTCCTGATCACTAGAGAGGCTGAGCATTTTTTTCATATAGTCAGTTACCTTACAGGCTTCCATTGTGGTAGCTCCCCTGTTCATACCTTTGACACACAGGACACTGGTTGATACACCCATTTATATATTTTCATCCTTCACTAGAAAACAGTGAAATTTGACATCTTAGTCTTTGTAGATCTACTACCCAGCTCACAGGCTGAAATATAACTGGTGCACAAACAACATGTTGCTTAATATTATTAACTCAACCCCTATTTACCTGATTACTGGAACCGTTTCAAGAGCACTTATCTGTAACAACATTCTTCTGTGGTTGTTAGTCATACAATTGTTTTTTCATGCAATTTATTGGAACAAAATCATTTCACTAATTCAATCATTATTCCAATAATTCCTCATTAGCAAAGGTAACTTAAGATCAGAATTATGACTTGCTTATAAGTTTGCTTGTCTTCTTCATTAGATAAACTCATGGACAGTTTTTGGAATTGAATTATATGTATATGTATATGTATTTCACAACATATTGATTTTAATAAACTTTGATTGAAAAATACCAAACATTTATTTTCTCAGTGTTCTCTTTGTCTCTTTAATAAATTTAGTCTTCACATTCGTTTTAATAAAACACAGAACAAAAACATATTTTAATTTTATAAAGCTTTCTAGTGACTTCCTTCGAAGGAGAATGTGTAAATATTGCATTCATGTTAAAAATAAAACCAGTTTGATCTCTTATTTTATAGATTAAGAAACTGTGATGTTCCCATGGTCTTCTGGTTCCTGCTGTCATGTGTACTAATGATGATTATTATTCTAAAACCTGAACATAACACAGAGCTGCATGATTCTACCTCTATCCCTGTTATGGTGTTTATTTGTTAGTTTGTTATCTCTTCCTCCTCTTCCTTTTTCTTGTTTCCCAGCAGCATGCATTACATTGCCAACAACAACAACAATGAAAACACACACCTAATAGAAAACATAAGCTCAGGACTCTCAAACTCACGTTAACTCACTTAAAGTTGGCAACTCTTTGAAATACGCAGGATGGGTCCTGTCCCCCTTTTTGTTCTGAAGAAGAAAGCTAAGGCCATAAGAAGAGATTAAGCCCATTGTCCTTAATTTCAAGGCTAGTGAATAAATATCTGCAACTAAAACCAACACCCTTCCTGTTCAGCAGGATACTCTTTCTCTCCCTTCGCATTCTGAGAATTGTATTTTATCCAGTAACATGGAAACTCGCTAGGCATCTGTAGAATAATGAACCATACCCAGAGACAGATTCCTTTCAAGGGACCTGGGATTCTCACCCTGGTAGAACATAGTAAATGTTTATAATGTTAGCATAGCTGCTGTCGTATCATCTAAATTTCTGGTTACAATGTTCGCTTGTTTCTATTAGTGCTATCTGTAAAAATAGAAAGCATTCCAACTTAGAGGCGAGCACAGCGTGAGAGCTACGGCACTCCTTTCTCCACACGTGATGCACAGACTACGTAAGGACTGTTCCTCCTCTAGTTAAAAAACAAGTTTCCTTTGTCCACCCTTTGCTACTTCTGCTGTTCACATTTCTCTGAAAGTTCTTACCTCTGGTCCGGCATCACAGGGCCTCATTAAAACAATAGCTGTGACATCATTGATGAAATAACGTAGTCACAACAGACTAAACAATGAAGAGGCCTTCGGAGGACTCAGCGTTTTACGGTGGCAAGTGTGTAGTTATCAGTTTGGTATTTTACAATGTTAGTTTATGACTAAGTCCTGAAAGTACCATGGAAACTTATGAGAAAACATTCTCTGCCCTTTGCTTTCCACTACTTGAGATCCTGTATGCAGCAGCAAGGACTGTATCATGGTTCAATATTATCCTTGCAAAGTTGTGGGTGCTCATCTCTATTCTAAATTATTAGCTGTGAGGGTCTGATCATGTCGCTTAACTCCCTTTAACCTTAATTTTCTTTTCTTCTTAAATAGCAATAATAATAACTCTATTTTTTTTCTAGAGGTAAGGGTCAGAGTAAGATAATGTCTCTGAACTATGATTTATAAATGTTAAGCATTGAATAAATGTTATTAACATTCACATTTGTTAAATGTATATAAATAAGTCACCTTTCTTAACAGTTAACAGAAAACTCTGTGGCATGTGTGTATATGAAGTAGATGCAGAATAAGGAGGTGTGAAGCATAGTGGCAGAGGCAATACTATTGTAAATTATCGTTATCAATGATATTGAATTGTGAATGATAGTAATATTGATAATATACTGAGCATGACTACTCTTCGCAACAACTCCCAAGGGGGATTTACATTATTGTTGTATACTTCTTTTTACAAGCTTTGAACTGAAAACCTAAGAATTAAGTTATTTGAGATTCAAACCCCATGTGCCTAACTCCAGATGCTACTACAAATATGGATTGTTTGTTCGAGGGATAGTGTTACCTGGCAGAAAACGTGTGCTTCAAATATTCACCCTCTGACTTGCCATGACTAAGCCCTTTGCTCCACGTCAAGTTGGGTCCGTGGTTTAGACAACACAGGATTGTTGTGTTCAAGCTAACATTGTGACTTGAGGCAGCAAATAGTCACAATAAATACAAAGTTGGTAAGTGGTGTTCTACACATGAAAATATAGGACACTTAATGTAAATATTTTTCCAAAGCAATCATCACAAAAATATATTACCATGTGAAATGATATATAACCTCTCACAGAAGTATTCATATCGATTACACAGAAGTTCTAAATATTGACAGTAACATTTTTATGAAGTTACAGAGGGGAGACTTTAATTAAAATAATTAAAGAATAAATTTGGATGCGTATTTACACAGTGGAACTGAAATAAAATAAATGGGATTTTCTCTGATGCAGGATGCCTAACATATAATGACCACATCATCGGTGCAACCAGAACGTAATAACCTCATAAACATTTATCTGTACATGAATAACCTAAGTGATAGAACCTTTTTGCACACTAATTTATTAAAGTCTCACAATAACCCTGAAAAGAAGTATCTTTTCCAGATTTACAGATGACGATGATCAAAGAGCTGGCAAGTTGCAGGTAGCATCTAACTCCCAGGACCAGATTCCTTTCACTACAGCAAACCATGACACAAAACCTGGTCTATTTTTTAAAATGTTTTTTGGTGGGGAAATAAGAACAGTCAGGAAAAGAAGGAATCTATGATTGGTAACTCCTGGAATCCACAGAGAGAAGATATGTAATTGCACAACAAAATCTCAGAGCAAGAAATCAAGAGGGATTCCCGTAAAGTTGAATTTCTGATTGCTTTATTCATTTACCTTTTGTTTCTAAAAGGCAATCACAGCTTTTTGATTTCTGCTGTTCCTTGTGCACAGTACCAGAACTGGCAGGGTGTTCTGGGTATTCTCCATCGGCCTCTTGCAGACATTGATCTCTAAGAAGCAGCCTAAACATGAGGGATTGAATTATCAATGTTGCCAGGGTTGCCTAAAATTACAGCTGATAGAATAAGGTCTATGTGAGCTTTTCAAACTGTGTAAATAAGGGCCGAGACCACACTCTGTCCTGAGATACTTAAAAGTTCACTTCCACGATATTATGTCTAGTTACCTAGCTTTCAGTACAAACTACAGTTATTTGAAAGAGAACATGTGAAATGAGGATGATACAGTCAAATATCAGACTGTCATTAGACATGAGATGATACTTACTGAGGAACTAGAAGGTTGATAGTCTAGGAGCCTAATCCTTCATCTCTTCTCTACCTCAAGACTGAGCTGTGGTCATTGTGCATGGTACCATCACCAATTAGAGAGTAAAAGAAGCTTATTTATTTTTAATATTACACCATAGAAGAGATGACCACTGAGGTATATACAGTCCTTATTCTGGTTTAGATTTCCTAAACATTCAAATCATTCCTCTAACTTATTTATTTATTAATTTACATTTTTAAAGCTGTTTTATTTATTTATCTTTAGAGGGGAAGGACTGAGGAAAAGAAATATCAACGTATGGTTGCCTCCCATGCGTCCCCTGCTGGGAACTGGCCTACAACCCAGGCACGTGCCCTGACTGGGAATCAAACCACGATCCTCTGGTTCACAGGCCAGCGCTCAATCCACTGAGCTATACCAGCCAGGGCCATCCCTCTAGTTTACAGACAGCTTTGCTACCAGTGTTCGTAGGCTTTGAGAGTATTCTTACATCAAGGATGAGTCACCCCTGCCATCAGCGATGCTGGAGAGAAGAGAACAGAAAGCAAAGAGGCTTGGGTAGAAACAGTTTAAAGAAATCTTGGGGAACCAAGGCCTCTTCTCTGAAGAAAGGTTTTAGCGTACAGTTTTGATACTATTGCAGATGATAACACCGTTTCCTTGTATTATGATGACCCATATGAGTGACTTCCACTTTCACTCACAAATCAGAGCAACTTCTGGCCTGGGGCTCGGAAGAGAGTGCAGCTCTGACAGCTGACATGAGCACGAGTCCATCCTGACGCTTTGACAACATCAGATAGAAATGGAGCCAATTTGCACTAAAAACACCTTAGGGACCACTAGACATATGGAGAGCTTTTCCATGAGCTCCTGAATCTCATCCAAAGGCAGCTGTGGTGGGTGGGGGGAGGGAGGGACACAGGGGGCAGGAAAGATACTGCTTGGACATCAGGACTTTCTCTGTTACTTCCTTCATTCTGAAACATCCTTTTGTACTTCTTTATGTGACTTCAAGGGCTGTGGATGATGGAAATAAAGGAGGAATGACTGGCCAAGTAAAAGAGAATTTAATCTTGGCCACAGGAAGCTTATAATCTAGGGAAGACACGTGTTGCTAGGAAATTCCCAGCTACTCAAATCAACTTGGGACCAATACGATGCCAAGTGCCAAGGATAAGAATCCAGAGAGGAAGGCTGGTCAGATTGGGCTGGGATAGATATAGAAGGCTTCCTAAATACATCTATCTCCCTTCTCTTTTTCTCCTTCCTCTCAACATTTTCTTGCATGTAACATATGTGTATGTGTATCTGTGTATCTATCTATAGATATACATTAGATATAGATATAGATATAGATATATCCCCCCAATGGAATTATTTTCTGGAGGGCAAGCCCCTTGTAGTATAAACTTCCTCCACTACGTGAGTGTTCTAGGAACCCATCTGTTATCAGTGTGCCAGCTGGCATTGTTGTGAGAGGCTGCATTTGGCTTCCATGAATTTTTTTTAAATCTTTCAGTGTGTTTGCCCATTTCATGATGGGTGATTTACAAGTGTGCCTGCCCTCACTGCACTGAGTGTTCAGCAGTTTTTGTTAAAAAATGGCATGAATCCTCTGCCCCATCCTCCCTATTTACCCAATCTTGCCCCAAGCAACTTTTTTTTGTGTTTCCCCAGATTAAAAAAGTCCTCAGAGGGAAACATTTTGCTGATGTGGAAAAGTTGAAACAAAAAAAGGCAAAAGCAGTAGAAGTCATCAAAAGTGACAAGTTCAAAAACTGTTTTGAGCACTGAAAAAAAAGTCTCAGTAAGTGTATTGCATCAAATGGAGAGTACTTTGAAGGTGACTGAAGTTTAAACATGTAAGAATAAATACACAATTTTTTTATAAACAAATTCTGGTTTGGGGGGTCTCCCCTTCTCTCTCCCTCTCTGTATACTCTGTTTTCAAGGTTCTGAATTATAATTTGTTCTCAGGGACAGTCTCCTATGCTGATGGTGGGCATCTTACTCTAGTACATTGAGCCCCATGACCTGTAGGTGCAGAAACACAGAATAAGACTTAGCCAGTGACTCAGGTCCTCTGAGTTCTTAATTTTATAGCTGAAAAGATGTGGCAAAAGTATGGTGGAGGCAACAGGTAGTTTTTCTTGTTTAGGAAATGGCAGCACAAACTGCAGGGGTTACCAGATATGCGTATAAAGTATTTGGGAAAAGAAAGCCGCCATAACAGCATGTCACATCGATCATTCTGCCCCCATAAGGTTTATGTACTTTACTGCGAGTTATGCTTTTTGTAAAAAGAGAAAAAATGTAAAAGCAAATGGTAAATAAGAGCGAAAGTAGCTGAAACAGTGAGTTGTCCCCCATGTTAGTACAGATAAAAGAGAATTTATGCCTTGGTCGGGTTGCTCAGTTAGTTGGAGCATTGTCCAAGGTGCCAAAAGGTTGTGGGTTTGGTTCCTGGCCAGGGCACATGGCTAGATGGCAGGTTCGATCCCCAGCTGGGGTGTGTGTGGAGGCAACCAATGGATGTTTCTCTCTCACATCAATGTTTCTCTCATGCCCTTCTCTCTCTCTCAAATAAATAAACATATTCTATGGTGAAAATTAAAAAGCAAGAGAGAGAAAATTCATGCATTTTTCCAAGTGAAAACCTTAATGAATCACTAAGCCCTTATTACTATATAAACGTGTTTGCAGTATTGGCTGCCCATCGTTATGAAACTATTCTCCATGTGACCTTTGACCCCTCCAGGCCCGCCAAACTATCCCTTTCTTTGAAACACGTCCTAAACACCACTTCCTCTAGAAAGAAAATTCATGACTGAGAGGGAAAGAGACCTCAAGACGATTTAACTGGCATTTTTGTCTTTTCCTCCACATCCGTGGCACATTTTAGCTACTACTTTTCCCTACACAACATCTCCCGCCCAGAAGGAAATGAGATCTGGACAATTATGAACAAAGCACGATCTGGAATAAACCATTCTTTTGACGTTTAAGAATGAAATGCATTTGAGCGAGCATTGCAAGATGCTTCCTTTTCTGTATCGGAATCCTGACAGCGCCGGTGGGGGTGGTGCGTAAAACCCGCCCCACAGAGCTGACTGACTAGGGCGCACTGACCAAACAGAGCAGAGGCGGAGCAAGCCCTCTGTCTGAAGATGGGGGACCACCTGAGGAAGGGGGGGCTGAGTGGAGAGGGCAGAGGGTGGAAAATTGGAATAACTGTAATAGCATAAACAATAAAATATTTTTTAAAAAAAGATTGTTATGTCTTCACAGGAAAGAGGCACGAAAGGAAAATGAAAGCCAAGCTGGGAGAACTGCTGAAAGCCGCCTGTGATTAGGCAGCTGTATTTGAGTTGATGTCTGTGTCTTTCTTTACTGTCTTGAGAAGTTGAAAATTTGAATAGTTGGCTTTTTTTAAAAATGTATTTTGTTTTATTCCTTCCTCAAGGCAGCAGGCTGCTGGTTTAATAACTCTAAATTAGTTAATTCATTGCTTTGAATTAAACATGTGAATCCAATTTGCAGAGGGATTGAGGCTTGTTATGACTCTGGTAGAAAATTCTAGAATAAAAGCTGTTGTTCTAGAGAAACTGAGCAATTGCAAACAATGCATCCCTTTAGGGATCCTTTTCAATGGTGCACGTGCCTTCCATTAGAAGCTGAGACAGAGTGTGAGGCCACATGGAACTCTGGAGAGTAGGCCCAGGACACTTCTGAAGAGAGGAAGGAACATCATTTTAGGCCCAGAGATAAGCCAAAAAGAGTAAGTTAGTATTTTTCCTCCAAAGAGTAGACTGAAATAGTTAAGAATACATGGGACCAGAAGTTGTAAAAAGATTAGGGAGTACCCATGGAAGTGAAATTCCTGCCTCTGAATATAAAGAAAATACAAGTTCAGCGAACACATTTTATAACGGATAAGTAAAGTCAAGGACACTTAGCTGTACTTAAGAATCTATATTTATCTTAAGCATGTGTCTACTTAAGGTTGAATGGCTTATGGAAAGGAAAAATTCATCAATGCCTGGGTTATTCCTTTTCACAAAACACGCACGTGAAAAGTGAAGGTAAGTGGATTGTATTTCATAGACATAATACTTCTGGGTTATCACTTCTTAAAACAAATGCACCCATAAGTATAAGCTGGACAGACGCCATTATTCTTCTAGGAACAATCCCTAGAACTTAGGTATAGAAAGGCCTTCACCTACATGAGGCTAAATCTTGGGTCCTTTGACTCTTCAATGACAGAAATGACACAGGCCTCATGTACTTATGATTCATACCAGATCCAATGAGACTGTAAAAATAAAATAGCGATGAAGTGTAGAGAGTAATAGGCAGCAACTATTTTTATTGTCTCCAATCGAAAAACAAAATGATTGTTTCCTCAGTGCCTGATTGCAGCCTATTTCTAGAGCTGTGCAAAATGACCACAGCATTATCCCACTAAAACTCGAAACACGAGAGCACGGAGAAGATTAAAGTCTTTACTAAATGATCTAATAGCAGTTGAGACGAGGGAACATAAAAAGCTGCATCAGCTCAGCAAAGATTTTTGTATCTAAAGCACTCATTTAGAGTTCAAATAAAGCGAGTTGGGTGGAGAGAATGATGAGCTTTATGTGGTAAATGTAGAAAGTCAGTTCTCCTACCTGTTTGAGATACAACAACTTTCTTGGTGATAACCACTGGGGGAATCATGACGTAATTTAATATATATAATATATGCCATCTCATGCTACCCCAACCCTCCCTTCCCCCACCCCCTCCCCTTTCCTATCCCAACACCAATGGTCCAAACCTAATTAAATATTTAAATAGTCCATCTCCTCCTCACCTTCAGACTCTCCAAACATGTTGGAAATCAGATCTCTGACTCAGACCGAGCAAGAATTACAAGCCCTAATCTTCCTCTCTCCTTAGGAGGGAGGATCCGCATTGACTGACCCCAATGTGGAAGCCAGGACAAAAACGGCGCTTCTCTTTCTGAATTACACTCTGTTGGCTACTAAATATCCCCAGCACAGTGTAGATGCTCTCCCATGCCATCTAGTAAAAAATAGCTAACCTTCGAGCAGTTCACATTATAGTGTATTTAAATACAGTGTCTTTACTTAAATAAAGCATGATAAGGAAAGCACTTCAAACAGATAGACTGCAAGTGGATTGGGAATAGAGCCCAAATTTGCGAGGCTGGATGTGTTTTCGTTCAAGTGCAGCCATACCGTCAGCAAATCAGTTTTAGTTGGCGTTATCCACAGGGACAGGAATGTGCATAGCTAGACCTCTGAGAACTCATTAGGGTAGGATTCTATCAATAATTAAGTAATCTCCCAAACAATGAAAAATGAAAAGAAATAGGAAGCTGGGAGAATTCGCCCTGGATTCCTTCACTTCATCATTCGAGTGTGCAAGTAAGTGCCAACTGTGTTAGCTGAGGAAGGAGGGATGCTAATACACTGAATGAGAGAAGAAAGAATGTCACTGCGCTTACGAAGCTAGCCGTCTGCAGAAAATGTCTCATGAAGTATCCCTTCCAATTGAGGGAGAGAACAGCAAAGGCCTAGCAGGAGCCAGGGCCGTCTATGAGACCTACCAGCAGACTGGCCGCCTTACTCCAGGAGGATAATCTAAGTCTCCTTTCCGTAATCTTTCTACACAGATAACTCCATCAGGTCTCTGGATGCAATAGTTGAAGCTCTGGAGTTAAACCTGGGACTGAAACCTTTCTCTGCTACTTTCCAGTTGTGAGAAGTTAAATTGTTTGGCCCATTTTCTACATGTAAAAAATTGTGGAAAATAAAGGTTTTAAATGTACACAATACACAAGGCCCCTCATCCCAGGTGCTCATTAAGTAGTCACTATTACTAACTTCATTATCATTTGACAAATGGTTGTAACCAGTAAGTAGAAGATTAAAATTTAAAAGAGGAAGGAAGAAAAGGGAATGAAGCAGACCCTTTGGATTCCTCCCAGGAAAACAAGGAAGTAATTTGAAGCAATTTTTATTTTGTATGGGTTTGTTCTATGCCACTTTCCTTATTTGCTTCCATTCATTTTAAGGATTCAGAACATCCCACGATATTCTATGACATCCTGATTCTGAAACCGAGATACTAAGAATTTTCAATCTAAACCTCAAGAAAACTTCAAGCCAAAAATTAGTAACTACTTCTCTTCCTAACCAAAAGGTCAAAAGGTCACAGACAACTAAACTTCCATTTAAAATTCCTACTGTACATCCAAGAAAGATTATTTAGTGATTCTATTCTTATATTTTAGCTGAAATGTCCATTTATTTTGGAGGAGTATATAAGCTTTTAGAGGGACTAAGAAAAGTTTCTGCCTTATGTAAACTTAGAACAAATAATGAAACTGAGAGACTTCATTGTTAATAAATACAGATATAGCAAATCCCATCCTATGTAAAATTGAGCATGCTCAGAGCAACACGGTCCCATCCTCTATGAAATTAATGTGATTTACTTTTACCATGTCACTCCAAGTGACATTTTCAAAGAAGGTCACTTATTTTTAAAATTTTGTCTTGGCAGTTCTGCTACTCGAAAGTAAACACCTTAGAACAACAACAGAAAACATGGAGTACCCATGATGCCAAACTCTAGTTTCCTTGAGTGAGTCATTGTAGGCTTTTTCTTGCTCACCCATGCTTGTTTCTCTTGACCTCTCCAATCTATTCATGCAAATCCTTGTCTTCTCCGTATTTATTCACTCTCTTTTCCATTCATCCTGTTTTCACTGAGGGTAGTAGGTAGGAGGTGACATAGGTTGTCTGGGGAACCATGACAAGAGGCCAGTTTCTCAGTCTCTAATGTCATGTTCCTCTTCCGCCATGACTAGCTAGAGGTAAGGAACTGAACTTTATGATATGGCTGGTGTACAACACACTTATCTGGAGATACAGGGCCACGGACAGCAGGCATAGCCTTGTCTGAGAATCTCGGGGTCAGGAGCAGGGTAGAGCTGACCTCCAGCAGTAAGAAAACGGATTTGGACCTACTGCACTGATAGTCCTTTGGGCATCAGATGGCCCCCCACAACCTGTTGAGCAGGCCTTCTCCAAGTCTCATCCTAAGCCTGGGTATAAGGTCTACACATCTCTCAGTCACTCTTCACTTTGGTTTATACGTGGCTACTGGGATGGGAACACGTAGCCAACATGTTCCCAGGACAGACTTATTTGTAGGCCGCCTCTTAGGCTCTGTTCTTCTTGATAAGACGTCCTTCGCTCCGTGTCTGTGTTGAGGAATGTAACTCTTCTGACTCTTCCCTTGTTTGGTGGCCTTCAAAGCTGACTTGCAAAGCAGAGAAGTGATGGCCTGACTCCCTTTGCTCCATGTTATGTTTTCTGTCTGGTACTGTTATTAAAATAACAAATGACGATGCGCACACAGCAGTAAGTCACAGTGGCGCAGCCCTGACTGAGGAGAGAGAGGCTAGACCACAGAAGTACAAACAAGAGGCGTGGTAGGGGCGGGGGGGGGAGTGGGGTGGGGTGATTTTTCAGTAAGTTTGGCCCCATGCCCAGTATAGCCTCATTTCCAAACTGTGCTTTAAAAATAAAGATAAAAAGTCACTTGAATAAAGTTTAATTTCTGGTTAGATATAATTCCAAGTTTTGTAACCAAGTTTTTAACACCCAACCTACAGCTAGCATTATCTGTGAATTCCTTCTCAAATAAAAACAAACTCTTAAATGGCTAAAAAGATTCAGTGGATTTACAGAACCTGAACAGTATTTTCACCCATTGAGGTTAAAGGAATCAGAAAGTTATGAATTGCTTTCAATAAACAGAACTAAGATGGAAATTTTCTAATGTAAAAGCCCACGAATATGAAATCATGCAGTGTGGTTTCGTACATGCTCAGAGCTAGGATAATGAGCAAAAAGGTAGACAGACATTCCCCTGTTTTGTAACTCGAGGGTAAAACAAAGTAGGGAAAGAAAGATAATTTGAAGACAAAAAAGGTAAATAGGTTACAGAAAACCTTTAAAAATATGTAGCTTAATAAGAACTACTTCAGCTGAAGAGGCTAAAACCCTGGAGAGTGACCTAAATATTTAAAAGCAGTAAACATCATTGGTGAGGCAAGAGCTTAAGGAAGCAGAAAAAAACTGGTATCCGAGGGGTGTGGGGGTGTGATGGCCCCAGAGGTAATCTTGCAAGCAGAAGGGAAGGGGTTAAGGATGGGATTCAGTTAGTTTTGGACATGGGAAGGAACAGGGTGTTTAGGGAACTTCCTAAATGCCATCTGCTGAGTATGAGGACTGCAGGGTGTGGCAAAGGGCTGAAGGAGGGATGGAGATTAAGTATCCCATGGCAGTGAAGGGACCGTAATAAACTATCAGCATCCCCTGTCAAGCTGGCCTCAAGAGTCATTTCATAGACTAGGATTTAAAAAAATCCTCACCCAAGGACGTATTCATTGAGTTTTGAGAGAGAAGAAGGGAGAGAGAGAAACATTGATGTGAGAGAGAAACACAGATTGGTTGCCTCCTGTATGTGACCCAACCAGGGACTGAACCCTCAGCTTTTTGGTGTATAGGGCAATGCTCCATCCAACCAAATGAGTGAACCAGCCAGGGCTCATAGACCAGGATCTTTCACTGGACCTCAATTCAAATCAACCATCCTCATTGCCTGAATCACTGACCCTCTCTGGATTCAGTCCTGGCTTGACCCGATGTTCCAACCATTAGCTGTTTGAGTATCTTCCCTTTGACAACCCCAATCTCCAGCCTGGGTACATAACCTCACTCCAAATTTTTAGGAAGTTTCTAAATTCTCCAAGAATAAGTTTTCTCGCTGTAGTGGTAACACCTGCCCAGCAGATCTATTTCAAGAATTAAAATGAGACAATATTCACAGAGGGAGTTAAACCAAGCCTCCCAGGCCAGGCTTCTCAGCAATTATTCATGAACTTAAAGTGTAAAGTTATCTCTGACTAGGGTGAGAGCAGAAGGGGAAAGAAAATTACTTTTGCAGTCTGTAAAATTGTCAAAGGTACAATAGCTCTGTTTGAACTGTTGTTTGACTACTTTCTATTACTCAGAAAGTATATTCTTGAATTTCTTAGGCTCATGGGAATCACATAGATTTCTTCTCTTTAGCTCATCAACAACGGTCGTGAAGTCAAAACCTCTTACATTCAAATAATCACCATTTATTACTGGACTCAGTACACATTTGTAATAAATTTGCTAATAAGTGTTTCCTGTTCGATAACATTAATCACAAATGAATCAACTCCAAGTTGCCAGACAGAGGCAGTGCCCATATTGGTAAGGGAGTGAATGCTAGGCATTCCCTTTACATACCCTGTTACATAAAACAGCGTCAGACTCTAAGGATCCAGAGCAAAATGCATCCTTGTATGACTTCTGTTTAACTGCTAATACATTTTGGGAGGATGAGAAACGGTAAATGGCATTATAAATGATGACTCAAATGCTTTGCACATCTAGTCTATTTGGTGAAAAACAAATACGTGGAAAAGAAAGGAGCTTATGAATATAAAATAATGATCATAGGACAATTTCATGACTAAATGAAACAACCCTACCATATGAAATAAGCCTCAGCCTCCAAATTATCAACTGATCGAAGTGAAGTTTTCCCTCTAATATTAGGATATGATGTGGTGTGACCTCTGCAGCTGAATGAGGCATGCAAATCACCTACGTATGTGCGTGCGTTTTTAAATTTTTAATTCTCATTAGAGGATGTATTCATTAATTTTTAGAGAGGGGAAAAGAAAGAGAGAAACAGCTTGGTACACGCCCCGATTAGGGATCAAACTAGCAATCTAGGTAGGTGCCCTGACTGGGAATTGAACCTGCGACCTTTCAGTTACAGAATGATGCTCCAGCCAACTGAGCCACACCGGCCAGGCCACGTGTCTTCTTTGTTTAGTTTAGGAACTTGGGGTTACCATCTGGGAGGGGTTTTTATTTTGACTTTGTTTCACCTCCCAAACAAAATGGTGTCTTCCTCGGGATTTCGAGCTGACCGGATGGTAGACGCATCCCATGCTCTCCGCTTCGTTGCCCACCCAGATCCGTTTGTTGTGGAACAGCCGTGTTGGTCGGCAGTCAGGCAAGAGCCGGGTCTGCGATGTTCAATTATCTGCATTCTCCTCCGGGAGGTGGTATTTGACCTCACCGAGTCTGATTGCTGTCCTCTGGCAGGGAGAACATGTGACTCCAACGTCCCTTTAAGCTCTAAAAGCGTTCCAGGATTCTAATTTTAATTCTCTTAGGCTCCACATAATGCTGATTAAGATGCCCTCATTGACTTCGGCCTTAGATCTCTATTTTCCTAACTGCTCCCTCTCTTTTGAATTTATACTCTTTGGGCTTGGCTGGTCCCACTGAAGAAGGAAGAATTGCAAGAAGAATTTCTGGAGAGGGTGTGTTTGAGAGGTGTAGAGATTTGCAAAGAGTATAAGAAAGGGTGTTTTGATGATTTTCATTGGAGGCCCGTAATCTAAACAAAATTACAAAATCAGATGAGAGTAAATTGGCTCTTGTACTATTTTTTTTGTTATAGAGCAGACTTCTATGCCAGAGATTTTGTATGAAGTCTCAATTAAGCATGGTGTGTTTTTCTTTTTTTTTAATTTAAAAAGTACGTGAGATTTATTTATGATATATTTTGCTCTTCTTACAGAGTTCCCTCTGCCTTTGGACATTAAAAAAGTAATATTCATTGTGAATTTTCTTTCTGATTTTCCAATTAGAACATTAGAAAACAAGCCGGGAAAAAACCCAAGATTTTGGATCATTTATACCTGACCAACAAGAGCTGCTATCCTCTCCACTTGACCATTCAACAGATAGTTTTCTTCTAGTTGCCTTCAAAGTGGTGCACAATATTAACTTTCTTTCTGATGTCAAAGACCCTACAGTATAGTGGGAAGCACCTGGGAACTGAGCTGGCACTGAACTTTTGTTGTATATCTTCCTGCATACATAGAGGAGCATGCAATAAATACACTCACCTATGTGGACAACCAAACGTAAATGTTTTAGATCACGTGGTATACATCAAATCATTGTCTCCCTGGGGTCAGACAGGAGATGAGAGGGCGGGGAGAGGGGCTTGGGTGGGTGCATGCTGTGTCTGGGGGTCCTGGCACAGGCGGAGACCCAGGGCTGTGGGCAGCAATTCCACTGCTCAGCCCCAGCGGAGGTGGGAATGTGGACACAGTGTTGTTGGATACTTGGAATTGTAAAGGCACATTGAAAATCTGGAGTTTTAGTGTATGCTCGCAATTTTTAAATCTTGGCTCAATGGGATGCTACACTGACAAGTGAGCGGAACACATCTGTGTATGGGCAGATTTGGCCGGTGGGCCCACACTTTTACGACTTTCAGCATTTACTATCTTAAAACATTTTCAAATAAAGATAAACATGGACACTTTTCTATGACATTAGGTAATCTTCTAATGCATCATTTTAACAGGACTTTAGATTTTGTTTCATGGCCACAGTATAATTTCATCAAACAGGCCTTTATTTGTGACCATCAAATAAAGGTCATTTCTAATTATTCACTCTAACAAACAATGGTACAATGACTATCCTTTCATATGTGAAACTGTCATTTATATGGAGTATATTTTAGCATAATATATAAAAAATTCAATGTTTATCTTTCCAAATGGTTAAAAAAATCTGAGAACATTTATTGAACAATACTTACACTTTCTTATGAATTTAAAAATCTACTTCTCTCATCTGTTAACTATTTCCATTAATGCAGGTCTATTTCGGGTTTCCCATTCTATTTTATTGTTTTATCCTTGTACCAGTAACCTTATTTTCCCTACTGTAATTTTATAATATATTCAGAAGCCTTACTTATACATCCCATTTCTTACTGTGCTGTTTTAAATAATCTTTCATTTATTTTATCCTCTTTTAAGATAAACTTCAGAATATTTTGTGAACCCCTTTATCCTCATGGAATTTTTCTTGAACTGTTATAAATTAACTCAGGAGAAACTAATAACTGTCTAGTGACAAATCTTCCCCTACAGAAATGTTTTCCATGCATTCAGATTTTCTCTTTTGTCCTTTTGTGATGCCTTGCAGTTTTCTTCATACCGGGCTAACATGAAATTTTTACAGACCTATGTTTGTGTATTATATGTGTATATATCTCACAAGATTGACATTACTTATTTCTAGTTGCACGATGAATAGAATCTGTCACTATATTTCTAATTATGATGTATGCCTAGACCCATAATGCATATAGACTATAAAGGAAATGTTAATACAATTAAATTATTAATTTGCATTTGGCCACCTCTACATAATGCATATAGGATATAATCATGTATGAAAGCTATTATTTAACCTCTGGCCACTTTCCATGTACAAATAATTAATATATTAGTTAAAATTATTCTTATTGATTTACTCTAAATTATGCCCCAAACATATCCTGTGTAGAACTGAAAGTTTTCCAAAATAATGAAGACAGCACATAAATTCTCAAAGCCCTCCTTCCCAGTGAAAACAACTACCTCTCTGTATAAATTAGCTGAAATTATACAGGATCTAGTCCCACTCATAATTTGTTTTCTCATCACTCGATTTAAGATACTTATAAATAAAAATTTGTATCTAAAATATTTCACATAACTCACATTTTGTGTGCATTCTACATGGGATTATTATACTCATGGTATGTAATCATCATACCCGTGTATAATGCACATCCTTATTTTTCCCTCAAAAATTTGGGCACGAAAGTACATATTATACATGCAAAATACAATATTTGTTTAATCACATGTAACCTGTAAAATAACCTATTGCTGATGACACCAATTTGAATAAAGACAAGAAAGCTAAATGTGTCTGTTTGTCGCAAAGGAGCAGAAGGCACTTTGGTGAACATTGTAGAACCACATAAATGCCTCTGTACTAAATAAGGAATTGATGCAGCTTATCTAGTGTGGCCCAGACAGGTTGAAATAGTATTTTTAAGCCAAAGATGTAATGCTGATAAGATTAAAATTCAATAACAACTTGAAAATAACTTTGTTACATAAAATAACCACTAAAGGTCAGTAACCGCAGACACGAAATACATTACTGACTCTTCTGAATCACCATTGATGCTTGAGCTCTGACTCTTTGACTATAAAAGTGACAGGTTTATTTTTGTTTTAGAATGTCTCTTCATTCCACCCAAGGTCTGTCGCTCTGTGATGGGGAGGTCAGGGAAGGGGTCGTGCCTACAGCAGGTACACCAGGGGCATGAGAGAGCATTCAGAACAGCAAGGTCCTGATTTCCCCTTTCGTTATTGAGCCTTCTGTGTGGGTGTGGTATTGCAATGGCCACACAGAAGGAAGCAACCTTTAAACAAAACAGTGAAAACATGGTCCCAAGTTTAATCTTAACCTGGGGATGTATCTATTGATATTATAGAGAGAGGAAGAGGGAGGGAAAGAGAAAGAGAGAGGGGAACATTGATGTGAGAGACAGGTTACCTCCTGTATGTACCCTGACTGAGAATCGAACCCACAACCTTTTGGTAGATGGGACAATGCTCCAACACACTGAGACACCCAGCAAGGGGTGGGTGGTCACACTGTTTTTTAGCACTCTGTATGTGTGCTAACTGAGTGAATTTTTCACTTTTCCATTGGTGGCTGTAACTTCTAGGAGGACCTATGTTGTGAGTGTTTTCTTCATTTGGAAGAAAAAAAATCAGGTGTGGAAAGCCTCTGGGGTCTGCATTTTTCTCCCTCAGGCTTATTGCCCTCTGTTCTGGGGTGGTACTTCCTTCATCCTAGAACTTTAAAATAGGAATTCCATGCATGATGTGTGTGAAAGTTTTTCTTCATTGATGACATAGGATCCACCTCATTCCCATGTTTTTCTTAGAGTGGGTTTAGTTAGATGACAAACAGAAAGCCTTTGGGCTGGAGTTGGCTGCTTTCCCATGGACAGTCATCCCCAGTACTTCTCCTCAGGTCTCCAGGGGCTTCAGCTTCATCTTCCAGGGAGTTTTTGCACATTCATGGCCCTCCATTACTCTGTACTCCCCTAAGGGGGCTGGGCTGAGAGGAGCTAACATTTCTTAATATATACAAAGAATAGGCCCACTGTCATGGGTGGTACTATTGTTATCATTTTTTAGATATAAGAAAACTAAGGCACATAAAGGTTAAGTAAGTTTTTCAGAGCCAGCTGGTGGCAGTGTTCAGACTTGAAACCAAGGGACTCTAACAGCAAAGCTTCCGTTCCTGATTATTTCAACTTCCTACTTGTTGGAGCATGGTGTGCTTCTCTCTGTCTGTCTGTCTGAATACATCTATAATTTACATCCATAAATAAAAATACCACACAGTAAACTAGGCTCACTATAAGCTCATCAATATCTCTTGTGCCGTGATGGTTAATTTTATATGTCAACTTGGTTAGGCCATAATACCCAGTTACTTAATTGAATACAAATGTAGATGTTGCTATGAAGATATTTTGTACAACAGATGTCATTAACAGCTATGATCAGCTGAATTTAAGCAAAGGAAAGTTCTCTAAAAAACTCATGGGGGTGGGGCATGCCTTTAGCCGAAGCCATAAGAACAAAACTTGAGGTTTCCTGGAGAAGAAAACATTGAAAACTGCAGCATTAACTTCTGTTGGAGTTTCCAGCCTGCTGCCTGCTCTACAGACTTTGGACTGGCCAATGCCTGCAACTGCATGAGACAATTCTTTAAAATTAAACTCTTTTGGCAGATGGATGGATAGACAGATGATAGATTGAGAGAAATGCATACTGTCATTATTTGTGGTATGTACTACAAAGCGCACCCCAATGCTAAATTAGTGGTACTGAACGACCGTTCCTAGCTGACATACAATGTTAGGGTCCTGAAAATCTCTGGTTACAATGCCTTTTTCAACTAACCAACACAGAATGTTGTTTTATATGTGTGCTTCTGTTTAAAGACATCTTACCTAACATACACTGTTGATTCATTAACATTGAACTCACTGCAGTAGCACTAGAACTCATGCCTGAATGACTCCTATCACCCATATTTTTTCCATATGAAACTTCAAAGCTTTCTTGTGCTTAGAAACATTAGAAAGCACTTCCGCACTATGCTTGGGGGCCATTTTAAATATAGAAGACACCAACAAAAAGGACAAAACTATGAAAAAAACATGGCACCAAATGACCACAGAAAGGACACAAGAAAGCAGAGCATCACCTCGTTTGACCGGGGGACAGGTATGCCAGGTGGCTCACATTTGTCACTGCTCTATGCATACCTAGCAATGATCAGAAAAAATAAGTATTTATTTGTGGGTTACAAACACATTTTAGCAAGTAGGCAAATTCACAAACATGAAATCTACAAATAGTGAGTATCAATAATACATACATATCCATATATCCTCTCTGTTCTGTTTCTCTGGAGAATCCTGATTAATACAGTGACCACATCAATACAGCTCCAAATAAAATGACACTTTTCATTAATTATAAATAATCAATTCCAGATGGAAAAAGAAACTAAAGTCTTGTGAAAAATATCAATGGCATCATTGACAATTGATTATGCATGTAATTCTATCAGGTAGATGTGGCGGTGGAAGAATTTCTATCAAAGAATAAGAAAACCAAGAGAAGACTGTTAATCTGTATAAATATCTCTGAAAAAGCACACCCCTCCCCTTCTTGACCTCTAGCTGGTAGTTTTAGAAAGCCAACCCCCCATCTGGCAACATCCTGAAATGGAATGCTTATGGCACCCACTTCAATAGTTTGTTGTAAAAATGAAATATGACCATGATAATGTGATGAGGAGCAGTCTACAAATTTAGAGCTAAGATATAACAGTGCATATAAGTTCCACAGTGCTGGAAATGCAAAATTGAGTCTGGGAAAGGTGGAAGTAGGTGGCTGAGAGTCAGAAGGAAGTTAAATGGCGAAATACTCATGTGCCTTGCTTAAGAAATTCTGACTTTATTCTGTAATGAATAGAGACCCAATAAAGTTTCTCAGAAATAAAGTATAATGAATAATTTATATTTTAAGTAGATCTCTGAGACTGTTGTGCAGGGGATGGATTTGAAGGGACTAAGCCAGGAGCAGGGAGATTGGTACCCAGGTCACAGTGCTCCACAGCACGTAACAGGCCCAGGGCAGGAATGATACAGTTGGGGAAAAGCTGCTGGGCTGTTAAATGTGCGATTGAGCCTGATGGATGAAAGAGGAGTCAAAGATAACACACATCTCTATTTTTAGTGTGAACTCTAAATGCAGACACACTTGAACTCCTTACAGAAGGCTAATGGGACCACAGTGGATATCACTGATGCACATCTTTTGCTGGGAGCTTGCAAGATAAGATAGATTTTATTGGCATTAAGTCAAGTGCTTCTCCATTAGGCATCAGGCTTTGCATAGGTGTGCTTTCACCCCGTACTACCCAGAGAAGGGAAGGGCCCTGAGGTCCTGATGGCTGAAGTTTGAATTCCACTTCCCTCATTCATTGTTGTGTGCCCTTGGATAAGTTAAGTAATTACTTTAACCTCCCCCTTTTTAACTATTCAATAAAAATAAAGATTGGTTACATGGGAGGAGATCTGTGAGTGCAAGAAGTAAAAGGTAAAAACTAAAAAACTAAACATTATTGAGTTCTTAATAACTAATTTACTCCAGAATGGATTTTTACCTAACATGTATAGAAATAAGTGTTAGATGAGATAATCCACTTCCTCCCCTGACCTCACCTTCCTTCTCTTCTGTCTCCTTCCCTATTTTTCCTTCCCTTTTCGATGAGAAACACTTTGACCGACTACATATGACTTTTTTACATATCTGTATATTAAAGAATACTTCCTAGAAGATAATACATTTTGTATATACATATTTTTTAATTGGGGGAAGATATCTGTGTCTACTTGCGTAAAGAGGACTTATATATACAATATCCCTTCTCATTCTAGGAGGGAAAGATACTAATACAATACTAACCTTTGTGCCCTTGTTTTTTTCCCCCTATTTGCTTATAAAATACATAATGAAATAAAGATATTTGAACTCTTGGGATCAACAGGGTGTTATACACACCGTGGAGGAGAGAAGGACTTAACAAGTCTGAATGTGTTTAAGAGAATACGTAAGTGGCCTCAGAGAGGTGGTTAGGTTATGTGACTGAAAAAAGAGGGATAAATATTTAAGAGGCCGATCTGGAAATAGCCATCCCAGCACTAACTGATGTGTCCTTGCTTTTGTGCAGTTTATTCATTTGCCCACCCCAGTCCACGGCACAGCTGTGGTCACTGTGGAGTGCAGTGGCAAATGTGCTTACCCACTTGAGAGGCCCAGAGGGTTTGCATCTTCAATGGCCAAGACCATGCTAGGTTAACTTTGGATGTGCAGTAAATGGTGTGAAGCTATTCAAATGACTAAAAGGGAGATTGGACAGAGTTTTAAGAGGAGTTTTATCCAGACCTATCTTTTGTCCTCTAATTCTGAACGGCAAGGGAAGTCTCTGGTTTGCAGATGTGCAAATGGGCACAGTGGGTAAGCCACAGAACAGCCCCTGGCTATGAAGGAAGAAGCAGAAGCCTGGGGATGATGATGGGGTTGGGATGTGTCTGAAGCAACAGAGGGCCTTCTGAATGGCCATCTGCAACAAAAGGAAGTTCTCATATGGGTGCTGCTGTTCTAACACAGCCCCATGATGCTCCTCTGGAGGGGACCATGAACCTGGGCTTCAGGAAAAGAAGTAAAGGAGAAAGGACAGAAAAAAGGAACAGAAAAAATGCCTGTAGGCAGTAAGAAATCGTGTCAAGGACATCCAAGGTACCTTTTCTTAAGTAGAAGAGCAAACCATTTTTTTTTTGGCTTGCTCTGGTTTCAGTTTTGCTCAAAACAAGGGTATGAGATAGTTTGTGTAAAATTATAGGTAGAACTTAAGTTAGCAGATGAATGAGTGAATGAATGAATGTACTAACAGATAAACTGAATTCAACATAGAATGGGTATATTTCATATACAGTTGAGAGTGATTTTGAAGAACCAAAAAACCTGTCCTCACCCTGAAACTAGAAAGGGCTCCTCCAGGTAAGGGAGGACCAGACCCATTACGTGTTATTATACAAGTTTTCCATATTGAAACTGTTTGAGAGCAGACCTGTCCCAGGAAGGAAGAGAAGCATTACTGGGCATTTTCTGAGCTGAATATCCCTGGAAACTCACACAAATTTTGAACAAGATAAACAGTGTCAAAACTATAATCAGGCTGATCATGGAAGGGCAGAAATAGCTGATTCTACTCCGCCAAAAGTATGTCAATGTCTTAACCAAAGGCATGAGAAAACGGGGGGCCTGTGTCTGGCAGGAGTTGAACAGTTTACAATTAATTGAACTATCTGTCATAAGGACTTTGCAAAACGGGTAAATACACTGTGCTTTCCTTTGCTCTATATTAAAGTGAGAGCTTGTGGCTTAGCATCTATTGACAATTGGATGGAGCCTATATGCACATAGCTTAGACATTTTTATAGAATAACTTAGGAGGTAGAAAATTATCAATATAAATAATTTAGTCTTTGATGGAAAATGGAGTGCCTAGAACAATTCAATGAGTAGGATAATTCATAGTTATTTTAAAAGAAACTGCCAGATTTTTTTTGTATTTGGTACTTCCAAATACAAAATACTTCCAAAGGAAGTATTTGGTACTTCCACAAACATAGGTTTAACCCAAGAAATAGTTATAAGGTTGGTTCAATGCTTGCTTAAAAGAATGATCCTCTCCATTTCCATCACCATCTAAATGAGTCAGGAGTCAGTTGATTATAGTTCCATGTATTTTTAGAATGGTGTGGGGGGACGGGCCACTTGATATAGTTATTAAGGTTCGATCCATTTATGTCAAAGAATAGAAGTAAGAGATGTCATCTGTCCCCAAGATGCCCCCTTCTAACCCCTTGTTATAAAATAGCTATGTGATATGTATGTTATATAATCCAATGTAACAGTAATGGAAAGCCATTAGAACATATTTTTTGCCTCACTCACTAGTTAAAAAATTATCCCAGTGTGAAAGCTGGTCTTTGCCGAATGAATGTGGAAGATATCAATGCAACCATATGTTGCATTTAAAGAAGTTTGCAGGGAAATTGAGTTCCATATAACTCAGCAAACCCACCTTAACATTGGTCTTCTCCAGTGGAATACTGAGGAACTTAAGGAAATACTCACATCACAATATGCCCTGAATATAAAATAAACAAAATTAGGCTACACTGGAACTGTCCCTAAGATGCTGATCTAGGTCCTTTCTTGGAAACATTCTAGAAGACTAAGATGTCATCTTGTCTTAGGATTATAAAAACTCTATTGGTTTCTTCAATGTCATAAGTCAGGACATTGCAGACATTAGAAGAGGTGTTCACACTTAATTCTGGAAATCTCTAAAATCCTAGTAGCTGGTCAGAGATAATATGGTTGAAATGGGCATGTTCTAATACCTGTATATTCCTTCTTAGTGCCGACTGTTGAAAACCTGGCATCGGGGTTTTCTATACTTTACCTTGATCCCAGTCACAGAGGTATCCAACCTGAGGCCTGTGGGCCACATGCAGCCCAGGATGGCAGTGAATGTGGCCTAACACAAAGTCCTAAACTTACAAAACATTACGAGACTTTTTTTGTGATCACATATCACAACGTATTTAATGTGCAGGCCAAGACAACTCTTCTACTTCCAAGGTGGCCCAGAGATGCCAAAAGGTCGGACCCCCCGGTCCAGCATTTACAAAGCTTGTTCTATAGGATGTTACGTCCACACGTTGTTAAAAGCTGTTCAGTGGATAATAAAGCATTTCATTGTCAAATAACTTTGGACAAAGTTGTTCCCTCAATTCTTCTTTTGCTGAGTCACTGTGTACACTGGTATATAAAAAATGCTGCAGTAAGGAAACCATTAACTTAGATTATTTTCATATTTTAACTATTTGAACAGAGGACATTTCTCATGGGATATGTCCTAACACCTTATAAAAACGTGTCATGGAACACACTTTGGGGACATTGTTCTACACGAGTCAATAAATGGATGCACATGTAGAGTTGAAGTGACTGAAGTCCTTGGGCAGTCTGTAATTATTTTATCTTCTTACAGGCTTACACACTGTTCCTTCTCCCTGAATGACAATCTATCATTAGCAACCCCTGCCCTCCACTGCTCTGCCTTGTCTCCATGTTGGATGAGGCCTTTCAAGTCCCAGGTTAAAAGTCGTTTCCTGTAGCAGCCTTTCCTGATACCTGCAGACTGCCTGGGGTGGCCCTCCTCTGATCTGTCTGTGCACCATGAACTAGCTCTATGAGAGCGCTCACAACTCTTTCACTTCTTTTTATATTGGAAGGAACTGTCTGTGCCTTGTTCCCTGTTGTAAACCTAGTGCCTCTCCTAGGACCCTGTCTATGGGAAATAGTACACAAATGTTTGCTAAATGAATGAGTGGGTAAAACAAAAAAGGTCTGGGGAAGCGTATCCCCAGAGAGGTTTGGCTGACCAGGAAGAGACATAATAAGACCTAGTGAGAGAGATTTACGGAATCAAATGAAACCACGGCTCCCCTTTACAAATAGAAATCTATTCCAGAAAGAGTGGATGTCATGGAACCATTAAAATAATAACATTTGTTCTAGGAGACATTGAACTCTTAGTCCTGTGGATAAAAAAGCTCTCGGAATAATTTCTTTATAAATTGCTTACTAATCTGCTTCAGAGGGAAGCCATGTGGAGAGCGTCTCTCAGATTCCAAAGCAAACAGATGTTCTGTCTCCCACAATGATGCTGAGCTACTTGCATTTTTTAAAACTTAAGAGCCAATCGTTGTATACGTAGTATAATAGAAATTTTATGAATTTTCCTGGGAAAGCAACGGCACCATTTACATAGTCAATAGACCGCAGCATTTCCAGAAACAAAACTCTGTGAATGGAATTGAGAAAATGACTGTCCTTGAGGGAAAGACGCTATTGCTGCTATTAGAGAACCAGGACCATTGTTTCCAGGGACCTCGCTGATTTGGGCCAGGTTGCGAGATTCTCCTCTGCAGCAGGGAGAAGAGTCCCTCTCTCCTTTTTTTGCATTTAATTTTAACTTTTTATTATTTTTTAATTTTTATTTTAATTGTTGTTCAAGTACAGTTTTCTGTCTTTTACTCCCATCCCAGCCCACCCACCCAGCCCTCCCCCTCTATTCCATTTCCATCCCCCCTAGTTTTTGTCCATGTGTCTTTTATACTTGTTCCTGTAAACCCTCCCCCTTTCCCACCGAAATTCCCTCCCCTTCCCCCTCTGGTGACTGTCAGCCTGTTCTCTATTTCAGTGTCCCTCTCTTTAATGGAACTGGAGTTAGACCCAAATAAGAAGCTTGCTCTGGGTAACAATAAAGTCAATGGCTCATGTACGGACCTGCTCTGTTGTCACTAATGTGCAGTCCCTCATGACCTCAGACCTGTGCATGAAAATAGAGCCCTAAGTCATTGCTCGGCTTTTCTTTGCCCCTTCATTGTTGTCTTCAAAATAACAAACTTGATGCAGAAATGTAGAGGCCAGACAGCTTGCTCACGTGCTACCTGCATGTCTTGAGCAAGTTACCTGGCCTCTCCCTCAGTTTGCAAATCTGAAAACTAGAGATGATAATATCATCTACAGCAGGGGTGTCAAACTCATTTTCACCCGGGGCCACATCAGCCTCGCAGTTGCCTTCAAAGAGCTGAATGTAATTTTAGGACTGTATAAATGTAACTACTCCTTAACTAGGGCCAAGGAGCTCAGCGCTGCCACTGGGTAGACAAGATGCTGGGCCAGATAAAACAAGGTGGGGGGCCAGATGCAGATGGCAGGCCTCGTGTTTGTCACCTGTGATCTACATCATTAAGTATGATCAGGATTAAATTAATTATTAAGTGTCTGGCTCTTATAATAACCACTCACTAAGTGCTGCTGCTATTATTTTTCTTAGTGTTATTTATGTTATGATTTTTATCATTCATAAAGCAGTAATGTCAGTTGGTCTTCTATTAGAAATCATCTAAGGTATTCTTAAGTCTAAACTGCTCACCTTGAAAATATTCGATCTCATATTATATTTCATGTCCCACTATTTTTGCTGGTCTAAAGTTCAGTCTAGAGATTCCTCAGTATACCCCAAACATGCTTAACGCTTAGTATGATCTCGAAGTGTTGTATATATGGTCCTCTTTTCATGATATGTTTTCTTCTTTTTTCTAGCTAGTCAATTTCTAACCATTCTTCAGGGTCTATTTCCAATGGCACTTCACTGGAAAGGTCATTCTCCCATCTCTGTAAATATGATGCTTAATTTTCTTTTTTTCCCTAAACATCTGTGGATTTTTAAAAATATATTTTTTAAGATTTTATTTATTTATCATCAGAGCAGAAGGGAAGGAGAGAGGGAGAGAAACATCAATGTATGGTTGCCTCTCGTGGGTCCCATGCTGGGAACTGGCCTGCAACCCAGGCATGTGCCCTGACTGGGAATCGAACTGCAATCTTTTGGTTTGCTGCCCCCCCCACTCAATCCACTGAGCTATACCAGCCAGGGCCGATGCTTAATTTTCTGAAGCAAACAAAACCACACTGTGTCACACAGAGGCACTGATGTTCACATAGAAATATCTCAATACATTTATCTTGAAAATTTGGACAGGGGCACCATCATTTTCAAGAGTGACAGAATTTCCTAATCTACCCACAGTGTGGTCAGATATGGTGAAAAACCTTCCTACCATATTTTCTTCTCTTGTTTCTGTCAGCTGCCTCTTGCATTATGGATGGGCACGAATTGTACCTGCTTTTTTTCCAAACACTGGACCGACTTGCAAAAATGAAGACAATAGGAAAAGATCAAACAAGTGGAGACATTACAGCATTCCCGATAAAGTGGCAAATACCTGCCCTGTGACGTCACAGACCTTGTTTGATGACAGTGAAAAGTGACGTTTCAATATTTGGGAATGTCAATGTGATTATTTTATTGTTGAACCTTCCTTTCAACAATAAAAGAAGATTCTTATGGGGGCATTGTAGATTAGTTTTTCCCAATTTAAGTGGTAAAATCTTACTCTCTGATCCCTCCCCTGTCTTCTGTGCAAACTATTACTAATTAGCTCTTTTCTGCTTCCTTTCTCTCTCTTCTTCCCTTCTCTACTGAGATCTGTGATAAAGAATTTACCCATTTCTCCCGTTAAAATATGCTTATATTTGGGAAAGTGTTGGGGACCTCGTTTAAAATCATTTACCTTCTTTTTCAGAGTAAAGGGAGTAGGGAGAGTTTCTTCTCTGGGTGTCAAGTGACTCTTCAGGACACAAGAAGGGAAAAAGAAATTGAGTTCTAAGTCACTTAGGAAGATTGCTTTCTTATAGAGTGCTGTATGACCACTTCTCTGAATTTCCACTTACATCCCGACACCTTCTGCAGAGTGATCTTCAAGTATTTCTCACTCCTGTGAGCTTTCAAGTACTTATTTTTTTGAAACTATATAGTTTAGCAACTAATTATACAATACATTGTCTTGCATTGTTCTGTCCTGTGTTGTAAGCCAGAAACCTGGAAACCGTCCGTTAAACCTTTCCATATTTAAATTTTTTAAATGCCTAACATACCATTAATTTCATATCCTGTGTATTACCCACCCCCTTTGCATTGTTACCATCTTTGTATCAGTTGAGTCTCATCATTGCTCACCCTCAAAGGCCACCCAATGGGTCTTCCTGACTTCAGGCTTGTTTATTCAAATATGTTCTCTACTCTGATCTTTCAATGGTCCTTCTAATGTAAGGACTTAATAGATCAGTCTGCTCTGAAAATTACTCAGTGGAGAATAAAATGCCACCATGGAATGGCCTGCAAGACCTTTGTGGCCAAGGCTTCTGCCTGACTGCCATGCCTCTTCTCTCTTGGTGCCGCTCTGGTCTCCCATGGCGCAGCTCTTTGAGTGCAGACCACAGGGCACCGGGTTCACTGCAGTTACCGCAATAAATCAGGTGCACTCAGGCCAGCGTGTTTTTATGCATTCTGTTCCTCCTATTGACTGCCTCCCTGCTTAAATTTCCCCTCCAACTCTTGGCCAAAATGTTTCCTCCTCAAATTGAGCCTCCCCTGAACGTTCCATGAAATTTAGACATCTTTTTTTCCCCTCTGATTTCTAGTACACTCTGTGAATCTCCATTCTAACAAAATTCTTGCTATGCGACAGTGGCTGAAGTTCTATGTTCTCAGTTAAAGCATGGGGTCAATCATTGTATTTTTTCTTCTTAGCATAGGGTCTACGACAGAGAAGATGTGATTTCTTAATTATTTATAGAAAAATTAATATCATATCTTCTGACTTAAAAGCTATTGACCTGAAAACAAAAACCATGATAAGACTCTCAGTGCCAAAATCAGTGTTGAGTGCCTGGGAGAAGCTTAAATACATTCTGGCAACTAGACTGATTTATTCAGGTGACATAACCATAATACATAATAAACACTGTTAGTCATTATTCATTTTATTTTCTACCTTATATTTATCATGGGATCTCCCATATAAAAATTAATAAAAATATGATACTGCAGCCAGAGATAGAAAGTGAGACAATATAAAAAGAAAAGTAATTTATTTTCCACTCTGAGAATCAGACAAATAATATAATACTGATTATAAATTGTGTGCTGTTATGTTAGACTATTAAGTTATTATATATTTTTTCTCTGTAATTCTACAGTGGGATGTAATCATCCTCCAAACCACCCAAATCTTTAGAAGAAAAGGCAGACAGTCAAATAGGCTCCACCATCATTATTAATATTATCAATACTGCCAACACCACCATCACCAAATCATCACCACCACCACTATCACAATTATCACCATGATCACCCTCAACACCACCACCTCCACCTCTATCACCACCACCACCTCTACCATCGCCATCTCTACCACCACTATTACCACCATCACCTCCATCACCACCACCTCCACCTCCATCACCACCACCACCACCTCCACCACCACTATTACCACCATCACCTCCATCACCACCACTTCCCCTCCATTACCACCTCTACCTCCATCATCACCACCTCTACCTCCATCATCAACACCACCTCCACCTCCATCACCACCACCACCTCCACCATCACCACCAACTTCACCACAACCACCACCATCATCACAACCATCACTATCACTATAACAACAGTGACCACTACACTCTTATCAACAATTCAAATGCTGGTCATGAGCATATGTTAAAGTCCTGAGCATATGTTCAAGTCTAGCCTAATTCATTCAAAGCTGAGTTCCCACTTAATAGAACCATCAGCCATAATTTTCATGTTTTGTTCTACACACACACACACACACACACACACACACACACACAGTCTGAGAAAATCTGGAGGGAATGGAATCACTGGCCTAGAAAAGCTGAGTTCTTGGCAAGCAGCAGACCGTTCTGTCACTGACAGAAGGAGAGAGAATTAATAATGGAAGTGCCACAGGGCATTGTTTCTGGAAACAAGATATATAAATTCATAGACGCTGTTATCCTCCAAGTTGGACCAAACTCAGCAGAGACTCAGAGATGGACGACAGATGAGACAAGCTTCAAATGGACACAGAAAACTTCCCCCAAGGTGGAGGGTAGAAGAGGCATTTAAGAAATAAATGATGATTTTACTTTCATGTAAAGAAAATAAATCATTTGGTTTTGTTTTATCTGTAAGTGGATTTCTCTGCTTCTGAAAATGGCCTTTACTGAACTTTAAGAAAGAAGCCAGGGTGAAAAAAAGAGTTAGGCTGACATTCCCCAAAGTGCCCACATTTCTATTCCTCTACGGCTCAGTGCATGTAATGTCCAAATACCAGATCAATCAGAAACAAGACAGACCAGTTTGCCCTTTTTAGAATCATGTGAAAAAAGCAGTGGTTTTCAAATAGTTAAACAGGAAGTTCAGCGATTTTACCACTTGCTCCTCCTTTTGGAGATGAGCATCAAAGATACAAGTGCAAGGAGTGAAGGCAAAATGAAAGGAACAACTGTCCTGTAGCTTGTAAGGAACACAAAATCCTTTCAGCTTGTCCTTTGGTTCTAATGAAAAACTTTATGAAATTTGTGAACAAAAACCAGAAATCATCATTAAAAAATAAATCTGTCCTCTTCCCTCTTATATGTTTTACTTCTTGAGTCTTTTTATCACTACTCTGCTTTTGTAATGTTTTTCCCAAAGTCCTCCAACATATCTTTGCGTTCTCCACCAAAATCACTAATGTAGGTTAGTCTAAGGGGTGTCCAACCCACAGCAGTGGGCATCATGAGGCCCAGGATGGCTATAAATGTGGCCCAACACAGAATCATTAATTTACTTAAAACCATTTTTTTTTGCTCATCAGTTTTCAGTAGTGTTTGTGTATTTAATGTGTGGCCCAAGACAACTTTTCTTCCAGTGTGGTCCAGAGACACCAAAAGTTTGGACACCCTGCTAGGTCAGTCCACGTTTTCCTCCAGGTTGGCTGTGTGTGACTTTGGTGCAAATGTTTACTTTGTGCGGACTTCTACTCCATCATCTAGAAAATGACCAAGTTGATCCAGATGGTCTCTGAGATCTGGTCCTAATTTGAATATTTCTGGTTTTAATGCTGGCAGATTTCAGCAATTGTCTTCAAGATGATTTCATTCAACATACAATCTTTTTTTTTTTTCAGTGCCCAAGATTGCCAGGCACTGGACTAAATTTTGCATTAACCAAGGTGATAGAGAAGAAGAGTAATTAATTTCTTTCCTCACTTTTTCCAATGATTTTCCTCAGATGTTTTGAAATTCGAGGAAGTTAAAAGGACACTGTCTTGACCATCTCTCCCTTTTCTAATGGAAAAAATTGTCATTTTGGATTTATGGCACAAGCCAAATCTCTGAGAGCCACCAGTGAGGCAGGCAAGTGAGGCAGTGTAACTGTGTAGTTATAAAGAAAATGGTAAAAAGAGAAATGGACTTTCTCCTTAAAGGCATTGACACAGAAGTTTTAGGAAGAATAAAACAGTTTGAAAATAAGATCCCCTGGTAAAGAATTATAGTTACCCTGCCAGCATAAGGTAGGTCATCAAATGTTGAATAAATGAAGGACTAAAGGTGAATCGAACCCAAAATTATTTTTTTCAAGACCTATATGCTCAATGCAATGAAGTCTAACCTGATCTCTATATTCAACAAGAATTATGGTGTATTTGTGGAGTAATGACAACCTGCCCCCATGCTGTGTAGTCATGTGAAAATTAAATAAAATATACAACTGAAACTTTTTAAGAGAATAATAGAAGAAATATAATAAGCTAAAGATGAGTAGGATTGAAAAAAACACCAAGGCACATCATCATTACATTAGCCAAGATTAAAATGAAGGAGAGAATCCTAGAAGCAGCAAGAGATAAGGGGACAGTCACCTACAAAGGAGTTCCCATCAGACTGTCAGCAGATTTCTCAAAAGAGACCCTACAGGCAAGAAGGGGCTGGAAAGAAGTATTTCAAGTCATGAAATCCAAAGACCTACAACCAAGATTGCTCTATCCAGCAAAGCTTTCATTTAGAATGGAAGAGCAGATAAAGTGCTTCTCAGATAAGATCAAATTCGAGGAGTTCATCATCACCAAGCCCTTATTATATGAAATGTTAAAGGGACTTACCTAAGAAAAAGAAGATAAAAAAGATGAACAGTGAAAGGACAGCAAACTCACAGTTATTAACAACCGCATCTAAAACAAAAGCAAACTAAAAGGACAGCTAGATCAGGAAAGAACCATAGAAATGGAGATCGTGCGTGGAGGGTTAGCAACAGGGGAGTGGGAGAAGGAGAAGGGGGGAGAAGGTACAGAAAATAAGTAGCATAGATGATAGGTAGAAAATAGATAGGGGGGAGGGTAAGAATAGTAGGGGAAATATAGAATCTAAAGAACTTGAGACACGTGTTCATGAACTAAAGGGGGGAATGGTGGGGGAGGGTGTGCAGGGTGGAGGGGAATGAAGGGGGGAAAATAGAACAAATGTAATGGCATAATCAATAAAAAAAGAGGTAAAAAAAAGAAAAAATCAGATGTGTATATCCTACAAGGGATCAGTCATAAGAACAAAATGAGTGTCATGAAGAGTCAATACACAGATTTAGTTGGAGTGATATAAAGGAATACAAAAAAAAAGCTTGAAATATGATTTAGAACCAGACCATAGAGACACCCTTTGTTATGGACTGAATGTTTGTACCCGACTCCTCAAATGTGTGCCAAAGCCCTAGCCCCCTAGTAACTGCATTTAAGATGGGGTCTCGGAGATAATTAGGGTTAGATGAGGCCATGAGGGTGGAGACTGATTGTTGCCCTTAAGCCGGAGACAGTAGCTACCTTGCTCTGTCTTTCTCTCTGCCATGTGAAGACACAGTAGAAAAGTAAGAAGGCAGCTGTCTACAAGCGAGGAAGAGAGTGCTCATGAGTAACCAAATCAGCTGGCAACCTGATCTTGGATCTCCCAGCCTCCAGCACCAGGAGAAAAAAAATAAATTTATATTGTTTAAGCCACGCAGCCTCAGTATTTTGTTATGGCAGCCAGAGTTGACTAATGGACACTTCATCCTGTATCTAGTGGGAAACTTTGGTTTTGAGACAGTGGTTTGGGGGAAGATATGCAATAATTAAAGTCATGTTTTGAACGATTAATGTGCTGGAAGGGTGCATGCTAATTTATGGGAAATGAGGAGAAAAAAGCTGAAGGAAGACAGCAGTGGTGGTACAGTGTTAAAAGGCTTTTGGAATAATGAAGCATTATGATGTGAATGATATTTGTGGGTACCAGGGCATGAAAGAGGGCAATGAGCAGAGGATAAGCACAAGGGCAAGGCTGGGTCAAAAGAATGCATCAAACCTGATAGGTGGTTTGGGGAGGGAGTTTGGGAATCAACTAGAAAATCTGAGATGATGCTCTCTGGGTCTAGAGGAGAGCAAGGCACAGGGTTAAAGTTGGTTAAGCAGTGAGTCAAGAACGTGCAGGCACAATGATAACAGAGTTCAAGGCAAGGCAGTAACCAGGCTGACAATTAGGAGTCAGATGGATCCTGAGAAGCAAAACAAACTTGAAACAAGGACTAGATGGAATATCAGGAACCCAAAGAAACAAACAGCTTGGGAATGGAAGTTTAGGAAGTACTATTAGGTAAATAAATATTTTTATTCTTTAGAATGTTCATGATAAGTTATACTTGTCTTCATTTTAACATTTCTAGTTCTGGG
The DNA here is from genome assembly GCF_021234435.1 of Artibeus jamaicensis. Taxonomy (NCBI): domain Eukaryota; kingdom Metazoa; phylum Chordata; class Mammalia; order Chiroptera; family Phyllostomidae; genus Artibeus; species Artibeus jamaicensis. The sequence goes on from NW_026522040.1 coordinate 666,124, forward strand.
AAACTTGCAACTGTGGAAACAGCTCATTCAACTTTTGCACATGCTTAAGTATTCAAAAGTGATTCTTTATTCTAAAATGAAGTCCACCACCTCATCCTTTAAAAATAATTGATCGTAGGTCTGTTATCTACAGATACTTAAAATATGTTTAGCTTCTGCCTAACGTCCTGTAAGTAATTGAAGCTGATTACCCTTGCCCCTTCCCCAGCAAAATAACTTCCTTCAAACAATCCTAGAATAACTTAGTTTCTATGTCATTACACATAGAACTGAATATAATATTACAATAGGCTCTGATGGGTAAAATTATGATAGTTTTTCCCTGAGCACAGTGTTTGCATTAATGTTCATATGATCACATAACACATTTGGTGTTATTGGTTGATGTTAATGGATATTAGATCAAGACAGAGCAGTGAACACTATGTTCATTCTTCTTACCCCTCAAACTCCCATGATGTGGCATAAATGTGTGTGCACGCATGTGTGTGTGTGTGTGTGAAGGAAATCCACTGTAGAACTAGAAAGCTATCAGTAGTTTGAGCATTTAAAAAATTATAAACAATAGTCATATTTGGAATTGTATCATGAAAGACTGGAAACTCCGGGATAAGACTACTCAGAGCACAGAAACTGGTTTCAGCAAACTCGAAGTGTTGAGCATGGATACTGGAATTAGAAAGGCACCAAGGAACAGCAGGGGAGGTGGTTAGTGGCAGAAATCTAATAAAACGATAAAAACAGAGAACAAAAATAATATAAGGAAGAAAATAATAAAAGAAAAAAGATTTCTAGGTCTAAATAGAGTTCCAATCTTCAAGTTGGAAGGGCCTGCTGTGCATTAAAAATCATGTATTTGCAGTTAAGTTATAAAACGCCCAGCTTTTCTTTACATGAATTATTAAGGCAGAACTACTTTCTTCCACTTGGATAGTGGTTATTTTGAACCCCTTTAAAATTGAAGTTCAGTTTAATTTGTTTATTGTTCTATAATGCCAAGATCTTTTTGAACTCTGTCTCCAATATGACACCAATTCACTTTTCCTCCCATTTTGACACTATGTATAAATTTGATAATCATGCTCAATTTGTCATTGATGCAATGATAAAATGCTAATCAGCAAAACCTTCAATACTCTGGGTGAGTTAACCTTTTAAGTCTCTCCAGGAAGTAATTAATTAAGCTTCTCTGGATAAAACTATTCAATCAGTTTTAAGCTACCCTTCATCTCCACTACTCTACATAGTCTGGCCCACAGATCCTGAAAAATATTGTCAAACAGCTACTTATAACCAAAATGTACAAGACATGTGACATTCTTCTTTATATAACTTCAGAAGCCTTGATGAAGTTTTTATTTATACAGTCTCATGAGTTCCCAGTAATCACCAGACCCTAATTGTCAATATGTGCCTGAGACATCAGTCAACACAGAGTTTCTTTATGACTGATATCAAGTCCACCAATGTCTAGGTACTTAAATTACCCTTTTTCTGTTTTGTAAAATACCAACTCAACATTTTTCTTTCTTGTTTCTTATTTTATTTATTTTAATTGAATTTGTTGGGGTGACATTGGTTAATAAAATGATATAGGTTTCAGGTATATAATTCTCTAATACATCATCTACATATTGTATTGTGTGTTCACCACCCCAAGTCTTCTTCCATCACCACTTATCCCACCTTTTCCCTCTTCTACCTCCTCCCACTCCTCTTTCCCCTGGCAGTAATTCTACTGTTGTCTATGTCTAGGAGGTCCATTTTTTTTTCTTTTGCTTAATCCCATCACCTTTTCCAACCTCCAACCCCCTGACCTGCAGTCTGTTCTCTGTATCTATAAGTCTGTTTCTATTTTCGGCGTTAATTTAGTTGCTTCATTAGATTCCATACACAAGTGAGATCATATGGTACTTGTTTTTCTCCGACTGGCTTATTTCACTTAGCATAATACTGTCCAGGTCCATCCATGCTGTCGAGAAAAGCACAATTTCCTTCTTCTTTATGATTGAGTAATATTCCATTCTGTAAAGGTACCACAGATTTTTTTATCCATTCATCTACTGATGGGCACTTGGGCTGCTTCCAAATCTTGGGTATTGCACATAATGCTACAACAAACATAGGGGTACATATATGAGATCTATCCAGAAAAAGTGCAGCCATTGTTACTATAACAAGAAAGGTTTGTGCAACGTCAGTGTAACCTGGCAGTCAAGGAGAGTGGACTGCAATGCACATGCATAAACAATGATGACTTCATTGTACTAGTCAGTGGGGGTGGTAGGCATGCTGAGTGAGCATGTGTACTTTGTGGCCAACACATTCAAAATGACTGAGTGAGCAGAGCAATGAATCTGCATCAAATTTTGCATTAAGCTTGAACATTCCTATGCAGAAACTATCTGGATGATTCAGAAGGCCACAGCTACAGGCACTTGGTGTTTGGCAGCTTCATCACACAACATACCTGCTCATGCATCACGTCTCATGAAGAGTTTTTAGCAAAACATCAAATCACCCAGGAGACTCAGCTCCCCTACAGCCCAGATTTGGTATCCTGTGAATTTGGCTTTTCCCAAAACTAGAATCACCGTTGAAAGGGAGGAGATTTCAGACCATAGATGAGGTTCAGGGAAATAGGACAGCGCAGCTGATGGTGATTGGGAGAACTGTGTGAGGTTCCAACATGCCCACTTTAAAGGGGACTGAGGCATGTCATTGTCCTGTGTTCAATGTTTCTTGTATCTTGTATCTTCTTCAGTAAATGTCTCTATTTTTGATATTACATGGCTGGATACTTTCTGGATAGACCTTGTATTCTTTAGAATTAAGTGTTTTAGGTTTCTCTGTGTATATTTCCAGAAGTGGAATCACTGGGTCATAGGGCAGTTCCATTTTTAATTTTCTGGAGAAATTCCATACTGTTTCTCACAGTGGCTATACCAGTCTGCATTCCAACCAATAGTGCACAAGGGTTCTCTTTTCTCTACATCCTCATGAACACTTGTTGTTTATTGATTTATTGATAGACATTCTGACAGGTGTGAAGTGATATCTCATTATGGTTTTAATTTGCATTTCTCTGATAATTAGTGACATTGAACATCTTTTCATATGTCTATGGGCCATCTGTATGTTCTCTTTGAAGAAGTGTCTATTCAGGTCCTTTGTCTATTTTTTAATTGGGGTTTGTGTGTGTGTGCGTGTGTGTATGTGTGTTGAATTGTATAATTTCTTTGTAAATCTTGGATATTAAACCTTTATCAGATGTATGATTGGTGAATATGTTCTCTCATTCAGTAGTTGTATTTTTATTTTGTTGATGGTTTCCTTTGCTGTGCCAAGGTATTTTAGTTTTATGTAGTCCATTTATTTATTTTTTTCTTTTGTTTCCCTTGCCCAAGGGGATATAGCAGAAAAAATGTTGCCATGAGAAATGTTTAGATTTTACTGCCTATGTTTTCTTCTAGAATTTTTATGGTTTGGAGTCTAACATTTAAGTGTTCAATACATTTTGAGTTTATTCTTGTGTATAATATAAAAAGGTAGTCTAGTTTAATTTTTTTTGCACACATCTGTTTAACTTCCCAACATTCTTTACTGAATAGACTATCTTTACCATATTGTATGTTCTTGCCTCCTTTGTCACATAGTAATTGACTATAAAGAGGTGGGCTTATTTCTGGGCTCTCTATTCTGTTCCATTGATCTACATGTCCATTTTTATGTTAGTACCATCTGTTTTGATTACTATGTCCTTGTAGCATAGTTTAATAACAAGCAGCTTGAGTCTTTCAACTATGTCTTTTTTTTTCAAGATTACTGTGGCTGTTCCAGGTCTTCTATAGTTCCATATAAGTTTTTGGAACATTTGTTCTAGTTCTGTGAACTATGCCATTGGTATCTTGATAGAAATTGCATTGAATCTATTGATTGCTTTAGGTAGTATGGACATTTTAATGGTGTTAATTCTTCCTATCCATGAACATGGTAGATGCTTCTACTTATTTGTATCTTTTTCAATTTCTTTCTTTACTGTTTTATAATTTTCCAATTACAGATCTTTTACATCCTTAGTTAAATGTATTCCTAGGCATTTAAAAACACTTTAAATTTATTTTTAAAGAAAGGGATAGGGAGAGAGAAAGAGAGGGAACAAAACATCAATGTGTGAGAGAAACATCAATAAGCCTCCTCTTGCATGCACCCTGAACAGGGACCAACCCCCAACCCAAGCATATAACTTGACTGGGAATCAAACCAGTGACACTTCAATTTGCTGGAGGAAGCTCAACCAGCTAAGGCATGCTGGTCAGGGCCCTAGGTATTTTTCTGATGCAGTTGTAATGAGATTGTCTTCTTAGCTTCCCTTTCTGATAGTGCATTATTGGTGCATACATGACACAGCATTTCTCAAGAACTTTTGACACTGATTCAACAATTTTAATTTTAATATGTATATTTAGTTTCAACTCAGTGGTTTTCATGTTCTGGGATATACATTGTTTGTGTGAGGAAAGCAATGTATCAGTTATATACGCTGCTATTTGTGTAAAAAACACATGTAACTTTTATGCAGATTTCATAAGTTGTACAGAATTATGTACAGAATTAATTACAGTGGTTGCCTTTCTGGAGGGAAACCAAGAGGACAAGAGGCTGAAGGACAAGTGACTGTGAGTACCTTTTCAATTTCCAGCACACGCCTCTATTCCTGATTAAAAGAAATTCCAAAAATGGAAAATAAACCTAGTAGCCCCCAGGTTTTTTGATTTTTGTGAACCAATAACACTGAAAAGTAACAACCAATATAACATGGCTTATTTTTTGTTTTATTATATAAAGATGCTACCCTAGACTTACAAGCCTGCAAAAACAAATGACAAAAATAATATCAGAATAAAGCACACTCTTTTTAAATTCAATAGAGTTTTATAAAATAAAATTCAACTAAATTGTTTTTATGTGTCTTCTTTGGCAGAACACAAACACTTAGGAGCTGGTGATTCAAACCACGCAGACTCTTCCATGCTTGCTTTCCCTTTTTGGCATCGATTATTATTCTGCTCTTTTCTAGTTTACAGTATATTCTTCTTCGTAGAAAAGTGTAGAAGCAAAACAATATTTTCTCAGTTGCATTTTCCTTTGGTAATGTTAATTAAAATTATGCCATATTGCAAAGGCAGGGGACCCAGCTTTTCTTGGTGTTGTTACCCTGAATGAAGGCCTTCAGTTTATTTTTGACACCCACTTTAGCTTCTTTTTTTTTTTAACACATCTTAACTTATTAAGGTATTTTTTTTCTCCAAGTATTATTCCTACATTACCAACATTTTTATCTGGTCTTAATTTTTGTCTATGTGCTTCACATCCCAACTTGCATAAGTAACCCTTCAATACATAAATGCATTGTAATGACGTCTCCCAGAGCTGGCCTCTGGGAGGCCAGTGTGAGCACACAGCACTGCAGTACCAGCTCAGAAGGAAGCTCGTTTGATTTCATTTTCTGTATCTATAGGAGCTTCTCTTTCTTCTTCACCACTGTTTAAATAGTATTGTTCTCATTTTGTTTTTTTGACCCTTCCATCTATTTTGAGCTATTTTTTTCTTTTAGAGTACCTGGCATTTTTACTTATGCCTCCTCTTCTGTTCTGAAATTCCCTTTGCAAAATGTAATTATTATTAGGCACAATGAAATGACATGGCCACTCTGTCTGACGATTTCTTTTGGCTTTAATTTTAGCTATCAATGTGCTTTTGTCAATGAGCAGTGAATCCACAGTAGCAATTCCATTTGCTATTTCCTCCTTGAGCACTGATGACAAAGTGGGTGTAATTAACAAATTAGTGAATAATGCAAGTATGAGAAAAATGAATTGTGGAAATGACAATAAAACAAGACATTCCTTTTTTGATTGTTTCTCTTTGGCAAAAATTGACTCCTAACCAACATGTAGACGTTTGAATTCCCTCACCCTTAATATACATTATTTCTGTATCAAGCTTGTATACTTGGATTAAGAAAGCATTTTGATGAGGTGATCTGTTATAAATCACCCTAAATACCATTGCTTCTATTTCCCTATTAATTTGTCATAATTGAAAAGCTCATCACAATGCTTCTCTGCATTAATTTATAGGTTTCTAAATTTTAATTTTTGGAGATATAATCATCATAAAACACATTAGTTTCAGGTGTAAAACATAGTGACTTGTATACATTTTGATGTACCATTTGACATAGAATTGCCACCATTTATATTACATCTGTTGCATTTAAACAAAGTATGACTTCTGTGGCACCATGGCAGCGAAGCATCCTCGTCAACAAGTTTTCCGGTGTCTGGAAGACTCTACTACCCGGAAAATAATGTGTTCAAGTTATCTTTAAGAGTTTCAGAAAGGAAAGAGGCTTACCTCCTTTTCAGGTAAGTAGAGAGTTGCTGCAAGTTTAGGCCCATTGCTCAGAAAGGGGAGGTAAAAAAACAGAATCGATGCCACAGGGAGAGGAGAGACTGGGTGTGTTGCTCCCTGTGGCCTAGACCCTTGTGAACAGTGCACTCTGATGGAGGCTAGGAAGGCAGGGCAATTCTGCCTTTGTGTGTGTGTAACATTCATTTTAAGTACAAAAGTAAAGTTATGTCTCTGTAAAGAACTTGGAAAACAGAGAAAGCACAAAGAATGAAATAAAGATCACATACACATTTCACCACCTGGAGACAATTACTCATAACATTTTGAAGGCATGTCTTTCTAGTCTTTTTCTATACCCACCTTCCTTCAGACACACACACACCTCTCCACATACACACACTCCTTCACACACACACACACACACACACATGCACAACCCTATTTTTTAAAATCATAACTGCCAACAAAATGTAGACTATAAAATTATGGGACAATTCTGTCTTAATGGACTTTCCAGCTCCTTTGTATCTAACTGCAAAGGGACAAAAATGCAGGAATCCAATATTTCCTGCAGAGATTGGACAAAGGAAGAAGAAAGCATTTCGGCAAGCCTCTCTAGCCTCACACCACTTTCTGATGTCCTGTAGGCAGATAACACAAAGCTTTTGCTCTGAGCCGTTGAACTGCAAAGTCCAATTGAGGTCTAGGCAGCATCCAAAAGGCTTATAGAGATCATAGAAGGCCAGGATTTGTGTTAGTCTTCATTGCCTATAAAATCTATAGGAGACCAAGAGTTAAAATCTGCATTAGAACCAGCTGAAGTAGAAGTTCTCTGCTAAATAGTGATAACATATAAATATATTTCTTATAAAAGTCCTTAATTTGTTCCTAATTCTCTTAAAGATATACTGATGTATATGTGTATTTCCTGTTTCTTAGAGATTGCAATGAACTAGTACTAATGAATTATTTGAATATTAAATGCTCACAAAAAATGCAAACCGTCAGAATTTACCTTTTTTTTTTTGTCGTTGGATGCACCTGGGAAAAATTATTTGGCTAGCTGCATTTTGACCCTCCTATGGCCCAGCAGCAAATAACCAAACTTATAAATCAAAGTTGAAGTGCTTCTGTCCCCTCTCAGTGGAGACATCACATGTGTGTTCTGGAGACCCAAAGAGGGTCTTGACTAAACATAAAAATTCATTGATCAAAGATGTTCATAATGGTGCCTGGTCAATACTCAGCCATGTGTCTATTATATTCATTGTTTCTTTTATGATGTAATCACAAAAGCGCTGGAATGTCTTCATAGTTTGCTGCATTCTCATATACCTTGCCGATCTATGTATTTCTAATTGAATATGTTTTTGTCAATAGCACACATTAAAGATCCCCCAATACAGTGCTATATCCTGACTACCTCTTACAAACACACTTAATAGTTTACCTAACATTTTACTCTGGTTTCTTCTGATCAGCACTAGCTATCATGTATCAGAAAGACAGCCAACTGGTTAAAACAAAAGACAGGCAACAGTTAAAACGGGCTGATTTTAGTTTTCTAGAAAATTAATGTTTTTTAATATTTCATTTACTTGAAAAAATAGACTACAATGTTTCTCTACTCAGAAGGATGAAATAATAAGAAATGCATTCATGAAACAATTAGATGACAGCTAATACTTAAAACACTCATGATTTGTTAAATGTGTTTTTCCTGGAAAATTTTTTTGCTTTTCCTCTTTCACAAAAGGTAGTCATTATATATTTAATAAAAAGGAAAAAGATCACATTGTTTTAAAACTCAATGATGTTATTTTCTATTTTAAAATTTTGGCTGAAAGATAGAAAATAAATTACCGGCATGCAATTACCAAAGGTAGACATTTGCTGTCACCAGGAAATGATGGGATGGTGGCAGATGAAATGCATGGCTGCTGAGGTGCTATTTGTAACCCAGAACTTGGTTCCTAATAAATCATCGACTGTATGATTAAGACAGCAAACATGTGCACACTGAGAGAGGCTTGTCTAATATTTATCACATCAGGATGGATATTCATTGTTTTACCATGTCTTTACTAAAAAGAATAAATTATTTCAGTTCTCAAAAAAAGTGCTTCACCAATAAAATCTATTTCAGCAAGACCAAATGTCACATGGACTCAAGCAAACGGTGTGGCCTAGAAATGGGAAGGACAGTGGCAGGGTAAAAGTGCAGGAGCAGAAGAAACTGTTTTTGTCACGACGTCTGGAACCAAGCCAGAAACTCTGATAAACTTCTGCCATAGCAGAAGTTTGTCCCAGTCTATTTACAGGCTGGGGGTTCTCAACTCCAGAAGCACATTAGAAATCTCTGGGGAAGTTTTTAAATCAGTGCCTTTGTCCAGACCCCTCCCCTCCCCACCCAAGTATTCCAGGTACGAGTACTAGGTGATTCCACTGTGAAATCAGGGCTGAGATGCCTGGCTAGACAACCACGCCCCTGGGTGGGAACAGACGGAGCACAGTTCCTCTCTCTAAACCACAGCAGTGGGGAAGTGCTTCTTGAATAAAGAAAAATCAATGTCACACACTAATTTCTGCATACTACTGCCTCCACTTTCTATCTTTGAAACCAAAACATCTGACATCCTGGGAAAGGCAGGTGATGAAAGTGATTTAACCTCCTCCTGAGTTTCCATGAACACCTTTCTGTGGCAAAGCATCCCCACACCCCCGCCAGGTAACCACTGCTTTTCCACTTCCCCCCCCCCCCACCGTGTAAAGTGCCGGTTCTGCCAGGGCAGGGATCGTGGCTTCTGTGTCTCTTCATTGCTGATCACCTTGCCTGGTGCTTATGAGAAGACTGTCTGCTCAATGAATGTATTAATTAAGGGAAATATAAAGGAAGGGATAAGCTCGCAGACAATAGCGTCTCCATTACTCTGGCTATTCTTATTTCATCTCTTATTTTTTTTTTCTCCTGGTCTAAACTTCTTACCGTCTTCCCTGCTGTTTATTCTTTTTTGTTCCTCTTGAACTTCCGGACGATGTTTTGCCTCAACAGTCATTCCCTGCCGCCACTCCCTTTTGCTCCCTTCTCTCATTCTTCCATATAACATCCAAAATCCAGTTCTATTAAGTGTGGGCAGCATTCTCTCTTTGTAAATATTACCATAAGTGCTCAGTCATAACTGTATCAAACCTATATTGCAATTTCTATCTTCAGTTTACCTGCCAGGAGAGACGTTCTTTGAAAGCAAGAACTATAATTCCTACTAGGCTAGAGAGGACATTTTAAGCCCTGAATAAATATTTGCTGACTTTCAGGGCTTTATTTTTCGGTGAGTGAGCGCTGAGTCACTGTGAGGCGGTTTGGTACAGAAAGTACTTTGCACAAATGTATGTTTTCATTAGACCTTTACAGGCTCTTGCGAGGAGACGCTATCATTACTCCCAACACAATGCCGTTCGCCAGCAGGGGGAGCATGTCTTTTCAGCGTGAACTGTTTTTTGTTTTCGTTTTTTTTGCAAACCAATTCTAAGTAAGTAAAGGCCTCACTCTTTCTAAAAATCGTACTTCTCTGTTAACATGGAATGGAAAGGACGTTCTCACATTTGAATATGAAAAGCCTCAGCCGACCTAGAGAGCAAGGAGTGCCTTTCTGTTCTCATGCAGTTTACCTAATGATTTTCCTGTCCTCCCCTCCCCCACCGCTCCACCTTCTATCACCCAGTCAGTGGACGATAATATCCAGAGTGGTAAAAATCTGGCTCTATGCCCCTCAGCGTCGTCTGTCTGAGTCCCTCCAATTGTCCCATTACCTTGTATGGATGCCCGGGAAGGTTGCTGAGAAGCTACTTTTATGTTCTTGGCCTGGACCCTGAGCGTTTTCCGGGCTAGGCACTGATGTCCCCAGCACAATGGTGACCAGGTCTTGGTCCCTGTCTTTGCCTCATTCCCTTCTTCTTTCCAGCTGTCCTCTCCTTGCCTCTCTGGAGGCTCCACGTATGAGTGGCTGTCCTTCTCTGTGCTCCTGTCCCTTCCCTCCCCTTTCTTTTCCTTCCTTGCTCTCCTCTCATCGTCCTTCCCCCGATACTGTCTCCCACCCCTTTCCTCTGGCAGACTGTACCTAGATATCTCTGATTTAAAAAGAAAAGTTCGAGAACTTACTCAAGAATAAATTTCTGTAACTCATAAATAAATCAATAAACATCTCCTACTGCCTTAACTGTTACATTAAAACATACCCCGGGGTAGAAATGTAAAAGAATGAGCAAAAAGGCAAAGAAACTATCTTCAAATGTTACCTCTTTGTTCATGGGACAGGATTTTTTTTTTGCCTTCATCAAAAATTTACAGTTAAAAATAATTTTTGTGGGAGAAATATATTTGGTCGGAGACACATTATTTTAAAAGTTATCTTGGAGTAGTGTTTTAAAATACAGTAATGTGAAGTTTTGGTGCTAAGATCAGCATGCTTCTATGCTTGTGAGATTGGTTTATTGAGTCTAACACAGTGAGCTAGAAACATGAATTTGTAACTATTTTGTTAACTGTTGGCTTCGACCACACTTGGTAACATAGATCTGTACTGCTGTTTTGGGGAGACCCCAGCCAATTTTATTCACTGTAACAGTCCACTCCACTTTAAGATGTCCCCCATCACCAGCAGGGACTAATCCTTCGTCCTGAGAGGGGCAGGATTCCTCTCTATTTGACTCCTCCTTCTACTCCTGCCCCTTGGAATGAGTGAGTGGGGTGTTCTTGTGGTGAGATGTCCTTGACGAGAGGAAGAGGATGTCCCTGGTGTTTCTCCCCTGGAGTTAGGAGAAAGGAGAAAGAGGGGAGGCCTTTTGTGCAGTTTTTACACTTGGCTATGTAGAGGCAGTCCTAAGTTCAGGTGCACTGCACCTGCCTCTGGCAACTTCCGTGAGTGTGTCAGTGTGTGATGTGGGCTGTTTTCAGGTCAGGAAGGGGCTTTATTTCAGCTCTTTCTATCTCTTAAGACCCAGTTACAGAGGAGCAGTTGATTTGTTTGGCCTTTGGCAATAGCTGCTCACCCCTTAAACCTCATCTCAACCCGGAGCACAGCTGCTGGGAGGCCAGGTTCTAGAACAGCCGCTGCCTCTTCCTTTCCCCTGCTATTTATTGCCCTCTCCCAGGAGGCTTGGGAGTCCCTGGGGTAGTATCTGAGGCTGTCAGGATGGCCTCCTACTCTTCATTTGCTTCCAAATGTATGTTCTAGTCCTTTATCAGGCACTTGAGCAAGTTCCAGAATGGGAAAATATGGGCCCTGGTTTCTGTCTCCATATTTAACCACATGCTACACATTCTGAGGACATTGTGAATTTCTCCTAATGGCTCTATCACCCATGTACACATTTCCACTCTGAGGGAGCTCTGTATGGGGCCTGGAGCCAGATGTAGGTTCCCACACCTTTCAGACACTCATGTCTCAATAAACAAACTTTCTTTTTTCTCTCACCTAAATCACTTATCTTAGGCAGAGGACACAGCCACTTTTAACGGACTATAGAAATGATCCCTGAAAGTATAGTCTTCACGGCCACTTTTAAAATGTACACTTTGGAATATATTTTAATGTAAAAAGTCGTTCAATAGCCGATGCATATTTATTTACTTATAAATTTATTATAGATAAATTCTCTCTGTCTCTCGGTCTTTTAGCTGAAGGATTTTTATAGAACAGAACCTTTTATTAGAGATGAGAGGCTGGGAAAGGAGTCCAGGAAAAGAGAGCAAGAAAAAGAAACTATGAAGAGAAGGAAGAGGAAAGGGAACTCAGAGGGGAAGACAAGTTCATTCACAGATGGGAAGAGAGAAGAGGAGCATTGAGGAGGGGAAAGAGACCAGGGGAAGATAAGTCAGGAGGAAGACTTGGTCACCAGTGTTCATATGACATCAGTATGTGTCCCAGAGCAAGCTTAGGGTCTCTAGGATACAAACATAAACAGTCTTTCAGCCACCTTTTCCAGACCTCTCTCAAAGGCAAAACAACAGGCGGGCCTCAGCCCGACTATACCGAGAGAAGCAGAGTCAAATTCCTAAAGCTCTTGGAGAATATCACTGTCAACTGAAGCGGTGTTGAGGACATAGCTGGGGGCCCCTTTTCTTCTTTTCTCCATTCCAGGTCCCTTTCGTGTCCTTTATGTATCTCCCAGGCCCCAGCACTTTCTTACCCATTTTCACTCGCCAGCAGATGAGTTTGTCCCTTCTTCTTACAGGGAGAACATGAAGTGAATGAAAGGAAAAGTCCACATGTTCCCCCTGTGCGGTCTATATAACTACGAGCACCGGGGCCCTAACACTGTGCCCAGCCTACTGCTGCCAAGGACAAAACCTCTTTACCCAAACTAGGGACAATCCCTCCCTTGGTCACTAGACTCTACTTCCTGTCACTTTGATGTGTCCCCACTGGGTCCCCTCTTCCCCCTCACCTGGCTCATTCCCATCTGCCTACACATTAGCTGGTACTTAAAAATTTGCCAAATTCTCATTAGAAAATTGGAAGGATTTTTAAAAATGACACCAGCATAATCAGCTTTAAGATGTGTCCCCAAGTGGAACAGACTAAAAAGTACCAGGCAGCCATAAGGAGTGATTGTCGTTTTTCCAAATCAAGTAATCAAGCAACAAGTATTTAGTTACTAAACTTCTAGCTTGTTTTAAAAAATGATCAAAAGTTAATTTGCCCTGGTTTGTGTGGCTCAGTTGGTTGGAGCATCTTCCCAAACAGCAAAAGGTTGTGGGTTCAATACCCAGACAGGGCATGTACAGAAGGCAACCAATCAATGTTTCTTTCTCACATCGTTGTTCCTCTCTCTCTCTCTCTCTCTCAGCAAAGAAAAAATGTACTTGGGTGAGGATTTTCAAAACAAGTTAATTTGATTTTCCTAGTCAAGTGATAAAATTTTTTTCTGAATTGAGGAAATACTTTAATTAGAGATGTGGCAACCAAAGTCACTGTGCAGCCATAATATTTAAAAACTGGTTCAAGGACTCTACAAAACATCTCATATACTCACTAAAAAACTATTCCACTGACTGAAAGGTAACTGGATTGTAGACATTTAATACAACATAGAGACGGGCTCAGCCCTGGTATATGCCTCGTGGCTTTCTTAGCTACAGATATCTTTCCATAGTCACTCTTCCTTTGCCAGAGATCTTACCTCGCTTCTCAGGTGTCACTAAGCAAGTCAAAAAATAATATGGTATTTTCATAATATTAAGGGTGTCCTTGCACAGCATACAAATACACTCATTTTCTTCCTCTGACTTACGTGGTTGTCGGCTTGTTTAACTCTAATGCTTTTGGTTCCTCTGCAGGAGCATCGCATCAGTACACCAGCAGCCGGTCAACAACTCAGAAATTAGAACCCACTGAATACATCGCCAGTAATGAAGCTACCTGGTTCCTTTTGTGCTGACAGCCGTGGGCGGCCTCCAAGAGCTGTGCTAGATGAGACACAGAAATAACAAAGCCTGGCTCCTTGCCCCAGTTCGGTTCCTGGCCTGTGGAGCTGCCTGTCCAGCGCAAATCAAAGTGGAATTCTGGCGCTTGGTCTGCCAAGGTGGTTGCCATCCAGGCCATGTTACCTAGTTTTTCCATTAGGTGCTCCCAGGGAGACGTGGAGGAGGGAGAGGGTTTGGGGCTTTCCTGAGCTCAAGGTCCCAGAACCAACCTCACATCATCTGAAATGCAGCCTCCAGTAGCGCCTGCTGCGTCTTTGCTGAGGGGTCGGTGGAAAAAGACGCCCTTCTTGTACCCCTGGCATGCAGCCTCTGGTAATGTGGGTATTGTAATAACAAAAGCAAGGGTAAAAAAAAAGCTTTCTGCCTCCCCATTCCCTCTCTCTGTTCCCTGTCTACATTGATTTGTTACCTCGGTTGACACTAAACAGCCCTCTTGGCAACTGACTACATAGCCACAGGCAGATGGGTAAGAGTTGAGACTCCTGTGTAATCATTCAATAATGAAGGATAATGTGAAGAGGCTGTAACAGTGGAGACAAAAGAGATGCACCAGTAATTTCAAACCTGGGAATGTGGGTAGAGGCTTCCCATCCACCTCCTTTGGCAACTGATAAGCTCCACACATATCATTGTATGTAATGTGTCCTGTGGCGGGGAATTCAGAAATCAGATCTAGTTCCAATCCGGGCTTCCTGTTACTGTCTATACTCATTAATCGTAGGTCAGAGCACAGCAGCTTTTCTAGAGAACTAAGAGTTGGTGTTTCCCTTTAAGAAACAGTACACTTCTATTAAGGCTCATCTAGAAAAGAGTACAAGAAGAGAAAAGAAATAACACACGAAAAAAGAACGCAAAAAAACCAAGGAACAATCAAAACAAAAACACCACTTTGTCTTTCCCCTCTTGTAAGGCCATAGGCTGCAGTCTACACCCTCCCTGTGTAAAATTTGCCTTAAATTCTCCTCTATAATGGCAGCTACAGCATCTCTCTTTTTCCCACCAAAAATCTGTATCCTAGGTGGAGGTATTGGGGACAAAGAATCTCAACATTTTTCCTTTGGAGTTACTTCTAACACCAAGAATGGGATGAAGATGAGAGATTGTGCTCCAATAATATCAGTTGATGCATTGTCCCCATTGATCCAAGTAAAAGAAAACATATAACAAAGAAACCAAAAGAAAAACTCTAGCTATGCAGACCACAAACGTCGTTAGCATTCAGATGGTGATTTATGACACTTTGCTGAACGGATAACGTATGCTGAACATGTAGAGTTGAAATTCAGGAATCAAGAGAACAAGTCTCCATTAATCATTGCAACTTAGTTTTAGGACAGCATTTAAAAAACTAGCACCAAAGGGCATAGTCACCCTGGCTGGTGTAGCTCAGTGGATTGAGCAGGGGCTTGCAAACCAAGGGATCGAGGTTGGATTCCCAGTCAGGGCACATGCCTGGGTTGCAGGCCAGTTCCCAGCAGGGGACACATGAGAGGCAACCACACATTGATGTTTCTCTTCCTCTTCCATTCTCCTTTAAAGATAAATAAAATCTTTAAAAAAAAAGGCGTAGTAATTTCCCCGAATGTCACTGTTTGAAGAGTAATTTATTTCAAATTGTGTAAAAGTAACTGCTCAGACCAAAGACCATGTTTTCTAGGACTCCAACACTGACCAGGCCAAATGCACTTCCAGGAGAACCTAGAAAGAAAAGGGCCCAGGCACCCCTCACGGGAACAAAGGGGTATAATTAAACCAGGATCCATCATGGCTGGGGACACACAACTCCCAGGTGGAATTTGATGAGTAAGACACTGACACTCCACACAGCAGAACACCTCCCATTGCACTCTGCCGCTGAAAGTGAGCCTTGGCCCTCAGAGAAATACAAAGGAGTCAGGGGGTACCAGTCTGAGGGCAGGAATATTCCAAGGAAGGAAACACGTACCAAGTTGAAACATCAAAGGGATCATTACCAAAAGTGCCACTTTCACTCATGTTATAATTTGGAACATAATTTATAAAAGCAGAATTAATTAATGCATTGGTATGACTGGAGTATTCAATATCTTGGCTAGGGAAGGAAGTAGTCAGGACATATTTTAGAATTTGATCATGAGAAATGGAGAGGACAGGTGAATGTTTTTCTCAAAAAGTTGTTGCCCACCCGTTAAAGAAATAACACGTGTTTAAAACTCTTTTAAGGCTAAATGGAAATTGGGACTACTGGAGCAATAAGGGGAACTAAAAAAATTGGTTTATCCTGGGTTTCCTCTACCTAAGAGAATAATGAACATCCAACTAAATGAACATTATAATAGAGATCAAGACCTGTTCCATTTCAATCAATGTGCTGTAAAGAGGGCAAAACAATAGAAGCTGCTGGTGAGAAATGTTATTAGTGAGAAGGAAGTCTGGCTGAAGTGTCTCTTTCTACAAATACATGTTAAAACCTTCATAATAAAATTTGTTATTATACAGATTAAAATATGCCCTGACTTACTGAGACACATTAGAATTGTTTGAATTTTTACTTATGATTTTGCCCATTATCACTCCTAGAAGTGGAATTGCCAGGTCATGAACCAGTTCCATTTTTAATTTTTTGAGAAAACTCCATACTGCTTTCCATAGCGGCTGCATCAGTCTGCATTCCCACCAAGAGTGCATGAAGGTTCCCTTTTCTTCACAACCTCGCCAGCACTTGGTGTTTGTTGATCTACTGATAGGGAAAGCAGGGGATACATGAGGATAGAAAAAGACCTGACTTGGGATGGTGAACACACAATACAATACACAGAAAGTATATTATAGAATTGTAAACTAAAACTTACGTCATTTTATTCAATTCAATTAAAAAAAGAAATCTTATAGCCATGAAACCAATTTTTTTCATGGCTATAACTTAACCACTATATATTCTTAATGAAGGTCAGGCTCAAGGAGAAGAAGGAGAGGAGAAGATAATGTGGCAAGGACACCAAGACAAAAATGAGGAGTCTCTCAGCTTCCCTCCTCAGCCATTTTTCTTTCTTCTTCTGCACATTATTTCCAACTTCAACTACTCATCTATACTCTTATCCTGGAACTTCTATTCTGAGCCATAGGCTCCTATATCTGACCACCTACAACACCAATCTATGAGAAAGATTCAAAGGAACTAAGGAAGGAAAGTGCAGTCCCTAGCATGAATATGGTACCAGCCTGGGTCATTAATACCCTTCTGTCTGAAGTGGGAGAAGAGAAAGATTCCTGGAGCCCGGATGAAACCTTGTGGGGAGGACTACCTAAAAGACCTCTGGTCTTCAGTAGAGGGGCACAACAATCTGTAGTGATCTGGCTGGAGGAGAGAGAAAGTAATAACTACCCTAATCTGACTCTCCTCTTATCTCCTGATCATCTTCTGGTGCCTCCCATTGGTGAACCCAACTGGCAGCTAATGGGGAAGAGAACCTACAGGTGTAGCCCATAGGGCCAGCTTCCTGGCGCTAAGCAAAATGAAAGAGGGGAGAATAAAATACCTCCAGTACTCCCACCTTTTCAAAAGCCCTTCCTGTTTTTCCTATATTCTGGTCCACAAATCCATTGTTCCACATGGAAGAAATAACCAGAAAGGGAATCCATTGAAAATGAAGAGGAGAATGTGGGAGGGCTAGTCAAACAAAATAAAATAAATTTAATTAAGGAGGGGAGAAGATAATCTACAAATCCATGGGACCTTATGGAAAGACAGGTAGTGTGGAGGAAGACCTTGGTGGGATGGTGGATTGATTTATATTCTTTTGACTCTAGGAGTATGATGAACAATAAGCAAAAGAAAGTGCTGGAAGTTTGAGATTTCACACACAGCTAACAATGTGTACCCGGTAATTTGCTCAGACAACAGGTCACCGCCCTTTAACCATGATTTTGTAGGGTTAAAATATAAATGTGTATATAATACAGTGAAGAAGAGGAGAGACAAACTGGTTGGCCTTGGGTCATATCCTCTTCCATTTCGGTGGCTTATCAAGGTGCCACTCACAGTCTAGGGTACCACAAAGGAAGAACCCAAAGTTTGGACTGATATAAGTAGCTGAGCTCTGGATGCTCTCCCCACATTCAAAAGGCCATTGCATGGCTCAGATTCATTTCTCATTACATAGTGGACTGGTTCAGTTTTGGCCCAAGCTCCCCTCTCATCATCATGGTAGATGGACGGAAGCGACATTGGACAAGAAAATGACACCATGCATGCACCTCTCTGAGGCTTAGACAAACCTTCCTGCCTCCTATATCAGTCGGCAGTGTTGACTGATCCACACAGAGGGGAAAATGAGGGTACAACCCTGAGCCTACAGGCACTACCTGTCTGCTGTTGCATGCCTACCCCCCTGGCTTGTTTTGTCTGCTTGAGAAAAAAATGGTTCATTCTTTACAGCAAGCAATGCCTGCTCTCTCCTAGAAGTAAAATTTTGGTTTTATAGGTCTGTTTCTGCCACCGTGTCTGAGCTCAGTCAGGGCAAGAATCACATTTGTCCTATTTTCACTGCGTGTCAGCTGAATGCGCATGACAGGCATTCAGCAAATGTTTGTGGAATGAATCATCATTCCTGTGGCGTACTGAAATGTCCCATTTGATGTAAGATTTTTATTAAATATGGGCTTAATGGGTCAAATAAACCACTCAAGATATTTGTGATCTCGGAGAATCCTAGAAAAGTGCACCAGGAAAGCCATGTCTCCATTGAATAGCAAGCCCTTGGGTAAGCAGTCGTATAGGAAAACAGCTCTGGGGAGACTCTGCAGGGCTCATTTGTAAGTTCTGCAAAGTCAGTGGCATCTATATTCATAACTAACCTAGGAAGGAATTAAATTATTGCTCCAAAAAGAATATGTTGCATTCTGTAGTGCTAGAACATGATGCAGTTACAATTATATTTTATAGTGTCATATTAGAAAAAAAGAACTATTTATCCTGTACCAAATATTGGAGATTGTTGACTGTCTTCAAAGGTTCACTAATGGCTTGCCCACCCTATTCACATTTCACAAGCCCTCCTGTCTACCATGCTCATGTTACCCCCCCCCATCGTAGGGTTCATCCCACATGGTGGGACCAACCAATGATTGTGTTCTGCTCCCATCTACCCTGAAGATGCCCAGTGTATGAATTCAGCCCAGTGTTTCAGTGGCTAGGGAGTCAGATTCTGTGTGTCTGATGGGGAGAAATCTCAGTTGCACACAAACAGTTCCAAGAATTCTATTTCCTCCTCAATCTGAGAGTCACTAAGGAAAAGGAAGAAAGAAAACAGTAAGAAGCAAAGATGAGGAGGCAAAACCTGGGAACTGACCATTGAGGAAAAGGCAAAGGAAGCAGGTAGACCACAGGATGGCATTTCAGTAGGAAAACATGATGTTCCTCTAGTTCAACTCAGCATATTGTTCAAAGAAAATGACTTGCTTCTTAAAATGATGAATTCGGGATGGGAAGGATTGAGAGGATGAATCAATCAATAAATGCGTAAATTCACTGAATTACTGCACTTGGACAGTATTCTTCCATTTCAGATCTCAAGTTACTTGTTTGAGGATATCATTAGGAAATGACACAAAATCACTTTCCTCTGTCTTCTCATATGCCGGTCCCCACCCCCTGTTTTCTCACATGCCATCAGAAGGGGAAGAATGATGAACTATCAAGTGTGTTATAAATACCATGAAACAAAGAAGACATAAGCCGCAGTAGTAAAACCTCCTGAATAGGACCAGCCAGCCAGCCCCTTCAGCAAGTCCCATTTCACTATTTCTGCTCCAACTCTCATTCTTCTAATGTCTATCATATATTGTACACAAGACATCCCACTGTAGCTACATTGACCCCCCGCCTTTCTCCAGACTGACAGTTCCTTGCTGGTTGCTTTAGAACAGATTCTGTGCATCATCAAAATTGACAGGGTTCCCTTGTCACTGATGTGTCTGGCACACTTTGTTTCACTTCTGTAGGAAGAATGGAGCTTTAGTACCAAGAGCCATCCTAGCTGGATATTCCACATGGTCCCCTTCCAATGGACTCCCTCAGGGGCCCTGTCTGTTGGGGAAGAAGGAGTGTTGTAGAAAGGGAGCCCTGACATAGTCAAAAACACTGGACCAATTCAGTCCTAGTCCCAGCTCTTCTACCAATTCAGTGTGACTTTGTGCACCTTGCTTCATCTTCTTGATGCAAACTCAATGTTTCTATTAAATGAGAGGGTCTCAACAGAGAAAGGCAATAACCCCAAGAGAAAAAAGAGCCAAAAAAATTAACAGACATTTCATGGAAGAGGAAGCATTAATGACCAATAAGCAAATAAAAAGATGCTCAGCCTCATTAGTAATCAGAGAAATGCAAGTGATGACCCCCCCACAAAATACATGTTTCTTGTACTACTAGATTGGCAGCAATGAAGAAATACTACAGTAGCCAGTGACAGAGAGAATGTGATGCATGGGCTCCCTCCCACATTGCTGGAGAAATTTTCCCTTAGAGAAAACAATTTGGTCTTCTCCTATAAAAGTGAATATTTTTATTCCAGCCATTCCTTATAGCACAGGTTTGTACTCTGGAAACATGGTTATATTTAAAGTTAATGAATAAATGAGTAATTTATTTGTAGGCATTTAAGGGTACAAAAATACTCAAAATGAATAAGATATGTGTGTACATCTTTTTATGTTTCTCTAAAATTGGTTTGATAAACCTCTCACTTGATTATTTAAAAAGTCAACTAGTGCTAGACAAAGTTGGCAGTATCACTATTTTTTAAGATAAAAACAATCAGACTTAGAAATGAACTGACTTACCTAGAGCAAGTGTGGATCCAGAGCTAGATGCTTCTTCTGCTAAACTGGTACAAGAGAAAGAGTGTTCTGACAGACCTCAGTTTGTATTTTTGTACTAGGCTCTTGCTGGCATTAATAACCTTGAAAGAATTATTTTACCTCCCTGAGTGTCTGTGTCTTCATCTCTTTAAAAAATGAGGATAATTACGTCTATATTCTGGAGAGTTTATGAAGGTTAAATGAAATAATTTATTTAGAGTACAATAAATATTAGTGTCTGACTTCTCCACTTTCTCTAATATAGGCTATTCTGCAGTGAGCCATAGACAATAAATGCCATCCTGTTGGGGACACCGCTCAGAGTCTGTGTGACTAAGCGCAGACACGTCTTTATTTAAATCATTGTTCCGGTTGGCTAATTCTATGCTGCCACTTGTTCTTCATGTTCTTCACTGCTGCTCCAAATCATAGCCTCTCAGGTTTCTGCCCTCCTCCATCCTACCTTGGTTTCCTTCCATGGCTCGGCTGCCTTCCCTCCCCTGCCCTGCAACCTACGTGCATTCCCTGTGAACTGACTTGCCTTTCCTTCCCAGCCCAGGAGCACTGGAAACTGGGTTAGCCACTGGAGATGCTCATTTCTCACTATCTGGGCACCACAGAGCATGTAGAGGGAGAATCTTCTCACCTCGTTTCAGTATTTCTTCTCTTAACCAAGTAAACACTTGACATTCTTGCCCTTTAATCCTATGTCCTTTGCCATTTCACCAAATCCTGCTCACCCAATCACTTTCCCCAAAGAATTGGATCTCAACTCATACTATTTTTCTGTACTTCTGATCCCACTAACTGTGTGGCTGATTCCAATGTCCACATGGTGAACCCACGGAATGCCCTCAACTGACATTTTCATGGTCTATTCAACTCCATTTGCCGTCACTTCCACCTGACTTTGGTGATCCACTCCCATTGGCACAAGTTTGGCCTTGTTATAACTCAGAATTATGCCATCTTTGAAATCCCAAACTTGATTATTTTACTCTCTGACACCAGCTTCATATTCTTGCTTGCTGCTGTTCTTCCTTCCAACACACCATCTTTTTAGCTGCAGGAAGACCACTCACAAGGTGCTCTATCTTCCTTCCAGTTAATAATTTGTATCCTAACCTCATTTCCATCCTGTCTAGACAATATTCCATCCTCAGTCAATCCCTTTACCCATTGGCTGTCCTGGATCCCTTGCTTCTTGCTCTTCTGTGAAATTCTTCCTGGAAGTTGTACCATTCCATTTGCTTCAGTGGTTAACTATGGCCCACTGCTGCTGCAGAAAATCACTCAGCCATGGGGACCGGTACCCTGTTTAGGACAAGACCCCAGCTTCACCACGGTCCTCCTTGGTCATGTCTCCATCCAAAGTCTCTCAACAGTTATCTCAAACTTTCAGTACTTTTCTCAAGTTGCTCCAACTCCTACAATGGTCTCATCTTGGTCATTGTAGAAATGAAGGCTCTCAAGATAGAAAGCCCTAATAATCCCTGCCACCTACTAACTTTTCTCCAGTTGTACCTCAACTTTTCTCCAAACTCTGTAGAATGCAACTTTCTAGCTGTTTTTTTACCTCATCACTAGACCCCATCAATTCCGGCCTCTTTCAGATTATTGATCTATTTCTTCATCTGTAAATTGTAAATGATAATAATATCACTGGGGAGAATTATTTTTTATTTAAAGAAGTAGAGCTTCTTAGCAGCAATCCAAGACAGGAAGAATCCCTATCATGTTTGCAAGTACATGACATAACAGAAGACACCTTCTAGGCAGGTGCCCAAAACAGCCATGAGGAAGAGTTCTGAAAATTTTTCCATGGAGAAGACTGTGCTGTTACTTAAGTTGATAAAAATCCAAAACAACCACTTTACTACATGTCTATACTGACCTTTGTCACAATCAAAGGAGGAAAAAAACCCAAATCACAGTTACTATATTGATCTGTCCTCAATTTCACATCCCAGTTATTATTTCTATTGTTCTAATACTCCCCATCTCTAGATCTTAAGAAAATAAGAGAACTTCAATTAAAAAGGCACACGCTGAAGGCACTGTAGGTTTAATATGTGTCTGATATCAATATGTGATATTAAAACTAATATCTGATATTATGTTTTCCTTTCTCAGCCACCTCTGCATCTGAGAAAAAACAATTCATTCTATACCACTTTTATAGTTCATAATATCACCGTGTTCCAGATACTCACTGGCCTTGGACACAACAGGCCACGTCCCTCCTCACTCTGCTGAGACAACAATAATTCGGTTGAGTTCATCATTGAGGATGAGAAACAAAAATAATTTGGCATAAAATGAAAGATTTTAAAAAATTAAGTGCATTGGGGTGACATTGGTGGATAAAATTATGTAGGTTGCAAGTATGCCATTCAAAAATACATCATCTGTGTTGTGCATCTAGGTGTTTACCACCCAGATTCAAATGTCCTTCCATCACCATATGTATTTGACCCCTTTTACCCTTTACTACCAACCCCCTGCCCCCCTTTCCCTCTGGTAACCACCATACTGTTGTCTGTGTCTATGAGTTTTTGTTTGTTTATTCATCTTGTCCATTCATTTGCTGCTTTCAGTATAAAATGGAAGGTTTTATTATGGCAGATATTTGAATAGGATGAATTCAGTGATTAAACCTCATGGGCAAAGAGTCCATTTCGGAAAACAACTGCAATGATTTTGTCAATTGCCGTCCTCTCTGTCTGTAACAGAGAGTCCAGAAGCTGGCAGAGTGAAGCAGGTGGGCGCTGCAGAGTCAAGAGGTGGCCTTGGGGGTCTCTCCTTCCTCCAGAAAGATCTTCACACCTTTCAGCCTTTCCTTTGGAAACAGAGCATTACAAATTTTAAATTGCTACACTTTTCCAGATTCAAGTGATTGATAAGTATATTTACAAGTGAGTGGCATGATTCTACTTGTGATAAATTTAAATATAATGCAGAAAAGAAACTAGAGGTACCAAGCTAAAATATACGCTCTGATTTGAGAATGGATGAAAACAAAATAAACCAAAACCAAAAATCTCAGTTTTCTCCACTGTGCTCTTAGTTATGAGAAATCTAAAAGCAGCCTTGGCTGGTGTGGTTCAGTGAATTCAATGCTGGCCTGTGAACCAACTGGTTGCTGGTTCAATTCCCAGTCAGGGCACATGCTTGGGTTGTGGGCCAGGTCCCCACTTGGGGACACATGAGAGGCAACCACACATTGATGTTTCTCTCCCTCCCTTCCCTTCTCTATAAAAATAAATAAATAGAGTCTTTTTTAAAAGAAAGATATCCAAAACCAGTAATACAGGTTTTTTGGTCACAAAATGAGCATATGCTAAAGATAAAATTTTACTTTCTGAAATATAACAACTAACACCAGTACAAACTTTGTAGATTGTAAACCTCTTGAGGGAAGAGCTGTATCTTACATATCCTTGTATCTCTTACTGCTCTGTACAACATCTGACTTATAGGCATTCTGCAACTGCTTCGGAAATTAACACTTAAATGATTTAATGTGATTTGATCAGTTTGTATTATGGATTTTAATGTTTTTCCAAAATCAAAGTCCCTGGAGGTCTTTTGGTTGTATGATCTAAATGTTCTGCATTCATACATTTTTTTCAGAATATTTTTATAAGCATTATATAACTTCATGAACAGAATAATCCTTGAGATAGGTTGCTATTCCCACTTGTCAGCTGAACCAACTGATTCTAAAAGTTAAATAGTTTGTATGATGTGGATTTAATTAGGAGCAAAGCTGAGACAAGACTCTCTGCCTCAAAGCTGCCAGTCTGGTTCTTTCCATTTCAACATACTGCTATTTTTCATTACATATAATGCAATCTATACAAGATTAGAAGAATTGACCTGATGCTTGAAGGTCATTTGGATCAATATGGAAGAATAACCATAGACCATCTTATCATGGTGCTTAAATCCTTTGATCTTATATCTAGCTGAATCTTAAATTACTAGAAACGTAATCTTCAACAGTCGTTTAACTTTTCTGATCTTTGTTTTCTTCTTCACTGACAGAAGAATAGCTATATCTACCTTATCAAATTATGAGGATTTGCTGATGACATACTATAAGAAATGCTTAGCATTTAGCCAGACACCTAGTAAGTTTCTGATACGTGGTTGCTGAAATGTTGTAGTTAATATTAGTAAAAATAAGGAAACACGTTCCCAGACATTGACATGAGAAAGTCTCCCAGAATATTTTCCATATTATGCATATGACTGATAACACAGTCAAGGTTTGACCCCCCCACCCCAATTCTCCCCTTTCTTCTAGTTGACCTCTCTTCACCCAGCCTTCCACAACTACTCACTCTCCATTTCCTGCAATTTCTAACCTGTGCATCTTTGTCTAAAGGCTTCTCTCTGGGTGCTCATCTGCACCTGGGTATCCATACCTATAAATAACTCTCGGTGCCTAGCCTATACATAACTCTTAGTGGCCTGGAATTGTAGCTGCTTCTGATACAGGGTGCAGCCAGGGGGGCCCCCCAAAAAAACAGATTTGGAATGGTGTCCAAAATTCAAAGTGTATAGGAATATTGGAGAGACATATTAAGATGTCCTCACCGCCCCCCCCCCCACCCCCAGGGGGAAGGGATGAATAGAGCCGGGCCATTGAGAGCTATTTTGCATAGCAACAGTTTTGGAGCTAACCTCTGGAGGAATGGTTATTTAACATATCTATAACCTTTAACTGGTTTCATAGATATGTTAAATAGCAGTGGCCAAGTTTGGAGCCAGGGAGAAAGACTGGGACTGAGGAGAAAAAAAAAAGGACTAGGAGCTGGACTCCTGGAGGAAGAAGGGAGTAGCAGGGACTGAGGATGGAACTAGGGGACTCAAGATGGGAACTAAGGTCTGCTCTCCGGAGTGAGAAGGGCTTGGACTCAGGATGTAACTAGGGGCTGCGCTCCTGAGTGAGAAGGCCTGTGTGGGAGCTTGGAAAAGACTGGCTCCAGGACACAAAGGGTCCCCGCTTGGCCAGATGAGAGAGAGCCACGCGGTTTCAGCAGAGTGAGGACCCCCTCTTGGTGAGGTGAAAGAGGGAGCCACGTGGTTTTGGCAGGGTGCGGACCCCCTCTTTCCCAGGTGAAAGGGAAAAAACCACGCAGCTTTGCCAGAATGGAGATCCCTGCAGCCAGGTGAAGAAGAAAGCCACATGCTTTTGGTGGAGTGCGGACTCCTGCAGCTTTGGTAGAAGAGGCCCACGCGGCTTTGGGGTGCCCCCCTTTGGCTGCGGGGCCTGAAAAAGCAAGAGAGACTTTGACTGGAACTGGGTACAAAGAACTCTTGCCAGTGGACCATGAGAGGGTACCACAGTACTTTGGATTAACTCGCGATCCTGCACAGTGACACAGCTGACGGTGCCAGCGGTCTGCAACACAGACGTGTGCTCTTTTCCTGATTTACGGTACCCGGAGTTGGGACAGTGGGAGAAGGGAGCGCTGTGTGGGTGTAGGTGTATACCCTAAAGGACTTTGATATTTTAGTAGTGGCGTTAGGCCTGAATAGCATTAAATAAACATTTTGTTTCCTTTTCACAAATCTCTGGCAGTAAGAGATGTCTTTCCAATTGGCGGCGGACAGAAGGGCCCAGTAGATTTTAGTATTTTGTTTTTGGGAGGGGCCCCTGTTGTATAGCAGTTTTGGGCATCCCTAAGTGGGCCAAATATTGTATTGCCCCTCCCTCGGACCTCCTCCTCTTGTTCGGTAACACTTCTTCCTTCATTCTGTATAACAGAGGTCTGTGTTTCCATGGAAGCTCATGTTGGTCCTGTTATTGTAGCCACGCTGGGAAGCGCACACTGTCATATCTGAGAGTCCTTCTGTCTGCCACAGAGCTATTTTCAATTTGTTTCTGTTTTAGTGTCTAAATGTGCCCAGATATCCCTTTTTGTATATATGGGAAGGTGTTATCTAACGTGTTCAACTCTCTGAAAGAAGTTTATTAGCCAGTGCATGGTGTGTATTTATCAGTAAGCACATTCCCTCCTTTTGTGGAATTTAGTCTGAGATACTTCGTGTTCTCTGTGAGTTTATGGACCATTGTAATCTCTGTTCCATTCTCTGGCTGAGTTCCTATGAGATCACCTGACACCGTGTCAGAGTCAAACACCATCTGACCTTCAAAGGCTTGTTGGTTATTGTTTCCAGTTCTTGGTGTTTGCAAGAACCTCCTTTTCTCTTGCCCTGAAATGTTTCCAGATGACAACAGCAAATTAAAGACTCACCCATTCAGTAACAGACTTTTGGTCAATAAAATACTAGCTTGGCATCTGTTACCAGCCTCATAAAACAGTATGTATCTCAGATGCATAAATTAGCATAGTTGAAGAATTCACATTATTATGCAAAGAGTTTTAGGTTGCATTAGTAAAAGAAACAAAAACGCTATTCCAGCCGTAGAAAGTTAGGTTGCTACTGTGCTTTTGTTTTCAATTTGGGAGAGAAAACAGCATTTGTAAGCTAAATTGTTTCCACCAGACGTTGAAGAAACAAATCAGGCAGCCGCACTGTATCAGGGAGAGTTGAAGGCACAGATAGAATAAAAAGAGCACATGACAAGAGAGAACACATCTGAGAGGCGAAAGATTTATTTTCTATAGCTCCAGACATCCTTAGTGACTGTTAGATGTCACCAGGAAACAGTTCCCTGATGATGGGCGTGTTCCCACAGAGAGCTTCTGGACAATAAAGTGTCCCCACGACATGCAAATGGCTGTCTGTTCCCCAAGCTGAAGCCAGGGCCCCTGTGTGAGCGGGGCATGGTGACCTCTAAGTTCCCTTCCAACCCTCAAAGCTACGATTACAATGGCCTTTGTAAAAAGGTCATAAAAATGGAAATGTAAAATGAATACATCACACCCCAAGCGTGGAATGAAGATTCTGACAGTAAGAGGTTAGACAGTGAAGTGAAGGACAAAGATTTTGAAGGGAGGAAAGAAAAACAAGGAGAGGGAAAGAATTAAATAATAATAATAATAATAATAATAATAATAAAAATCTCCAGTGCATTGTCTGTGGCGACCCCAGTGAGTGCTGGCAAACCAGCAAAGCATGAGAAAAATCAAAAAGGATAAAGAGATTTGGAGAGACACAAAACTTTTCCTCTGCAATGCCTCTTCACCACTGAGGGTGATGAGCAAGCGGCCTGCCCTGAGGTCATTCTTCCCCGACAGTGACGACAGTGACCGTGAGCCTCTGTCAGGGAGTGATGTGTTAAAACAGAAAGGGTAAAGGGCCAAGAGAACTAAAAATGCCAGACATCACAGAGAAAGGAGCTGCTTTGTGAAAGAAGGAGACAGCAGCAGTTTGGGCCTCTGAAAAAATGTGATTTCACATTCAAAAAAGGCACCTTGAAAGCCGAGTCATGCAGGCGGCCCTGTTGGCCGAGGGAGTTTTATGACGGGGCTAACACAGGTCTTCTAGGATCGCCGACTAGGGGCACTTCCTAAGAGATGAAGGGAAATGGGCTTCTAGAAGCTGCCAGGGCACAAAAGCCTGATTTTCGCATCACATAAAATCAAAGTAAAAAATTTCTTGCCGCCCTGGCCAAGGTGGCTCAGTGGGTTGGATCATTGTCCCATAACCGAAGGGTTGAGGTTTGATACCAGGTCAGGGCACATGCCTAAGTTGTGGGTTCGATCCCTGGTCCAGACACATGCAAGAAGCAACAGATTGATGTTTCTCTTTCCCATTGATGTGCTATTTCTCCCTTTGAAAGCAATGAAAAAATGTTCTTGGGTGAGGATAAAAATAGAAAAAACAAGAAATGCTTGCTGTGGTTTGCTTGGATGAGGGCCTTCTCATGGAAGTTTCCAGCTCCATCAGAAGTCAGTGAGATGACAGTGAGCCCCCATGGGAGAAACACGGGAGACCATAAATGCTGTATTTGTTATTTCCTCAGTCTATTACATTAGTGTGTGAAAACCTACACCAGGTGTTCAAAGGAAGGACCGTTACTGAGAATAGCTGAAATCCTCATACCTCTACCTACTCCAGAGACACGGTTCAACCTCTACAAGTGGAACAGACATTTTCAAGTCATTATTTCAACAAAACCTCACAAGCATCAGAAAAGTAACATCCGAAAGTCCCTAATTAGGCCTAGGAAGCTGAGGCTCAAAGAGGTGTACTTATTAGCTCAAGGTCACAGAGCTAGAAATGGGGAGAGTCAAGATATTAAACCTGGCCAGTTGGATTCCAAAACTAGCCCTCTTCTTGGGAAACTAGGGATGTGCTTTAACTGTGCAGGAGCATTCTCCATTCCCAGGATACCTCTTTGCCTTTACCCAGGGCTCAAAGTTAACAATGACAACAGATTCAAGCAAAGATGAAAAGTACAAAAGCCTCAGTGACTATAACACAGCACCTCACTTGACTTTGCTTGGAGTTGCATTTATACATTTTCAGCAGGAAGATACTTAGAACAGGTTGTAAAAAAAGATAGAAGCATTTCAAGCCACAAAAAAATAGAGGAAACATGAGTGCACATTACTAGATGAAAGAAGCCAACCTGAAAAGGCAGCCTACCATGGGATTCCAACTATATGGCATTCTAGAAATGGCAAAACTGTGGAGACAGCTAGTAAATGTGCGCTTTCTGTGGGTGGGGGTGGAGGCATGAATGGATGGGTAGAAAAGAGAGGATTTGGGGGGTGGTTAAAACCCTGTAGATGACACTACTATGGTGGACACTTGTCATTATTTGTTTATCCAAACCCATAGAATAAATGACAAGAGTAAAACCTAATATGAACCATGGAGTTTCCAGTGATGATGGTGAGCCAGGGTAGGTTCGGTTGTAAATGATGCACCATTTGTGATGGGGAAGTTGATACTGGGTAAACTCTGTGTATAAGGGGCTGGGGGAATATGGACAATCTCTGTAGCTTCCCCCCAATTTTGCTGTGACCCTAAAATGTCTCTAAGGAAACTGTCTTTAAAATCAGAGGTAAGACAAGATAGACCTCTCTTGGATGCATGGAAAGAATGGGTGGAAAAGCTACCACTTGTCTATGAGGCAGACTTTGCTTTGTTTCGGTTATTGTCATTGTTTCTGATTATTTTCTTTGTAATAATGGGATAGAGACCTGGATAGTCAACTGCCCTCTTCTCTTAATTCGCTGTGACTCTTCAGAGATGATAATGATGGAACAGAACTACATTACGTCTGAGGCATTTTTTGGTCTTAAAAATAAATGGTTCTAGAGATTGGTTGCCACCAGGTCATGAACGAATTTGAAGGCCAAGTTTAGGCATCTGGACTTTATTCTGCCTACCAGGGAAGAAGCACTGAAGAGTTTTGAGCTAGAGGCTGATATCATAGTGGTAGTATTTTTGGAAGATTTAATCTCACAGCAGGATGCAAGATAAAATTGTACTAAGAAAAGCTCAGTGGTATGAAGTTCAGAGGCAAGGTTAATGCAGAAAACCCAGGCCTGAACAGATACACAGGTGAACAAGAGCCCTGTCCCAGGATCTTTACGTAGGAGTGGACTATTAGCTGAGGAGGGCCAAACCTTCATCTATTTGACAGTCCTTCAGATGCTATGGGACATTGTTTGTACTTGGTCCCTGCTTGTCCAGGTTAAACTTCCTCAATTGCATCATCTGATCCTCAAATGAATATTACTTAACAGGTAGAAGTATTTCAAGGCCAGTCAATCATTTATTATTGCTTGGTTGTATCATGTAACCTTTCTAATTTATGGTTTTTCATATGCAATATGAAAATAATAGAACCCAATGCCTTGGGATTTTGAAAGGATTACATAACAATGCTTTAGTTCATGGTTTGGAGTTTAAGGAATGTTCGGTAAATAAGGATGTATTATTATCTTTATGCCATCCGACTTGCTTCCTCTGGAAATATTCCAGATTGCAAGTGCCTTTCTTAGTTTGTGATTCAGAATTAATAGTAAGAATCATAAGGGTTATCTGACTCTGGGCCAGGTCTCGTTTGGAGCACCTGGGCTATGCCATGAAGCCTATAATCACTCTATCACCAGGCACTGTTGTTAACTTCAGTTTATAGTTGAAGAAACGAAGACACACGATGATGAAGTAACTCTCTCAAAGTCACAGAACTAGGAGGAAGTCACAAAGCCAGGATTTAACCAGACAGTCTAACACTAGAGTCTATGCCT
Organism: Artibeus jamaicensis; assembly: GCF_021234435.1. Classification (NCBI taxonomy): domain Eukaryota; kingdom Metazoa; phylum Chordata; class Mammalia; order Chiroptera; family Phyllostomidae; genus Artibeus; species Artibeus jamaicensis. The sequence continues at coordinate 697,048 of NW_026522040.1, forward strand.
CTGGCCACTCTGCTCAATAAGGATCGCTCTCAAGGAGTGGTCCATCAGAGAGAGTGCTGTTAACCACCACTCGTTCAGGTCGCTGCCTAAGACCATGTTCGTGGCTTTATAGCACCTGAATCACACCACAGCTATATTGATTTTGTCATCAAATTAAGTGATTCTTTCTTAAAAACTATAATCTTCTTCCTGTTTGATTTATTTTTCAAACCTTAAGCTATAATATTGTCTTAATCATCATAAATACCATCTAATTACCTCTGGCTCATTACTTGAACCTACCAATAATGTTGTGTAGATTTCTGATTCTAAATTGTGAAGCTCTCCTGTTCAGCCATTATCTACAATACAGTAAGTTTTTTTTTTTCCTGGGCTTTTTTCTGAGCTATTCATAAACATATTACAAAGCATAAGAACCAAGAACAGAACAAAACCCTGTTGGTGACCTGCTCCTAGACAAACACTGACACTCAATCAACATTTACTGGATATAACTACATAACCAGCTATGAACTCATTTAAATAAATCCTCTTTGCATTTTACAATCCTTCATTTTCATTGCAAGTACAGTTTCTCCTGTGAAACTTCATCAAATGTCAATTTAAAATACACTGAAATGTGACTTTTCTTCCACTGTGCCAGTTACGTGACCTTTCCTTAATTCATTTAATTTAAACGAAGCTCTGTCTCCTCCTTGAAAAATGCAGATAGTAATCCCTGCTATGCTTATTTTGATTACTTGTGTTAGAGTCAAATTAAAGAACAATCAACATTACGGACCTGACATTTCAACCGCACAATTTTACTTTAAAGAGGAAAACATAATACCATTTACATCTTACTAACATAAAATTTTTTGGCATATTTATTTCTCATTTAATCTTTACAACACCCATTAGTTAGGGAGAAGAGATATTATCCTTACTTTACAGATTTTTTAAAAAATGCACTTTAAGTGGTTGCTTTCTCAAATGTACAGAACGTGAAATGGGCACAACTTGAATTTGAACTCAAGTCCCTGTAACTCAAGTACATGCCATTGTCACCAAAACCAGTAAAGCCCTGACTGAAATGACAAGTTGAACAGGCTCCACACTTGTGTAAACCGGTAAAAGGAGATGCAACCATCTTTTCTTTCTTCTAAAAGGAAGCAAAACTATTTCTCTTTGAGGGAAAGAGGAGGTTGACATTGGCAGTGGTTAAGTGGGGGAAAAATTAGGAATGTGAAAAGAGGTCAGCAAAGAAGTGCCCCTAAACTAAAATTATTATCCCTCATGGTCCTGCCTCCTGGAATTGGGATTATTTAAACATTAAACTGTTTCACAAGTGTTCTCCTTCAAAAGTTTCTCAGGCATCAGCCAAAGGCCCAATAACATGGCTACCCTGAGGGAAAAGCAACCTTCTGAGCAGTGGACTATCCCCAAAGCGTGTGCAGAGATAGTATTCAGGACCTGACAAGAAGAGGAAGCAAGGCCTAGGTCACCTGACTCTGTTCCATCTAGCTGGCCATGTCCCAGCTCCAAAGGTGCTTTCCAGTCCCCTCTCATCGAGAGTGAAGCCCAGTGGTCCAGGTGCATTCACAGCTCCGCCCAGGACACCGCTGATGCTGTTTCACACACTGCCACAAAACCCCCAGGTTTCATTCCTCTTTACTTCTGGGCCAAACCCTCAATTAAAAAAAACAACCAAAAGGGCCTCTCTCCCACTGAGCTTCACTCAGGAAATACCATTATCGACCACGTATTTCCCAATGAAAGACAACTTGGACTCTGTCTCCCTTCCTAAGTAATATGCAAGGGCCATGTGCGCTACCAGAAGTGAGATTTCAGGACCTGATTCTCTATATTTTTTAACTCAACTCATATATTTACATCAATCAAAAGAAACTTCTCCATGCTTCTCCATTTAGATAAGTGCATAAGGCTCATTTTCTCATCAGCTTCCTTGAAAACCTAATTAGACTCAACCAGATGTTGTGTTTAACACCAATGGATGTGGCCAGCCGTTGTTGACGAGGACACGGATGTCAATCCAAACTACTCAGACTCTCTACCCGGGGACCTGGAGGCCCGTGCAATCAGAGGCACCACGTCGTCTCTTATTTTTAGCTTATTAAATAAAAAGAGTGACCCAGGAGTGAATGTACTGTAATATAGTGAATCTGCAGGCAAGATAGTTCTTAGAAAAATTACTGACATTTGAAAAAATCATTGAGAAAAAATTAGTTTCACTACATTGTGAAGTTAATTTTGACATTCAGTTTGGCTTCTTTTTCACATGTAGGAGTTAAAGGAAGAAAAACAGACATTTTTATAAGAGCCCAAATTCCCCCTAACTGTAAAGTCATTTTAACCATCCTGAGACTGTATGTTTGAGTCAGTGAGAATAGTAATTCTATTTAGGAGACCACTGAAAACTGATCATTTTTTAGATCACTGAATAAATCAGAAAAAAATCAAAATCTGCTTATTTTCCTTCCAGTTAAAACCTGTGTCTTTGGGCCAGACAGAAGAGCTGAGGTATTTTAGTTAGTATTCAGAATGTAATGAAGTACAATGTACTCCTAATTTGAATCACTGGGCTTATAAGAAACTCTATTGGAGTTGAATCCAATAAATTCTACAGACTCTATTGTGTTAGTCTCACTTCTACTGGTCTGATAGAAGCGATGTGATCTGGGGACCTGAAGGCATGTGTGACCTTGATTTGTTTGAAATAGATTGTAAGAGAGAGTAACGCAAAGTCTCCAGTCACCCAGACTCATTGATTGATAGCCTTTGACTTATAATAAAAGCAAGTAGAGACATGAAGAGGTAACATGAGAGAAAATGCTAAATGTACTATTAAAACCTATATAAAAATGTTGCAGCTGATTTTGACCCTGATTACAAGGTAGCACAAGGTACCTGTGGAAAATGTAGAAAATGCGTAAAAACAAAGAGAATAATAATTACACACTTAAGGTTGTCTATATTATTTTAGCTCATTTTGATATATACACAATACCCAGAGAGAAAGGGCTCTGAAATGATTTAGCCATGACTGATCTGTACTCTCTGATGTTCGTTATAGTTTAAATTATGTCATTCATTTTTAAGTAGTTTCTATATTAACATTCAACAAACCTATTAGTAGGTGCCTCTTAATCACCTATTACATTCAGCCACAGCACAAGGTGTTATAACACTCGCAGCTTCCACCTTTGTTCATGACTATGAGAAATTTAGAGATTGAGTGGTATTTAAAATATTTCCTCTTTTCTTTAGCTGTCTCCATGTGAATACATACCCAACTCCATGTACAGGATGTCAAAAGCAAGGACACCATTCTGTTCACCAACAATAATATTTAATAACTTAACTGACCTTATCATTAGGCGTATACCTGGAATTGTAAAGGGAAATTACTTCACACACGTTGGTATATTAGTCAATCATTTGTATCATGTGGCTAAACTGATCATGAAGAATCCTCACCCAACGCAAATATAGCTTGGAATCTTGAAGACAATTTATTTTGCTTTATATTCTTTTTTTGGTCACGAGTTCAGAATGAGACACCAGGATGAAGATGCAATACACACAAACTCCCAGTGGCAGAGGTGGAGGTGTCCCTGGTAAGGCAGTGACAGAGTGGGCAACCGTAGTGAAGTATTTTTCGTGTGAAAATCATTGAGGGCTAACAGTGGAGGTGCTGGCTTTGGGTTAGGTCCTTTGTGTTATCTCAGGAAAGGCAGGTTCCTGAGGACCGATGTTGAGGTAGGGAGGAAATGAGCTGTGCCCTGTCCTAATCTAGCCAAGTCTCTCACATTCTCCAAGAATATGGACATGCACGTGGACCCCTGAGCCCATCGTAAAGGTGCAGTGCTCCTTTGTGATAAAAATAGCGATCACTGCTATGAGCTGGAAGATGGCTCCCTGCCTCCAATGCAACCTAAACTGATCAAAATAAGAGAATTGCAGGGTAGGGTGATCTTGGCAACCAATACGTTCTGGAAAAGCTCCCAAAAGGATTTCAGACTCAATGGGCACAGCTGCTCCCTGAGAGGATGATTCAGAGTTCAAGAGAGAGTCAATGTATTGATTTTGGTCCCTGCAGTTGAGTTTCCTCTTTATATTGTGCTTGTTTACATCTCACCTTTAGATTTTCAGTTGCCTGATATTACCTACGAGTTTAGTCAAATCCAGCTGGATTTCAAATTACCCTCTAATCTATTGTTTCACATCAGGGCTACTGTGCACACACCCCATTCTAGTTCCTGGTTTAACCCCTGGCTTACCGGACTTCTTTTGTACCTGATATTGCATGCTGTCTGTAAGAGAACAGTTCTCCATGAACATACAGGTCTGTTTCTAAGGTCTCTATTCTATTCCTTTGGCCAATGTGTTTATGTGCATCCTTGCAAAGTACTATAGTGCCTTAATTAATATAAATTCCTAAATCTTAATATCTGGTGAAGCAGAAATCTTTAGTTTCCCTAGCTCTTTATTCTTCCATGGAAGTTTTAGAATTTGCTTATAAAGTTGCATGAATATTCCTACTATACAGATTTTAATTAGAATTTCACTGAATATAAAGCACAGCTAAGGGAGAATTGACATCCTTAAAATACTTTCTCCCTACCTGAAATATAAATCGAATCTTCATTTATTTTAACGCCTCTTACAGTTTTATGATTGATTTATCCAACTTGTGTCTTGCAATTATTTCTTACAATTACTTCTAGATTTTTGATAATTTCTGGTATGTTAGTAAGTAATGTCCACTTTGCAATTATGTTTTCTATTTATTTGTTGCTGGAGCATAGAAAAGCAATTTCTTTTTTGCATACTGATCTTTTCCTCAGCCATCTTACCATGAATGATTGCATTATTTGAAAAAATTTATCTGGATGTTATCTTGGGTTTTCTATGTAAAGAAATCACATTATTTGTATTATAATGACACTTCACTTACTCTTTTCTAAACCCTATTCTTCTAATTTTTGTTTTCTTGCTCAATATGCTGGTTAAGACCCCCAGGCATTGTCAAAGTAACTGTGATTACGGTGGACACCCTGGTTTCATTCTTGATATTAAAGAAAACATTTCCAGTATTAAGTACATCATTTCTGACATACATTGTCTTCAGATACCTTGCTCATTAAGTTCTACCTCTTTTACTAAACTGCAAGTTCTTTAAAGACAGGTGTTATTTCTTGTGCAATCTTATTTCTAAGTTGCACAGCACAGGGGACAGAGTGTACAGAATCATGCACAACCACTCAGCCAGCTGTGCACAGAAACAATGATGGCGTCTCCAGGCTGAATCGAGGGTAACTTGTGTCAGGGGTGCCTCCAGTGTTGACACACAGGGGCCTTTCAATTCTTCCTATGGATGGATCCAGGAGAGTAATACAGGGCCAAACATTTGACTTTACTTTTATGTCAGTACAAATTTTTTCAACTTTAAGTCAGACACATTTATTTCTTTAAGAAGTGAATATGGGCCCTGGCCGGTGTGGCCCAATGGATTGGGCGCTGGCCTGGGAAACAAAAGGTTGCCAGTGAGATTCCAGAGCACATGCCTGGGTTGCAGGCCAGGTCCCTGGCTGCGGGTATGCAAGAGGCAACTGATTGATATATCACTCACACATTGCTGTTTCTCTCCCTCATTTTCTCCCTCCCTCCTCCCTCTCTAAAAGTGAATAAATAAAATCTTCTAAAAAAAGAAATGAATATGGATAACATAAGATAAAGACTTATAATAAAAGAGTGCTTGCTCAGTAATCATAAACAGTACACTTTTTTCTTTAACTTAGGTATTGTACTAAGTGCTGGGGCTGTGATGAATCATAAAGCAAGTCTTAGTTATAAGGAATTCATTACTCACTTAGGGTAACTTTCTTAAACTTGATTGCATATTAAAATCACCTGTGAAATTTTTTAAATATTTAGGTTCCCAAGCTGCACCCCATACCAATGAAGTCAGAAGCTCTGAGTGTGAGGCCTAAGGAGTATTTTTTTGAAGCCCCGCTTTCCTCTCCCCCAACATGGTCCCGACGCCCCGCCCCCGTCAATGATGCCCATGTGCAGGCAATGTTGAAAACCACTGTGTTAAGGGAGGCTGGGCAAATGAACATAAGACAGTTCCCAACTTTGGACCATAGAACTTAAGTGTAAATGGGATTACACAGATGAAGCCTCGGGGCTGAAGAAGGTGGCGAAATGGATCATGTGTGTGTTGTAGGTAAGACACCACCCCCAACCCAAAGCGAGTTTACACACATGCATTCCCATCGCTCCGCGGCTCTGTTCTAATGCCAGCACCGGGCTGTCGCTGTTGCTTTAGTTTTCCAATAAATTTTGAAATTGGAAAGAGTCAGTCCTTCCCCTTCATTTTTCTTTTTCAATATTTTTTTGGCTATTGTAGGTCTCCTTGCATTTCCATATAAATGTTAGGATTACCCTGCCATTTTCTGTAAAATCACATCTGGAACTTTGATTGAGATCATGTTGAATCAGTAGATCAATTTTGGGAGTAGATCAATGTCATGTGAACGATTTCAGGCTTCTGATGCATGAATGTGGGTTAGCTTATTTATTTAGGTGTTTCATTTCTCAACTGTGTTTTCTAGTTTTCATATTTCAAATCTTGCACTTTTGTTGAATTGATTTCCCAGTGTCTTACTACACTTGATGTTATTGCGATGGATTATTTTCTTAATTTCATCCCAGATTTTTCTTTGCGAGGGTAGAAAAGTACAGTTTTTGTGTGTGTTGATGTACTCTGCAGCCTGGCTGAAGTCAATGATTAAATTTAATAGTGGTTAAGTGGGTTCCTTAGGCTTTTCTATATAAGCATCATATAATTTCTCAATAGAGATCATTTCACTTCTTCTTTGACAGTTAAATGCCCTTTCCCCCCTTGCCTAGTTGCCCCTGCCAAAACTTCCCATACAGTGTCAGCTAGAACTGGGCATCATCGTCTTGTTCCTGATCTTGGGGGAAACCATCCCATCCTTCCCAAGTAATTCAGTGTTACCTGTGTTTTTCTCAGACACGCCTTTTATCAGGTTGAGGACATTCTCTTGTATTCCACTTTGTTAAGTATTGGGTTTTTGTTGTTATTGTTGTTTGTTTTTAATCTTAAACTCCTGCTGGACAAATGGATTTTCGGTTAATGAGATTATCAGTCTTTGTATGTGTGTGTGTGTGTGTGTGTGTGTATTTTATCACTTTGATAATGCATATTACATACACTGATTTTTTAGGCATTGAAATTAATCAGCTAATTTTGAGTCAAATCTCACATCTCATTTGATTATTATGTGTGATCATCTTCATATGTTGTTGGACCCTATTGTTAGTATTTGGTGAATAATTTTTACATATCTTTTCATAAGAGGTATTGGTCTATCCTTTTCTGCAATCTGCTTGTCTGGGTTCATTGTCAGGATGATGCTGAGGACATCTGGGACTGGACTTTTTCTCTCTCTGGGGAGTTTTAAAATGATAAGTTCAGTTTCTCTACTTGTTACAGGGGATGTCTATTCTAGATTTATATTTTCTTTTCAGTCAGTTTCATTCGTTTGTGTGTTTCTAGGACTTTGTCTTTTTTTATCTATTACCTTATTTTTCAGACCATAAGATGCACCTAGCTTTTAGAGGAGGAAAATAGAGAAAAAAATTTTTGAAGCAAAAGATGTGGTAAAATATTTAATAACAAAAGTAACATAATATTTCACCAATGTAAATCTAAACAGAACTCAACAGCAGCATTAACAACCGTTATTCCTCCCAAATTTGGGGGGGAAGGTGGGTCTTATAGTCTGAAAAATACAGTATATCTGACAGATTAACATGTAATTGTTTATAGTATTCCTTCATAGTCCTTTTTATTTCTATAGTGTCATAATGTACATTTTAAAGCAACCCATTATTATTTTTTTCACCAAAAGCAATGTACGTACATTGCCAACAAATCAAATTGATTGGAAAGGGAGCTCCCCCAAAACTCAGAGCAGCTCAGTCCCCTTGTCTCTGTGGGAGCTCCCAGGCAACCTTAGCAAAACTATGATGCTATGTAGCACAATCCACAAGTCTGGTATGTAGGGCCAAGCACTGTGAGTTTGTGTTTTGTTTGTGTTTGCTGATCATCCTAGTAAATTTTAGGTGTATTCAGAATATTCTGTTGTGGGATATAGACATCTGGACTCGAAATGTGTTTTTCAGTCACTTCTCCGGAAGTGAACATTGAAGCAGAATATCTAAGTGGTCAAGAAAAGAAACGCAGTTGTCAACAGATCAGACCAAGGGGACAACTCTGGACAGGGCCCTTGAGGCTTTCAAAGTTAGAGAGGAGAGAAGGGCATGCCTAGGAGTGCACGGCATCATAGAGCAAACAGGAAATAATTTCAAAAGACCTTTGGATTTGATATCTTAGTACAATGTGGTGCTTTGTATGATCCACAATCAATGTCCCCAATCATCAGGATCTGTCCCTTTAGGGAGCATCTCACTGTGGCCTCCTCTCTCACATCAGAACCTCAACACATCCTCACAGCTCCAGGGGATTCTTACCATGTCCATTTGCTGCCTTAAGCTGCTCCCGCTGCTTTGATGCTTGGGGCTGCCACTGTAGGAATCCAAATCTTTATCACATAACTGCTATACTTAGTGCGTTATCTCCCCCTGGGTTCCAGCTGTTCCTGCTGTGAGTTTGCCTGAACAGAAATCCTGTTCTGTCTTTGTGCCCAATGTGGTTCAGCTGAATAGAAAGCTAAAGTGTCGTCGCTTTTCAACATAAAGTCTCTTCCTAGAAATGACAAAGCCTTGCACTTATTTTCTGTCATTTACACTCGCTGAAAAACAGGTTCCGAGGATGTTTATAAACGGTAATCACACATATATCTAATCCATTGGAACCGAGAATTAATTAAAATGGTCCTAGCAATGTAAGTAAAGAGCAAATTGTACCAGAAAATGTAGGGTAACTCCTGTGGCCAAACATCTGTTAAATCCCAAGACTCTACGGATAAAGCAAACTGGGAATATGGGATTAAAAACCTTCCTGGTCATTTTTTTCCTACTGGGTACATAACGATATTTTTAATTGCAGAATTCATGTGGCAACCGAAAAGATCTCTTAGAGAAGTGTTTCTAACCAGGCGCAAACCAACCAGGTAGGAATCTTATTAAAAGGTAGAGTGTGTTGCAGTAGGTTTAGGGCCCAAGTATCTGCATTTCCAATGGATTCTGATGAGTTGAAGCACAATATGATCCTTTGGAAGCCTCTACTGCTGACACACCCATATGGCAATTCAGCAAAAGACAAGAGGACAATTTTTTTTCTTTTTAATAGAAAAAGGAAATTATAGCCCCAAAGTTAAAGATGACAAACAACTAGCAAATAACCTGGAACTTTAATTACTAAATTAATAGTGTGCTTTCTCCTTCAAAATGGATTTCAGACACTTCACATACATCTAACATAAGATTTTCTGGTATGGCTAGAACAAAAGAAGAACAGATGATAGAAATGCCACATAAAAAATTATATCGGGCCCTGGCTGGTGTAGCTCAGTGGATTGAGCACGGGCCTGCAAATCACATGATTGTGGTTCGATTCCCAGTCAGGGCACATGCCTGGGTTGCAGGCCAGTTCCCAGCAGGGGACTCATGAGAGTCAACCCTACATTGATATTTCTCTCCTTCTCTTCCTCTCTAAAAGTAAATAAATAAATAAAATCTTTAAAAAATAATTATATCAGCTTATACAAATAAATTGCAGTTCTAACTATCAGCTGCAGTAGCAGATGAAGAGGAAACTGCAGTGATTTGAGAATCTAAGCCAATCACAAGTATCTTCTAGACCAACAGAGAATTCTCAATTAGCTACCATAACCTGTCTTGTCCCTGGATGGAAGGAGTCACTATTTATTTGTTGAATAAAAGAATAAGCATGTCGGTGCAAACTATAAAACATATAGTTCAGAAATCTATAGACCCAATACTCTAGGGTTATATTCTGTTAAATTTATAAGAACAAAAATAACTTTCATAAAATTAAATTCAGCTAGATTATCACTGCTGCTCATGCCCATTCTTTATCATCTACATTTATTTCTTTGTTCTAATTATTTCTCATACATAACATACATTAAGTCTTCTTTTTATAATGCAATCTGGTTATCTCTGTCATTTAAGGTAAAATTCAGCCCATTTATACTTAGTGTGATTGCTAACAGATTTGATAATAATCTTCTTATTTAATATGATGACTTATTTTCCTTTGTTACTTCTTCTTTGTCCTCTTATTTTTTCTGGTTTGATATTTTATTCCTTCTGTTTATGTCTTTGTTAGCTTGGAGGTTCCTTGTATCTCTCTAGTTAGTAACCTTTTTGCTCAATAAACACACACATATTTTCTCACTATTGTTTGAACTACCAAATATTTCATTCTTCCTATAATTTGCTCTGTTCTTTGTTCCGCAGTCACTTTCATTGTTCATGTAAACAATTTCTTCTCTATATGATTCAGGGTTCCTTTGTTCGATTAACCCAAAGGTTATCTTCTCCCATTCACTTTAAAGCTATTGTCTAGGAGGAATAAGACTCAGTGTGGCACAAAGGAGGGAGAGAATTAGGGACTGGAAAAAGCAGGAGTGGTCAAAAGTGGAAATCTCTCTTCGTCCCAGGGCCTGAACTTCTTCAAGGAGGCTATCCTGGAACCTGGTAGAGGTGAAGGGGTGTCTACTATGTATCTTTATCCACCCCAGCTCCTTGCTTTGGCAGTAAGCACCCGAGTGAGTCGGGACAGAATGTACAACCTCTTTCTCAGGTAAATAGGTATGTCTACCAAGACTGAGCGGCAAGACACGCATTTCTTCTTGCTCTATTCAGAAAAACTATTATGCCTTTGGAGACAAAGAAAGAGTTCCAAAGTTTTCGACTTGGTTCAACATGAAGAAGTTCGGAAACTCCACACTGTTTTCCATAGGGGCTGGACCAATTTGCACTCCCACCAGCAGTGCACAAGGCTTCTCTGCGTGCTCACCGACACGTGCTGTCTCTTGTCTTTGGGGCAGCAGCCCTTCTACCAGGTCTGAGGTGAGATCTCAGTGTGGTTTTGAATTTCATCTCAATTAAGCTGAAAACATTAAGAAGTTTAGCTTAATTCAATTAGTATAATTGAAGCTGCTTCCCCAGAACGAGTCGGTAGGGGAAAATGTAAACTCACTAAAGGTTCTATACTTCTATCTATTAGTCCTGGAGAAAAGATAGGCTATTGGGCTTCATAATAAGAAACATAATTTGGGTATGTGCCCCTGGTTCACAGCATAAGAACTTACAAAAACCTTGGAATTTTCTAAGGGATACAGGCAATAGGAGCATCTTTTGTTCAAATGAGGCAACTCTTGGCGGGTCCCTAGAGAGCTCTGGTGCAGGGGGCTGGTACCCAGAAAAAGCCCAAATGTCGATTAGAAGCTTGGAAATTTCAACCCCACTCCCAACCTCCAGGTAGAGGAGAGGGACTGGGGGTTGAGTTAACATGCAATCATGACTATGTGATGAAACTTCCACAAAAAACACACACACACACATACAATAAGCTAAAAGACAGAGGCTGGGGAACTTCTGGGTTGATGAATTCATCCACATACTGGGAGAGGGGCAAACTTCAACTCTTCAGGAATAGAAGCTCCTGTAGTTGAGATCCCCTGGACCCCACCCTAGGTGCCTCTTCATCTGACTGTTTGTTTGTGTCCTTTACTATATACTGTGTAATAAACCAGTAACAGTGACCAGAGTGTTTCCCTGAGCTCTGGGAGTTGCCATAGTAAATGACTGAGCCCAAGGTGGAGCCCACAGGAACCCCCTCCACGCAGTGACAAACTGGCTAACCGAGAACCGTATTTGCAGATCTAGAAGATACTCGTGATTGGTGTAGACTCTCAAATCACTTTCTAGGCAGCTGGTCAGAAGTACAGGAGGCCTAGGACTCACAATTGGCATCTGAAGTGGGAGAAAGTCCTGTGAGAGAGAGCCCTTATCCCGCGGGGTCTGCCCTAACTCTGGGTAGTTGCCACGTGTCAGAACTGAATGGAACTGCAGAGCCACCCATTGATATCCAGAGCGTTGGAGGATTGGTTGGTATGGGGGGAAAAGCCTACACATATTTTGTGTCAGAAGTGTTGGGAGTAAAACAAGTTCATAAAGGAGAATAAGGTGTTTTTTCCCTCATCCTGTGTTTCATGTGTATAAAAGGATCTGAGTGGGGGGAAAGCTCTTGTGGTTGTGGATCAGACACAGCTGATAATCAATACTCACACTTACTGTGTTTTATTGCCTCAAGAAATACATCCACCTACATCTGTGTTTTGTCCTCACCACAGCAGTTTGAGATAGGTGCTATTTTTGTTTCCCCTTCCACTTCAAGTTACATAATCTTATTCTCAAAGGTTAAACACTTTACCCCTGAAACAGAAGTCATTCGAACAAAACATCTGACTCAATGTGTCACCTCCTCAGGGATGGTATAGCTGAAGCCCCTTTGCTTTACAGTCTTGATATCACGAGTGAATTCTTCTCTGCAGAATATTTACCAACTAATCTCATTTAGAGAGAAATAGCAGCTGGAATAGCCACACTGTTAACTCAGTCAATCAGTTCCATTATTTACAATGAATACAAGCAAAGTGGGTGAGTATCAGAAACACTGTTTGTTCTGATGTGTTGAAGCCTATGGAGCACGTGACCAGGCACCAGGATCAACATCGTAGAGCACGTGCAAGCCTCCCCTGTCATTCAGAAAATAACCCCTACAAGCTATGAAGTATCTACCGCTTTCCAGTCTCTTCCAGTCTCTAATGCTAGGTACTTTATAAATGTCATTTACTTTATTTTTTCCACCAAACAACAAACTTTACTCGGATTTCAGCAATTTTTCCACTAAAATACAATCTTTTAATAAACACTCTAGTGGATTCTGATAAGCGGGGCCAAGATTTTAGAAATGTTGTTGTTTCTTTTAGGGAAAGTTTTTCAGTATTGGATTTTTATTTTTTAATTTTTTTCATTTTCATTGAATGTATTGGGGTGACACTGGTTAACAAAATTATACAGGTCTCAGGTGCAGGGTTCCACAACACATCATCTGTGCACTGTACTGTGTGTTCACCCCAGGTCAGGTCTCCTTCCATCTCCACCATCTATTCCCCCTATCCCTCTACCCCTCCATCCCACAGTAATCCCCACCATAAGTTTCTCTCTATTTTTCCTTTCTGTTTTTTCTTGATCCCTCCACACCCCAGTCCCCCTTACTCCCGGTGACAGCTGTTGACCTGCTCACTGTCTATGAGTCTGTCTTTGTTTTGCTTGATAGTTCATTTCGTTCACTAGATTCCACATATGAGTGAGATCATATGGTATTTGTCTTTCTCTCACTGACTTATTTCACTTAGCATAATGCTCTCTAGGTCCATCCATTCTGTTATGACCAAAGAAAGCATTATTTTATTTCTACTAAAATATTATTATGTTCTATTAAAATATTATTATTTTCTCAACCTGGTCATGGGAACCATGAGGCTCAGAGAAGTTAAACAAGTTGCCCAAGGTCACACAGTCAGAAAGCTGGAATGTCATCCCAGGTCTAACCATAAAAGCAACATAGAGCAACTTTTTCTTTCTCCTCTTCTTGTGTTCCATCTCTTTCTTCTTTGGATGAATATTTTCTTGTTCTCGCACATTTGCTTTCCCATTTCCTGATCCACTTTTTGCAAGGTTCTGTCCAGCAATACCAAGAACAAGAAACACTTTTGTTCCTGGGGAAAGATTTGGGGTACGAAGTGATGCGTAAAGCCTGACTTCTCCTCAAAGTAATGCCAACCCTGTGTACCCCAGACACTATGGACTGCCAGAGGAACACCCCCAAATGTATAATTCTGTTTGCAGGTCTATATCCTACTTTCTAGGAGTAACTAGCTGAAAGTAAGATCCATTTCTCCGCATAGAATTGAAGAAATCCCACTCTGACACCTGTATTTAACTTTCTGCTAAGGGCGAGCATGGCAATGGATATCCTCAATTTCTCTGAGAAACAGAACTCTATTGACCCTGCTTCCACAGGGAGCCCACACAGTTTGCTACATGAGTGAAAGAATTATTTTGAAACGTTGCCCATGGGTTCGGCACTGTAGAGTTATTTGCTCTATAATTTGTATATTCTGGCATAAGTAGTATTTCCTATAGGTCTTCATGTTTACTTAAGGAGTGTTTAAGAATATCATTTCCTCAGGGATACCTACCTCCCCTTTTAAAGCCATGTTCCCTCAGACTCACCAACTCATGACGCTACTTTTGGTGCTAAAAGAAGTCTCAACAATGACTTGTTCAAGGTCATATAGTTACACGGTTTGCTGGTAGCAAGGACACCTGAGATTGTAACCCAGGTGCTTTATCTCCTGGTCCAGAGCACGTTCTGCCAACCCTGCTTTTCTCTGTCTTCACTAGAAGTAAGATAACAGTGAGAATTAAAACAACAACAAATTTTCAGTGCTGGGTTTGTGGGCACTGTTTCAAGAGCTTAAGATGACATGACTTATTAGTCCTCATGACAACACTGCATAGTGGATGCTTTACTACTCTCCCATCACTGATGAAGTAGTGGATAACACACTTGCTTGAGATCACACTCCGGAATAGATCCAGCCTCCCGACATCAGAAGCTGCACTCCTGTAACACTACTAATACACCCAAAGGTGTGAACCAGTTAGTGACTTTAAGGCAAACAGAAAATGTATGTTGTTGTCACTGGAATGGGAGAAACTGCAGCATGGGGATCCACTGAGTATGCTAGTTTAGGTGGCACGGCTTGGTTTTCTAAGTTTATCCCTGGGTATAAATAGACCTTCATTAATTATGTCTCCATCCATCTGACAGCTGCAGCAGAAACGCCATCAGGAGGCCTCTTGAACGCGATAACTGTCTTGTTCCTAGATGCTCCAAGCAGAGCACAGACTAAAGTCTGCAGGCAAACAGAGACACACAAAACAGGCTCCTTGGACTTAGTTCTCTTCCACAAAGAGCTTGTTTCTTTCATACCGTCCATTCCCATCACCTGCTTTGAAATGTTTTCATGCTACAACTTTCATAAGCAATTGGAACTCCACTGCCCCCCTTAAGAAGCATGGAAGAATGAGGCTTATTTAAGTTATTTACCTTAATATCTGGTTAAAAGGACTCAGATGTGCAAAGTCTGAGATCTCACCATTACAGACTGATGTAGGGGTAGAAAGCATGAAACTTCCACACTAAGATAGCTTTGCTCAATATTCCATTCCGAATGCTGGTACCAAAGTGTATATGACCTGACCTGTCCATGAGCAGGAATCTATTCCCGCCTGACACATAGTAGGTGCTCCAAAATGAGCCTTGAATAGATAAATCTGAGTTGAATTAGAAGAACAGGCTAGAAGAATCAGATCAAAGCCTGGAATCGGAATCGAAAGATCACAGGCAGTTTCCTCCCAGGAGGCAAATAGCAGGTGTAGCTACATCTGCCAGGAAGTCAGAAAAGGTTTGAGGTCACGGGAATGAAATAGTGAATGTCAGGCACGCAATCAGGAGAGGAAAGGGAGAGGCAATGAGCCAAAAACGAGGAGACCAGACAGTGAAGCCAGAGCTGTCTCAGATAAAAAGCCGTGAGTGTTTTTGCAGGGAGTGATTAGCTCCCCATCACTCAGACAGTGCAGTGATTGAACTGCACCTAGGAGTTGTTAGAGGGTTGTGAAAGGGTCTCTCTCAAAACAGTTGCATTTTCTATTGTGGATCTACAAGCAATGAACTCTTAAAGCTTTCAGATTGTTTCACTTTGGGGGGAAAAATAAAACAGTCACCCACAAACATAGTCATGAGAAGGTTAAGCCTCCTCTTACTTATCACTTAATTGTTCTGTAACCCAAAGAATATTATACAACTTTACCGAGCATTATATTGCTCTAAGAAATATGAGGCTAATAGTACCTGAGCAGTTAGGCATAATTTGTGAGTAGCACCTAGATCAGCTAGCTGAGATTAGAACAAGTTTTTATTTGAACAGAAACCCAGTCTCTGGTACAGCCGTGAGAATATTCCGTAAACGCGGACGCATTAACAGAACTGTGCAGTTCACGTCATGAGAAAGAGCAGTGTGTTGCAGTGTCCATGGCTCAGAACACAGGTGGGGGGCTGTATTCCATCCAGGCTGCCACATTTGAAGAGGGACATTAACAGATTGCTGTGTATTAGCTACTTGAAGGGAGGAGGGGTCATGTCTTATGCCTCATCCTATCACTTGCAGCACCACACATGATACCCTATATTTAGTGAAACTTGATCGATGCTGGCTGAATGGATGACTGTATTAATGATTATGAAACTATGACACAGTAGGTATGACTACAGAAGATGGCTTTGGAAGAGAATAAGTGAAATATTTTTTCATTAAAATTTTCTCTTTCCATTAGCGTTTATGGTCAATGTTATTTTTGTATTAGTCTCGGGTGTACAGCATAGTGGTAACATAATTGTATACTTTAGACAGTGCCCCCCCCCAGTATTTCAAGTACCCACTATGTATTATACATATTTATTACAATATGATTGACTATATTCCCTGTGCTGTACTTTATATCCTGAATAAATGAAATATCAATCCTTTTTCTCAGATACTCTGTGTTATGCCAGCGGGTAGAACCACGACAAATGAATGAGAGCGATCAAAAACAAAATTTGGCTTGCCATAAAGAGGAGCTTCGTAAATAACAATTAGCGCTGTCTGGACTGGAATGGGGGCGAAGGTGAAGCTACATGGGAGGTGTCGAGCATGATTGTGAATAGCTGTGGGTCACAGTTGGCAGAGGGAATCTCCATATGGTGCAGAGAGTCCGCCAACATAACTATTTGTGTTCATTCTGTTAATAAAGCTGTGATGTTATTGTAACTGATCCCAACACATAAAAGACATTTGCAACACTAGTGAAAAATATCATTAGGGTACGTGGTATATGCTCTTTGAGATAATGTCACATGGGTCTGACCATGGAGCTTTGTGAGTTCCTTCATGCAATGCAAGTCTCTTAGTGCTGAGTCTATGTTCATGTTCATGACCAGTTTTTTCCAGCCACTCCTCTCACTGCCTAACTTCTGGCTGAATGAGATTAAACAGCAGGTTAGATGGAAACAACTCATCAACTGCTTGACTGAGGAGGAAACACATTCTCACTGGGTAGCCAAAGCAAAGAGAACATTCCAGGAACAGTGTGCGGAGCTTACGTGGTCTGTGCTATGCCTAGTGTGGTCGCTATAGCCCAAAATCAGGCTTGGAAGTGTCACATCTTTACTGGTCACAGTAGAAGAAAATAGGAACTTGCTTGAGTGTTGTTATTATTATTACAATTATTTTATTATTTGTGACCTCTGTGTTCATAAGGAGCATTAATTAGCATATTCCCTGGGGCTGCCTGATATGTGGGCAGATCTGTAAAAGGACATAGCTTCCTTAAAATCTGGTCAGCTTTGCAATAATGATTTAAAAGCCCTCTGCAAGACTAAACCTACAAAATGGCATCATGATTAAAGTTTATTTGAGGCTTAATATTTTCCAGGCATTTAACATGTGATAGTTCATTTAATCACTTGCTCATAACAGTGTTCCTATGCATATCCTATTATAATCTGAAGTCAGCAGATAAGGAAAGCTCAGGATTGGGCAAGGATATGAGAGTCCATGTCTCTGATCTCTCTGTAAAGTGTATTTTTCTCTAGGGGAAAAAAAAAAAGGTCTTCTGTCAAGCTATACCTCAGCATAAAAATGCAAGGAAAAAGAAATAACTCAACATATAGGACTTTTGGTAATAAAATCTGAGTGTCAGTAAAACTAATTTATCTCAGACGCCAAGGAAAGAGTCAAGGATGGCATTCCAGAGAAATAACATCAGATTCAACAACTGAAGGATAAATTGCCATCATCCAAGCCTGTGAAAAGGAATAATGATGAGAAGCCAGGATGCAGAGAGAAGCTGAACTTGATCACTGTCGAGTGCAAGGGCAGCAGTGTGAAGAAGCGGTAGATGAAAAGTGTGTAGATGTAGAAAGGGTGGATACACAAACTGGGATAATACGTTAAGGCTGAATATTCCACAGAATGTACTATAAAAGACTTTGAATTTTTTTCTAAGAAGTACAAAAAGAACATCTTCAAGCCAGGGGGCAGATTTTTTTATTGTCAAGTGATCACACTAGTTACTCTGTGGAGAAGAGCAGGTAACCTAGTGAAAAATAAATGTTCTTTCCATAATCTAGAGAAAATATGATGTGAAACTAAAGGGTGATTGTGGCACAGTGAATGCAGGGATGTTTGGGAAGTCAACTTGTGTTTGATTTACTGGATTTCTGATTGGAGAGACATGCTTCCTGAAAGACAGCAGAGTCGAGGGTGATAACCGAGTTCCTGCTTAAGCAAATGAGATTTAGGAGGTGGTAGACAGATAGCGCTGACTATGGACACAAGACCCTGAGCATCTCCCGGGACCCACTGGGGGCTGGACACCATGACTTTGTCAGGGTCCTCATCTTCATGGAAGGGACATTCCTACAGCACCACTTGCAGGGCAGGAGATAGCCCCAGAGAAGGCAAATCTGATTTTTTTTTTAAGGAAAGGAGGTTTTCTGCATGGGTCTGACTAATTTGAATTCATAACTAGAGTATTACAGTGCTGGGTTGTGGGATGTAAAGCAGTTAGAGAGAAGTGAAAAGAGAAGGAAGCTGTCAGTACTGTTAGGTTGGAGGGGCAGCCCTGCTGAGGTTTAATACTGAGAAGTGCATGCAATTGGGGAAAGAGAGGAATAAAGACAGGAGGTTGTAGACAGAGTGGGAGGTTTGAATCTAGGATTTTGAGAGGTAATTGAATTTTCCAGGTGAATCTCTGGGTTTGGTAATTAAAATGGGTGAAGGCAAGCTCATTTTGAAGGGACTGAGAAAATAAGGTACTAGATGAGGGGACATGAAAGCCATCCAGGTTGACCAGAAGACTTGAAGGGGAGCGTAAGAACTGTGGGCGTAGTGCTGAAGCTTCCTTGAAGGAGACAGGGTACCCTCAAGGTTGGTCGGTAAGAGAAAGGAAAAGAGGAAGGGGTGGCATAACAGCAGCCTGAGCCACAAAGGAGCCAGCTAATCCTGGAATCCTTTGTCAGGAGGTTGGAGGATTTCAATATCCCCACCTAGATTCTGAGGTCCTAGGGCTGTAACGAAGCAGGCATCCTACATCTGAGATGACTGTACGAAAGTGGTGCCCTCAAGGGACAGTAAGGTGCCAGTTGAGATTGGGAGGCATTCAGGGAAGGAGCTGTGAGCTGCAGGAAAGAAAAATGGTTCATGACAGAAATGAGGAATGTGGAGGGCACGGTGGCAAGTTGGCAGGTATGCGTGTCTAGGAGAAGGAAATGCAAAGCCAAGGGGTTGAGAGCACGCAGAGAGCTGCATCAGGAAAGGAGGTCCAGTGTGGGCTTTGAGAAAAATGTGATAAGCATCTAAGGTGAGATGGATTCCAGGTGACTGTAATTTTCCTCCCCAAATGACTAATATGCAAATCTAGTGTATACATGCTTCGTGGTTAGGGTATGAAGGGAGTGCATCCTAGTGTGTAAGGGCAAAAGGCACCTTAACACTTCCCCCAGAAATGATGGAAGCTGAAGTTTGGAAACTCTGTTGAGCCTCCCGGATGCACTCAGTGTGAATGTACAGTGTGTGGTTGACGAGCTCCACTCCTCACCATCATGATGCTGAAAACATGATCTTGGCAAGCTCTGTAAATAGAGAGGAGGTCATATTCAAAGCTGAGTCACGTGCAGCATCGGTGGTCAACCATGTCATCACTTAGTCACGCGCCCCAAATTTATCTCACTAATAACTATAAAAGGAACTGAGGTGCAGAAGGTTTCAGTATCTTAGCTAAGGGGACACAGCTGCTTAGCTAAGAGTGCACATTGATGGCAGCAAAGGACATGGGCCTGATCCAGTGGGGAGAGATGAAAAAAGAACCTAAAAATCAGTCACAAAATGCAGTTATCAGAAGAGCTGAGGTCACTTATTTACAGGAAAGGGTTCCATGTGTCCCTGAACCCCCAGGTGCTTCTCTGCATTACATTTACTGGCCAGTAAGTATAGAAGAAGCATTAGAAAACCTAGTTATTACTGGACAAAATACAACCAGAGGCATGGAGACATGGAACAGACTGACAAAGGTCAGAGGAGATGGGTTGGGAGCACTGGATGAAAGAAGATGAAGGGATTAGCCAAAGAATGTATATGCATGACCCAGGGACATGGACACTAGCATGGTGAAGGCCAGGGGAAGGGCGGTGGGGTCTGGGTGGAGGTGGGCAAAGGCTTAGGGGAATGGGGGTGATCTATAACAGTGTTAGCAATAAAAAATTTTTTAAACAGTTATTGAGGAACACTGGCAAGTTGACTGGACAAATACGCAACCCAAACATTAATGACAACTGTGATGGAAGTCTATGCAGGACCAAATGGAGCCAGAAGGAACAAAGTATTGAGAATGGAAGTGGACTGTGGGTCAGGAAACACTTAGTCCAACTAGAAATAGAGAGAGAGCTTTCTGGAAAAGTGGAGCATCAGGTACGGGACTGGGCATCACTGTGGTCCATTAGGGGAACTGTGGAGAGTTCCATAAGGTTACAGAATTAAGGGTGAGGAGAGAGAGAGAACAAACTGGACAGATAAGAAGAGACATGATTTTGAAGAACTTACTAGAATATGGACTTATCCTACAGGGGATGGAGATTATTGACAGATTCTAGGCAGGAGGATGACCTGACTGGATTTACAGGTTAGAAAGAGCACACTAACCTCATTATGAATATAAATGTGAGGTTTGAAATAATCTATTTACTACTGCTTGATATTTCTAGTGATGATTTTTAATTAGGATAACCACATTCATTGGAGACTTAGAATATGTGGGAATGTAAACATTTAAAGAAGTACTTCTAGCCAATTGCAAGTTTTAATAAAAGCATCTGGATCCTAATAGAATCTGATTTCAAAATTTTACATTTAGGGGAGTCTACTACCATTGTTTGGAAATTCACTTCCAGAAACATGTTTTCCTCCTGTAATGCTGGACAAATTGTTGTTTTCACATGGCGCTTTGAACAGAGACCAGGTCAAATAAATCGTTGTGACTCAGCCTAGAGGTTCTTCAAAAGGTTGTGCACTCAGCATAATACAGAGGAAATGGCCAACTGTTTTCTGTCACATTGCACTTTAGAAATAGCTAGCTACACACAAGTTATAAATGTTCATTGCCTGGGAAAAGTATGCGGACCATTAGTAATAGCCATTTCTCCAGATACACCCAGAGCTCCACTTTGCTAGAAAGGCATTCAGCATAATTTTCTCATATTCATATCTCATTATGCAACGGCATTAGAGGACCTCAGCATGTGGTTCTTCTCACCCAAGGGGAAAGAGCAACAAAGACTATCTATCATCAAGAGCGAGCATCAATGAGGTGGCTGTGACTGTTGCCTGGGATACCTTTCCCTGGGCACCTGCCTGGGTTGTGAGTTTCCCACTGGCCGGCAGGAAGTGTAGGGGCATACGGGTCCCATAGAGAGATATGTCACTGAGCTGCTAAAAGTGTCTCCGTGATACCAGCCTTGAGAATCCACAGTCTTGCTGACAACGTCAAAAGTGTCACTTCAAGAGAATGTTTTCCTCAAGTGACTATCCAGCCCACTTCACAAGCATGCAAGTTTGAGGATGATGACAGCGAGACGAATGGACATGGGGGTACAAATCCTAAGAGGTAGCATGTAAACAGAATTTCAGTATAAACTTAAAACTCAGTCATCTGCCTCTGCTGGTGTGGCTCAGTGGATTGAGCACCAGCCTGTGAATTAAAGGGTCGCTGGTTCCATTCCCAGTCAGGGCACATGCCTGGGCTGCTGGCCAGGTCAGGTCCCCAGTAGGGGGTGCACAATAGACAACCACACTTTGATGTTTCTCTCCCTCTCTTTCTCCCTCCCTTCCCTTCTGTCTAAACTAAATAAATAAAATTCTTAAAAAAAACACCTCAATCACCCAAGTTTTTACCATTTTACAGTAACATTAAAAAGAATAAAACAAAACACTAGTTGTGAGCAGTTAGTAATTTATAGGTAAACATTTCATCCAATATCTATATGTTATGCAGGAGGCGTGATGCGCAAAGTGAAGTGGTAAATTTGGACTTTTGGTCTCTCCTGAGGTGTTAGTAACTGTTACCTAAGTCACTCGCTCAACAAACACTCCCAAGGCGCTGAAGAACACAGAGCTTCTGGGGGAGCAGTGCCCAGCTCCACTGGTTTATCACCTGGTTGAAGAGACTAGACACTTGTTCCACGTGCACATGTGGGGTCTTTCTCTTTCCTGCTCCCTTCTTTTATCCGCCCTCCCACCCCGCACTTCTTTCTCAGCAGGAGAAACAATTATTCTAAAAGAGAGACCTCATATATTATAGGTCAACTTTCGGTAAATTTTCAGGTTGACTTCCTGTGCTCCATCATGGATTGTCCATTAGGTAGACTAGGCACATGTTTAAGGCCCTGGGAAAACCACCCAAAATATCCATTGTCCAATGGGATTCCACCTCCACCTGGCTGTTTAGGCTGCATCTCACCTGCCGCTCTCTAAAGCTAACAACCCTGATCTTATCAGCCAACTTACTTACTATGAAGGGAGAAAGCTTCTAAATGGAAAGATGGGTTGTAATTTCAATGAAATCCTACATCACAGCTTTTTCTAAACTGGTTCTATATTTCTAGGAAAATCATGACATTGATTCATGGATTGGGGTTTATGCTGAAGATTGTACATTAGCTCTGGTGAAGGCTATCAGCAATCTACCACTCATGCCTGAGAGAGGTAGTAAATGTGTACAGAACAGCTCCAAGGGCTTAGTAACACCAAATGGAAGCACAGAAGACATAACCAGCCCATCTGTCTGGACACCTTCATGATTATGAGCCTGTGCTCAGCCAGCAATCAGCCTTTCCTTGTGATGGGGGAAGAAGTAATAGGTTCACACATTATGAACCCATAGAGAGGAAGAGATACAAAGTTTATCATTCACACATTATATCCTCATGTCAGATCATTGGAGCAGATAAAGAAATCAAGTATATGCTGACTAATTTTGAACAGAGAAAAGATCTGGACTCCCAAGGAGGGAAGAGAGGAGAAGAGGGATGTAAAGAAAAGAAGACAAGCAGATAATAGGTGCACAAGCCTAAAAAAAAAAATACCGAGGAGAGCGAAGAAAAATTCAAAAAAGTTAAAGTAGTGAATGTGATTGAGTTGTATGTGGAAAGTATTGTGCCTTCTTTTTAAATTCGTAATATAACTATTCTGAAAAGGGCTCAGTAACATTTTATAATAAACTAAAAGCATGTTCTACAGCCATCGATACAAGGATTAAGGGAACAGGAGCTGTAAAAATATAAGAGGGAGAAGTGATACATAGGAAATACTTAACAAAGAAAATTTATACAATGGAAATCAAAATAGGCTCTAAATTTGAACTTCCTAATAGCTAAAGAACTATACACACATAGACATCTACTGAGAGAGAAAGAGAGACACAAAATAATTAATTTTCAGTTTCCCTTAGTCCTGAATTGTAATAGAAATTTAGCTTTTGTTTCTTTATATAAAGATCCTCATATAATATAGTAAATAATATTTTCAGTGGTTGTTTTAAAAAACACAGGTGCATTATATACTGTACTATTAAAAATACAGAAAAGTTTTAAAACATGAACATATGAGGAGAAAGAGGATAAGTAAATAAAAAGGAAAAATGTGAGGAAAAAATAAACTTTAAAGTGAAATATGCATAGAGAAGAAAAATTAAAAAATAGGGAAAAACATGCTGTGAGAACTGATGTAGTAATACCCACTCAAAGAAAAGAACAGAAAGGGAAGAGGCATAAAATAAATCTTCAGTTGAACTGAGTAATATGGCCCTCAGAATCCATATCACGAGGGCACCTTATACTTAAGATGAGGCTCTTTAAATACTTAAAAAAACAAACATCAGTGACATCCAAGGCAGACCAGTTAAAGTGTGAAAGCCTCTCTGTAGAAAATATTTTAGTCTCTAAAATGTGGGTTAGAAAACAGAGAAAGCAACACTAACAAAAGGCCAGTAAGATGTGTTATTTTCATTTGTTCTTTTTTTCTGAGATAAAATTTGATTTTAAAGTAATGCAGCTATTTCTCAACTTGAGATACTAATGAAGGCAGAGCAGATTTAATTTATATGCTGACAAAGCTCTCAGTAATAAGAATTCCAATGTGAAAACGATGATGATGTAGCAGTGAGGGTGTGAAAGGAAAGCTGAAAAACACAGGTACCAATAAGAGGTACCCCGTCCTGACGAGGCAGAGAAAATTACACAGTGATGCTTCTTGTAAATAGGACCTACCATTGAGTTAGACGATCATTACTCTGTTTCTTAAATCACTACTCTATTAACTCAACAACAATATGTAAGCACCTACCATGGGGCAGGCTTAGAGATGGACCTACTTACATAAAGGAGAATATGGCACCATCATTAAAATATATGTCATTCCTCCTGGCTTCTGTTTTTTAAGTGAACAAGTGTGATTTTCCAATACCCATTTTAGACTATCCACAGGACCAGAAACAGAGATCGAGAGAGAGAGAGAGAGAGAGAGAGAGCGAGAGAGAGAGAGAGAGAGGTTGATCCTTCTTTCCAAATGTATCCTGAGCTGGAAAGCATAATTGTGCTTGCCAAGGCTTCTTCTCTTTGGTGTCCTGCTGTACCGAACTCACTGAGGCTAGTCGTTGGCAGCGTGGATGAGAATTCTGTCACAAAGAGTAATAGCAGGCATTCTCTGCCATCCTTTCTCCCTGAGTCCCTGACAATTTTGCATATCACTAACAACATAATCCTCTCTCTTAATTTATCAATTGTGACCAGAAGTTGGAACTTGTTGATGCACATGGGTCTAAAGAAGAAATCACAGTTGAAACTTGTGAGATTCCTGACTCTCCCTATACAGAAAAACTTGTTCATGGACAATGGTGTGCTGATTGCAGGGGTGAGAGGGGTGGATAAGAAGTAGAAGAGGGTACGGGGGGATAAATGGTGATGGAAAAATACATAAATAGAATAAATTTTAAAAACTATAGGCAATATATATCTGAATCAAAACTGGAAGGGCCCACAACAGAAGTTAATTAAGTAAAATTAAACACAATGTTTGATTACTGGGACCAAAAGGAAAAGAGAAAAATATGTTCTAGTCTTTCAGAAGTCTTGGTATTTCTTAGTAATTTGGTGATACGGAATGGGATCAATATGCCCAAATTACTGATCCCTTCTATTTAAAACTTATCAGTCAATTCAGGAAAGGTAAATTAGTCACACCAATGATTCATTATAGTCTCCACACTTTAAAATTGAACAGACTTTTCTTAGTGAATTATTCAGTAAATTAATCTTGTGGTGCATATGCACAGCCTTTAATTAATCCTGTTGAGCCTGAGATCAATGATGCATGGATGTACTTTGTGACCTTAAGCAAGGAGTATAACTTTAGTAAGGCATTCCTCCTGCTGTTCTGTTTCTCCAAACCACCAAAAATGAGTCTTGCAGTAACTGTACATCTCTCTTCCCACTTTTCTCCCCACATATATTTCTCACAGGGAGGGTTTGAGCATTGCGGTAGATGTCTGTAAGTTAATAATGCTAACTCTTACAAGGTCTGTAAGTCATACTCTAGATATAGTGTGGACACTTTGGTGGGTGTGTCAATCCATCCTTTTAGTCCCCTTGGGTGTCGAATAGGATTTCAAGTCTTTCTATTATGAAAACAAACCAACTGTCATCTAAAAGACCCAAGAGTACCCAAGGACTTCATCTGCCCTTCACTCAGAAGAGTTGACTCCATCATACTAACAAACATGGAGATAACTTACAATTTCCCCAAACCTGTCATTTGCATTAGCTCATTTGTTCCTCATGCCATAGCTGTATCTGAGAGAGAAGATAGATTTGATTAATATTTGTATTGTACAGGTGAGGAAATGGAGGCTCAAAATCCCTCTGCTCATTATAGCTATCCCACCTACCATCAGGGTAGCACTCAGAGCCACCAACAGTGTGTTCCTCTGTATAATTTTTTTTCTCTCTGTGTCTTTGAGGGCTTGCCCTAAATCCCCTCAGGGGCTGTTCCAAGTGCAGGTCACGATGCTTCTACATATTCCTGCTTTCAGAAGTAGGAGAGGTGAAGTCATTTGCAGTGGAGAGCCCATGTCAAAGCCCTGTAGCACCCTCCAAAGAGCTCTGCTCTGTCTTTCTGAAATTATCAGGCCAATAGGGTGTATTCTTCTACCAATCACTATAATAAGCAATAACAAATGAAAGCTGTAATTGTTTTTCTTCCAAATGCATCCTTTCTTTAGATGCAGTTGAATGAATCCTCTGCAATCAACTGGAGAGCAGGTGAGTCTGAGGTTGCCACTTCCATGATTGCATAATCAATGGAGAAAAATTGCAAGAAAGGAAAAGGAGATGCACAATTGGAACAATAATGAGATGAAATAAAGGGAAGCAGAGGTAAGCAATTGCAGGTGTATTTTTGGAATCCTGATGGGAGATAGTAAGTAGATTGAGTTAGTCATGAGAGAAGAAGAGTTCAAGTCAGGTTTTACCGGTTTTATCCAACAATAAGATCCAGACTTTTCAGTTAATCCATTAAAATGGCATTTAATGGTGACCAGCTGGTAACGGCACTGTTCTTGGCACAACCTGCTGCCAACCCAGATAGATGTAGTGCTTGCATTTGGAAACACGTTTGGGGAATTAAGCCAAAAGTGGGCAGTTAACCAGAATGGGAAAAGAAAGGCATTTGCAGCCAGACTCCCAGACTGGCTGTCTACACACCCTGTCATTTCTCTGGGTTTCAGCCTCCTTATCATTACAAAGTGAGCCCCACTCCATAGCCTTGTCGTAGAAGTTGAATGTCACCAAAGTAATGGGCACTTGGTCCACATCAGAAATGGGGGGTGCATAGTAGGTCTCCAACCTTTGAGGGTAGAACAGCTCATCTCTACATGTAGGCAGAAGCTGAGAAGAAATATCTCTTCAAAAGCAGATGCATGTACCCAGAGTTTCCCTTCAGAAACTGAGAGAGGACTCCGGCCAGATTTTAAAGATTCCTTCTTCTCCTGAAAAAGAATTCTTCTAAACAACTCCTGGTAGAAACAGAAATCATATTCCTCCATCGTGAGCAATGAATAAACTAATCCATAATTTATTATATTTTTCCTCTTAATATTTCAATCAGAAAATCCGAGTCATGAAGATGATGCTCAAAAACATTTATCATGTAAATTAACAGAATCATCTGTTTTCTGTCATCAAAGTATTTGCATAGATACTGAATACTCATGAAGGTAGAAATTTTATCATGAGCTCAATGTATTAAATGTATTAATTACAAATTTATGTATTGTAAATTAACATGTTAAGTAGGGTTTCCACTTGCATTCCAGGTTTTCCCCTGTTTTTTCTCTTGCACATAATAGGAATAAGCTAAATAAAACTATAACATTATAATGTTTATTGATGCTTATCTTGTGCCAAATATCACAGCAAGCTGTTTGGTGGATTATCTATCTCACTTAGCCCACACAGCAAGCCTGTGAGATAAATATCCTTGTTACCCATTTCACAGAGGATGCAGCGAAGGCAATAGATGCATTATAGTTATGTATGGTGGTATTAAATTTATTTAAAGTCAATTAGTGGCTTCTTAGTAGAAATGACATACTTATCTCTGTTATCCTTCTAGAAGTAATATGGTAGTTTCCTGGGATAATGTGAACTTCAGTGCTATTTTTCATTAAAAATGACAATACTTCAGAATGCCTTTACCATCTAATAAGCCGTGCCAAGAGTCAGAAGTTCCGGGCTCAAGTCTTGGCTTCGCTGCCCAGTGATGAGAAGGAGGAGACCTTTCTACATGTACCCAAGAGTTGTTCCTGCACCTGTGCAGTGATGATGTCACTACCCGTGATCAGTGGCACTCATTGGAAGAACGGGAAGAGACTGTGGGATCTGAGTTCTGTCAGGACAAGAAGTAGGATTTATCATTTTCTTTATATCCCTCAAAGCAGTATTTTTTCCCCTGCTATGATACACATGGGTCCATGGGGCGACATTCCCTTGGGCATGCTCAGAAATAATAAGCAATAAATATAATTCCACTTCTTTTTCTCTCATGCAAGTGAGTGCACTAAACTGCAAGTGATCTGCTCTAATTTATTAAGGAAGGAAACCATTCACATACTTTGCCTCTTAAATATTACTGTCAATGAATTACTTGTGATTTATTGACAATATATTAATTGAGTAAATTATTGATGAAATTTATTGACAATAATATTGAGTAAATTATTGATGAAATTACTATTCATCTATAAAAATTGATGAAAACACAACTAGAAATCTAAGATAAGTTACAGTATGTGCTCAATAAATATCCATTCGATTAAATACATTTAAAAAGAGGAAAGAAGTCAAACAACTACTTTATTTCCTGATAACATCCCACATTAAAGAAGTAAATATTTAAGCATGTCTTGCTTTAAGAAAACCATAATATTATTGAGGGAGGAGGGGCCAGAAACAATTATCTTTTTCCTGATAGTAAAAAAATGCCTTTTCCTATAGAGTCTCTCACAGGAAGTTATAAAAAAAGAACTAAGATCTATGCTTTCATCACATTTTTATTGCAAAGCCAAAACTGTAACCAAGTAATTAATAGAGAGAAAATGGGAACTTGCCATTAGCCCATTCTTCACTTATCTTATTTTTTGAAAGCATTATTTATACTATTTAATATGGTCATAATATATAAGAAAGAAATGGAAGAATTTTATGGGTGGCCATTTGAGACTTCAGTGGAATCTATTGAAAAAGCAAGACCCCCCCCTCCACAAAATATTTAAACAGCTGCTTGACTTGTTCTAATCCATATTTATAAAAATATCATAATATGTATAGAAGAGAAAAATGAATATATATATATATATATATATATATATATAGCATAAAAAGGACAGGAAAATTCAGTATCTAAACTGGTTTCAAAAAGAGAAATTGACTGAACTGAGACATTTTATAACGAGGTTGTAACTAGTCACTGTGTCATCTGTAAGCAAATACAATTGTTCTACTCCCTCCTGCCTTCCTCCAGACCTGTTTACATGAAGATGCCATCCAAGGACCCAAATAATTTAGCTCAGCTCTGTGTGGTGGGGAGAAAAGTGGCTTTGGGTTGTGGCCCTGCCAGAAACTACTTGTATGGCATCAGGCAAGTTACTTGATAGGTATTCTGATCTTTATCTTTCACAAATGTAAATTGGGGAAAAAATAATCGCATGTAATTTATGGAGGGGCTGGACATGCAGAACACTTGAGTGAGTGCTAAGCATACAGTAAGCACTAAATAAATGTTGCCCTTGTTTTTTGTTGTGAATTTTGCTGTTCCTAGGTTGAGGAAGCTATCAACCTAAGACATATGTTAGAGATATTGTTAGGTATTGTACGTTTAACTATGATGTTAGTTACAGGAAGGGCCAAAATGTTCACTTTGAATCCATATTGTTGCTGGAACCCAATATTTTGTTTGCTGAATAAAAACCATTTATTTCCCAACAGAATAATTCAGCATCATTTTACAGCAGGGTTGTTGGTTCTGGTGTTCTTAAACTAAAGCTATTTGGGTGGGATTGACCGGAAATGGGCTAGTTTTCTCTGGAAGTGACAGAAACCATGAAATGTCAGCCCCACTAATGAGGAATAGAATCTGTTTATTGGAACAACTGAATTATTCAGCAAAAACTAAATTAAAAACACACCATTGGGAATGACAACTGCGTGTTATAATTTGAATAATTTAATCAGACATTCTCTCTCTCACACACACACACCACCCCACTTAATGTTGATTAACAAAACCTAAGAATGATAAGGCCAGGAGTTAGCCACTACTCATCAATAACACTGAAAAACAGGGACGATTATAAAAAGCCAGATTCAAATTTTCAAAGATGGCAGCCTGCTGGGCGGCAGCAGGATGTGCTGTGCAGAAGCATCGACACACCTCCAATCACAGTCCTTTTCACGCTCCCCATCAGTAAACACGGGAGGCTTTATTCTGGAAACCTCAGGCATGAAAAGGGGTTCGCAGACTTCACATCTCACAAAGGTGACAGGTGTAGGAGCAAAGCCAATAGAACATTTGGTGCTTTCATCGGAGGAACTTAAAGTTCTCAAAGAGGATTCAAAATCCTGTCAGAGGATCTATTTTATTGCAACAATAATTACTTGGCTTCAATTCCAACTCCCAGAAAATAAGGCAGCATTAGGGTCATGAGGTCACAGGATGGTACTGAAGGAAGCAATCTGTGTATATGCACTATGCTAAACAAAATCATAGCTAATTAATATCTGCTGAGTGTTTATAAAGTTATGACACTATATACAGAACTGGGGGCAATACTTTAAATAGGAAGAATGAAATAATGAGCAAGGTGGATGCTTCCCTCTGCTTGAATTACCTAAGTAATCTGAATGCAGTATTGTCTTTGCTCTTTCCTACTTCCCTTCTCCTCTAGCCCCAACCCAACCCCTTCACTTGGCTAAAAATCCCACTTACCATTATTCACCTAACTGTATAAATGGCTCTTGGGGTGAGTGAGTGAGTGTATATAATTTTATCCTGGAGGGAGTTTATTCTACCAATAATACTTCTTCCACCCATTGCTGGTTATACTCTGCAAATGATCTAGCCTAAGACGATTTCACTATTTTAGAGTTAGTGCTTCTCTGACAAAAATGGTTGTTTATCCATGCATATCTGTATAGATTTAGGGCACCTCTGTGATAAACAGATGTGAACGTGTGTGTCAGTGAAGAGGAAAATGCACCTATAGCTGTATACTCAGGGTGGATTGTGTGTGAGTCTATAGACATGCGGGAAGAGTATGAGTTTCAAGAACATGGTTTTTGTACATATGTATATATGTACATGCATGTATGGTTATGCACATGGAAAATCTTCTTAGGATGCAATTTAGCATCATTATAAACCTGAACTCTACAGATCAATTTTTTTGTATTCAAATCCTAGGACCCACACTTATCAGCTGTGTGACCTTGAGAAAGTTATTTGAACTCTCTTTAGCTTAGTTTCTTCATCTATAAAAGTGATCAAAAGTTTTAACCTACCCTATGGAGTTGTAATAAAGATTAAATAAAAGAACCTGTTAATAGGTTTAGTACTGGTACATAGTAATCAGTAAATATTGTTAATATTATGGTATCTCCTCCAGAAACAAAGGATGCATGCTCTGAAAATACAACCATTTTTGCTATGTGTGCATCAGAGAACAGCACTGTCTGTGTCCTCTGTGTGTTTGTGACATTTTCCTATCCCCCCAGAAATGATGGCACCTTCTCTGTCATTAGAATAAAGTGAAAGTAAGAAGAGTTGGAAGCACACCTGTACATTCACTTCAGAAACATTCAGTTCTCTAAAACAAAAGGAAGTATTTAAACCATTTGCAAGAGAGTGAATCAGAACAAAGAATTTAGAGCTGAAGAGATCCTGCTATACAAAGATTTGTAATCCCAGAAACCAGTGAAACAAGAGGTAGACAAGGAATGGTATACAGTTTCCAATGCAACTGGAAATACTGGAATGAAGGAAAACACGTACAGATGTATATGCATGCATAATGTAGATACAGAACTCTAACAGTAATCATTTTACTCTAAATCCTCTTGTTACATCACAAAAGATCTGAAATGGTGTGAAATAAATGAATGCTAATTCAATAAAGCAGTACATCTTATTCTTGGCTTTGAGAATCACTATAAGATAAGGATAAAATACAGTTTTTCAAAGTAAAACTAAAAGCTAATTAAAATTTGAAAACTGATATTATACCCCAAATCACTATTTGAGAGAGAAACAGTTCATAAAGCAAAAGATGAAGAAGAAATGAAATATAAAGAATAAAATGAAAGCAGGAAAATGAAATAAAAGGAAATATGAGGGGATTAAACTATGAATTTAAAAGCAAATACTCCAGGATCAAAAATAAATAAAACCCAACTATACACTAAAAAGAAAGTAACCTGAATAAATGGCCCAAAGAAATAATAAAAAATAAAAGCATATCAAAGACTTCCAAGACAAAGTAAAAAAAAAAGAAAAAGGGAAAAACATTACTTTCATATAAATTAGAATTACAAGCAAAACATTTTAAACAGAACAGAGAATATAGTAATAATCCATTGTATATACAATTCAAAATGAGTTGAAAAAAAGTACTACAGTTTGACCAAAACCCAATATGTGAAAGAATTGCAAATACAGCTACAGATCAGGTAGTCTAAAAAAAAATAAGAACAAAGGAAATGAGTAATGTAATAAATAGGGGGAATAAATATAAATGAAATGTGTGTATGGGTATGTAACTAGCCTTCTTCAATAAAGAATGAAATCTTCATTCCAATTTTCCAAGTAACTAAAAAACTAAAAACTAAAAATTTTTATAAAATAGACACTAGAAGGCCACATTTCTGGCCAAAATGCAACAAAATTTGAAATTTATCAGAAAATTTTAAACAAAAAAAGCAACAAGTATTTAACATTTGAGATATTAAAAATTAAAGTGATTATTGAGTTCAAGAAAAAACAAACTCAAATTTTCAACAAATAGTACTATTGGTGTTGAACATTTGATTTTTATGTCATTGTATTATAGTCTTACAGATATATTATCTCATAATCTTGCAAAGCACTATAAAATGAGTATCTTTACTATAAATTACAAGTGAAGAAAATGAGTTACAATTCATTTCTCAATATTTGCAGAAAGCAAACCTAAGCCTGCCTCATTCTAGGCCCATATTCTCATTAATCAAACTGCATTTTAAATATTTATATGATACCTAAGCAATTGCTAGAGACAAATTCAGAGTTACAAATGTTCTCAATACCAAGTGAGAAGGATTTTTTGTTTAAAGGAGCTAAGAGTTTAACTCAAGAAGTTACTAAAGGAAGGGAAAAAAATCCTCAAGAAATTAGGGAGAAGTAACTACAAACAATAAGTAA
The DNA here is from genome assembly GCF_021234435.1 of Artibeus jamaicensis. Lineage (NCBI taxonomy): Eukaryota > Metazoa > Chordata > Mammalia > Chiroptera > Phyllostomidae > Artibeus > Artibeus jamaicensis. The sequence continues at coordinate 730,302 of NW_026522040.1, forward strand.
TAAATTATAAAATCAAACCCAGTAGAATTAGTCTAATTAAAATTCACACAATTCTTGCAAGGCTTATCAAAACAGCATGAACAAAATGCAACTAAAATTAGAAAGGGGAAGTAACAGATTTGGAGAATAATCAAATGTTACAGAATCATATATACAAACTATGTGATAAAATTTGGGAACATTTTCATTAAATAGATAATCAATAGGGAATTTATAATTTATCAAAAATAATGAATGAAGATATATAAAATATGGATGAACAAGCTTAAAAATGTTATGATTGATTTGTAAAAATTTTTTGAAAAAGGGATTTGAGCTTTTTACTAAAAATAGTGAGTCATTCATATATTTTAAGACCTGATAATTCTCATGCTCTATAAACTCTTCAATGGCATAAGTAAAACCAGGAAACCACAATTAATTTGATACAATCAGTGTTACTGATACAAGTATGGGTCAAATATAACTCAAACATATTTTTCAGCTTTATTTCAATCTCAGTTAAGTATGCAAATGCACAAAGTTTTAGTAAAATACTAGAAAATGCAGTTCAACAGAATGTTTAATAGACTAATATATTATGATGAAGCTATTGAATTTGGAAATGTGTTAATTTAGGAAACAAAAATTTGATATACACATAACAGTTCCAATAGGGGTGTGTGTGTGTGTGTATCTCCCAATGCATTAAAAACAAAATATTTGATAAAAGTCAATTTATTAATATCATATGTGATACTTACCTTAAACCAATCCCCAGCTCCATATTACTGGTAAAAATAGAATTCTTATTAAAATATAACAAGAAAGATTGCTACAACATTATTATCATTTTATTACAATAGTATAGCTATATTAACAATTTAATAGCAATATAAACATCTATCTAATTCAATAAGGTATTAAATAAAAACAAGCAATATATTTATTGCAAAGCAAGAAACATTATTTCATTGTTATGAATTATACACTTTTATAACAACCAAGCAAAATAAATCCAAATTTTAGAAAAGATGCATTGTTTTATATGATAAACTCACCTATTCCTAAAACTCCTGCTATACATAACCAAAGTCCATAACTAAATATTTTACTTATACCCTTGTAATTTTAACTAGCTTTAAAAAAGACAAATCATCTTATAGTATTTTCATTCCAACAGTACATTGTGACACCAGCTCTAATGATATTCACAAAAATAACATGTTTTGATGCAGAAGTGGGAAATTTGTCCTCATATTTGAAAAAACAAAAATGAATGTGATTTCTTTTTGAAGACGATTTGCGTGTACTTTCTGGAAGATACCCATTTAACTCCTGGGAAGGTGGGGTTAGAAGTGTCCGCTGCTTGTGAACAGCTCAACAGCATGGAGTCCTCCAGGTTGGTGTATTTCAAAACGTGACCCACCTGGAGATCCATGGTGTCGAACGGTGAACGTTCCAAACCAGCCAGGCCTCCATAAAGTAGGGGGAGCTCCTCTTCGCCTTCGTGAGATGGAGAACACACAACTGTGTCTACACTAGCCCAACTTAGTTTCTGCCCTTCATCTTCTCTGTCAGAATTTCCTCCCTCCATTCTCTGCTGCTTTCCCATTTGTAACCTCCTGGCCCTGATAAACGCATCTGGACTCCGGGTTAAAACCTGGCTTGAAACTTTACCTTTGGTAAAGAAAAGTGAACAAGGAAACTAGCAAGAAATGGCAGGTTGTATTTGTCTTATCATAATGATCCAGAAAGTACCACAGTTTGGTTGCTATATAACAAATACAGTGAGCGGTATTTCCTCGCCAAATATTTACATCTTGCTATGGAATTTCAAAGTTCAACTACCATGCTTCTAAATGCAGTTATTTTCTGTACTTACACAGACGAGAAAGGATGCCCCGCTAAATGTCATGTGTAAAAATTCTTTGAGAGTTGAGACTGCAACCAATTTTTAAGGGCCCAGTTGTTTGTGATTTTCCCTTTTACATTGAGGATTGTCTTAAAGCTGTTTGATCCTTGTTGTAGTCTGTTCCTGCAGTCCCTTGAGCTGCATTTCATGGGATCTTTGAAGTCTTTTTTTTTTTTTTTTTTGGCTCTGCTTACTCCTGCTATTCTCCTCTGTTCCTCATAGATGGGTCCATTGGCTGCCCCAGAGCCATACAGTTATATCTCCCGTAAACATAGACACTGTCCCTAGGCTGGATTAAGGTGTAGGAAGAGAAAGTGCCTGCATATATGGCATGAGTTCAAAGGACTAGGGGAGGAGTGTGCTAAAATACATGTAACCACGAAAGACTATGGATAGCCAAAGCAATCATGAGAAACAAGAACAAAATTGATGGTATCGTGCCTTCTGATTCAAAGCCTACTACACAGCTATAGTAATCAAAACAATATGGTACTAGAAAAAAAACATACACATAGACCAATAGAACAGATAGAGATCCCAGAAATAAACCTTTGTTGATATGGCCAATTAACCTATGACAAAGGAGGCAAGAACATGCAATGGACAAAAAAAAAATCTCTGCAATAAGTAGTGTTAGGAAAACTGCAGACACATGCAAAAAAAAAGAAAAAGAAAAGAAACTGGACCATTCTCTTATACCATATGGATTATACCTGAAACCATGAAACTCCTAGATTGGAAAGCCATTTGATATTTGTCTAAGTAATATATGTTTGGATACATCCATTTGAGCATGGAAAACAAAAGCAAGAACAAATGGGACTTCCTAAAACTGAAATGACTTTGCACAGCAACAGAAACAATCAATAAAACAAAAGGAAAACCTACTAAATAGGAGAAGGTATTTGATAAGGAGTTAATATCCAAAATATATATGAAACTCAATAACAACAACAAAAAAAAACAGAAAACAATTCAATCCAAAAGTGGGCAGAGAACATGAAAAGACATTTCTCTAAAGAAGACATAGTCATACAGATGGACAACAGACATATGAAAAATGCTCAACATCACTAATCATCAGGGATTACAAATTAAAATCACAGTGAGATATCACCTCACACCTGTCAGAACAGCTATCATCAAAAAGTCAACAATTAACATGGGTTGGTGAGGATGTGCAGACATGGGAACCCTAGTGCACTGTCAGTGGACTGTAAACTGGTGTAGCCACTGTGGAAAACAGTATAGAGATTCCTCAGAAGACTGAAAGTAAATCTACCGTAGGACCCAGCAATTTTATCTGAGTATTTGTCTAAAGAAAATGAAATGCTAATTCAAAAAGATGAATGCATTACTATGATCATTGAAGCATTATTTACAATTGTATATTATGTATAGTGTGTATATATACATATATATATATACATACACAATAAAAAAGAATGAAATTTACCATTTAGAACAATATGGGTGGGCTACAGGTTATTATGCTAAGTGAAATAAGTCAGAGAAAGACAAATATTGTATGGTTTCATTTACATGTGGAATCTAAAAACACAAATGAACAAACAAAACAAAACAAAAACAGACTCACAGAAACAGAGACCAAAAAGATGGCTACCAGAGGACAGGATGAAAAGACAGGTGGAAACGGTGAAGGGGAATTTCATCAATAATATTGTGATAAGTTCACAGGGTCACAGATAATTACTAGAACTAGTAGGGTGATCCCACTGTAATGTATAAAAATGTTGAATCACTGTATCATACACCTGAACTAATAAAACATTGCATATCAATTATAATAAATAAATAGATAAATAAAGTGTATCCTAGTTGCTTCTGATATTTAGATATGTTAATTATTTTTAAATGAGAAAGACAGAGATAGAAATTAAAATGTACACACACCTGGAAGACACACTAAGTCCACTTCTCACTTTTTGTGACATTGCTATCAAAATTTATACTCTTATGAAATGTATACCAATGATTAATTGTGAAAATAATTCCAGTTATGTTCATCACTGATAGCCAACTGCAGAAATAGATGGACAAAGAGTTGAGTTTAAAAGATTGTAATATGAATGCCAGTAGCTGTAAAAAATTACTTTCATCTTTTGATCTGAGAGTAGGTTTGATGGTGTAGTAAGGCCCCAGGAGCCTGTTGAAAGATGGAAAGAACAATGATCTGGTAAAGACAGCTCTTCATTTATCTAATCTACTTTAACTTAAGAATCTCATTTGATTATATATAGGAATAAAGAATGATTGGGGGGAACTTCCGGCCAAGAGGGAGGTGCCGGTAGATATACTATGCCTCCTCACACAACCAAAAAAAGGACAACAACAAATTTTAAAACAAAAACCAACCAGAAACCCCATAAAATTGAACTGTATGGAAGTCTGACAACAAAGGAGTTAAAGAAGAAACATTCATCCAGACCTGTAGGAGGGACAGAGATGAGCAGCCACGGCAGAGAGGACATGTGGCAAGGTGGCAGCTGGAGGACCATGTGGTCCTATATTTGCATGCGGATAAACTGAAAGGAACCACTGGGGAGTTATACACAGCACAACCAAGGGTTCTAATGCAGGGAAATAAAGTCTAAAAACCTCTAACTGTAAACACCTATGGCAGGAGAGACTCCCAGCCTCACAGGAGAGTTCATTGGAGAGACCCACACTGTTCTAGAATGTATCCAAACCCACCCACCTGGGATTCAGTACCAGAAAGGCCCATTTCCATGCAGGAAGTGGCAGAAGTGACTGAAAATTGGCTGAGGGTCAAACAAGTGGCACTGTTTCCTCTTGGACCCCTCCCCCACATACAGGGCTACAACACAGGGATGTGGGTTTCCCCATCCTGGCAAACACCTAAGGCTCCACCTCTTACTACATGACAGGCACACTGAGACAAACAAATATGACCCAAATAAAAGAACAGATCAAAACTCCAGAAAAAATAGAACTAAGTGATAAAGAGATAACCAACCTATCATATGCAGAGTTCGAAACACTGGTAATCAGGATGCTCACAGAATTGGTTGAGTGTGGGCACAAAATAGAAGAAAAAGTAAAGGCTATGAAAAGTGAAATAAAGAAAAATGCACAGGGAACCAATATTGACAAGAAGAAAACCTGGACTCAAATCACCGGTTTGGAGCAGAAAGAAGAAATAAACATTCAACCAGAACTGAATGAAGAAAGAAGAATTCAAAATAAAAAGGAGAAGCTAGGAATCCCCAGGACAACTTTAAATATTCCAACATCGGAATCATAGGGGTGCCAGAAGGAGAGCAGGAAGAGCAAGAAATTGAAAACTTATTTGAAAAAATAATAAAGGAGAACTTCCCTAATCTGGCAAAGGAAGTAGACTTCCAGGAAGTCCAAGAAACTCAGAGTCCCAAAGAAGTTGGACCCAAGGAAGCACACACCAAGGCACATCATAATTACATTACCCAAGATTAAAGATAAGGAGACAATCTTAAAAGCAGCAAGAGAAGAGGAGACAGTTACCTGCAAAGGACTTCCTATAAGACTATCAGCTGATTTCTTAAAAGAAACCTTACAAGCAAGAAGGGGCTGGAAAGAAATATTTGAAGTAATGAAAGGCAAGGACCTACATCTAAGATTGCTCTATCCAGCAAAGCTATCACTTAGAATGGAAGGGCAGATAAAGTGCTTCCCAGATAAGGTCAACTTAAAGGGTTTGGAATTCACCAAACCCTTATTATATGAAACGTTAAAAGGATTTATCTAAGAAAAAGAAGGTAAAAAATATGAACAGTAAAATGACAACAAACTCACTACTATCAACAACCAAACCTAAAAAACAAAAGCAAACTAAGCAAACAACTAGAGCAGGAATAGATTCACAGAAATTGAGATCACATGGAGGGTTATCAGTAGGGAGTTGAAGGGAGAGAATGGGGGAAAAGGTACAGGGAATAAGAAGCATAAATAGTAGGTACAAAATAGACAGGGGGAGGTTAAGAAGAGTATAGGAACTGTGGAAGCCAAAGAACTTATACGTATGACTCATGGACATGACCTAAGACGGGGAATATGGGTGAGAGGCAAGTGTAGCATGGAGGGGAATAAAGGGGGAAAAATGGAACAATAACGACATAGTCAATAAAATATATTTTAAATAGAAAACAGAGGGAAATAGGGATATCTCCGTATTATATCTGCAATTTTTCTGTAAATCTAAAACTATTTTTTAAGAAGTAAAAAGAAAACAATGATTGGATTACTGCCAGTTCTTATCTGGTCATGCAGTAAATTAGCATATTCAGATATGCACACACTTTTGTATTAGAAAACACGGATTTCAGTCTCCATTTTGGGGCCCTAACAATTGATAACCAGCAGCATGTTGGCAAGTTGCTTAGCTCTTGAGTTTATGCTTCTCCATGTATTATGCGAAAATAATCAGAGGAGTTTTGTGGATAAGATAATGTGCGCACAAGTTTTCTGTAAATTGCAAAGCTTACACATTTAAGACATGTCTAATATTGTCATTTTAATAAATGCAGCTGGTCAAGAAGCTAAGAGGGTTATGTCCTTACCACAATGGAATCAGACAGCATCTGTATGTTTCCAACAATAGTAATAGAAAGAAGGAGGAAGGGAAAAGGCCAAAGTGGGTTCATTAACATCCAGAGATCATCAATATTTGTGTCACTACACTAGACGCATACACAAGCAGCCGCCGGTTTGCTCGGTTCCCTCCAGCACAGCACATGAGAGATGCTACATAAATATCCGGAGGATGAAGCAATGCATATTCTTCGTCTCTGGTGGTCCATATTCAGGATGTCTGTTTTCCTACCTGCCTAGATGGCAAAACCCCAGGGACATCAGAAACTTGCCATTCAAGTGCCTGTGTGTCTGAATTGCCTCAATCCATTTCATCTGAACGCAGAGGCGAGCCCACTGTTACCTATCTACGCTTCCAAGAACCAGGAGTCACCGCCCCATGTATGTCCTTAATTTTGTGCAATTCAGAATTGTCTGGGTCTTGAAAGTGTGTTTTCCCTTTGCTGGTGCAGTGGTCTCCATATAGGGGGACCTACACTCCATGGGGCTAAGCAAGAGAATTCTCTGCCTTGGAAGAAGACTTTATTTCTATTTCATCCTTTTTTTAAAAAAAATGTACATATAGAGTATAATATCCTTAATCAAATAATATCCCATTCATCTAGCTAACTAGATGAGTTAGCTAAATAAGTATCCATTTACTGATCAGGACACAAAATATTGTTGTGATTAGAGGTATGTAAGGGACATTCTCAGTACCCACTGGTGTCACTCATGTCTCTCAGTGGCCTCCTGCTGACTGTCAGATGCCTGCATCTGCTGCTTTGTGTATGAGAGCTATTTCAAGGAACCTAGGAAGTCTGCTCTGCCTGCCCCATGTGAAGCTGGAAATGCCCCAGGAATTTATAGCCCCTAGAAACAGACTTCAAATAACGATACCCTGCCTCCCTCAATCCTCAGGCAAGATAATTACGAGGCTTGTAATTTTTGCATCATTTCTTAGAATTTTCCAAGGTTTGAGCTCCAGTCACCCTCTGAGGTACCTGACTTGATAGAAAACTTCTCATTGGCTGTCTCTCCTTTCCTGTTTCACCGCTCATCTTCCCCATTTAGCTCCCTGAACTTATTCCCAAGTGGAAGTAGGGGCTTGTTTTGGGGAGAACCTCAGACCAAAACAGGAGGGAAGTCCCAATCATTCAGATGCAATTGCTCCTTTGGACTGCTCCGTGGCCCTATTTCACTGATTTCCAGGGCAGGGCGTTCCATCCCTGACAGAGCAAACCAGTCCAGTTTTATGTCTCTGTGGTGTAGTACAGTTGCAAAGTGGTGGAATACCGACAAACAAACAAACAAACAAGTAAACTTGGTGCCAAAAGTTTAGGTTGGTCCTTAGACTCGTTTATGGGTCCTTCTTCCCCCCCTTTCACCACTCTCTCCCAAATCCACACTGGGCTGCTCGCTGAGTGGAAGGACTGGTTTTGTTTTGATGGAATTACTTCTATCCTAATAAGTCATACAAACAAAATCATCACTCACTAGGCTTCTGTGTTTCTTTTTGTTTATTTGAACAGTCTTCAATGGTTCCTGGGAAATGGAAAAAAGTAAGGACAAAAATAAAAACTTAGCACTCTTGATGAAAGGAGATTCTTCTTCTTGAATCAGATACCATTCGGTATGTGTCTTCCCCCAGGGATTTGCTAGTGGCATTTGCATAAACACTCCCTTTCTAAGTTCTGAGTGCTTCTAATTCTAATGTTTGTCACCTGACCCAGGATACTGTCTTTGTATGTGTCTTCCCAATATTCTCTCTGAAGAAGTTTCTGATGTTCTCAAGAACAGGTCTTTGAGTTCAAGGAACTGTGAAGCAAGTGACAGATGACTACATCTTATATTTTATAATGCGCATAAACACGTTAGGAAGGAGGATGCAGAATTTTACATTCTCTACATGTATTTGCTGCGTCGTTTCTAAAGGGAGTAGTAGTGAAATACTTCTCAAGCCTTTTCAATCAATGCCTTACTAATTGCTTAATTTGATTGAATGACATATTCTGGCTCTCAGTGACATGAATTACATGCATAAATGTCACCCTTCTTACCAACAGATATGCAAAGATGTCACATATCTTAGACAATTTTTCATATTGTGTATCTCATTTCTGTAGTAGATGGAGATCAAGCAGGTCACTAAGAACCTTCTGAGAGCCCCACTACAAAAGACACTGAGTTCAGAATCAGTGGTTTGTATTCTGGGGGTGAAGCTGCTTATTCACATTAAAAAGTTAATGAGGGTTCACTTGTCTTATGCTGTAACATGAAGTGTTCTCGGGTGCCCAATTGAGGAGTCATTTTTAGCTTAATGGTGGAATTTCCATACAGAATCAGCTTTTCTTTTCTAGTAATAAAAGCGTGTGTGTAAGAGCCCCCTGAAATGAAATTGTTCATTTTTTTTAGAACAATGGTCTATGCCCACTGGCCTACTACTAAAATTATAACAATTACAAAGTATGAAAGACTACAAAGAATATAATAAAAATATTGAAATTCAGAATTGCATATTCCTTATGATAATTTTCATGAGAATAATAATTACAATGTTTTGAATTTGTGTAGTGCAGCAATGCATAATAAGCCACCTAGCAGCCAACACAACTTTATCACATAAAAATTTGCTCTCTGTGTCAAATAATATTTTTAGAATTCTCTATTCTTCTGTAATTGTTTTCTCTCTGTTCCTATGTTAGCAAGCAGACTTAAGGCTCTTTGAAATCTTCCAGTACTGTGTGTGTCCATCTCAATAGTTAACGGCATTGGGTATCTTAACGAATAAAAACAAATTAATTTACCACTTTGTGTAGCCATATTATACCAACAATCTGTCTACCTTCAGGATCGGTTGCACTCAATGCACACTGAATAAATCCTTCATTGGACTTCATATTTACCATGTGTCAGGATCTTGTCCTTTCTTTCTCTAACCTTGAGTGTGAGTTAGTCACTGGAACTGATCCTTTATCAGAAGCACAGGAAAACCACCACATGTATTATTTAACACACACATGCACACACACAGGAACACACAGTCTTACAGATTTAACAATGTGAGATAATTAACTTCGTGAGTGATAAAAATCAGTGTACCAAAAAATTAGTTATTGATATGTACTAAACAATCTCTTCTGCTGGTTGTATTTAGTGCTGGGCAATAGAGACAGCACATCATCAAACTGAGAGTATTTTCTAGATTTAACAATACACTGAGTATATTTAAAAAATGGTAAATTTTTAATTCTGTAAGTTGCATGAAGCTAAAGGTGAGCTTATCAAATAAATATTCCTACCCTACAAAAATCATTGGTGAGAAATACATAATCATTCATGAGAAATACATAAACCTTGAGAAAAATATTTCATATTCTTCAATGTTCATTCTAACATTCTATTCATCTGTTAAATTCATTTTCAACCCTTCAGGTCAAATATCTAATGACCAGAAATAAGATCCTTTGGAATTTATTTATGGCCACACAATGCAGCCATTGCTGACATCAGCAACAATCCCAGAGTATTTAAGAAAAGACCACATGTTCCAGTATAGGCCAGCCTTTGTGTTTTTACTATAGAATGGGACACAAAATGAGAAAAGATGTTTGTTGGTTTTAGATAGAGATGACATTTCAAATTTTCTTTTCTTTTGGCTAGCATTCTTATTTTTAAAAAGCCCTGCTGAAAACACATTGAGGGGAGACATAAATGAAAGACAAAGAGTGGGAAGAAATTGTGATTTGGTGTACACAAAAGTAAAAATGAGGCGCTATGCAAATAGAGGCTCTCCCTTGTAAAATATGCTAATATGCAATTTTGCAGAAATGCAAATAGGAGCGCTCCCTTGTAAAACACCACAAAAGCCCAGCCTGTTTTACTTTTCATGACTATTGTTAATGAGAGCTAAAAATGGCTCTCACAGAGGTGCCACCCTACCCTTGAATTATACTCTGAGTTATACCTAGAGATTCAGAAGGAACCCATGGAAAACAAAAGCAGGGAAATGAATAAAAGATAAACTGTTTTCAATGAAGAAAAATGACCTAGCACTGCTTTCCAGTGCAGAATCTCACTTATTACAAATCTGCCCATTTTTGCCACCACTTGGAAATGTTACTTCCTAAAGGGATATAGCAGGAGAGGTACTGACTTGGGAGCAAGTGTGGGATGAAAATATACTGTTTACAGTATACAAATGCAATAGCAGTTTGCCACACATATGCTGGTAAATACTAAATGCATCTCTCCAATCCAGATTTCTCTACAAAGACTTGTGTATCCAATAGCACATTCTAACACTCCTCTGGATGTGTTCTGTGCTTCTCAGACTCAAGTGTTCACAACTGAGCTAACCCTCTTCCTTGGGAGACTGGCCCCATCTCCAGTCATTCTCATGCCCATCCTAGAAACCTGACTGCTCTTCTGGTCTCACTTTTGGGGCTACCCTACCACCACGGCCGTGACCACCGCCACACATACCCAGTCTCCCAGGTTAACCAATCCTGTCTATTTATTCATTTTTTTGAATTGGAGAATTTAATCCATTAACATGTAAAGTAACTATTGATAGTCACTTACTGTTAGCATTTTGTTCATCTTTTTCTGGCTGTTTTGTAGATTAATTTTTCCTTATTTCTTACCCTGCTGTTTTCTTCTGCCCATGTTTTGATGTTTCTTGGTATTTGTATGATTCGACCTCCTCACCCTGTCTCTTTAATAGTTTTCCAATCCATTCCCTCCTGGCCACTCGGAGGCCATATTCCTTTCTTATCTCATTTACTTATCTGGTTTCCCCCTTTTCAGTTTTCTTGCCAGATCATTTTGCATTCTTCGATCATGGTCATTTCTCTCAAACACAAATCAATCACTTCTACCTCTTGATTAACCCTTTAATGATGGCTCACTTGTCTAAACTCAACCTTGCTAAGGCAATATAAATTTTGATAGTCTGTCAGTGATAACTTATAAAGCCACATCTCCACCGATCACTCCCCCACCAATTCAGTCGAGTTGTTCTGAACTACTTTCATTTAGCAAACACATCATGTTCATCCCTCTGGGGATTCTTCAGCCTCATCTGAGATTCTGTAACCTTAAAGATATCTTTATGCACTTTCATTTCTAGCAGGAACCACTTTGAATACGCAGATATGAGTGCATGCACAAGGCAGCAGAATTACTAAATCTGAATGCACTCAGCCTTATAACGCTGTAGGTGGTATGGGCTTACAATTTCCTGAATAATCTTCCAGCCTGGAGAACACCACATTCCACCTAGAAAAATAACACATCCTAATGAGAAAATTAATGTTGCCTATAGATACACTGGAAGATTTCACTACAATGTTTTCCTGCACCTAGGGGAATTCAGAGACTTCATGAAAATTCAGAAAATCAACACTTACTTTAACCTTCTGTCATCTCTAAGAAATCGTGTTGTGTCTCTGAGAGAATGGTGGGACAGAGCTTCTTTTTATAATAGCTAACTGAGACTGACCTTCCGATGGCCTCTGATGAATATCATCTCAGAGGTCTCTTAGAGGTCATTTAGTTCAACCCCCTCATTTTAACATGAGGAGACAGAAGCTCAGATGAAGGCAGCCCTCCTTCTGAACAGGTCTACTATTACTATTTTTATTCTCTTTTAGAACAACTTAAAAGTGATTCCCCCACAGATCATATGTTTTCCTCTCCCCTTGCAGTATCTATGAAGAGATAGAAAGATAAGTCTTGGACTATATGAAGCATGAACTGGTAATTGAAATTTTATAATATGGAAACAGACCACCCAAGAAGTTCCCCCCCAGCTGGACACAAATCCCACCTTCCCCCAGATCCCTAAAAGGTGTATACAATTCACTGATCTCACTGATGGTCTACAGCTTCAAGATTTGCATGGCCAGAAGCAAAACTCCACATTCCTAAAATTCCTGGAATCCTATCCATGCTCTAAGCAATGGTGACTATACCTTTTTTCACTTATTCTTTAACTGAGCATCAAATTAATAGAGAATATGCATTACAGGTGCTCGAGCATACTATTGGATTCTTTACTTTTTAAAGGCACAAAGGAGGTTTTGTGTGTGTGTTTTATTAAACAAAGCCAAGCTGCAACAGAACAGAATTGCATCCATAATAACATGTGTCCGCAAAAAGGCCTATTAATCCATCATACACAATTTGGCATTTGCCTCTTCTGCCATAAAAAGAAAAAAGTGATTTACTAAGAGCATATCATTTTAGGGGTTTGGGGCAGGGCAAGGAGGATATTACAGCAGAAAAGTGCAAACTGGGTGAATCTTGCTGTTGCAACCAAAGGAGATAGAGGGCAATGAGCAAATTAAGGCCCAAACCCCACTCCTTTCCTAATGGAGTGATTACATTTAATTTCACAGAAGCCATCTAAGAGTAAACTGAGCTATAGACGGAAACAGCATGGCCCGAAAAGCAGGGACATTAGAAAACATCAGAATTGCCTATCAATTCTGCATTTTAAATGCAACTCCTGCACTAATGAAGAGACAGCAATGGGACGAGGCAAGAAAGGCTATAGCTCCAAGCTCACATCAAGAAGAAAAATCACATCAATTTACATTTTATCTTAAGAGGTTTCTGCAAAGTAGTTAGAATATAGATTTTCATTATACATGTTCAAAATTTTCATTATTCATTACAGGATACATAAATTTTCTCAAACTGGAAAGGAGACCAATTGTAAGCACACAGTTTCATATTTCTACCCACAGACATGAACTGACGATCAAATGAAGAATAATAATGTGAAAAAAATTGTGTATACTTACATAACATTGTGAGAATATATTATTATTGTTTCTAGGAATATTTGAATCCATACAGATAAAATATTCTGCTGTAATTTCCTTTGCTGACTCTAGAAAAAGTTTTCTACTCTAGGATGCAAAGTGATGCCTAGATATTCCATAGCACTGAGAGTTAATACTGGATCAGGAAAAAGTATAATCTAGCTGACCTGCAAATGTGAAGCCCATTCAGTACCAGACTTCTGTTTGTTACTTTCCTTGTGTTTGTACTTGATGACAATGACAATCAGGCCCCATTGAAGAAATACGTTCTTTCTGAAGAATTCTTGGAAACTAATGGATGGCCAGAATGAAATGTTGGATGTTTATAAAATATAACAGCTTACACATGGTTACTAGTTTGAAAAATATTAAGAATATTTTTCTGATGGAGAAGTAAATGTATTCATATTGTAAAAACTAAAATGGACCTCCAAAATATAGAGTGAAAGTTCACTATGTTTTTCTCTGAGAAAAAACCAGTATTACATTTTCCGTATATTTTGGGGGGTTGCTTTTATTCATATGCTATCCTTTATGTATCTATTATAATGATCATTATGTTATCATTAGTATCCTTCTATATTGAGTCATCAGAGAGGATGTAATGAGATCAGATACTTTCGTTTTTATGATTACAAAATACTTTGTAATCTCCCATGGCTTTATGTAACAATCCATAAGAAGGGATCACCTCCAAGCTGAGCAAAAGTGGATGATGAGAGAACCAAGAAGAGCTAAGGTGGCTTTTTGGTGGGGAACCCAATGGCTTTAGGGTGAAGGAAAAGATAGTCTTAAATTCATCAGGAGTCAAGAGCTGAGGAGGTACAGAGCCAAAACAATGGGAAAAAATTGAAGGACCTACATATAAAAAAGGCAGAATAAAATCTGAGGAATATTAATGAAAAAGAGTATTTTGTGTTCATGAATCAATTAATTACACTTACCCAAGAATTTCTTTCCTCCCCACCTACCAACTTCCTTTTCTTCAGCTTTCATGTCAAGACACCCCTCAGCTAAGCCCCTATCTGCCTCAGGCAGGAAGACATTCTCTCACTATAACAACAGTTAGAAATTGAGCTGAGATAGTTTTATTCTCAGGTAAAAAGCTTCTTTGAAAAGCCTACCCCTCCTCCTGTAATGGACTGCAAGGACTGCTGAGGTCAGCCTACCTGGAATCAAGGTCGGATCCAGGAACCATGACCTTCAGGGGTCTCAATAAGCTTGACTGAGAGGCACAACCTCTTGGTGAAGCAAAAACCTGGTCAGGGAGCAACTCAGGAAAGGAAGGGTGGACCCAGGTAACCTTGCCCTAACTGGTGACTCCATGGTCTAAATGGCGAACTGGTGGTAGAAGGAAAGAAAGAATTTCCCCAGTATTTTGACTCTACGCCTTCATGGTCAGGCAACAGGAAGAATTATTTTAGCTCAGGCAAGTGCCTGTAGTGCTGAGTCCTTCCAGAAGTGCTGGGGCATTATGCAAAGGCAGCATTCAATGCCTGGGTTCTCACACAGATCTCTACTGCAAGTCTTTGCAGCCCAGTCTAGAAGGATCAGCCCTAGAAAGACCACAGGATTAGAAAAAGGTGGGGGCCACTGTCAGTAAAGTGCAGGAGGGTGGAGGTCGGAGAGAAAGGGATGATGAGCAGAGAGGAGGACTGTTCCCAGATGTCAGATGACAATTTCCAGGAGGTCAGTGGACTGGCAGCTTTAAAAAGAGAGAAGAGCAGGATGAATGGGCTTTTGTTTGTTTCAGAGGACAGAGTGTAAAAGAGACACGGCCCCTTAATTTAACTTGATTGTAAAAGAACTTTTGTAAGAATACCGTATTATTTTTGCCTCCTTTGGTAAGAGTACCTTATTATTTTCTCTTCCATCACCCTTAGACATCTTCAAATAGTTACAACTTTTCTCTATTTTGGTGCTTAGCTCTTATTATTTTGGGGCCCAGATTAATTTCTTGACACCTCTGACACCTCTTTGTTTGTTTGCCTGCTTTTAGGGTTAGACTGTAATTCTCCTCCTGCTCACACTGTGCACCTCTTTCTTGTTTCCCTACAGGTTTCTCCATTGGTTTGCACCATCTCGATATTCAGGGACCATCAAGTAGGAGGGTCTCATAAGACCAATATCATCAGCTCACTGAAGAGTTAAATGATAGTTTTTCTTTATTTGTCACACACACACACAAAAAAATCTTGCCTATTCTATTTTCTTTCTTAAATATTTTACGTATTTATTTTTAGAGATAGGTAGAGAGGGAGAGAAACATTTGTCAGTTGTCTTCCATACATGCCTCAACCAGAGACCTAACCTGCAGCCCAGGCAAATGCCCTAACTGGGAATCAAACCAGTGACCCTTCGCTTTACAAGACAACACCCAACCAACTGAGCCACAATGGTCAGGGTCATTCCACCTTCTGAAACTATATTCTTGATTCATCTATCAAATCAAAGAACTGATATTAAATAAAGTATGTAGAGCTCAATTTGCCAACTATCAATAATTTAAGAAAAAAGGAATTCTCTAAATATAAAAACAATTATCCAATGCATGTACCTTTCCCCCACCTTTCAAAATTAAGCTTGGCATTTATCTAAGACAATGTGATTCATTCATTCACTCATTCATTCAACCAGTGTTAAGCTCTACTGTATCCCCGAAACCATTTTAGGTCTGGTGATTCAGTGGTAAATTAGGGAGCTCTTGTTCCTGCCTTCTCGTGGAATAATGACATAAAGCATAAGTTATATAAGTGACTGCATTACATTCTAGGAAGGCAATAGACACGGTGCTACCATGCCTGCTAAGCCATTATGTTAGAGTCTAAGCCAGAACAAGCCATTATATTAGAACGAGTTCGAAAGGAAAAGCTTTCTGTAGAGTGGCAGGGGAACAGTTGGAATGATGAGAGGATGCTTCCCAGGCTGAGCAGGAGAAGGTTCTCTACACAGGGAACAGTATGCGGCATAGACTCTATGCAGAAGCCTCAAGGCAGAAAAGGTCCCATCACTAAAAAAAAAAAAAACTGAAAGGCAAATGAGTGTGGACTAGACCCTGATTGAAGCAGCTCAAAACAAGACTGGAAAAGCAGGATGCTCCTGGTCATGCCCTGAAGACCATGATAAGGAGAACAATGAGAAAAGGGAGGGGAGAATAAATAATAAGTCATCATGAACACTCTCTCTGTCAGGTGATGGAGCTTAGATGTGCATCATTAATAAGTCATTTTGATAGTGTTGTAGCCCAGTGCAGGCTGCCCCCAAATATCCCACCATGGCATACTGGTCCATTTTGAAGGACCCTCACTTGAAAAGCTAGCAGTGATGGAAGGGCACATTGACCCTCCATTGTCCCCTTGAAGCAGGAAGTACATTTTCCCTGAAAGGTGTTCTTCTTGCTACAAGGGGGTTGAAAGAGACAGTCTTATCACCAGAGGGAAGGAAATCAGGGCCCAAAAGCCCGTATAAACAAACCTCGTTCCTTCCAAGATACTACCCCAAACTCATTCTCTGTTTAGACTCATCACTGATGAGTACTCAGACATAGGTTTCTTTGTTCTATCAGTTCTTCACGAACTTCTTGTTTGTCTTAAAATGATAAATAGCTGCCTGCTTGCATCCTTCCTCTGAGCATCATTTATGGTCTCCCAGGTGCAGGTATTAAATCAGTTTTCCTCCTGTTAATTTGGTCTTCTATGAATTTTATTAGCCCAACAATAAGAACTCAGGAGGGGCAGAGAGGGGAATGTCCCTCTCTCCAGCAGTAGCCTGCACCCCTGATGTTCTGCGGCCTTCCTCCTCAGAAAACTGTAGCCTCAGTCCTACTATGAGACAGCAGACAAACCAAATCCAGGAGTATTCTACAAACTCTCTGACCAGGGCTCCTCAAAGCTGTTAAACTCACCAAAAACAAGGGAAGTCTGAGAAACTGTCATCATAGCAGAAGACTACAGAGAAGGAAAGAACAGGCTCATTTATCATGGTATCTGGAAGGGATCTCAGAAAAAATCCCAGTAAGGTATGGGCTTTCATTAATAATAAACAAACAAAATGGAAATGGACTCACAGATAGAGAACAAATGGAAGTTTGCTAGATGGGATGGGGGTTGGGGGCTAGGTGAGAAAGGTGAAGAGATCAAAAAGTAAAGATTGGTAATTACAGAATAGTCATGGGGATGCAGAGCTACAGCCTACAGAATGTAGTCAATGATACCGTAACAGCTATGTATGGTGCCAGGTGGGTACTAGGATTATCAGGGGCATCACTTCATAAATTATATAATTGACCACTGTGCTGTACACTTGAAAGTAATATAAAATAATAAATGTTAACTGTCATTGAAAACTAAAAGTAAATGAGGGAGTAGAATGGTGGATGCAGGAGCTGGGGAGGTCGAAGCGGGTGTCAGTGTTTCTCAGGGATGGAGTCCCAGTTTGGGAGGAGGAGTCTGGGAGACGGATGGTGGTGACAGTTATGCAGTGATGTCAATGTGTTTAATGCCACCGAACTGCATGTTTTTAAATGGTGCACTTTATGTTATATATTTTTTTACTTCAATAAACACAATAAATGGCTCTGGGTAGCTGGAACACAGCACTCATTTTCCCGCACCCCTTTCAGTGGGACAAATGTAATGACCAAGGACACCACAGTCTGCACAAAAACCTGAGAGGTGCTAAACAGGACAATGAAGGTCCAGAGGGACAGCTGGTCTAGAAGGAAGGCCGAGGAATGTGTCCCTGGAGCAGTGACTTTCAGTGCCTTTCCCAGAATGCCTTTTAAACACCTCTGACCCCTTCCTTCTATGACCCCTCAAGGATGACAAGGTGACGTAAAGACAAAGACACTAACTCGCATTTGAATTCTGGCTCTAGCTCTCACTGGCTCTATGGTCTTGTTCCTGGTGCTCAACCTTTCTATGTCTCATTTTCCTTATCTAGGAAATGGAAATAATATTTATCTTGCAGGTTTTGGTGAAGACTGATCAAAGTAATACATGGATATATGAACATTTGTGTATATATATACATATGTGTGTGTATAACATTTGGACCTCAATATATACTTAACAAAGGCAGACCTAATTACTGTAAACAGTGTCTTTGGAGAGAGACATCTGTTGTAGTCTCTTCAGGGGGGCAAAGTCCATGGCAAACCTGCACCCTCCCTCTTCAGGCTGGCAGGTTCCCTGACTCAGTAGAGCAGGACCGATGTTCTCTGGCTCTCGGGGTGAAGGCAGTCCTCTGGGCTTCTCCCTAGAACACCCACCCTGGTGAACAGAGTGTCTCTTTCTGCCTCTGAGTCACAAGTTCTCACCACTGCAGAACATGGCAATTTTCTTTTCTGAGGCTGAACATCCTTAGGGGATTCTGCAAAGGAAAACTACTTAAATTGAAAGGTAGCTAATGGACACAAAATATGCTGTTCAGAACCTTCTTTTTTCTTGGAATATTATGATCAATACCAACTGTTGGTTACACTCAGCTGGGTGCACACAGCCTTGAGTTAGAGGCAGCAACATGAAAAGCACTGAGGTGATGCCGGTTCTGGTTCCATGTGCGCACATCTCTCCTTAGATTTCATTTCCACCACCTCCTTCCCCCTGCAGCTCTACAAGATCCAAGTCAGAACTTCTGGAAATTAGACTTAAGTGCAAACTAGATATTTCTTAGTTCTCCCCAAGACTAGGAATGCATCATCTTAGTTTCCAATGGATTTTCTTGAAAATCTCGCATAGATTTTCCAGATTTAACCCATTACCCAACGTTAGAAAATAATATCTATGGGAACATTAAGGGTGACATTGGCATCTGATGTATATCAGGGCAAGGAGAATTCTTTATTCCTCATGGGTACTCCCAGTCAACTGAGGACCGGCAGCCAAGGTGTCACATCTGCTTGATGTCTGAAACATCACTGGGCCCCACAGGGATCAGTCAGTCTAACAAGACAAGAAACGTAATTTAAAAATACATTCAACATATATGTATCACCCCTGTAACGGCACTGTATTGCTAAACAAACCAAATAAAAAGGGTTGGGCATTTTATCTGAATCTAAGTTATTGTGAATGGTAAGAATGATTTTAGTGCACTCATTTGAATAGCATTTCAAGTATTTCCAAATTGTCTCCAAATGTATTATCTACTGACTCTTAAATAAGCGTAAGTCAGAAGTATAGGTGTTGGTCCTTTCCATCACAGAAACGAAGAAGCTGTCAGGTTAAAAAATGCCCCAGGGGCCATCTTTTAGGAAAAAGGTGCTGAACACTTGAATTGGAAAAACTGATGTTTTGCAATTCTGTCATATACTTAAGGTTGAGATTGGGCAAACTCTCAAATTCTCACATTCCTCACCTAGACATCGGTAATAACACCTGCCCAACAGGACTGCACAGGGAATAATAGATGCAAAAATCAGTGCGAAAACAGTAAATATTCAGCAGGTATAAAATGGCTATTGTCTTCCTTAGCTCAACAGGAGCTAGGCATGCTTCCACATCAAGTTGCCTTTCTGTAAAAAGAAGCGGCCACACAGAATACACAAAGCTACCTGCCACAGCCTCAAATTCAGGGGTATTTGAGCACATGGCCCCACCCTGCCAGTCTTTCTTCCCACGACACAGCCACTGGTCAGGACTGAATGCTGTGACCAAATTCAAGAGCCACAATTCAGAAGGAAAGGAGGACTGCACGAATTGGACTGGAAGCAGAAAAGTTCTTTCCTTGAATAGGTGTCCACTTTTAATTAGAACCATCTTTGAAACTCCCAAGGCACTTTGGTAACAAGAAGAAGTATTCTTATGACTTTCCCATTGGAGGAAATAAAGGAGATCACAGCCCCATTTTAAACTAAGAGGAACAGGGAGGCATGGGGCTCATCATCATGCAGTCTAAGGAGGAAATGCTAATCCCTTCTATCTCACAATGTATTCCCTAGCAGAGAGACCTTTGGTCCTGGACACTGAAGGCAGGTGAGTGGTGTGACCCAAAAAACATGATTTCTGCTCATATATGGAATACCTTTCCAAAACACGCTAAAATATTTCTCACTGAATTCCCCTTCCTGCCAACACCGCTGGTCAACATTTCACTTTCAGCTGAAGTGAGGATTAAACCAGGAAGGTTCTCAGAGGTATGACATCCCTCATCTCCCCTAGGCAGGTGTGTGCTGGACCATGTGCATTTAAATAGAACGTCACAGAAAAAAGGGGTTTCAACCCCTGTCCACTTAAAAAAAGTAAAACCTTTCTTAGGTTCCACCTTAGGGACCCACGGACCAAGCTATGACCTGCTGGTCTAGCATTCTGTGGGTGATGGCAGCGCCTGAAGTTCAACTGTTTGAAGACAAAAAAAGCAAAACAACATGTCCAGGAGAGTCATGGCAAGGAAGAGAAAGGGGATGGAGATGATTCATCTTAATTTGGTTGTGGGGGAGTTTTATGTGTCAGAGGGTCCTAGAGAGCTCTCATCATGGCTTCCCAGGGATATCTTATGATCCACCCAAAGGATTTTCAAATCCTGCCAGTTGCCGTCCTTTGGATCTGCCTTCCCCAAAATTTCAGAGCCAAGGCTATCTCAGGGAGTCAGGGGTGGCCATCGAAAGCATCTTCCCAAACAGGGAAATTTTTCACTCTGTATCTGTTTCTTCAAATGTAAAACTGGGCCACAGTCAGAATGCAAGATATTTCTGAGTAAAATGAAATATCTGTAGATACCCTAAGTGCTCCCCAAAGGGGAGATGTCTTGCAGAGGTCAAACACCAGAGACCCCTTCCTCGCCTCCCCTGACTGGGTGCTCGGCTTTCTGGGGAGGGGGACAGACACCTTGTGAGGTTTTCAGTTCCACGAGGCATTGCCTATTCTTTGAGGGTGGATTGATTCAAGAGAAAAGTTTGGACCCATCATTTTAATTCACTGCTCTGTAAGCCACCTAGAGGGTTTATCCCAGGTGAGTTTGCCATTGACTTTTGTCACACACTCACAGCACCTCTGGCGAGAACACAAGGGTGTCTGTGAGGAAGGATGGAAAACACGGCCGGAATGGCCTGAGGTTCTCTGAATCCTCACTCAGGCCCTTTCACCCTGGACGAGGCATCTGACATCACTAATTCTGAATTCCTTCCATTGGTTACTGTCAACATTTTGAGTTCTTGTTGAAATAAAATGAGATGATGGAGCTGGTTGTCTTTTACAAATCATAAAAGTTTTTTTTTACAAAGTGTTGTTTATTTTAAGTCATCATCAACTAACTCACAATTATGACTTCAAGAAAGTGGGGACCAAGCATGAAGAAGACATGAGTGTGTGTTCTGAAACCCAGACTAAGAATCATGACCCACCAGGCACATTTATGGACGAGGTAATACACACCTTGTCAGAGCGCCCACAACATACCAAGTGTTAAGAACTTAACCCAATGCACATGCGGTCGGGCCTTGGTCTTCTCGCATCTTCCCTTAGTTTCATCAGAACTAAGTAGAACTAGTTACAGTGTGAGAACTACACGCATCTGTGAAGCTTGTTCTAAAAGAGGGATCAGAAAGCGTTTTGGTACAGCAGCAGGTAGCAAATAGTCTACACAGCAAAGGCCATATTTGGTCTCTATGGTGCGTTCCTTTTTCTTGTTCTGTTTTTTTTCACTTTTAGTATTTATACACCTATGTCTCAAGAGATTGAGATGACTTGGAAGATGTGGAATAAAAAAGAAGAAAAGCACATAAATTGAGGAAACCTGAGGAATGCAAAACAAGAGCAGAAACATACTACAATTAGCAGGTTGAATCTCTAGGATGTTCTAACCGTATATCATTCTGGGCTTTTTTTCTTCTTTGTTAACAAGCCTTTAATAAGGCAAAAAACCTTCTTGGCTAGAGGCCATTTAGGAACAGGTTGGAGGCTGTATGTACTTGGCCCCAGTCCTGCTCTCAAACGATGTGATGATAAGCTCTGGGAACTCCAAAGCCACTTGTGAATATAAGGGGTTACTTGCTCAAACACATGCTATTATATTTCTGACCTACTAAAGTGTACTTTACATATTTTGACACTTTTTTTTACTCTGTTGTGATAGTCATTGCTTGATAATTATAGTACAGTTATTCCTTTCCTATCTTACACACAACTATAGTTAGAATTGTTTTATGTAAGTGTCTGCCTTCCAAATACCTTATATATAATAAATACTCAATTATAATGTTTGTTGTTGAAGCTACCTAATCTATGGTATATTTGTTATAGGGCCCCAAACTGACAGACATCTCCAACCATTGAGTGATATCCAACTCAGCCTTCACAAGGGTGAGTATAAAGCCAGCTTCAGCTGGGACAGTCCCCCTTCTCTGCTGCGACTGCAGGAGTCCTAATGTCTCCGTCACGGCACCTGTACACCGGGCATCATGGTTTACTCCTCACCTTACCTCCCAGGACAGACTGTAGGGGCTGGGATTATGAGTAATTAGCATCAGCATCTTTGTATCCTAAAGGTCCAGCAGAGGACCTGGTTGTACCTGAGCTGGCAGCAATAAATGTTGAAGGACAAATGAACAAACCAGTATTTCCAGTGTGTCGGTATCTGCCCCTCAGAAAGCACCTACATGTGCTTTTTTAAAAGATTTTATTTATTCCTAGAGAGAGGGGAAGGGAGGGAGAAAGAGAGAGAGAAACATCAATGTGTGGTTGCCTCCCACGTGGCCCCCACTAGGGACCTGGCCCACAACTGAGGCATGTGCCCTGACTGGGAATCCAACTGGCGACCCTTTGGTTCACAGCCCATGATCAATCCACTGAGCCACACCAGCCAGGGCCCTACACGTGCTTTTGATGCACACACTGACTGGATGCTTCAGGAAGACGGGATGCTGAGGTGAGGACCATACCAATGGGAGTGATGGATTTTTTTTTAAGTTTTAAATACGCCTAACGTCCCCCTTGCATGTGTAGAAATGATCCCCCTAGAATTTGAGCCGTTTGTCAGAGGGGGGTGCAGTTGAAGGGCATTTCTCCATCTGTCCTGGCTCATCCTGTGAGTGAGCTCTGTGCCAGCTCCCTGGGCAACCTCCAGGGTTCCACAGACCAAAAATGTGGGAAACTCTGGGGTCTGATTTCTGTCTCCCTTTTCTCCATCCTTAAGGTGCTACCATCTGCCAAAGAGGGATCGTAATTCTCATCCAAATCTTTTTCCCTTGAGCCTACATAAAAGATGAATGAAACATTTTCTGAAAAGGTGGAAGCAACTTCGCTTCCAGTCCCCGCAAACACAGTGTCTCCAAAAACCAAGTCCCGTTTGTCCTCTGAGGGTTGCTTGTCCTACCAGCTAATGGCACCGGCTGGCTGATCGGCCTGGGGAGCTCATGTCAGAGAAACAAAAGACAAACAAACAAACAAAACAATTTCTGGTGATTTTGGTGGAAATATGCCCATTTTAATTTTAGGTTTTTATTTAGTGTGAAATTTTCCTCTAGTGAGGCAAGATACACAGCTTTCCTTCCTGCCAAAATGTCCTTTGATTTTGTCACTGAATGGCCCCTGAAGAGAATACAGTATTTACAAACAGGGCTTCTGGCCTGTCCCTCCTCTTCCTTGTCCTCCCCCAGTTCTGAACACCTCTTAAAATAGCTTTGCAAGTGCCCTCCTAACATTCCCCATGGGCACATCACGTTCCTGTGTGAGTGACAGGGGCCTGAGAGAGCATTCTGTCACCTCCCTGTGACTTTCTCTGGACCATGAAGTGCCCCGTGTCCCAGATGATACCAGCGCCTCAACTCAACTACCAATTGCTTCTCCTTTTTACTTTCTTCTGATATGAAAGCAAGCAAGCGGACAACTAAAGAACCGGACATTTCATTTTGAAAATATTTGTAGCGAAGCTGATTATGTTTATGGTCATCAGGACTTCAAGATGAAGTCATCTGCTATTTGGGAGAAAAGGACACTGACGGAATTGGGAGAGAAGACATCAAACTACAGCTTTCCAGTGTGTTTTTTTTTCCTGCTTTGAAGATACTGCACGGACAAATTTTTTTTGCCAAATTGGCAGAAGCTGTGGTAATAGTTTCCTGATGACCTCATGAAATGGGGAAGCAGAGAAAGAAGTGGGCTTGAATGTTGTTTTCTAAAAGGCTTCATCTATATTTCCCTTTTCCTTTTTATTCATTTTTTAGAGATTTTATTTATTTTTAGAGAGAGGAGAAGGTAGGGAGAAAGACAGAGAGAGAAACATCAATGTGTGGTTGCCTCTCATGTGCCTTCTACTGAGGACCTGAATGCCACATGTACCCTGACTGGGAATTGAACCAGCAACCCTTTGCTTTACAGTCTAGCACTCAGTCCACTGAGCCACACCAACCAGGGCTTCCTTTGCTTTTGAAAAGTTGTGATACATCTTCATAGAATAATACAATGTATAATTTTCTTCAACTATATTATGTAAACTTAAAAGGCTGAGTTGATAACTTTTTATAAGATCAACATTTTTAAATGTATTGGTCTAAATAGATCCTGACTAGTGGCATAAAATCATCATTTAAAAAAAAAACACTTAATTGGGTTCTGCAATGTGACCAGAATAGATCCAGGTCCAAGATTCAATGCTGAGAAGAATTTTAAAAATGTAAATCGTGCCCACAGAGAGCAGGTGTCTTCTAATGAAACCATAGAATATAAACAATGATGCCATTGTGTAAAGGAGTTAAATACCATATAAAGTACCCGTGCGAGTTGAGAGCGAGCCTAAGCAAAGATACTGCAAGCCAAGTATAAAAAGTGGGTACCATCAGATTCCCAGAGCAAAGACCAGGTCTGAACGGCCAGAACAACTAGACTGATATATGAACCAGCATGGATCTTCCTAAAGGCCAACAACAGAGGAAAGGGTACAACTCAGAGGAGTCCTGAATAACCTCTCAGGAGGTCTCTTAGCTCTCAGTAGGAATACTTGCTACTGGGGAAACAGATTAAGACGTACAGTGCACCATTCAGGGGTGAGGAGAAGAATCTTGGGTACGGTTTTGGCTTTTTGACTTAGCTTCATCAGGAGCATGATGGCTTGGAAGATCGGACGGGGAAGAGAAATGGAAAAGTGCCAACTCTGGGATGTGCTTTCTTCCCTCTTCTTGTCTTTACAGACTCAGGGGAGCAGAGGCATTGCCGAAACCAAAGAAACTAACCATTTAACAGAGGGGTGAAGATTTTCCTACCCGAATTCCAAAAATACAAAATAAATATCGTGAAAACTATAATACCCAGAAAATAAAAATAACTAAATAAAAAACACAAGATGCCAAGTAACTATACTCTTATCTTGCTAAGTGTTGAAATAGGGGCAGGGTGGGTTAAAGTAAAAAAAAGAATTAAAATATTCAGAACATAGTGAATTCTGTGACTATTATCAAAACTAGACAACAATAGATAATAGAGTATATGTGATGAAATGGAAAAAGCATTTCTGTAATGTATAGCTAAAATTTATCTTTAAGAAGTCATGGAAAACATTTACTGATTGAATGAAAATACTGAAAAAAAAAAAGCCAGTGCAATGAAACATTATTCAACATTAAAAAGAAAGGAGTTCTCAAGCTATGGAGACACATGGAGGAAACTGACATGCATATTACTAAGTGAAAGAAGCCAATCTGAAAAGGCTGCATGCTGTACGGTTCTGCCTACATGATGTTCTGGGAGGAGCGAAACTGTGAAGACAGTAAAAAGATGAGTTGTTGTCATAGGCTACGAGGAAAGGGGGGGATAATTAGGGCAGCCCCGATGATTTCTAGAGCAATGCAACTACTTTTTTGTGATACTATACTGGCGAATACATTCTATCCATCTGTCAAAACCCATAGGACCTACAACACAAGGAATGAACACTAAGGTCAATGAACTTCAGGTGGTCACAGTGTGTGGGTGATGGTTCATTCATTGTAACAAATGTACCATTCTGGTGCAAGATGCTGTTAG
This sequence comes from Artibeus jamaicensis, assembly GCF_021234435.1. NCBI lineage: Eukaryota > Metazoa > Chordata > Mammalia > Chiroptera > Phyllostomidae > Artibeus > Artibeus jamaicensis. The sequence continues at coordinate 756,569 of NW_026522040.1, forward strand.
TAGGGGGAAGCTGTTAGTGTATGGGAAGGAGGGTATATGGAAACTTTCTGTGCTTTCTATACAATTTTTCTGTGAACGTAATACTACTCTAAAAACTACTCAAAATTTTAAAAGATCAATGCAGCAGCAAGAAAAGTTATCATTGAATAACTATACATAGTAATTAGAAAAGCAGTTTGAATTATAGATAAGTAATTGATATGGCCTCATTTTCAAATATGTTGGAAAAATAAGAGTACAGAGGAGTTTGGAAGAAAAAAATTATGTAAAAAAGTAGGCAAGTATTTGCTGCAACTGGAATGAGTAAATTAACTGGAATTAATTTAAGAAAGTAAACAAGGATAACGACCTGTAGAAAGTCTGACCGATACACGGTGCAGTGATTTCAATGACCTGAAATTCCTGAGTCTGAGGAAAATCAGCTAACGGCTTCAGCCCCCATCAATTATTTTCAAAAATGCATCTCACACCAAGAGGTGCTGAAAAAAATAGGAGTTAAAGCAATATCTCTTAAAGGAGAAGAGAGCAAGACTGCCAATTATAGCCAGCTCTCTGGATTCACTGTCTACTAAAATAATGGCACTAAACCAGAGGGAAAACATAACAAACCTTAGGCGCTGAAAAAGCCACAGAGAGGCAGGAGCAAGTAAGTCGCTGAGAAATGGAATAGATAGAACAGGGTAGAGAAATGGAAGGCAGATCCGAGAGGAACAGATCATGGGGACTCGCACTGTGATAAAGAAGCTGCAGTGAGCCAGTGAGCATCAAAGGAGAGACATTCGACAATCTGTCTTCCATGCAGACGACCCCGGGGATTCTATCTGAACATTTCAATGATAGAGACATGTCACTTAATTGTGTCTCAATACAGAAACTTGCTGGGAAATAAATATGACCTCCTTTCTATACCCCTGCTTGAAAATAAAATTAGTTTGAATTTTCAGTAAATTCTTTCAGAGATAGAAGCCAAGGAATCTCCTTATAAATAAGGGGGCAGGTGGAAGGGGTTGTAAAGAGAAATATTAAGGATGTGAATTTCCTGAAGAATGTGTTATGTAACTAACAAACTGCAAGGGAGAGGAGCAATTACCACTTTAATTAATTAGGGCCCCGTTGTAGCTCCCTCGTGAAAGATTGCCCTTGATTAAAAGTGTCGGTATGTAAAAATATTGACTGATATTGCATTGTAAAAGTGTGAAATTTCGACTAATTGTAAAAAATTAGCTGCTATTATCATTTACCAATAGACACTAATGATTCTCGGGTGACTCGGGACCCAAACAGAGTTGACTTGGGTGGACATGTTAAACAGTAAACAGAATTAATCCACTGAATGGCTCATCTCTGAGAATAATTAGCTCCTTTGGCTTTCTGTGTTATATCTGCAATGCAGGAGTTAATGTTAAGTAATTGCAACTGTTTTGCAGAGAAATGGAATAGATAGAACAGTATAAAATAGAGGACATCAAATATTTGTACTAGCACGGAGTGTTCTTTATGGTCAACAGAAACATTCCAATGTGTAGACATTGTATTAATATTCATAAAATTTTATTTTATGCCTTAGAATGTCCATAGCTGGACATCTTAATGATACTCTTTCCCCCTCTGTGGCTAGAAACCCCCCCACCAGGGTCTAAGGAACAAGCATCTCCAAATGGGAAGACTGTAATGAACCTAGGCCAGGAGGTGAGTTCCATTAAGACAGCATCTCACTCTCACATGACACGGACCCCTCTAACATAAACTCAGTGGTCTTGGCTCCATTCTCTGAACTTGGACTCAGAGGGTGACATGCCTCTATTTCCTTTTCTTACCCCTCTCTCCATCCTTGGGTTTGTCAGAATTAGGTGCCGAACAATATAATGGGATACTCTTTTAAAGAAACTGCTTATGGAATACTCAAACAAAACTACCCAAAACCAACTCCGTTCAACATACGTTTGAGGTTAGACTGGAGACTGATGCCCAAAAGCAGCAAACTCACTCTGAGGCCCAGAACAAGCTAGTTAGTGCCCACAAACGCCAAGTTCATCCCCTGTGAGAATACGTAACACACGCCTACCACACAGGTTGGTCTGAAGTACAGGCATAACATCTGTAAAGAAATGGTCCAGGCCCCGCACTGCGGTAGACACTCAAGAAAGAGCGGTGGCCATTTTTTTGTTTCTGTTGTTCTTATTGTCACAGAAGAGTGGTTCATCCAGAATTCTGAAACTTTGCCTAACCTGGAAATATCCAGCCATGCAAAATCTCTATTCATGCTCACTTTAAAATAAAAGCAGAAAAGAAAACAAAGAGAGAGAAAAAGAACTCATGGACACGGACAACGGCATGACCAGCATGGGGCATTGGGGGATGGGGGTTGGGGAGTGAGTGGAGGTCAAAGAAGGTATGGAGGGATAAATAATAATGGGAAAAATCCAATAAATTAAAAAAATAAGTTGAAAGTAAAATAAAAGCAATATTTTGACTCCTTGTTTACATTTTAGTGACACCCAAGACAACAGAAATTAAACCTGCGTCACCCACTGCTCCCCAGCCTTCAGGACTCTCAGCACACAAGTCAAAGGGAGAAAAAAAGCCTGTGATGTTAGGTTTATACATGAAGACATAGATGGCCACTCCACTGATACACCTGATATAAAGGTAATTTTGAGAACAAAACGAAAATAACAGGCAGGTCTGGGAAACATGTGGGCCCTGGGGCTGCTCTTTGTCTTCTTCCTAAAATGAAGCCAAAGGCCCTGGAGCTCCAAAGAGCACAATTACACGGAGTTTCCCTATCATTTTCTGTGTTCTTGCTTCTTAAATGGTAGAAGCCTCTTCCCTCTGAAGCAGTGCCAAGGAAAGCACAAAGCATTAGAAAAATCAACACCATGCTCAACAGTACAACCCATTAAATGATTTCATGCTTAGCTTTTATGAGGAGTGGGGAAAATGAGCCTTCAGGTGATTCTTTAACTCCCCATCTCACTCCTCCTAAAGAGCTCCTTAGTAGTTAATTAAATAATCAAGAAATAATGGGTTTGTCTTTCTAGAGTATACTGTCTTGTTTATTGGCTTGGCATAGCTGGTGGGGGGGGGCGGGTAAGAGAAAGCTTCTCTGCTTTATTAAAGGGGAGGAATTATCTTCAGGACCCAGGGTGAGCAATAACATCAGAGAACATCGTTATCACTTTCCTTTTCCTAGAGGAGATACTATGTGATATCAGTTTCTGGGCATCATCACAGTACACCAATATTTTGCAACCATAACAGCAAAATGTATACCCATGAATGTCTCAGAAATTTCTCTCATTCTCATGAACCCCTCCACCTGGGAAAGAGAAGTAGGAAGGTGCCAGTGCTTGGTTTAGCAAGTTCAGGTCATGAAAACCTAGATGGAATACTAGGCACTAGAGAGCACAGAGAAACTCTGGTTTCATGCAGAAATCTATGGAAGATATGGCTTGACAAAAAAAAAAAAAGCAACTTTGATCACTTCTGGAAGACGTCATGGGGGCATGGTTTTAGAGATTCTCTTAGACTGTTCAGAAACCATGAAGAACTTTTCATGAGAGAATGGCATGTTTGGGTCTGCATTGTAGAAAGGTCCTCCTGGCAGCGTGAAGCGTAGACTGTACTAGGGAAAGGACGGAGGTGGGAGGTCAATACAACACACGAGGCTCTGGTGGTGGTTCACGTGAGAGATGCTAAAGGTCCAGAAAGGAGGTGTGGATGGAGAAGGGGGTGAACTCTAGACAAGTCTCCCCCGGGGGCGGGCTTGGTGTAGTGATACCCTTAGAGGGTGACAGCAGAATTTGCAGTGAGGAACAAAGAAGACGTGGTTATGGTATTATCACCCTCACTTCCGGTCTGTCATGTAATTTGTGATTAATAATAAGGCGAAGATGGATATTGCTGTTCACAGGATACTGTAGAGTAAAACTTCCAAGTTTCTCCCATAACAAAGCAACAAAAATTGTATGTGTAGCATAATGTAAAATTATAAATAACATATAAAATATAAATAATGTATCAAAGATAGAAGAAAACATTCTCATTCTGAAGACAAAGGGACTTGCATTTTAAAGTTTTAAAGATTTAAACATATAAAACATTTCATTAGATTCTTCCTCCAGAAGTATCTCAATGGAACCTTTTTGTCTCCTACAGAAATATTTTCACAACAATGTTAAACACCTAAGGGTATAAATATCCCCCCTTTCCCATAACTTTCTAGAATTCTACCTGGTAAACAACACTTAATATGTGCAGGCAATAAATGTCTTCTACTAATCTCTTTGCTTAAAATACACTAATTAAAAGTCTTCTTGCTTTTGTCCATTTCATATTATAATGGAAATTCAAAGTTTTAAAAACGATATTCTTGCCCTATGCAAAGTAGTGTGCTTCTTGTTACTGAACACCAGAGGGCACCATTCGGTGAAAGCCTGGACTTGGGAGAGAGGGGGAGAAGAAAATTGCTAATGAAAGAAACTGATTTTTTAGTGTGTACCCTTATCTACCACGAATGATTGCCATGGAAACAGCACCGGTTAAGATGATTGTATATTTAGGTCACAGAATAAAAGGAGAATCTTGAACATGTTGGGGCAGGGGGGGGATAAAATAAAGTAAGACAAGAATATATAAAAATATAGGAGCAGGCAAACCAGCCAGAACCTATCTCACCCTTGGCTAATAGCAATTTCCCAAAGTTCCGTTATGACTTTCAAAGTGAAGGGGGGTAATACATTCTAACTAGAATTAAAAGCTGCCCTTGAAATTCAGACTCTTATTAAACACCCGCAATCTTAATGAAGAAAGAGGAGTTTGTTCGGCATGGCAAAGTCAAGCGAAGACCAGACAGAGGGTGGAGATGTGTGTAGTTCTTGGTTAGACATGGCATTTCGAAGCCTCTTGTCCACTTCCACAGCACGTACTGTGAGTTAAATGGGAAGATCTCAAAATTCTCTTTCATCCTTTCGCACCAGACAAAGGAAATTTAGTATAGCTATAGGTAGAAACAGCATCTGCCAAAATCTAAGGCAACTTTGGCACCCTCGTTTTCCTCTCCTCTGCCAGAGGCAATCGCTGATCGATCGGAACAAGCACGTTGGGCCACCTGAGAATCTAGTTGGCTCTGAACCTTCCTTCCTTAGGGTCCAGAGATCCAACAAGATTATGCAGAACTGAAGCGAAAGGAGAAGAACACCGTCAGACCCTGAATGCCACTTCTGATTTCCCAAACACAGAATGAACAGCACTCCAACAGCCCATGGAGCCAATCAGCACAGCAGAAGATAGACGGGAGTCCACCAGGCTTGTGTTTGAACCCCGGGGGCTGAGGCTTCCTCGCTGTGTAACATGGGGCCACTCCCTGACCCTCTGAGCTCTGATTTCCTCATTTGTAAAATGGGAACAATAACATCCACTTCACAAGGTTGTTGCAATGAGAAAATGGATGCACCTATTCACACAGCTGACAAATACTTAATAACCTCCTAGGAGGTGCCAGATACTGTTTTAAACAGTGGGGACAAAGCTCTGAGAGAACAGCTAACTTAACACAGTTAAGGTGCTTAGGACAGTGGCCAGGACAGAACACACTCTTTAAAAATGCATTTCTAAGGGACAATGACTTGTTCCCTTTGCACCACAAAAAACACACAGTACTAAAATCGCCACCTCCATCACAACCACATGACCCACTGGGTTTTGGGGTAGGCAGTGAGTCCCCTTGCTCCAACACCCTAAAATCAAAGCAGTCCCAACACCTGCTCCATGACCCAAAGGCAGACAGAGTACGGACAGGTGACGGGGACTAAAAGCCAGGTGTCAGTAGCCACGGGGAGCATGTTGACAGTGTTTGATAATAGGTGTCCCCTGAGAAAACTCACCCAAAGAGTCCACATCATAAAATACCTGACTACCTCAAATACAAGTTTCCATGGAGAAAACTGGTCCTTCAAGGGAACTGGGTAACAAAACGTTTCTCCTGGACTCTTGATCTTACTGACTCAAGGGAAGAAGTAGTAAGATAAGATTAAGACTGGAGCATGAGGGGTCAGGTTTAGGAGATTCGATAGGCATCTTCTCCCAGGCATGTCCCACACAAGGACTGAGGCAGGTAATAACTGTGCCGGTTAACAGTACACGGGCAGGTTCCCGCCCTTTGTTTTTTCCTCTTTCTCCCATTTCCTGGTATTTTCCTCTCCCCTCTTCTTCTTCTCTACACTTGCTTTAACTTGGGTCACTGCCGTGGGTCAGAGAGCCACGTGTTTCCTGATCCGCCCACCACTCCTCCTCCCTGGGCGTGGGTGCCCTGCCAGCCAGCAGGCTGCAGACTGCTGTTTTCTTCCCACCTCTGAAGCTGCTTCTCTCCCTTCTGTGCCCTTGAACCTGGGGGTTGGCTGCCCTCAAAGTGAAGTTAGAAAATTTCTACTGAACATACATCCACCTGCCTGCAGTTGGGGGTTATCTGGCAAAGAAGGGCACAGGATCCCATGTGGAGCCGTGGAGATTTTAATGTTAAGATGGCAATCCCTGTCCCCCAAAGCCAAGAAACTGTGGGGACCATTCTAAAGCCTCCCCCAATTCTGCGTCCCAGGACTCTCCCCACTCCCACCTCATTGAGATTTTACAACAGTAAGTGGACTTGGCTGGCATTTCTAAAGCCTTTTTAGGGGCAAGTTTTATTTTTCCGTTGGCAGTGGCATAATTGTTTAACTCAGTAAAGCATAGAGAGCCCACAGAATTTTCTTATCGCTGGCACAACTGGAACACATCACTAATGTCAGTGATAACAATCAAATTCACCTGGCATTAACTTACTGCTTCTTCAGTCCTTGGCTGCCAAATCCTGCAAAGCTGCGACACACCGTCAGCAGTAAATGTTTTCCTTCACTGGACCAGAGTCTCCAAAGTCCACCTTCTGAACTGCAGCCCAATGCAGCCCAGTGTGAACCTCTCTTGGCCAACACAACTGGTTTACTTCTGTTTGTCAGTGCCCTTGTTGTTAGGCCCCAGAGACCTCTCTCTGTCTCTCACGTGTACACACACACACACACACACCACTGACTGTAGTTTCTAAAGTGTACCATCATTCTTATTCGTGCACCTACCAATAAAAGTGTGCTACCCCCTGACATATGCTTTTCAATCCTATGTATACACACACATAGGCAGTTTGCCAACAAAATGCCAATGCAGGGCCTCTGCCCAGCTGAGCACCAGGAGTTTAACTGCTGCCTCACTTACAGGCCCTCTTCGCCTGGTAAAACAGGATGGCCCCGAGTGAAGTCAAGGGCTGGTCCACCCAAGACCCAGCCATCCGGACTTGCCTGAGTGGCTGCAGAGGGGCCGCCCACCCCGGGGTGGGCTCTGGCCTGAGGCGCGGGCAAGGGGAGTTAGAGGCGGGGAACCACAGCCAGAGCTGGAGGACCGTTTTCCCCCAGAGCCTACCCCGCCCCCGACCTACGCCCGACCCAAATTCGAGTCGTTCGCAGGCCTTTCCTGTCGCGCCTCGGGGTTTTTTTTTTGGAGAATGGGTTGGCTCCGTTCTCCTCTGACTCGGTCCTTTGCGGAGCCAAGGCCGCAGCCATGACCCTGACCGGCCCTGGCCGCGGGATCTCAGGGCTGTGGAGCCGGGGCTGCATAAAGGGGCGCGGGTGGTGTGCGGTAGAGCGTGGGGACTCGTGTTTGTGCTGCTGGCTGCGGGGACTGGGGGACTGACGCGCCACACGGCCGGCTGCCAGGTACCCACTGCCACCCAGCGCTAAGAAAAAGAGCAAGAGAAGCAAAACAAACCAGAAAGAGAAAAGAGAAGATGAACGGGAAATAGAAAGTCAACGTGGGGGGATTCCGGAGCTGGAGGACTGGGAAGCGCCGCTGCGCTTTTGCTGGGCTGGCCGCGCGTGGGCTGGCGGACGCGTAACCCCCGGTGGCCTCCGCCACAGACGTGCCGGGGCCGTGAACTAACCGGCATAAGGACACCTGAGGGCGACTCGGGTGAGATGTCTGCGGGCAGTTCCGCTCGCTTTGGGTGTCTACTCCATTTCTCTGCTCTCCTCCCGCCTCTCTGCGCCGAGGGGATATTTCCACACAGGCAACAGCCCTGGTCTCAGGACCTGGGGACACTGGTGAGCTGGGTCAGGGACGGTGTGGCTCCAGGCAGCCTGCAGGACGGCGATGGCAGGAGGGTAAAGAAAGAGGGACCCTGGAGGGCGGCGGAGGCAGAGATGTGTGTTTCTCTGGGTCAGTAATTCCGGGGGAACATTGACCTCCTGAGAACTCCCCTAAGCGAGCCTCCTCCTACCCTGCTGGGGCGCCCACGGTCTCCAGCTTACAGGTGGAATTTCTGCGTGATCTACCCTGCGAGGGCTCCGACCGCACCTCGGGGGTGCCGCGAGCTCTAAGTTATTCCTGATCGCCCAGGTCCGCAGGTGCGGGTGGCCCAGGGACACGGGAGAGCAGGCAGTGACCACTACTACGAACCGAGTCCTGCCAGGGTAGCCAAGAGCCCATCGTGGAGTGGGTGTTGTAGAAGCCCAGGCACAGTCTGGGATCTCGTGGGCTCCGCGCTGAGACCCTGTCCCCACGCCGAGGCGGGCAGCCGGCCTCGGGTATGGAGCTGATGCGGGGTGGGGTGGCAGAAGGCTACCCCCACCTCTGTCCCGGAACCGTTAACCCATTCTTACCCACCCCGCTGCTCCTTGGTCGTGGTCCACGAACCGCAACACCAAAGAGCGGAACCCCGGGCGAGTCTGGCCTCCACCCCGCACGCCTGGAAGACGTGGCCAGACTCCAGGCGGAAAGAAGGGAGAGCGGTAGGAGAGGGTGAAGCTCTCCTTGTTGTTTTCGTGCCGGCGTCTCGGGGTTGGGGAGAGGGTCGGGTGACAGATTGGGGGTGAAGGGCGGGAAGAGAGAGCGATCCCCACTGCAAAGAGTGGCGCCCAGGCTGCCTCCCACCGTCCGCGGGACTCAGTGACCCGCGGAATCACACCCCTGCCCTGCGCGGTGCCTCCTTTGCCCCTTCCTTCCAGACCCGCCATCGCTGCCCTCAGCTCTCCAAGCCCCAGGAGCCAAAGTTTCCGTTTGAGAATCTGCACTTGTGGAGAACCAGCATCCTGTTTGTCAAGCCCCGGCCACTGCGCGCCGAGTGTTGGAGAATCGGAGGGAGCCGGCTGTGCCAGGGACCCTGGCGCGGAGGAGCCCAGAGCTGGGCAGAGCAGTGCTCTTACCTGCTGCCCGTTTGGCTCCAGCTGCCTCCCCGGACTGCGATTTCCCTGAGGCAGGATGACAAGAGTGAGGAGTCCTTCGAGGGTTCGGGGCTGACCTGCTCGGGCACGGGCTGCGCAGGGCTCAGAGTCCTAATCCAGCCGCTGGCTGGCTGTCTCCCTTGATCTTGAGAGAGAAAAGGAAAAGATTAGTTAGTGCCGCGACACCCGGAGGGGTGGGGCAGGGGAGGCGGGGAGAGAGCGGACCCAAAGATTCGTGAGAGCTGTGGGGCTCTGGCACCAGCGGCCAGAGTCACGCACCTCATTCAGGTCCGAGTCACTAGGCGAGCCAGGAACCCCGAGTCGGTTTAAGCTGAAATGACACTAACGTTGCCCCCTGCAACCCAACGCACACACCAAACCACCCAAGGAGAAGCAAGAAAGACTTTCAAACCTGGCTTTCCCGGAGATGAGTCTGGAGAACAAAACAGAACCGAGACCTGGGTGGACCGGCGAGCTGGGCGGGATTCATTTCTTCACCAAAGTGCTCGGGAAAGTAGTAATTAGAGTAGCGCCAACACCTACTTCAGTGCCTGTGGCTATTTCCTACTGGGATTTGCGGTTGTCAGATGCTGGCCAACCCGCAGGCTGGCGTGTGTGTGCGCGCGTGTGTGCATGTGTGTGTGCGCGCGCGCGCGTGCGCTCCCTGGAGTGAGTCCCTGCACCCAGCGCCTTTGGTATGGCAGGAGAGCGCGTCTCTGTTCGTGCGCGTATGTTCGATTAGCTGCAATGGGCGGACAATTTCTGGAGAGAACATTTACAATTTTCTTGCACTATGACAGGATTAATTGCAGTCGGAGGCGCTCCTCCAATGAAATCGTCTCTGCTCTCTCATTTGGCGGCTTTTCTGAGCAAATATGACAGCCTTTTCTCCAGGCTCCTTTCCGCTCCTCTCCACGTCCATCCCCAGAGCCCTGCTCTCCATCTGCAGTTTCTGCATCAGAACCTTTACAGTTACCACCCAGTCCCATCCCCGCAAGTAAAGGATCGCTGGAAAAGTGGCACAAGACACGCTGGGAAGAGCGCAGTGCTGCTTTCAATGGCCGAAGATGCCCGATGCCCGTTTTTCCAGGTGGGAAAATGTTAGAATCAATCCTCTAGGCTTCTTAAACACACAACTGTGCTAAACTATTCACGGATCGTTTACCACCTCGGGGCATTGACGAGCATGTTGGAGGGAGAGGTGTTTTTTTTTTTTTTCCTCGTTTTAAACAGGGGTCAGTGCCCAGGGTTTTGATAGGCATTCAATTACAATGACTTTATGGTGCTTCATGGAATTTGGGATCTCCATAAAAAATTAGGATGCAAACTTTTTGTGTTCAGATCAGCCTTGGAGTATTATTTCTTCATTCTAATGAGAAATTCAAAGAGCACTTGTTATATCTAGGTACTAACCCATTTGATAAAGGCACAATGACAGCTCTCTGAAGCCGGGGACCAGACTCGCTTTTATGAAAGTGCATGAGAATACGGAGATGACTCCAATGCGTGATATGTTGTACACCCCGCAGCCTCTCTCACCCACCTTTGGCAATCCAACAAAAAAGTCGAACCCTTCCACTGAATAACACAAAATTAGATAAATCCTTTTTTTTCCTGTCACAAAGACAGACAGTGAGCAGGTTAAAGATGCATTGGTTTAATATAGTTCATTAAATTCAGTTCAATTCTTGATGCCTAGGCCTTTGCTAAGTGTCTAAGAGCAGAGAGAACAGCAAGCGTCTCTAACATTAGTGCCAAGGAAAGTCACTCATATGAAACACCTGTATAGCAATTGACAGTCAAGATAATTAATTGCACAGCAATGTAAGTTCATTAATAAATGGAAACCTTGAAGTTCAAAATTTCTGCCCTTTCTGTTAACTCAGAGCTAACACGAACCAGGACTTGGCACAAACTTGATTTTGCTGGATTGAAGTCACCCTGAAATAATGGGTGATTATCCTGTGGCTCTACCTTCAGTCTCCACACCCTCACATCCTGTGATCGCTGGGAGATGTGAAGATACCTGTTAGCCAATCAAGGCAGCTCTGCTCAGTCTTGATCTTGGCCTCCCCCAGCATTTGGTCCATTGCATTAAACATATGATTTTATCATTTCTTCTTTAGGTGCTCCTTTGAGAATGAATGCACGTTTTCCTTCCTTCCCCCATTATTTCTGTCTGCTAACCTCCCATAAATCTAGGGAGTTGTTTGACTGTTTTTGAACACACAGACACAGCAGAAGGGGAAAGGGAAATGGACTCCTAACCAGCAATTGAGAAGAGGAAAACTCAGTGATCTGTTGCTATTTTATTCTTTCATATCATTAATGCTTTCTTTACCAACAGGGCTGCGCATTCCAAAAATAGCAATAAAGCAAAAAAGTCAATGAAAGCTAGGAAATATTTCCTGAAACTTGAATAAAACCGAGTCTGTGAGTAAGTGAACTACTATGTCCAATAGAAGTCACTCTACTACAGTGTTTTGGAGATCAGACAGGCTGCAAATGAAAGCAGCATTTTTAGCAAACAATCAGCAAGGATGCCCATTTGCTTGTTCTAGGGCATCAATGAAAACATTTTTATATATATATATATATATATATATATATATATATATATATATATATATATGTGTAGCTGTGCCACTAAATGTGTGGTTTTGAAGAAATCATTTAATTGCTCTGTGCCGCTGTTTCTTACTACATAACGGGGTCATCGTAATATCTCCTGGGGTTGTTATAAGGAACAATAGGCTTAACTCATGTATTTTTTAGTGGAGTGCATCATTATAAGACTATCAGTCAAGAATTTAAAGTGCAGATTCCTGGGTCATGTGTCTGACCTACTGAGTCAAAACATTTAGGAGTGAGTTAGTCTTGACAATGAAAAGCATCAATACCACACATTAAACATGTTCAACCTTATCCATTGTAACACTAATCCTAAGAAACCCAATTCTTTTTCCCTCCCAGTTTTTTTCTATACAAGCAAAGATCATACATATTCTGAGCATTTTATTTTTATCTCTCATGCCGGTTCATTTTCTCAGATAAAAGAGTATTCCCCCATCCTAGGAATATAGGTTTTACATTTATTAGTAACCCCTGGTGTGGAACATTTCAAAAGTGCTTTTTTAAAGACTTTAAAGGGTTTCCCTTTATCTACATGCCTATTTTCCACCTCAAAGAACACTAATAAATTAGTAATTTCCACTTTTGGAGCCAAACTTCATTACCTGCAACGTCACAAGGCTGGTTTTAGGTCTGGGCCGAAAAATTTGGATGCCTGACAGGGATGACTTTGAATCTCTCGAGTAAGAATGGAAATAAGTTCACCACTAAGGTCAGGAGAAGGGGAATGACTGAGGGCTCTCCTTCCCGGGAAAGTGGTGTGTATTTTATTGTGCCACATTGATTTCAGTACAGCAGTAATTAGGCTTCAGTAATTAGATGTGCAAATCAGCACTCTGTCATCATAAGTGGATTAAGAGGGTGACAGGTTCAGCTTGAGTGATTTCCCGCCAGGTGTGGCGGCCAGAACATTTTCAGAATTTTCTGCTTTCAAAGAACCAAGGAGACAAAGGTGAGGACGTTGACCATGGGGAGAAAATGAGCCGAGACATGAGATCTCGCCTCACTCTTTCTTTCCCACTTATACAAACTGTTCCGGAGCTGAACTGGGGAAGCACAGCAGTTACCAGCTGGGGGTTGAGGAGAGACCAGCTGGTTTATCTGATGTACCTGAAGGGGTCCAGAGCAGGCCTCCCCAGAATGTGTCACCTGGGCATGAGGATTCTTTTGAGCTAAAGGCACTTCAGACCCTCCAAGCTTAAGAATTGCTTTCACCTCTCCCTTAAGGGATTTAGATCCTGGCCTTCACCAAAATGAAGTATTCTCAGAAATAAAGTTTTATGTCCTACCTGTATGTCAGGGGGAACATCTAATTACCGAACATCTGCTCTCCTCATCAACCTGTGAGTCACCCTCCTCACCTCTAAAGCCCCAGGTACCTGTTCCATTTGCCTCAAGATGGCATATGTACCTCATTTTACCTTTCTGTCCTGGAACCTCTTGTATGTGTGTGTGTGTGTGTGTGTGTGGGGAAGTGTGGAGGGGATTCATATATGTATGAAATGAAATGAAGTTTTCTCCTGTTAATTTCTCTCATGTCTATTTGATTATTAGACAAGCCAAAGAACCTTTGTGAGGCATAGGAAAAATTTTCTTCCCCAACGTATGCTGAAGAAACCTTTCTGTTCCTTAACCTCAGTTTTTGAAATAGAACAATCCTGTGTCACAAAGGCACAGCCACTAAATGACAGTCGCTTCCTAAAATGGGTTCTTTAGTCTTCCTCAGTTTCGAAATCTCAGTCACAACCCCATCAGACACACACTATTCTTCTTAGAGTTACTTATTTTCCCCACAAACCCCCTCAGAAAGTAATGGAAATGCTTCTATTCTTTAGCTAGAGAAGATCATCTCTTTTGCTCCTAGAAAACCCTAAGCGTTCCTCTTTCAAACCCAGCAATGGGAGTTTGCATGCACGAAGGGGATGTCTCTGAGTGACACCTGGTGACAGCCCAACCAGCAATGATTTGCTGCTTTTTCCTTTTCCTGTTTTTTTCTTGAACTGGGCATCATAGCTGCCTGACTGACACTCTTCCTCTCCTAGCACTGGTGGTGTTATCTAAAGCCTGAAAACATTTGCTGCTGCTGGGTCTAAAATATTTAAAATACAGAGTTATTTTTCCAACAGGGAATGTGAAGGAGGGGGATAAAGTGAAACATCGCCCCACGAAACATGGAGCAGCCGCGTTGGTGACAAATTGGTGTGAAGCACGCAGATGGAAAAGGCCATCTGGGACGTGTGTTCACTGAGGGAAGCATGTCGGGTGCGTGTGTGTGCACCCCTCTCCAGGACTGCTGCTGAGTTCCTCTTCAGAGGCAGACCTCTAAGGAGAAGTGAAACAGTTCAACCACAGACACCTCAGGGGATACTGTGATGAACAGCTTCAGCTTCCCCTTTTCAGGGCTTGAGTTAGATGCTGGACTCTCAGCTGGAGATAAGATTGTAGCAACTTCTATGTGAAGGTCTTATGAGACTCTTCCCTGTGATGGGGCCTCACGTTATTAGACTCAGTGGCTCTTTGGGAAGGACAGAGTAGCTTCTAGGAATGCTCAAAATCTTCCTCTGGAGGGAGGCCTTGTTTCTCAGAATCTAGAGGGAACTCTGTCCATATTCATAGGAGCTCACATAATTTCTCACACCATAGACTTCCCTGGTTCTGAAGCTAACTAAAAATGGCCCTTCAAGAGGCAGGTGGAAATTGTAACACATTTGCAGAAAACATACTGGGAGACACCACAGCATAGGACAGCCTTGTCATTCACTTTGATCTGCCCCTATTTCTGGAGAGTGACTGAGATAACAGCACTGCATAAAGAAGTGTTTTGCCAAACAAGACTCAGCTGAGCATGTCAGATAATATCACTGTGCATAGACCTTTCCATTTTATCTTTTGTGACAGCATGGATGGACCTGGAGAATTATTATGCTAAGTGAAATAGGCCAGTCAGAGAAAGACAAACACCATATGATCTCACTTACATGTGGAATCTAATGAAAGAAATAAACTGATGAACAAAACAGAAGCAGAAGCAAAACAGAAACAGTAGACTGACAGCTGTCAGAGGAAAGGAGGTGGGAGGCTGAACGAAAGAAGGGGAAGGGATGAGCTGAAGAACATATACGCACAACCCATGGACACAGACAATGGCATGGTGAGGACCAGAGGGAAGTGGGGGTGGGGCCTTGGAGAAGGTGGACAAACGTGGAGGGAGGGGAATGGTCGCATCTACAATAGTGTCAACAATAAAAATAAACTAGTGCATCCAACTAGTGCACCCAAAAGCATCCTTAAAGCATTCCTTGTTTACCGTGCCTAATAAGATGGATCCTGGAGACTTTGGCCTTTTCCCTCTCATTGACTCAGCAAGGTGACTGGGTTTTGGCTGAAGGGCCTCATTTACAAAACCTCATGGACAATATTCTATAACTAACTCCCTGCAGAGAGGAGTGAGGTCAGGCCCCAGGCAAAGTGCGTGTACCTGCTCCATTCCTACAAGGCTTTTATTGACAAACCCATTCCTTGAAAGGGAGTTAATTTAAAAAGAATGCCCAGCAAGCACGTGTGGGTAATTATTGAACATCTTCAATGACAGCAACTTGAAACCTTCCCTCAGAGTGCCACAGCCTACACAATGTCCTCTCTGTCTACCGATGACCAGATAGAGTCCAAGATTCTCCCGCTTGATGGTAACCCCTTGGCAATTGTTCCCATGCAGTTCTCGTGGAGACAAGCTGCTATAGCTTCACTTCCTTCTGCGGGGGGCACTTTGGACAATGCCAGATTGCATCTCTGAGGCTTGAGCGTTCTCAGAAGCCTTCCATAAACTGAATTGAAGTCCATATTGACATTGACTCAACACATATTTGTATATCCTTCAGTCTTCTCTTAGATATGAGGGCAAGAACAACAAACAAGAAATTATGAGAAAAGATTCTGGCCCTCCAGAAGCTTCACCTGGTTGGAGGGAACTACATAAACAGAACTGCTGTTCTTAGGCACCCGGGATAAAGTCTTTGATGTCAAAACCCATGGGGGATTCAGGCAAGGCCCTGGACACTGGTCTACCAGGGAGAAGATTTCAGAAGTGGAGTCTGCCTAAGTTGTACTCTGTTTGGGATTTGGGAGCTTTAGGTTTGATCTTGGGAGTAAATACTCTGGATGATGAAACAGCACTTAAAATATTTAAAGCAATCACCAGGAAGGTACTGTTACAACTGAAAACATATGTTAATGACCACAGAAGGAGGAGCAGAATATGCCATTCCAAAATATGCCTCTTTGGCATATTGATTATTTTGAGCTGGTTTATTTTAAGACACAGCAGACACAGAAGAAGTTCTGAAAACTAAGTAGAAGTTATCTTTTTGGTCTGGGAAAAACTACTCTTTGCTGAACTAAATTACTCTCCCAAGACCTTTGGGGCATTAGCTTTTGCTGCTGTAAAGTTAACTCTTTGGCCAGTAGTGGTGAAAATTGTGCAGGGACCCCACACAAGAGAACATCTTGCCTGGCAACACTGGTACCACAGTTCCCTAGCAACATGCTCCAGCAACAGAGGACTTTTACTTAATGTTTAGAGCTGGGTTTTAGCTTTCAGTTGGCTAAGCAGTCTCTCCCTAGTCCCAACTCTCTCACACAGGTATGCTTCAACAAAATTTGGAATTAATTCCTTTCACTTCCCTTGCCTGGAACTATAGTGCAGTTAATTAATCATTGATTTGGAGTTTATTTTTTGTTTTTGGATTCTTAAGAGACATTATCTTATATGCTATTGGTTAGTGAAGTTATTATGCTTCCTGCCATGAACCTGTGTTAAATAAATTGTTGACAAAGACAATTTCAGTCTCTGAGTATAATTTTATCTCTCAAACCAAAATGGTGTCTCTGGCACATGGACACTTTTACAATTTCTTGAGAAGAAAACTCTAGGTCAGGGCTGACACAGGTCATTCTAATTATAAACTAATGGCATTGGGGAAGAGAGCAATATTATTAAGGACTGGAATGCAGTCCCTGTTTGTGGAATGGACTTAAAGGAATGGAAACCTGTTCTGAGCCATCATTTATACTTTCAGTGAGCAGAATAATACTAGGCTTATCTCTGGGAATGTCCTCTATATGTCTTGCTCCAGTGCTGGCCCAGAGCAATGAATGAGAGGATGAAAATGGAGGAAAAATGTAAATTTTCAAGATGAAAGTGGGAATATGCCACTCAGCATCTAAGAAGAGCAGATCTTTGCAGAAAGCTTCCTTCTAATCATCACCAAAGCAGGATGACCTGGTCTATGCTAGGAGAGTGAAGAGGAAGGAAAATCACTGAGGTGCAAACAGTAGACTTGCTTTTACAGCCAAAACCTGAGAAAGATGGGACCCAACGCTCCCCACACAGCAGAGCAAGGTTCAGGTTCCAACTTCACTACTCATTAGATATGTAATCTTGGACCACATGCCTCCCGCCTCTACAGCTCAGTTCCCTCTGTAAAATGATGGGGAGGTT
This sequence comes from Artibeus jamaicensis, assembly GCF_021234435.1. NCBI lineage: Eukaryota > Metazoa > Chordata > Mammalia > Chiroptera > Phyllostomidae > Artibeus > Artibeus jamaicensis. The sequence continues at coordinate 773,942 of NW_026522040.1, forward strand.
CTGCCCCATAGCTATCAGGATAGTTAAACAAAATACTTGTGAATTATTAACTGTAGATCCTATGTGATGAAATTGTGCTGTAAGTGACTGATTTATTTTCTACTTGCCCAATTCCATCTGTTCCTCCCACCCCAGATAGGTGTTTCTTCCTTAATTAAATATAGTGTTGACTTAGGAGAATATTAGCCAACATGTGGCTGAGGACAGGGAAATTTTGGACAAGATGTTAACCTTGTTCACTTAAATCTCACCAGAAAAAAAAATACATGTGTATCCTAAGCAGAAAAATGAAAGAATCTCTGGTGTCTCCTTTTCTTGGCTTTCTTAGTCCCTTCAGCTCATGGTATTGAACATCAAATCGAGGTGCCCCTTGTCCTTATATGGCTGTCAGTGAAGAAAGGTGAAATTCATCTTCTAAAACAAAGGTGCCTGCCCTGTCCTCTGTCAAACATAGCACCAACACTTGCTTTGATCTGGTTTCTAAAATTATGATGAGTGATACCTGTTAACTATAGAAAGTAGCATCTATCCTCAGAGCATAGGTACACTCTGATAGAAAAATGATATAGGGAAACTCCTGATGCATCTATGCATTTATACAACACACTCAGATTTTATTTATGACCCAACTAAACTTACAAATGTTCTCTCATTCCAGCCTTTTAGCTCTTAAACATTCTCTCAGGTCCAATTACTCCTCTGTCCTTATGCATCTTACTGACTGGCTTGAGATTCACCAGATAATCTTGACTTCAACTCTCTATTTCCTAGTGTTTCAGTGAAAGTTTAGACTTGGACCTCTTAGATTAAAAAAAAATCTGGTCTGAACAATGCTCCTGCTGTATCTTTTAAGCCTAACAACATTTCTTATAAATTGCAGTTTGATCACTGTGGCTGGGCTGTAAGCACAGCAAACCCTTTCCCTAGTCACCAAGTCCATTTCGTTTAAGTATATTCAACCTCAAATTTATTTTGGTATGGTTAATTGCTCACAACATGAACAACTATGGGGAACATTTCTCATGATACTATTACATAAAAATGATGATGATTTTCACAAAGAAATGTTAAACTTGTGTTCCAATATGAGTTGTCTTTGGCACTGGGCTTCTTACCTTGGTCAGAGCACTAATACACATATTAATATAAATCCATTATTTATATACTATTAAAATTAATTCCAAGACATTAAAAACATCTTACTATGATTGCTTAGAGACAATGACTTACTTATTCTGCAGTGTTACAATTAGCAAAATTTCTTATCTTATTCTCTCTCCTCTCTAGAACTTTTTATTCTTATTTTTTATTCTCAAATTAATTTGTGAGCTAAAAGGGAAACATTGAAGCAACAGTCTAATGAAGACAGAAAAATGGGAATAAGTCTGAACATAATGGCAGTGGATGAAAGGAGATTAGGGTGGAGAGAGGAAATGTGGGAAGAGACACAGATACCAATGGCATACAATTGGGAAGCCAGAAATAAGCCCACATGTATATGAGTAAATAAATGTCAACAAAGAAGTCAAAAACACACCATAAAGAAAATTGAAAAGCCACATGCAAAAGAATGAAACTAGACTATCCTTTATCTGCATGTACAAAAATTAACTGAAAATGGATCAAAGACCTAAATATAAGACCTGAAACAATAAATTACATAGAAGAAAACATAGATGCTAAACTTATGGACCTTTATCATAGAGAGGATTTTATGAATTTGACCCCAAACTCAAAGGAAGTAAAAGCAAAAATAAATGAATGGGACTATTTCAAAGTAAAAAACTTCTGCACATCAAAAGAAACTCAACAAAACAACAAGGCAATGAACCAAATGGGAGAAGATATTTGCAAACAACACCTCTAAAAGGGGTTAATATCTAAAATATATAAAGTGCTCATAAAATCCAACATTAATGAAACAAACAATCTAATTAAAAATGGGCAGAGAACCTGAACAAAGACTCTTCCCCAAAAGACATACACATGGTCAACAGATACAAGAAAAGATACTCATCTTCACTAGCCATTAGGGAAATGTAAATCAAAACTATAATGAGATACCACCTCACACCTGTTAGAACAGCTATCATCTACAAGTAATAACAAGTGTTGGGTAGGTTGTGGGGAAAAAAAGAACCCTTATTCACTGTTGGTGGGAATGTAAACTGGTACAGCCACTATTGAAAACAGTATGGAAGTTCCTCAAATAATTAAGAACAGAGTTATCATGTGACCCAACAACATGTTTTCTGGGTATCTACCCAAAAAATCTGAAACCATTTATTCACAAAAATGCCTGCATCCTTATGTTCATTACAACTCCCAGTGGCCAAGATATGAAAACAACCAAAGAACTCCCCAATGGATGAATGGATAAAGAAGATGTGGTACATACACACAGTGAAATACTACTCAGCCATAAGAAAAGATAAAATACTGCCATCTGTGACAACATGGATGATCTTGAGAATATCAAGCAAAATAAGTCAGAGAGAAAAAGTCAAGAACCATGTGATTTCACTCTTGTGAGATATAAAACTGAAAGCAACAAATTAACAAACAAGACAGACAAAAACTCATAGACACAGACAACAGTATGGTTGTTACCTGAGGCAAAAAAGTAGATGGAGTGGGGAGGTATTAAAGGTAGAGGGAGTTGAATGTATGGTGATGGAGGGAAACTTGACTTGGGGTAATACACACACAATGCAATATTCAGATCAGATAGAATAGAAATGTACACTTGAAACCTACATGATTAATCTTATTAACCAATGTCCTCGCAATTTGTTTAATTTAAAAGAAATAAGGCACTTACTAAGTGAAATCCAATGTCCTAATGGAGCCAACACTCATGATCTAAAAGGAGACAATAGGGAACCACCTCCTAGGTCCACCACAAATACATCCATGGGAAGCGGGAAACTAACACAATCCCTACCAGGAAAATGCGATCGTGTTGTTTTCTGCTCCTTTTTTAAACTGTGACAGCTCAGTCCTCAGGTGAACCTGGAAGTCCTCAGTGCCTCAGATGCAGCTTATCAGTCCATTTCATGGAGATCTCTGTCGGGGGTGCCTCAGATGCAGCTTACCAGCTCATTCCATGGAGATCTCTGTCGGGGGTAAATAAGCAGCAAAAACAAGAATAGTCCCGAAAAAGCTCTCCTTTTCTTTGTTTTTGCTTGCATTCTCCCTTGTGTGGTGACAGTTTTCTCTGTGTGCCTCTTTAGAAACCTGAGGGCAGAGACGAAAAGAAGTTATCCAAGAGAGACTGGGGGTGTGATGATGGACAGGAGGAGAGAATTGAAATGGGTAGCGACCGAGTGGCTAAGGACAAGGGTCGGAGTCTAAACCCCAAGCCAGCGTGCCACAGTGTTTCTCAAAATGGATCCATGGCAAACCAAAACATTTAATCTAAATGTTTTATTAAAGATATAAATAGCATCTTTAATGCCAGTTTTACAAAGCACAGCAGTACCACGCAGACAGCATTTTTTAAAGCATTTCTATGTGAATGTGTAAACAAGCAGAGCATGCATTTCATTTTCAATTAGCCCTGAGGAATGAAAGTGACTTTTCAGTATAGATAATACTTCATAATACAATCCCAAACAACGTAACTTCATAGATGAATGGTTTTTTGGAGCAGATCTCAAGTCTCCACTCACCTTTTCCTAAGTCGGCTCAGCATTGCTAATGTTTATGTTTCTCCTTAATAGTGACTATCTCCACTCACTTTAAAAATAACTTACCAAACATTGGTTGATTTATGTGCATACTTCTGTGAGATGAGATCAGCAAGTGATGAAGTTCAGCTTCTTGGGGAAAGAATGCACTCAGTGCACAGTATCTCTCTAAGGAAGTAGGATGGGCTGTGGGAGTATGTACCTGGCCACATCTGGGAACATCGGCCCCTTGTAACTAGGTCATTTGACACATTGAAATAAGGTACTCAGAGACATGATCACTTGGCCAATATCAAAAGATGAACTCATCCCATATTTTTTACCTACCCTAGTATTGTAAATGTATGACTTTGGGCTTCATGAGTTTAAAACAAATGTTCATTACTAGATACACTTGTTCTAAAATGAATCGCCAAATAGCTTGGCTTCTGAAAGGGAGTTCACAGTGATATCTTAATGGAAAGTGCCCTGAATCCTAATCTCAATTGTCCAGAGTCATATAGTCTTGGTATGGAAGTTAACTCACCCATGCTCTATTCTCTTTACCTGAAAAAGAAAAAGGGTAATGTATCTGTCCTAAGTGATTCCAGATTATTTGAAAGATATTTTAGTACCTTAAGATTTATTACATTTTGAGAGATCCATCACTCATAATACTCTTTTGGCCAGTGTTATGATTATTTTTTATAATCTTTAATGTTAATATGTAGTAAGGGTGTTAGGTAGAATATACCCCCCTCCAAAGATGTTCAAATCCTAATCCCTGGAACCTCTGAATTTATGACCAAACATGGGGGAAAAAAGGAATTTAGATGGTAAATGGAATTAAAGTTATTAATCAGCTGACCTTATGATAATATTATCTAATCCTGCATTATTCAGTTGGGCCTAATGCAACCCCAAGGTTCTTGAATGTGGGTGACTGAAGTGGAGGACTTAGTATCAGAGTAATGTGATGTGAAAAGGACTTTACTGGCCATTGGTGGCTTTGTGGATGGAAGAGACCATGAATCAAGAGATAGGCAGTCTGTAGAACCAACATTAGAGAAAACATTCTCTCCTGGAGCCTCCAGGGGGAATGCAGCCCTGCAGACACCTTGGCTTTAGCCCAATGAGATCGGTATTGGACTTCTAAACTACCAAATTTTGAGATCATAAACTCGAATTGTTTTAAGCAACCAAGTTAATGGAAATTTGCTAAAGCAGTCATATGAAACTAATATACCAAGCTTCCACTAGTGTCATAGAAAGTGACATAGGTATTGTATGAATAACATTAATTTAGCTTGCCCAAATTTCCAGGTGAGTACTTACATTAGTTGCAACATAATTGTGCCAAGTATTATGCCCAAAAGTCTCAGTCAAATATTATGGTTACAATAACTTTCTTAGTGTGGGGATGAGATGGGGGTACAAAAACTTTAAAGAGTCAGTTTATTGATACTAAATGTTCAGCACTTAGGACAGTTCAGTTGATATTTACCAGTTTTGAATCAGTGACTTGGAGAGAGAACAGGACACATTTTTTATTGCTCCTATCAAAATAGACCCAAGTAGTCAATTTTTCCAAGGTGCCTGAGATTTGGAGAATAATTGGTCTTATCATAACCTGAAAAGGAAGTATAGAGTCACCTCACTTTGGGGTGATTCTTATCTTACCATCAAATTCCCTCACCTGAGTTTTGACCAAGTCAGTTGGAGCGAAAGCCACATTCTCTCTGACCCAATGCTCTATCCTACATACAGCCTCTATAAACTTTCTTGGTCTGAATTGCCTTCCTTATGTCTCCCTGTGTGCAAATCTCAAACTCTTCCTTCAGTCTCATAGCCTTTGCTTATAATCCACCTTTACAGTTCAGCAATGCTCTTGATTTAGAATAAAGGCAAACTGAGCTCATTAATAGAAAGCTTGGATAAGAGAAGGTACCGATTCAAAAGAAGCCATCGTGCATTATTCACTCATTCACTTAATAAACAATATTTTTATTGCCTACCATTAAACCAGGCATGTTTCTACTTGCTAGAGATAAAGACAAAGCCTTGCTTGCATGGAGATATTGTGGGGGGAAGCAAGCAGTAAACATCCAGATAGAAAGATAGATAGATGATTGATTGATTGATTGATTGATAGATAGATAGATAGATAGATAGAACAGTATTACACAATGATAATCACTACAAAATGCAAAATCAAGTAAAGAAAGTAGTGTAGATTAGATATGAGGATTTTGAGAAATATTTATAGTGCTTGTTTCTCCTGGGCACAAAGTCAGACTGAAGTTGTGGTGGGATAGGGTCCTGTGATTAGTTCTACTTACAAGATGTGAATGGCACATATGTGACTCAAGGCTAAGAGTTTAATTACTGGCATGAGAACCTTAGGGGCTCCCCTTTCTTCTGATACAGCAACGGGCAATATTCACAATAGAAGGTCCACAGTCTGGGCCCCTGAGAGACTTCTACTAACCACAGTGAATGTCTAGTGGGATTGTGAAATAAAACTTTTTTGTCCTTCCCTCCACAACATAATCTGTTCATTTTGACTGATAAAGATAGTCTGGGAAGACATGGCACTAAGGGGATGAAATTTCATCCGAGACCTGAATGATGATACTACCTACATGAGCCATGTTAAGTTCTAGGGTAGGACTATTTCAGACAAAACAAATAGTTAGTGTGAAGGCTTTTAGACAGGCCCTAGCCAGGATCTGAGAAAGTGCTGCATAAATCTGAACCAAACTTGGACATGAATCATAACTGTGGACATTGCTTAGGATCCCAACTAGTCTCTGAATCACTGCAATGTCATCATTTTTACCCATTCATTTATTAAATAAATATTTATTAAGCAACTACAGTATGCCAGATTCTGGACAAACCATCTGGGAAAAAAATGGTGAATAAAGATGGAACTTTCAGTGTAGTGGAGGGGACAAATATTGAGCAAGTAAGTATACAAATTCAATGGAAATGACAACTATGACAAATGTAATGGAATAAAAGGTCATGTTTCTCTGAGAATACAGAACGGGGGGGTTTAAATCTCCCAGAGAGGTCAGAGAAGGGTTGCCCAAGGAAGTGAAGCCTGAGCTGCCTCCTTATAGAGGAGGAGAAATTAATCTGAGAAAGAGTTGGAGGAAATGTTTGCTAAAAAAAAGGAACCACTGGTCAAATCTTCTCTTGTGGGAGAGAGTAGTCAGGGTAGAAAGGCCTGGAAAAGATCCAGTGTGAATGAAAGGAGATGGCTAGCCAGGTGGGGAGGATGGAAACCAGTCCTGGAAATATGGCCATGTGTGGGAACTCAGTCTTCACAATTAAAGTAGTGGGAAGCTGTTGGTGGATTTCAGCAGGTGTGAGGAAAATGACTATGATCAAACGTGGTGAAAACAAATGTTCTGGCCACGGTGAGGAGAATGAGTTGGAGGAAGGCCAGTGCGCATAGGTCAGGTGGCCCCTGCCTAAGACCAATGGACAGATTACAGTATCTTTAACTGAGACCTTATGTTGGCAATACAGAAAAGCGGTGAATTCCAAAGCATTGTATGATGCAAATTTTGTGAAATTTGGCGAAGCATTGGTAGGGTGGAGGAAGAGGGAGAGGATGAGGATGATGCCATGAAATCTGTGCTGGTGGTACCACTGACTATACCTGGGAACACCAGAAGGGACCAAAGTTCTCAGAGGGGGTTTCACGTTGGTTATATTGAATTGGAAGGAGTTTTCACACCAACAAGAGGGGATGGAAACTACAGACCTGGAACTCAAAGGTCTGAGTTAGGTGTATTACTTTGTAAGCTGTTTGCCCCTAGGTGGATACTGAAGGCACAGGCAAAGCTGAAATTGTAGAATGAGGAGGAGCAAAGACAGAAGGAGCAGAAGATGAGGGCTTAGAATTAGAGCTGGACCAGGAAAAATGCCAGGAATTTTTGTGAGGGAGAGAGGAGGGAGTGGGGCAGAGAAAAACAGCAATATGAGAAAACGTCTATTGGTTTCCTTCTCATACATGCCCCAACCAGGGAACAAAGCAGCAACCTGGGTATGTGCCCCAACTGGGACTCAAACCCACAACATTTCAGTCTACAAGTTGATGCTTCAACCATTTGAGCCACACTGTCAAGGGCCAAGGACAAGGCTTTAAGGACAAGTTCTCCACAAGAGAATTTACTTCACAAATTAATCATTCAGACTACTTGAACTAGAAGATAAAGGACAGTTTTCTTTTTCAAAATGTTTTTCCCAAAGTTGAGTGTTTATTCCAAGCCCATGACCATGGCAATGCAGTGCACTCCGAGATAAGCAGGCAGTCAACACACCTGTGGGGACAGGACACAAGCTATTCTTAGGTTTTAGGACAAAAGTAAAGCAATAACTTAGAAGACAGACTTCTACCACAGGCAGGGCTCGGGACACATCTGTGTCCAAAGCAAACAGACCTCTCCTCTGGTTTAAAAGCAGATGTTTTAAAAAATCATAAGGTATGGTTTCTGGGAAAATCCAAAATTTTTTTAAAATATGGAACTCTTAGAGACTTTGTTACCTGATTTCCTAACCTACTGATGATTAACTGCACCCAATTGTAAAAGTCGAGGAAGAGGCATATAGATAGACATCAAGGACAATGGACAACTAGAAACATGGCATGAAGTGGGTGGGGGGAGGACAAAGAGAAATTGTACCAAAGCCTCAAGAAATGGTGCTCTCTGGGGCCAGAGCCAGGACTCACAACCCTTCTAACCCCAACGTCCCTTGGTGCCCTTTCTGTATTACAAGTTGGCTAAATGCTTTTGGTTCATCCTGATGATCCTGTGATAGAATTATGTTAACTCTGTTCTTTAAAATGGCAGATGAGCTTGTATCCATGTTAGATGAACTTCTTTAAAGAAAAAAGTGACAGCTCTTGAGGGAGTAGACTTGAAAATTAAACTTTTCCAAACTTCTCATTTAACATGTGAGCTAGCTAAATATACAAAGCATGAATTAATCAGTGCCTTAGACAATAGTCTTTCCTGCCTTTAAATATTAGTTGGGAGCATATTCAAACTTAGTGTATTAAGTTTCGTGTCTTAGTTTGCTAGGGCTGCCAAAGCAGAGTTCCATGGACTGGGTGGCTTAAACAAGAGAAAATACTGTCTCATGGTTCTGGAGTCTAGACACCTGAAATCACAGTCTCAGCAGCATTAGTTCCTTCTGAGAGCTACAAGGGAAGGCTGGGTTCCAGGCTTCTCTCCTTGGCTTGTGAAAGTTGCCTTCACATTCATGTGGTGTTCCCCAAATTTGGCAAGTCTCCCTCCAAACGTACTGTTTTTATGAGGGCACCAGGCATATTGGGTTAGGGCTCACCCCAATGACCTCATTTTAACTTGTAAAGACCCCATTTCTAAAAAAGGCCAATGGACTGGGGTTAGGGTTCCGGCATCATGAATTTGGAGGAGATGCAATACAATCCAATACATCCACAATACAATCCATAGTGACAACCATGCAAAATGAGTAAGTGAGTAAATGATGGTCAAAGTCATGCTCTTTAAAGTTTATTTTAGTATTGCTGATGGATAGCTTTAAGTTCACTTGCTTTGTCTGCTTCATGATCAAAAGCAGTGTTGAATACCTAATGATTGATCATGATACTTCCATTATACTTCTCAGTCATACCTTATAAGTATGCTCTCTTCCTCCTCTGATTCTCTTGTAACCTTGGGAACATGGAACCTATACTGATCATCTAAATATACTTGTAGCATCAGGCATTGTGCTTTGAACATGATTAGTCATTAATAAGCATTTTTTAATGTGGATTGAATTGAAATGTTAGTTGAGATAATAAATTGGCTGAGTGACTATGGAACTGTGCAGAGTTAACTGACTCACAGAGGAGGTAGTTTTTGTCTCATTCACCAAGTTCTAATTAAATAAGGTAATGAAAAATTAACAAATGGTGGCTCAATTAAGACCAAGCCTAACTTTCTTGTCCCTGGACATTCATTGGCCTTGCATTCCAGAAGTGATTTTAATGAGTTGAAATAAATCAGGACTCTGATCCCATCTCTAAAACAATAAACCTAAGGACTTGGTGGTCATACTGTCTCCAAGAGTCAGTCCAGTAGCTTCTTGTACCTAGCTAGTGAGGTTGGCATAATTAGAGTTAACCACATGTGATAGAATTTTCCTCAAGGCCACATGCTATTAACTGAAATGAAAGAGAAAGGATAACTACATGCAAATTACACATAGTTTCTGCACTGTTCACTAAATTTATCTATAGGTTCTGATATCGTTTTAGGTGATTCAGGTCTCAGTTTTAACATCGCCCTTTGAAAGAAGGTACTTTCCTGAACATACAATCTCAAGCTACTGCCCTACCTCATTCATTTCCTAACACTGTGTTCTTTCAGGAATTTCATTTTTTGTGTGCTGACCACTATTCAATATAACCTTTTACATTTCTGTTTACTATCTGCTGTTCCCTGCTCCCCAGCCCTTCATTCTTGCTCACTGATAGTTTGCTCATCAGGCTTGGCTATGGAAGAAATCCAATATCTGACTGGTGTGACTCTAAGACTCTTCTGTCCCCCTCACCAGCTCTCTGACTCATCTCTTACCAGTCCTTCCCACCCCACTGTTCATACCACTGAAGATGCAGCGTTTTTCTCGCTGTTCCTCAGAAGACACCTCAACTGCCACTTCCTGTCTCAGAGTGTTGGCATTACTCACCCACGCTCCCCTACCCACTGGCAAAGTTCTGACAGCTGAAGTCTGCATGTTTCATGCTTGTACTTCTTTTAGGTCTGTTTTCAATATATCCTGTTGCCTTTTATTTTCTCCTGATATTAAAAACCTTTTTTTAAAAATTGATGACACTATTACAGGTGTTCCCCGCATCTCCCACCTCTGCCCACCTCTACCCAACCCTTGCCTCCCCCCATCCTGGCCTTCACCACAGTGATGTCTGTGTCCATGGCCTGCATATATATTCTTAGGTCATTGTCTTCACCTTCTTTCATCCAGTCTCCTTCACCTCCCTCTCCTCTTCTACCCCCGAAACTCTAATGTTTCATTTTGTCTTATTTTTCTCCATGGTACCACTCACCACCTGACATGCCATACATTTATTTGTTGTGCTAGATGCTGTCATGCATCTCTCAGATACTGTATGTTCATTCTCAACAATGCACAGCGTGTTGTCTGCTCACAGATCCCAGGTAATAAACCTGCTCCACTTGACATGGTTCTTGGCTAAAGAATTCGCTCAAGGTTCTGTCCCTCTCTAGAGGCAACTACATCAAGTACATTGTCAGTGAAAATGCCATCTCAACTCCAGGCCACCTCGGAGGTTTTCCAGGCCCTTGTTAAACAAAGGCTCAGTTCAGCCTTTCCTTCTGCCCAAACTTGCTTCATTCTCTCTGACATGTGTTGATCCCTATTACACTTCCTGTTCACAATACCCATTTCAGAGTCTGTTTTCTTGGAAACAGAAGACAATTCTTACCTGGAATATAAACTCCATGAGAACAGTGTCTTTGTCTATCAGATTCACTGTTATTCTCTGTTGTATCCCCCAGTGTCTAAAATGGTGCCTAAAACAAGCTTGATTAATATTTGAACAAATAAATGGATGAGAAGACAGTATGTCTCCTTCCAGAGAAGAATTTATGGATGTGGATGGGTTCTATAGTTTTTAGTGGGGGTCACTAGAGAACTGCTCTCAAGAGATATATTCAACGTCTTTGAAGAAAGATGCTGCCACACTGTGAATAACCCCTGTGGATAATGTATCTTACATAACACAATTTTAGTTTTTAGCATCTCCACAGAAACATCCAGAGTCACCCCAGTGTGATCTCATCACTCATTTCCTAAGAACGATATAAAGAAGACCTATTAGTAATTATCTCTCTTTTTTTTAAGTGATGAAACTGAAGGTTGGAAAGTTTAAATGGACTCATCTAAAGCTGCTTGTCCTTAGCACATGCCAAGACTAATACTGCAACTTGAGTCTTCTGAATTTTTGTGCCATGTTCTTTTTCATTATTTTGTTAGGAATAAGACTACCTATTAATGACTGTGTCATTTCATAGAAATATTTACAACCCCCCTACACACATCTGACTTGCCCAAGCTTTATTTAAAACTTAATATCCTGGTTTTGGTGACCAGGCATCCCTCTTTGATTAAGACTCACAAAATCCTCTGTAGAGTTGAAACAACTTTAAATTAAATTAAAAAAGAGTTTGTTGCTTTTTAGATTTATTTGTGAAGTCCTTCATACATACTGCAGGGATAGAAATCATTATGCTGTTGGTCTTCATGAGTCTTCCTTCTAAGAACCACCAATTAGTTACTATAGAGATGCCAACATGGCTTGTCAATAGAACGTTCTTACATAAAGTCTAAATATGAATAGAAGATATGAACAAATTATTTAATATACAAAGGATACATTTTATATTGATATAGAGATCTGTCTTTATGCACCCATGTATAAATACACAAAACAAGAAATAAATTCAATCAAGACATGTATAATAACCCTGACTGGTGTGGCTCAGTTGATTGCACATCATCCTGCAAAGCAAGAGGTTGCTGGTTCGATTCCCTGTCAGGGCACATGCCTGGGTTGCAGGACGAGTCTGTGGTAGGGATACATGTGAGAGGCAACCGACTGATGTTTCTCCTCTCCTCTCTATCATAACATTGATATGATATGTTTCATATCAATATTTCTCTCCCTCTTTTTCTCCCTGCATTCTCCTCTCTCTAAAATAAATAAATAAAAATCTTTAAAAGACATGTATAATAATTCTAGCTAAGTGGTTTTTAAAAAGCACATTATATCTTATATTTTTTACTTCATAAGAGGTTGCTTGCATCTCATGAGAAGTCATTAGGAACATCTTAACGGGATGGTGACCACAGAGCTGTTGGAGAGAAGTGTTTGTCAGAGGAAGGAGTAATGCCAATACATTGCAGTCATGGGAAGGCACTGCTTGGCTCCCCCGCTGTGGTGAGCACAGATGGTGGGTGACCCTTCTGTTGTTCCAGACCAAACCTATCAAAGGTGCAAGGGCAGACCAGGATGGCGAGATGCAGGACTGCTCCAGCCAGTGGCTTTGGCTGAAGGATTCTGCATCGACCTTGCTGAAATTTTTTCTGGAACTGTGCTACAGTCCAAGATTCTTTTTACCCAACCCTCCTTCCTCGCCTCTCACCTTCCATAAATGTTAGATCTGTATTGCCATCTCAGGGATCTCCTGCCTCTTCCCCCAGTAAATAAGTCCCATGTCAGCATCTGCTCCTTGGCAGACCCAAATTAATGCCAAGTAATTAAGACTTTATGGATGGCAGAGCCTCCCGCCCTCCCCTCTCCTTTTTTTGCACTCACACACAAGATTCAATATAACTTTCAAAATAACCCAAGTGTTTTTTTTAAATTACAGTTGACACTGAGTATTATATTGGTTTCAGGTATACAGCATAGTGGTTAGATATTTGTATAACTTATAAAGTGATCCTCCCAGTAATTCCAGTACTCACCTGGCACCATGCACAGTTATTACAGTTTTATTGACTATATAACCTATGCTGAACTTTACATCCCCATGACTGTTTTGTAACTGCCAATTGGGACTACTCAATGCCTTCACCTTTGTTACCCCGCCCTGCCGTCCCCTTCCCATAGGGCAACCAGCAGTTTGTTCTCTGAGCATCTATGAGTCTGTTTCTATGTTGTTTTGTTTATTTTTTAGATTCCACATATAAATAAAATCATATGGTATTTGTCTTTCTCTTTCTGACATATTTCACTTAGATAACACACTCTAGGTCTACTCATACTATTGCAAATGATAAGATTTCATTCTTTTTAGGGCCAAGTACAGGTAATATTCCAAAACATGAATTTGAAAAGGTATATGCAACTCTATGTTCCTTACATGGTTATTTAAAATAACCCAGGTCTTGACTAGTCATCAGCAAGTGTCCAAGAGACATCCAGAAATCACTCTGGGGCAATTTCATAGGCTGCGTTCATCCCTGGAATGTGCAAAAGGATGCTTTTCTTAATGTGACTATTCTTCATGGTTAATTTTTGGAATGGTTACAGGTAGAAAAAACAACCGTGGTTGAGATTTTTAGAAATTGTTGCATGTAATAGATTCAAATGGAGAAACATAATCTTTCTTCGTTAGAGAGGAATGAATGATAGTGAGCTCTAGATAAATGAGAAGATACAGAAGAATGTTGCAGCCATGCCCTCTGTGAGAACCTACAAAAACTGCCACAATCACCAGGCAGCTGTTCCTGTTGCCCATAACAGAGGGAGGAATGTATCTTCTGAGTGACAATCTTCCTTTGCAGTGATGCGTGCATGCAACTGTTTTTTTTCCCTTGATATATAGCTAGTTATGTTACAAACCTGACAATGCAATAGTAAATAAACCATTTTTTTTTCTGGAAAGCATTTGTGTTTATTCTGATGTCCTATGTAAGATGTGCAAGAGACAACTCTTTGGTACGTGTTCCATCTTGGGATACACTACTATCAGGGTAAGTACACTGAAAGAGATCTCTGCACGAATGCCAGCTCCATCAGGAATCAGCCACCAGCCTTTGGGCAAATCACCATAGGCTCTATGACTTCAAGTCCCATCATGCAAAACAGTATTATAATACCCAGTATCCTTAGCTCAAAACATTACTCGTATTCAATGGAGATGAAGTCTTTACAAGAGCCATGTAGATTAGAAAGACTGCACAAGAATAAAAAATGTTTTCTTTTTACAAAAAATGTCTATGTCATGAAATTGGCAAATTTTAAACCTCCTGGTATCTCACTTGTTAGAACAAAATCTTCCCAATTTGAATATGAGGGCTGGGTGAGTGAGGGGCTCCTTGTGACCTTTCCTGTGTGTTGCAACTGCCTTTTGTGGTTTTCATCTCTTAATGCAATGTGTTCTGTTGGGTAATACTGGGTAGATCATCTCATTTCCATTTACAGGCACAAATATAGATTTTTAAATGTATCCCCTATAATTGATAAATCAGTGACTACGGCACTAATAAATATGAGCTGAAGTTTAAATTTGAATCACTTTTCTCTCCCCCATAACAGGACCCTATAGTGGCATTAACATTTCTGTTTAATATTTTTATTCCTCAAACTAAAATAGCAACAAAATTACATCTTCCAACCCCCAGGCTTCCATTATTGATTCTAATATCAGGTCCAAGATTCCCCTTTTGTCTAAACCAGTGGCCACTATGCAATGAGAGTATTCTTATCTCATGGTTGTTGCTGACAGGACCTCCAACTAATCCTTCCCACATTTCCAGCTCCTTATTTATTCATTTCACCACAAATTACAGTTCTTAAAGCATTAGTGTGGCAACCTAACTCTCCCACTCTGAAATCATTGGCAATTTCCCATCTGATAAAGCACATCCTGTTTAGCCTGACACTCAAAGCCACCTCCAATCGGCTTCAAATCTTTTCAGCAACATTCGTTGTTATTCTTCCCTATCTGCCTTTTTCTGTGCAGGAAGAAAAAACGGTTTATTCTCACTAATTTCAGAACAAAGTTTGCATTTTTGCACCTTCATGGTCCTTTGCCCCCAGAAATATTCATTCTTCCCACTAATTCTTGAACTTGAACAGCCTCCAGAGATAACTAAAGCCCCTCCTTTTAAACAGAGTTACAGAAAGAGCAGACAAACCCTGATTGTGAGCGATTTCCATCCTGCCCACCAGCTTGCAGGGAGTTGGCAATGACGTGAGGTTAATCCCCAGGTGCTGAGGGTTCTAAGGCATCATCCTCTGACATCTAACTTCAGTGGGACCCTGTCAGCCATCCTTCATGATAAAGCCTGCTGGGAAATGGCTCTCTCTTTTCCAAATCCCTATACCACTTTTACTGTCTCTACAATTCACATGACTATTAACCACTGGGTTGCTTTGCAATGTCTCTTCATTTTTCCTATTGATTTTTAAATTACGAAAGTACTAACCACTTGCTATAATAAATTGAAACTGCATGGAAATGTACAAAGAAAAAAATGGAAAGGTGGCTAACTGCTACTGCACTAGTGCTGTGCCCAGAGTGAGAACTACTAATGACCTATTATTGTTCAGAATTATTTTTCTCTGCATCTATCAATGCATGCAGTTAGTATACCTAAGAAAGAGCTGGTCTGTTACTCACTGAGCTCACACTTAATCTTTGGCTTGCATTATCTCTCTTTTGTTCTCTCCCCCAAGTGTGCACATGTATGTGTATATTCATACACATGCATTTTAATATTTGCACACACACATACACATAAGTATATGATTATATATAATTATACATAAACATATAATTTTATACATATACTTTTTGGATTGTTCCCATGTTCTGCTATGATAAGCAATTTGATGATACACTGAATATTTTGTTTCTTGTATAGAATATTTATATAACATTTGCAGGAGAGATTTATGAAAGAGGAATATTTATGTCAAATGTATATACACTTAAAATTTAGATAACTTTTATACATATCCCTCCAAAATTCACAGGAGGGTTTATTTTCCCTCTTATTCACCAATTTGATGCTTCCAGTTTCTACCAATCTAACAAATGCTAACATTATTATAATATGTGTTTATCTATCTTTTCAGTATTTTAAAAACCATGTTTTTTTCCTGTGTATATTTCTCATCTTTTCACTATTTTCAACATTCCTTCCATTTTTTCCCTGAGCGTTCTTTGAACATGTTTTTTCCTATAAATTGGCTTTGTTACATGATTTTCCCTTATTCAAGTTAGAGTCAGAGCTTAAGGTAGAGACTTTCTTATAACCCTTGTTTTCTCTGAAGTTTTTAATAGTGCACTTGTATAGAGTAGGTGCTCAGCAATGCTTACCGTTTGCCTTTCTCTGACAGACTGTCAACCTGTCGGCGTGGAAAGCTGAGTTAAACAGAAAAAGAGACACCTGAGGACAGATGCATTTGAATTATGGGATGAAGAGGATTCACTACCAGGAGTTCAGTGCCCACTGACCAGGTACTAACTTTGTACAAACAATGGACTGTAGAAGGTCAAATTTTAAAAATACCGTGTGATTTCACTCATAGGTGGAATCTTATGAACAAACTGAAAGAAGAAGCAAAAGAGACAGACTCATAGATGGAGAGCAGGCAGACAGCTATTGGTGAGCAGTAGGGTTGGAGGGATCGAGCAAATAGGAAAAAGGACTCATGGACAACAGTGTCATGATTATGGGTGATGAGAGGGGCAGAAGGGATATATGGGGACTAAATGGTAAGGTAAAAATACAATAAAAAATAAAAATATATTAAAAAATTAAAGGTAAAAAAATATTAAAGATCGTGGCATTAGGGATATTCATCTTCTTCAGTGACTTATCGGACCGTGGTACTTAGAAAACAATCCCCTTCTTTATTATTATTTCCATTGCCTACATCCCTCTCCACACCACAATCATGGGCATTTTAAAACTCCTTCCTCTTCTTTGCTTTCACACTTTAAATTTGTATCCTGTTTTTGGTAGAAACATCAACTATACGACATCAATGAGCAAGAGTCAAAGAAATAGGCCTGATCCTTTTCCTTTCTCTTAATCAGATGAGAAAACACCCCATTCTTTACATGCAAGTGAATAAAGAGCTAAATGAAGAGTTGTAATGGGTGGAAAGAGAGGGAGAGAGTATCCTCTGCATCCTTTTGCTGTGACACTTGTGTTTATCTCAAGGAAAGACTCAGCTCATGGAGCCTGTGTAGCTCAGAGCAAACCTGCTTGCATATATCACCCAAGGAAGCAGCAACCCATCAGCTACCCAGGGAAAGAAACCCATGGAATCTAACTCAAGTGTCTGTCACATCAAATACCTTTTCTATTCTGCCACTGAATTATATATTTTCAATGAAAAGTACAGGAGGAGTCTTGAGAAATGTATATTTTTCCTTAAGTATTCTGTAGCCAGAGCTCTGTCTCCAGCACAGTCAAGAGCTCCTGAGTATTTGCGTTTCTCAGCATCTCTGGGGAGTACAGACACACATCGCTGCCTTCTTCCCCCATTCTTTCCTCTGCATCCCACCTCCACATGACTCATTTCCTTCATTCCGTCCAATGAACCATTCCCCAATTACCTGCCCCACTCATGGCCTTGTCTCTCTGTCTCCTTTCTGTCACACAGCCTAGCAATCCAAGCACAGACAATGGTAGTCACACATGTGATTCCACATGTTTCATTTATTTCTCAAGAATATTGAGGAAAAGTTTATAGTTCCTTTAACCAGAAGAATGAACACAATGCTACTTCTGCAGCTGAACTTGCTCCTTTCTTGGCGTTAAAGTCTCTTTCATTCTTTTCCCATGTAACATCTTAACCAACCCCTGGAAACAAGAGCTACTCATTCCAACACCTACTACTCTACTGCTCCTCCATGTTTTGCTCATCCTCATCCTTTTTTCCAATTATGTAAATATTCCCCTGATATACTTCCCCTCTCTTTTCTCACTTACACTTCAATGCTTTGGTTGTCTTCCTTCCTTCCTTCCTTCCTTCCTTCCTTCCTTCCTTCCTTCCTTCCTTCCTTCCCAGAGACTCTTTAGGGGACAGCCATGAATATTTCCTAAGCTGGTTTGTTATGTAAAGGTTTCTTAAAAAGTTGTTAGAGAGCCAGAAAGCTCTGTGATTTACGATTGTTGCCCAAGCAGCCACAGAGCTGGAGGAATTAAACACAACAAGAATCTCAAGGGAAACAAAAAGCTAATGTAAAATGTCATAAACCTCTGGTTTCAATATTTTTCATAAGAGGATACTGCAGCTCAAAGATGGTAAGTAACTTAGCTAAGCTTGCCTCACTAGTGGGGTGGCCAAATGGAGAAAAAGTTAAGTAGAACCAAACCTCCGGCTTGCCACTTGGGTTGCTTCCTCCAGTTATCCCATTAGGGTCACCTCACTGTTTTTCAAGGTCCAGAATTAAGCACAAGTGATACTAATCCTCCCTCATTAATCTAAGGGTACACAGATCTGGTACACATCAAGGGAGTTACTTTCCATGGAAGAGAAGTCAGTCTGACAAGAGCTCAGGAACTCATGATTGCATTGTTCTAAGAGCACACTGCCTCTCTGTTCTGCCTTCTAAATTATAGGGGAGGGAAAACCCAAGCTCCTAATGAAGTCTTAAATAGACTGCATCGGATGGCATGCTCACTTTGAATAACGGTGCCGTCCAAGAGAGACTCATCACCCTTCTGGCAGACAAGGGCTTAGGGCTAATGCCAGAACAGTGCTGATGACCCTCAGGGTCTCTGACCAACTCCAAGCCAAGGGGCAAGGTAACATTGTCTCAAATTGCCTTCATTTAATGTCTTTACCAGTGTTATACAGGGTCCGGCGCAAATAATGCCCTTTTTTATTATATGAAAATATTTTATTACAAAAAACATAAGCATGTAATTCTGTAATATAACAGCATCACACTCAAACACACCATATGACATTTTAGGTGAAATGTCCAAATTGCTGTCCATCTCGTGTGAGACATTCATGTACCCTACTGGCTGCACTCAATGGCATTATTTCTGCTGGACCTGGTATTTGGAAAAAGGAGAAGCACTCCCTATTCTGGTAGTTCATGATAGCAGTGTGCAAGCAGTTTCATTGGATTTGCAAAGCTGCTGTCTCCAGATTTGTTTCAAGATTTCAAACCATGGGAAGGCAGAAATGCCCCCTCCCAACTAATTACATCCATTTCAGAAAGGTTGGCTCATATTTACGATTGGTTACTTCCATGAGTACTCCCTTCCTTGGACAAAAGGTAGATAGACCCTGTTAACTAAAGGTACCTTATACACACTGTTGGTTCCTTATCATTTCCCCCCTCAGAGTATTTGGGAGAGGTCTAGTATAGAGGGTTTCTGGGGGAGAGGAGGAAGCATTTTTAACTGTAGACTTCAGATGTTCTTTTTATACAAAGAAACTCGGGCAGCAACATTTGTGATAACGTTGTATATTTTTATTTGCCTGGAACACTCAGGATTCTCTGTCCTCGGGGGAATCTCCGAAACCATGTTGCTTTAGCTTCGATTGGGCTTATCAAATAAAATACAGCACACCCAGTTAAATTCGAATTTAAAATGAACATGTAATTTTTTTTAGTATAAATTGTCCTTGAAATTTCACAGAGGCATGAGACATTTTAAAACATTTACTTGTTTATCTGAAACTCCTGTTTAACTGGGTGTCCTTGTATTCTTATTTACCAGCTCTGGCAACCCCTTTTTGGATATCAATATTAAACCAAATCTGGATTTTTCTTTCTTGGGCATGTCATAGAAGTCCAATGTTGTAAGAAGGAGCAAGGAGCTCCCAATACAAGCAGTTAAAGAGAAAAGGGAAAGAGAAGAAAAGAGACTAAAGTACTATGGAAACAGTACTGAGAATTTTTAAATGGTTTAAATGCTGTTTGAATATACCCCAAAATGTGACTTTACTTGTATAGATTGAAATTATGATTTTTGCTATCAATGTAAGCTTTGATATGACAAATAGAACAATTAAATTTTTAAAAATTATCTGTTACCACTGTGGTGGCTAATGTAGAAGGAAACAGTCTGACATACTTTTGGAAGTGGGGGAAGAAGGAATATTTCATGGTTGTCAAGACTTGGGGCATTGAATGAATGCAGTAAATATTCAAATCTAGGATTAGTCACTCATTAGCAATACAACGTTGGCTAAGTATTTTATATGTTCTATACCTCATTTCTTTTATTTGTAAATATGGAATAGCAATAGTGCCTATTTCAGACATTTTTTGTAAGAATTAATTGGCATAATGAATATAAATAGCTAAACACCTTGCTGGACAAATGAATGCCCAATAAATAGCAATGACTTTTCTTCCATCTTCCTTTTTGCCTTTCAGGCTATTTAGTAAAATATTCAATGGAACATAAAAAGTTGTGAAATGATAAAAAATGGAATCTACTCATCAATGAGAAGAAATTAACTCTGGTAAACACAACTGCGTGATTGAAATCTCCCAAATACATTTCTGAGCAAAAGCAGCCAGATAAGTGAGAATACATCATATGTTAGTGGCATACTTGACATTGGGAGTGGATGAGTTTGAAGACAACTCTGGTATATGAAAAGTCTTTTCAGTGATGTGGGTGTAATATTTTATAATATGCTTGATCATCTATTATTATTCCCCATTGCCTTATCTTTGCTAATTCTCTATTTTCTTGATTTGTCCATTTTTGAGAGAAAGAGAGCTATTGAAATCTCCAAATATAGTTCTGGATATGCCCATTTACTCAGCACATTCATTTTGCTTTATGTGTTTTGAAGGCTTGTTATTAGATGAACGAACATTTGCGTTGTTATGTCCTCCTGATGAATTATTATGAAATCATATCTTTTATCACTGGTAATATTCTTTGCTCTAAGTTACTTTTTTTAATTTACAAAACTAAACTAGCTATTCTGAAGTTAATATTAGCATAATGTATTTTCACCCTTTTTATTTTTAATAAAATATTACATTTAGACTTATTTTGCAATGATATTTTAGGCAACTATATTTTATCTAAAAGTAATTGTAGTTATAATCGTTTAGATATAATTGTTAAATCGAATTATTCTAAAATGACTATAATTATTTTAAAATTGTATTTTAGATAATTAAAATACAAATATATTTTAAATTGCATATTTAAGTGGACTTTTTGCAGATTATGGTGAGGTGTAGCTTATATACCCATATACCCAGCCTAAAAATCTTTGCCTTGTGATTGGTGAGTTTAGACAATTTATATTAATGTATTTTTTTAAGGTTCAGTTCCACCAACTTGAGAGTTGGTTCCTATTTTTCCATTTGTCCTTTCTTCCCCTTTCTCTCTTTTTATGCTTTCTTTTTATTTGACTATCTTTTGTCTTTTTCCATGTCTTATATTGGCCATATGCATAATATATTCCTCAGGTACAGTGCAAACATACTACAATAGCATATTTCTATTGTTCATTCATCTGCCACTGTACAATAATCATACATTTTAAAAATAAAAACAGTTTTAATTTGAGTTACCTATAGATTTACATGCCATTATAAAAAAATACTATAGAGAGATCCCATGTAAAATTCACTCAGCATCCCCACATGGTAATGTCTTGCAGCAGTAAGGTTGGTAACAATATCACAACCAGGTCATTGAGGATGACACAGTGAGAACAACCTGTTGCCACAAGGGTACCTCATCTTGCCCTTTCATAGCTACACCCACTTCCCAACCCAACATACTAGCAAGTCAAAACCAGCCATATAAAAAAAGACTCACGTGTCCAAAAAAGATTTCCTCTCAGAAATGCAAACTTGATTCAACATTTCTGGTGCCAGACAGCAAGGACTCACTCAAAAACAATGTGAGAGCGTGTCAAAAGGAACAGTGATGATATTGGATTATAATTCCCAAACAAAATAAATATCCATGAGGCCATACTGTTATAAGTAAATGATTGAATAAGTGAGTAAATGGAGTAGAGCTAGATCTTCCTTATAGAAGAATTCCAAATATTACACGTAGAAAGAATGATGGAAATAGAAATCAACCTTAATAATAATTGCTGCAGGCATGATCCAGTAGTGCATGTTAAATTCATGGAACAGCACAAATAGGCAGCTTCAAAGTATCTCCCCCAAATACATGAGGTCTGTCCAGATGGTATTCAGCCCTGTAATATGAAAAATAGAGACATTTATTGAAGAAGATACAAGGTACAAGAAACACTGTACATAAGACAATGATGCCTCAGTCCCTTTCATAGTAGGCACCTTTGGACCTCACACAGTTCTCCCAATAGCCATCAGCTGTCCCACTGTATTTTCCTGAATTTCATCGACCGTCTGAAATCTCTTCTGTTTCAAAGGTGATTTCAGTTTTGGGAAAAGCCAGAAATCACAAGGTGCCAAATCTGGGCTGTAGGGGGCTGGGTCACCTGGGTGAGTTGGTGTTTCCCCAATACACTCTGCACAAATGTGATGCATGAGCAGGCACATTGTTGCGATGGAGCTGCCAATCACCAGCTGCCCACAGCTGAGTCACCCGAATCATCTGAACAGTTTCCACAGAGGAATGTCCAAGCTTAATGCAAAATTTGATGCATATTCATTGCTCTGCTCATTCAGTCATTTTGAATGTGGTGGCCACACAGTACCCATGCTCACTCAATGGCATCCACCACTACCACTAACTAGTACAGTGAAGACATCACTGGTCACACATGCACATTCCAGTCCACTCTCCTTGGCTGCCAGATTACACTGATGTCATGCAAACCATTCTTGTTATATTAACAATGGTTGGACTTTTTCCAGGCGGACCTTGTATATTCATTGCTGGGGTGGTTCTGACAGATGGCCACAGGTTATTTCCTATTGCTGTTTCCAAGTAGTAGAGATTCATTCTCTTCACTCTGGCTGGATTTGGTGATTCATTTCTAATGAAGGGTATGAAAAAAAATGTAGTAACTTTGCAGCAGAGAAACCTCCCTGAAACTGTGTTAACCAACTGACCACGGTATTTAATATCATCAGTACTAAGTTGTGTTAATACCATGTACCTCCTGCCATGATGATGAGGACACCTCACCTCTGCAGTGAGATTCCCCCAAATCCATAACCTCATTCCAATGACCAGAAAACAGCAGACAAAACTAAAGAGAGGGAACGTGTTGCAAAATACCCGACCAGCACCCTTTCATAAAAAGTGTCAAGAGCATGAAAGGAAAGAGAAAAAAAAAACCTAAGAAACTATCACAGATTAGATGATACTAAAAGTATGTGATGATTAAAAGCAATGTGGCACCTCGATTAGGGTCCAGAAATAGACAGAGGGAACGAGGGGAAAATCGGTAAGGTCTATAGTTCAGTGAATTCTATTGTACAAATGTTAATTTCTTAGTTTTGATAAATGTACCCTGGTGATATAAAATGGTCATATTAAGGGACCCTAGGGGGGAAAAGATGAGGACTCTTTGTATTGTTATCCTTTATAAATGTATAATTACCTCAAAATAAAAACTACAAAAACAAAATTTTTTAACATTTGTCTATGGGGCAAGATGTGGACCTCCACCTCCATCTGCCACTCTCCCTCTTTCTGCCTCAGCCAGGATGCTGTGTTCTAGCCCCAATACTCAGGGGGCTCCCTCCTACCACAGGGTGTTTGCACAGGGTACTGAAGATTCTCCTCTGGCTTTCTCCAAAGCTCTGTCTTCCTTTCCAGTGCAGAAATCCCTTACTCACCCATCCGATTGTAGACCAAACTCCTTCATTTCACTTTGGCACCTCTCACATGAACAAGTCCTCTTCTGGACTCTCATACATCATGTGCCCTTCTTCATAGCCCTAGTCACGCTTGTGGTTGTGCATTTATTTGTCTGTATGATTATTTATGAACATCTGTTTCTTCCACCAGAGAGCAAGCTCAGTGGTGAGGGACTATATATACTTTAATTTACCCAGGGCTTAGCATAGGCTCTGGCACAGAGCAGGTACTCAACATGTACCTGCTGAGTAAATGATCTAGTCTCAGACATATGGGATGTATCTAAAATTGTACTACTATTGACACTTTCCCACAAGAGGGGAAGAGAACACTTCCCTTTCCACCTAACATGCTTGGAGGTAAGACAACCTAGTTATAAATATTGCATGGAGAAATAATTTAAAGTGGAGAGCTTCTAAGTACTCTGAGAGCCCTCATAATAAGTGGAAATGAGACAGCTGCCCTACATTCCTCTCTGTTCAGTCCTCACCCCAGAAAAACTTCAAGCTACTCTGCCACACAGTGTGAAATCTTACGGCTCCTTCAACACCTACTTTCATTCAATAAATCAAGAATGAGGAGGTTCAAGCAGGCCTGCAGTGCGAGCTGAACCAGCCTTGTCTCCTTCTCTGTTCTTTCTTCTTCTTTATTGTTGTTTATTGAAAGAAGTTAAACCCATTTTGCGATTTGCTGTTTATCAGGCAAATAACTGTTTGAGGCAATCCCCAGTGGGACCCACTTTATATTTTGTGGACGTTCCAGTTCAGTGACAGCAGGTGGAACATCCTAGAAGAGAGCCAATGAAATGAGTTCCAGAAAGGTAAGAAGGCAGCAGTTGCACAGGCGAATAATAAATAAGATAATAAATACATGAGCATAACTGCTGTTAGGGATTAAAACCTGCACTCAGAGAATGGGGAGATGGGGGGATGTGAAGAGAAGAGAGTGGTAGCACTTTCTTGGTGGATTTTGAAGTAGTGCTTATGATGGAGCTCGCTTGCTGAGAGTGGCAATCCTCTCTGTTGGTTTGATTCCTTGTGGTATCTAATGTTCCCTTATGGGGGGGTGGGGAGGGAGTAAGAGTAACTCAATCCCTTCTGGCACTCAGAATAAGCCCTATAGACCTCCTTGACTGCACAATATATTTATTCCTTGACTCTCTGCAGAATTGGTACATTCCCTAAAGAGAGGGAACGTGTTGCAAAATACCAACTCATGTTGGACATAGTTGCTGTAAATAGAGAACAAAATCATCAGTTTTTTAACTGAAAGACTGTCCAGTTTCAATGAACCAATAGGAAAAATTTCTGATGGCAAATACTGCTCTGAATTGTAAAGTTCAACTCCTTCCTTGTATGACTAATTTTGGCTCTTTTTCTCATTCCTGTGAGTCAAATAGATTATGAAAAGCCCGTGATCAGGAATTTCTCAGCAATAAACATTTTTAAATGACAAAAAAAATATTTATGCATGCATTCTATTAATGTTTAGAAACCAAGTACAGAAAATAAATATCATTCACCTATAACCACACTTTCCAGAGATCACACCTGTTTCCCCTGCATATTTTTAAGTTATAATCACAGAGAACAATTAGCACACTGTTTTCATTCATTTACTAAATCCTCAATTTCCTCATATAATGAGTTTTCCTAAGTTAAGTGGAACTGGGTGTACAGTGTTATATCAGCCAAATGTACAAAAAAAAACCCAAACCAACCATAAGACCCACACATCTAAGGTGTCTCTAATCCTGTGTCAGTGGGGACTGGGAGGGCGACCTAACAAGACCTACTTTCTCTCTCATGTCACATGCCACACTTAAGAGCTGGACTACTGCCACATATACAGTTTATATAAACCCGCACAAATGTTTAATGACAAGAGTTAATCTCACCAAAGAGACTGCCATTCCAGCTTGGGGTTACCATGCATTTCTGTGAGAGAAAGGGGAAGAGTCCTTCCTCCACTTGGATGTGGTTTTACAGGTGCTGCTGAATGACTGCTTGTCCTCAAATCATTCCAACATCCTCCTACAGTTTGTCTGGGGTTCTTACTCTTTCTGTAGATGTTTTGGATTAGACAGTGATTGTTCTGGGAATTCCTTGTGAATATAAATGCCACCACCTGAGTCCTTGAGGGGAAGAGGTCACAGAAATAATGCATTTTCATGGAGGTGGGAAGGTGGAATAACAGATGTGAAGTTATACAGCTCATAATGGAGTTCGGAACCCCAAAGCCCTACCCATGAAGAGGGGACTCGGAAAATGAACATATGAGACAGAACGAGTATGTCATGCAGAGGGGAAGATGTAGGCAGGAGAACTTGGAGGGAGCAGCTGCTTGAAGGTTGCTGGACATGGGAAATCATAGGAGTAATGGAGTTTAATAAGATCAAGGTCAGGATATTTACCTATATATTTATTTTTTCACTCATTTATTATTTGCCACTCATGCACATCACAATTACCATTATCTATACATTAAACAGTTGGGATTACCTGGCTCTTTCATCTTGCTGAGCACTTGTGTCATTTAAGATAATTTTTCATACTTAAGATCATTGTTTGTTTATGTGATGGAAGATAAAACACTGAATGAGAGAGTGTAGATTAAACATCAGCTGTCTGAGGGTGCTTCCACCAGCCTTCCTTGTGTGTCCCCTTAGGTTGGTGACAGTGGCATGTTTCTGCATGGCAATCCTGCATCAAGTATTTTCACCTGGGAATGAATCTCGACTCTCTTCAGGAAGACAGATGACATTTATCCATCATTTACTGAGGCAATTTCTTAAATTACCTAAACATATTCCCACACCAACAACTAAAGGTATAAAAATAGCACTTAGAAAAATAAAACACTACTTCCTCGCACATAGATTAAAAAAAGACAAAAGCTGGATGCTAATTAGTAAAGGTGAACTGTGAGGAGGACCCCTATGAACTCTAATAACTTGAAAACCACCCACGGGGTATTTTTATCTTTATTGTGAAGGATAAACATTAGTAGTTCTCCAGGAGCAAGCATACACTTTATGAGGATGAACTTTGGTTCATGCTTCCCCCTTCTGTACTTCTAAAAAATCTTAATGAGAAGGTAATTTCTATCAAGATTGTTAAGGAAAGGAACCATTTGGTAGCAAAGGCTTCTATTTTTGCCTCTAACTTCAAAAATAAGGACAAAGTCTGAGAAGTAGCTTTTCAGTACCTCCATCCAGTGCTTTGCTAGTAACTGTCTGACAGCTGCTTCTCTGGGGGGAAAGTAAGGAGCCCTGGTTGGTAGCATTTGTTGATTTCTGCGGTGTAAATATTCCCATCATGGCCAATTTCAATGTGACAAGAACTGGCTCCCCAAGTTCCTGAGAACTTTACAGTTGTCTCTCCTGAGCTATTATGACCTGGGTTCAGCATACATCTGCTTTCTTTATGGCTTAGTTGTGAAAGGTATTTGTGTTCCATTAGTAAAAGCTCTGAAAGATTCATTTAGCTTCAACCCCCTCTCTTCCATAGGGGTCAAAAGCAAATCTCCAGGAGGAAAGAGAGACTACCAGGAGCCAGGTAGCTGGCCTCCTTCCCTCTCTGTCTACCCATGCTTATGTATTTTACTTAACCATGACCCCATCTGGGTTGGGGAGGTCAAGAGAAGAAGCAGAATCACTTGAGAGAGAAGTAGCTTATCCTTCCAGGTGTATGGATACACAATACATGAATGTAGACCAGGTCTAAGGGGCACCCCAGCTTCTTGAGCTTACAGCAGCTCTTACCCCTAAATGCGTACCAGAATCAGCTTTTCACCATGAGCAAAACCTCTGGGGAGCTTTTCACCATGCAGGCCCCAGAGGTTTTGCTCTAACTGGTCTAGGGTGGGGCCTGGGCTTTGCCCATCTTAAAAGGTGCCCAGGTAATAGACCTAGGTTTGAGAACCACTAGTTTATTGGGTGCTTACAGTTCTGTTTCTAGATAGATGGTAATGAGCAGAAGCAAGTGTGTGGAGAGGCGGTGGTGATGTGTGAATAGTTAGAAATGAAGCACTTCTATGCTTTAAAAAGTTATTCACATTATTTTACTGCAACACCTACTAATGTTAAATAGGGTCATTTTGACAAGGTGATGTAAAAGGACCAGGTTAACATATTTGTTTTGTTGAGAACTATCTTTTAAGTTGACTGCTTTCCCTGGGGCAATTTCTAAAAATTCTAAGCTAGAACCCCAGAGGTGCTAACATCTTTAAGCATCCAGTTGAACTCTAGATAGATAGATAGATAGATAGATAGATAAACAGATAGTTAATAGATAAGATTAGATAGATATAGGTGTAGATGTGATATAGATGATATAGATATAAATATAGATTAGATATTGATGATATAGATATAGATATCGATATAGATATAGTTATAGGTATAGATATCTATAAAGGCTTCCTTCCAGGGAGAGGCTAGCTCAGCAGACACAGGCTGAAGAATCTCTGCAGAGACAGAGGCCAAGGGGACTGTCTCCAAAATCAGAAATTTTTTGTCTAGGTTTTATGATAGCCCCATAGTCAGAAAGAAGTCAATAAGGACCAATTAATTACATAATTCCAAAGAAGCATTAGACCACCTATGCAGGACTTCCAGGAGTGAGGTACAAGTCAATTTTGAGACAGTCACCTAGCTCCAGGCTATGGAATAGAAGTCATGATTCTTCTCAGGGACAGTTTTTTTAGGAGTCAAATTCTGAGAGAATTGTGGTATTTTCCCTACCCCTCCCCACGGAAAAAGGGTAAGGGGTATTTTATTCTCTCTCCAAGTCAAGTGAGAAGGATTTCAAGAGATACACCCAGATAGCATGAGATATATCCCTAGTAATTTGGAGAAACACAAGGGACAGATTTTCATGCTGTGTTTCAGACCTTTAAAAGCCAAAGTTAAGGCTGGAGCTGATGAGAGGAAAACAGGTCTCCATGGATGTCAGCAAAGCTTCCACTAGCAGCAAAATGGAGCATGTCTTTGCTCTGCCTGAGAGCCAGGTGGGAGGAGCAAGTCTTCAGGTCATGTTCATGGAGGTTCCACCCAGAGGGCTTCCTTCCAGGGAGATGCTAGCTCAGTAGGAACAGGCTGAAGGGTCTCCACAGACTGAGAGGCAGAGGGCACTGTCTTCGAGTGGCCATGTCAGTGTCTGGCTGGAGGAGGGGGCTCAGCTCATATTGAGAGAGGAAACACCAGATATTTCTAACAGAGAATCTCTCAGGTATTCATAAAGCACCATGAAGGAAAATCAGCTTTAACAATGCACTAAACCCCGAGAACACCAACAGCAAATCACAGCCTGACACACTGAGTAAGATCTTTTCTGTCCCCATTTTACTCTGCACTGTCCCACTTATACCTCCAGCCAGCCAACTTTTTAGTATATAAAAGACTCTGTTAGCATGACATCCCCTGGGAGGGGATCTTCCCCCTGTTCACTTCAATGCACCACCATTTTAATTGGCACCCAAGACATACAGACAGGGAATCATCGACCAACCTTTTGTCACAAGATTTAAACACGTTTGGGTGGAAAGGACAATGCTACTGGGGCCTTTCTCACATGGGCACCCATATCCATTCACTCCAGCTCCCTTTCTAAAAGTGACAGCAAATGAGGAGCCAGCCGATGGAAAATGCCAGCTTGGAGGCACCCTTCTCCCACACGTGTGCAGCTGTCATCAGCACACGTGAGAAGGAGTCTGTCAAGGGCACAGTCACGTGTATCAGTGCTGCACCTTCTGGGCTGCAGGGCTGGTTCCAAGAGCCTTTATGTTGTCCAAGGCCTTGACATGTACATCTTTTCAGAAAACACCCCATTCAAGTGGAACTCTTGGGCTACTTGTACCAGACTAAGGGCCTTATTCAACATACTGTTGGGCATTGGGATGGAACTTGACCATTTTAAAATATGGTAATGGAGACTTTCCTTGTGACTAATGGGACTCAATGATCTTTTTAAATATCTGAGACAGAGTAAAAGAGTTATTAGATCTGTCCAAGGGCAGTGAAAACAAAAACTTGAGCCCAGGTAGTGGGTTTAGAAGAACAAAGTTATATTTTGCTAAACCCTATTATAACCTGGTCTTTCAATGTACTGGCGTTGGTATTCCACCAAAGCTCAGGGACTCTGAGAGCCCAATTGAAGTCTAAAAACCCATTAGAATGTAATTCCTAACACGGCGACTATAATTTTCCCCAAAGTAGTATAATCAAGATGAATAATAACAAAGGCCGGTCACACTCCAGGGTACACACTGTGCGGTGGAAAGAGAAGGATAGGAAGTCAAAACACTAAGGCGCGAGCCTGGGCTGTGCTGTTTTGAAAGTGTGTGACTGGGGGAGAGTCACTTAACTTCTCTTACCCTGTGATGTCTCTGCTAAGTAGAAATAATCATATTTGCCCTGCCTGCCTCCCCACGTGGTGGGGAGAATGATAGAGGGAGATGCTCTGAAAGACAGCCAAGTTCTAGAAATGTATAGTGTTCCAGGTATGATCACAGGATGCCGGATGTGGTGTGCAGTTCAGAAGCCATGCTTTTCTTCTTAAACTATTTTCATTTTCTTCTTGTATCAGAGGGATAAAATCTTTGCTTCACAGGATGCTGTTCTCTCTGTTGATTTCATCTGAGGAAAAAAAAACAAAAACGTTAGTTCTCTGGCTTTTGTTACCCCTCAGTGCTTTTCCCTTGAGAGGAAGAAATCAGAGAGACCTATTTCTTATACTTTAAACTAATGCTGATGTATGGGGAAAAAATGTGTACTGCAGAAAATTTGGGAATATATAAAGAAGTATAAACAGAAGTCTCTCAAAATCCCAACATTTAAAGAACAATTACTGCCAGAATGCCACCATAATGTAAGGGCTAGGAAGGCAGGTGTGTGGTTCCTGAGCAGCCGTGCTTGGGACAGTGTACAGTGCGTAGTAAGTGTTTGATACATGTTTGAATAGACAGGTGTTAAATCTGGGTATATTTCCCTCTAGTTTATTTTTAGTGTGTGAGCAGATGTGTGCACATAGACTTATCATCCTAAACAGGCCATTACAAAATTAGGGCAGTAAAGCCCTATGTCTGTTGGGCTTTGTAGTTACAGGGAACAAAATAGCTTTGGTCACATGGGATTTAGCATAAGAATATATACCTATATACTAATATGTTGCAAATATATACACACACACACGCATATGTATATATAGGCAACGGCTCGCAGGTACTTGGGAATATTCATATAATTTGTCCTTATGGGTGCAGGAATATAGATTGGAAATGAGAAAGTCATCCAGGGTTACCTATTGGGTTTCAGAAGCAAAATATTGTGGCTTCATGACCTCCAGCTCTCCCACTACCATGGCCTGGGTGTCTTCCACGTCAGTGCTGTTTTCCAACTGTTTTTGTTTGTTTGTTTGTTTTGACTTACATACCTATTTCAAACTACTCAACTCTCTCTCTGTTTAAAAATTCCAGTTACTTAATAGAGTAAATCCCATTGATCTGAACAGTCTGCAACAGACACGAGTGGCCAAAATTTGCACCCAACTGCCTCCTAGGCCACTGGCTGGCATAGAGCTCGGGCAGGTCAGATGACCCCTACAGCCTTATCTGCAGTATCCGGGTCATCATAGGAACTTGGGGGGGAAAGACCTTTAAATATGTACGTCAGATATTCTGAGGCCATACTGGTGCAGAAGTTATACTGTATATTGTTTAAGAACCTGCTCTTTAATTAAACATGTAATTACCAGTCTAACCAATAATGTTGGTTAACAATAAAATTTGATTAACGATAGCTGAATAGTGCCTTATAGCCAGCATATAGTGAAATTTTAAAAACTATTTTCATATCACTAAATATTTACATTGCTTTTGTATTCTCACTAGTATGAAATAAAACAATAGTGTTTGAACATCTTTTTTCACATTTTTTATTATTGCTCTGGATTAAGACTCTTTTTTCCTGACTGTGACAGTTTTTTAGAAATTTTTTGTCCTTGGTGACCCAGACAGTTCCGAAGAGTAACTGATCACATGGCAATCTTACTTTTAGGGCACAGATAATATTCTGGTATGGAAATAGCCAAATCCAACAATTCTCCTGTTATTGCTCATTTGATGATCAGCTTCTATTTTTCACTGTTAAAATTTTAATTCTGGTTTTTAAAAAGTGCTCCATTTTCTTCCTGATTTTATGGATATTTCTAAAGTCAGCCTGCTGTTTCTCTTAGTAAATTGTTACACTCCTCCCTCATTCATTTTCCTGCCTTGGAATGGGAGGCTACACATGGAACCCTCTCTCCCTCACTTTATGTGAACTCAGAAATAAAAATTATGTTCTATCTGGAATCTATTTCATTCTCTGTAAGTAAACTATTTCTTTGTTTACTCTTGTTCTGTTTTCCTTTTTTCCTTAAATTTCAATGTTTCTGTGATTGTTTACTGGTTCACATTTTAAGAGGAAAAAAATCACCAAATTTTACTTTCGATTATTTTAACTGACTCAAGTCTTCTTCAGCTCTGATGTCTTCCCTTTTCTATTGTTGTTACTTCTTCACTTCCATTTGTTATTTTCTGTTTGTTAGAAGGTCAAACAATCATTAATTTATATCCAAAATGAAACAGATTTTTCAACTCTTCATTTTTTATGCAAATTTGTTTTCACTAATTTCTCTCTGTGCCTGGAAGGGATCACTTACTCTGGCTCGCTCTGCTAGAGAGGCAAATGTTCTGTTTTGTTTTAACCCTCACCCTAGTAGATGTTTATTGATTTTAGAGAGAAAAGAAGGGGGAGAGACAGAGAGAGAGAGAGAGACATCAGTGTGAGAGAAATACCAATTGGTTGCTTCCTATATGTGTCCTGACTGACCAGGGATTGAACCCACAACTTTTTGGTGTAAGTGATGCTGTTCCAGCCAACTGAGCCACCCAAGCAGAGCAGGGCAAGTTTTCTATTTGTTCCTCTTCTAACTCTGATTTTCCAACTCTTTTTCTAATATCTACTTTTTGTTGCATTTTAATATAATAGCTGGCATACAAAATGCTATAGATAACATGTATAAAATGTAATACAAAATACTAGCAAAGCCCTGCTACTCCACACCTAAAACACCACCAAATGCTGCCATTCCGATGGCTCACCCTGTGGGCCCACCATCCCATCCTGTCTCTCTGTGGGGAGGAGCTAGTCTCATTTTTGTCTGTTATTTCTCTGCATTTTAAAATAGATTTTTTAAAAATTACAAATATATATACCCATTCATATTCATGGCAGTTTATTGACTATTTTTGCTTAATCTTATAATTTATAAAAATGGGACCAAGCTGTTGATACATTTCTGGGAACTTTACATTTCTCCAACCATCTAATATGATGTTGCCAAATTCTTCATGTTATACATACTAGAGTTCATTTGTTTTCATTGCACTATACTGACCCATTGTGTGATATACTATTTTTCCTTATCCTTTGTGACAATGGACAGAAAGTATTACCTCCAGGGCTTCAACGAACATTTTGTACACATGTTCTGATGTATGTTGTGATGTTTCTCTAGAGTTTGGCCCAAGATTATAATGGTGGTGTCAGAGGTAATGTGAATATTCGTGTTAACAAAGTAATACCAACATATGTGCAATCTGTTTACATGAATTTATACTCCTACTATTAGTTTATAAAAACTCTGATATTCTGAGAAGTTGTCATTTTGTCAGCTTAATTGGTTTAAAATTTTACCTCCTCATGTTCAGAATTTGCATATCTCAGACAGTAATTTCGAGTGTCTTTTCACATGTGTGCCCTCATCTGTAAAAAGTCTGCTTGTGTTTTGGCCCATTTTTCTATTGGATTTTTTGGTATGTATCAATAATTCCTCTAGAGAAGTTCCATGACTTGGCAATTGCTCTCATTTTTGTTTCACCCTTTGTTCTTGAAAGGCTGTGTTGCAGGCTCCACAATTATACTTGACAGTCACCTTCTTTAAACATTATGAAGTATTAATTTACTGTTACCTGGCTTCCCTTGCTGCTTTTGAGTCTGCTGTCTGTCTAACTGGCATTTTTTTTAATGTCTATCATTTCTCTTTGCCTGCTCTAAAGACCTCCTTCCTATCTTTATTGTTATTATTTTATCACAATATATAAAACATTAAAAAATGTTTATCCTCTTGGGCGTGTGTACATGTACATATTTGTGTGTGTGTATCTGGTATTCAAACCATCAATTGAGTTTTAGATATCACAATTAGAGTTCATGTCCTGAAGTGTCATTTTTTTAGAGAGATGTCTTTGTATTCTCTTGTTACTTGTGCATTATTTCTTTTGCCCTTTATTTTTTGAAATGTTTCACATATCACTGGACCATAATTTATATCTGATCATTACAGTATCTTCAGTTCTCGGCATCTACTGTGTATCTGTTTCTTGGTTTTGCTGTTTCTTTGAGGGTTTTAGATCTTTGACTGGATGTCATCGTTTGATTCTAATTGGTGGAACTCCTGTAGGCATCAATTCAAGATGCTATCCCTCCAGAGAAAGTTGGCCTTGGCTTCTGCCAGGAGCCAGAGTCTACCAGAGGGTAAGTCTGGGCTTAGAACTGGACCCTGGGCTCCTGCCTGTGCCTCTCAGCAGGCTCCAGGCTCAGCATCCCAATGGTAATGCTGCTGAAGGTGATGATCCTCAGCTCAAACCTGGCTCTTGAACATTCTATTGTTTACCATTCCCAACAAAATCCCTCTTACTCTTTGAAGAGCTGACTAGAATTGTGAACTCAGAAATAATTTTTCTAAATGTGTCCTACCTAAAATATAATTTGGGGTGGGGGGGCAGTGGAGAGAGGTTCTCCATGCACCTAGTTAATCATACTGCTGAAAGTGGAAGTATCTCAACTTTTATATAATATGTTTCATCTCCTCTATTTCCTCTGCCTTTCCTTAAGGAGTATCTCAAATTCATCTTGCTCATCACTAATTTAATCTGTACTATCTCTCTGTCCTTATTTGTTCTCTTACATATTTTACTTCTGCTCTTTTATTTTTAGTGTTATTATGAGCTACTATGTCATTTTTTATCAGTTTCTTAATTTACATCTGCCTCTCATTGCTTTTTCTCATCTCAGACTCTAGTCTCATCAATTCATTGTTCATTTCTCGTTTCCTAGAGGTCATATTTTCTTAAATGTTATGGAGAATTCCATTATTGATGCATTCTACAATAAGTTTGATGTCTGTTTCCCAAAAAACTTTCTCAAAATTATGTTAAC
The DNA here is from genome assembly GCF_021234435.1 of Artibeus jamaicensis. Lineage (NCBI taxonomy): Eukaryota > Metazoa > Chordata > Mammalia > Chiroptera > Phyllostomidae > Artibeus > Artibeus jamaicensis. The sequence goes on from NW_026522040.1 coordinate 809,228, forward strand.
CCTACATACCATTTTTTCTTATTCTGCTGATATTATTATAGGTATCCATTTATTACTTATTCTTGAAATAAGAACTGCCTTCCAGCAAAGCATAATCTTTATTCAGAGAGAGATAAAAATAAAGATAAAAATGAAGCTTATTTTTAATTATTAACACTGTAGTTCAGTTATTGTTAGAATCCTCTTGGCAGATATCTAACTAAAGAACTAGTAGATAAAAACTATTCCCTAACAGAATGTCCTGGGCCTGGTGTCTCTTAGAGTTTTCCAGAGAAGATTTATTGTGGGAGTTGGCTCACAAGATTATGGAGGCTGAAAAGTCCCACCATCTGCTGATATGTCACTTGCAAGTTCAAGAACCAAGAAAGCCAGTGGTACAATTCAGTACAAGTCCAAAGGCTTAAAAACCAGGGGAACCTGTTGCGTGACTCCCAGAGTGAGGCCTGAAAATGAAGAGAAGGGGTGGCAATGGAAGTCCCAGAGTCCAGAGCCCAGGAGCTCCAATGCTCAAGGGCAGGAGAAAATGAATGTTTCCAGAAGAGAGAAATAATTAGTCACCTTTCCTCAATGTTTTTGTTCTATTCCAGCCCTCAGTGGATTGGATGCTGCCCCCCTGCATTAGTGGGGGCCATACTATTTCTTTACTCAGTCTACTGATGGAAATGCTAGTCTCTTCCAGAAACACCCTCACAGTTGCCCCAGAAATAACATATGGCCAGCTCTCCGGGCATCCCTTATTCCCATCAAGTTGACAAATAAAATTATCCATCCCATGGCACATGTTCCTTTTATTGTAAAGAAAAGACTTTACACAGAATTAACTGTTGTTTTTTCACAACTACCAAAGTGGCATCACTTGCCCAGTTTCTCCAGTTCTAATCTCATTCTGCCCCCTTGATGCTGATTTCAGTGTCTTGAGGCATTTGCCCATGTTGACACTCCTCTGTATTCCAATGCTGGAAACTGTCATGTCAGAATGCCTGCAGGAAGAGAGGATGATGGGATGATAGATGGTGGGGGACAAAATTAACTAGTAAAGGGACCAGGGTCACTGCTAGGATTTTTGGCTGGTATGACCTCTAATCCAGATGGATGATGATACAGCCAGGGAAAAGGCATCTCTATATAGCCCTTGCTGCTGTTCAGAAGGTTCGCTCAGAGCAAACCTTGCTGTCAACATCAACCATGGGTTAATGCATTTTTACTACAGTGTATAGGTCTTAAATCCATGAAAATCCATCTCAGATCCCACCGGCAACTTTTCTTTTTTTAACTTCATGCTTTACTTTCACTGTTCAATGTTATAGGTTGGCTTTTCATTGTAAAGTCTTCACAGGTATTTTAGTGAAATCTCAGAGAGACCAAGTCATGAAATATGACTTTAACACCATCATAATCCAGAAGTCTGCCTCATTTTGAGACATATTCCAGCTGCACTCAAAAGTTGTAATATATTTACTATTTCCCAAAGAGAAGAAAATCAGAGGAGAGCCCCAAAAGCCTTGTTTCCACCCCTTAGCCATTGGTTTTCTGCAATGTCTGCTCCTTCTCAGAGCGTTGGCTCAACAGCCCTGTGAACTGTCTCTGCACTGAACTGACAAGGACTTGAGGCTGGGAGTAAACTCAGCCTATGTCAGTACCGTGAGTATGTAATCTTGGGAGAGCCATTTAAAGTTTATAGCTCCCTTATTTCTCAAGTGAGAAAAACACTTGCCTTTCCTGCCTGGAGCACATGCAATAAATTCCACATGGAAGTCAGTGGTGAAGAGGAGCTGATACTGTATCTTAAGCACAAGAGACAAGTGATGAGTAATGAATATAGTATAGGAATATAACAGAATATAGAAGGAAGAAGAGTGTGAGTATCACCAAAAGAAGCACCTTCTCATGGTTTTTTATAGAGTGGTGGTTCTCAGTGTGGTCCCTCCAAGCACCAGCACTGGGGACTTTGTTAGAAATGTAAGTTCTTGGGTTATACTGCTGACCAACTGAGGACTTAATGAGACCAATGAAGTCTCATTAAGGAATGAAACTTCGAGGTAATTTCCAATGTTCACTAAATTTTGATAACCACTGATGTAGAGAAATCCCTAAGTGCAACTTCTCACCTCTCTTCACCTTGGAGGTAAAGATGATCATATTCAATTATAAATATTGTGCAATTAATTTTCTGAAAACCCAGGCATTTGTTATTCAGTTCACCAAAAAAGCATTCAGTTGTCTTGTCTTCTTGTCTCCCTGTAATAAATCCATGTGATGTTATACAAAAACAAATCATCAAAAAAGGGACTTGGTCAACAAAGACAAAAGTTCAGTGAAGAAGTGAAAAGGAATAATTATAGATGTGGCACTAGAATCCTATGTAAATGAAACTGTAGAAGAAATAAATAGCTGAGATGACCATGGGGATGTTGACTTTGCTTCCATTTGAGGGGACTTAGTGGAAGCAGAAAGTGGTTGTGACAAAAAGGATGACAATGTCCCAGAAGAAGTGAGACTGGTAGAAATTTTCTTTTTAATATTTTTATTTTTTTAGAGAGAGGGAAAGGGAGGGAGAAAGAGTGGGAGAGAAACATCAATGTGTGGTTGCCTCTTGTGTGTCTTCTACTGGGGACTTAGCCTGCAACCCAGGCATGTGCCCTGACTGGGAATCGAGCCGGTGACCCTTTGCTTCACAGGCCTGTGCTCAATCCACTGAGCTACACCAGCCAGGGTGAGAACATTTTCTATTAAATGATTTCTCAGATATATTTTGCAACAACGAGAGCATAAAGGATAACATTTTATAAGTTGATCTGAACTTACAATGGCAATTTCTCAAGGCACAAAAAGATATTTGCTCTATACTGAAGTTATATAATGAAAAAAGAAAAGACAAGTTCAAATTACTCTTAATAACTTTTTTACAAAGAAATAAAACACTTTAATTCTCAAGGTTTCTAATGTTTTAAATTACAGTGTAGTAAATATATACATTTAGTATACATAAATAGTGAACATTTTAAATTTATTAATGATTAATTAAATGTGTAATTTAATACAGTAACATAATTAATATAACTATAGAAGTATAATGACACATCATTTAAAGTGTTTTAAAGTTAATAAAATTCTACAGTTTTTTAAAGTTATAAAAATTGAATGCACATTTATTTATTTTTTGCATATTTATTAAGTAAATTGTTTTGTGATGTTTTTATTTCCCTACACATTTATAGCTGAGAGTTTTTAATGCTTTCACAGGTATTTGTTAAGTACGACTATGATCTCATTGCTCATGATCCTGCGCTACTGTGCAACATGAAGTTGCCTGGATTTAAAACTGTGATCAGCTGCCTCATCCCTTCTTATCCTTTAGTTCTGATTTGTTCAGGCAACTCTATTTATCTCTTCTAGCTGTGTCTTGTGGCTTTTATCTCCATTGTAAAATAATGTGCTATAATGGTCTTTTGGGTTCTTTTCATAGTAGTATAGTATTTCACTGTTGTATGGTATTTTACGGATTAAATAGAATACAATTTATTTATTCGTTCTACTCTTGATGGGCAGTTGGGTTTTTGCCTGTAGCAGCAAAGCTGCCAAGAACCTCCTTTCCTGGGTCTATTGGTGGGCATGACACTGGAAACATCAACAATGGGCTTCAGGCTGAGTTCGCTTCTCATGTTTGCATTCTCTTTCTGCTTCACAGAGATGCTCACCTTAAATTTGAGCATGTGTATATCTTTGGATTAGTTTTTAACAACTCTATCATTGCAATAAATTATAAATGTAGAGGAAAGCAATGTCCTCATTAACTCTTTATGCCATTTTGAAACGTGTCTGTCACCATTTTAGAGACATTTAAAAACACACACAGACACATACACACCCCACACCCAAAGCATTGATCTTTAAATGCAGCACCTTTGCAATAAGACTGATTCGGGGCTGCTGTGTTAAGCAAGCCCTTACCACTGAGCTTTGAAGCAAATACACAGGCAAAGTGGTGTTAGTGTAAATTTTGGTCTTAAAGGCTTTTGTTAAATTTTAGTACTTGAACATAACTTGTCATTAGTATAATGCATGTTGATCTTTATTTTACTTGATATTATATTTCACAAAAGCTGTTAGCTAATTGCATCAATAGTGTAAATAAGAATATGAGGTGTAATCTACTCTTTAAAAACGTGGCAAGCCATTTTCAAGCTCTTGTGGAAACTAATTTTGCAGCAGATGTTTGCATATAATGTGCTAATTTAAATGGTGCTTATTTAATTCTTGGAGGAAAAAAATCCAATTATCCCCCATTTGGAATAACTATGCATCCCCAGAATAACCCCATATAGTTTAGAGAATTTTCTTCCACAATCTCTTATATTTTAAAGATATTTATATGATTTTTTCTGAGCTTGTTTAACTCAAAAGCAGTAGTTCAGTAGAAAGAGAATAGATTTTAATGTTAGACAAATCCGAGACCTAAAACTCACTCTATTATTTCCTAATTGTGTGAACAGGGGCAAAATTAGCTTCTCCCAACATCGGATTTTATTTATTCGTTAAATGAAGATGATGATGAATATCTAATTTCTAGTCTTTTGAGTGCTCTAATTGAGATAATGAATATAAACTCCCCAAGATGGGTCTGGTGCAGAGCTGATGTGCAATATGCATCAGTTTCGGCATGGATTTATCCCACATCTGTGAGATTTATCCTAAAATGTAAATGTGACAATTACGTGCTTCTCCTTCCAGTTATGTTAATGGGTAAGATTATGCTTACCAACTCTTGCAGCCCTTCACGTCAGAACAACAAAAGCTGGATCAAAAATAGATGTTACTCCTTTATGTGCCCATATGGGTTTCCATTTCTTAGTGCAGCTCGAAAAAGAGAGGGGGTATTTTAAAGATAAGGGCTTGTGGGACGCGATGCTGTTACTCGTTATCCTGAGCAATGTTCCAGGAGCCTCTGCTCTACTTCCAGAGACTCTGCCGATACACAGTGCCATCATGAGCTTGGGTTCTAAGGGGATATCTTATACCTCTAACACAGTCAGTATAACAAGTGCCAAATGGAATTAAAGAGATGGAACTCAACTCAGTACGTTTGTTTCCAATCTGGAGTCACCCTTGAGGTGCATTAGGACAGAACCTGAGGTTTTCTGCCAAAAGAAGCTTTCCTTCTCTTTGTCCTTTGAACACCGTGTTGTATTGTGTGTATCAGTGCCTCTCTGAATAGTCACTCCTTCGTTTTGCAAATAAAGATCAGGTAGAGAATGCTTGAGCAGGAAATGTTGAGGGTGTTATGTGATGCTAATTATTTAGTGTGGGAGGTTGCAAAAAGGTCCTATGCAAAAACACACACACAAACACACACGTGTGTGAACACGCATGCATGCATGCTCTTGAAGCAAAAAGACCTGAATTCAAATCACACCTTTAACTCTTTCTATCATCTGACCATGAACAAGTTAGTCTTTCCAAAATTCAGTTTCATCACTCCTAAAATACATAATTTTTGGCCAGTATTATATGCTTCATAGATATTAGATACTGGAATATATAGGTTACCCACCATTCCTGCTTGCGTAAGTAATGTTATACATCCTCAAGAAAATGTGTAGGCAGTGTCTGTGATGGATGGAAAAATTCAAGTTTTAAAATACTTGTGATAGCCCTGGCTGGTGTAGCTCAATGGATTGAGTGTGGGTTGTGGACCAAAGCGTTGCCAGTTCGATTCCAAGTCAGAGCACATGCCTGGGATGCAGGCCAGGTCCCCAGTGGGGACCACATGAGAGGCAACCACACATTGATGTTTCTTTCCCTCTCTTTCTCCCTCCCTGCTCCCCTCTCTAAAAATAAATAACTAAAAATGTTTAAAAAAATACCAGTGATAGGTTTTTGTTCACACACATGACTCCTGCCACTAATATTTATGTTATCAACGGTCATGTCAATTTACAGATTTCTCTTATATGTTTTGAAGTGTATAATGGGAGCTAATTAAGAGTAGAGGGTTCAGAATCAGATGGAGATGGGAGTGAACACATACATCATTGATTACAAATCTGTACCTTGAGGACATTCTTTGTAACTCTCACTTACCTCACCTATAGAAGAACAAAAGACAATGAATGGCCTCCTAAGGTTGTTCTGAGGATTTTGAATGACATCTTGTATAAAAAGCAGTAGGACTACTCTATGCCTTCCATACATGAATGCTATTGTTATAAATGATCTAGACTAAATGTATTCATTTCATATCAAGTAGGCTTCTTAGCATCTTTGGCATTATATTCTTCTTAAATGCAGTTTCCATGTAATATGTTAGAACATCATATTTCCCTAATGTACATCTCTAGCATGTGATGGCCAGAAACAGCTTCTAAGCTCTAGGCCAACCTCTGAGTCAATGAATTGCTCCAAACACTTGGCCACTATCTCCTCTCTGTGACGTTCTTGCAAAGACCCCTGCATTGACACTGTGGAAAGATCGTGGCTGAAGCAGGTTGGAGGCAGAGAGAAGGAGGTAGCGAGTTATGTATAGAAGACTGGCCTAAAAGTTAGAAGAGTTTTTAAAAGGCAAAGAACAGGGATAGTATAAAAGGGGGTAATTTGAATTTTTATATTTTTGCATTTTCCAAGTCTCTTAGAGAGATACCAAGGAATACTTTTAGAACAGGAAAAATGATGTAACTTATACAAGGCAAAATATATCGTGTATGGAAACAATACTTAAAAAAACTCAAAATAGCTCTTGAAGAGAGAAGAGCAGAGGTTAAGTGGATGTCTTCTTCCTTGTCTGAAATCGGCCTAAGGCCTGCATAGATAGATGCTTTAATGTACCCTTCCACGGTCTTGCACACACTGATAGGTCTGCTTCCTGGAAAAAGCATGTATCCGCTTCTATTTGCAGCTGAGCATAGGTTTGTATTCACTAAACACAGAGATCTGTTCCAGCAAACAGACACATACACAAGCTTCTATTTGCATGCATCCCACTCCCAGGCAGGCAAACACTGACACCCACATCCAGAGGGAGCAGCTACACCAGCTGAGACTAATTCTTCCATTCAACCAGAGGGAGAGACTGGTTTTTCCCATAACAGTCTCTTAAACCTTTGTTTAAGCCTCTCTGTTCAACTCTCTGCTAATATTGATTACAAGTTTTGTGGTCTTGGCCAATTAACTTTGTTTCCATACCACAGTTCATAAAGGAAGATAGTGAGGGTCTTAGTGGAGAGAAGACAGAGAGGAAAATTAGCAAAATGTCCAAAGGGGAGCATGATGTTTTCCCTTTAAGTGGCAAGCAAAAGAATTATTGAGAGGGCAAGCATATGTTTCAGCTTCTGAGATCAGTGAAAATGATTTTAGCTCTCAAAACGGCAGCTATGGAGCAGCTAGTCCTCCGGGCACTGAGTTTAATGATGTGCCTGATTGCTTCTACGCACAGAGTCATTATAACTGATACCGGGCAACAAGCTTAACCTCTTTTGGTCCCAGTTTCCTCATCTGTAAAATGAGGACATTGGAGTAGATAACTTCTGAAGTCCCTTCCAGCGCTAACATTTTATGATCTAGTGCCTGGCTGGCGACACAGCCTCTTTAAATAGGGCCACTGTGCATAATCGTGCATGACAAAAGGCACTCCCATGCAGGGTGCCAGCTTGTCTTCCCCATCCAAAGTGAAGAAAGCTAGCTTTAGGCAAAGCAGGGCAGTCATCCACGTTTCATTTAACCTTCTCTAAGTTTTGTTTAAATTCGACTCTCACGCCTTTCTGGAGTCCCTTTCAGGCATCAAGGCTTTCCTTGTATTTCTTTACTCTGCTCTCTCTACATGTCACGTTCAAAACCATATTCAGGATTGATAAGTACAGAGCCACAGTATTAATAAGCTCTCCGAGGTATGTATGGCTGAAGGTTGATTTGAAAAATGTAATTTGAATTTTTATATTCTTGTGTGATGAATTTTATATTCATGGTAACAATGACACCAAGACTTAGTACAAAAAAACAGTTACAGAATCCAAAGGAAAAGTTACAGGTATCAGAAATCCAAACAAGATATTTGACAAATTCACTTGGCAATGAATTTCACAACTTACCTAAGAAGGCTGAGTAAGCTTGGTGAGTCTGAATGAATGAGAACCTTGATCCTTAAACACATTCTTGTAAAATCCAGGAGAATATCAAAGCATGTTGTCACAAAGGGCTAAAAATGCCCAAGCTTGGTTGGTTTGGGGCAAAAAAAAAGGTTGAAGCAATTGTAACTGCACTATCAAGAGGGGTATGTACACATATAACCTGATAGAATTCTTCCGACTGCCCCCAAATCTTAGACCACACCTTCCTCTAAGGCCAACTCTTGAGGAAAAATAGATCACTGGATCTAGAGTCACTGAAAGCTAGCTATGATTTTCTGAACAGTTGTCCAAACTTCTTTCTATTACCTAGGGAGGCAAGAAGGACCCCAAGCTGGTGGGGAGGGATAGAGAAGCATATGTTCAGGAATCATGTGGTCCAGGTTTCTAATCAGGACTCCTGAACCTGGAGCTTTCTTTCCTGAGCATTGGCTTGTCTCCATACTAGGTCACTTTGCCGTACCTCTCTCTGCTCCCCTCCACTCTGTAATCACCCATGGTTAAGCTCCTGGTCTTGTTCTTATGATTTTGACTATCCACCCAAAGCCAAGTGACTCAGAGTTACTGTCACTATAGCCTTCTGTCACCTCGAACATTTAGTATCAGATCTTCAAGAGAGGAAATAGCTGAAAAGGCTCACAGACAAGTAAGGAAAGGGGCATAAACAGAAGAATAGGAAAGGGCAGTGAGCTCAGTGCTGGGCTGCCTTAGAAATGAGGGGAGCCAAAATAAGGGGAGCCAATGTTCAGAATGAGAACATTGTCTCTGAGTAAATCTTAGTGCATGTATGTAAATACAAAGAAAAGTATTATTTGACATAATTTAAAGAGGATAAAAATAATAACAAAAAAGGATTTTAAAAACCTGAGTTTACCATGAAAGAGTACTACTAACTTCAAAATTTTACATAAATTAATTTTGCCTATGCCTAATTATTACATAGAATAACAGCATGAAGTAATTACCCTATTCATGACAGAAAACAGTTTTAAGTTTTATATAATTACAACACTAAATTCTGGCCAAATATGCTATGATTCTATTTTTCTATAGTCCAGTTGTAGAGGAGGTATAGTTATTTGTTCATAACCAAAACAAGAAATTAGAGGAAAGCATGAATAAGTGAACTACATTTATAGATTCAGTCTTAAAGACAAATGAATACTGGTCACTCTAAGATCTCCATTTAGCAGAAAAGATAAAACTCCTGCTTTTATCCATTTTAAAAACATTAACACAAGCTAATTCTTATATGAACTGAGATGCAACTGAGCAGCCAAAATTTTGTTCTTTAATTATTCCCTTCATACAGACATGGCTTGGAAGAGAACCAACAGTCCAATCCTCTTATTTCTGTATCCACTGGCTGGAATAAACTCAGACTGAGTATTTTAAAATAATCACAACAAATTTTGATTTATTCTTCAAAGCTTTTGTATTGAATACAGAATTTAAGAGTCCCTTATAAATATTATCAAGGGGCCCTTTAAGAAATTTAGATAAAATATGTTATTAATTTTAATTCTTATTCACTCTTCATACTTAAACCAGGTGTAGAAACCTAAAATGTTTTTCAGGTGTCCTTGGGTTTTCATAAACCAACTGCTGGTTCAGAGGTAATGGCAGCATGTCCAGAAGTGTTGGGACATAGCAGAAAGAGAGTCACAACACATTTAACTTAACTAATACAGGCACCCATCAGAATATAGCACTTTACTGCAAAGCACAGAATAAGCCACACATTCTCCAAAAAAAATTTCTACTATTTCAGGTGGCAGGAGCCATGGGAGCTACTAATGAGAATTTATGGAGAAAATACTGAAGGGGTAGTATAAAAGTGAAATATAAGACTATAGAAAAATTATTTTTGAACTTTAACAAATTGTGTTATACTTCATACTTTTGCCATACCCATATGCCACCTATAATAATCTTACTTAAATGTATTTAAATAAACTTATTTAGATAATTTTTATAAGTAGCCTCTTTCTGACTTAATATATGTGAAAACTTGACTTTTGCCCTGGCTGGTGTAGCTCAGTGGATTGAGCACGGGCCTGTGAACCAGAGGATCGAGGTTCAATTCCCAGTCAGGGCACATGCCTGGGTTGCAATCCAGTTCCCTGCAGGCCAGCCCCCAGCAGGGGACGCATTAGAGGCAACCATACATTGATGTTTCTCTTCCTTTCTCCTTCTCCTCTAAAGATAAATAAATAAATAAATAAATAAATAAATAAATAAATAAATTAATATTTTTTTAAAACTTGACTTTTTATTAGTTACTCTTTCTATACTTGTGTACATATAAAATACATATATTATATGAGGAGAGACCTAAAAAGTGGAATTTATTTATTAAAAATTGTGTACTTATTCTTTCATTTTAAATTTCAGTCACCTTCAAAGTACTCTCCATTTGTTGCAATACACTTGTTGAGATGTTTTTCCCACTGTTCAAAAGTTTTTGAACTCATTGATTTTGATGCCCTTTGATGTTATTTTTTGTTTCACCTCTTCCACATCAGACCAGTTTCCTTTTGAGGAATTTTTTTTTTATCCAGAAAAACAACAACAACAAAAATTACTTGGGGTGAGATTGGGTAAATAGGGATGGTGAGGCACCAGGGGTCATGGTGTTTTAGGTCAAAAACTGCTGAACACTCAGCATAGTGTGGGTAGGTGTGCTCATAACTCACCCACCATGAAATGGGCAAATGCAATGAAAGAGTCTTGGAAAAAAATTCACTGAAGCCAAACGCAACCTCTCACAACAACACCAACTGGTACACTGATACAAATGGGTTCTTAGAACACTCACGTAGCAGGGAAAGCCTGTACTACAAGGGGCCTGCACTCCAGAATATAATTATTATTTGGGGGGGTATATATATGGGTGTGTGTGTGTGTGTGTGTGTGTGTGTGTGTGTGTATTCACCTTGCATACCCTGGTCACAATGCTTTGCTTGCCTATGTCCACTCCACTTCCTATCAAAAGGTTGAATCTATTTCTCCATCCTCTGAATCTGGACAAATCTTAGGACTCATTGTGGTCAATAAAATGTGATAAAAGTAGCTAAGAGGGAGTACAGAAAAGGTCACAGACAGGGAGGAACATGGGAACAAGACCACCTGGTCTCATCCCTAAGCTGAGCATGTATGCATCTAGCCCTAAACAGTATAGACAGACCCTGATGAAACAACCATGGGGTGGACCACTGCTCAAGCCCCAGACCAGCCACTGGATGGTAGAGTTCTGGCATAGACTCCGATGGTACTGCTCAGGCTCTGAGAACTGAGCTGATGCTGAAATCATAACACACAGGTATGTTATGGCCAGGACTTGCAGCCTGAACCATACCAGTATGATTGCCTGCTTAAAACATAATTAATATCTCTACAGAAATTAAACCAAACATAGTCCCATATTATAATATTTGAAATTCCCAGAACACAATCCAAAAGTGCTCAGCCTATGAAGAACAAGAAAAATCTAAACTTGTATGAGAAAGAAAAATCAGACTTAAACATTGAAATGGTACAGATATGTCATTTTCTAAGAACAACCAAATGGAAATTTTACAACTGAAAAATATAATAACCCAAAAAAATAAAAATAAAAAACCTCAATGGGTAAGCTAAATAGTGGAATGGTAAAGACAAGGAAAGAGTCCATGAATTTAAAGATAAATCATCAGAAATTTTCCAATATAAATAATACAGTTAAATGGATGGAAAAAATTAGAGTCTCAGGGGCATGCAGCAAAGTATCAAAATGCCTAATATTCACACTATTACTGCCTGAGAAGGAGAAAAGAAAGAACAGAGTACAAAAAAGAGAAAAGCAATAAAGATTAAAAACTACTCAAATTTGTCAAAAATAACCACCACCCTACAGATTCAAGTTCATCATATCTCCAAGAATATTACTTCCCCCATCCCTATTTATACATATAATAATTAAACTGCTTATAACCAAAGATAAAGAAAACAATGTTAAAGCACCCAGGGAAAAATAATGCCTCCTCTTATTGGAATAATGACTCAAATGACTATGGATGTCTTGTCAAAAATAAGGGGGCCAGAAAAATGAGCAAACACATTTCTAAAATAGTAAATGAAAAGCATAATGCAGAATTTTATATCTAGCCAAAATATCCTCCAGGAATGAAAGTGGAATAAAATATTCTCAGATTGGAAGAAACTAAGAGAATCTGTTGGTAGCAGACATGCTGTAACAGAATTGAAAAGAAATATTTAAAATAGAAGAGAAATGACACAGAAAGGAAAGTTGGAACATCAAAATGAAGGAATAACAACAAAAATAGTCAATAACAGGGTGAAAATGTAATGTATGATTCTTCTCCTACTTAGTTGTATAAAATGTGTTTTGACAGTTGAAAGCCACAATTATAACACTATCTGAGGAAGTTCTAATGTATGTGGGTGTGATGTACAATCTAAAGAGGGAGAGTAGAGAGATTATATAGTGGTCAAGTTCTACTTGAAGTGGTCAAAGCATCAGTAACATGGGTTAAAATACCTAGAGAAACTATAAAAATTGTATAAAGGGAAATGCAAATTAAAATCACCATGGTACTTCTGTCAACTTCCTAAATGGATAAAAATAATTGACAACACTAAGTGCTTACAAGGAAAAGGAAAAACTGGGACATTGCTGGGAAGAGTGAAAAGGGACCAGCCTCTTTGGAAAACAATTTGGCAATTTTTTATAAATTTAAATACTCACTTATAATGTGGACCAACAATCTCATTCTTGGGTGTTCACACTAGAGAAATGAAAACTTATGTGCACACAATGGTATACAAGAGTTCATAGCAGCCAAAATGGCTTTGATAGGCAAAGAGATAGACAAATTATAGTGCATTCATACTACAGAATACTTCCCAGTGATATAAAGCAATGAGCTTGTGACACTTGCAACATCTTGGAAGAATCTCAGTGGCATTTTGGTGACCAAGAGAGCCTATCAAAAAGTTGCTTTCTATTTATATAACATTCTTGTCAAGACAGAGCTAAAGAGCAGATCAGCCGTTGCTAGGTTTCAGGGACTGCGGCTGAAAACAGAAAGCAGAAGGGAGTCTTTTAGGGTGACAGAACTGTTCTGTATCCTGATTGTGGTGGTAACTGTACAAATTTCTACACGTGTTAAAGGTCATGGAATGACAGCTACCCATCCCATGAACTTGGTGTGTATATGAGTTCGTCCAGGCACCTGAAAAGCAAGATCTGTAACATGGGCTACCCTCTTATAACTCACAGGCTTATGGTGAATATTAAAATAATTTGCCAATAAATTTGCTTTGATACGACTTATTATGCCATGGTACATATTTAAATTATACTATTACATCTTTAGTTTCCACATCACTTTTAGTATTAGGTTTGAGATGATGGCCCTTTGATTATACACAGAGTGCTCACAAATATGGTGGATGGCATGCATTTCCAAATAGCACACATAGCCATAAGCATGACTAGTATTGAGAAGAGCAGAATACGCTATTTCGATTTCTGTGTACTTGGCCCAATCTATGTCATGTGAAAAGGAAGTAACAAAACTGACCTAGACAGTTGTTAGTGTTTATTGGGAAACACCAGGGAAAACAGTCCTACCAAGCCTGAGTCACCATCACAGCAGAAATCATAACCTGTCTAAAGTCAGTGTTATAAACCTGTTTGTACGCTTGTATCGAAAACTAGGGCTCAGACATGACTTTCAAGATGTATGTTCTTCTGGTACAAAATGAGAGGTTGATGGATTGCTCTTCCAAAAAGTTATTTTCAGCAGAAATCTGGTACTCTCAACAGCAAAATACAGACCTATTAAAATCTAACTCATAGCCTTAAAAAAGAAAAAAGTCACAGAACTATAAACACACAAGTTAATTTTATTGTATGTTAATATAAAAAGTACACTCGTAAAAAGTCATTCACAGAGATAAAAACAAGATTGAAAGTAGAGGAGGCAGATGACATCTATCCCTCTGTGAGCACCTAAAGTAATAATACAGAATATCTTGTTAAAATGTCTTTTGAACTTGAGAGGTTAAAAACAGTAATGTAATAGTGCTAAATCCCCAGAATGTTCTTCAGCTCTAAGATAAATAAAAGATAGCACCAGGCCAGATGGCATTCGCACCAAGTGTTTTGAAGAAACCCCTTTTAATAAGAAACTGTTTCCTATTCCCTTGAGTTTTTCCAGTCACAAGCTGTTTCACCTCTGAATTTCCATCCCCCGGAGCACCGATAGCACTCCTCATTTCTGGCACTTTAGTGACCATCAGAAGCACTGACACAGATAAAATATATAATAATGGAGTCCAAACAAGAAGGGAGAAATTTAGATTTTTCCTACAGCATTCAGAGAATGCTTGTCCATAAAAGTTCTCATAAAATTGTTTCTTCCCGTGTCCTGTGAAGGGATGAGGCAAAGAGGAGCTTTACAGTGATGCCAGTGCCTTGGCCCCTGAGAAAACTATCAGGCAGAGGATGAATGAAAGCACCTGCAATCACAACATGAATTTGAGAGGTAATGTGGTCCACACAGGTAATTGACATGAAAAGAATTGGAGGAAAAGAGAAAGGCATTCTGGGTAAAATAGAATTGAAAAATTGATTAAAATTTTTGAGAACTTTCCTTCTGATTATTCCTTACATTCAGATTTATTTATTTATTTCAGTGGAGAAAGGAAATGAAAAGAATACATTTAAGATCAGCTCTTTTATTTAGTAAATGCTTTTGCAGGGTTTGTGTGTGTGTGTGTGTGTGTGTGTGTGTGTGTGTGTGTGTGTGTGTAACTAACCAGCAGGGTTATTGAAGGAACCTGCAAGGATCAGCTCTGATTCCCATTGTTACCAAAGGCTGACATTTTTATTATTCTCTTCCCTGTTCTCTTTGACACTGTTATGAAAATTCCGACATGACCCACCTAGAAGGATATGGATTACTTAGACTTCAATAAAAGTTATTTTCCAGCATGATGGATTTTCTTCATTTGGTTGAGGATTACAGCTAATGTGATAACTGTTTCTCTCTTAAACGTCGGAAGAATTTGAGAGAAAAAAATTGGATCAAACTACTTTAGTGCCTTATTTCAGAAATGAGATGCAAAGTTTCCACGTAAGGAAATGAGAACAAATGGAAAAGGGATGAGAGGAATTTTGACAAGTCAATCTAAAGAAAAATGGGATTCCTGCACAAATGACCCTGCACGAAAAGTGACTGGTCACAGACTGAGTTCTCTGTTCCAGCTGCAAAGACAGACACTTTCTGCACGTAACTCCAATGAATTGTCCCAGCAACACTGAGTTAGTTGTAACAGAGCTGAAGTAGTTATTGCAACACCGAGATGATCTGAGGTTATCAGGTAGAAAACCAGCAGGTGAAATGTTGGGTGCTGGACTGGATGTGGCAGAGAGAGTCCCTCCCTTGATGGAGCTCTATTCCATGGGGACAGGGAAATATTAAAGAAATGCTTATGTCTGAGAGTTCTCTAAAGGAGCAGCTAAATCAAACATGAAGATCAGAGAGAGCCTTTTCAAAGACGGTATTGGGAGTGAAATCTGGAGAATGAGTGTGAGTTACCTGGGCTGGGTCAGATGTCTTTGCCAGGTGCTGTTGCAGCCCACTCACCTCATCACTGTGCCTTCTGCTTCATTCCACTGTTTCTGTCCTCAGTGAGCTCACAGTGACATGGTAGATTCAAGGGCACCGAACCAGACCTGAGGTCCTAATAATTAACTCCACTTCCCAATTAATAATTTGAGAGTTTTAAAAATAATTATGTTTTATGAATGAATTATTAAAACCCAGCTATTCCTAGACTATTACTAAAAATAAATAACACAAATATGATGGCTACTTTGTGCCAGGTTCTATTCTAAGAACTTTATACATGTGAATTAAACTCATTTTTATAATGACTCATGAGGCAGACACTAGCATTATCCACATTATTTAGATGGGAAAAAGAAAGCGCAGAGAGGTTAAGGAAGTCCTTGAAGAATACACAGCAAGTAGGTGATGACACAGGATTCACACCTGAAGTCCATTTACCTAACCTATTATTCTCTGCGACCATTTACCAACCAGTTAAAAATAAGACCCTGTAATCACAGAACGTAGGATGGCTGTTTAGGGGAATTCAGGGGAAGACGAGAAATAGAGTCATTTCCAGGGAGATGGTTCAGTCCTCATAGGAAAGATTAGACAGTTCAATGACCACTCCCCACCATTTCTTTATGGAACAAAATGCTGCCCCTAAGTACATGGTCTCACTTAAGTGAACACCTCCAAAATTTTTGAATAGGCCAGACAGGTGGTCTAATAAAACTTTGGGGAGTAAAAAAAGTTCTATAATAAAAATTGAAAACTATGGCCTGTCTCCAGAAAAATGTCAACATTTGTACTTTTTTCCATACAGTTTTGAATATTGGCAGTCCCATCAGATGTCACCCAGGGAGCTGGCCATCTCAGGGACCCTCCTTCTGTTGTTACTAGCTTACCTGGGTTGAGATGACTTTATCGAAATGCTAAAGCCAGGAAAAGAATCGGCCAGCAGTATTAGGGTTTACCACAAGCAAGTGAAGGGGACGGTTCTAAAGATCCCAGTAAGCTGGGCAGCAATAGAAAGATAGGATAAATCACATATTAACGAATATCTGTTCTCCTTGTGTGGCCCTCACTCTGGTCACCTATAAGCAGATGGCCAGTTATTGTATTTCTCATGTTATGTGTTTTCTGGGGTAGGAAGTACAATTTATATTTAAAGACATTTCTATTGTTTTCCATAAAAACTTAGGGACTTAGCAACTTCTATGGTGGATTTTCAGAAGGGAAAAGAGAAAGCGAAATGACTTGCACAGAACAAGAAGAGAGATGTTAAATTCCAGCTGGGGTTGGACCCCTCCCTGTGCCCATTCCCCAGGATGTGGGCTCAGCAGTAGTAATTTCAGGGTGTATGTGGACAGGCAGGGCGCTGGGCACTAGCATTCCTAGGCCTGGACAATGTGTATGTCCCAGTCTGTCACTAAATAGAGAATTGCCATAGAGTGATGATCATGAACCTTGGAACATGTGTTGCTCAGAGGCAGCCAATTTGGACCAAAGTTTGAAAGGACCTTCTGGAATATTTTGTTCAAAACAAGGTATCAAGACCACTGTATGAGTGCTGTTAGAGAGGTGATCCCATAAATAATTTCTACCCAATTTCTAGATGGGCCTTTAAATTCAATTTAATTTGACTTAATGAAAAAAAGTAAAAATGTTGGTATTTTATTTTGATACACGTTACTGCAAAAGAAATACTGATTTGATGCAAGAGGGAGGAAATTTCACATTTGGTGATTGGGTGTCCTATGGAATACTTGAATCAAATTTAGATTCCAGTCAGGTAAACCAGATACTAAAGTGACTTCAACCACTGTAGTTTAAAAACACACCACCAACAAAAACCTCTCACCTCTCCCTCACCTCAAAAACACCTACTAGCCCTCACATAATCCCAACTGGCAGTAGGAGGGTGGGTACAAATGAATTCCATGTTCTAGTAGAAGCTGGACCAAGGGAAAGGAACTGACGAGGGCAGGCCTCCTATTGTCTGGTTTCAAACTTAATTCTAACTGAGAGACAAGGCCGGGAGCTTGAAACGAAAATGGCATTAGAGAAGCTAGCTGCTTGCCGGACACGGTAGGGGCCGCCCCTTTGGTTCCTCCCCAGTTTCTCCACACCCTCTGCTGTTTGGTCCCTTGCAGCGTACCCAGTATCCGGGAATGAGGTCCATGGCAGCGGTTCCTAAAGGTCTGCTTGTGTTTCTGTATTCGTGTGCCCTTCTCCCTTGGTCCCACCGCCAAGCTAATTTTCATTCTGTTTGAAAACAACCCAAAATGACTAAGTGTTTTCTGCTTTTCTGCAGTAGTGGGATTTAATTAGGTTTCCCTGACTCAGTTCAATTCCTGGCACAAATAAGTCAAATTCTTGAACATGAGGGACAGACAATAGGTAAGATGGTGAATAATGGGGCCTGAAACTATGAAATTCTGCTGAAAACCATCTTACCCATGTCTTCTTTTATTTTTTTTCTTTTTCTCCCTCCCTTCCTTCCTTCCTTCCGGGTGAAATATTTCCAGAATTAAATGGGGTAACATTAGGATACAGAAATATTGCAAATAGAATTAATATCAAGAGAAACTAATGAATATTCTGACTCACATGAAAATGAAACAGTATAAAGCTCTGTACAATGTTATCTGTAAAGAGAGTGTTGATACTCTTTGGTTCTTCCTTCACCTAACTAAAGAAGAGTAAAGAGGAGATGCCAGGCACACCACCTGTGTACTGAAGTGTAACAGACCAGCCTGACCCTTTGTTGGGGGTCAGCTCTCTTGATGGTCTGTCCTGAGCTCATCCCATGGCTGCAGCCCCTTGCCTGGGGCTGCATGATCCAAGATGGCCTCTGTCCCATGTCTGGGCTTTCATGCCACCTGTCAGCTACGCTCTCTCTCTCTCTCTGCGGTCATTCATCATTCACAGGCTAGGTGAATTTCTTAGGACTTTGTTAGAAGCATTCAAAGGCATCAGAGATGGAATCTATATACCCTGCAAGGCCACAGAAACATTCACAACCTCCTTGTCACCACATTTTATTGGCCAAGGAAGTCATAAGACCAGCCCCAATTCAAGGGGGGAGGGACATAGACTTCCCTTTGGATTGGAAGAGTTGCAATAAATATGTGATTATATTTTATTTGCCATGTCAAACAAATGAAAATTTATGCCAAAATTATGTATGTCTAAATTCTATATTAGACTTTCTGAAGGCATGGTGTAGTCAGTATATGCATTTTCAACTCATATCCTAAGTTCAGAGTACTGTCACATGGTAGATCTTATTATCTGTCTGTTGAACAACAATCAATGAATTATGAATTGAAAAAATGTAACAAAATAATGCTAACAATTCTTTATCATTACCTTATATTTTTAAAGGAACTTATATTTTTATGGCTGCTTGTGTTAGGTCATTTGTTGCATGAGATTCATTTGGGCAGACCTGGGAGAATTTAATTTCAAGCCCTTTTGTGGGAGGGAACAGACTTGGTTTGAAAATAAATGGTGTGAGGTTTTTTTGACTGCAAGTATGTCAGGTATAAAAATCAAAAAATGGGGAAGACGAGTCATGTGTGGAGGGCTGTCAGCATGTGGTTGAATGAATAATGAATTAGTGAGTTGAGCTGAGAAGTGGAAATGAGTGGACTTTTTAATAGGCAAGACAGGTCATATCAGATCCAAAGCAACAGGCTTGAGGGAGACGTGAAAAGAAACTACAAACTTCCAAAATGTGGCTCCACGCTTCCCTGCGAGAAGTCTTTACATTCAGACACTGATTCCTTCCCCCAAACAGAAGCCATCACCAGATTCCAAATCCAAAGGGCTACCTGGAATCCTAAGGAAATTGTCCAGGGCAAAGGACCAGAGAGCGTGCTTCAGGCTTAACCTTTTTGCCTGTGGGCTCCACCCTAAAGCACCTGTCTGAGCACCTCTTGTCTTGGCCCCTCCTACTCTCCAACACCCTCCACCAGTCTGACCACTGCTACGCAGACACCTGGGGGTTGATTCTCTGGGACTTTCCTTTCGGCAGCCATGGGGTACAGTAGATACCAGCCCAAACCTTGCAGCCTATGAAGTATTGTTCACTCGTTGACTGGATTCTCAACCCCTAAGCAGGCTATACATTTCTTAAGGACAGAAAGTTCATCTTGTCTTTCTTCCTTTCTCCCCCTCAGTGATGACAGTAATTTAAAATAGTCTATAGGCTATAATTTAAAATAAACAGAAAAATGTTAAAAAGTACTCTTGCATAGTAATGACATGCATGTGCTTTTTGTTTTCTTCTTAAAAATGAATTAAGAAACATTTATGCCGGAGCCTGACATGGAAAAATTGCTAAATGATAGTTTACAGTTCTTCTTACCATTATCAGTTACTTATATGTAACTTACAAGCTGATGCATAAAAGCAAGCAATACCTGTCCGTATAGATACTCTGTAAACAAACCATGGGTAAACTAGCCACCTGTTTAGGTAACAAGTACTCATGGTACATAAAACACATGCTAAGTTTGCATTTTCAGTGGTAAGCAAAACAGATATGGCCACTCCCACCATGGAGCTTACAGTCTGGGTCAGGGGATGGAGTAGGGAGTTAGTAAGTTATAAATCTCAACAAGTGTTATGAATAGAAAGAACAAGGTGCTATGGATAAATACACAGAAGACAGAACAACATACTAGACCAGGTGGGCAAGGAATAACTTTCTGGAAAAGTTATATTTAGATGCAATAAACTAACAAAGTAGAGATGGGCTCATGGATACAGAGAACAGACTGACAGCTGTTGAAGGGGAGGAGGTTGGAAGCTGGGTGAGAAGGGAGAGGGGATTAAGCAAAGGAAAAAAAAGACTCATTGACAGAGGTAAGGGAAAGGAGGGTGGAGAGAGGTAGAAGAGGGTGAAGGTGGAGGGATGAATGGTGATGGAAGGAGACTTCCCACAATACAATATACAGGTACAGTACTATAGAACTGTACACCTGAAACCTGTATAATTTTATTACCAATGGCGTCCTAATACATTCCATTTAAAAGGATGCAATAAGAAATAAAATACAATGGATCCAGCCCAGTGAACAGTGTGGAAGAAGGACTGGCATAGGGTCAATGAGTGTGGCGAAAAGAAAAAAAGAGTGTGGCAACCTATAGAACAGGAGAATTTTAAGTTCTTGGCCTCTGAAGCCGACTACCTGGATCCAAACCTTAGCCTTTCCCTTTGCTAGCTCTGTGGTTCCAGGCAGTTTATTCTTTCTCCTATTTTGATAAAAGGTGTTAATAGTAATCACCTTATAGGATATTATGAGGATTAATAGAAAAATGCTGAGCACATTGGCTGAGTACTCCACATGTGCTTTATCAGTATTACTGCAGAAAATTTGGATGGATGACTCATTGATCAATAAATACATGTGGAGAATCGACCACCTGCTGACTTTCTAGGGATGCTCCTGCCATTTCCTGGATCTCTGGCCCTTCCATAGAAGGGGAGAGATTCTATGGAACCCATAGAATGACATAGTCTCTCACATCTAGCATGCTTGGTAAGCATTTACCCACAAAGCTGTTTGGGTTCCTAATGATAAAGGTTTATGTTTTCCATGTATACCATAGCCCTCTCTCTCCCTGATGCCTGGAATGCTTCAGGTGGAGCTTGGATGCAGAGAGGGAATAGGAGGGGTAGGTTGAGGGGCAGGACGCCATCTCTGGCTTCACAGAACCACACAGGACTTCAAGTGTGCTTTGCTGCTAGTCTGTACCTTCATCTTCATGCTCGGCTTCTCTTGGCTTGCCTTTTAACCCTGCAATCCTCTCCCTGTGTATTGTGTCTCAGAAATCTCAGCCTCCCCTCAGGGACACACGCCTCAGGTCTTTCCCCATCAGGCCCCAGGATTTTCTTCTGTGCCCTGGATAGAATCCTGCCAGGCCCCTTCTCACTGCAGTGTGGATGCAGGAGGGTTAATGCTCCTGGGTCATCCTCCACCAGAGATGGACAGGACAGGCTCCTTCATATCAGGAGCCTTCAGATAGGCTTCTCTTCCAGCCCCCACCCCTCCTTTTGTATTGACTATTCTCATAAGCGTTTCACACATGTTTCACAGTGGCCCCAGTAGACATCCTGGTAAATACTGTGATAACGGTTTACCTGCTTCCCTGACTTGTCACAACAGTTGCATCCTGTGATAGCCTCTCGAATGACTACTTATACTCCAACCCCACGGATAGTGGTCACCTTTGCACCTCACAGTACTTCTTTTCTTCTTAAAAATACAAATGTTATGTAATTCTAGAGGCTCTTATGAGAGCCATTTGAAAACTTCAAAATAAAAGAGAAGAAAATATTGTTTTATTTATGAGGTCCATCTGGAAAAACAGGTACAGCCATTGTTAATGTAAGGAGAATGATTTGCATGACATCAATGTAACCTGACAGCCAAGGAGAATGGACTGGAATGTACATGCATGAACAATGGAAACTTCACTGTACTAGTCAGTGGGGGTGGTAGATGCCATTGAGTGAGCGTGTGTCCCATGTGGTTGTCATATTCAAAATGACTGAATGAGTAGAGCAATGAATCTGCATCAAATTTTGTGTTAAGCTTGAACATCTCTCTACAAAACTATTCGGACAATTCACAAGGCCACAGCTATGGGTGACTGGTGATTGGCAGCTTCATCATGACAACGTCCCGCTCATGCATCATATCTTGTGCAGTTTTTGGTGAAACATTAAGTCACCCAGGTGACTCAGCCCCCCTGGAGCACAGATTTGATGCCCTATGACTTCTGGCTTTTCCCAAAACTAAAGTCACCTTGCAAAGGGAAGAGATTTCAGATCACTGATGAGATTCAGGAAAATAGAGTGGGGCAGCTGATGGTGATTGGGAGAACTGTGTAAGGTCCCAAGGTGCCTACTTTGAAGGGACTGGGGTATCATTGTCTTGTGTACAATGTTTCCTGTATCATCTTCAATAAATGTCTATATTTTTTATATTACATGGCTGAATACCTGCAGGACAGACCTCATATAATCAATAATATTGTAATAACTATATATGGTGCCAGCTGAGCACTAGGTTTACTGTGGGGGGGGATCGCTTCATAAGTTACATAACTGCCTACCTACTATGCTGTATATACCTGACACTAATAGAATACTAAATGTCAACTGTAGTTGAAACATAAATTTAAAAAATCTTTAAAAAATTGGATTCTTTAGAAGTTTGAGAATACTAATAATCACAAATTTTAGAAGAACAAAGCCAGTAACTTTCTCTCTGTGTAGTACTAACTATTGTTGACACACACATGGAAAAATGAGAACAGCAACCCAGGATTATATGAAGTGTGAGTGCTCCTGATATGCCACCTTGGAATCCAATGCCACCACTTCTTCCTTCTTCTTAGACAGTATTTTTGTAAAAAATTACATTCCCCCTCTGCACCTAATGCTACTTTTCCTCCTTTATGTTTTAAAATGTAAATATATGCAATTCTTGGAGATATAAGTCATTTGTAAAACTCAAAATATGGTTATTTAATCAGACAATAGCTGTATGTCAGTGACATAGAAAGTCAACTAATTTTCAGCACTTTCTGACTTCAAATAGTTTGTCTTCATGTTTCCAACAGGGCATTTATAAACACATGTTTAAAGTTAGACACATTCACCTCACCATATTGAAAATGTAAACCGCCATTGCCCACTATTGCTCCTTATCTTCTTGCTCCAATACTGTCTCTCTGATTTATCAAGGGGATAAGATTTTAAGAAAATGGAAAAAAAACAAACAGGTTGTAGAAACATATAGAGTGTGTAATTTTCTTTTGGTGGGAAAAAGAAGAGATACATTTATGTGTATTCGCCTAACTCAGAGAAGATGAAGAACAGGAAGAGGATGATGGAGGGGCAGCAGAGGAAAAACCCAGAGGATGTACACTAAGGTGTTAACATTGAGTATGAAATTTTATTATTTTTATGCATATTATCTGCACTTCTTAATTTTCTACAATGCTTGTGTATAGTGCAAATATAAATATAAATAAGGATTGTTTGAGACAATTATTTCACTCTTCTGAAAAAAGAAACAAAAGAAACACATAGTCTATTGCCAAAGATAAATCAACTCAGATGCCAGCAAGAGGGTTGAAGTTTGCCTAGAATTTCCTAGTTCATGAATGTTGAGTGGTCTCTAAATTTGGAAACCTGTTTTCCCAACTGCTAACACTAAGGCCTCTGTACTATCGTACACGAAGCATTGGTTTCCCTAAATAAACTCTGTAAAAATAACCTCCCTTATTTATGGTCATGTTGTTTCAGATGCCCACAGTCAATTGTCTCCTGGCTTTGGAGGCCAGAATTATTCTTGTCTCTTCATTTCACCCTTATTGCTCCCAATTCTCTATCTAACTCAGTAAAAATTAAAAATACCAGGCAATTTATTGCAAGATGCTAAGCAATAATACACACATCTTACACTCTCAATCAAATCATCTCTAGTGTGTTTATAGATTTAGTTTTCTTTCTTCACATTTTACAAAGTATACTTCCTTTGAAAAGAAAAAAGATATTTGGGAAACAAGACTACGTCATTGTCAGTGGAATGATGGATGGAGACTGAGAGATGCTTTCCCAAATGGATTCCCAGCAGCCTTTGCAAATTTTCTATATCACTTACCTTGAAGACCCCTCCCCTAAACCTTCACTACCCTACTACCCTCTACAGAAGGCCTTTTACAGGGGTACAAAAAGTGCTACTCTTTGTTTTCATACACAGCAAATGGCTTCCACGGTGAATTTTAGTGGAAGGAGGGAGACCCAACAGTTTGTTGTGAAAAAGATTCCCAGAAATAAAGAGAAAAAGGGTAAAGGTTATTTCTATTTCTCTCTCTCTCCCTCTCTTTTTCTCCCTCTCCTCCCCCCACCCCTGAGACCTCCTTTCTCTCTCTCTCTCTCTCTCTCTCTTGCTCTCCTCTTTTTCAGTAGTGAGCATACTTTTCTTTCTGCAATTGAGAAGAGACAGTGA
Source organism: Artibeus jamaicensis (assembly GCF_021234435.1). Classification (NCBI taxonomy): domain Eukaryota; kingdom Metazoa; phylum Chordata; class Mammalia; order Chiroptera; family Phyllostomidae; genus Artibeus; species Artibeus jamaicensis. The sequence continues at coordinate 833,999 of NW_026522040.1, forward strand.
GAGAACCGCGTTCCCTGGGAATGATGAGTGTGTGGGTATTCAAACTCTATTACTTGTGATGGCTGAGAGCCTTGCCAGATGGCGGTAATGTATTGGTAACTTCAGAGAAGCAAGAAAACAGTGTAAGATTTCATTTGCTTAATGGCTTACAGATTAATTGAGTTCCATACAGCCCTGACTGTGGTACAGATTTCCTTATAACATATTGTTTTATTTTGTAAAACAGTACAAATGATTCTTATATAAAGAGAGCATTGTTTTCTTTCTTTCTTTCTTTCTTTCTTTCTTTCTTTCTTTCTTTCTTTCTTTCTTTCTTTCTTTCTTTCTTTCTTCCTTTCTTTTGAATTAACTAGTTCCAACTGATCCATCACATCAAATTCATATGTAGACATTTTAGACTGAAAGAAATGAAATTATATTTATCCCTCTAACTTCAACAAAAAGTAGGATTCCACCCTATTGAATTCTCCAATGAGAGAGGGCTGATTTATAAGAGTAACTTTCAAATAGAAGAAGCTTGCAACTGTACTTCAATTTAAAAAATGTTATTTTTTCTCTTTAAGAATGAGAAGAAATGGGCTTTGACTCCTTTTGGTTCCTAGAAAATTTTCAATTCTCCTTCAGTTGCACATTCAATGACCGCTGAAGAGAAAGTCAAAATGCTTTTGTCAAGAAACTCTCCCCATAGGGCAATACCTATGTTGAATAAAGCCACTTCAAAGAACTATTTATTAAATAAGAATTTTGACTAATCCACTCAGTTCTATTGTTTGGAAAACAAAATTAATTATAGTGATATAAGGGCATCAAAATTCAGAGGAGCAAGCAATCTACACAGGTAATAGTAGAGAGGAAACCATCACTGAAAAGAAAGAAAATGTGCTTTGAATGACGGGCTTAATTTGGATACAGGGAGGTGAAGAATATTCTATGATTAAAGGGCAGGGGAGGGATGTCAAGGAATGGCTTGTGTCGAGGAGAAAACCAGCCTGGCTGGAATAGCCATTTCATGTCAAAGGAAGATGGTGACATTGGAAAGTTCGGGGACATGAGTTGGGGAAGGAGACAGAAGCTGGGAAGAGAGAAAATAGAAGAAATCCTTAACTCCTCATTTGATGGGGTTTAGATTTGATCCCTCAAGTGCTAAGAAGTTATTGAGGTTTTCTAAAAAATTAAGATTGTCATCCCCACAGTGGCGGGGGGGTGGAGCAGAGAGAATGAAGGTATGAAACACAGGGAATGGGAGGATGATGCAGCTGTTTGTGGTTTTCCTCTACTGGTCCATGAAGAGGAAAGTGACAGATGTTGGAAGAGAAGCCCAGGAAGGACAGTCCCAGCAACAGCAGAACCACAAAGCATGAGAGAGGAAGGAGTCAGAATGATGTACATGTACCTGCCTGTGAGAACAGCGGAGGTTTTTATGGCACTAGGTGTGCTTTTGGCATAGAAACAACGCAGACAGAAAGGCACAGGGGAAAAAGTGACAGAGAGAGAGATCCTCACAACATGGGATATACTTTCATTTCTTTGTTTGTTATAAATGGCTATGAAGATGAGGGGAAAATCACTTTTCTGTTTTACATTAGCCTGTCAATGTTGAATCAATCAATTTAAATTGATTGATGAACTCATTAATTACATGTGTCTGATTTTAATTCGTGTAAGTTGGCTTATCTTATTTTCCCAGTTTCCTAGTTCACTAGTCCTCTTGTTGACAGATTAGACACCTCCCTTATTCTACCAGGTCACTAACCCCTGTTTCCTATGTTCCCCCAGAGGTTTTTTTACTCCAACTTTTCTGGCACCTGCTCTTTTACTCTTCTCTCTCTCTCTCTCTCTCCCCTCCTCCCTCTCCCCCTCTTTCTCTTTTTGCATCACAGTGTACATAAAATCTTACTTTTCTCATAATTCTAATGTTATACAGCTAAATGCATTCCTCCAAAAGATAGTTGTATATCTTTTCATCTCCAACTTCTCCATTTTTCTCCTCTTAGCTTTTAATTAACAACAAGATTTTTATTGAACTGAGAAGATGGAAACAATCCATGGGAGCTGTATTACACACTTATCTTCACTAGGATAAGTGCACAAAGAATTCACGTCTTTCACTTAGGATAAGTGCACAAAGAATTCACGTCTTTCACTTCTCTAGGCTGAATGTCCTCCCCTAAACGTGAGACCCATTGCTTTTTTTGAGGTGTTGTTTCCATCACAGATATTCTACCTGCATTTAGGCATGTTTTAGTTTGCTATTTGTCTTTGGGAAAAAATATACACAATTCAATGAGGAAAACATTTGTTCTGTGAATCAGTGGGGTTTTAAATGTTTGGTTTCCATTTTCCAAATTCCTATTAAGGATTCTTATTCAGATGGTTGACTAACCATCCATGACTCTCTCGCCTTCTTCAAACCTCATTAATTTTGAGAAAATTAAAAAACAAAAACCTCTGCACCACTAAATCCCTGGTACCACTGCCAATACCAACAGGATATGATTGTGTTGTCAGAACCTAGAGGAATTTATTAACAGCAGAAAACACATTACTTATCAAACCCAACTAAGCTTAGTCTCTTGCAATTCATGAGAAGGAAAAAAACATTAAACATGAGTTTATTCAGCAATATTTCTATACTTTCCTCATTCCAACAGTGGCTGGAAGGAGGAATAGGGCCAGCCCTGCCAGGTAGTTAGCAGGTTGATCAATTCAGACTGTGAAACACTTAGATAAGTCTCTCAATAAGGAACTTTCCCAGAAGCTACAACTAAGTAAATAATATTCTAAGTAAAATGGGAGACTATCGTGTTGACAGGAGCTCAAGAAAAAAGCTACAATAGTGGACAGGACATTGTTGTGGCCTTATCCTTTTAAGGAAAATCCAGACACACAAACCTTCTCCCCGTTTCACCTCCGGCACTGCTGCTCTCGGCCAGGATCCTTCATAACCAGGATCGGCACTCGTTGTGGGAGAAGAGCTTACTTGAACTCTGGTCTGGAGACACCTCAACCCAAAATATTGCTAAATCTGGGCTATCACTTATAACTAGGAACAAACTAAAGCCTCAAACAATTGAGGGAACATGAAGGCAGAAATGAGAGACAACATAGGCTCTGCAGGACAGCACACCTCTAAAACAAGAACCGGCTACTAGGAAATAAAAGTAACCAAGTAAACTGAGTTTTTAAGAATTAAATAGAGACTTCCAGTCCAGATGGTGGCATGGGTATGGCCTCTTCACACAACCACATCAAAATTCCAACTAAAATATAGAACCACCATAATTTAGAAATATCAGAAATCGAGTGATGTGGAAGTCTGACAACTAGAGAGTAAAAGAAACCACATCATTGAGACTGGTGGGAGGGCGCAACCATGGAATGGGTCTTTCATATGCAAAATAGCCTTCCCTGTGCCCTCTTCAGTTTAGACAAAGAGAAGGGCTGAAAAGAAAAGGAAAGGAGCCTTCTCACACTGAGGTAGAGAGAACTTTTTGCCAAATGGGTTTCTTTTTAATATGAAAAATAGCCTCCTGCTGTGCCCTCAGAGTTCTTTGGTGCAAAAACATGAAAACTGGGCTTGAAAATGGGCCTGGGAAAACTGGAACAGTTTTCCCAGGCCCGTTATCAAGCCCAGATACATCTCAGAAAGAGCCTTGCTCACTGAGAAGTAAAGACAACACTCGGGAGCATTACAGGACAGCAGGAGGATTTTGTGGAATTGGTTCAAGTACTTAATATGAAAAATAGCCTTCTCCGATGCCCCGTACAGTTTCGAGAGACTAAAATATGAAAACTGGGCCTGCAAAGTAGACTGGAAAATGTAAAGGAGCCCTGCTCACACACCAGTTAAGAGAAAGCTCAGGCGCCACGCAGGGCGTTTTTTTGCCTAGTGGATTTCCGCTGGGTCAGAAGGGAATTAGCCTCCTCCAGTGCCAGGATTAAGTTCTCTGAGGGTAAAATTAAAAAATGGGGCCTAAAAAACCAGCACGAAAAACTAAAGGGGGCTTTGTGACACTGCTGTTTCGTGCCACTGGGTGAGGACCAGAGCCTTGGGTGGTTCACCAGGGCCAGGCCACTCAGAGTCGCTGGGTTCTGACGCTGTATGTGGAGGTGGGGTCAGAGCAGGGAAATGGCGGCGCCCTCCCTGCCACTTGCTGCGGGGCCCCGCTGGGTCCCGGTCCAATGGCCCACTCCTTCGCTGATCTATCCGTGCGCAAAAGCGCGACCACAGTCAGCCCGCAGCCCTGCTGGCTCGCTGTTTCCCCGAGGTGGCTGGCTTGGTCGCTCGCTCGGTCGCTCACTAGGTCCAACCCAGGGCCTGGATTCTGCGCACCTGAGTTCGTCTGACCCAGTGTTCCTGTGCTAGCCCGCTCTTCCACCTGCTGGTTTCACCCCTTCCGGGTCATGCTGAAGAATTTGTCGCGAACAGAATTCGGAAAAGTTCAACATTCTTGGCTCTGGCTATGTTTTCTGTTGCTAATTTGAAGTTGTCTGTAAACTTGGTCGTGTGAGAAGGCACGGCAGATCCACCTATGCCTCCATCTTGGCGGAAGTCCGCCGCACCCCACGCTAAGTTTTGAGAGACTAAAATATGAAAACTGGGCCTGCAAAGTCGACTGGAAAAGGTAAAGGAGCCCTGCTCACCCACCAGTTAAGAAAAAGCTCAGGAGCCGCGCCGGGCGTTTTTCTGCCTAGTGGATTTCTGGTGGGTCAGAAGGGAAATAGCCTCCTCCAGTGCCACGATTAAGTTCTCTGAGGGTAAAATAAAAAAAAATGGGGCCTAAAACACCAGCATGGACAAGTAAAGGGGGCTTTCTAACACTGGAGTTAAGACAAAACTCTGGAGCCTTGCCGTGTGGTTTTTTTTTGCCCAATGTCTTTCAGGTCTTTCATATGCAAAATAGCCTTCCCCTGTGCCCTCTTCAGTTCTTTGAGACTAAAAGAGAAAAAGAGGGCTCGGAAAAGTAGCCTTGGAAAAGGAAAGGAGCCTTTCTCACACTGCAGGTATGAGAGAACTCGGTAGCCTTGCCGGGTGGTTGTTTTTTGCCAAATGGGTTTCCGGTTTTTAATATGAAAAATAGCCTCCTGCTGTGCCCTGCAGAGTTCTTTGGTGCAAAAACATGAAAACTGGGCTTGAAAACGGGCCTGGGAAAACTGGAACAGTTTTCCCAGGCCCGTTTTCAAGCCCAGATCCATCTCAGAAAGAGCCTTGCTCACTGAGAAGTTAAGACAACACTCGGGAGCATTACAGGACAGCAGGAGGATTTTGTGGAATTGGTTCAAGTTCTTAATATGAAAAATAGACTTCTCCGGTGCCCCGTACAGTTTCGAGAGACAAAAATATGAAAACTGGGCTTGCAAAGTAGGCTGGAAAATGTAAAGGAGCCCTGCTCACACACCAGTTAAGAGAAAGCTCAGGCGGCACGCAGGGCGTTTTTTTGCCTAGTGGATTTGCGCTGGGTCAGAAGGGAATTAGCCTCCTCCAGTGCCACGATTAAGTTATCTGAGGGTAAAATTTAAAAATGGGGCCTAAAAAACCAGCATGAAAAACTGAAGGGGGCTTTGTGACACTGCTGTTTCGTGCCACTGGGTGAGGACCAGAGCCTTGGGTGGTTCACCAGGGCCAGGCCACTCAGAGTCGCTGGGTTCTGACGCTGTATGTGGAGGTGGGGTCAGAGCAGGGAAATGGCGGCGCCCTCCCTGCCACTTGCTGCGGGGCCCCGCTGGGTCCCGGTCCAATGGCCCACTCCTTCGCTGGTCTATCCGTGCACAAAAGCGCGACCACAGTCAGCCCGCAGCCCTGCTGGCTCGCTGTTTCCCCGAGGTGGCTGGCTTGGTCGCTCGCTCGGTCGCTCACTAGGTCCAACCCAGGGCCTGGATTCTGCGCACCTGAGTTCGTCTGACCCAGTGTTCCTGTGCTAGCCCGCTCTTCCACCTGCTGGTTTCACCCCTTCCGGGTCATGCTGAAGAATTTGTCGCGAACAGAATTCCGAAAAGCTCAACATTCTTGGCTCTGGCTGTGTTTTCTGTTGCTAATTTGAAGTTGTCTGTAAACTTGGTCGTGTGAGAAGGCACGGCAGATCCACCTATGCCTCCATCTTGGCGGAAGTCCGCCGCACCCCACGCTAAGTTTTGAGAGACTAAAATATGAAAACTGGGCCTGCAAAGTAGACTGGAAAAGGTAAAGGAGCCCTGCTCACCCACCAGTTAAGAAAAAGCTCAGGAGCCGCGCCGGGCGTTTTTCTGCCTAGTGGATTTCTGGTGGGTCAGAAGGGAAATAGCCTCCTCCAGTGCCACGATTAAGTTCTCTGAGGGTAAAATAAAAAAAAATGGGGCCTAAAACACCAGCATGGACAAGTAAAGGGGGCTTTCTAACACTGGAGTTAAGACAAAACTCTGGAGCCTTGCGGTCTGGGGTTTTTTTGCCCAATGACTTTCAGGTCTTTCATATGCAAAATAGCCTTCCCCTGTGCCCTCTTCAGTTCTTTGAGACTAAAAGAGAAAACGAGGGCTCGGAAAACTAGCCTTGGAAAAGCAAAGGAGGCTTTCTCACACTGCAGGTATGAGAGAACTCGGTAGCCTTGCCGGGTGGTTGTTTTTTGCCAAATGGGTTTCCGGTTTTTAATATGAAAAATAGCCTCCTGCTGTGCCCTGCAGAGTTCTTTGGTGCAAAAACATGAAAACTGGGCTTGAAAACGGGCCTGGGAAAACTGGACCAGTTTTCCCAGGCCCGTTTTCAAGCCCAGATCCATCTCAGAAAGAGCCTTGCTCACTGAGAAGTTAAGACAACACTCGGGAGCATTACAGGACAGCAGGAGGATTTTGTGGAATTGGTTCAAGTTCTTAATATGAAAAATAAACCTCCTTCGGTGCCCCGTAGAGTTTTTGAGAGACAAAAATATGAAAACTGGGCTTGCAAAGTAGGCTGGAAAATGTAAAGGAGCCCTGCTCACACAGCAGTTAAGAGAAATCTCAGGCGCCACGCAGGGCGTTTTTTGGCCTAGTGGATTTCCGCTGGGTCAGAAGGGAATTAGCCTCCTCCAGTGCCACGATTAAGTTCTCTGAGGGTAAAATTAAAAAATGGGGCCTAAAAAACCAGCACGAAAAACTAAAGGGGGCTTTGTGACACTGCTGTTTCGTGCCACTGGGTGAGGACCAGAGCCTTGGGTGGTTCACCAGGGCCAGGCCACTCAGAGTCGCTGGGTTCTGACGCTGTATGTGGAGGTGGGGTCAGAGCAGGGAAATGGCGGCGCCCTCCCTGCCACTTGCTGCGGGGCCCCGCTGGGTCCCGGTCCAATGGCCCACTCCTTCGCTGGTCTATCCGTGCACAAAAGCGCGACCACAGTCAGCCCGCAGCCCTGCTGGCTCGCTGTTTCCCCGAGGTGGCTGGCTTGGTCGCTCGCTCGGTCGCTCACTAGGTCCAACCCAGGGCCTGGATTCTGCGCACCTGAGTTCGTCTGACCCAGTGTTCCTGTGCTAGCCCGCTCTTCCACCTGCTGGTTTCACCCCTTCCGGGTCATGCTGAAGAATTTGTCGCGAACAGAATTCCGAAAAGTTCAACATTCTTGGCTCTGGCTGTGTTTTCTGTTGCTAATTTGAAGTTGTCTGTAAACTTGGTCGTGTGAGAAGGCACGGCAGATCCACCTATGCCTCCATCTTGGCGGAAGTCCGCCGCACCCCACGCTAAGTTTTGAGAGACTAAAATATGAAAACTGGGCCTGCAAAGTAGACTGGAAAAGGTAAAGGAGCCCTGCTCACCCACCAGTTAAGAAAAAGCTCAGGAGCCGCGCCAGGCGTTTTTCTGCCTAGTGGATTTCTGGTGGGTCAGAAGGGAAATAGCCTCCTCCAGTGCCACGATTAAGTTCTCTGAGGGTAAAATAAAAAAAAATGGGGCCTAAAACACCAGCATGGACAAGTAAAGGGGGCGTTCTAACACTGGATTAAGACAAAACTCTGGAGCCTTGCGGTCTGGGGTTTTTTTGCCCAATGTCTTTCAGGTCTTTCATATGCAAAATAGCCTTCCCCTGTGCCCTCTTCAGTTCTTTGAGACTAAAAGAGAAAAAGAGGGCTCGGAAAACTAGCCTTGGAAAAGGAAAGGAGCCTTTCTCACACTGCAGGTATGAGAGAACTCGGTAGCCTTGCCGGGTGGTTGTTTTTTGCCAAATGGGTTTCCGGTTTTTAATATGAAAAATAGCCTCCTGCTGTGCCCTGCAGAGTTCTTTGGTGCAAAAACATGAAAACTGGGCTTGAAAACGGTCCTGGGAAAACTGGAACAGTTTTCCCAGGCCCGTTTTCAAGCCCAGATCCATCTCAGAAAGAGCCTTGCTCACTGAGAAGTTAAGACAACACTCGGGAGCATTACAGGGCAGCAGGAGGATTTTGTGGAATTGGTTCAAGTTCTTAATATGAAAAATTGACTTCTCCGGTGCCCCGTACAGTTTCGAGAGACAAAAATATGAAAACTGGGCTTGCAAAGTAGGCTGGAAAATGTAAAGGAGCCCTGCTCACACACCAGTTAAGAGAAATCTCAGGCGCCACGCAGGGCGTTTTTTGGCCTAGTGGATTTCCGCTGGGTCAGAAGGGAATTAGCCTCCTCCAGTGCCAGGATTAAGTTCTCTGAGGGTAAAATTAAAAAATGGGGCCTAAAAAACCAGCACGAAAAACTAAAGGGGGCTTTGTGACACTGCTGTTTCGTGCCACTGGGTGAGGACCAGAGCCTTGGGTGGTTCACCAGGGCCAGGCCACTCAGAGTCGCTGGGTTCTGACGCTGTATGTGGAGGTGGGGTCAGAGCAGGGAAATGGCGGCGCCCTCCCTGCCACTTGCTGCGGGGCCCCGCTGGGTCCCGGTCCAATGGCCCACTCCTTCGCTGGTCTATCCGTGCACAAAAGCGCGACCACAGTCAGCCCGCAGCCCTGCTGGCTCGCTGTTTCCCCGAGGTGGCTGGCTTGGTCGCTCGCTCGGTCGCTCACTAGGTCCAACCCAGGGCCTGGATTCTGCGCACCTGAGTTCGTCTGACCCAGTGTTCCTGTGCTAGCCCGCTCTTCCACCTGCTGGTTTCACCCCTTCCGGGTCATGCTGAAGAATTTGTCGCGAACAGAATTCCGAAAAGTTCAACATTCTTGGCTCTGGCTGTGTTTTCTGTTGCTAATTTGAAGTTGTCTGTAAACTTGGTCGTGTGAGAAGGCAAGGCAGATCCACCTATGCCTCCATCTTGGCGGAAGTCCGCCGCACCCCACGCTAAGTTTTGAGAGACTAAAATATGAAAACTGGGCCTGCAAAGTAGACTGGAAAAGGTAAAGGAGCCCTGCTCACCCACCAGTTAAGAAAAAGCTCAGGAGCCGCGCCGGGCGTTTTTCTGCCTAGTGGATTTCTGGTGGGTCAGAAGGGAAATAGCCTCCTCCAGTGCCACGATTAAGTTCTCTGAGGGTAAAATAAAAAAAAATGGGGCCTAAAACACCAGCATGGACAAGTAAAGGGGGCGTTCTAACACTGGATTAAGACAAAACTCTGGAGCCTTGCGGTCTGGGGTTTTTTTTGCCCAATGACTTTCAGGTCTTTCATATGCAAAATAGCCTTCCCCTGTGCCCTCTTCAGTTCTTTGAGACTAAAAGAGAAAAAGAGGGCTCGGAAAAGTAGCCTTGGAAAAGGAAAGGAGCCTTTCTCACACTGCAGGTATGAGAGAACTCGGTAGCCTTGCCGGGTGGTTGTTTTTTGCCAAATGGGTTTCCGGTTTTTAATATGAAAAATAGCCTCCTGCTGTGCCCTGCAGAGTTCTTTGGTGCAAAAACATGAAAACTGGGCTTGAAAACGGTCCTGGGAAAACTGGAACAGTTTTCCCAGGCCCGTTTTCAAGCCCAGATCCATCTCAGAAAGAGCCTTGCTCACTGAGAAGTTAAGACAACGCTCCGGAGCATTACAGGACAGCAGGAGGATTTTGTGGAATTGGTTCAAGTTCTTAATATGAAAAATTGACTTCTCCGGTGCCCCGTACAGTTTCGAGAGACAAAAATATGAAAACTGGGCTTGCAAAGTAGGCTGGAAAATGTAAAGGAGCCCTGCTCACACACCAGTTAAGAGAAATCTCAGGCGCCACGCAGGGCGTTTTTTGGCCTAGTGGATTTCCGCTGGGTCAGAAGGGAATTAGCCTCCTCCAGTGCCAGGATTAAGTTCTCTGAGGGTAAAATTAAAAAATGGGGCCTAAAAAACCAGCACGAAAAACTAAAGGGGGCTTTGTGACACTGCTGTTTCGTGCCACTGGGTGAGGACCAGAGCCTTGGGTGGTTCACCAGGGCCAGGCCACTCAGAGTCGCTGGGTTCTGACGCTGTATGTGGAGGTGGGGTCAGAGCAGGGAAATGGCGGCGCCCTCCCTGCCACTTGCTGCGGGGCCCCGCTGGGTCCCGGTCCAATGGCCCACTCCTTCGCTGGTCTATCCGTGCACAAAAGCGCGACCACAGTCAGCCCGCAGCCCTGCTGGCTCGCTGTTTCCCCGAGGTGGCTGGCTTGGTCGCTCGCTCGGTCGCTCACTAGGTCCAACCCAGGGCCTGGATTCTGCGCACCTGAGTTCGTCTGACCCAGTGTTCCTGTGCTAGCCCGCTCTTCCACCTGCTGGTTTCACCCCTTCCGGGTCATGCTGAAGAATTTGTCGCGAACAGCATTCCGAAAAGTTCAACATTCTTGGCTCTGGCTGTGTTTTCTGTTGCTAATTTGAAGTTGTCTGTAAACTTGGTCGTGTGAGAAGGCACGGCAGATCCACCTATGCCTCCATCTTGGCGGAAGTCCGCCGCACCCCACGCTAAGTTTTGAGAGACTAAAATATGAAAACTGGGCCTGCAAAGTAGACTGGAAAAGGTAAAGGAGCCCTGCTCACCCACCAGTTAAGAAAAAGCTCAGGAGCCGCGCCGGGCGTTTTTTTTGCCTAGTGGATTTCTGGTGGGTCAGAAGGGAAATAGCCTCCTCCAGTGCCACGATTAAGTTCTCTGAGGGTAAAATAAAAAAAAATGGGGCCTAAAACACCAGCATGGACAAGTAAAGGGGGGCTTTCTAACACTGGAGTTAAGACAAAACTCTGGAGCCTTGCGGTCTGGGGTTTTTTTTGCCCAATGACTTTCAGGTCTTTCATATGCAAAATAGCCTTCCCCTGTGCCCTCTGCAGTTCTTTGAGACTAAAAGAGAAAAAGAGGGCTCGGAAAACTAGCCTTGGAAAAGTAAAGGAGCCTTTCTCACACTGCAGGTATGAGAGAACTCGGTAGCCTTGCCGGGTGGTTGTTTTTTGCCAAATGGGTTTCCGGTTTTTAATATGAAAAATAGCCTCCTGCTGTGCCCTGCAGAGTTCTTTGGTGCAAAAACATGAAAACTGGGCTTGAAAACGGGCCTGGGAAAACTGGAACAGTTTTCCCAGGCCCGTTTTCAAGCCCAGATCCATCTCAGAAAGAGCCTTGCTCACTGAGAAGTTAAGACAACACTCGGGAGCATTACAGGGCAGCAGGAGGATTTTGTGGAATTGGTTCAAGTTCTTAATATGAAAAATTGACTTCTCCGGTGCCCCGTACAGTTTCGAGAGACAAAAATATGAAAACTGGGCTTGCAAAGTAGGCTGGAAAATGTAAAGGAGCCCTGCTCACACACCAGTTAAGAGAAATCTCAGGCGCCACGCAGGGCGTTTTTTGGCCTAGTGGATTTCCGCTGGGTCAGAAGGGAATTAGCCTCCTCCAGTGCCAGGATTAAGTTCTCTGAGGGTAAAATTAAAAAATGGGGCCTAAAAAACCAGCACGAAAAACTAAAGGGGGCTTTGTGACACTGCTGTTTCGTGCCACTGGGTGAGGACCAGAGCCTTGGGTGGTTCACCAGGGCCAGGCCACTCAGAGTCGCTGGGTTCTGACGCTGTATGTGGAGGTGGGGTCAGAGCAGGGAAATGGCGGCGCCCTCCCTGCCACTTGCTGCGGGGCCCCGCTGGGTCCCGGTCCAATGGCCCACTCCTTCGCTGGTCTATCCGTGCACAAAAGCGCGACCACAGTCAGCCCGCAGCCCTGCTGGCTCGCTGTTTCCCCGAGGTGGCTGGCTTGGTCGCTCGCTCGGTCGCTCACTAGGTCCAACCCAGGGCCTGGATTCTGCGCACCTGAGTTCGTCTGACCCAGTGTTCCTGTGCTAGCCCGCTCTTCCACCTGCTGGTTTCACCCCTTCCGGGTCATGCTGAAGAATTTGTCGCGAACAGAATTCCGAAAAGTTCAACATTCTTGGCTCTGGCTGTGTTTTCTGTTGCTAATTTGAAGTTGTCTGTAAACTTGGTCGTGTGAGAAGGCACGGCAGATCCACCTATGCCTCCATCTTGGCGGAAGTCCGCCGCACCCCACGCTAAGTTTTGAGAGACTAAAATATGAAAACTGGGCCTGCAAAGTAGACTGGAAAAGGTAAAGGAGCCCTGCTCACCCACCAGTTAAGAAAAAGCTCAGGAGCCGCGCCGGGCGTTTTTCTGCCTAGTGGATTTCTGGTGGGTCAGAAGGGAAATAGCCTCCTCCAGTGCCACGATTAAGTTCTCTGAGGGTAAAATAAAAAAAAAATGGGGCCTAAAACACCAGCATGGACAAGTAAAGGGGGCTTTCTAACACTGGAGTTAAGACAAAACTCTGGAGCCTTGCGGTCTGGGGTTTTTTTGCCCAATGACTTTCAGGTCTTTCATATGCAAAATAGCCTTCCCCTGTGCCCTCTTCAGTTCTTTGAGACTAAAAGAGAAAAAGAGGGCTCGGAAAAGTAGCCTTGGAAAAGGAAAGGAGCCTTTCTCACACTGCAGGTATGAGAGAACTCGGTAGCCTTGCCGGGTGGTTGTTTTTTGCCAAATGGGTTTCCGGTTTTTAATATGAAAAATAGCCTCCTGCTGTGCCCTGCAGAGTTCTTTGGTGCAAAAACATGAAAACTGGGCTTGAAAACGGGCCTGGGAAAACTGGAACAGTTTTCCCAGGCCCGTTTTCAAGCCCAGATCCATCTCAGAAAGAGCCTTGCTCACTGAGAAGTTAAGACAACACTCGGGAGCATTACAGGGCAGCAGGAGGATTTTGTGGAATTGGTTCAAGTTCTTAATATGAAAAATTGACTTCTCCGGTGCCCCGTACAGTTTCGAGAGACAAAAATATGAAAACTGGGCTTGCAAAGTAGGCTGGAAAATGTAAAGGAGCCCTGCTCACACACCAGTTAAGAGAAATCTCAGGCGCCACGCAGGGCGTTTTTTGGCCTAGTGGATTTCCGCTGGGTCAGAAGGGAATTAGCCTCCTCCAGTGCCAGGATTAAGTTCTCTGAGGGTAAAATTAAAAAATGGGGCCTAAAAAACCAGCACGAAAAACTAAAGGGGGCTTTGTGACACTGCTGTTTCGTGCCACTGGGTGAGGACCAGAGCCTTGGGTGGTTCACCAGGGCCAGGCCACTCAGAGTCGCTGGGTTCTGACGCTGTATGTGGAGGTGGGGTCAGAGCAGGGAAATGGCGGCGCCCTCCCTGCCACTTGCTGCGGGGCCCCGCTGGGTCCCGGTCCAATGGCCCACTCCTTCGCTGGTCTATCCGTGCACAAAAGCGCGACCACAGTCAGCCCGCAGCCCTGCTGGCTCGCTGTTTCCCCGAGGTGGCTGGCTTGGTCGCTCGCTCGGTCGCTCACTAGGTCCAACCCAGGGCCTGGATTCTGCGCACCTGAGTTCGTCTGACCCAGTGTTCCTGTGCTAGCCCGCTCTTCCACCTGCTGGTTTCACCCCTTCCGGGTCATGCTGAAGAATTTGTCGCGAACAGAATTCCGAAAAGTTCAACATTCTTGGCTCTGGCTGTGTTTTCTGTTGCTAATTTGAAGTTGTCTGTAAACTTGGTCGTGTGAGAAGGCACGGCAGATCCACCTATGCCTCCATCTTGGCGGAAGTCCGCCGCACCCCACGCTAAGTTTTGAGAGACTAAAATATGAAAACTGGGCCTGCAAAGTAGACTGGAAAAGGTAAAGGAGCCCTGCTCACCCACCAGTTAAGAAAAAGCTCAGGAGCCGCGCCGGGCGTTTTTCTGCCTAGTGGATTTCTGGTGGGTCAGAAGGGAAATAGCCTTCTCCAGTGCCACGATTAAGTTCTCTGAGGGTAAAATAAAAAAAAATGGGGCCTAAAACACCAGCATGGACAAGTAAAGGGGGCTTTCTAACACTGGAGTTAAGACAAAACTCTGGAGCCTTGCGGTCTGGGGTTTTTTTGCCCAATGACTTTCAGGTCTTTCATATGCAAAATAGCCTTCCCCTGTGCCCTCTTCAGTTCTTTGAGACTAAAAGAGAAAAAGAGGGCTCGGAAAAGTAGCCTTGGAAAAGGAAAGGAGCCTTTCTCACACTGCAGGTATGAGAGAACTCGGTAGCCTTGCCGGGTGGTTGTTTTTTGCCAAATGGGTTTCCGGTTTTTAATATGAAAAATAGCCTCCTGCTGTGCCCTGCAGAGTTCTTTGGTGCAAAAACATGAAAACTGGGCTTGAAAACGGTCCTGGGAAAACTGGAACAGTTTTCCCAGGCCCGTTTTCAAGCCCAGATCCATCTCAGAAAGAGCCTTGCTCACTGAGAAGTTAAGACAACGCTCGGGAGCATTACAGGACAGCAGGAGGATTTTGTGGAATTGGTTCAAGTTCTTAATATGAAAAATTGACTTCTCCGGTGCCCCGTACAGTTTCGAGAGACAAAAATATGAAAACTGGGCTTGCAAAGTAGGCTGGAAAATGTAAAGGAGCCCTGCTCACACACCAGTTAAGAGAAATCTCAGGCGCCACGCAGGGCGTTTTTTGGCCTAGTGGATTTCCGCTGGGTCAGAAGGGAATTAGCCTCCTCCAGTGCCAGGATTAAGTTCTCTGAGGGTAAAATTAAAAAATGGGGCCTAAAAAACCAGCACGAAAAACTGAAGGGGGCTTTGTGACACTGCTGTTTCGTGCCACTGGGTGAGGACCAGAGCCTTGGGTGGTTCACCAGGGCCAGGCCACTCAGAGTCGCTGGGTTCTGACGCTGTATGTGGAGGTGGGGTCAGAGCAGGGAAATGGCGGCGCCCTCCCTGCCACTTGCTGCGGGGCCCCGCTGGGTCCCGGTCCAATGGCCCACTCCTTCGCTGGTCTATCCGTGCACAAAAGCGCGACCACAGTCAGCCCGCAGCCCTGCTGGCTCGCTGTTTCCCCGAGGTGGCTGGCTTGGTCGCTCGCTCGGTCGCTCACTAGGTCCAACCCAGGGCCTGGATTCTGCGCACCTGAGTTCGTCTGACCCAGTGTTCCTGTGCTAGCCCGCTCTTCCACCTGCTGGTTTCACCCCTTCCGGGTCATGCTGAAGAATTTGTCGCGAACAGAATTCGGAAAAGTTCAACATTCTTGGCTCTGGCTGTGTTTTCTGTTGCTAATTTGAAGTTGTCTGTAAACTTGGTCGTGTGAGAAGGCACGGCAGATCCACCTATGCCTCCATCTTGGCGGAAGTCCGCCGCACCCCACGCTAAGTTTTGAGAGACTAAAATATGAAAACTGGGCCTGCAAAGTAGACTGGAAAAGGTAAAGGAGCCCTGCTCACCCACCAGTTAAGAAAAAGCTCAGGAGCCGCGCCGGGCGTTTTTCTGCCTAGTGGATTTCTGGTGGGTCAGAAGGGAAATAGCCTCCTCCAGTGCCACGATTAAGTTCTCTGAGGGTAAAATAAAAAAAAATGGGGCCTAAAACACCAGCATGGACAAGTAAAGGGGGCTTTCTAACACTGGAGTTAAGACAAAACTCTGGAGCCTTGCGGTCTGGGGTTTTTTTGCCCAATGACTTTCAGGTCTTTCATATGCAAAATAGCCTTCCCCTGTGCCCTCTTCAGTTCTTTGAGACTAAAAGAGAAAAAGAGGGCTCGGAAAACTAGCCTTGGAAAAGGAAAGGAGCCTTTCTCACACTGCAGGTATGAGAGAACTCGGTAGCCTTGCCGGGTGGTTGTTTTTTTGCCAAATGGGTTTCCGGTTTTTAATATGAAAAATAGCCTCCTGCTGTGCCCTGCAGAGTTCTTTGGTGCAAAAACATGAAAACTGGGCTTGAAAACGGTCCTGGGAAAACTGGAACAGTTTTCCCAGGCCCGTTTTCAAGCCCAGATCCATCTCAGAAAGAGCCTTGCTCACTGAGAAGTTAAGACAACGCTCCGGAGCATTACAGGACAGCAGGAGGATTTTGTGGAATTGGTTCAAGTTCTTAATATGAAAAATTGACTTCTCCGGTGCCCCGTACAGTTTCGAGAGACAAAAATATGAAAACTGGGCTTGCAAAGTAGGCTGGAAAATGTAAAGGAGCCCTGCTCACACACCAGTTAAGAGAAATCTCAGGCGCCACGCAGGGCGTTTTTTGGCCTAGTGGATTTCCGCTGGGTCAGAAGGGAATTAGCCTCCTCCAGTGCCAGGATTAAGTTCTCTGAGGGTAAAATTAAAAAATGGGGCCTAAAAAACCAGCACGAAAAACTAAAGGGGGCTTTGTGACACTGCTGTTTCGTGCCACTGGGTGAGGACCAGAGCCTTGGGTGGTTCACCAGGGCCAGGCCACTCAGAGTCGCTGGGTTCTGACGCTGTATGTGGAGGTGGGGTCAGAGCAGGGAAATGGCGGCGCCCTCCCTGCCACTTGCTGCGGGGCCCCGCTGGGTCCCGGTCCAATGGCCCACTCCTTCGCTGGTCTATCCGTGCACAAAAGCGCGACCACAGTCAGCCCGCAGCCCTGCTGGCTCGCTGTTTCCCCGAGGTGGCTGGCTTGGTCGCTCGCTCGGTCGCTCACTAGGTCCAACCCAGGGCCTGGATTCTGCGCACCTGAGTTCGTCTGACCCAGTGTTCCTGTGCTAGCCCGCTCTTCCACCTGCTGGTTTCACCCCTTCCGGGTCATGCTGAAGAATTTGTCGCGAACAGAATTCCGAAAAGTTCAACATTCTTGGCTCTGGCTGTGTTTTCTGTTGCTAATTTGAAGTTGTCTGTAAACTTGGTCGTGTGAGAAGGCAAGGCAGATCCACCTATGCCTCCATCTTGGCGGAAGTCCGCCGCACCCCACGCTAAGTTTTGAGAGACTAAAATATGAAAACTGGGCCTGCAAAGTAGACTGGAAAAGGTAAAGGAGCCCTGCTCACCCACCAGTTAAGAAAAAGCTCAGGAGCCGCGCCGGGCGTTTTTCTGCCTAGTGGATTTCTGGTGGGTCAGAAGGGAAATAGCCTCCTCCAGTGCCACGATTAAGTTCTCTGAGGGTAAAATAAAAAAAAATGGGGCCTAAAACACCAGCATGGACAAGTAAAGGGGGCTTTCTAACACTGGAGTTAAGACAAAACTCTGGAGCCTTGCGGTCTGGGGTTTTTTTGCCCAATGACTTTCAGGTCTTTCATATGCAAAATAGCCTTCCCCTGTGCCCTCTTCAGTTCTTTGAGACTAAAAGAGAAAACGAGGGCTCGGAAAACTAGCCTTGGAAAAGCAAAGGAGGCTTTCTCACACTGCAGGTATGAGAGAACTCGGTAGCCTTGCCGGGTGGTTGTTTTTTGCCAAATGGGTTTCCGGTTTTTAATATGAAAAATAGCCTCCTGCTGTGCCCTGCAGAGTTCTTTGGTGCAAAAACATGAAAACTGGGCTTGAAAACGGTCCTGGGAAAACTGGAACAGTTTTCCCAGGCCCGTTTTCAAGCCCAGATCCATCTCAGAAAGAGCCTTGCTCACTGAGAAGTTAAGACAACGCTCGGGAGCATTACAGGACAGCAGGAGGATTTTGTGGAATTGGTTCAAGTTCTTAATATGAAAAATTGACTTCTCCGGTGCCCCGTACAGTTTCGAGAGACAAAAATATGAAAACTGGGCTTGCAAAGTAGGCTGGAAAATGTAAAGGAGCCCTGCTCACACACCAGTTAAGAGAAATCTCAGGCGCCACGCAGGGCGTTTTTTGGCCTAGTGGATTTCCGCTGGGTCAGAAGGGAATTAGCCTCCTCCAGTGCCAGGATTAAGTTCTCTGAGGGTAAAATTAAAAAATTGGGGCCTAAAAAACCAGCACGAAAAACTGAAGGGGGCTTTGTGACACTGCTGTTTCGTGCCACTGGGTGAGGACCAGAGCCTTGGGTGGTTCACCAGGGCCAGGCCACTCAGAGTCGCTGGGTTCTGACGCTGTATGTGGAGGTGGGGTCAGAGCAGGGAAATGGCGGCGCCCTCCCTGCCACTTGCTGCGGGGCCCCGCTGGGTCCCGGTCCAATGGCCCACTCCTTCGCTGGTCTATCCGTGCACAAAAGCGCGACCACAGTCAGCCCGCAGCCCTGCTGGCTCGCTGTTTCCCCGAGGTGGCTGGCTTGGTCGCTCGCTCGGTCGCTCACTAGGTCCAACCCAGGGCCTGGATTCTGCGCACCTGAGTTCGTCTGACCCAGTGTTCCTGTGCTAGCCCGCTCTTCCACCTGCTGGTTTCACCCCTTCCGGGTCATGCTGAAGAATTTGTCGCGAACAGCATTCCGAAAAGTTCAACATTCTTGGCTCTGGCTGTGTTTTCTGTTGCTAATTTGAAGTTGTCTGTAAACTTGGTCGTGTGAGAAGGCAAGGCAGATCCACCTATGCCTCCATCTTGGCGGAAGTCCGCCGCACCCCACGCTAAGTTTTGAGAGACTAAAATATGAAAACTGGGCCTGCAAAGTAGACTGGAAAAGGTAAAGGAGCCCTGCTCACCCACCAGTTAAGAAAAAGCTCAGGAGCCGCGCCGGGCGTTTTTCTGCCTAGTGGATTTCTGGTGGGTCAGAAGGGAAATAGCCTCCTCCAGTGCCACGATTAAGTTCTCTGAGGGTAAAATAAAAAAAAATGGGGCCTAAAACACCAGCATGGACAAGTAAAGGGGGCTTTCTAACACTGGAGTTAAGACAAAACTCTGGAGCCTTGCGGTCTGGGGTTTTTTTGCCCAATGTCTTTCAGGTCTTTCATATGCAAAATAGCCTTCCCCTGTGCCCTCTTCAGTTCTTTGAGACTAAAAGAGAAAAAGAGGGCTCGGAAAAGTAGCCTTGGAAAAGGAAAGGAGCCTTTCTCACACTGCAGGTATGAGAGAACTCGGTAGCCTTGCCGGGTGGTTGTTTTTTGCCAAATGGGTTTCCGGTTTTTAATATGAAAAATGGCCTCCTGCTGTGCCCTGCAGAGTTCTTTGGTGCAAAAACATGAAAACTGGGCTTGAAAACGGTCCTGGGAAAACTGGAACAGTTTTCCCAGGCCCGTTTTCAAGCCCAGATCCATCTCAGAAAGAGCCTTGCTCACTGAGAAGTTAAGACAACGCTCGGGAGCATTACAGGACAGCAGGAGGATTTTGTGGAATTGGTTCAAGTTCTTAATATGAAAAATTGACTTCTCCGGTGCCCCGTACAGTTTCGAGAGACAAAAATATGAAAACTGGGCTTGCAAAGTAGGCTGGAAAATGTAAAGGAGCCCTGCTCACACACCAGTTAAGAGAAATCTCAGGCGCCACGCAGGGCGTTTTTTGGCCTAGTGGATTTCCGCTGGGTCAGAAGGGAATTAGCCTCCTCCAGTGCCAGGATTAAGTTCTCTGAGGGTAAAATTAAAAAATGGGGCCTAAAAAACCAGCACGAAAAACTAAAGGGGGCTTTGTGACACTGCTGTTTCGTGCCACTGGGTGAGGACCAAAGCCTTGGGTGGTTCACCAGGGCCAGGCCACTCAGAGTCGCTGGGTTCTGACGCTGTATGTGGAGGTGGGGTCAGAGCAGGGAAATGGCGGCGCCCTCCCTGCCACTTGCTGCGGGGCCCCGCTGGGTCCCGGTCCAATGGCCCACTCCTTCGCTGGTCTATCCGTGCACAAAAGCGCGACCACAGTCAGCCCGCAGCCCTGCTGGCTCGCTGTTTCCCCGAGGTGGCTGGCTTGGTCGCTCGCTCGGTCGCTCACTAGGTCCAACCCAGGGCCTGGATTCTGCGCACCTGAGTTCGTCTGACCCAGTGTTCCTGTGCTAGCCCGCTCTTCCACCTGCTGGTTTCACCCCTTCCGGGTCATGCTGAAGAATTTGTCGCGAACAGAATTCGGAAAAGTTCAACATTCTTGGCTCTGGCTGTGTTTTCTGTTGCTAATTTGAAGTTGTCTGTAAACTTGGTCGTGTGAGAAGGCACGGCAGATCCACCTATGCCTCCATCTTGGCGGAAGTCCGCCGCACCCCACGCTAAGTTTTGAGAGACTAAAATATGAAAACTGGGCCTGCAAAGTAGACTGGAAAAGGTAAAGGAGCCCTGCTCACCCACCAGTTAAGAAAAAGCTCAGGAGCCGCGCCGGGCGTTTTTCTGCCTAGTGGATTTCTGGTGGGTCAGAAGGGAAATAGCCTCCTCCAGTGCCACGATTAAGTTCTCTGAGGGTAAAATAAAAAAAAATGGGGCCTAAAACACCAGCATGGACAAGTAAAGGGGGCTTTCTAACACTGGAGTTAAGACAAAACTCTGGAGCCTTGCGGTCTGGGGTTTTTTTTGCCCAATGACTTTCAGGTCTTTCATATGCAAAATAGCCTTCCCCTGTGCCCTCTTCAGTTCTTTGAGACTAAAAGAGAAAAAGAGGGCTCGGAAAAGTAGCCTTGGAAAAGGAAAGGAGCCTTTCTCACACTGCAGGTGTGAGAGAACTCGGTAGCCTTGCCGGGTGGTTGTTTTTTTGCCAAATGGGTTTCCGGTTTTGAATATGAAAAATAGCCTCCTGCTGTGCCCTGCAGAGTTCTTTGGTGCAAAAACATGAAAACTGGGCTTGAAAACGGTCCTGGGAAAACTGGAACAGTTTTCCCAGGCCAGTTTTCAAGCCCAGATCCATCTCAGAAAGAGCCTTGCTCACTGAGAAGTTAAGACAACACTCGGGAGCATTACAGGACAGCAGGAGGATTTTGTGGAATTGGTTCAAGTTCTTAATATGAAAAATTGACTTCTCCGGTGCCCCGTACAGTTTCGAGAGACAAAAATATGAAAACTGGGCTTGCAAAGTAGGCTGGAAAATGTAAAGGAGCCCTGCTCACACACCAGTTAAGAGAAATCTCAGGCGCCACGCAGGGCGTTTTTTGGCCTAGTGGATTTCCGCTGGGTCAGAAGGGAATTAGCCTCCTCCAGTGCCACGATTAAGTTCTCTGAGGGTAAAATTAAAAAATGGGGCCTAAAAAACCAGCATGAAAAACTAAAGGGGGCTTTGTGACACTGCTGTTTCGTGCCACTTGGTGAGGAGCAAAGCCTTGGGTGGTTCACCAGGGCCAGGCCACTCAGAGTCGCTGAGTTCTGACGCTGTATGTGGAGGTGGGGTCAGAGCAGGGAAATGGCGGCGCCCTTCCTGCCACTTGCTGCGGGGCCCCGCTGGGTCCCGGTCCAATGGCCCACTCCTTCGCTGGTCTATCCGTGCACAAAAGCGCGACCACAGTTGACCCACAGCCCTGCTGGCTCGCTGTTTCCCCGAGGTGGCTGGCTTGGTCGCTCGCTCGGTCGCTCACTAGGTCCAACCCTGGGCCTGGATTCTGCGCACCTGAGTTCGTCTGACCCAGTGTTCCTGTGCCACCCCGCTCTTCCACCTGCTGGTTTCACCCCTTCCGGGTCGTGCTGAAGAATTTGTCGCGAACAGAATTCCGAAAAGTTCAACATTCTTGGCTCTGGCTGTGTTTTCTGTTGCTAATTTGAAGTTGTCTGTAAACTTGGTCGTGTGAGAAGGCAAGGCAAATCCACCTATGCCTCCATCTTGGCGGAAGTCCGCCGCACCCCACGCTAAGTTTTGAGAGACTAAAATATGAAAACTGGGCCTGCAAAGTAGACTGGAAAAGGTAAAGGAGCCCTGCTCACCCACCAGTTAAGAAAAAGCTCAGGAGCCGCGCCGGGCGTTTTTCTGCCTAGTGGATTTCTGGTGGGTCAGAAGGGAAATAGCCTCCTCCAGTGCCACGATTAAGTTCTCTGAGGGTAAAATAAAAAAAATGGGGCCTAAAACACCAGCATGGACAAGTAAAGGGGGCTTTCTAACACTGGAGTTAGGACAAAACTCTGGAGCCTTGCGGTCTGGGGTTTTTTTTGCAAAATGACTTTCAGGTCTTTAATATGCAAAATAGCCTTCCCCTGTGCCCTCTTCAGTTCTCTGAGACTAAAAGAGAAAAAGAGGGCTCGGAAAACTAGCCTTGGAAAAGGAAAGGAGCCTTTCTCACACTGCAGGTGTGAGAGAACTCGGTAGCCTTGGCGGGTGGTTGTTTTTTTGCCAAATGGGTTTCCGGTTTTGAATATGAAAAATGGCCTCCTGCTGTGCCCTGCAGAGTTCTTTGGTGCAAAAACATGAAAACTGGGCTTGAAAACGGTCCTGGGAAAACTGGAACAGTTTTCCCAGGCCAGTTTTCAAGCCCAGATCCATCTCAGAAAGAGCCTTGCTCACTGAGAAGTTAAGACAACACTCGGGAGCATTACAGGACAGCAGGAGGATTTTGTGGAATTGGTTCAAGTTCTTAATATGAAAAATAGACTTCTCCGGTGCCCCGTACAGTTTCGAGAGACAAAAATATGAAAACTGGGCTTGCAAAGTAGACTGGAAAATGTAAAGGAGCCCTGCTCACACACCAGTTAAGAGAAATCTCAGGCGCCACGCCGGGCGTTTTTTGGCCTAGTGGATTTCCGCTGGGTCAGAAGGGAAATAGCCTCCTCCAGTGCCACGATTAAGTTCTCTGAGGGTAAAATAAAAAAACTTGGGGCCTAAAAAGCCAGCATGAAAAACTAAAGGGGGCTTTGTGACACTGCTGTTTCGTGCCACTTGGTGAGGAGCAAAGCCTTGGGTGGTTCACCAGGGCCAGGCCACTCAGAGTCGCTGAGTTCTGACGCTGTATGTGGAGGTGGGGTCAGAGCAGGGAAATGGCGGCGCCCTTTCTGCCACTTGCTGCGGGGCCCCGCTGGGTCCCGGTCCAATGGCCCACTCCTTCGCTGGTCTATCCGTGCACAAAAGCGCGACCACAGTCAACCCGCAGCCCTGCTGGCTCGCTGTTTCCCCGAGGTGGCCGGCTTGGTCGCTCGCTCGGTCGCTCACTAGGTCCAACCCAGGGCCTGGATTCTGCGCACCTGAGTCCTTCTGACCCAGTTTTCCTGTGCTACCCCGCTCTGCCACCTGCTGGTTTCACCCCTTACGGGTCATGCTGGAAAATTTGTTGTGAACAGAATTCCGAAAAGTTCAACATTCTTGGCTCCGGCTGTGTTTTCTGTTGCTAATATTTAGTTGTCTGTAAACTTGGTCGTGTGAGAAAGCACGGCAAATCCACCTATGCCTCCATCTTGGCGGAAGTCCCCGCACCCCACGCTAAGTTTTGAGAGACTAAAATATGAAAACTGGGCCTGCAAAGTAGACTGGAAAATGTAAAGGAGCCCTGGTCACTCACCAGTTGAGAAAAAGCTGAGGAGCCGCGCCGGGCGTTTTTCTGCCTAGTGGATTTCTGGTGGGTCAGAAGGGAAATAGCCTCCTCCAGTGCCACGATTAAGTTCTCTGAGGGTAAAATAAAAAAAATGGGGCCTAAAACACCAGCATGAAAAAGTAAGGGGGCTTTCCAAACACTGGAGTTAAGACAAAACTCTGGAGCCTTTTCTGGTGGTTTTTTTTGCAAAATGACTTTCAGGTCTTTAATATGCAAAATAGCCTTCTCCTGTGCCCTCTTAAGTTCTTTGAGACTAAAAGATAAAAAGTGGGCTCAGAAAACTAGCCTTAGAAAAGCAAAGGAGCCTTTCTCACACTGCAGGTAAGACAGAACTCGGTAGCCTTGCCAGGTGGGTTTTTTTTTTTTTTGCCAAATTGGTTTGCGGTTTTTAATATGAAAAATGGCCTCCTGCTGTGCCCTGCAGAGTTCTTTGATGCAAAAATATGAAAACTGGGCTTGAAAACGGTCCTGGGAAAACTGGAACAGTTTTCCCAGGCCCGTTTTCAAGCCCAGATCCATCTCAGAAAGAGCCTTGCTCACTGAGAAGTTAAGACAACGCTCGGGAGCATGACAGGACAGCAGGAGGATTTTGTGGAATTGGTTCAAGTTCTTAATATGAAAAATAGACTTCTCCGGTGCCCCGTACAGTTTCGAGAGACAAAAATATGAAAAGTGGGCTTGCAAAGTAGACAGGAAAATGTAAAGGAGCCCTGCTCACACACCAGTTAAGAAAAAGCACAGGCGCCACGCCGGGCGTTTTTTGGCCTAGTGGATTTCCGCTGGGTCAGAAGGGAAATAGCCTCCTCCAGTGCCAGGATTAAGTTCTCTGAGGGTAAAATAAAAACTTGGGGCCTAGAAAACCAGCATGAAAAACTAAAGGGGCTTTGTGACACTGCTGTTTCGTGCCACTTGGTGAGGAGCAAAGCCTTGGGTGGTTCACCAGGGTCAGGCCACTGAGAGTAGCTGGGTTATGACGCTGCATGTGGAGGTGAGGTCAGTGCAGGGAAATGGCAGCGCCCTTCCTGCCACTTGCTGCGGGGTCCCGCTGGGTCCCGGTCCAATGGCCCACTCCTTCGCTGGTCTATCCGTGCACAAAAGCGCGACCACAGTCGACCCACAGCCCTGCTGGCTCGCTGTTTCCCCGAGGTGGCTGGCTTGGTCGCTCGCTCGGTCGCTCACTAGGTCCAACTCAGGGCCTGGATTCTGCGCACCTGAGTTCGTCTGCCCCAGTTTTCCTGTGCTAGCCCGCGCTTCCACCTGCTGGTTTCACCCCTTACGGGTCGTGCTGAAGAATTTGTCGCGAACAGAATTCCGAAAAGTTCAACATTCTTGGCTCTGGCTGTGTTTTCTGTTGCTAATTTGCAGTTGTCTGTAAACTTGGTCGTGTGAGAAAGCACGGCAAATCCACCTATGCCTCCATCTTGGCGGAAGTCCCCGCACCCCACGCTAAGTTTTGAGAGACTAAAATATGAAAACTGGGCCTGCAAAGTAGACTGGAAAATGTAAAGGAGCCCTGCTCACTCACCAGTTAAGAAAAAGCTCAGGAGCCGCGCCGGGCGTTTTTCTGCCTAATGGATTTCTGGTGGGTCAGAAGGGAAATAGCCTTCTCCAGTGCCACGATTAAGTTCTCTGAGGGTAAAATAAAAAAAATGGGGCCTAAAACACCAGCATGGACAAGTAAAGGGGGCTTTCTAACACTGGAGTTAAGACAAAACTCTGGAGCCTTGCGGTCTGGGGTTTTTTTGCCCAATGACTTTCAGGTCTTTCATATGCAAAATAGCCTTCCCCCTGTGCCCTCTTCAGTTCTTTGAGACTAAAAGAGAAAAAGAGGGCTCGGAAAACTAGCCTTGGAAAAGGAAAGGAGCCTTTCTCACACTGCAGGTGTGAGAGAACTCGGTAGCCTTGCCGGGTGGTTGTTTTTTTGCCAAATGGGTTTCCGGTTTTTAATAGGAAAAATGGCCTCCTGCTGTGCCCTGAAGAGTTCTTTGGTGCAAAAACATGAAAACTGGGCTTGAAAACGGTCCTGGGAAAACTGGAACAGTTTTCCCAGGCCAGTTTTCAAGCCCAGATCCATCTCAGAAAGAGCCTTGCTCACTGAGAAGTTAAGACAACACTCGGGAGCATGACAGGACAGCAGGAGGATTTTGTGGAATTGGTTCAAGTTCTTAATATGAAAAATTGACTTCTCCGGTGCCCCGTACAGTTTCGAGAGACAAAAATATGAAAACTGGGCTTGCAAAGTAGACTGGAAAATGTAAAGGAGCCCTGCTCACACACCAGTTAAGAAAAAGCTCAGGAGCCGCGCCGGGCGTTTTTCTGCCTAGTGGATTTCTGCTGGGTCAGAAGGGAAATAGCCTCCTCCAGTGCCACGATTAAGTTCTCTGAGGGTAAAATTAAAAAACTTGGGGCCTAAGAAAGCCAGCATGAAAAACTAAAGGGGGCTTTGTGACACTGCTGTTTCGTGCCACTGGGTGAGGACCAAAGCCTTGGGTGGTTCACCAGGGCCAGGCCACTCAGAGTCCCTGGGTACTGACGCTGCATGTGGAGGTGGGGTCAGAGCAGGGAAATGGCGGCGCCCTCTCTGCCACTTGCTGGGGGTCCCGCTGGGTCCCGGTCCAATCGCCCACTCCTTCGCTGGTCTATCCGTGCACAAAAGCGCGACCACAGTCGGCCCGCAGCCCTGCTGGCTCGCTGTTTCCCCGAGGTGGCTGGCTTGGTCGCTCGGTCGGTCGCTCACTAGGTCCAATCCAGGGCCTGGATTCTGCGCACCTGAGTTCGTCTGACCCAGTTTTCCTGTGCTACCCCGCTCTTCCACCTGCTGGTTTCACCACTTACGGGTCGTGCTGAAGAATTTGTCGCGAACAGAATTCGGAAAAGTTCAACATTCTTGGCTCTGGCTGTGTTTTCTGTTGCTAATTTGAAGTTGTCTGTAAACTTGGTCGTGTGAGAAGGCACGGCAAATCCACCTATGCCTCCATCTTGGCGGAAGGTCCCCGCACCCCACGCTAAGTTTTGAGAGACTAAAATATGAAAACTGGGCCTGCAAAGTAGACTGGAAAAGGTAAAGGAGCCCTGCTCACCCACCAGTTAAGAAAAAGCTCAGGAGCCGCGCCGGGCGTTTTTCTGCCTAATGGATTTCTGGTGGGTCAGAAGGGAAATAGCCTCCTCCAGTGCCACGATTAAGTTCTCTGAGGGTCAAATAAAAAACACGGGGCCTAAAAAACCAGCATGGAAAAGTAAAGGGGGCTTTCTAACACTGGAGTTGAGACAAAAGTCTGGAGCCTTGGGGGTGAGTGTTTTTTTTTTCCAAATGTCTTTCAGGTTTTTAATATGAAAAATAGCCTTCCCCTGTGCCCTCTTCAGTTCCTTGAGACTAAAATATAAAAAGAGGGCTAGGTAAACTAGCCTTGGAAAAGGAAAGGAGCCTTTCTCACACTGCAGGTGAGAGAGAACTCGGTAGCCTTGCCGGGTGGTTGTTTTTTTGCCAAATGGGTTTCCGGTTTTGAATAGGAAAAATGGCCTCCTGCTGTGCCCTGAAGAGTTCTTTGATGCAAAAACATGAAAACTGGGCTTGAAAACTGTCCTGGGAAAACTGGACCAGTTTTCCCAGGCCAGTTTTCAAGCCCAGATCCATCTCAGAAAGAGCCTTGCTCACTGAGAAGTTAAGACAACACTCGGGAGCATGACAGGACAGCAGGAGGATTTTGTGGAATTGGTTCAAGTTCTTAATATGAAAAATAGCCTTCTCCGGTGCCCCGTACAGTTTCGAGAGACTAAAATATGAAAAGTGGGCTTGCAAAGTAGACAGGAAAATGTAAAGGAGCCCTGCTCACACACCAGTTAAGAAAAAGCACAGGAGCCGCGCAGGGCGTTTTTTGTGCCTAGTGGATTTCCGCTGGGTCAGAAGGGAAATAGCCTCCTCCAGTGCCAGGATTAAGTTCTCTGAGGGTAAAATTAATAAATGGGGCCTAAAACACCAGCATGAAAAACTAAAGGGGGCTTTGTGACACTGCTGTTTCGTGCCACTTGGTGAGGAGCAAAGCCTTGGGTGGTTCACCAGGGCCAGGCCACTCAGAGTCCCCGGGTAATGACGCTGCATGTGGAGGTGGGGTCAGAGCAGGGAAATGGCCGCATCCTCCCTGCGGCTTGCTGCGGGGACCGGCTGGGTCCCGGTCCAATCGCCCACTCCTTCGCTGGTCTATCCGTGCACAAAAGCGCGACCACAGTCGACCCACAGCCCTGCTGGCTCGCTGTTTCCCCGAGGTGGCCGGCTCCGTCATTCTGTCGGTCGCTCACTAGGTCCAATTCAGGGCCTGGATTCTGCGCACCTGAGTTCGTCTGCCCGAGTTTTCCTGTGCAACCCCGCTCTTCCACCTGCTGGTTTCACCACTTACGGGTCGTGCTGAAGAATTTGTCGTGAACAGAATTCCGAAAAGTTCAATATTCTTGGCTCCGGCTGTGTTTTCTGTTGCTAATATTTAGTTGTCTGTAAACTTGGTCGTGTGAGAAAGCACGGCAAATCCACCTATGCCTCCATCTTGGCGGAAGGTCCCCGCACCCCACGCTAAGTTTTGAGAGACTAAAATATGAAAACTGGGCCTGCAAAGTAGACTGGAAAATGTAAAGGAGCCCTGCTCACCCACCAGTTAAGAAAAAGCTCAGGATCCGCACCGGGCGTTTTTCTGCCTAGTGGATTTCTGGTGGGTCAGAAGGGAAATAGCCTTCTCCAGTGCCACGATTAAGTTCTCTGAGGGTAAAATAAATAAATGGGGCCTAAAACACCAGCATGGAAAAGTAAAGGGGGCTTTCTAACACTGGAGTTAGGACAAAACTCTGGAGCCTTGCGGGTCGGGGTTTTTTTGCCCAATGACTTTCAGGTCTTTCATATGCAAAATAGCCTTCCCCTGTGTCCTCTTCAGTTCCTTGAGACTAAAAGATAAAAAGAGGGCTCGAAAAACTAGCCTTGGAAAAGGAAAGGAGCCTTTCTCACACTGCAGGTGAGAGAGAACTCGGTAGCCTTGCCGGGTGGTTGTTTTTTTGCCAAATGGGTTTCCGGTTTTTAATACGAAAAATGGCCTCCTGCTGTGCCCTGAAGAGTTCTTTGATGCAAAAACATGAAAACTGGGCTTGAAAACTGTCCTGGGAAAACTGGACCAGTTTTCCCAGGCCAGTTTTCAAGCCCAGATCCATCTCAGAAAGAGCCTTGCTCACTGAGAAGTTAAGACAACACTCGGGAGCATGACAGGACAGCAGGAGGATTTTGTGGAATTGGTTCAAGTTCTTAATATGAAAAATAGCCTTCTTCGGTGCCCCGTACAGTTTTGAGAGTCAAAAATATGAAAACTGGGCTTGCAAAGTAGACAGGAAAATGTAAAGGAGCCCTGCTCACACACCAGTTAAGAAAAAGCACAGGAGCCGCGCCGGGCGTTTTTTGTGCCTAGTGGATTTCCGCTGGGTCAGAAGGGAAATAGCCTTCTCCAGTGCCACGATTAAGTTCTCTGAGGGTAAAATTAAAAAACTTGGGGCCTAGAAAGCCAGCATGAAAAACTAAAGGGGGCTTTGTGACACTGCTGTTTCGTGCCACTTGGTGAGGAGCAAAGCCTTGGGTGGTTCACCAGGGCCAGGCCACTCAGAGTCCCCGGGTTATGACGCTGCATGTGGAGGTGGGGTCAGAGCAGGGAAATGGCGGCGCCCTTTCTGCCACTTGCTGCGGGGTCCCGCTGGGTCCCGGTCCAATCGCCCACTCCTTCGCTGGTCTATCCGTGCACAAAAGCGCGACCACAGTCGACCCACAGCCCTGCTGGCTCGCTGTTTCCCCGAGGTGGCTGGCTCAGTCGCTCCCTCGGTCTCTCACTAGGTCCAATTTTGGGCCTGGATTCTGCGCACCTGAGTTCTTCTGCCGAGTTTTCCTGTGCCACCCCGCGCTTCCACCTGCTGGTTTCACCCCTTCCGGGTCGTGCTGAAGAATTTGTCGCGAACAGAATTCCGAAAAGTTCAATATTCTTTGCTCTGGCTGTGTTTTCTGTTGCTAATATTTTCAGTTGTGTGTAAACTTGGTCGTGTGAGAAGGCCCGGCAAATCCACCTATGCCTCCATCTTGGCGGAAGGTCCCCGCACCCCCCGCTAAGTTTTGAGAGACTAAAATATGAAAACTGGGCTTGCAAAGTAGACTGGAAAATGTAAAGGAGCCCTGCTCACTCACCAGTTAAGAAAAAGCTCAGGAGCCGCACCGGGCGTTTTTCTGCCTAATGGATTTCTGGTGGGTCAGAAGGGAAATAGCCTCCTCCAGTGCCACGATTAAGTTCTCTGAGGGTCAAATTAAAAAATGGGGCCTAAAACACCAGCATGGACAAGTAAAGGGGGCTTTCTAACACTGGAGTTAGGACAAAACTCTGGAGCCTTGCGGTCTGGGTTTTTTTTGCCCAATGTCTTTCAGGTCTTTAATATGCAAAATAGCCTTCCCCTGTGCCCTCTTGAGTTCTCTGAGACTAAAAGATAAAAAGAGGGCTCGAAAAACTAGCCTTGGAAAAGGAAAGGAGCCTTTCTCACACTGCAGGTGTGAGAGAACTCGGTAGCCTTGCCGGGTGGTTGTTTTTTTGCCAAATGGGTTTCCGGTTTTTAATAGGAAAAATGGCCTCCTGCTGTGCCCTGAAGAGTTCTTTGATGCAAAAATATGAAAACTGGGCTTGAAAACGGTCCTGGGAAAACTGGACCAGTTTTCCCAGGCCAGTTTTCAAGCCCAGATCCATCTCAGAAAGAGCCTTGCTCACTGAGAAGTTAAGACAACACTCGGGAGCATGACAGGACAGCAGGAGGATTTTGTGGAATTGGTTCAAGTTCTTAATATGAAAAATAGCCTTCTTCGGTGCCCCGTACAGTTTTGAGAGACTAAAATATGAAAAGTGGGCTTGCAAAGTAGACAGGAAAATGTAAAGGAGCCCTGCTCACACACCAGTTAAGAAAAAGCACAGGAGCCGCGCCGGGCGTTTTTGGTGCCTAGTGGATTTCTGCTGGGTCAGAAGGGAAATAGCCTCCTCCAGTGCCACGATTAAGTTCTCTGAGGGTAAAATTAAAAAACTTGGGGCCTAGAAAGCCAGCACGAAAAACTAAAGGGGGCTTTGTGACACTGCTGTTTCGTGCCACTTGGTGAGGAGCAAAGCCTTGGGTGGTTCACCAGGGCCAGGCCACTCAGAGTCCCCGGGTAATGACGCTGCATGTGGAGGTGGGGTCAGAGCAGGGAAATGGCGGCGCCCTTCCTGCCACTTGCTGGGGGGTCCCGCTGGGTCCCGGTCCAATCGCCCACTCCTTCGCTGGTCTATCCGTGCACAAAAGCGCGACCACAGTCGACCCACAGCCCTGCTGGCTCGCTGTTTCCCCGAGGTGGCCGGCTTGGTCGCTCGGTCGGTCGCTCACTAGGTCCAATTCTGGGCCTGGATTCTGTGCACCTGAGTTCGTTGCCCGAGTTTTCCTGTGCCACCCCGCGCTTCCACCTGCTGGTTTCACCCCTTACGGGTCGGGCTGAAGAATTTGTTCGAACAGAATTACGAAAAGTTCAATATTCAGTGTTCTGGCTGTGTTTTCTGTTGCTAAATTTGAGTTGTGTGTAAACTTGGTTGTGTGAGAAGGCCCGGCAAATCCACCTATGCCTCCATCTTGGCGGAAGGTCCCCGCACCCCCAGCTAAGTTTTGAGAGACTAAAATATGAAAACTGGGCTTGCAAAGTAGACTGGAAAAGGTAAAGGAGCCCTGCTCACTCACCAGTTAAGAAAAAGCTCAGGAGCCGCACCGGGCGTTTTTGTGCCTAATGGATTTCTGGTGGGTCAGAAGGGAAATAGCCTCCTCCAGTGCCACGATTAAGTTCTCTGAGGGTCAAATAAAAATAAATGGGGCCTAAAAAACCAGCATGGAATAGTAAAGGGGGCTTTCTAACACTGGAGTAAAGACAAAACTCTGGAGCCTTGCCGGGGGGGTTTTTTTGCCCAATGTCTTTCAGGTCTTTCATATGCAAAATAGCCTTCCCCTGTGCCCTCTTGAGTTCTTTGAGACTAAAAGATAAAAAGAGGGCTCGGAAAACTAGCCTTGGAAAGGAAAGGAGCCTTTCTCACACTGCAGGTGAGAGAGAACTCGGTAGCCTTGCCGGGTGGTTGTTTTTTTGCCAAATGGGTTTCCGGTTTTGAATATGAGAAATAGCCTTCTGCTGTGCCCTGAAG
The DNA here is from genome assembly GCF_021234435.1 of Artibeus jamaicensis. NCBI lineage: Eukaryota > Metazoa > Chordata > Mammalia > Chiroptera > Phyllostomidae > Artibeus > Artibeus jamaicensis. The sequence goes on from NW_026522040.1 coordinate 865,573, forward strand.
AGTTCTTTGATGCAAAAATATGAAAACTGGGCTTGAAAACGGTCCTGGGAAAACTGGACCAGTTTTCCCAGGCCAGTTTTCAAGCCCAGATCCATCTCAGAAAGAGCCTTGCTCACTGAGAAGTTAAGACAACACTCGGGAGCATGACAGGACAGCAGCAGGATTTTGTGGAATTGGTTCAAGTTCTTAATATGAAAAATTGCCTTCTCCGGTGCCCCGTACAGTTTTGAGAGACTAAAATATGAAAACTGGGCTTGCAAAGTAGACTGGAAAATGTAAAGGAGCCCTGCTCACACACCAGTTAAGAAAAAGCACAGGAGCCGCGCCGGGCGTTTTTGGTGCCTAGTGGATATCCGGTGGGTCAGAAGGGAAATAGCCTTCTCCAGTGCCACGATTAAGTTCTCTGAGGGTAAAATAAAAAACTTGGGGCCTAGAAAGCCAGCATGAAAAACTAAAGGGGGCTTTGTGACACTGCTGTTTCGTGCCACTTGGTGAGGAGCAAAGCCTTGGGTGGTTCACCAGGGCCAGGCCACTCAGAGTCCCTGGGTAATGACGCTGCATGTGGAGGTGGGGTCAGAGCAGGGAAATGGCGGCGCCCTTTCTGCCACTTGCTGCGGGGTCCCGCTGGGTCCCGGTCCAATGGCCCACTCCTTCGCTGGTCTATCCGTGCACAAAAGCGCGACCACAGTCGACCCACAGCCCTGCTGGCTCGCTGTTTCCCCGAGGTGGCTGGCTTGGTCGCTCGCTCGGTCGCTCACTAGGTCCAATCCTGGGCCTGGATTCTGCGCACCTGAGTTCTTCTGCCGAGTTTTCCTGTGCCACCCCGCGCTTCCACCTGCTGGTTTCACCACTTACGGGTCGGGCTGAAGAATTTGTTGCGAACAGAATTCGAAAAGTTCAATATTCTTGGCTCTGGCTGTGTTTTCTGTTGCTAATATTTAGTTGTGTGTAAACTTGGTCGTGTGAGAAAGCACAGCAAATCCACCTATGCCTCCATCTTGGCGGAAGGCCCCCGCACCCCCGCTAAGTTTTGAGAGACTAAAATATGAAAACTGGGCTTGCAAAGTAGACTGGAAAATGTAAAGGAGCCCTGCTCACCCACCAGTTAAGAAAAAGCTCAGGATCCGCACCGGGCGTTTTTCTGCCTAATGGATTTCTGGTGGGTCAGAAGGGAAATAGCCTCCTCCAGTGCCACGATTAAGTTCTCTGAGGGTCAAATAAAAAAAATGGGGCCTAAAACACCAGCATGGAAAAGTAAAGGGGGCTTTCTAACACTGGAGTTAGGACAAAACTCTGGAGCCTTGCGGGCTGGTTTTTTTTGCCCAATGTCTTTCAGGTCTTTAATATGCAAAATAGCCTTCCCCTGTGTCCTCTTGAGCTCTCTGAGACTAAAAGAGAAAAAGAGGGCTCGAAAAACTAGCCTTGGAAAAGGAAAGGAGCCTTTCTCACACTGCAGGTGAGAGAGAACTCGGTAGCCTTGCCGGGTGGTTGTTTTTTTGCCAAATGGGTTTCCGGTTTTGAATAGGAAAAATGGCCTCCTGCTGTGCCCTGAAGAGTTCTTTGATGCAAAAATATGAAAACTGGGCTTGAAAACTGTCCTGGGAAAACTGGACCAGTTTTCCCAGGCCAGTTTTCAAGCCCAGATCCATCTCAGAAAGAGCCTTGCTCACTGAGAAGTTAAGACAACACTCGGGAGCATGACAGGACAGCAGGAGGATTTTGTGGAATTGGTTCAAGTTCTTAATATGAAAAATCGCCTTCTTCGGTGCCCCGTACAGTTTCGAGAGACTAAAATATGAAAACTGGGCTTGCAAAGTAGACAGGAAAATGTAAAGGAGCCCTGCTCACACACCAGTTAAGAAAAAGCACAGGAGCCGCGCCGGGCGTTTTTTGTGCCTAGTGGATTTCCGGTGGGTCAGAAGGGAAATAGCCTCCTCCAGTGCCACGATTAAGTTCTCTGAGGGTAAAATTAAAAAACTTGGGGCCTAGAAAACCAGCATGAAAAACTAAAGGGGGCTTTGTGACACTGCTGTTTCGTGCCACTTGGTGAGGAGCAAAGCCTTGGGTGGTTCACCAGGGTCAGGCCACTGAGAGTAGCTGGGTTATGACGCTGCATGTGGAGGTGAGGTCAGTGCAGGGAAATGGCGGCGGCCTTTCTGCCACTTGCTGCGGGGTCCCGCTGGGTCCCGGTCCAATCGCCCACTCCTTCGCTGGTCTATCCGTGCACAAAAGTGCGACCACAGTCGACCCACAGCCCTGCTGGCTCGCTGTTTCCCCGAGGTGGCCGGCTTTGTGGCTCGCTCGGTCGCTCACTAGGTCCAACCCTGGGCCTGGATTCTGCGCACCTGAGTTCTTCTGCCCGAGTTTTCCTGTGCCACCCCGAGCTTCCACCTGCTGGTTTCACCACTTACGGGTCGGGCTGAAGAATTTGTCGCGAACAGAATTCCGAAAAGTTCAATATTCATTGGCTCTGGCTGTGTTTTCTGTTGCTAATATTTTCAGTTGTCTGTAAACTTGGTCGTGTGAGAAGGCCCGGCAAATCCACCTATGCCTCCATCTTGGCGGAAGGTCCCCGCACCCCAAGCTAAGTTTTGAGAGACTAAAATATGAAAACTGGGCCTGCAAAGTAGACTGGAAAATGTAAAGGAGCCCTGCTCACTCACCAGTTAAGAAAAAGCTCAGGATCCGCACCGGGCGTTTTTCTGCCTAATGGATTTCTGGTGGGTCAGAAGGGAAATAGCCTTCTCCAGTGCCACGATTAAGTTCTCTGAGGGTAAAATTAATAAATGGGGCCTAAAACACCAGCATGGAAAAGTAAAGGGGGCTTTCTAACACTGGAGTTAGGACAAAACTCTGGAGCCTTGCTAGGTGTTTTTTGCCAAATGGCTTTCAGGTCTTTAATATGCAAAATAGCCCTCCCCTGTGCCCTCTAGAGTTCTTTGAAATAAAATATAAAAAGTGGGCTCGAAAAACTAGCCTTGGAAAACAAAGGAGCCTTTTTCATATTGCAGATAAGAGAGAACTCGGTAGCCTTGCCGGGTGGTTGTTTTTTTGCCAAATGGGTTTCCGGTTTTGAATAGGAAAAATGGCCTCCTGCTGTGCCCTGAAGAGTTCTTTGATGCAAAAATATGAAAACTGGGCTTGAAAACGGTCCTGGGAAAACTGGACCAGTTTTCCCAGGCCAGTTTTCAAGCCCAGATCCATCTCAGAAAGAGCCTTGCTCACTGAGAAGTTAAGACAACACTCGGGAGCATGACAGGACAGCAGCAGGATTTTGTGGAATTGGTTCAAGTTCTTAATATGAAAAATTGCGCTTCTCCGGTGCCCCGTACAGTTTTGAGAGACTAAAATATGAAAACTGGGCTTGCAAAGTAGACAGGAAAATGTAAAGGAGCCCTGCTCACACACCAGTTAAGAAAAAGCACAGGAGCCGCGCCGGGCGTTTTTTGTGCCTAGTGGATTTCTGGTGGGTCAGAAGGGAAATAGCCTTCTCCAGTGCCACGATTAAGTTCTCTGAGGGTAAAATTAAAAACTTGGGGCCTAGAAAGCCAGCATGAAAAACTAAAGGGGGCTTTGTGACACTGCTGTTTCGTGCCACTTGGTGAGGAGCAAAGCCTTGGGTGGTTCACCAGGGCCAGGCCACTCAGAGTCCCCGGGTACTGACGCTGCATGTGGAGGTGGGGTCAGAGCAGGGAAATGGCGGCGCCCTTTCTGCCACTTGCTGCGGGGTCCCGCTGGGTCCCGGTCCAATCGCCCACTCCTTCGCTGGTCTATCCGTGCACAAAAGCGCGACCACAGTCGACCCACAGCCCTGCTGGCTCGCTGTTTCCCCGAGGTGGCCGGCTCTGTGGCTCCCTCGGTCGCTCACTAGGTCCAATTCTGGGCCTGGATTCTGCGCACCTGAGTTCTTCTGCCCGAGTTTTCCTGTGCCACCCCGCACTTCCACCTGCTGGTTTCACCACTTACGGGTCGGGCTGAAGAATTTGTTGTGAACAGAATTCCGAAAAGTTCAATATTCTTGGTTCTGGCTGTGTTTTCTGTTGCTAATATATTCAGTTGTGTGTAAACTTGGTTGTGTGAGAAGGCCCGGCAAATCCACCTATGCCTCCATCTTGGCGGAAGGTCCCCGCACCCCCAGCTAAGTTTTGAGAGACTAAAATATGAAAACTGGGCTTGCAAAGTAGACTGGAAAATGTAAAGGAGCCCTGCTCACTCACCAGTTAAGAAAAAGCTCAGGATCCGCGCCGGGCGTTTTTATGCCTAATGGATTTCTGGTGGGTCAGAAGGGAAATAGCCTTCTCCAGTGCCACGATTAAGTTCTCTGAGGGTCAAATTAATAAATGGGGCCTAAAACACCAGCATGGAAAAGTAAAGGGGGCTTTCTAACACTGGAGTTAGGACAAAACTCTGGAGCCAGGCCGGGTGGGGTTTTTTTGCCCAATGTCTTTCAGGTCTTTAATATGCAAAATAGCCTTCCCCTGTGTCCTCTTGAGTTCTCTGAGACTAAAAGATAAAAAGAGGGCTCGAAAAACTAGCCTTGGAAAAGGAAAGGAGCCTTTCTCACACTGCAGGTGAGAGAGAACTCGGTAGCCTTGCCGGGTGGTTGTTTTTTTGCCAAATGGGTTTCCGGTTTTGAATAGGAAAAATGGCCTCCTGCTGTGCCCTGAAGAGTTCTTTGATGCAAAAATATGAAAACTGGGCTTGAAAACGGTCCTGGGAAAACTGGACCAGTTTTCCCAGGCCAGTTTTCAAGCCCAGATCCATCTCAGAAAGAGCCTTGCTCACTGAGAAGTTAAGACAACACTCGGGAGCATGACAGGACAGCAGCAGGATTTTGTGGAATTGGTTCAAGTTCTTAATATGAAAAATAGCCTTGTTCGGTGCCCCGTACAGTTTTGAGAGACTAAAATATGAAAACTGGGCTTGCAAAGTAGACAGGAAAATGTAAAGGAGCCCTGCTCACACACCAGTTAAGAAAAAGCACAGGAGCCGCGCCGGGCGTTTTTGGTGCCTAGTGGATTTCCGGTGGGTCAGAAGGGAAATAGCCTTCTCCAGTGCCACGATTAAGTTCTCTGAGGGTAAAATTAAAAACTTGGGGCCTAGAAAGCCAGCATGAAAAACTAAAGGGGGCTTTGTGACACTGCTGTTTCGTGCCACTTGGTGAGGAGCAAAGCCTTGGGTGGTTCACCAGGGCCAGGCCACTCAGAGTCCCCGGGTAATGACGCTGCATGTGGAGGTGGGGTCAGAGCAGGGAAATGGCGGCGCCCTTTCTGCCACTTGCTGCGGGGTCCCGCTGGGTCCCGGTCCAATCGCCCACTCCTTCGCTGGTCTATCCGTGCACAAAAGCGCGACCACAGTCGACCCACAGCCCTGCTGGCTCGCTGTTTCCCCGAGGTGGCTGGCTCCGTCGTTCGCTCGGTCGCTCACTAGGTCCAATTCTGGGCCTGGATTCTGCGCACCTGAGTTCTTCTGCCCGAGTTTTCCTGTGCCACCCCGCGCTTCCACCTGCTGGTTTCACCACTTACGGGTCGGGCTGAAGAATTTGTTGTGAACAGAATTCCGAAAAGTTCAATATTCAGTGTTCTGGCTGTGTTTTCTGTTGCTAATATTTAGTTGTGTCTAAACTTGGTTGTGTGAGAAGGCACGGCAAATCCACCTATGCCTCCATCTTGGCGGAAGGTCCCCGCACCCCCAGCTAAGTTTTGAGAGACTAAAATATGAAAACTGGGCTTGCAAAGTAGACTGGAAAATGTAAAGGAGCCCTGCTCACTCACCAGTTAAGAAAAAGCTCAGGATCCGCACCGGGCGTTTTTATGCCTAATGGATTTCTGGTGGGTCAGAAGGGAAATAGCCTTCTCCAGTGCCACGATTAAGTTCTCTGAGGGTCAAATTAATAAATGGGGCCTAAAACACCAGCATGGAAAAGTAAAGGGGGCTTTCTAACACTGGAGTTAGGACAAAACTCTGGAGCCTTGCCGGGTGGTTTTTTTTGCCCAATGTCTTTCAGGTCTTTAATATGCAAAATAGCCTTCCCCTGTGTCCTCTTGAGTTCTCTGAGACTAAAAGATAAAAAGAGGGCTCGAAAAACTAGCCTTGGAAAAGGAAAGGAGCCTTTCTCACACTGCAGGTGAGAGAGAACTCGGTAGCCTTGCCGGGTGGTTGTTTTTTTGCCAAATGGGTTTCCGGTTTTGAATAGGAAAAATGGCCTCCTGCTGTGCCCTGAAGAGTTCTTTGATGCAAAAATATGAAAACTGGGCTTGAAAACTGTCCTGGGAAAACTGGACCAGTTTTCCCAGGCCAGTTTTCAAGCCCAGATCCATCTCAGAAAGAGCCTTGCTCACTGAGAAGTTAAGACAACACTCGGGAGCATGACAGGACAGCAGCAGGATTTTGTGGAATTGGTTCAAGTTCTTAATATGAAAAATAGCCTTGTTCGGTGCCCCGTACAGTTTTGAGAGACTAAAATATGAAAAGTGGGCTTGCAAAGTAGACAGGAAAATGTAAAGGAGCCCTGCTCACACACCAGTTAAGAAAAAGCACAGGAGCCGCGCCGGGCGTTTTTGGTGCCTAGTGGATTTCCGGTGGGTCAGAAGGGAAATAGCCTTCTCCAGTGCCACGATTAAGTTCTCTGAGGGTAAAATTAAAAAACTTGGGGCCTAGAAAGCCAGCATGAAAAACTAAAGGGGGCTTTGTGACACTGCTGTTTCGTGCCACTTGGTGAGGAGCAAAGCCTTGGGTGGTTCACCAGGGCCAGGCCACTCAGAGTCCCCCGGGTAATGACGCTGCATGTGGAGGTGGGGTCAGAGCAGGGAAATGGCGGCGGCCTTTCTGCCACTTGCTGGGGGGTCCCGCTGGGTCCCGGTCCAATCGCCCACTCCTTCGCTGGTCTATCCGTGCACAAAAGCGCGACCACAGTCGACCCACAGCCCTGCTGGCTCGCTGTTTCCCCGAGGTGGCCGGCTCCGTCGTTCGGTCGGTCGCTCACTAGGTCCAATTCTGGGCCTGGATTCTGCGCACCTGAGTTCTTCTGCCCCAGTTTTCCTGTGCCACCCCGCGCTTCCACCTGCTGGTTTCACCACTTACGGGTCGGGCTGAAGAATTTGTTGTGAACAGAATTCCGAAAAGTTCAATATTCTTGGTTCTGGCTGTGTTTTCTGTTGCTAATAATCAGTTGTGTCTACACTTGGTTGTGTGAGAAGGCCCGGCAAATCCACCTATGCCTCCATCTTGGCGGAAGGTCCCCGCACCCCCAGCTAAGTTTTGAGAGACTAAAATATGAAAACTGGGCTTGCAAAGTAGACTGGAAAATGTAAAGGAGCCCTGCTCACCCACCAGTTAAGAAAAAGCTCAGGATCCGCACCGGGCGTTTTTATGCCTAATGGATTTCTGGTGGGTCAGAAGGGAAATAGCCTTCTCCAGTGCCACGATTAAGTTCTCTGAGGGTAAAATTAATAAATGGGGCCTAAAACACCAGCATGGAAAAGTAAAGGGGGCTTTCTAACACTGGAGTTAGGACAAAACTCTGGAGCCTTGCCGGGTCGGGTTTTTTTTGCCCAATGTCTTTCAGGTCTTTAATATGCAAAATAGCCTTCCCCTGTGCCCTCTTGAGTTCTCTGAGACTAAAAGATAAAAAGAGGGCTCGAAAAACTAGCCTTGGAAAAGGAAAGGAGCCTTTCTCACACTGCAGGTGAGAGAGAACTCGGTAGCCTTGCCGGGTGGTTGTTTTTTTGCCAAATGGGTTTCCGGTTTTGAATAGGAAAAATGGCCTCCTGCTGTGCCCTGAAGAGTTCTTTGATGCAAAAATATGAAAACTGGGCTTGAAAACTGTCCTGGGAAAACTGGACCAGTTTTCCCAGGCCAGTTTTCAAGCCCAGATCCATCTCAGAAAGAGCCTTGCTCACTGAGAAGTTAAGACAACACTCGGGAGCATGACAGGACAGCAGCAGGATTTTGTGGAATTGGTTCAAGTTCTTAATATGAAAAATAGCCTTGTTCGGTGCCCCGTACAGTTTTGAGAGACTAAAATATGAAAAGTGGGCTTGCAAAGTAGACAGGAAAATGTAAAGGAGCCCTGCTCACACACCAGTTAAGAAAAAGCACAGGAGCCGCGCCGGGCGTTTTTGGTGCCTAGTGGATTTCTGGTGGGTCAGAAGGGAAATAGCCTTCTCCAGTGCCAAGATTAAGTTCTCTGAGGGTAAAAAACTTGGGGCCTAGAAAGCCAGCATGAAAAACTAAAGGGGGCTTTGTGACACTGCTGTTTCGTGCCACTTGGTGAGGAGCAAAGCCTTGGGTGGTTCACCAGGGCCAGGCCACTCAGAGTCCCCGGGTAATGACGCTGCATGTGGAGGTGGGGTCAGAGCAGGGAAATGGCGGCGGCCTTTCTGCCACTTGCTGGGGGGTCCCGCTGGGTCCCGGTCGAATCGCCCACTCCTTCGCTGGTCTATCCGTGCACAAAAGTGCGACCACAGTCGACCCACAGCCCTGCTGGCTCGCTGTTTCCCCGAGGTGGCCGGCTCCGTCGTTCGGTCGGTCGCTCACTAGGTCCAATTCTGGGCCTGGATTCTGCGCACCTGAGTTCTTCTGCCCCAGTTTTCCTGTGCCACCCCGCGCTTCCACCTGCTGGTTTCACCACTTACGGGTCGGGCTGAAGAATTTGTCGTGAACAGAATTCCGAAAAGTTCAATATTCTTGGTTCTGGCTGTGTTTTCTGTTGCTAATATTTTCAGTTGTGTGTAAACTTGGTTGTGTGAGAAGGCCCGGCAAATCCACCTATGCCTCCATCTTGGCGGAAGGTCCCCGCACCCCCAGCTAAGTTTTGAGAGACTAAAATATGAAAACTGGGCTTGCAAAGTAGACTGGAAAATGTAAAGGAGCCCTGCTCACTCACCAGTTAAGAAAAAGCTCAGGATCCGCACCGGGCGTTTTTATGCCTAATGGATTTCTGGTGGGTCAGAAGGGAAATAGCCTTCTCCAGTGCCACGATTAAGTTCTCTGAGGGTCAAATTAATAAATGGGGCCTAAAACACCAGCATGGAAAAGTAAAGGGGGCTTTCTAACACTGGAGTTAGGACAAAACTCTGGAGCCTTGCCGGGTGGTTTTTTTTGCCCAATGTCTTTCAGGTCTTTAATATGCAAAATAGCCTTCCCCTGTGTCCTCTTGAGTTCTCTGAGACTAAAAGATAAAAAGAGGGCTCGAAAAACTAGCCTTGGAAAAGGAAAGGAGCCTTTCTCACACTGCAGGTGAGAGAGAACTCGGTAGCCTTGCCGGGTGGTTGTTTTTTTGCCAAATGGGTTTCCGGTTTTGAATAGGAAAAATGGCCTCCTGCTGTGCCCTGAAGAGTTCTTTGATGCAAAAATATGAAAACTGGGCTTGAAAACTGTCCTGGGAAAACTGGACCAGTTTTCCCAGGCCAGTTTTCAAGCCCAGATCCATCTCAGAAAGAGCCTTGCTCACTGAGAAGTTAAGACAACACTCGGGAGCATGACAGGACAGCAGGAGGATTTTGTGGAATTGGTTCAAGTTCTTAATATGAAAAATAGCCTTGTTCGGTGCCCCGTACAGTTTCGAGAGACTAAAATATGAAAAGTGGGCTTGCAAAGTAGACAGGAAAATGTAAAGGAGCCCTGCTCACTCACCAGTTAAGAAAAAGCTCAGGAGCCGCGCCGGGCGTTTTTATGCCTAGTGGATTTCTGGTGGGTCAGAAGGGAAATAGCCTTCTCCAGTGCCACGATTAAGTTCTCTGAGGGTAAAATAAAAACTTGGGGCCTAGAAAGCCAGCATGAAAAACTAAAGGGGGCTTTGTGACACTGCTGTTTGGTGCCACTTGGTGAGGAGCAAAGCCTTGGGTGGTTCACCAGGGCCAGGCCACTCAGAGTCCCCGGGTAATGACGCTGCATGTGGAGGTGGGGTCAGAGCAGGGAAATGGCGGCGGCCTTTCTGCCACTTGCTGGGGGGTCCCGCTGGGTCCCGGTCCAATCGCCCACTCCTTCGCTGGTCTATCCGTGCACAAAAGCGCGACCACAGTCGACCCACAGCCCTGCTGGCTCGCTGTTTCCCCGAGGTGGCCGGCTCCGTCGCTCGGTCGGTCGCTCACTAGGTCCAATTCTGGGCCTGGATTCTGCGCACCTGAGTTCTTCTGCCCGAGTTTTCCTGTGCCACCCCGCGCTTCCACCTGCTGGTTTCACCACTTACGGGTCGGGCTGAAGAATTTGTCGTGAACAGAATTCCGAAAAGTTCAATATTCATTTGTTCTGGCTGTGTTTTCTGTTGCTAATATTTAGTTGTGCGTAACTTGGTTGTGTGAGAAGGCACGGCAAATCCACCTATGCCTCCATCTTGGCGGAAGGTCCCCGCACCCCCAGCTAAGTTTTGAGAGACTAAAATATGAAAACTGGGCTTGCAAAGTAGACTGGAAAATGTAAAGGAGCCCTGCTCACTCACCAGTTAAGAAAAAGCTCAGGATCCGCACCGGGCGTTTTTATGCCTAATGGATTTCTGGTGGGTCAGAAGGGAAATAGCCTTCTCCAGTGCCACGATTAAGTTCTCTGAGGGTAAAATTAATAAATGGGGCCTAAAACACCAGCATGGAAAAGTAAAGGGGGCTTTCTAACACTGGAGTTAGGACAAAACTCTGGAGCCTTGCCGGGTCGGGGTTTTTTGCCCAATGTCTTTCAGGTCTTTAATATGCAAAATAGCCTTCCCCTGTGCCCTCTTGAGTTCTCTGAGACTAAAAGATAAAAAGAGGGCTCGAAAAACTAGCCTTGGAAAAGGAAAGGAGCCTTTCTCACACTGCAGGTGAGAGAGAACTCGGTAGCCTTGCCGGGTGGTTGTTTTTTTGCCAAATGGGTTTCCGGTTTTGAATAGGAAAAATGGCCTCCTGCTGTGCCCTGAAGAGTTCTTTGATGCAAAAACATGAAAACTGGGCTTGAAAACTGTCCTGGGAAAACTGGACCAGTTTTCCCAGGCCAGTTTTCAAGCCCAGATCCATCTCAGAAAGAGCCTTGCTCACTGAGAAGTTAAGACAACACTCGGGAGCATGACAGGACAGCAGCAGGATTTTGTGGAATTGGTTCAAGTTCTTAATATGAAAAATAGCCTTGTTCGGTGCCCCGTACAGTTTTGAGAGACTAAAATATGAAAAGTGGGCTTGCAAAGTAGACAGGAAAATGTAAAGGAGCCCTGCTCACACACCAGTTAAGAAAAAGCACAGGAGCCGCGCCGGGCGTTTTTGTTGCCTAGTGGATTTCTGGTGGGTCAGAAGGGAAATAGCCTTCTCCAGTGCCACGATTAAGTTCTCTGAGGGTAAAATTAAAAAACTTGGGGCCTAGAAAGCCAGCATGAAAAACTAAAGGGGGCTTTGTGACACTGCTGTTTGGTGCCACTTGGTGAGGAGCAAAGCCTTGGGTGGTTCACCAGGGCCAGGCCACTCAGAGTCCCCGGGTAATGACGCTGCATGTGGAGGTGGGGTCAGAGCAGGGAAATGGCGGCGGCCTTTCTGCCACTTGCTGCGGGGTCCCGCTGGGTCCCGGTCCAATCGCCCACTCCTTCGCTGGTCTATCCGTGCACAAAAGCGCGACCACAGTCGACCCACAGCCCTGCTGGCTCGCTGTTTCCCCGAGGTGGCCGGCTCTGTCGTTCGGTCGGTCGCTCACTAGGTCCAATTCTGGGCCTGGATTCTGCGCACCTGAGTTCTTCTGCCCGAGTTTTCCTGTGCCACCCCGCGCTTCCACCTGCTGGTTTCACCACTTACGGGTCGGGCTGAAGAATTTGTTGTGAACAGAATTCCGAAAAGTTCAATATTCAGTGTTCTGGCTGTGTTTTCTGTTGCTAATATTTAGTTGTGCCTAACTTGGTTGTGTGAGAAGGCCCGGCAAATCCACCTATTCCTCCATCTTGGCGGAAGGTCCCCGCAACCCAGCTAAGTTTTGAGAGACTAAAATATGAAAACTGGGCTTGCAAAGTAGACTGGAAAATGTAAAGGAGCCCTGCTCACTCACCAGTTAAGAAAAAGCTCAGGATCCGCACCGGGCGTTTTTATGCCTAATGGATTTCTGGTGGGTCAGAAGGGAAATAGCCTTCTCCAGTGCCACGATTAAGTTCTCTGAGGGTCAAATTAATAAATGGGGCCTAAAACACCAGCATGGAAAAGTAAAGGGGGCTTTCTAACACTGGAGTTAGGACAAAACTCTGGAGCCTTGCCGGGTGGTTTTTTTTGCCCAATGTCTTTCAGGTCTTTAATATGCAAAATAGCCTTCCCCTGTGCCCTCTTGAGTTCTCTGAGACTAAAAGATAAAAAGAGGGCTCGAAAAACTAGCCTTGGAAAAGGAAAGGAGCCTTTCTCACACTGCAGGTGAGAGAGAACTCGGTAGCCTTGCCGGGTGGTTGTTTTTTTGCCAAATGGGTTTCCGGTTTTGAATAGGAAAAATGGCCTCCTGCTGTGCCCTGAAGAGTTCTTTGATGCAAAAATATGAAAACTGGGCTTGAAAACTGTCCTGGGAAAACTGGACCAGTTTTCCCAGGCCAGTTTTCAAGCCCAGATCCATCTCAGAAAGAGCCTTGCTCACTGAGAAGTTAAGACAACACTCGGGAGCATGACAGGACAGCAGCAGGATTTTGTGGAATTGGTTCAAGTTCTTAATATGAAAAATAGCCTTGTTCGGTGCCCCGTACAGTTTTGAGAGACAAAAATATGAAAAGTGGGCTTGCAAAGTAGACAGGAAAATGTAAAGGAGCCCTGCTCACACACCAGTTAAGAAAAAGCTCAGGAGCCGCGCCGGGCGTTTTTTGTGCCTAGTGGATTTCCGCTGGGTCAGAAGGGAAATAGCCTTCTCCAGTGCCACGATTAAGTTCTCTGAGGGTAAAATAAAAACTTGGGGCCTAGAAAGCCAGCATGAAAAACTAAAGGGGGCTTTGTGACACTGCTGTTTCGTGCCACTTGGTGAGGAGCAAAGCCTTGGGTGGTTCACCAGGGCCAGGCCACTCAGAGTCCCCCGGGTAATGACGCTGCATGTGGAGGTGGGGTCAGAGCAGGGAAATGGCGGCGGCCTTTCTGCCACTTGCTGGGGGGTCCCGCTGGGTCCCGGTCCAATCGCCCACTCCTTCGCTGGTCTATCCGTGCACAAAAGCGCGACCACAGTCGACCCACAGCCCTGCTGGCTCGCTGTTTCCCCGAGGTGGCCGGCTCCGCCGCTCCCTCGGTCGCTCACTAGGTCCAATTCTGGGCCTGGATTCTGCGCACCTGAGTTCTTCTGCCCGAGTTTTCCTGTGCCACCCCGCGCTTCCACCTGCTGGTTTCACCACTTACGGGTCGGGCTGAAGAATTTGTTGTGAACAGAATTCCGAAAAGTTCAATATTCTTGGTTCTGGCTGTGTTTTCTGTTGCTAATATATTCAGTTGTGCCTAACTTGGTTGTGTGAGAAGGCCCGGCAAATCCACCTATGCCTCCATCTTGGCGGAAGGTCCCCGCACCCCCAGCTAAGTTTTGAGAGACTAAAATATGAAAACTGGCCTTGCAAAGTAGACTGGAAAATGTAAAGGAGCCCTGCTCACTCACCAGTTAAGAAAAAGCTCAGGATCCGCACCGGGCGTTTTTATGCCTAATGGATTTCTGGTGGGTCAGAAGGGAAATAGCCTTCTCCAGTGCCACGATTAAGTTCTCTGAGGGTAAAATTAATAAATGGGGCCTAAAACACCAGCATGGAAAAGTAAAGGGGGCTTTCTAACACTGGAGTTAGGACAAAACTCTGGAGCCTTGCCGGGTGGGTTTTTTTTGCCCAATGTCTTTCAGGTCTTTAATATGCAAAATAGCCTTCCCCTGTGTCCTCTTGAGTTCTCTGAGACTAAAAGATAAAAAGAGGGCTCGAAAAACTAGCCTTGGAAAAGGAAAGGAGCCTTTCTCACACTGGAGGTGGGAGAGAACTCGGTAGCCTTGCCGGGTGGTTGTTTTTTTGCCAAATGGGTTTCCGGTTTTGAATAGGAAAAATGGCCTCCTGCTGTGCCCTGAAGAGTTCTTTGATGCAAAAATATGAAAACTGGGCTTGAAAACTGTCCTGGGAAAACTGGACCAGTTTTCCCAGGCCAGTTTTCAAGCCCAGATCCATCTCAGAAAGAGCCTTGCTCACTGAGAAGTTAAGACAACACTCGGGAGCATGACAGGACAGCAGCAGGATTTTGTGGAATTGGTTCAAGTTCTTAATATGAAAAATAGCCTTGTTCGGTGCCCCGTACAGTTTTGAGAGACTAAAATATGAAAAGTGGGCTTGCAAAGTAGACAGGAAAATGTAAAGGAGCCCTGCTCACACACCAGTTAAGAAAAAGCTCAGGAGCCGCGCCGGGCGTTTTTTGTGCCTAGTGGATTTCTGGTGGGTCAGAAGGGAAATAGCCTTCTCCAGTGCCACGATTAAGTTCTCTGAGGGTAAAATAAAAACTTGGGGCCTAGAAAGCCAGCATGAAAAACTAAAGGGGGCTTTGTGACACTGCTGTTTCGTGCCACTTGGTGAGGAGCAAAGCCTTGGGTGGTTCACCAGGGCCAGGCCACTCAGAGTCCCCCGGGTAATGACGCTGCATGTGGAGGTGGGGTCAGAGCAGGGAAATGGCGGCGGCCTTTCTGCCACTTGCTGGGGGGTCCCGCTGGGTCCCGGTCCAATCGCCCACTCCTTCGCTGGTCTATCCGTGCACAAAAGCGCGACCACAGTCGACCCACAGCCCTGCTGGCTCGCTGTTTCCCCGAGGTGGCCGGCTCTGTCGCTCGGTCGGTCGCTCACTAGGTCCAATTCTGGGCCTGGATTCTGCGCACCTGAGTTCTTCTGCCCGAGTTTTCCTGTGCCACCCCGCGCTTCCACCTGCTGGTTTCACCACTTACGGGTCGGGCTGAAGAATTTGTTGTGAACAGAATTCCGAAAAGTTCAATATTCAGTGTTCTGGCTGTGTTTTCTGTTGCTAATATTTAGTTGTGTCTAAACTTGGTTGTGTGAGAAGGCCCGGCAAATCCACCGATGCCTCCATCTTGGGGGAAGGTCCCCGCACCCCCAGCTAAGTTTTGAGAGACTAAAATATGAAAACTGGCCTTGCAAAGTAGACTGGAAAATGTAAAGGAGCCCTGCTCACTCACCAGTTAAGAAAAAGCTCAGGATCCGCACCGGGCGTTTTTATGCCTAATGGATTTCTGGTGGGTCAGAAGGGAAATAGCCTTCTCCAGTGCCACGATTAAGTTCTCTGAGGGTCAAATTAATAAATGGGGCCTAAAACACCAGCATGGAAAAGTAAAGGGGGCTTTCTAACACTGGAGTTAGGACAAAACTCTGGAGCCTTGCCGGGGGGGTTTTTTGCCCAATGTCTTTCAGGTCTTTAATATGCAAAATAGCCTTCCCCTGTGTCCTCTTGAGTTCTTTGAGACTAAAAGATAAAAAGAGGGCTCGAAAAACTAGCCTTGGAAAAGGAAAGGAGCCTTTCTCACACTGGAGGTGGGAGAGAACTCGGTAGCCTTGCCGGGTGGTTGTTTTTTTGCCAAATGGGTTTCCGGTTTTGAATAGGAAAAATGGCCTCCTGCTGTGCCCTGAAGAGTTCTTTGATGCAAAAATATGAAAACTGGGCTTGAAAACTGTCCTGGGAAAACTGGACCAGTTTTCCCAGGCCAGTTTTCAAGCCCAGATCCATCTCAGAAAGAGCCTTGCTCACTGAGAAGTTAAGACAACACTCGGGAGCATGACAGGACAGCAGCAGGATTTTGTGGAATTGGTTCAAGTTCTTAATATGAAAAATAGCCTTGTTCGGTGCCCCGTACAGTTTTGAGAGACTAAAATATGAAAAGTGGGCTTGCAAAGTAGACAGGAAAATGTAAAGGAGCCCTGCTCACACACCAGTTAAGAAAAAGCTCAGGAGCCGCGCCGGGCGTTTTTGGTGCCTAGTGGATTTCTGGTGGGTCAGAAGGGAAATAGCCTTCTCCAGTGCCACGATTAAGTTCTCTGAGGGTAAAATAAAAACTTGGGGCCTAGAAAGCCAGCATGAAAAACTAAAGGGGGCTTTGTGACACTGCTGTTTCGTGCCACTTGGTGAGGAGCAAAGCCTTGGGTGGTTCACCAGGGCCAGGCCACTCAGAGTCCCCGGGTAATGACGCTGCATGTGGAGGTGGGGTCAGAGCAGGGAAATGGCGGCGGCCTTTCTGCCACTTGCTGCGGGGTCCCGCTGGGTCCCGGTCCAATCGCCCACTCCTTCGCTGGTCTATCCGTGCACAAAAGCGCGACCACAGTCGACCCACAGCCCTGCTGGCTCGCTGTTTCCCCGAGGTGGCCGGCTCTGTCGCTCGGTCGGTCGCTCACTAGGTCCAATTCTGGGCCTGGATTCTGCGCACCTGAGTTCTTCTGCCGAGTTTTCCTGTGCCACCCCGCGCTTCCACCTGCTGGTTTCACCGCTTACGTGTCGGGCTGAAGAATTTGTCGTGAACAGAATTCCGAAAAGTTCAATATTCTGTGTTCTGGCTGTGTTTTCTGTTGCTAATATATTAGTTGTGTCTAAACTTGGTTGTGTGAGAAGGCCCGGCAAATCCACCGATGCCTCCATCTTGGGGGAAGGTCCCCGCACCCCCAGCTAAGTTTTGAGAGACTAAAATATGAAAACTGGCCTTGCAAAGTAGACTGGAAAATGTAAAGGAGCCCTGCTCACACACCAGTTAAGAAAAAGCACAGGAGCCGCGCCGGGCGTTTTTGGTGCCTAGTGGATTTCTGGTGGGTCAGAAGGGAAATAGCCTTCTCCAGTGCCACGATTAAGTTCTCTGAGGGTAAAATTAATAAATGGGGCCTAAAACACCAGCATGGAAAAGTAAAGGGGGCTTTCTAACACTGGAGTTAGGACAAAACTCTGGAGCCTTGCCGGGTGGTTTTTTTTGCCCAATGTCTTTCAGGTCTTTAATATGCAAAATAGCCTTCCCCTGTGTCCTCTTGAGTTCTCTGAGACTAAAAGATAAAAAGAGGGCTCGAAAAACTAGCCTTGGAAAAGGAAAGGAGCCTTTCTCACACTGCAGGTGAGAGAGAACTCGGTAGCCTTGCCGGGTGGTTGTTTTTTTGCCAAATGGGTTTCCGGTTTTGAATAGGAAAAATGGCCTCCTGCTGTGCCCTGAAGAGTTCTTTGATGCAAAAACATGAAAACTGGGCTTGAAAACTGTCCTGGGAAAACTGGACCAGTTTTCCCAGGCCAGTTTTCAAGCCCAGATCCATCTCAGAAAGAGCCTTGCTCACTGAGAAGTTAAGACAACACTCGGGAGCATGACAGGACAGCAGCAGGATTTTGTGGAATTGGTTCAAGTTCTTAATATGAAAAATAGCCTTGTTCGGTGCCCCGTACAGTTTCGAGAGACTAAAATATGAAAAGTGGGCTTGCAAAGTAGACAGGAAAATGTAAAGGAGCCCTGCTCACACACCAGTTAAGAAAAAGCTCAGGAGCCGCGCCGGGCGTTTTTTGTGCCTAGTGGATTTCCGCTGGGTCAGAAGGGAAATAGCCTTCTCCAGTGCCACGATTAAGTTCTCTGAGGGTAAAATAAAAAACTTGGGGCCTAAAAAGCCAGCATGAAAAACTAAAAGGGGGCTTTGTGACACTGCTGTTTCGTGCCACTTGGTGAGGAGCAAAGCCTTGGGTGGTTCACCAGGGCCAGGCCACTCAGAGTCCCCGGGTAATGACGCTGCATGTGGAGGTGGGGTCAGAGCAGGGAAATGGCGGCGGCCTTTCTGCCACTTGCTGGGGGGTCCCGCTGGGTCCCGGTCCAATCGCCCACTCCTTCGCTGGTCTATCCGTGCACAAAAGCGCGACCACAGTCGACCCACAGCCCTGCTGGCTCGCTGTTTCCCCGAGGTGGCCGGCTCTGTGGCTCCCTCGGTCGCTCACTAGGTCCAATTCTGGGCCTGGATTCTGCGCACCTGAGTTCTTCTGCCCCAGTTTTCCTGTGCCACCCCGCGCTTCCACCTGCTGGTTTCACCCCTTCCGGGTCGGGCTGAAGAATTTGTCGTGAACAGAATTCCGAAAAGTTCAATATTCTGTGTTCTGGCTGTGTTTTCTGTTGCTAATATTTAGTTGTGCCTAACTTGGTTGTGTGAGAAGGCCCGGCAAATCCACCTATGCCTCCATCTTGGCGGAAGGTCCCCGCACCCCCAGCTAAGTTTTGAGAGACTAAAATATGAAAACTGGGCTTGCAAAGTAGACTGGAAAATGTAAAGGAGCCCTGCTCACACACCAGTTAAGAAAAAGCTCAGGATCCGCGCCGGGCGTTTTTATGCCTAATGGATTTCTGGTGGGTCAGAAGGGAAATAGCCTTCTCCAGTGCCACGATTAAGTTCTCTGAGGGTAAAATTAATAAATGGGGCCTAAAACACCAGCATGGAAAAGTAAAGGGGGCTTTCTAACACTGGAGTTAGGACAAAACTCTGGAGCCTTGCCGGGTGGGGTTTTTTTTGCCCAATGTCTTTCAGGTCTTTAATATGCAAAATAGACTTCCCCTGTGCCCTCTTGAGTTCTCTGAGACTAAAAGATAAAAAGAGGGCTCGAAAAACTAGCCTTGGAAAAGGAAAGGAGCCTTTCTCACACTGCAGGTGGGAGAGAACTCGGTAGCCTTGCCGGGTGGTTGTTTTTTTGCCAAATGGGTTTCCGGTTTTGAATAGGAAAAATGGCCTCCTGCTGTGCCCTGAAGAGTTCTTTGATGCAAAAATATGAAAACTGGGCTTGAAAACTGTCCTGGGAAAACTGGACCAGTTTTCCCAGGCCAGTTTTCAAGCCCAGATCCATCTCAGAAAGAGCCTTGCTCACTGAGAAGTTAAGACAACACTCGGGAGCATGACAGGACAGCAGCAGGATTTTGTGGAATTGGTTCAAGTTCTTAATATGAAAAATAGCCTTGTTCGGTGCCCCGTACAGTTTTGAGAGACTAAAATATGAAAAGTGGGCTTGCAAAGTAGACAGGAAAATGTAAAGGAGCCCTGCTCACACACCAGTTAAGAAAAAGCACAGGAGCCGCGCCGGGCGTTTTTGGTGCCTAGTGGATTTCTGGTGGGTCAGAAGGGAAATAGCCTTCTCCAGTGCCACGATTAAGTTCTCTGAGGGTAAAATAAAAACTTGGGGCCTAGAAAGCCAGCATGAAAAACTAAAGGGGGCTTTGTGACACTGCTGTTTGGTGCCACTTGGTGAGGAGCAAAGCCTTGGGTGGTTCACCAGGGCCAGGCCACTCAGAGTCCCCGGGTACTGACGCTGCATGTGGAGGTGGGGTCAGAGCAGGGAAATGGCGGCGGCCTTTCTGCCACTTGCTGCGGGGTCCCGCTGGGTCCCGGTCCAATCGCCCACTCCTTCGCTGGTCTATCCGTGCACAAAAGCGCGACCACAGTCGACCCACAGCCCTGCTGGCTCGCTGTTTCCCCGAGGTGGCCGGCTTCGTCGCTCGGTCGGTCGCTCACTAGGTCCAATTCTGGGCCTGGATTCTGCGCACCTGAGTTCTTCTGCCCGAGTTTTCCTGTGCCACCCCGCGCTTCCACCTGCTGGTTTCACCACTTACGGGTCGGGCTGAAGAATTTGTTGTGAACAGAATTCCGAAAAGTTCAATATTCTTTGCTCTGGCTGTGTTTTCTGTTGCTAATATTTTCAGTTGTGTGTAAACTTGGTTGTGTGAGAAGGCCCGGCAAATCCACCTATGCCTCCAGCTTGGCGGAAGGTCCGCCGCACCCCCAGCTAAGTTTTGAGAGACTAAAATATGAAAACTGGGCTTGCAAAGTAGACTGGAAAATGTAAAGGAGCCCTGCTCACTCACCAGTTAAGAAAAAGCTCAGGATCCGCACCGGGCGTTTTTATGCCTAATGGATTTCTGGTGGGTCAGAAGGGAAATAGCCTTCTCCAGTGCCACGATTAAGTTCTCTGAGGGTCAAATAAATAAATGGGGCCTAAAACACCAGCATGGAAAAGTAAAGGGGGCTTTCTAACACTGGAGTTAGGACAAAACTCTGGAGCCTTGCCGGGGGGGTTTTTTTTGCCCAATGTCTTTCAGGGCTTTCATATGCAAAATAGCCTTCCCCTGTGTCCTCTTGAGTTCTCTGAGACTAAAAGATAAAAAGAGGGCTCGAAAAACTAGCCTTGGAAAAGGAAAGGAGCCTTTCTCACACTGCAGGTGTGAGAGAACTCGGTAGCCTTGCCGGGTGGTTGTTTTTTTGCCAAATGGGTTTCCGGTTTTGAATAGGAAAAATGGCCTCCTGCTGTGCCCTGAAGAGTTCTTTGATGCAAAAACATGAAAACTGGGCTTGAAAACGGTCCTGGGAAAACTGGACCAGTTTTCCCAGGCCAGTTTTCAAGCCCAGATCCATCTCAGAAAGAGCCTTGCTCACTGAGAAGTTAAGACAACACTCGGGAGCATGACAGGACAGCAGGAGGATTTTGTGGAATTGGTTCAAGTTCTTAATATGAAAAATAGCCTTGTTCGGTGCCCCGTACAGTTTTGAGAGACTAAAATATGAAAAGTGGGCTTGCAAAGTAGACAGGAAAATGTAAAGGAGCCCTGCTCACACACCAGTTAAGAAAAAGCACAGGAGCCGCGCCGGGCGTTTTTGGTGCCTAGTGGATTTCCGGTGGGTCAGAAGGGAAATAGCCTTCTCCAGTGCCACGATTAAGTTCTCTGAGGGTAAAATAAAAAAACTTGGGGCCTAGAAAGCCAGCATGAAAAACTAAAGGGGGCTTTGTGACACTGCTGTTTGGTGCCACTTGGTGAGGAGCAGAGCCTTGGGTGGTTCACCAGGGCCAGGCCACTCAGAGTCCCCGGGTAATGACGCTGCATGTGGAGGTGGGGTCAGAGCAGGGAAATGGCGGCGGCCTTTCTGCCACTTGCTGGGGGGTCCCGCTGGGTCCCGGTCCAATCGCCCACTCCTTCGCTGGTCTATCCGTGCACAAAAGTGCGACCACAGTCGACCCACAGCCCTGCTGGCTCTCTGTTTCCGCGAGGTGGCCGGCTCTGTGGCTCCCTCGGTCGCTCACTAGGTCCAATTCTGGGCCTGGATTCTGCGCACCTGAGTTCTTCTGCCCGAGTTTTCCTGTGCCACCCCGCGCTTCCACCTGCTGGTTTCACCACTTACGGGTCGGGCTGAAGAATTTGTTGTGAACAGAATTCCGAAAAGTTCAACATTCATTTGCTCTGGCTGTGTTTTCTGTTGCTAAATTTTCAGTTGTGTGTAAACTTGGTCGTGTGAGAAGGCCCGGCAAATCCACCTATGCCTCCATCTTGGCGGAAGGTCCCCGCACCCCACGCTAAGTTTTGAGAGACTAAAATATGAAAACTGGCCTTGCAAAGTAGACTGGAAAATGTAAAGGAGCCCTGCTCACCCACCAGTTAAGAAAAAGCTCAGGATCCGCACCGGGCGTTTTTCTGCCTAATGGATTTCTGGTGGGTCAGAAGGGAAATAGCCTCCTCCAGTGCCACGATTAAGTTCTCTGAGGGTCAAATTAATAAATGGGGCCTAAAACACCAGCATGGAAAAGTAAAGGGGGCTTTCTAACACTGGAGTTAGGACAAAACTCTGGAGCCTTGCCGGGTGGGTTTTTTTGCCCAATGTCTTTCAGGTCTTTCATATGCAAAATAGCCTTCCCCTGTGCCCTCTTGAGTTCTTTGAGACTAAAAGATAAAAAGAGGGCTCGAAAAACTAGCCTTGGAAAAGGAAAGGAGCCTTTCTCACACTGCAGGTGAGAGAGAACTCGGTAGCCTTGCCTGGTGGTTGTTATTTTGCCAAATGGGTTGCCGGTGTTTAATACAAAAAATGGCCTCCTGCTGTGCCCTGAAGAGTTCTTTGATGCAAAAATATGAAAACTGGGCTTGAAAACTGTCCTGGGAAAACTGGACCAGTTTTCCCAGGCCAGTTTTCAAGCCCAGATCCATCTCAGAAAGAGCCTTGCTCACTGAGAAGTTAAGACAACACTCGGGAGCATGACAGGACAGCAGCAGGATTTTGTGGAATTGGTTCAAGTTCTTAATATGAAAAATAGCCTTCTTCGGTGCCCCGTACAGTTTTGAGAGACTAAAATATGAAAAGTGGGCTTGCAAAGTAGACAGGAAAATGTAAAGGAGCCCTGCTCACACACCAGTTAAGAAAAAGCTCAGGAGCCGCGCCGGGCGTTTTTGGTGCCTAGTGGATTTCTGGTGGGTCAGAAGGGAAATAGCCTCCTCCAGTGCCACGATTAAGTTCTCTGAGGGTAAAATAAAAAAATGGGGCCCAAAAAGCCAGCACGAAAAACTAAAGGGGGCTTTGTGACACTGCTGTTTCGTGCCACTGGGTGAGGAGCAGAGCCTTGGGTGGTTCACCAGGGCCAGGCCACTCAGAGTCCCCGGGTAATGACGCTGCATGTGGAGGTGGGGTCAGAGCAGGGAAATGGCGGCGCCCTTTCTGCCACTTGCTGCGGGGTCCCGCTGGGTCCCGGTCCAATCGCCCACTCCTTCGCTGGTCTATCCGTGCACAAAAGCGCGACCACAGTCGACCCACAGCCCTGCTGGCTCGCTGTTTCCCCGAGGTGGCCGGCTCGGTCCCTCCCTCGGTCGCTCACTACGTCCAATGGTGGGCCTGGATTCTGCGCACCTGAGTTCGTCTGCCCGAGTTTTCCTTTGCCATTCCGCGCCTCCACCTGCTGGTTTCACCCCTTACGGGTCGGACTGAAGAATTTGTTGTGAACAGAATTCCGAAAAGTTCAACATTCTTGGCTCCGGCTGTGTTTTCTGTTGCTAATATTTAGTTGTCTGTAAACTTGGTCGTGTGAGAAAGCACGGCAAATCCACCTATGCCTCCATCTTGGCGGAAGGTCCCCGCACCCCACGCTAAGTTTTGAGAGACTAAAATATGAAAACTGGCCCTGCAAAGTAGACTGGAAAATGTAAAGGAGCCCTGCTCACTCACCAGTTAAGAAAAAGCTCAGGAGCCGCACCGGGCGTTTTTCTGCCTAATGGATTTCTGGTGGGTCAGAAGGGAAATAGCCTCCTCCAGTGCCACGATTAAGTTCTCTGAGGGTAAAATAAAAAAAATGGGGCCTAAAACACCAGCATGGACAAGTAAAGGGGGCTTTCTAACACTGGAGTTAAGACAAAACTCTGGAGCCTTGCCGTGTGGGTTTTTTTTTTGCCCAATGTCTTTCAGGTCTTTAATATGCAAAATAGCCTTCCCCTGTGCCCTCTTCAGTTCTCTGAGACTAAAAGAGAAAAAGAGGGCTCGGAAAACTAGCCTTGGAAATGGAAAGGAGCCTTTGTCACACTGCAGGTATGAGAGAACTCAGTAGCCTTTCCGGGTGGTTGTTTTTTGCGAAATGGCTTTCCGGTTTTTAATATGAAAAATAGCCTCCTGCTGTGCCCTGCAGAGTTCTCTGGTGCAAAAATATGAAAACTGGGCTTGAAAACGGTCCTGGGAATACTGTTCCAGTTTCTCCACTCACGTATGCTGGAGATAAATTCGGGAGGGATATACTGGGAGCAAGGAGTTGAAGCCCTACACCAGACCCCCAGCCCAGGGTTCTAGTGCCAGGAAGACAAGTTTCCAGAACTTCTGGCTGCAAAAACCAGTGGCAACTGAATCTGTGGAAGAAAATTCTCGAGCCCCATGTGGTTCCTCTTAAAGAACCCACACACAGACTCACCTATCCAGACTCACTCCCTCTGAGCTCCAGCACTGGGGTGGCAGCTTGAAGGGCACTGGTGGCATACTGGGAAAGGCAGAAGTTGAGGTATCAGCGTGTGCAGAAGTCATTGTATCTCTTCTGAACCTTCCCAGTTCAGAGCCATGCAGGCTGGTGCTATAGCTGAGACTCTATCAATCTGGATAACAATGTTTGACCTGCTTTTGAGATCCCCCAAAACTCCATCCCACCCAAATTAGGGCTACCCAAGCTGCTTTTCCATATGAATGGCTGGTTTTGGCTCATGCTGCACAACTTCCTAAATCCTATTAAACAAGCAACAATTGGTCTCAGTGAGGACCAGGCTGAGCATTAGCAGCAGTCCAATTAGTTTCACAGCTTGGCTTCACCTGGTAATCTCCAAGCCCAGAACAGGTAGTAGCCATCTCAGATTGCTCAGGAAAGGCAGCCCTGGGCAAAACACAGCTTGGGGCTGACCTTGGCCTGTACCATCTGGGAAATTCCAGGGCCAGAACACTCCGTGGACGGCTACAGACCACTTCAGAGTACCTCCACCCTGCCTCTGCACAGATGATCCTCTATGGAGGGTGGATGTTGGTGGTAAGTGGTCACAGTCTTTGCAGCTAACTGGCCTGAATAAATCCCTCCTTGACCTGCCAACAGCAACCAAGGCTTAACTACAAGAGGAGGGTGTACTCAGACCAAATGAAGGGCACACTTCAAATACCCAACTTGGGTGATAGGGGAGGCTGCGCCCCTGGACCCTCCAGGATACCTCCTACATTAGGCTACACTACCAAGACACAGAATCAAAGGAGCTCTACCTAATACATGGAAACAAACACAGGGAGGCCACTAAAACAAGAAGACAAAGAAACATAACCCAAATGAGAAAACAAATCAACATTTCAGAAAAAGAGCTAAATGAAATGGAGATAAGGAATATGTCAGATGCAGAGTTCAAAACAATGGTTATAAAAATGCTCAAGGAACTTAGTGAGCACCTCAGCATCATAAAGAAAGATCTAGTCAGAAATGAGGGATTCACTAATTGAAATGAAGAACAACTAATAAGAAAAAAACAGCAGAATGGATGAAGCTGAGAATCAAATCAATGATTTGGAACATAAAGAAGCAAAAAACAAATAATCAGAACAACAAGAAGAAAAAGGAATCCAAAATAATTAGGGTAGTATAAGGAGCCTCCTGGACAACTTCAAGAGGTCCAACATTCACATCATAGGAGTACCAGAAAGAGAAGAGAAAGTAAGAAATCACAGGTCTATTTGAAAAAAATAATGAAAGAAAATTTCCCTAATTTGGTGAAGGACTAGACATGAAAGTCTAGGAAGTACAGACAGTCCTAATCAAGGTGGACCCAGAGATGCCCACACCATGACATGTCATAATTAAAATGCCCAGGGTTAAAGATAAACAAAGAATTTTAAAGCGGCAAGATAAAAGCAGAGAGTTACCTACAGAGGAGTTCCCATAAGACTGTCAGCTGATTTATCTAAAGAAACTTTGAGGCCAAGAAGGGGCTGGCCAGAAGTATTCATAGTGATGAAAAGTAAGGATCTACAACCAAGATTACTCTATCCAGCAAAGTTATCATTTAGAATGGAAGGGCAGATAAAGTGCTTCCCAGACAAGGTAAAGCTAAAGGAGTTCATCATCACCAAGGCCTTATTATATGAAATGTGAAAGAAACTTATTTAAGAAAAATAAGTTAAAAATATGAACAGTAAATGAAAACAAAGTCACAACTCTCAACAACTGAATCTAAAAAAGAAATAACAAACTAAGCAAAAAACTAGAATAGGAACAGAATCATAGGTATGGGGGTCATTTGGAGGGTTATTGGCTGGTAGGGGGAAAGGTGATGATCAGAAAATAGTATAAGGATCAAGAAGTATAATTGGTGGGAACAAAATAGACAGGGAGATGTTAAGAACAGTATAGGAAAGAGAGAAGCCAAGAACTTATATGTACTACCCATGGACATGAACTAAGAGGATAGGATTATTGGAAGGAAGGGGGATACTGAGTGGAAGGGGGAAAAAGAGAAAAAAATGGTACAACTGTAACACCATCATCAATAAAATACACTTTAGATGATTAAATCAAAATTTTTAAAAAAGAATTAAATTGAAACAAAGAAGAAAACTCGCAAGTATTATTGAAGTAGAACAAGGCAGAGCTGCAGAGTGAAGTCTGTCTTTTAAAATTTTATTTATTTTTATTTTTTTAATTAATTTTATTTAGTTATTTTTCAAGTACAGTTTTTTGTCTATTTTTCCCATCCCAGCCTCCCCCGCCCCTCGCTCCCCATCTCCCTCCCATTTCCACCCCCACAGGGACACACCCCTCGTCCCTGTGTCCTTCCTATTTGTTCCTCCAAATCCCTCCCCCTTTTTCCCCTTAACTTCCCTTCCCTCTCCCCTCTGGTCGCTGTCCCCTTGTTCTCTATTTCAGTGTCTTTGTTTTGTTTTCTGCTTGCTTGTTTGTTTTGTTGTTTAGCTTCCTGTTAAAGGTGAGATCATATGGTATTTGTCTTTCAGCACCTGGCGTATTTCACTCAGCATAATGCTTTCCAGTTCCATCCATGTTGTTGCAAAAGGTAGTAGCTCCTTCTTTCTCTCTGCAGCATAGAATTCCATTGTGTATATGTACCACAATTTTTGGATCCATTCATTTACTGATGGGCACCTAGGTTGCTTCCAACTCTTGGCTATTGTAAATTGTGCTGCTATGAACATTGTGGTGCATAGGTTCTTTGATATTGATGTTTTAGGATTCTTAGGATATAATCCCAGCAGTGGAATTGCTGGGTCAAAAGGCAGGTCGATTTTTATTTTTCTAAGAAAATTCCATACTGTTTTCCAATGGCAAGAAATATTTATTTTTAGAGAGGGGAAGTGAGAGAGAAAGCGAGGAAGAAAAACATCAATGTGTGGTTGCCTCTTGTACACCCCCTACTGGGGACCTGGCCCACAACCCAGGCATGTGCCATGACTGGGAATCGAACCAGCGACCTTTTGCTTCACAGCTCAGTACCCAATCCACTGAGCTACACCAGCCAGGGCATGTTAGTCTTAAAGAATGTACAGAGGCACCCTGGCTGGTCTGGCTCAGTGGACTGAGCACTGACCTACAAACAAAACTACTATAATCTGATTATAGGTATTACAAGAGTATTGAGATTATGTTAAAAGGGCCTCTATCTTTAAAATATATAATACATGTTTATAGAAAATAGTGTGTCAGTGAGTTCTGAGATTTACACTTAAAGATTCAAGGGGGTGTGAGTGAAAGGTGACAGAAATGAAGTAAGACAGGTGGTGAGGCTGTGGTCATTGAGGCGGGATGGGGGGTAACTGGACCTTCAATGGACTGCTCTCTCTTTATGTGTTTATATATTTGAAATTTTACTTAGACTTCATATCAGTAACAAATAACAGCTATTTGCCCTGTGTGGTGTGGCTCAGGGGACTACATGCTGGCTTGCGAACCAAAGGGTTGCTGATTCGACTCCCAGTCAGGGCACATGCCTGGGTTGCAAGCCAAGTGCCCAGTAGGGGGTGTGTGAGAGGCAACCAGACATTAATGTTTCTTTCTCTCTCTTTCCCTCCCCTGTCTTTAAAAATAAAAATAAAATAAAATCTTTACAATAAAGTAAAAAAGACTGTATAGAGGCTTACCTCAAAATTAAAGACAAATAGATGAAAATTATGAGTGGGAGGTGAAATTATGAGAATTAGGAAACCTGGAAATAGATCCAGGAAATCAAATACTCATTCTAGAAGACAAGAATAGGTGGAATGTAATGGAAGGGATAATTAAATATAGAAGAAAAGTCATCTTTCAGAAAATATACGTGGTACAATAGCAGAATTGTCTACAAGTGACCCTGGATATTACTGCAGGTTCCCTGGACAAATTGACTTCTTTTACTTCTCTGGGGCACGTTAAACCAACCTTGGCTTCCACAGCCAGGTGATCTGCAAAATCTCAGGAACCCAAGGTCTCCAGGGATGAGGCAGCTGGTTTCCCAGACAACCCTCAAACAAACAGCTGGCACCATGACTCCCCACTACCCAGCATCAAGAAATATTTTTTCCTTGAAATATTTTGTCCTCCTTCTTGCAAAATAACAAAGCTAATACAAAAGGGAAAGTGGCCTTCGACAGTACCTCTGATTCACACTGTGGTCCAGGAGTTCTGAGGTCTCAATACTTCCCTCCTTGGGTTGAGGGAGAATAGGAAACCTGGGCCTGTGCTTGCTCCTCTTCCAGTTGATCTTATACCTCCGAGCTGTTCTGTTTCTTCAATGTGTCTTGTTCCTTAAGCCACATGAAGTGGTACCATGAACCATCACAGATGGAGACTTAGAAGGGACTTGCCATACACAACAAATATTTGAGTCCCCAGAGAAAAGGGCCTGTCAGATGTTCAGATGTTTTACAAGATTATTGGTTATTTAAACATATTATGTAGGTCACCATTTTCCCCTGAGTGGTGATGGATGGAGACTTAACTTGGGGTGGTGAACACACAGTACAGTGTACAGATGATGTGTTATAGAATTGTACACCTGAAACCCGTATGATTTTGTTAACCAGTGTCACCCCCATAAATTCAATAAAAATAAAAATTTAAGTTTTTTAAAAAATGTAATATACTCCTTGTTCTAAAATAAGTAAAACATATTCTGGAGAAAATATATCTTCAAGGATAAAACAAAATCTCATAATGTCTACATTTTGAGATTTTGGCTGGATTACTTTTGAGAGCCAATTAATCTTTAATTGAATAGAATCTCTAACATGTTTCAAACAGGCACTGAAGAGGAACTTGATTAGGCCAATTTTAAAATTCATTTTGGAAGGAACAATATAAATAAGTAAATAGTGGGGAAGTTTCGTTCAAACCTAAGTAAACACTGCCTTTCTACCCAAATCCCTCCTGAAGGCTAAAGGACAGATTCCTCCTGCTGCTTAGCATTCTGTTAGCAGATAGCCCTGCATGGCCTGTCCCCTCCAGGCACGTCTCTCAGCTGAAGAAAGGCACTTTGCCCAGTTTGTGCCCTTGCTAAGAGGCAGCCTGAGTCCAGTTAGTGGTTGACACAGGCGTATAAAAACTCTGCCATCTCACCTGACTTGGGACATCTCCAAAGGGCTGTCCTTTCTTCAAAGCTCCTGATGGGGACAACTGCAGCTCTATTGTAAGATCTCACATACATTTTCTCCCTCTGCCTGTTCTTGCATCCTTCTCGTCCCCACAGGTGCTGATCGCTGGAACACTCACTCAGAAACTTCCCATGTACTATTCTGCATCTCAAAGTCTATTTCCAGAGAATGGGACCTGCGCTGTTAGATGCAGATATCACGATACGCAACACACAGCACGTTAAACACGGTGATACCACAATGTCAATAGACAACTGAATCTGGAGGAAAATAGAAAGGCTTGAAACACACACAAACATATATATGGTGATTTGTTATGTCACAATGTGGTTTTTTAAATTTAGCCAGAAAATAACAAACTTTAGAATAAAGGTTGTAGACAATGGTTGTTTATGCATCAAAGGAAAATATAATGTAGTCAATTTTCTACTTTATATAATACATGAAAAGAAATTGCCCATAAATTTAAGGTGTGAAAGAAAAAGGTCAAAGTATGGAAACACCTGGAATTAAGTATCAGACAATATTTTATAGTCTTGGATGGGAAGGAGGTGTAACGAGAAGGCTTCCCACATGAAACACAGGATTCAAAGGTCATTTTTAAAAATTGTCAGATCTAAATTTTTAATTTATTCCTTAGCCTGACATTTTGCAATAATTTCAGACATATATGGAGTTGCAAAAATAATACAAAGTATTACTATATATGCTTCTCTCATGCTAGAAAAACTTTAATATTTAGTAGGTTTGTTTTTTACAGAGCTAAGATTTAGCAATTGTGAAACCACTTTATTTATATCCTAGGGCTGAGTAAATATATAGATATATTGTTAATAATGAGAGCCACATTTCTCACAGTCAGAAAAAAAGTCAAGAAATAAATAAAGAATGAACCCTGTGGTAACTGCTGGTATTAGTAATAATTTATGGTTATAGATAAACTTCTGCCCAAGCCTGGAATTTTCCAGTGGCTAAATTCTTCAAAATTAGGTTTTATTTCACTTTGTTACCTTGATTTCATCTATCCCCACATTTCCCCAATGTCAATGATTTAACACAACTAATTTAAACGTGTTTGGAAGCTTAAAGCTTCCCTTAGAAAATGTCCCTTGTTAACTCAAAACAATCTCTAATCTTTGGAATGAAATGTAAAAATAAAAAAATGAAGTAAAATATTCTAGAAAGTGTTCATGAGAGATATTAGGGAAAACTGCCTTCTCTAATCCCACTAACACACCCTATAATAAATATCACCAGCTTTGCCTTTAAGAACAGATTAATTCTTAACTTCTCCATCTCTATTAATTTTCCCCTCTGCAAACCCATAACCTGGACCTCAGCTGAAGAGGTGGGGTCCAACAGCCATGTTGGCATCAGGCAATTACATCTGTCTATCATTTTAAACTGGAGATAGGTCAAATAAGGTCCTCCTTTGTGATAATTTAAATTGAAGACCAAGAAACTAAGAGTCAGATTGTGGTGACTGATGGAGACCAGACTTGGAAGATACAGTGGCTATTTTGGTCCATGTGTACAGTTGATGGGTGCAAGGACACTTGTGGGTACAGAGGACAAAAAGGACGCTGAAGACTGTGCATATCCAAATAGAGTAATAGCTAAAGAGTATATGTACCTGTTGACTTGTCATACCCAGTAAGGTCTAACGATATCTGTAATTAAGTTCAGTCAGATGTCCTTCATCCATTAATAGGTAGTGTCCTTTTTGCTTAAGCTATGTTGAGTGGGTTTTTGTTTTGTTTTTTGCCGTGAGCAATCCTCTGATAGTAACAAAAGAAGTCATTGCTATATGAGTCTTTAGTAACCAATGCTTTGTGACAACCTATTGTGCTTTTAATTTGAAGAGTTGTATTTTTATTAGCAATATTAAACTATTTTATGAAAAGTTTCAAAACAAATAGTCTTCAAAGGTAACTTGGAAAACTTCTAAAAGAATTGCTCTAGAATTACATATAAATTATATGTAATCTAAATAGCATGTGTTTACTTATAGAAATATATTTATAAAATGATAAATTATATTAAAGGTAAATGAAAAGAATGAAGCCTCTTTTCTGATGTTTTCCTATAATTCATTATGAGATTCATTTCTTGATATATATTCAATATTAATAAAGATACTCCTAAGCTTTAGGCAATAGTTTTAATAAAAATAAAAAGAATACTATTTTAAAAACTTATAAATTAAAAATGTATATATAAACATGGTCTTCAATAAACCTAGCATAGGTGAAAAAATTGTTTTCAACATAATTTTCTAATGGGTGCTAATAACCTACAATCAAAGTGCTGAGAAATACTAAGCTGAATATAGTATTATGAAAAGAAAATGATCAATAGTCATCATATTAAAAGTTAACCTTTATAGAATTCAAAGGAAAATATCCCACACCCCATTTTTTTTTTATTTTAAGGGGGAGGGGTGCAGGGATTGAACAAAAAGGAAAAAAGAACTCATGGGCATGGACAACAGTGTGGTAATTGTGGGGGAAAGGACTATAAGGGGACCAAATAGTAATGAAAAAAGAAAAAATAATAAAAAGATTGAAAGTTTAAAAAAATGAAAAAAAAATTAACATGCCTTGGAAATGTTCTGCATTTCCCTTATCAAAAGCATTTTTTAGCAAAACTAGGTATATCTGAGAAACCAAAATATAAGCACATATCAAATAATTAAGGAGGAAGCTGAGTAGGGTTAGGGCATTGGTGAGTTATTTCTCTCAAATCACTTTAGAAGATTTGAAGCATGCACACAGTGACAATCTATTAACTTTTCCTTTTAAGCTGCCTTATTTTTTTCTACCAGTGTTCATCATATGTAAAGCCAACTACCAAACACTAATCAATAGACAATTCTTCCTGGCTAAGACCAGAATGAAAACTCCAAGAAATATATCTCTATTTTTTACCCTTACTCTATTCTTCACATTAGCTGCAATCTTTCCTGGTATGACCCTTCCAAGTACTTAGTGATAACTTTCTGAAAAAGAAACAAACACAATTCAATATAGAAGCATCTTCTCAAAGTATTTCACAATGGAAATTCATTTTTATCATGGCCAGTCTATAAAGTCAATACAATAACAAATTCAAATAAGCAATGAAGCTAATATATATTCCACAATTACATTGATTTGGGATTAGTTGTTTCCATCTTTGTAACCAAAATTAGCAAATGCATTCTTATTCTCATTTTACAGATAAGGAAACTAAAGTTCCAAGAAATTAAATGTTCCCAAAGGTAACATCGTTAGATACTAAATGATTAATTCAGAATTTTAAAACAAGCCTTTAAAACATTAACCATCCATTTTTTTCTTTATTCATGAGATTATATAAAAGTATGTGCCTTTAAGTATTTGGCCAACAGGACTTCCCTTCAAGATGGAGGCCTAGGTAGATACACTTTGCCCCCTCACACAACCAAAATTTAAAAACAAAAAATTACTAGAAATTTCAGGTAATCAAACTGTATGAAAGTCTGACAACCAAGGAGTTAAAGAAAAAATATTCATCCAGACCAGTAGGAGGGGTGGAGGTGGGCAGCTGAGGTGAAGAAGACTCACGGCAAGGCAGCAGCTGGAGAACTGGGGTGGGTGAGGTGGTGGCTGGCAGACTGGGCAGTCCTACATTCGTGTGCAGATAAACCGGGAGGAACAACTGGGGAGTGAGACAGACAGCACAACCCAGGGTTCCAACACAGGGAAATAAAGCCTCAAAACCTCTGGCTATAGAAACCTGTGAGGGGTTCAGTAGCAAGAGAAACTCCCAGCCTCACAGGAAAGTTAATTGGAGAGACCCACAGGGTCCTACAGCCCAGGAATCAGCACCAGAAGGGCCCAATTTGCTTGTGGGTAGTGGAAGAAGTGACTGAAAGCCAGCAAAGAGCTGAGCAGACAGCATTGTTCCCCCTCAGACCCCTCCCCCACAACGTGGGTTGTCCCACCCTGGTGAATACCTAAGGCTCTGCCCCTTACTATATAACAGGTGCACTGGGACAACAATGACCCCAAAACATTACCCAAATGAAAGAACAGATCAAAATGCCAAAAATAGAAATAAGCAATGAAGAGATAGCCAACCTATCAGATGCACAGTTCAAGACACTGGTAATCAGGATGCTCACAGAATTTGGTTGAGTATGGTTGTAAAATACAGGAAGAAGTGAAAGCTGTGCAAAGTGAAATGAAGAAAAATACACAGGAAACCAACAGTGAAGAGAAGGAAACTAGGACTCAAATCAATGACTTGGAACAAAAGGAAGAAATAAACATCCAACTGAAACAGAATGAAGAAACAAGAAATCAAAAAAATGAGGAGAGGCTTAGAAAACTCAGAGACAACTTCAAATGCTCCAAAATCTGAATCATAAGGGTGCCAGAAGGAGAAGACAAAGAGCAAGAAATTTAAAACTTATTTGAAAACATAATGAAGGAGAACTTTTCCTAATCTGGCAAAGAAAATAGACTTCCAGGCAGTCCAAGAAGCTCAGAGAGTTCCAAACAAGTTGGACCCAAGGAAGCACACACCAAGGCACATCATAATCACATCACTCCAGATTGAAGATAAGGAGAGAATCATAAAAGCAACAAGAGAAAAGGAGACAGTTACCTGCAAAGGAGTTCCCATAAGACTGTCAGCTGATTTCTCTAAAGAAACCTTGCAGGCAAGAAGGGGCTGGAAAGTATTCCAAGTTATGAAAGGCAAGGACCTACATCCAAGATTACTCTATCCAGCAAAGCTATCATTTAAACTGGAAGGGCAGATAAAGTGCTACCCAGATAAGGTTAAGTTAAAAAAATTCATCATCACCAAGCCCTTATTGTATGAAATGCTAAAGGGACTTGTCTAAGAAAAAGAAGATAAAAAATATGAACAGTAAAATGACAATAAACTCACAACTATCAACAACCAAATCTAAAAAAGAAAAAAAAAACAAACTAAGCAAGCAACTAGAACAGGAACAGATGCACAGAAATCGTGATCACATGGAAGGTTATCGGGGGAGAGGAGGAGGAAGGAGAATGGGGGGAAAGGTAGAAGGGAATAAGAAGCATAAATAGTAGATACAAAATAGATAGTATTTCTATCTATTAGACCCATGGACATGAACTAAGCAGGGGAATGCTAGTGGGAGGGGGGTGCAGGATAGAGGGGAATAAAGGGGAAAAATGGGACAACTGTAATAGCATAATCAATAATGTATTTTTTAAAAAGTATTTGGCCAACAATTACTTCTCAGATTGTCTATAAATTGGCATGAAAGTAATAAAGAAGGAAAAAAGAAAGCAAAATAATATATCTATATTCATTTTACAGATGTGAAATGTAAGTTCAGTTATAATGATATAAAATACATTCCTCTTAATCATGATATTATTAAAGATTTCCAATCTTTAGAATGACAGATTAGGTTGTCAATTTGTCTGAAGTTCATCTTCCCTAAAATATGATCGTGTTATTTTCATGCTCATTTTTATACATGGTAGACTCAGTGAACTAACTGAGCTTTTGCTCTTATTTTTATGCTACCTCATGACCACCACTCAGAAAAAAAATATTAGTGTCTCAAAAATACATTCATAAAGCATAAAATTAGTGATGAAAGGCATAACATGAATTATAAAACTCAGAAACATATCTCCAGTTACATCAAGCAAGAGCCTGCTATGAATAAATACATCTGTTAATGCAATGGCAAATGAACATAAAAGTGAATATTTGCACAAGCACCTAAAATGAAAAATTGTAATGTCCTAATTATGATAGTAAATATCTGAACTTTGGCTATTATTAGACTGTGGAGCAAGTTGAGCATTGGCAGACAGCCAATACAATTTGCATAATTTTTTAAAAAGATGGGATAACCTAAAGGTTTTCTTTTCTTGTATTTGTGAGAAAATACACTTTCATTTTTAAAAAAGATTAATTTAAAAAATAAACACAGAGAGGAATTTAAAACTGTAGTTTAATCACTCAAAATTGTAGTCCAGAGAGTTAAAACAAATACAAATCACAGTACAGCAAAATGTTTGCAAGATTAGGTAGCAAATTAAGAATTAATATTCTGTTCAAAGAGAAAACACAAGAAGTTAGTGGGAGAACTTGTAAAACTCCCCCATGAAATGATGTTCTTATTACTCCCTAGTGCTCATGACGTACAATGTAGAAGAGCAATTATCATCACCTGATCCCTCCTCCAGATATTATAGTCGATCACTGTGTGCGACAGAATATGACTCTGCTCTTAGAATATATATGGTACCCACATCAAAGAGAAAGTCTCAGTTAGTATTTGTTTGATCTGTTACTAAAAACCCAGACCCCTGGAAAAAGGGTATTTCATGTTGTTTATGTGTATTTTGGGAACCATAATTCAGCTGGAGAAGAAGGCACTAATATCAGTAGGAAGGGAGAACAGAAATATATGTACCTGGAAGAACATTTCTGTGTGCAGAGAAGGCATTGATGATGAGCACCTATCTGCACAGTATTTTGGTCACGGAAAATGGTTGGAAATCAAATCAAATTTCTGGATCATGATTCAGTGATGAAAGAAACAGTAAATCGCTTAAAAACATTCAAAGCATATTCTCTGGGTCCCCATCTTTTCAACACGCTTGAGAGGCAGATGCCAACTTAATTTCTCATGTGCAGACTAGTGCACTTCAAAGTTAAAGAAACTCACATTTAAATAATGAAATATGAGATAAAGCTATTTCTCAATGAATAATTCTAATATTGAAGGCTCGGATGTTTCTATAATTTTATGTGACTTGCTCAGGTGGCATAGACTAGGCATAAATTAGTGATACACTCAGCATGTCACAGAGTCTAAATCAATTATTTAAGGATCCCAATATTACTTTTTTAATATTGGGTATAAAAGAGAAAGATAGATAAAGAAAAAAAGTCCAGCTGTCTGTGTATTAATCAGAGTTCTCCAAAGAAACAGAATCAATATGAGATAGAAATCTACCTACCTAACTACCTGCCCACTTATCTATTAACTATAAATCATTGAGATTGATTGATTATGAGGAATTGTCTTACATAATTATATATGCTGAGAAGTCCCACCGACTGTCCTCTGCAAGTCTGGAAGCTGGAGACCCAGGAAAGCCAGAGGGGTAATTCTGTCTGAGTGTGAAGGCCAGAGAACCATGGGAGTCTGAGGGCAGGAGAAAGTGAGTGGAGCTGTCTTAGTTCAATCAGTGAAGCAGAAGAAAGGGAAAGCTTCCTCCTTCCCCTGCCTTTTGTCCTATTTGGACCATTAATCAATTGGATGCTGCCTACCCACACAAGGTGCAGGGAGCAGTCTACTTCACTGAGCCCACCCAAACAGCAAACTCATCCAGAAACATCGAGACATAATTCAGGCACTTGTGATCCAGTCAAGTTGATACAAAATTAACCATCACAGAGGATAAATAACTAGATGGCTAAAAATGTTATTTTTTCCTAACACTGTATTATATTCTTCACTCACTAAAAATAGAAATTGGTCAGTTATTTGGTATAGTTTAAAAGCACATCCAAATGGTACTACAGAACATGAGAAATCCTGCTGAGTGCTGAATCCTTCTAAAGGGTGAGTTGGGAATCCATGTGCCATTATCCTCTGAGCTGAATTCGTCAACCTAGCAGTTTTTGCATGCCAACTTAGGCATCCAGGGAGGAGCACTAAAAAGAGCTGCTGATTCCATTTGAATCAACCATCCGGAACTACCTGACACAACCACCACCTTCTGACTGCCCTTCCCAATGATCTACAACTTTAAGTCAAGACCTTTTCATGTAATGGACATAAAGCATAAGAAGTGCAGGTGGGATCTGATTTGTTGCTCAAATTCTCCATCACCAGAACAGAAGACACATGTATTATTTTGTTCACTCTTAGAAAACCATACCTTTTTGCCACAGCATGGCTAGAACTGGACAGTATTATGCTAAGTGAAATAAGCCAGTGAATGAGAGACAAATACCACCCAGTCTCACCTGTAAGAGGAATCCAGTGAACAAAATAAGCTAAGGAGCAAAACAGAACCAGAGGTGTGAAAACATGGAACAGACTGACAGTGACGAGGGGGGATAACGGTGGAAAGAAAGGGAAGGGATCAGTCAAAGAACATGTATAAATGACCCATGGACATGGACAATGGTGTAAGAATTAACTATAGGAGCAGGGAGTGGGCTTGGAGGAGGAGGGCAAAGGGGAGAAAATGGGGACAACTGTAATAGAATAACAGTAAAAATTAATTAATTAATTAATTAATTAATAGAAATAAATAAATAAGAAAGTCTAAGGTCATGGGGGTGTTGGGGGGCAGGGGGAGAAAAATTGGGAAAACTGTAACAGCATAATCAATAAAATATAATTTAAAAGAAAAGTTATAGCTATTGAAACTATATGCTTGTATTTTAGTTCTGCATTTAGTAACATTGTACTGCAACTTATTTTTTAGACAAACCTAAAATTGATGGTCAGTGTCTACCCAGAACACACCACAGTGCTGTGAACAGGCCCAGTGTTTGAGTGCATGGATGTAGAACAGGAGCTCTCGTACCTGCCACATAATCCTCTGCCTCCTCCTTTCTTCTCTTGCCCTGGAGAGTATGGGCAGTAGGGAGGGACCCTCTACAGTGGATCATGTATTCATTTTGCCATTTCATGTTAACTAATTCAGAAGAGAGACTATTGTAGCTTCAGAGATTCTGCCTATAAATGAGCCTTCCCAGGAGGGGCTTTAGAAGAATACGTCAAAAGTACAAAGTATATTATGATAGAGAAATCATACAAATGACAAAACTGGTCATGATATTTGTGCTGTAAGGGTCCTCATACATCCTCTATTGACTTTTTTTGGGGGATAGAGGGCCAGAGGGTTTAATCTTTTAGTCCGGAATACACTTAGATATAAAGACAAATCATGCAATAGAACATAACTCAGTGTTTTGGTCTGTCTCAAAATTCAATGCTCATTTGACCTAAACTACAACTTTTTGTGTGTGGTTTGTCTTCATCTAAACTGCTCTTCAAAAGTACAATAGATATTTTCCTGCAGATGCTGTGCAAATCCACTTCCTGTAGCACTAACCGCATTGGAAATACATGAGACTAACCTCTGCATACAAACCCTGTTGAGTGTTTTGTACGGTAAAGAAATCTTCAGTAATGGGAATAATCACAAAAATTTATTTGAAAATCTATGAGTTTGATTTTCACATATTGGTACAATCTGTATTTCAAGACATCTTGATCCTGCTGAGGTTTCTCTCTCTCTCTTACTAATTTTCATACAGTTTATTGTGTTGGTTTTCCATCAAATGCCTGTTCTCTCTTAACCACAAAACTATAACCAAGTTAATATTGAGAACACTGGATCAGGAGTTAGGAGACAGGTTCTTGCCCAGCTCTACCACCCACTAGCTGTCTAATCACTGCTAAGTCCCTTAAGTTCTTTAAAACATTTTTATTGAATTTATTGGGGTGACATTACTCTCTCTTTTTTTGTAGGACAACACCTTCCTGCAACATTTCTGGAGCCCTAAGGGGGAGTACCCAGGGCACTGAGGAAGGAGGCAAGGTCCTGAATCAGGCTGTGGGAGTCTGAAGAAGAGGGATGCACACAAGTGACAGAGGCATTTTAAGGTCTAAAGAAAGGAGGTGTATCCACTGAAAACAGGCGGAAGGACTGATGGATGTGGCAGGGAGGAAAACATCACAGAATGTGCGGAAACCAGATAGGCGTTCAGGGAGGAGGTGGTCCACAGCGATTCTGTAAAGATCATCAGTTGATTCAAATGGCTGTTAAAGTAGCAAATGATTCTCTCAGATGGTTTAGTCGTTTCCATTTCTCTCTGGCTCAGGTTATGACATCTATGAAAACCTGATTGTAAAAACCTGGGG
This sequence comes from Artibeus jamaicensis, assembly GCF_021234435.1. Classification (NCBI taxonomy): domain Eukaryota; kingdom Metazoa; phylum Chordata; class Mammalia; order Chiroptera; family Phyllostomidae; genus Artibeus; species Artibeus jamaicensis. The sequence goes on from NW_026522040.1 coordinate 904,317, forward strand.
CAAGCAGATTTTAATTGTAAGCAAAGCATATAAAAAGGGAATCATCTTCCTCTCATCCTGAGCTATAAACAGAATTCACTTAGTTTCAGTGACTATAACCTGATAAATGTCTGTTTTTTAAAAAAATTTCATCATTTTTCTCACTGTCTTAAAAAAAATGTACCAGTCACTCACCTACCATTCACTCACTTCAATATTTTCCATGTGTTCCGGTCAGTCTTGTTCATACTTTCTTTTCCTATATACTCATAAATTAAATCTAGAGTCTAAATCAGAGATTTTTGATCTCTTTCATATCACTGCACAGAAAATAATTACTAAAACTCTGTGGCATGCCAAAAAATATACTATATATTTTGCCCATCTGACAAAAAAAAGGTATAATTTTGATTCACTCACACTGTACCACTATTATTGTGTTGGCTGTCGTCATTTTTTATCTGACAATCTAAGGGAAAAGAGGTCAGTGCCCCTGACTAAACAGCCAGGTATTGCGTGTTCTAAAAATTCTCATGGCACACTGGTTGAAAATTGCTGCTCTAAATAAAGACACGAAGTAATTCTTATAGAAAATTATATCATATGGCATGTCAGGCTCCTTTCATTTCTGCTGCCTTCTTACCCATTAAAGATATTAAGTGCCTTATTGGCTAACAATATAGTGTGGGACACTTCACAAAAGAAAGCAAATAGAAATAGTCTGTATGCTCCAGCAGATCATAACCTTTTATTTTTGAAATAGAAGTTATTCTTATTTCCTGATTATAAAAGTAATACATGCTCATCATAAAAAGCAAGCAAAATAAAAACAAATACACTGAAATAGAGAACAGGCGGACAGCGACCAGAGGGGAGAGGGGAGGGAATTTAAGGGGAAAAATGGGAGGGATTTAGAGGAACAAGTATAAAGGACACAGGGACAACAACTAAGGGGGGTGGAAATGGGAGGGAGGTGGGGTGCATGGGGGAGGGGTGGGCTGGGATGGGAGAAATAAACAGAAAACTGTACTTGAAAAATAACTAAATAAAAAATTTTTTTAATTCAGGTCATGCAAGAATTTGTTCCATCATAAAGAAACTTGACTGGGACCCAGAAATGAAAGAATAAAAATATTCCTAAATGCAAAGTTAATTCATTATCTATAAATAGCTAGTTATTTTTTTAAATAATAATGTGGAGTGAAAGCATAAGAGCAACAGTGCTGTTTTGCTTTGTTTTGTTTAGGAGCATCTAACAGTTTACAAACACTTAAACATATGTACTTGGCTATTAGCCCTCCTGTTGCTATATTCTGAGTGCTTAATTCTGTCCACCAAATTGTGACTTGGCCTGAATCTCGCCTGGGGTTTCTGGAACATGTTACTGTGATCTGACGGAGCAAGGTTATCCTACACCGTGTTTGATGGCCGCATTTTCAAGAGAAAGTACAGTCCATCCACATCACTCTCATTTTTCTTTTTTCTTTTTTTGCTGAGTTTACCACCTATATTATTTCCTAGGGCTGCCGTAATGAATGAGCACAGACTGGATGCCTTGAAATAACAGAAATGTATTTTCTCACTGTTCTGCAGGCTAGAAATCTGAAAAATCAATGTGTCAGCAGGGCCAGGTCCTCCAACGAATCTGAGATAGAAATTGGTTGTACGCCTCTCTCCCAACTTCTGCTGGTTGCCAGGAACCCTTGGTAGCTCTTGGTTTGTAGCTGCATCACTCCGATTTCTGACCCGTTCCTCCCCTGGCACTCTCTCTCGGTGTTGTCTGCATCTCTATATCTGAGCATCGCCATCTCCCTCGGCTTACAGGAAAGCCAGTCATCAGAGCAGGCCCATCCTAATCCAGGATGATCTGTCCTCCCTTGATGGCATTTCCAGACAAGGTCACATGCACAGGTATGATGGGAATGAGGTGGGGGTCAGGGCTAGGACTACCACGTATTTCTTTGGGAGACACAATTCAGCCCACATTATTCTGTGACACTTTCAGTATTGCCTACAGCTTTCTTCTAGAATATTTCTTGACCAGTACCTCTCAGCATTGTATTTCACTAGAGATTAAGTTAGGAATACACATCTATGAGTTTTGAGAGTGAAAAATCAAAGGCTAGGAGGACTTTGTGAAGAATAGACAGGGTCCCACCTGGGTATAACCTTCCGCTGTGTCCCCTGGACTGTGGAACTTGGGCACTGTGTTACTTGGATGTCTCCTGAGCATTCCATGGATTTGACACATGGCCCCTGAGCCCAGAAGCTTCCCTTGGTGCTAGCCTCTTTGGCGGGGTAAGCACCTAACACTTCAAAACAAGATTACTGAAAACCCGGCAAATATTAAGCACTCAATAAATACATATTAAATGAATGAATAAATAAATGAGTACTGTAAAATATCAGAAAAATGCCTTACTTAATCCTAGATGTGTCCAGACAAAACCTGGCATCACTAGAACAAAGACTGTCCTAGGTTAGCAGAAGTGATGTTTCCTCAATCCTACAGGAATATTCTAGAATAAAGAGTAACCCTAACAGCTGGAGAACATTATAACTGGGATGTTGAGCAAGTATGATGAACAGGAGGCAGTAAATGAAAATGTATTTTTGTTCTCCACTATGTTTTTTCAGTGAACTAATTTACTCTAAGCCACAAAGCTCAGTGTGTACTTGCTAAAGAGAAAGCCTGGTCTTCGGTTTGTCAGCACCTTGAACCTGACCAACTCAGACAGTACTGCCCTTCCCCTGGGTCTCTTCCTTTCCCTGTTCCACCTCCTCCTTCTTGCACATCAGGGCTTTGGGTCCAATTGTATTGCATTGAGCAAGGGCATGCTCCTTTCTAGATGAGGAGAGTGATTAACTGCTGAGCCACCTGCTGCATAAACCTACTTTTTTGGGGTACTTTCCTTGGCAACTTCAGATGCCCCACCCTGCTTCACTGGACCTCTCCACTTGGGCTGTGTTCACCTTCCTCATCAGGCAGCTGTGCCCAACTTAGTCTCTGTTTTCTCCTGGATTCACTGCACATAGAACTCCCTACTGAAGTCCCCACCACTACCTCGGTCAGTATAGGAGTAAAGGTTTGAAAGGACTCCTAAGTCAGTTCACTCCCTTGACTCTGGACCTTGGAAAACTTCATGAAGAAAGCTCAGTCATTCTTTAAGATGCTGCCTTTAGTATTTGGTGACAGTGCAGTTTTCATTAATTCCAAATTAGTATCAATCCATTCCCATTCTCTCTCTCTCTCTCTCTCTCTCATGCTTCAGGCCAAAAGCTACTATCTGTCTCCTTAAGATAACTCAGACTTGGGCCAGACACTTTATGCATGAGCTCCTAACTATAGGGGAATGGATTCTGGAGGCTGCCTGTCATTCAGATTGACAATACAGGGGAGTGCCCGCTCTTTGTTCTCAGTAGTCTGGAATGAAGAGTGTGGGCGGTAACTCATCACATAGCCAGGGTTTAGCTTCTCACTTCTCAACCTGTTTTGATCTTCCCTGTGAACCTGAGAGCTCTCTCACTACCTTCAGACACTTCCTGAGAAATGTCTACTCAGCAGTCTGGCACATTACTTTGAAATTCCATGCCCACTGGCCTCAAACGACTCAACTGAAGCTTGGAAACAACTAATTCAACTGTGTGAGCATTACATCAGTAACTGAGCGTCTTCTTATTTTTTTTCAAAAGTGCATGGTATTTTATAATTGGCAAATGGCCATATTTAGCTTTTTCCCCATGTTATATGTTTAGTAATGAAATAAAAAGGTGTGCTAACTTCTAACATGGCTCTGTAAGTTTTTGCATGACTATAACACCATGGCTTGCTGACTACCCAAATCAATTACATAGTCTCTGGGGAAATAGCCTCTAAAGTATCCAGAGCAAATCTAAATCTGTGAAGTTAAAGTAGAAATCATTCCCAAAAATATAAACTGAGTTTTACCTTTGAACTCCAATAGCCAATCTACTAATTAAATAAGTTAGTAAAACGAGACATTGGCAGCATTACACATAGCAGCCACGGTGATGGTAAAATGTGATTCAGGTAAGAATTTGCTTTCCTTAGTTCTCCAGTGTCTCCCACCTGTGCTGAAGTGAAACCTGCATCCTGACCGTAATCTGCAAGGCTCTAGTGTGAGCTGGCTTCTGCCTACATCTAGACTTTTATTCCCCCTGCTCTCACCTTAAATTATTACCTTCCAAACACACTAGCACTTTATATGCCCCTTTAACTTGTGGCTGTTCAGGGCCTTTGCTTGTTGAAATGCCTCTATCCCAGTGGTTCTTGCCTGGAAGCAATTTTGTAAGCTGGAGACATTTTGGTTGTACCTACTGGGGTGGGGAGGTGTCATCAGCATCTACTGGGCTGAGGCTAGGGATGCGGCTCAACATCCTGTGATCACAAAACAACCCCCATAACAAATTAGTATTTGCCCTTAAACATTGGCAGTGCCAGGATGGTAAAAGCCTGTTCTGGCTGTGCAATTTACTCACAGATATCCGCATGGCTTCTCCTCCTCCTTCTGGCCTTAGTGCAAAGTTTCAGTGAAATGTTCTTCCAACATCTAAGCTAACTAACACCTCACTCCCTCCCAGGTCATCACCTTAATTGCTTATTATGAACTTTATTGTTTTATTGTTCCATAATCTCTAGCTCCAGCAGGAGATTCCTTGACCTTCACTTTCACTGTTAAATAGTCTCTGAGCAGTGCTGGGCACAGAGTGACAGCCATCCATTAGACATGGGTTGGATTAGTGAGACAGAGAGAAAGGCACATAAGCGCAAGTTAATAAGTAGCTTATTTTTTTAAGTGCTGCCCTGTAGAGTCTGCAGGGGGTTAAACATTTTTAATTTTTTTTTCCTGAAACACTTTGCTGGAAAAAAAAGGAGGGAAAGAGTCCCAGAATTGATCTGCAAACCTTGCAGGGGTCTTCAGATGCAATGGATGAGTACACAAAGATTTTCAACACCATCATGGTGTTTTAAAGCCCAGGTAAATCAGAAAGTTGGAGCACAACACACTAACTTTACACTGAAAATAAAAGGCTCACAGAGTGGCAAGTCATACTTCCACAGAAGGAACTTAGCCCTGCAGCGAACAGATCCTACGGAATGAATGTCAAAGAGGGGAAAGGCCACGAGGTCTTTCATGAGCATCAAAGGGAACTACTGTAGTGCTGAGGTTATTAGACTCATTTTACCTGGGAATTCAGTCAGTTCCTTTGTTGTTGATTTACGTACATCATATCAGTTGTCCGTAGGTGCCAGCTTGCTCCAAGCACACCAGACGAATGCTTCCTTCTGGTTTGGTGCCTGAAGGGTAAGGGTGGCATCCGTCTTCCCCACTGGTCTGACCGGTCAGTCTTCAATCTCTGCAGATCATTCAGCACCAGAGAGACACATCCCTGAGCAATGGGAATGCTGCTGAAATCTGCTTAGTCTTCTTTACCCTCTCAGGTCTGACTTTAAAGGTAGCAAGATTTCCAATTTCTCTTGATACACAGGGGTATGCGGTGGGGGTGGGGAGAAGACACCAGGAGCAGAGACATGAACTCTGTATCTCCTGAAAATATCCTTATTCACCCCAATTTTGCTTTCGGTCAAGGGGTAGGTGCTCCACAGATCTAGGGTGGGAGTCTGGGATCCTCTCAAAATGAAACTTAGAAGAATGCTTACATGCATTTATGTTTTATCCTGAGAAGAGTCCGTGCTACTTTAACAGTTCTAACACTTCTTCTCTATAGACATTCTACACTCTGGGAATAGTCACTATTGGGTGACATAACAGCTAACAAAATCAGTATAAACGTGGCCCTTTGTGGTGAACTTAGTAGAATTTGCTGATATGTTATCACATGTTTTCTTTCTAGAAAGTATAAAGATTTAGCAAAAGAGCCTGTGACTCACCCAGAACCACACAAACTCTTTGGGCTGGTGAGAAACTCTCCCTGAACAACCTGTCACATTGCTGAGCAGAGAGAGGTGAAGGGAAGGGAAGGGAAGAGAAAAGAGCAGGTAAAGAGTCCCAGCAAGAAACAGAACAGGGACAAAAGGGTTGGCTCTTCCACGATGACTCCACCCAGTTGTTGTTCCTTCCCAACAGCATTGCTTTGCAAAATAAAGGAAGTTATTTGACACCAATCTCTAGGAGGAGAGTTCACAGATGGGCTCTAGGAGAAATGCAGGGAAAGAGGCGCTAGGTTTGGGAAGGGAGGAAGCACAGTAAAGCAGCACAAACTGGGGAAACTCGGGGTCTTTCACACCCCAATTCAGCCTGTGGGGTCTGAATTCAGAGACAAACAGGATGACCCATGTTTGATGCTGGCCTCCTGCTTTCTCCTCAGTCTTCATCAGTCACCCTTAGGAAAGGGACTTAGGTTTTCTTCCCTTGACTCTGCTTGAAATTTGTGACAGGTAAGGAGCGGTGGCAGTAGTCAGAATATTGCCAAATAAGCCCTGACTGGTGAGGCTCAGTTGGTTGGGCATTGGCCCACAAAGCCAAAGGTTACCGGTTCAATTCCTGGTGGGGACACGTGCCTGGATTGTGAGTTCCGTCCCCTGTGAGACGCATCCCAAAGAGGTAACCAAGCAGTGTTCTCTCCCATATCAATGTTTCTCTCCCTTTCTTTCTCCCTCCCTTCCCTTTCTCTAAAATACATAAATAAATACACAGTGTAAAATAAAATTTTAAAAATATATAATGTTGGAACTTCTGCATCTACCGAGACAAGGGATTATTTATATTACGTTAATTTTGCCTTTTGTCTTACTTCACATACAAATGTGCAATATTTGTGCCAAGTTATCTTACACAGGGATGGGGGCAAAATCAAGGTGAAATACTTTGTCACTTGGCAATCCCGACCTCCAGAAATCAAGTGAACTTTCTTTGGGCATCAAGCTTGCAGCTTTGTGACAAAGGTTTTATGGATAGCCAAATTCTTTTAGTGACTAATCCGTGACCTTCACATCAAAAATAAACGGTCCCATTCAGAAAGAAGTGGTGCGAGTGGCTCATTATCTCCCTCTCTGAGGTTGTCAATCTGATACAAAGCCAATAAATGGTCTGATCCTGTGTATTTATGTTGAGATGGGAAGATAAGGCTGGAATGAATGCTCCAAGAAGAAACACCAAGGACTAGGGCTGGATTGCACATCAGGAAAAACAGGACATCCAAACCTGTTTCCTGCCTCCAAGAGCATGTGGCAAACACATGCATGTATTTTAAAAATGGCCATTGTGTTTTAAGAAGTATGGCTGGTGAAGAAAAGATTTGATAATGAAGGATCAGGTTGTGTGAAATTAAACGTCTGTGAATGGTCCTCTGCGAAAACTCCATAAGCAGGGATGGGCACCTATCAGGAGAAGGGCAGATGAGGACACACAGTCAACCCAGTGAGCCTGCCTCCTGGGATGCAGAGGCAGGTATACTGCTTTGGGGGCGTAGCAGATAAATGTGTTCGTTTTCTTTGATGTTCATATCTGTAACTGTGTGATGCCTCTTGGGCCCTGGAACGGATGGCTGTGAAGCTACCCTGGGCATTAATAGGGATCCCTCAGAGAGCCTGGCCTACCTTCCCAGAAAAATAGCTCTCTTTCTGCACAGAGGCATGGCATTTAGTCCCCAGTGTTCTAAAGTTGGAAAGGTACTCACAGTCCTCACTGTGTTTTCCCCATCATAATAGTCCTGAGAAGCTTTAGAATACCAATAGTCAATTCCCTCTGTAGAGGTTTTCTAAAGGTTCTTAATGTTAACATTAATTAGGCTAGTACAATATTGATCCTAGCACCTTGTTAGCTAGCTGGCTGGTAGCAGGGCTTTGCTGTTTTATTTTATTTTACTTGTTTTTCTGACTAGTTCCCTGTCATACAGGAAAAGGTGCTAAGCACAGACACTTTCTGATGCAGTTAAGGGAGGGAGAAAGGAGTAAGAAAAATTCTGTTCAGCAGGTTCTGACTACAATGGAAGAAATCCAAAGCATTCAACACAAAATGCTCGATTAGGAATGGTCAAAAGGAATTAGAATGATAATTCAAGACATTTTTTCTGGGTATGTTTTCAAGGGAGTTTTACAGTTCTGTATTTTCTCTGAATGTATTCCCTACATCAATTGTTACATCAGACTCATCTTTTCCTTGGAGACCTCAGTCCTGCAGTGCTGAGACCAGTCTGGAGGGGTTTTTCTCTAGGCCTTCCTCCCCTGTCGTCAACTTGGCCTCCTGTCTCTTTACCACCACAGTGTCAAGTTCTCTCTCCTCTCCTCTGCATTACAGCCCTTGCTTCCTGAATCACATATCTGTCTCTTCCACGGTTCACACCCATTTCTTCCTGGGAAAGAGCACTAAGGAAATACAAATGTTGAGGCTTTGTTAATTAATGAATACCTCGACTAAGGATAGAATTTAGTGGGATTAATTTGTCCTTTAAATCTGCAAATACTGGTTCATTATAGTCAAATTTCTAGTGCGGTGGAAAAATTTGGTTTTATTGTATTCTCACTGCTTCCTATGTAAAGAGGTTTCCCCCCTTTTCTTTGAAAACTTTGATAACCATTTACCCTTTTAAAAATATATATATAATAATGTGTGTTGGCATGAGTCTTCCATTGTCATGAGCCTAAGCATGTGGTAGATATTTCTATTCTATTTATTCTTTTAAGGTCACAGCAGGCATTTTTAATCCTCAAACTGCTGTGTTCAGTTTTTAGTCCTTCTCTTGAATTATCATTTGTCATTTCCTAACATCTGTGTTCTCTATCCTCATCACTAGCAACTTATATTTGAAAATTTAGACATTACTGATGATTGTCTAACTTTATCATCTTACATTTCCTGTTACCTATTTTTTCTTTATTTTTGTTATTATTGTTCTAGTTTCTGGTAGATTTCTGAAACTTTATTTTCCAAAATTTCTATTAGCATTTTCATTTCTGATCTTGTATGTATTTTTAACTTCCAAGATTTGGGGGAAGAAAAGAGGGTTGCTTCCTATTATTTTCTGAATATCCTGGCTTGTAATTTTAGTCCTTTTTATGGAATAATTTGATAGTAATGTCAATTATGGAAGTAATTTACCTTCTCTCTCTCTCCCTCTGTGTGTATGTGTGTGCATATGTGTGTGGATGTGAATTTTTCTACTTCATTATTTTTTCCTCCTGCTTCCTTTTTCCTGCTTTTGTTTGATTTCTCTCGGTTGTAATGTTACAGATTTCTGTTACAGATTTCTGTTGGATATCTAATGAGTCTTAACAGGGCATTTTTATTTAAGTGTAAAATATCAGAAAGCTATTTGGAAGCAGGGTGGTTTTTTTCTTCGATGCTTGGTTTTATTGCTGGACCATCTGGATGGGCCATTTAATTGGGTAATCCCCAATTGATAAATTCATTATTACTGTTTTCTTAACCTGTAATTTCCCACAAAAGGAAACACCCAATTTCTTACTTGAAAGGGATAAACTCAGCTACCAGAATTTTCTTGAATCCAAGTAGGAAACAGGGGTATGAGGTGTTTATGGTCTGAGAGGGAGACTTTCATTTTATCCCTGTTTTCAGTACATTATTTCTGTGTCACGTGTGCTCACTGCCCACAAATCCAGTTGTTTCCCATGAACTTTCATCTTCCAGTGGTTTAGAAATGAAGCCATTATGAAGCTGAAATTTTATACAGATATTCAACCAATTCTAGTGCCTCAATCCCCATCCTGCACCCTCACTTTTAGATGAAAACAAATTTCACGGATCCTGCAATTTCCTGGGATTCTGTGGTATAAATCACCATGATTCTGGTTCTGTTATCCTCTTATAAAATTTCTCTCTCTCTCTCCATCTCCTTTTCCTTCATCTGTCCATTCATCTGTCTGTCTGTCCATCAATGCATCTGTCCATTAATCATGTCAGTAGTTTATTGTTGGATTATTTGGTAAGAAGGCAATAACTTGTTCTCCTTTCTCTTGCCTGAGCTGTAAACCACTTCAAGAATAAGACAAAGAAAGGAGAAACATAGAAAACAAAACAAGCATTTTGAAATGTTAATGATGCTACCAAATAAGTTTTCTTTTACCTACAAGAAAGTGAACTTCCTATTACCGAATCTTAGAAGGAAAAAACCTACCCAACCAGCAGTCTGGGCAGAAGGCCTCTGACTCTGAGACAGAGCTGCCCCTAGAGTTCCAAGATACAATGCCTATTACCGCAGTCTGATGACTTCTTGAAAGAAAAGGAGGCTGCTGACCATACACACCCACTTTCTCCTTCCAATCTCACCAATCAGATTGGGCATTCTACCTCCTCTTGGACAGGATGAATAGGTAGATAGTGAGGGGCCAAGAGAATTATGATCGAGGACCTCACTTTACAAGAAGGCAATCACCAGGAGTAAGGTAGAAGCATCACCTTTTTCAATATTCCACAGGTTTTGTTCTCTTAACTCATTGGCTTAACCATTAATGCTATAGCCAGTTGGGAATATGGTATCTCCCTTTTGGGAAAAGATTAGCTGTTCACCAGAATAATCCTTCAAGACGCCACTCTGCATTTAACAACTAATCATTTGTCTTTCTTCCTGGATCTGAGTCGGAAGAGTGCATTAATTAAACCATCTCCAAGACCAATCTGTACTCAAGGCTGAAAAACCAAACTTTATTCTATTTCCCTTCACGCAGTATGTTCAGCCACTTTTACAAACATCCTGAAAGAGACCAACTGATGTAAATATATTTTAATAACAAACTACTAAGGCATAAAGACACTGTAATATTAAAATTCTAGCAACACAGAGATGCTCAGATATGGAAAAAATCTCCCATCATCAAATTCCTTAGAAGAAAAGAGATCCTGCTATTAAATGCTCTCATAAGTCAAAGACCAAAGATCAAAATACTTGCTTATCCAAAATAAATTACAATATCCTTAAGGAATTTAAGTCTACCCCAATTTCTTATGCCTCCTCAATTTCAAAGCTTGGTTAAGTGTCTAAATTCAACTACTTTTTGTTAATGATAAGTGGCTAAAAGCAGAGTATGAGTCAGATTGGGTTCAAGTCCTGTGGGCATTACTTGATAGTTGGGCAATAAAGAACAAGTTACTGTGCCTCTTTGCCTCACAAATATTCAGTCTACAAAATAAAAGTGATAATCATATCCATCACATGAAGTGGACATGAATTTTATATAAATATATGTACTACTCTTAGAAGAATGACTGGAATATAATAAATGTTTCATACAATTTTAATATACTTTGCTAGCCCTGGCTGGTGTGGCTCAGTGGATTGAGTGCCAGCCTGTGAACCAAAGGGTTGCTGGTTTGATTCCTAGTCAGGGTACATGCCTGGGTTGCAGACCAGGTCCCTAGTAAGGGGGCTCAAGATGCAACCACACATTGATGTTTCTCTCCCTCTTTTTCTCCCTCCCTTTCTCTCTCTCTAAAAATAAATTATATATATATATATATATATATATATATATATATATATATATATATATAATTTATTTAAACCACTTCAAGAATAAGACAAAGAAAGGAGAAACATAGAAAACAAAACAAGCATTTTGAAATGTTAATGATGCTACCAAATAAGTTTTCTTTTATCTACAAGAAAGTGAACTTCCTATTACTAAATCTTAGAAGGAAAAGACCTACCCAACCAGCAGTCTGGGCAGAAGGCCTCTGACTCTGAGACAGAGCTGCCCCTAGAGTTCCAAGATACAATGCCTATTACCTGCAGTCTGATGACTTTCTTGAAATAAAGTGTGTGTGTGTGTATATATATATATATACACACACACACACTTTCCTCAGTGGCTTTAGCTTGGTCTTCCGTAGGAATGGCTAGGACTCCTCTGAGTCCTTGGCAGTCAAATTAATCAGTACCAACTCTGAGACTGCTCATTTTTAGAATCCCTGTCATTAACAGGACATCTAAAAGTATGATGACACCAACTCCACTCCCACCAAATAACAGACAATATTCAGAGCCTAGATCAGCTACCCCAAGCAAAATTACATTCGCGAAGTCCCTATTTGGAGCTGACCAAAGATCATAGTGCTAACTCAATGGTAACTGATTGAGGAAACATTAAAAAGAGAAAAATCTTTCTTTAGCCTTGCCATCATTTAGCTAATTCAGAATCCATGACCTATGAATTTAAAATGGTCATCAAGATGTTAATTTGGGCACATGCATGTTCATCCAGGGGAGACGGGCTTAGTTTGCACATGTGGATTGGCATTTGTGTAATAGCGGCTCTGCTTATCAGATACTTTGAACTTGGGGCCTTTTTAAATGTTTTAAAATTTTCCAGTATCTTCACAACTTAATTGCCTTTCCCACTTTGAATCCCTTGTGTACATACACTAGGACAAAACTGAATGAGAAAAATAGACAGAAACAGAGAGACACTGGCTGACCGTTGCCAGCTACTCCTTCCAAACACACTGGATAATTGTGGCTTTCCAAGGGCTGAGTTATGAGGGGAAGAGAGATTATGATAGTGCAATGCCCTGCACATGGAGGGGCACCTCAAGAATGGGGATCAATTACACTCATGTTTTTTCTTTAATCTTTTCACAGAACTTAGCATTTGGTCTTATGGATTATTTTTAATTTTAGGTTGTTTTCTCTTTCTCTGATTTATGTTCTTGTATTTATTACTATTTTCTCTTCCTACTTTCATTGGGTTAATTGTGTTTTACAGTATCTTTTTCTAACTTGCTGGACTGGACATTGAACTCATTCATTTTATGATTTCTTTTATTCTAAAATCCCTTTGAAACACTGATTTGGCTGCATGCATCCCACAAATCTGGATATGCAGTATTTTGATTATAATTTAGTTAAAAATGATCAAGTCACCGTGTTAATGTCTTCTTCAAAGATGACTATCTTAGAAGACTATATCGAATTCTTAATTCTGTGAAAGGTTTTAATTCCTCTTCTATGTCTTCTGTATATCAATTGGGTGATAGTAAGAAAATATGTTCTGTATAATTCTAATTCTTTAATTTTTATGGAGACTTTCTAAGGTCTAGCATGCAATGAATTTTATAAATGTCGCTCATTTGTTTAGAAAGAGAAAATATTATCTAACTGTTGAGTGCAGAGTTCTCACGTTGTACAATCTCTGCCCATCTAGACTGTGCAACCTCCCATACTCCTAACCCTTATTTCTAACCTGCTTTGCCCTTTTGCATCCAAGGTGGCTAAGTTTTTTGGACTGCATGCGGAGGAGGCAAAGAGGAACATATTCAGTTGTGGTAGCCCCTCACTGCAAGGCCACAATTGGCAGTGGCTACATTTCTCCATGGCAGGCCATAGCTGCTGTCAAAAAGCTGTCTTCTATGGCTACCTTTGTAACTACCTCTTTTACTGGGTTCAAGGATACTTTTCACACTTGCTATTTTGCATTTGGAAGTACTAATTGTTCCATACTGTAGTTAGCTCCCAAAACCTTCACCTTCCCTTGTTGATTTCCCTTAAGTCTGACAACAACTCAGTTACCAGTCCCTTTACTCAACCCTACTCAGTTAACCCATGTGAGCATTTCCTGCTAGGGTCGTGGCTGATACAGGTCTATCCAGGTCTATTCAGTTAACATTGCTCATTGTATCATTACATTATTTTTATACCATTCCTTCTTTTGGAAGAAGATCAAGTGTTAAAATCAATGTCCTAAATGGTAGACACACTTATTACAGATTAATTTCCCATTTTAATTCCTTAGAGAATTGTTACTTTTCTTATCATATAGCTGTTCACTTCATAATTCATTGACTTCTGTTGTTTTTTCACATTATAAATGTGTACTCTTTAAGGCCTAATTTACATACAGCAAAATTCACCCTTTTTATTGTCTAAGTCCCATGTGTTTCAATGAGGGCAGCATTGCACAGCCCTCACTACCATCCAAGGGTATGAAAGTTCTATTGCCCACACTAATTCCCTTACTCTTGTTTAAGTTTCTCTCATTTCTAATCCTCAGCAATGACTGAAAAATGGTCTAACCTTATAGTTTGATTTTTTTAGAATGTCATGTATTGCCAGCAAACTTAAATTCTCCATTTAGCTCAATGCATTTGAGATTCACCCATGCTGTTGCAGGTATTGGCAGTTTGTGCCTTTTTGTTGCTGAGTAATATTCCATTATATGTGTTTATTACAGTTATGCACTTACCTACTAATGGAGATTTGGATTGTTTATAGATTTTGTTGACTGTAATAAAGCCATTATAAACATTTGCACACAGGCTTTTATATTGATAATATATTATTATTTATCTTGGGTATTTACCTTAGAATGGGTTATAAGGTGAAGTATATGTCTTACTCTATGAGAAACTGGTAAGCATTTTCAAAATGGCTATCCCATTTTGCATTCTACCCAGTAATGTCTCTTTAATTAATTCTGAGTAATGTACTCAGATATATAGTTTACTAATTTTTTCTTCTCATCTTACCTATATTGGTATCAAATTCATTGAGGCTGTTAATTTAAAAAAAATTTTTAAGTGTATTATTCAGCCCTGGCCAGGTGACTCAGTTGGTTGGCACAGTCCAATACACCAAAAGGTTTCAGGTTCTATTCCCAGGCAGAGAGGACACATGCCTAGGTTGTGGGTTCGGTTCCCAGTCAGGGCACATATGGGAGGCAATTGATTCATGGTTTTCTCTCGCACTGATGCCCCTCTCTCTGTCTCTAAAAGTAGTAAAAAATATACTTGAGCGAGGATTAAATAAACATTTTAAGTGTATTATTCAGATCTTAGAATTGATATAGGATAACATAACACTCTAGGCAGCCAGTACGCAAACATGGCCCACAAACAGAAACCTATTTGCCACCTCGGTGCACTCGTAAGGCATGAAGAATAATGTCTTCAAAGACTGACAATGCCTATCAAGGTCTCTGGCTCACTTCCTGGTAGTATGTTAGCACTTTACAAAATCTGCCCAATCATCTGTTAGACAGGACATACATATAAGAATTCACATGCATAACAGAGGAAGAGATTTAAGAGATTACCTAATGCACTTACAGAAAAATAGAACTGACCTGCCCAAATTCAAACATTCCATTGGGGGTGGAACATAGACAAAGGCCCAGTTTGGTGTTAGGTAAAGCATGTGATGTATTGTAGTTGACTCCAAGATCCATATTAGCTCATCACTCAGGATCTGGACATTTGCAGGCAACAGGATCAATCCTTACCTTGTTTTCTGCCTTCTTCCCTTCTCCTGATCTATTCTCTTATCCCAGGCTCCTCATTCATATGGACGTTTAGGCTCTAATTACACTTGTTATGGTATTAAAACAAGATAAAGTTGTTGCAAATGTTTGTTGCTGGCTTTGCATTTTAAAGATTATAAATCTCAATCCTGTTACATTCCAATAATGAAAGCCTACTTATACAGACTTCAATATCACATTAATCTGTAACATCATTGGTAAACATAATTTGGGATGAGCTGGGCGGGAGTTCACTCATATTCTATTTATGAAAAATGTATTGTTGAGAAACAGGATGGTATATACAAACTTTGGGAAGTGTGGTTAACTGTTCAAAGAGAAGAAATTATTTTCAATCATCACAGAGCATCTGTGTGTCAAGAGTTGGCATGTTAGTTATAAATCTTGTCTTTTCGGTAAAGGGAGACATGGATATAGTCGCTAGGTAAAGTTTTGTTAAACTGGCTCAAACTTCATGGTAGCAGAGCCTTATTTTAAAATGTCAAAAAACTACCCTGGCCAGTATGGATCAATTGGTTGGAGTGTGGTCCAGCAACTGAAGGGTTACAGGTTTGATTCCCAGTGGGGGGCGCAAACCTGGGTTAAAGGTTCTATCTCCTTAGTCTGAGAGCTGGCATTTGTGACCCCAGTCCAGCTGCCTATGATCCCAAGTCCAGGCACTAATCCCCAGATATGAATGGCAACCAATCAATGCTTCTTTCCTGCATCATTGTTTCTCTCTCTCCCTTCTCTTTTCCCTCCCCTTCTCTCTAAAAGCAATGAAAAAAAGTGTCCTTGGGTGAGGATAAAAATAAAAATATCAAAAACTAACACATTGCAAATTCAGCAGCCACTCCACTACTTCATTTACTTGGGAAAAATTGGGAGGTTGGGCTAAAACTTTGAAAAATTATATTGTGAATTTATTCAGTGTTACAAATTTTAATAAACAAAGATAGTAATAGAGTTTGTGCATATCTTTGAAGAAGCTAGTTTAGAAAAAGAATGGATTGAGTTAAGTCAAGCCTGACCCTGTGAATTGTAGAAAAAGTATACCTCGAGAGTCCCCCAGTTGTGAACTTCTTAGTCTCTCTCCCTCATTCCTGTGGAACCAACCACTGCCGCTGGTTCTTCAAAACCTTTTTCATGTGCCAACTTCTCTAGGAAAAAGTTTCTGACTCAAAATCTCAATTAGGTACCATTATACTGTTTTCCACCAAATACTCGCATAATCTCTATCATCACACGTCTTACATGGCAATGCAATAGTTCATTCACATAACCAGACATCACGTACCTGATCCTCCTGAATGAAGGTCATTCAACCTTTATTTGCTTAAGGTGGAAATCATGCTTTTGCTGTCTATATTCTGACCCAAACACATCATCTGGCACAGAGTAGACATTTTATAAATATGTGGGCTATAAAAGTAGTTAGAATTTCAAAAGCTCGGTTCACAGGAAATAGATTACTTGTAGAAATACTGTACATATTGAACATATTTTATCAGCATAGTTGTTATTATTTACATACCTCATTGTATACAAGATTTTTCAGAGGAACAAAAAGGAACTTTCTCTCAATAGTTACTTTTTAACATACAGGCATTTTGTTCCAATGAATTGAATGCTTTTCTCAGACTTAGCTGAGAACCTTACGAACTTCAGTTAAGCAGTTCTTACCCAATGAGTTAGAGAGAGGAGGTTATATACAAATAAAAAGCAAGAGAAGAAAATCAAGTAGGAAGAAGAAAAGAAAGCTGAGATATGAAGCATTCTTCAAGAAACTGAGGAAGAGTCAATACTAACAACTTTTATTAAGTACCTACCATCTACCATATTGTATTGGATTCCAAGTTGAAGTTTGTACAAATCCTGAATTCAAAGAGTTAGAGTTATAACTCAAGAATAAAAAAATGAAAAGGATTTCATTTCTATTAACATGTTCCTAAAACCTAGGGAGGGAAGAAAGCTAAAAAAAATTCATTTCTGTATCCATTGTACTCCTAGCTTAATAAATGATTACTCATAGAAAGGTTATAGCTATTATTCTAGTTCTCCCACTTAATAGGTATATAGCATAAAGAAAGTCACTTAACCATGCTAACTTTCAGCAGTAATGCCACCATGGAGAATGGTTGTGCAGTTTAAATGTTGAGCAGAAAAGTACATAACAATTCCTGATACATGGTAGGGACTCAATTGAAGTTTTCAGATAGCATAGTGTTGTTCTTTTTCTTTTTACTCTGGATAATAATAGACTTCAGATTATTAGAAACATTCAAACATTTTAAGAATTAAAATATTCTTCTGTGGTCTCCCATAATTAAAGGTAGTTTTGGTGTGCCTGGCATGTATCACCAGTTCCACAAAAACAGTGGGAATAAGTGCACAGAGCTGCCTTTTGGACAGAAAAGCTGGACTGAAACGATGATTTTGTCAGGTGCAGCTCACAGGTGCCTATGCAGCCTTGCTTCATGGTGGAGGTCATCAAGAACTATGTCCCCCTCTCTGTCCTACGTTACAATACCAAAACTGACACATCTGTGACACACAGGGCTCCTTTTGTCCCAAAAACAACCACTAAAACTAAAATTCAGATGGCTCTTTGTTCCTAAACATGCAGCTGCTCTTCTTACAGCTGGCTTTACTGAGGAGACAGAGAAAACAGGGGTAGGTACAGTACCTTGTTCCAAAATCCACCAGAAGTGGACTGTGCAGACCCGATCCTTCAGGGCAAGTCCTTCCCCCATGACGGGGAACAATGCCAGTAATGTATGAGAAAGTAAGGAAAGGGGGTCAACAATGGAGTAGCTACTCAACCTAGGCTGAGATTTCTTAAGTCCACATACATACATATGTAAACACATGTACATGTGTATAGATCCACAGAGATAGATACCCTGGCAAGCGCACATGCTAATAAACTCACTAACACTCACTGCATTCAAAGATGTGAAAACAATAAAGATATGACTTAGTGAGCAGGAGGCTCAGTTCGGAAGCGAGAGGGTGGGGGTGGTAGGTGAATGGGGATCAAGGTAGATGATGGAGGAAGGACATGTGAGTGGTCTCCGCAGAGAGCAAAGGATGCCTGTGCGTACTCCATTGCAGCATAGGCCATGGACACAACCAGTTGAAGGAGACAGAGGGGTCACACCCCTTTTCATAAGTGAAGATTCTAAATTTATCTGTGCTCTTTGGGGCCATCACCAGGCAGCCATGTTTGGCCTTCCCCAGGTGCTGGCTGTCTGATACCAATTGAGACATTTCATTTGAAAAGACTACATCTGGTGATTATCTGATTTCCCGAGAAAATGAAGAAATCCTCCTCCTGTTCCATAGAAGATAACTCTTCTGTGCCTAATCGCAAATGCATTAAGCCCTAAAATGGCAATATCCTTAAAGCAATAATCACGTTCATCTTCCAGGTGCCTCTTTGCCTCTGGTCACTGTTAGGCTAGAGTGTCTCTTGACATTCCACTCTACACAGCATATCACTGGGATGTAGGTGTCCCATTTGAAACAAATCAGGAGCTATCATCTGCCAATTAAAAGTTCAACAGAACTCCATTTATGATATTCTGCATGAAGAAGTGTCCTCATCTCTGAGGTTGGCTTGATGCATCCCCAAGACTCTGGTTCTATGAGTTGGGGAACGGAAGGCATGGGGAGGTCATCTTTCTCACTGGCTTCCTGCTCTCCTGGAGCCTGAGATGGCTGTACCATGGTGGCTTCCTTAACATACTTGACCCCTCCAGACCCTGGCATCCACAGAACACCAGGCAAAAGTGACATTTAATATTTTTGCTAGGTCAGGTGCTAGTCACTTCCCCTACAGCCCTGCACCATTGGGGAGAATTTCTGTGCAGTGAATATTTTGTGATCCATGAAACTGGATGATTTAAGCTATGTAGAACGGAATGCCATTTAGACAGCTGATATATTGCTGGAGCCATGTGGACTCCCTCTAAATCAGCATGCTTTCTGGGCTTTGCTCAGATAAATACAGTGGCCTGCTAACCCAGGAAGCTCTGCCAAGTGGTCCGGCCTCAGGAGAACTGACTCTGCCTATGTGGAGAATTTTGCAATCAGCCTGTGCAGTGACACAGAGGTGGAAGAGCAGGCGCTGTGTGAAGAAGTGTCCTCATCTCTGAGGTTGGCTTGATGCATCCCCAAGACTCTGGTTCTATGAGTTGGGGAACGGAAGGCATGGGGAGGTCATCTTTCTCACTGGCTTCCTGCTCTCCTGGAGCCTGAGATGGCTGTACCATGGTGGCTTCCTTAACACACTTAACCCCTCCAGACCCTGGCATCCACAGAACACCAGGCATAAGTGGCATTTAATATTTGATAGGTCAGGTGCTAGTCACTTCCCTACAGTATTAATCATTCTACTGGACTCTAACAATCATTCTGACAAATTGGCATTCTGATATTCATTTTACATGTAGGCACATCGAGGCTCAGAAAGTCTAGATGATAGACAAAGACCATCTTGCTAGTAAGTGTCAGGACCAGGATGGATTTAAACCTGGTCAAGGTGACCATAAAGTCATGGGAGTTTATTATGCCCAACCTTGAACTGCAAGGTCATGTGAAATGCAATTTGAGTGCAGCTATGAGACAATAGACTGCTGTGTGCCCCAGACCTGGGAACTATCTCAAGAGCAAGTCTGGGAAGAGGCAGTTTTGGAGTGAACGCAGCGCATCTAGCTCCCCGACAGATGGCTGGCTGCCTTGGTGAACCTTCCTTCCAAGGATGTGGCTCCATGGAGGGGGATGTAGATTTTTGTCAGGCAGAAAAAGTCACGGCATAATCTGAGGACGTGTCTGTCTTCTGGCAAATCTCACTTCTCACCAATATAGTCCCAGAGGCTGCAGATGAAAGTGAGAAGAATGTGCTCTCGTTTCTTTTCTTGGGATGACTGAGGGCCAGCTTGGAGGCTTAGAGGCAAAGTAGTTTTTCTCTCCAACCCCCACTCCTACCACTACAATCCTAGGGTGTCTGCTTAACATGCATTTTTTTCTCCCGAGTAGTATAATTTAAGAAGGGAGCAAGTATACCCTTTCTGAAGTCACAGTGGCACTTTCAGAACTAATACTATTTTAAGGTTCCAATATTTTTTAAATAGGGTGTCAAAAATGAACTGAGAAGCAACTGAGAAGGGGGAATTAGATGCCACTTTGTGCTTTCAGCAACAGTGACACTGGAAACCTTGAGTTTTTTGGCTTCTCTCACTGGCACATGGAACACTTGCTTCGCTGAGTCTGTCTCCAGAATTAGATATAAAACACAGTCTGGGCTCCCACCTGCCCTGGTCACAGTGGCCAACGCTCTGCTACTACGTGTTATCCATGACCAGGGACAGAAGCTTTCCTTAGGTGTGAGGATGGTTTTGGGGCAGACCACACATTTCTTCACATGAAACTTCCCTGAAATCAACAACAGCACAATGTCAAGGTTAACTGGGTAGAGGTCAAGGAGGACCATCAGGGCAGGTTTTCAGTATAAAATTATCTGGTTCTTACAGGAGCTTTGATTTCTCCAATATTATAACCAGAAAAACAAAGACAAAAACACCCTTTAAGAATGATAAAAATATATAAAAATGCAAAAAAGAGAACACTTTTCTTTTCTACCTTGCATCTCTGAGATTGAAGAATACAGTGAAGATGCTAGAAGGTATTTTTGAAATAATGCATTTCAACCACCACAGGAAGGGGGTGGGACTTCCTTAATTCCTTCCAATTTACTGTTAGAGCTTTGAGGGGAAGAATTATATCACCTTTTTATATCTCTGGCAGTACCTAGCATGTTTCTTGTACATGATGGGCATTAAAAATACGCATTGAATTTATTGAATTAAACTACCTCAAGTCATATAGAACAGAACAAGCTGATGCTGGAGTCCAGATTTTTCAATAACTATTACTGTGGTTTTCTCATTACTGTATAGAGTTATTACCAAAAGAATTTTAAAAAGCATACCTACATATGGAACAAGCTATGCATATTGTAGGAAGATATATTTTGATCATGGTGGTTTCATTTCTGCTTCTTCAACTTCAGCATATACTGAATTGCCCCTTCCTATTACAGCTTCTCAAAAAATCAAAATTATTTTGACCACTGAGACTTCATGTGCCCCCTCACAGCCAATAGTTAAACACTGAGTCTCCAGAAATTTCTGAATACCATAGAAGCTTGAAGTAAACACAATAGGCAAAGAATTGCGTGGAAAAACTGAAAACAGGATGATGTCACTGAGATAAAAGAAAGGAGCTTTTACAGAGAAGAAAATGCAACAGCATTAAATCAGTAAGAGAGTCAGACCCTGGCAACTGAGATGGGGCTGCAGTTGATGAGGGAAATGCCAGGTGTTTTGAAGAGGGAGGTTCATGGGGGAAGCTGTGTAGAGGAGTTACGACCTCGATAGTAAAATATATTAGATTGGCCCTAGGGATCATTCAATTAAACACCTTTAAATTATCTTTGAGGACACTGAGAACAAAGAGACAAATCAGAGAGACAGTTGGTTTAGAATTAGGACTGGAATTATGTTTGTTTTAGCACAGATTTGCTGTGCTCTTACCTGAAAAACGGGGGCAACTCAAGGCCAAGGATAGGCAACCAACTGATAGAGGTGGTTGGGCTCAAAAGAGAAGGTCAAATAGTGGGTGTGGTTGCCTATGTGTCTTTATTTCATTCATTCATTCATTCTGCATTTGTGACTTTGGAAAAAGAAATCTGTTGTTTAGCCCCGGCTGGCATAGCTCAGTGGATTGAGCACGGGCCTGCGAACCAGAGTATCGAGGTTCAATTCCTAGTCAGGGCACATGCCTGGGTTGCAGGCCAGTTCCCAGCAGGGGATGCATGAGAGGCAACCATACATTGATATTTCTCTCCCACTCTCTCTCCTTCCCTTCCCCTCTCTCGAAAAATAAATAAATAAAATATTTTTTAAAAAAAGAAATCTGTTGTTTAGTGAGAGAGATAGCAGAAAGGAATACAACTGAGGGAGTGAAGGACTGCAGATTTTTTTTATTGTTCTTTAACCGCCATCTAATTTTTCACACTTGCCTTAAACTAAAAGCTTTTCTGAAATGACCACATGGTATGGCCAAGTAAGTATGGCACAAAGGCCCATTGCCCTCATGGCCAATTATCCAGTTTTCTAGGGGATGGAATAGCAAGTGCAGACAGTGAAGGATCTCATGTCTGTGAACGAACCCTATTACTGTCTGGCAAATCACTGACGAAGTCCCATCTTTGAGAGATTTCCTTTTGAGAACGAAAGTCACATGGATGCTTGGTGTCTCGAGTTTGTGACTCTAGGGTCACTCAAGAGCTATGCAGCAGGTACAAGTTTGCACAGAGGTCTTTGCACTCTTGTGCATGCCCCAGGGTTGATGAGTTATAATCAATAAGTTATAAACAGCTTTTAATCTATTATTTGATGTTAAAAGTTGTATCCATGGCCTTAACATAAGGCAGTATGACTTGTATCTGTAGAGCTACTAAGAGCACACAATTTGATAAGGCCAGATTTGAATCCACCCTTTTATTATTTATCTTCTTTATCTATAGTATGAGGATAATACTAATATCTATCTCATAGAGGTTGGCAGAAATTAAACAATATTACATATACAAACTATTAGTTTAGTATGGGTTCATAATATATAATGTTATTATTATTATTACTACTTTATTATTTTATATTTGGACATGTTTGTATTTTGTATATAATCTAAAAGAGGAATAGAAAAAGGAGACAAAGATAATTACCATTTAAAGGACCCACTGTGAGTCATATTAATTATTATATATCATCTTATCATCTTGAAGTGTATAAGGTAGATATTATCATTCCTATTTAACAGATGCAGAATGTCAGGTTCCAAATTCTATATTTAACTTGCCATAAAGTCATGCAGCCTGTTAATGGCAGTTACAGGACTGGAAACCAAATCTGTATCCATTTTGAATAAATCACATGAATTGTTCCTCTCATTTGGAAAATGGCCGGAGTGTTAGTACAATAGAAGCAGGTCCATACGTGTCTGTAGCGGTTTAACAAGTCTTCGTTAACCTCCATTGCTGGAAACATCACCAAAACCCCCACAAGCAATAGCTTCATCTCTGGCCTCTACATCCTTATAGGAAATGAGCAGCATCCTTGAACTGCCACAGTGAGACCCTCTCCTTCCTGGGAGGAGGAAGGTACTGACACAAGCCCCAGCAAACTGTCACCTGCACAGCCAAAGCAGCCTGTCAGCCCGCCAGCATCAGACACTGATTGCACAGCTGACATCTGTACCTCATATTAATCACAGAGTCCCAACTTGGCCAGAGACACAAAGACACAGACAAGGAGGCAGCAAATAACTCGGCTCCTGTGTGCTTGGTCCATCTGCCCATCAGAAGTTCATCAGCATGAGCGTAACTAAACGGATAGATTCTGGGGATGAAAAGGCCACCAGCAGAGGAGCCAAGGACATCCTGACCCATGTTAGATGGGCTCCACATTCCTGTTCAAGGCAGTGTTTTATCATTTCATACACACTTGTTCCTATTTCAGGAGCTGTCTTAGTGAACTACTGCCTCCCACTCTTTAGTCCCTACAAGCTGTTCTGTCACATTCTCTTGGGGCCTCTCAAGTTTGGATATTGAGTCTTGAAGATGTTAATACAAAGGACAACCAAGTGGAAAGCTGACTGCTTTCAACAACAACAACAAAAAAAGAGCCATTTACTAGCCATCTCTTCCATTTCATTTTTGGCACTCTTAACTCCTCAGTAGAGCTTCTGTCCTGAATATTTCTTCATATCCTACCCTAAAAGAAGTCCCAAAAGTCCCCTTTTTCCTCCCTGAGTCTGAAGGTTTCATGAAGCTCTAAGTTACCATGTCCTTTCTGCTCCTCCCTGGCACTCTCTCATCTGCCCTAACTTTTAGATTAACCATTCTCCAGGCTTATGTGAAAGAAGCTGTGGCGGTATCAGCAGAAAGACATTGCTTTAAAAGAGAAATGGTACAAAAGCAATGAAGTTTCACAAACATATATGTATTTATAGACCTATATCAATATATGTGTATGAATATCTATATATACACACAAATATACAGGGTGGGATAAGAGAGTAGGTTTACAGTTGTTCATATGGAAAATATTACAATAATTAATGAGTAATAATATAAGAATCAACTCTGCTTCGTGTACTCAAAACTGTAAACCTACTTTTGTCATACCCTGTTTGCATGTGTCTGTATATGTATACATGTATGTATATGTGTGTGCATATATATACATATATATTTCATTATATAAAGAGAGAGAGACAGAGAGAACATGTGTGGCAGTGGCAGAGACAGAAACTGGTGCCATCAGTGGGAACATGGCCCATATAGTCACATGTCACGCCAGAAAATGAGACATTGTTCAGGAATGTTTGCATCACTGGGATGCACCAGTGAGCAGAAATTAAAAGCCATACCCGCACGTATTTGCTATGAGTGAACTGAGACATTCAAGATTTGTATATGTCTGGTTAAGTGGCTTTATGCATCACGCCATATAACGTACCTAAATCAGCCCTCGTAAAACACACAGAACCCTAAGAAAGCTCCTGTAAGGCAACTGTGGTCTGACCATCACCCAGTAATGCTAGAATACATAAGCAAGGAAATGGCTAAGCTGACGCTTCTACATTAGTGCCTTCCTCTGCGCAACATCCCTGTCAGCAACTGCAGGCAGAAATAATTACTGCCGGTTGTTCACTACCTGGAAGATAATGGAAATATTAAGCATACAATCTCCCTCTTTCAAGTAAATAAGACATTTTAATTACAGTTACCAGAGTAACTGATTTCTAAAAGAAACCTGTATTATGAAGAGAATATTTTTTTAAATTGGATATTCCAAAACATTACCACAGTTACATCATTTTGTTGTTGAATTTAGGTACTTGAACAAAGCTCTCATTAGGTACTTTAATAACTTAAAAGCAAAGCACAAAACAAAAATATAATTTAAAATGATATAATAAAAATATTCCATACAAGACTGGATTTATTTCTTAAAAATACCAAAGTACAATTTCTTCCCTCATATTTACAGAAAAAAAATGTTGACACCAGGGAGGATAGAGAAAAATAAATAACTATTATGCTGTGTGCAAATACATAACTTCATAAAAACTGGTGGAGACATGGAAGAATTAATCAGTTCTGCTGGAGGAGTGTGCGGGGGTGCAGGAACAAAACAAATATCTCATGTTCTTAAGTTGGCCCTTTAAAAATGTATCAGGGAAATGATGGGGAAGGTATTTTGGAGACCCAAATTCTCAGTGAGCGGCCTTTGAAATACATGGATGCATTCCTTGGGGTACCTGTAAGAATGCAGGGTGGGAGGGAAGAGCCAGGGTACCCCAGGGGGACATGACAACAAGGGAGGGGACACTGGTTGGACTGGGTCACAGTTGGCATGTTAGGCTGAGGAAGCTGAGTTTGCTTCTCTTGGCAAAGAGAAATAATGGAATGTTTTCAACTAAAAGGAATATGTGTAATCATAATGATCACTTTGCTATCAATAATTAAAATAGAAGAAAATATATTGGTGGTAAGGAGCCTCATGAGAAGGTGATTAACATAATTGAGGAAAAAAGTATGCCTTTAAGGTGCTTTATGACTCGGTATGTTATTGTGTCTTTGGGCTTGTGGTGTGGATACCACTTACCATTGTTGGGAGTGGAGAAACCAATGGTTAGTTGGAGAAGACCTGCCCCTTGTCCTCCAGAAATTGCAAGTGACTCTGAGATGGGTTCCTATGCTCACCATTTCTTCCCAACACTCTTACCTCTTTTCTTACTTCTTAGCTGAAAGCAAAAATGTAAGGAGTGAAAAAATGTTTATTGGCCATTCTTCCTTTAAAATGTTAATAGTTATCATTTAAAATATTTATTCTACTACTTCGTGCATTTTATGCTTTCAGGAGTTAAAAAATCAATTGCGATCTAACCTCATATGGCAGATTATGAGCATGCAAGTGTACGTAGCAATAAGATTAATTTTGATTGCCACTCTCTCTGCAAATTTATAAGCAGTGTTCCAAACTGAGATGTTTACAAGGGGGAAAGCCATTTTCATTTTACATGAAACTTCTAAGGAACTCATAAAAGTGCCTTTAAAATTCCAATGAGTCCAAGCCCAATACCATCTTGTTGTGAGACAGGGCCCCTGATATTTCAGAAATACTATGGAAATTAATTACAGGCACAGGGAATTAATTCTAGGACAACCTGGGTCCTCGGAGGTCCAGTTCTACAGGGCCATTGGAATTATTTTCATAGCATCTTACTGCACTGACTCTGATATTGGATATAAATGGGTTTGAGTACCACCTCTGCCCTTACTGACACATTAGCAAGGCTGCTGCTGATCACAAAGAAGTCATTTAGCCTGACTTTCCTCTGGGAACCAACAGCAGCGACTACTTCATCACGGCACTGTTTGAGGAGTAAACGAGCTAGTTTGTGTAAGTGACTTTGACCAGAGTCCAGCCAGAAGTGTGCGTTCAATACTTTATAGCTGCTCTTGGGATCGCCTACTTAGTTCCTGAATTTTCTATTGTAGTTTTATGAAAGAAAAGCAAAACTTTTGTAAAGCCAATGGTGTCTTAGACTTAATGGTGTCTTGTTATTTTATTTCAGGGTTGTTTGAAATTCACTCACATCCAAATCCATATCTGAAACTGCTTTGTTTGTTGCTGGGAAATTGGGGAGGGGGTCTTGTCTGTTTTCCCATTTTCATACACATAAACAATGATGTATTAACTATCGTTAAGAAATCAATCAATCATAGAATCCAAACAGAAAGGAACTATAGCAATCGCCTGAACCACCACCTGCTTTTACAATAGAAAACACCGAGATATAGACGGAAGTACAGGGTCCAGCACAAATAATGCCCCCGTTTTATTACTAAATCATTTACTACAAAATCAGAAGCCTGTAATTCTATAACATAACAGTATCACACTCAAGCACACCACATCATTTTAGGTGAAATGTTCAAATTGCTGTCCATCTCGTGTAAGATATTCACATCCCCTACAGACCAGAATGAAGCAGGGATTAGTGTGCAGGACCCTGTATCTGCCCAAGGTCACCTTGCTAATCCATCACAGTGCCAGGACTGTATCCCAGATCATTGAGATTCTGGTCTGGTGTCCTTGCCACTAAAACACCCCACGCTCAACGCTGCAAGATGTACCGATATGCAGTGAGTCGTTGCACAGCAGATGTGCTGCAGCTCTGCCTGGCGTCACTGTGAGTAGCTGAAACTCAGGCAGTCAGTCTGGATGTGCCCAGGGGAATGGGCGGACGAAATCCGAGTGAGCCAGAAACTCTGGCACAGACTGGAGAATCGGCACAATTATAATGTGTACCACTCTCTTTCTCCT
This sequence comes from Artibeus jamaicensis, assembly GCF_021234435.1. NCBI lineage: Eukaryota > Metazoa > Chordata > Mammalia > Chiroptera > Phyllostomidae > Artibeus > Artibeus jamaicensis. The sequence goes on from NW_026522040.1 coordinate 931,992, forward strand.
TTGCCTTCTTTGAGGTTTACGGATCTTTCCACATCGGATGCTGGAAGACAGGTAGTTGGAGACACATGCCCTGAACTCCAGAGTGACTAGCAGCTGAAACAGCTGCTGGAGCCCCTGCCCCGCCCGGAGCTTCGCCTTCATCTCCGGGCTGATGGATAAGACAGATAGATCGCCTCTGGCCCCATCTCGTCTGTCACTCCTTCACTCCCCCGGAATGAGCAAGCAGCCTGTGCCCTGCTCTACGACCAGGAAAACAACAGCAAGATCAGGAAGACTCTGCCACTGACACAGCTACGACAGCCCTTTACGACGATGAGAAAGAGTCACACAGTTGATAGAGAAGTCCCTATTTCTATGACATGACTGAGAGAGTGAGTGCGTGGCTCATCTTCAGGAGGGGAAAGAATCTCCCATCGGGACTTGGCTCCCGCAGGGCACGTTTCAACGAGAATGGTGTTAACAGAGAAAGCCTTAGCTCTCTTCTCACTTTGGGAACTAAGACAGTAAAAAATTACAGTATTACTTTCCATGGAAGAGGTGTCATCCCAATTCGATCAATATTTATTTTCTGCCTAAAAGTTTCCACGTGTGGCTAAACTAGTCACCTCTGAATCTATGTTTTATCCTTCAGGGTTAAATGACTACTGAATTTGATAATCTCTAAGAACATCTTCATTCTGCACGGTAGTGTAACACTGAGCTTCTTGGTTTAATGTTTCATTGGACCTAAATATCTAATTGTATTTCTCTATGATCATGTACTAGCTCATAATAGGTAGGGTCCAGAAGTAATCTTTAAGAAAATATTTGATGAATGCAGGTAATTTGACAGAACTGTTAAGAACTATTTAACTTCTTGATACACTGAGAAAACAATACTTGTATCTAAGGATCAAGACATGAGAAGAAATATAATAATAATAATTCCTTATATTGAAAACATTTCATACCTTCCCCCAAAGTACTACAGCTTATATAATCTTCAGGAAACCCCAATAAGTACATATTTTCTCTCTTTTCCCTTAAATTCTACAATTCAGAGAGTCTATAGAACTTGCCAAAGACACGTAGTTTAACCACAACCCAGTACTACACCTTTTAAGTACAAGGCCAAATCTCTGGCACTGATCTACATCTGCCTCTTGGTGAGATGCTGGTGTTCCCAAATTAGATGGTACTTTCAATGAAGAAATAATAATGTTACATGTATCTATCTTAGTGACTCAACTTGAAACATATCAATATAAATACAAACTAAATATAAAGTTTTGATCAATTAAAAACATATGCAACAAAAGAATAAAAATAGTTCTGAGATAAAAAGAGAAAATTTGGATGGAAACACTTGCAATGGAGAGAAGGGAAGAGGATTGGAAAGGTATTGTAAGGTAATTAAAGTCATTCTGTATTTTTTTTAAGAATATATATATAGCAAACATGGAAAAAAATACCAAGAATCAGCCAAGTTAGCAACTGGCTACCTAACTTGCTAATCAGGTAGCTTGTTCATTATATTAGCCCCTTTATTTTTTTTCTGGATGTTTGATATATTTTTCCAAATTTTTCTTAACATAGCACATGATAAGTGACCGTGTGCCTATTTTACTGTACCCACCACCTGCACCCATGACATGAGGCAGTCCTGTGGGTGTGCCAGGTTATACCATCTCCACATCCTAGTACTTGGACATCTTCATGTGGTTTTATTTGGTTCTAAACTTTGTGAGTTCACTATATGATGCTTATAGTTACTTTTCATAAAGACATACACACCCCCATGTTCATTTTCATTGCAGTGCTATTCATGGTGGCTCAGGCATGGAGACAACTGCAGTGTCCTTTGTTAGCTAATTGCATAAAGAAGATGTGATCCATCCATACAATGGAATACTACTCTGCCGTAAAAAAAGATTACATACAGCCATGTGTGATGACATGGATAGATTGAGTGAATGTCATATGAGGTAAAATAAGATGGAAAAAGTCAAGAACCATATGATTTTATTCATTTGTGAGAGCAACAAATGAACAAACAAACAAAACCTCATAGTCACACAACAGTGTAAGGGCTATGAGAGGAAGTGCGGGGGTGGGAGGGAGATAGTAAAGGTCAAAGAGCCAAATACACAGGGATGAAAGGAGACTTGACTTTGGGTGGCAAACACACAGTACAATATACGGACACTGTATTATGGAACTATACAGTTGAAACCTATATAATTTTATGAACCAAGGTCACCCCAATACATGTGATTTTTTTTAATTATTAAAAATAAAAAACCACTGAGACATCATAATTATGAGGGATTAGACAAATAAAACATAACATTTAGTTATTCAATCATTTGGTTTTTTCTCTCTACAGTACAATTAGAACAGGATAAAGTTCTCCTACTAGCAAAAAAACACCCACCACTAAAAGTCACTATTATTGAATAATGAATACATTACTATATCATTATTTGTAATTTTCTATTTACTTGATTTAATGAATTACGTTCTTTTCCATGAGCAATGTAATAAAGTGGGAGGATTTTCCTTTTCAACTATTCACAGTTTTCATTTGGAAGCTTATGATTCACAAAGAAGAAATAAAATTGGAAAAAAATTCCCCCAGTGAGGTGATAACATAACGGAAAAAAAGTCTTTCTGTAAACAAAGGAAATATTTACTACCAGCCTAAGATAAATCTTAAACATGAACAAACATAAATCTTAAACATTGATAACTATAGAGTAATGTAATGTGATATTCATTTTTAGCTGTGAAATGGGATCTGCAATGTAGTATTGGGATTAAAAGACTATCGGTTCATTTGGGCTGGACGTGCCAATGTACAACAGAAATCTATTTTTCCCAGTTCTAGAGGCTAGAAGTTCAAGTTCAAAGTGTAAGCACAGCCAGGTTCTGGTGAGAGCCCTTTTCCTGGTTCATAGCCAGAGGCTCTTGGCTGTGTCCTTGCATGGATGAGGCAGTCAGGGATCTCTGTGGAGCCTCAATTACAGGGCACTAATGCCATTCATTCATTCCCCATCTCAAGACCTAAGGCCCCGCCTCCTATTGTGATCCTCTTTGGAAGCTAAGACTGGAACATATGAATTTTAGGGGTACACATACATTCAGACCACAGCAAAGACGCTATGCATACTTTAACAGTTTTCCTTTCTGGTATTGTTTGTGGTGTTCTAGAATGTTGAAAAAGCAGATGCAGTTTCTTGTGGTTTTCCAAAGTATTTGAATTTCAAGTTGCAGTGCATTCATCCCCTTACTGCTAATAACACCCCTCAATCTAGACATCTGTTTTGTTTTATCCTCAAACGTATGCCTGTAACTCCCTTTTGTATTCAAATTTTGGCTGTGGCCTTGTTCTCTTCGCCACGATAAAAAGCGATATTTGCCAGATTCTGTTAGTCTGTCCATTCACACAACTCATCAGTCCCAATGGCCCTAAATATTCTCCAATTTGAAAACTGTTCATTATTTCTGAGACAGACAAGAGTGGTGAAAATTAAGGCAGTTCATTCCACTCCTCCTGGCAGTGGAATAAAATTTAAATGGCTTAACATTTAAATTTCACTAATTATCTTCCATGTGCATTATCAGCATTTTTAATCTCACATTGCTATCCACATTCTCATCATTGTAGGATGTGCACTTTCAAAGTACTTTTCAAATCCACACTTTTCAGCCACACCAACATCAGCTATCCCATGTCAATAATAACACCATTCTGCAACTCTGGGAAGGAAGGGCAAACCAGTGGTATCACTGATAACTTATTCTTGGAATACTCTCATCTTCAAGGTGCTGACAGGAGGAACCAGGGAGATTCCCCAGGGAGCTTCCATGGTCCTACTGACCAGGGCAGAAGAAGGCAGGCACCCTGGAAAGGGCACAGGTCTGTAACTGGGCCCTGTGGTCCTGCCTTTTGTATGGAATAGAATTCTTAGTTTCTAAGGAAAGGGCAACAAAAACTCTCCCACAAGTCACCAGTGACAATCCACTGTGACCAAAATAAGGTAACAAAATCTAATTCTCTGCTCCTGGTAAAGGGTGGGGGGAATAAACAGTAGATCCAGAATGACAGCTGCAATAGTATAGTGACTGGACCACTTGTGGACACAATGTGGGCTAATGCTAGGGTTGAAGTTGAACATCAAAGAATGTCCCCTTACCTCTGGCTGCTAGGGTAACCATGGTGAAGGAAAAATAAACCTTGAGTATTGCTGGAGAACTGAAACACACCTCTCTGACGTGCAGTATAAAGGGGAGACCAAAACCTGAGTGGGGAACTGACATTGACACAAACCCTCTGGCAAATTTGCTCTACCCTGACCACCCATCACTGGAAGAATCTGGAGATTCTTCCCTGTGGTACATCCAGGGTAGCCATAGTAATAACAGAGCTCAAGCTCAGAGCAACTTCTGGGTAGATGACTACAAACCTCCATAGTAAAATTCCAGCATGAGAAAACCATGCCAATTTTCTTTTAAAGATTTTATTTATTTATTTATTTGCAGAAAGAGGGGAAGGGATGGAGAAAGAGGAAGAAGAGATATATTGATTGCTTGCCCTTCTCATCTCCAGTTGGGGACCTGGCCTGTAACCCAGGCGCTATTGAACTGGTGACCTTTAGGCTCACAGGCCTCAATCCACACCACTGAGCCACACCAGCCATGGCAAGCACGCCAATTTTTAAGAATCACAACTATAATACCATGGGGGAAGAGAAAATTTTACTCTATACTTCTAGGTTCTTTCAGCTGATCTAATCATTAAATCGATATGAGAAAGATTAACAAGAGAAAATCAATTTTACTTATATATGTATATGCAGGAATCACACATACATGAGAATCAGAGACCCCACATACAGGGGAGCTTCGGAGACAGGAAATGAAAATGAGGCAAATACGCCATCCTGAGTTGTGGTAGGAAGCTGTGGTAGGAAACCCTGAGGCTTCATAAGGGCAAATGTTCAGTAATTAGAAGTTTGCCCTGCTCTATAGATAGGGCAGAAAAAGATGTTATTTCTGTTGAAAACTCTTAACACAGGCAAGGTCACAAGTTGAAATTCATTCAGGGAGAGGTAAAATTTTCTCATGAGCCTGTAGAATTTCGGTTGCCTTCAGGTAAACACTATCCCCATGCTAAATGACTCATCTTGGGGACGCCCGCTCTGAACCCCTTCACTGCCTACAGCAGACACCTGTCTGCTAATGCTCATAATAAAGCCCATTAAAGCAAAGAGAAACACAATACACACCCAACAGATGGAGAAATCAACAGCATTAGATTCAGATTAAAGTTACTAGAGTCCTTTGACAAGGAATTTTAAATCACCATAATTAATATGTTAATAGTTCTAATGTAATAGGATGCAAGTTCATATGGGCGACTTTAGCATAGAATAAAAAAATGTAGGAAAGACTAGAATTGAAATTGTATATTTTTATTTTGCTTTCTATGGCAACCTTCTACAAGTGACATATGATGACAGTTTTCCCATCGCAAGTATTATTTTTAAATTTTCTTTTGAAATAGTGTTTTTAAAAAATAGTTGAACACTTTAAAGATGAATATGAAGTAATAATGATATCAGAGGAGCTTTGCATGGTATATGTCACTTGTGAGTAAAGAGCAAAAAAAGGTAGAGAATTAGGACAAAGGAGTTTGATAAACAATGTTTTCCAGCATATTGAATGAGCCTTGTAATAGTCAATAATTTTCAGGTTTGGAAAAGAGGAAAAGAAAATGTCTACAGCTCCATGCCACGACTGGCTATTGAAATTATACATACAAGATCTGTCCAGAAGGTATCCAGCCATGGAAAAAATAGATATTTATGGAAGAAGATACAACATACAAGAAACATTGCACAGAGGACAATGACGCCTCAGTCCCCTTCAAAGTAGGCACCTTGGGACCTCACATAGTTCGCCCAATTGCCATTAGCTGCTCGGTTTATTTTCCTAAATCTCACTGGTAGTCTAAAATCTCTTTCCTTTGAAAGGTGATTTTAGTTTTGGGAAAAGCCAGAAGTCACAGGGTGCCAAATCTGGGTGGTCAGGGGACTGAGTCACCTGAGTGATTCAATGTTTCACCAAAACACTCTGCCCAAGACGTGATGCATAAGTAGGCACATTGTGGTGATGAAGCTGCCCAGCATCAGTTGTCCATAGTGGTGACCTTCCGAATCATGTGAATAGTTTCCACAGAGGAATGTTCAAGCTTAATGCAAAATTTGATGCACGTTCATTGCTCTACTTACTCAGTCATTGTGAGTGCGATGGCCACACAGTACACATGCTCACTCAACGTCATCTACCACCCCCACTGTCTGGTATAGTGAAGTCATCATTGTTCACACATGTATAATCCAGTCCACTCTCCTTGGCTACCAGATTACATTGATGTCACGCAAACTTCTCTTGTTATGTTAATAATCACTGGACTTTCCCCAGACAGATCTCTCTCTCTCTCTCTCTCTCTCTCTCTCTCTCTCTCTCTCTCTCTCTATATATATATATATATATATACATATATATATATAGAGAGAGATACGCCCCTGATGAGGATCATGATATGCCACCCCATAATATGCCACCCTATAATATGCCACTTTGACATCAGGACAGAAAATTATTTTGAGCTGAAAGCAACTGAGAGGAAGCAGGTCCAAGAAAAACTCTCTTTCCTCCCACTCTTTGCCTGAAAGCAGAGCATAAAACTCCCTTTGTGAAGGTGCCCCCTCTCCCCAGTACAAAGCAGGGGAGATTGAATCTTATCACCAGAAATAGCACGGAGATGAGTCGGCATAAAGACAACCTTACTAAGTAAACCTTATTTGCCGTTGGTTTTCTCCCATACAGTTATCTTCCCACAATTCATTGCCTCTAAAAGCCTAAACCCCCTTCTTCCTTTCTCTTGTCACCTCTCCACAAATTTATTGCTCTTTGTTAAAACCTTGTACAAGCCCCTGAATCTAACCACTTCCTTGGGCCTTTACTATTTTTTTATGAAGATCCCTAAATGTACACATAAGAAACTATTTCTCCTATTCATTTGTCTTTGCCAGTTTAATTTGTAAATCTCAGATGCAGAACCTAAGAGTGTGGAGGAAAACCATTTTATCCCCTTGTGAATGGAAAAAAGGGGGGATTCTAGGGAAAGTAACCTTAGAAAAGGATCTGATCATAGATTCCTAGGTGGGCAGATCATAGTGGGTATTCACACTCCACTAAAAAGTTTTAAACCAGCCCTGTCCATTGTCCTTGTACATCTAGGTTAGTACACCTTTAAAATATCAGAAGTAACCCTCAAAGGCATGACCACCCTCAAGAGAGCACATAATCTTGTTAACTGTCTTCTAACCCAATCCCCACCTTGCTTTTTCCCACCTCTGTGTAATCTTCCATAATTTGTTCCTTAAATTCATAAAAGAAGCTGCAAAACCAGTACTGTCTGTAGCATTTGCTGCCCAGCACATGTCACTTTTGGCTCAAATAAACTCTTATAAAAATTCTCGACAGGTTTGGATGTTTCTCATGTTGACCCCGTACACCCTCATAAACTTTCGTGAAGTGTAACTTGTCACTTTGGAAGTGTCATTCAATTTGTGGCCATATACACACAAAAAAATCCTATTTCTCTAGAATAAAAAAAATACTGTTGTTCAAAGACAGTTCTTTCCTGAATACTGCAGTGATGTCAGAGTTGACTGACCCTTCAAAATGAGTCTCTAAAGCTTCTGTAGCTCAGCGGGCCTGACCAGATACCCTCTGACAGAGGAGGTATGAAAAAGCTAATGTTCCCAAGTTCAAGCCCCCACATCTCTCACTGCAGAGAGACAGGAAGCTGCTTTAACCAATAAAAAAATCATTTTACCTTAAAGATACCAGCTATGCTACAATACGATACTAAAGGGGATGGTGTGTTTTGTTTGGTCATTTTCTGAATATAACAGCAACGGGAGGATGGCTGTTCAACTCTTTGGCTATTTACGTAAGGAAATTGAGGAGTGAGCACACTGACTTCTTAAAGCCTTTTAACTGACCTCCTAGCAGCTCCATAAGCAAAAGAAATAGAATGAACAATAGCCAGAGGACTGAGTCATCCTGCAGAGAAAGCTTTCAAATGTGTATTCGCCTTATTTTCCACTTTAAGAGCTGTGTAGTCTGAAGAACAGAAAAATTAAGAGAGGAAGCTATATGAATCTGCCCTGTGGAGCTGTTATTTTCACAACTTATTTGCCAGGGGAAGACATCCAAATCTCATATGCAAACACACACATATGTATATAGAACAACACTCATACTTGAGCATTAACATCTGTAAATTAATGTACTGTGCTTTTGCTTGTATTTCTATTCTCAAATGTACTAGATGGCTCACCTCAGAGCCTTCTGTTTTCACACCTATTTTCAGACTATGAAAGTGATTGTTGGGTCTATCTTCTAGGGAATGCAAATTTTATGAAATCCAAACATATCTGAGAAATGTAAACACACTTGTATGGACTAAGGTCTATAATCAAGGATTAAACCTGACTTAAATTTTTTTAACGAAGATGTTTTATAGTTTCAAAATCTGTTCAGGTGCAACATTTCATTAATCATTACAACCCTATGAGGAAGGTATTGTTATAATTCTCTTTTTTCTTTATTTTTATTTTGACACTATTGCAGGTGTCCCCATTTCCCCCCCTTTGCTCCCCTCCTCCAAGCCCCCACCCCCCTCTTCCCTCTGGTCCTCAACACACTGTTGTTTGTGTCTGTGGGTTACACGTATGTGCTCTTTTGCTAAGAAGAGCACATATGTGTAATTTCACCTACTTTCATCCAGTCCCCCTCCCTCTTCCCTTTGACAGCTGTCAGTCTGTCCTGTGAGTCTTTGCCTCTGGTTCTATTTTGTTTATCAGTTTATTTTGTTCATTAGATTCCAAATGCAAGTTAGATCATATGGTACTTGTCTTTCTCTGACTGGCTTATTTCACTTAACATAATAATCTCCAGATCCATCCGCATTGTCATGAGAGGTAAGATTTTCTTCTTTTTTTTTACAGCCATTCAGTATTCCACTGTGTAAACGTACCACAGTGTTTATATCCACTCATCTACTGATGGGCACTTGGGCTGTTTCCAGATCTTGGCTATTATAAATAACACAACTATGAATGTAGAGGTGCATCTATTCTTTTAAATTGGTGTTTCAGGATTCTTAGAATATGTTCCAATAGGTGGAATCACTGGGTCAAAAGGCAGTTTCATTTTTTAATTTTTTTGCGGGAACTCCATACTCTTTCCACAGTGGCTGCACCCATCTGTATTCCCACCAACAGTAGACTAAGTTTCCCTTTTCTCTACACCCTCACCAGCATTTGTTTGTTGATTTATATATGGTATCCATTCACATGGGTGTGAGGTGATACCTCATTGTGATTCTAATTTGCATCTGTCTGATAATTAGTGGTTTTAAGCATTTTTTTCATAGGCCTTTTGGCCATCTGTATGTTCCTTTTGGAGAAGTGTCTGTTCAGGTCCTTGGCCCATTTTTAGTTGGATCATTTGTCTTCCTGGTATTCAGTTGTATAAGTTCTTAATATTTTGGGAGAGTAATCCTTATCAGATGAATTATTGGCAAATATGTTCTCCCATATGGTGGTTCCCTTTTCATTTTGTTGATGGTTTCTTTAGCTGTGAAGAGCTTCTTAGTTTGATGTTGTCCCATTTGTTTATCTTTCCTTTGCTTCTCTTGCCCATGAAAACATATTGGCAAAAATACTGCTACAAGAGATGTCTGAGATTTTACTGTTTGTTTTCTTCTAGGATTTTTATGGTTTCTCAACTTACATTTAAGTCTTTTATCCATTTTGAATTTATTCTAATGTGTGGTTTAAGTTGGTGGTCTAGTTTCATTTTTTTCCTATGTGTCTGTCCAGTTTTCCCAACACCATTTATTGAAGAAACTGTCTTTACTCCATTATATGTTCTTGCCTCCTTTGTTAAATATTAACTGACTGTGTCAATGTGGGTTGAGTTCTGAGCTCAATGCTCTGTTTGTTATTGGTATGTGTGCTCTTATGCCAGTACCAGGCTATTTTGATTAAAATTGCCTTGTAGTATAGTTTGATATCAGATAGCTAAAGATTGCTGAGGGCTAGTTGGGGTCTTTTTGGTTCCATGTAAATTTTTGAAGTATTTGTTCCAGATCTGTGAAATATGTCATTTGGCAAGTGAAGAACCTACAGAACAGAGAGTTGGTTATTTTGTCATATGTCAACAAGGGTATAATGGTTATAAAACATAGATGCATTATTCAGAAGTCTGTGAACAGCCACTTTGCATCATGTATAATGCAGGCTGGTAAAGGAAAAGAAAACCAAGTCAGAATGCCAATAGTCAGGAGAAATAGAATAGTGAGAACATAGACGATAAACAATTAAAACACGGTGTTGTTCTCAGCAAGAAAGTAAGTCCAGAATGCTATGGAATTACATCAGAAAGGCAGTTAATCCTGGTTAGCTGTGTGTATGTGTGTTAGAAAGAGCTACCAAAAAAGTAGATAACTGAAATTTGGGAACCAATGACATTAGTTGGGTAAAGGACAACAAAAGGTAGGCAAGGAAGCAGGAGTACATAAGAAGGAACAAATTTCTGCTTGAACTTGAAACCCAGAAATCGACAAGTGGTAACAGACAGCTGGCATATAGCATCCAAAGGTGCAGTGGCTACTAATGAAACTGCAGATGTGAGCAGCTGAATTATGGAAGATCTTTATTTAAGGTTGGAAGGCAGCCCAAAGCAATGGGAAGTCATAAAGATATTAAGTAGATGTATAACTTTCTTACACTCACGATTTTTTTTAACTATGTGAAAGCTGTTAGGAAAATAAGTTTAGAAGTGGCAGAAGTGAAGGCAGGTGAATTGGTTAGGAGGCTGAAGCAGTTCAGGGGTTGCATGAAGTGCAGTGAAAATACTGGGAAGAAAAGGGGTGATAATGAAGGTGAGTACAGAATACAGAATTCCAAGCGTCTGGACTTCAGCCATTAGGTGGATACTAAAGATATAAAAATACCAATGGAGTTTAATTTTGAATATGCTAAATTTGAATGTTCAAAGGGATATTCAAGTACAGTTGGATATATGAATCTAGAGGCCAGAAGCCTGGACTAAAATGATAGTTTAGTTCTGTCAGTGGAAGCGAGAAAAGAAGATTAAATTCATCTGAGTATTAAAAGTGAGAATAGAAAACGTCTGAAGATAAATCTCTGGAGAAGAATAATATGCCAAGAAATCTGAGAAGGAGAGAGATCCTGGGGACAGTGCTGGAAAAAAACAGTGAAAAACCCAACAGTTACGAGTAGATGGAGGGGTCTAAGGGACCAGGGACTGGGGTGAAGTGAAGTCACTATTGATAACAGGAATAATGCATCCTTGTACATTGTAGTAAGCACTGGTAGTAAGGTGGTGTGGACAGAGAGTGTATCAAGATTTATGTAGGTGTGAGCCTGGGTGAAACATGAAGACCACTAGCACAGGGAACTTTCTTGAAACTGGAGCATGAAGGAAGGAATGAAACTGACCAGTACCAAAGGGAAATACAGGGCTAAATTGTGGGCCCCAGTGCTCTCACTGCTTTATGTTTCTTTAAAACATGGTTTTCACAGCCTGTTCAGACTGTCCTCTTTCCTGATCAGTGTAGCTGGCGAGAACCTGGTGTTAATGAGGTGAAGTACTCGTGCAATGAGAGCTTGCATTCTTGCCCCAGCTGATGGCCTTGTAAATGTGCCCCTTCTGACTGACAAGAGAAAATGAGGAGCTGTGGGAGGCTCATAAACCTCCTTATCATCCCGGGCAAACTATAGGTCACAGATCAGTGGTATCCACTTTGCATAAAGAATAGGGCTCTTAATGATGGTAGAAGTTGCCTAGTCTTCAGAGATTCTAAATATGAAGAAAGAATTGTGCTATATCTTTAGATTTCTCACCAAAACTTGCACAGCCACACCTCCTTTCTGCATCAATTTCCATAATGGGAGGACTAGTAAAGGAACTGTGTTAGGTATTCCACACCCTTTCATCATTTTGTGACCCATTGGTTACTCAAATTCCATGTGCTGTTTGACCTCACTTATCCTAAAAATCTCCTTCAAACAATACATATTTATTGAAACCATCCTTTATGACAGGCAGAGAAGTGCTGAGACCTTAAAAGTTGGAATAATTCCTGTCTTCAAGGAGCTCACAATTTGATAACAGACAGGGAAATAGTAATACACTTCAGTTAGCAATATCTTCCTCTCTCTTAACTATGTAGGACCTTCTATGCACCCTTCAGTCTGTATCCAGGCATCACGTCTTCCTGAGGCCTTTAAAGATAAGGTCAACAATAGAAGCTGCCCCTTCTTCTGCCCTCTTACAGTACCCCTGACACAGTCCTATCAGAGACCTCGCCTTGCCCTATACCCGCGGTTGTTACTTGTCAAGCCCTGGTCTCCATAGGGGCAGAAATTTTCTTGTCTATGCTTCCTTCCCAGAGCTCAGTCTCATACAGTTCAGTTTCTCACACAAGGTCATTAAAAGTCTGTCGCAAGTATAAATCACTATGACACAAGGAAGAATGTGTCCTAAAGGAAATACGACTAAGTCTCATAGGAGCCCAGAGAAAGGAGCATGAGGCAACATTTGACCTGGGCCTACAAAAATCGATAAGATGTGATTTGCAGACATGGAGTGGGGGCAGGGGGGCAATATTCCACACAGAGGAGTCAGTGTGAACAAAAGGAGACATGTTACAGGAGCTCTCAGACAAAGTGGGGAAGGGCAGCTCAAGGCCTAAGACCCAAAGGAGAGGTTAAAATCCAGCTCTGGAGGACTCTGTATATCAAGTTCAGGATTTTGCTCATGCACAGCCACAGTCACATTCAGGTACAAACACATCTTATAGCTACGAGAATAGGCAGGTCTTGGCATTATTGTAACACCAACAAATATAAGACAACAGCAGGACCAGGCTTTGCTCTTCACAGACCCTCATTTTATGTGGAATTTTGAGGGAGCTCTGTTAAATTATGGACTTGGCTTCAGAGATGTCCCACTGAAGGATGGAAATGTTAGTTCAGGAAGTCAGGAAATCTCCAACGGGAGGGCACTACGGGACTTCAGGGTAGGTTGGCAGGTCAAAGCATGGGGACTGGTCAGCAGTGGGCAGAAATCCTCCAATTCAGGAACGAGGGCCAGTGAGTATTGACCGTCCTCCAAGCAGGTGCACCAGTCATCTTTATGACTATTCACAGGTGAGGAGGATCACATGGGCTCTGAAAGGCCAAGTGAAGTGGAAGGACACGGCTCACTTTACTGGTAGCTGCAACATTTCCAGTTCTTGCTTCAGGGATCCACTGGGTGGTGGTCCCCCATGTGATGAGTTAACTCTAGTAAAACTGCCACACACACAAAGTGCTGCATCCTTAGGAGGCCAACCAGGTGTTGAGTCACGTTCATTTTAGGTGGCCATTGTAGGCCCAGCTCGTTGCACTCAGTAAGCTGGGGAATGTTATTTTCAGCTAATGTCCATGTATTCCCAAGAGGGCTGTGGGTTTTTGTCCTGAGAAAAGGCCCTTCCTCTTTAGTTGACAATGTCTAAATGATATGCAAATGGAAGTGGTTTCCTTAGTGGTGCCATTCTAAAAATATTATGAATATTAATCTGAAATTTGCTTAAAATGCTATCAGGAAAAAACACAGTAGTATACATGAAACGAGAATGGCAGGATGTTGGTAAATGCTGATATTAAGAATAAGTCTGTTTGTATTATAGAATGTGTATATGGTGGTTTAATATACTACCTTCCTCTTTTGTATTTTGTTTAAAATTTTCAAACTATGAATTTGTTTCAAAGGCAGTATAATGGCATATTTGGACTCCAACAAGCAACTCACACTATGCTGTGCTTTTCCCAAACCTCCACTGGGTCATCACTGCTGCAGAGCTCTGGATGGTCATGACACACAGGATGTTCCTGTCCTAAAGAAGGCATGCTTAGCCCACTCTTCTCTGTGGGGGAGCTGGAGAAAAAAGTTGGTCCAAGACTGTACCTCAAGTGCCGGTAACAAATGTGATATGTTAAGAAACCTTCAGGACACATGTCACTGTGGGAACAAGAGTGGACACTTCTTTGTACAGAACTGACAAGCCACAGTGAGGTACTACTGACTTTCCTAAACTAGATAAATAAGGTTTTTACACTGGGAAAGAGTGTTGTATAACACCCCTGCCTGGGCTAAATTTATTCTATGGAGACTAAATTATTTCTCTACTCCTGGAAAGTGGTATTGTTCCAATTGCACAACTGTGGCAAGTTTTAGGATTACAATCATTTCTCAGCAATGCCCCCGGCCAAATGTAATAGAATCCCATCAGCAGGGGTCAGAATGATTGCATCCAACTAACCTGGCTTCTTACTAGTGCTGGGTCTCGGGAACTCAGAAGGTCCAACTCAATTATACAATCTAACAAAAGAATAGCAAGGTGGGCCAGATAAATGAACCAGCTACAGCTGTATAAGGTCCAATATATAAAGGTGGGGAGTGGGAAATTGAGCCTGAGATGAACAATGGGAAACAGGTCCTAGGGTGAGGATGGGCCCTGTTTCTGCTCTGATTTGCTGAGCTTATTTCTATATCTCTCTGAAGTCTGTTCCGGGTCTCTGCAGAGACCAGAATCTCTGCATTCTCATCTGCCTTACTGACCTACAGGAGTACCTGCTGTAGAGTAAGTTTCTTTGTTTGGGTGGGTGCAAGCCCTCCTGTGGCATCTTCCCAGGCTCTGATGAGGCCAGCAGCCCCTTTCCCTTGGCTACCAGCAGCCTCATTATATTTGACTGCTTGTTTTTAGCCTGAGGCTAATATGCTGCTCTAGGATTTCCAAATAATGCTTTTTACTGTTGGGCTTTAATGATATGATGAATCTATGATAGTTTATGAAAGCCACAATTACTGGGTAGGAGGAATTTTAGTCTGATAAGTGACCTGATCACTCTAAGGTGGTTGTGGCTTACAGCGATTATGGTCACCTGGTCCTCAGCCATCTGCAATCATCACCAGGAGGATGTCCCACCACCAGGATGGCTTATTGTAACTCATTGATTCATTAAAAACCCATGGCTACCCAATGCAGTACATCCATTGTGGTCAGCAGGGATACACACCACTAGCAATACACCTGGTAAAATTTATGAGTGACATTTACAGGCATGTAAATAGCTGAGAATATCTAATCCAGGCCTTCACTATGCCACAGGGAGGGGTGCTTTATCCAGGCACAGCTGGGCGCACACAGGTGTTCTCCAGGACAGGGACTCAGCTTTCACACTCTGCATACTTATAAGGTGGAGGGAAGTGGGAGGCGGTCCATAGAAGAATAAATTATGGTGGGAGTTTTCAGGCTGGAAAAAAGACCTTTTATGCCTAGTTTAGATAGATTAGTTTACAAACTAATACTTTTGGTATCAGCTAAGGGCCTTGGGTTTCCATATACTAACTCAGTCCTGCTGGAAGATCTCAGTGCAAAGCTTCTAAAAAGAGAAAGGCAGAGAACCCAATAGGACCATAGGAAACCAAATATTTGTCTATTCTCACTATATGTTTTTGCCACTTGTTTTCCGACTGCTGTCTCATTAGAACAGTGTCCTTACAGAACTGTCTTCATATAACTTGTATAAGAATAGCTTACATGCCTCTTAAAAATTCTATCTGAATCTTATTAAATCTGACTATAGGACAACAGAGCCCAGAAATCTGCTGTTTTGACAGGCTTCTCACATGATGTTTAGGTACACAAGAGACTACTATTCCAGACCAGTGTTTCTTGAATCCATCAAGTTACCTGGGACCCTTGTTCAAAAGACAGATCTTACATCTCATTTTAGACTTAGCGCATCAGATCCTCTGCAGCCAATCCCCACAGACCTCTGCCCACAACGTCTGTCCAGAAAAAGTCCAGCCATTGTTAATATAATGAGACAGGTTTGAGCAACACTGATGTAACTTGGCAGCCAAGGAGAGTGGACTGGAATGTATGTGCATAAACAATGATGACTTCACTGTACTAGTCAGTGGGGACAGTAGACATCATTGAGTGAGCATGTGTACTGTGTGGCCAACAAAATGACTGAGTAAGTAGAGCAATGAATCTGCATCAAATTTTGCATTAAGCTTGAACGTTCCCCGACAGAAACTATTTGGATTATTCAGAAGGCCACAGTTATGGGCAACTGATGGCGGGCAGCTTCATCACAATAACATGCCCATTCAATATTACATCTTGTGCAGAGTTTTTCGCAAAACATCAAGTCATCCAGGTGACTCAGCCCATCTGTAGCCCAGATTTGATGCCCTGTGCCTTTTGCCTTTTTACAAAACTAAAATCACCTTTGAAAGGGAAGAGATTTCAGACTGTCACCAATGAGATTCAGGAAAATCCAACAGGGTGGCTGCCGGTCATTGGGAGAAATATATTAAATCACAAGGTGCCTACTTTAAAGTGGACTGAGGCATCATTGTCCTAGGTGCTGTGCTTCTTGTATCTTGTATCTTCTTCAATACATATTTTTTGTATTACATGACCAAATACCCTCTGGACAGACCTCATATATCTAATTCATGTTTATGGTCTTAATTCTAGCCCAAAGATCATCATACAGTAAATATTTTAAAAATTAACTGAGTTGTGGCTGGAGATATGATTGTGAGACTATTTAAAGAACGTATTTAGCCCTAGCTGGTGTAGCTCAGTGAATTGAGAGATGGCCTGCAAACCAAAGGGTTGCCAGTTCAATTCCAAGTCAGGGCACATGCATGGGTTGCAGACCAGGTCTCCAATAGGGGGTGTGTGAGAGGCAACCACACATTAATGTTTTTCTCCCTCTCTTTCTCCTTCTCTTTCCCTTTCTCTAAAAACAAATAAATAAAATCTTTTTTTTTAAAGAACTTATTTAAGAGATAATGCAAAAAAATGAGAGCGAAAATGTAAAATTTTTCCACCAAAAGTGGAAAGTGACTTTTTCAGGAGAAATAGCATGAAGGAAAGTAGAATCAAAATAGTATTCATCTTAGGAGTTAGAAAAGAGAAAGAGAATTTCAAGGAGATATTAACACAATCATGTACTCTGAAGAGATCATATAAGATAGTGACAGGGAACATGTCACTGTCTGTGACTAACAGGAAGTTACCTGACCACTGAGGGTCAGTTTGAATCACAGGCTCTTAGCTCAGACTGTTCATATCCGACCAGTAAGAGAAGACTGTTCTTTGGCTGAGAACTGAGTGAATGTTGGATGAGTGAGGATAATTGATGTAGCCTGTGTTATCAAGGAGGGTGGAAACAAGAGGAAGGAGACAGAGAATAGAGACAATGACTTAAGCATCAACAAATTAAATAAAATAACTTATTTATGATAACATGAGTGTGTTTTTTTTTAAATCAGGAGGAAAAGCCAACAGAGAGAAAGGAGTTAAAAGAGTTAAGGAGTTAAAGAGAGAGTATTAGATTTGGGGAGTTAAAGAGTATTTAAGACTAGAAAAATATTGGTTATTTATTATTATAGGACCTTTGCCAAAATTTCCTGTGTGGATCTTGGGCATGGATGGGCCTAGTGTGGACCCCACTATGTAAGACCTACACTTACAAAATTGAGCTGGGCCCTCCTGACCTTTGTCTCAGGCAGCATCTGCCATCCCATGACTATACAACGTTAGGAAAGATGAATTGAGTTTCTCTCTAAATTCTAGAGCATCCATTGCCTCTAGGTATCATAGGACAGCAGTCAGGGCAGGGCAAATAAAACCATTCAAGCTGAGTTGGCACCAGGATAATTTTTTTCATAATCCGTGCATAGAGCAGTTAAACTGTATTAATTTGGGGTTTAAAAAGGCATTTGAATCTAAAACTTGAAGAGCTAGTAGACCCTAGTCGGTCAACAAAGACAGGGAAGGTCACTTTAGAAAGTAGAAGAGGCACTTGCCCAGAGGCAATAGGGAAGAGAGTGCTTCAGAAAGATGAGAATAAATTCAGTGTGGTTGTAATAAATCATGAGACTAGCGGGGCAAGAGGAGACAAAGGAGTAGAGGAAAAACCAGATGTTGCAGACTCCTATAGGTCACACACAATAGGCACTCTTGGACCTTACCCTTAGAGCAATGAGAAAGCATCAAAGATTTTAAGCAAGATCCTGAAAGTTTTAACTTGTGTTTTTTAGAAAAATATCACTTGGGTTCTCATACAGAAGGCTGACTGAAGAAGACACAGCTATAGTCAGGTAGCCTGATAGTGTTCTGTGGCTATAATCCAAACGGGAAAATATGTTGGCCTGAATTCCATTAGTGGAAGTAAGGATAGAGAAACACCAATAAAGTAGGGAGATTTGAAGGCAGAAGAATTACCCACATCTTTAAGAATTTACCTTTCCTATAGGAAGGAAGCAACTTTCCCCCACATTTCCAACACATCTCCTCTCACAACTTTCTAAGTTCCTCCTAAGAAAGCAGACATTTGACCATAATGGCTGTCATTGTGGTCAAAGCCTAAGGTATTAAGTGAACCATATTTATGTGTTTGAAGTTATGATGCCTTAACAAACAAGAGCTGTGGCATGACTTAACCTCTCACTTTCTGCCTCTGTAACATGAGTGCAAGTCAGCAAATCTCACACAGATCACTGGATTCAAGGCCCTTTTTGGAGGTCAAGACAGTATCCTATTTCCTCACAGACAAGCCTGGACATATGGGCCCCAATGCTGAGATGTGGGAGAAGGTAAGAGGCATCAATTAACAACAAAGACTCTGATGAAAAGTCTGCAGAGGAGTCCTATGGCATGGTTTGGATGCAGATGATTGAAGCTTAGGCATGGACCTGTCCTTCTTTGTCAGATGGCTGATGGAAGCAGTTCCTTCTGCAGTCCCAGGCATTTTATACTAAGTGGGCAAAAAAGTGAGAGACTTCCCTTGAGCTACTAATTTCATCTGAGAAATTCTGCATGGAGTCTAGGAGGGAGAAAAATATTAGGTATTTGCTCCACTGTCAGTTAAATGATAAGTATCAGTCAGGATAGACTGGCTTGTATTGCCCAAACAAATAAACCCTAAATGCTGGTAGCCTAATGCATCAAAAGTGTATTTCTTGCTTATGGTCTATATTCCATGTAAGTAGATGGGGAGTCTTTTCATCCCTATTGCTCAATCTGAGACATTCAAGTTTTAGGTCAGTGTACACTTTCTAGATAAGTGTAGAAGCAAGAGAGACGTGATGAATCCCACATTGGCTTCTAAAGGACCCACTGGGAATGGATACATGTCACTTGTCACTTCCCCTCATATTTCATTGTCCAAAGGAAGACTTCATTTCAAAAGATGGTGTGGGAACATCATCCAACCCTATGCCCGGAATGTGGAAAGCCAAGGAATACTCGGTGAGCACCACTAACAGCTGCCATGTGGTATCTTGTTTTCAGTTTGGTCTCCCATTCTTTTGCCTATGCTCACCAGATTGAGAAACTTTAGTAGCCAAAAAGACACAAGAGTAGGTTTCAGTGAACAAAATCCCACCTGAGAACCCTTTCAATACTGAGAGGTATGGTCAAATGTAGTTCATGATTGATGATGAGATTGGGGGTGTCACTTAGGAAAACTCTGAGGTTTCTGTCTAGGAGTACGTAGCAGGTGATGGTGGCCTCTTAAGCATAGACTCAAGGGACATGGTGACCCATGCCCCATGAAACCTCTTTACATTCTGTATCTTATTACAATACATCTGCAAATGTACTGTAATACATCTGCAAATGATGTACTATATTGCCATAGTATATCACAAATCCTGGAAGAGGAAAAATATTTATAACTTTTAGAATTGTGATAGATGCAATACCTGATAAGACATAAAATTAGCTACCAATCTTCTGACACATTTCACAGCATTTTTTACTGGGTGTGAAAGTTCTTAAAGGAAATAAAAAGTGCTGTTTTTATGGAAAACACAACAACTAGCACATGGGATCACTTTACCCACCCCACCCCCCATCCTGACCCAAAATTAGCCTGGTCAAGCACTGGCCACCCTGTTTGGTCACATCATGCCTTGGGGCCTTTCAGAAGAGACAGAAAACATCAGATGAAGAGAAGGTTTCAGGGAGGAAACAATCTCGTTTTCGCAGAATGCTAGTTGCCTACGAAGCATCTGAGTCAAAATGTTAACAGGCAGCGAGGCATGTGGGTTTGCATCTCGGGTAGAGATCTGGGTGGGAGGTACATATTTAAGTATCACCAGCAGGTAGGTAGTCATTGAACTACGGTAGTTAATATTCTTATTTCTTCCTCCATCGCCAGACTTCCGAGTGTTACCATTTCTCCTGGAGTCTCGTAACGGATTGAAAAAGTTCTCTCTTAAAAGAACAATCTTAGTTTTATATTCCAAGTCACAAAATTCACGATTCTTCCTGTTTTTTATGCATAAATGATCAGTCGGAGGCTGAGACTTTACTACTTTGAAGTGACAGTGAAGTTCTAGGTGAAATCTGGTAACAAGAGGAAGTATTGCCACTTAGATATAAGTTCCCAGTCAAGAAAATTTTCGGGATAAATTTTTATTTGTAAAATATATTTTAAAAGTATTTGTGTAGTATTGAGGATAAATAAGAATGTAATTTTGTGCATTTGTCTTGTTTAATAAGAATGAAAGTTAAGAGTCAGTAATATGCAGAAACTAATCAAGGTATTGAGATTCCTTAAATATTTTTTCTATGTTCTTCTTTAAGCAATTTAATCCTCACCATATTTAGAAGTCTCCTTTCTAATATTTTTACTTTGCTTGGTTTCACATCTTGTCTACATTTTCAGGTTTACAGTCCTTTTCTGGAAATATCAGTACTTATGTGCTATGTGTGAGTGTGTGCATGTGTGTGTGAGATAAGACCTCCCATCACTTATTACTTATAGTTTACCAGTAAATATCATATAAGTCAATGAAAGCAGTTCTTGTAGAAAGAGGAGTAAGTGAGAGACAGAGACAAAGCCTTGAACTTCATCATCATTGGTAATTATGACTACTATTTTGGGGGAGGAGAGAAATAATTAATCTCTGTTTGACTATTCTTTATGCATCCTGTCTTGTCTAATAATATTCTCTTACCAATTTATATTCCTCCCTCTTAAATATTTAAAAGCCTTTCAATTTTCTATCTAGTGTGTACCTAGGCAGACACAGCATGTTTAATTAAAGGATTTGCCTTTATCTAGAGTTTATGAACGTTTTTTTTTAACCACTTCAGAAAAACCTTGCAGGAACAAGTTATTATAAAATGCTAAATTGAGTTTTAAATTTAAACAGAGTATCTGGGGTGATATTGCCGATCCTAGGTTTATGTGGGGACTTAGCTCTCTACTTAAGAGTGTCTCAAAGACAAGAATAGATTTGCAACTATGGAATATTAGGAAAAGAGATAATTGAAACTAGAACAGTTCTAGTGATTTTAAAGTCCAAAAACTATGCTTTTTTCCCCAATAGATGAAGACCTAAAGCCACAGGGAAATACAGTAACATAAGAAAAGTCAAAATTTACTGAAAGGCAGTGTTTCTGCACTTTACTCTCTCTCTAATCAATGCTTTTCCATCAGTCGATTCAGCCTGAATCTATATTTTAATGAGCCTCAAAATATTTTTCTCTTATAAAAGAATATCTGATATCTTCTAGGACTTTCTGTTACCTCTCAATAATTACAAACTTCTATTGTGAAATTTTTCCTCTTCATCCTCAACCTTTTAGATTAAAATCCTCAATCAGCTAAGAAAACACTCAAGTGTATTGTCATCATATATAAAATTTTCCACCTTGCCCAGAGGGGATCATGAGGGAATTAGTTAAGTCACTTTGGAAATCAAGATAAGCTGTGCTTTTCATATATTCTTATTCTGCCTCTTAAGTAAACCAATAGGAAAAATAATGAGGTGAGTTTTTCATTCTTTATACTTTTTAAATTTAGGCTGGCTGCTGCTTTTGCTACTTTCTCTTCTAATTGCTACAGGCAACTAGTTAAAAATCTATTCTAAAACTTTTTTTTTTCAGTGATGAATGTGGAGTTCTCATGTCATTTCTGGGATCCACATTTTCTTTCTTAAAACAAAACTTGTAGAGTTTTCTCGTCTTTGGACTGATTTATAAATGGGCCATCACGTCTGCCAGCTACAAATTCAGTTTTCATGCAGCTGACAAAGTATTTTATCTTAAGTTTTGAAGGGTCTCTTCTCTGGGCACAGAATTTTCAGTTGACAGGTGTGTTTTTTTTTCCTTTCATCACTTTAACAACATTATCCCATTGTCTTATAGCTTGTGTTTATGACAGAAAGTTTGTGGTGATTCTTTTTTTCTTTTTTCTCTGGATGTCTACAGTGTTTTTCTTCATCAGTGATTTTTCAGCAATTTTTTTACATTTTTTAAAAATCTTTAGGTGGGAAGGGAAGAAGAGAAGGAGAGAAATATCAATGTGTGGTTGCATCTTGTGCATCCCCTGCTGGGAACTGGCCTGCAACCTAGGCATGTGCCCTATCGAACTGCGATCCTTTGGTTCACAGGCCTGCACTCAATCCACTGAGCTACACCAGCCAGGGCTCAGCAATTTTTTAATGGTTGAATTTTTTTAATTTTGTGCCTGTCCTGTTTGAATATTTGAATATTGTTTCTTTGAATTTGTGTGCTTAGAGTGTCCATCAAATATGAAAAAGTTTTAGCCATTAATCCCTCAAATATTTTTATCAGCCCCTGAATTCCAACTTGTTTACTAAATTGATGATATTTTCCCACAGTTCACTGAGTCACTGTTCAGTTTTTTTCTATTTCTTTCCTCTTACTGCTTCATTTTGGTGGTTCTATCGTGAGATCTTTAATCTTATTGATTTTTTCTGCAGTGTCTAATCTGCTGTTAAACTCATTCAGTATATTTTACTTTAAGTACTAGATTTTTGATCACCAGAAGTAGCACTTACCTCTTTTTTATATCTTCTAATTCTCTTCTTATTATGTTCATGTCTTCCTCTAATTCTTAATTATATTTTGATAGCATTTCAAGTTTTTTCCCTGCTCATTGTTTTATTTCTCTTTTTTCTGAGTCTATCTCTATTGATCAAAATTATTCCCAGCTATGGGTCACGTTTTCTTGTTTATTCTATGTCAGATGATTTTTTAAATATGATGCTTGATTTGTAGCTGTATTATTGTTGAGTGTCTGTATTTTACTGCTTTCTTTATAGTATATGAGAATGCTACCAATGAACCACCCATGTGCTAACTCTTTATAGTATATGAAGTTGTATTTTGACTAGCAATTGTTGCTTGCAAATTAGCTTGATGTTGTCCAGGCTTGTCTGGAAAGATCTCTAGGAGCTTCGAATCTGCAGCTCTTTCATCCATAGTCCTAAGGCATTGCCTTTCTGAGATTTCTATGACAGGCCCCTGTGGTACAGGGAGATTTTCTACTCTGCATGAACTTGAATGTGTCCCAACTCCATGTGAACTCTGGGAATTGTTAAGTTTTCAGCTTCTCTCACATTCATCGTCTGGCTTCATGGACTGTCACCCTTGGCATGCAAGCCTCTTATTTAGTGACAGACTCCAGAAGATCCCTGGGCAGATCTTTCAAACCTTTTTCTGTATAGCTGCCTATTTTACAGTAATCAGCTTTGAAAATTGTCACTGACTTACTTTCCTAAAATCAGATGTCTAGTACCTAGTGTTTTGTTTGGGTTGTCCCTTTCTGTAACACCAAGCACACAGTGGCTCTGCCTGGCAATCTGGCACAAGCATACGGCTACCTCTTTGCTTCTCCCCACTTGAGCATCACAAGCCTGTGGTGCCAGTGGTCCAGCATCTGAAAGCAGTCCAGGTTTCCAACTATTTATGGTATAAAGACAAGAACAGTACTACTTTCTTCATTGTGGCATCGGTATCATCAATATCTTTATTTTTCCATGCAATATCAGTTTATGTGCTACCCAGAGTTTTAATGGTGCAATATATCTTAAAAGAATGCTCTGTATTGTTAAAGAATTTTCTACCATATGCACATTTTTGGCCCCTTATGTACATATTCACACTGGCTTTTTAAAAATTCATACCAGAAGTTATCAATATATGATTTCAGACAACACACAAGACACATATTCTGTCCTCAAATGGGCCACAGTCAATTTATTAACAGGTATATTGACTAGATACAGTTATCCAGTCATGCCACCAGAAAAAAATTTTTTTGAACATGCAAATAAATGACAACTATATCAATGCCTGACCTACAGATATTTTAAAATACCTCATTGCATCCTCACTTCTTAAGGAAGAAAATGTGAAACATTAATCTTAAGATGGATAAAACATTGTCTTTCTCACCACAGAGCACCTTTCTATGAGTATTAAATTTCCAGGGCATCAAGGGCCAGTGTAAATGAAACTGCCTTTTGATCCAGTGACCAACCCCCACTTGGATTATACCCTAAGAATCCTGGATCATCGGTTCAAAAGAATCCATGACCCCCTATGTTCATAAGAGTGCTATTTACAATAGCCAAGTGCTAGCAGCAACCTAACTGCCCATCAGTAAATAAGCAGATCAAAAAATAGTGTTATTTTTGCACAGTGGAATACTATGCAGCAGAAAAAAGGAGGTCCTATCCTTCATGAGAGCCTGGATGGAACTGGAGAGCATTATGCTAAGTGAAAAAGGCCAGGCAGTGAAAGACAAATATCATATGATTTCACCTGTTAATGGAACCTAATCAACAAAGCAAATGAGAAAAACAAACAAACAAGAGACATGGAAATAAAGAACAAACTGACAGTAACCAGAAAGAAGGGAGGAGGACGATCATGGGTTAAAGAAGCAGAAGGGTCAAGTCAAGGAACAAGTACAAAGGACCCATGGTCAAGGACAGTGGGGTAGGGATTGTCCCTGGGAGCAGGGGTAGGATGGAGCAAGGGGAAGCCATGAGGGGCAAAAATGGAGACAACTGTAACTGAACAATAAAATAATACATTTTTAAAAAGAAAGAAAAAAGATTTTGCGTTCAATGAGGAAATGTCCCTTCCTGCCTTGGCGTGAGGGACTGGTCCTGTGTTTTGTTTTACAATAGAGCAGGCAGGGTGGGAGATGCTCTAGAAGCCCCTGGTAGCCCACTTAAAAGTAACATCTTGTCTGACTCCAACTCTGACTTTATGCAACCCTCTTCTGTAGGGATGATAAAACTCTAGAGAACTATGACAACCCCCATGGTAAGTGACAGAAATCAGGTTCAAGTGCAGCACCATCAAAGGGTAAGTAGCATTGCAGCTGTAACTTCCCCCATTAGAATCTTAGGTAAGTGACAAAATGGGACCTTCCCCAACCAAGGGACCTTGGTTCCTTCCTCTGGGCATTTATATAGCAGTTTTTCTCAAAAAGTGATCTCTCCTGCTACATCTCCTGCTGCCTTTACCATGAGTTCTAACCTTATTTCCACATGGTGGATATCCTGAGTTTATACTCATTCCTATCAAGCATTACGAATTAAAAGTGATAGTAACATATTATGCAAAAATTCCCTGAATTCTCTCTTTCTGCAGCTCTTGCCAAGGGACATTAAGTCCTTTTCGTCTTCATTTAATTTAGAGATTTGTATCAAGATCTACATCTCTATATCATTTCTTTGCCCAAACAATTAGTCCAAACCTGCTTTTTTGGAGCATTAAAGAAGAATGTTTTTTTTTAATGAAACTCAATGCATGTCCTTGACAGATTTAGGCCTGTGCAAGTTGGAGCTGAGTAAAGTGTCAAGCAATTCAAATCTCTTAACCTTTAATGGGTGGACTTGTTGAGGGAATCTGTCTATCTGCAATCGTCTTTAATTTCCTGCACAAGCTCTACTTCCCTTCTTCAATCTGCAATAACCATCTTGTTTTAAATGACAGCTAGTTATGGGGGCGGAGAAGCCCCGTGAGTCTAAACACTATAAGACATTATTCGGGCAATAAATACAGAGCTGAAGACAGGAGAGAGAAAGGAGGGTGGGGCAGTGGATAAAGGGAAGTAGAGAGGACACCAAAGGCATTTTTTTTGTAGGTTGAAACATAAAGCATCTGTAGAAATTGGTGTCGGAGAAACTTCAAAAGATGTGAGTATGTATTTATATTTCATTCAAATATGCAGTTTTACAAAACTGAGCTTCAAAGGCTTAGGATATAACATTTGATACATTTTTAAATAGATGTTTAGTTCTTGAAATCACTCTGGCTTTCTCATGTCTGTTAACACCCACCCCATGTCCTAGCAATGATTCCATTGGTTTAAAAAGCTGGCATTACAGACTTTAGCTACCATTTAGTAACACTTTATATCATTTGTCCAGGAGTCATATTGCCAATTGTTAAAGTATCAATATAAACAGTGCAAGCTTTTGATAAAGAAAATGTCACCAGATTTTGCAGCATTGTGTGACATATGTAAGGAGAAAATTGGAAAATAAAATCTTACTTAGAAAAAACAAAAGGGAAGACAGTCTAGGAGGAAATGAAAAGCAAAATAAGCTGAAGCCACTATGCAATGAGCAGTCTGTTCGATATAAAATAAGCCACAGCCTCAAACCTGTGTTTGAAGACCTTACAAAACAGAAAGTACCAAAAAATTAAAAATCAAGATATACATATAATAACCAGTAAAAAGCACAGATGTAATAGATGTTTAGCAATATATGTTGTGAAGAAGGAGCGCTTTCAACCCATATCTACTGTAAATTTGCTATAGATGCTCTCTCTCCATTTGGCCGTCCATACTCATTCTACCTCATGCACTAGCTGGGCTCCCTGTTCTGGTCAGTTCTAACTGGAAGGACCACAGAATGGCATTGAAAGATCACAGAATGGGAGGAGAGGGCTGCAGGCTTCTTGCTTCCTCGCTTCATTCAGCTGGGCAGAAACAGGACCCACCACAAGTCCAGGTGCAGCTGGGCAGCTCTTCTGCCACTGCTCCAGCTCGTACTCGCTCCCAGACTATTGATTCCTCTGTGTTTCCTTCAACCTTAGCAGCAGTAATAGCCTCTGGCTGCTGTGAGTCTCAGAATCATATTTGTTATCTTAAGAGTGCTCATGGTTCTGTGAGTAGTCTCCTCATTCAAGTCTCTTAATTTGAATAATCTGGCATGAATTTTCTTTCTTACCAGGAACATTACTGATAAAATGGGTATTTTTTATATCCATTAGAGTGGAACCCATTTATGTTTTCCACGGTGAGCAGTAAGTACATAAACATAATCATGTGGGTGTTTGTATACATACAAAACATTTGGTGGAACTTCGCTAAGGGAGACACAGACCGATTCACTGAACCTGAGACATCACAAGAGTCAGGTTGATATGGAACATTGGTGTTGAAAAACGTCCATAGTTCTAAAGATGCTAAGCTGCTCTTTCCAGAGTGGATGTCTAAAGGGCCTACCAGGTTCTTTTTCTATTCCTAAAGTTCACTATGACCAGAGTGATGTTAGAAAAACCATAAAATCAGAGCTGGCTGGA
The DNA here is from genome assembly GCF_021234435.1 of Artibeus jamaicensis. Lineage (NCBI taxonomy): Eukaryota > Metazoa > Chordata > Mammalia > Chiroptera > Phyllostomidae > Artibeus > Artibeus jamaicensis. The sequence goes on from NW_026522040.1 coordinate 959,578, forward strand.
CTTTGGTGTATAGGAGTTCATTAAGGTCCTCGCCATGGTGAATCTATTACATTCTTGGATTCGCCTTGTGTTGTCTTTGTTAAGTGGTGATGGAGCCTGTATTTGAACACTACCTGCAATAAGAGAAAAGTCGTTCCTAAGTGAGGCCATTGCAAACTTGAACAGTTTTAGTTATTGGAAATTCTGGCTTCATGTTCACAGAAGTATTCCTTATCATCAGCTCCCCTGCAGTCCCAGTTCAGCACCATTCTCAACAGGTCTAATCTCATTGCCACAAGAGTATCTTTCAGATAATCAACTATTCTGGTTACTATGATCTTAGTGAATTCTCAGCGAAGTTTTTCAACAGCTTGTCAAACCCCTCCCTAGTTTTATGATCAGATAGGACTTAAAATTATTTTATTTCTCTTTCTGCAGATTCCCTCTCTCTTCTTGAGAAAAATCCCTTTATTGAAACTTGAAACACTCTTGTAGAGACTTACCTCTGAAATTTCCCAACCTGCCTCAAGCCACCTTGCTCTCTGATACTCCCTTCAAAAGCTTCCTCTATTTCTGTACAAGTGCCTCACTCACCTCACATACCCCAGCCGTCAGTCTGCAGACGCACAGATGGCCAGAAATCAAATCTGGCCCAATTTGACATAAATTTAATTACACTTGAACATGATCATGCTTTATTCACCCAGACAGGATTATATCCAGATCCATACAGAAATGGGAGGGAAGTGTTTGGTCTTGTCTATTTTTTCTCTCTCCCTAATTTTACAGGACATCCTTTTTCCTTTTCAAGTAATTGATGCATTAACCATACTGTGCATTTCTCAGGCGCCCATCAGGACTTGAGAGGTGGGATTCCCACTTCGGCAGATATCTGATTTAACTCCCCTCTTACCTGAGGTCGTCAACAGACTCCAGCCAGTTTCCAACTTCTACTCAGCCCTCTGATAATATCTGCATCAACTGCTCTGTTCCAATATGCAAAGCCTGGAATACAACATAACCTGATTGTAGGAAATGTTCATTCAAGGACTCATCAAGACAAATATTAACAGAGTGTTTTCCACATGGTGAGTCCTGTCGCTGAGCTGGGCTTACAGCAGGAAGTGAGAACCTGTTGCTTCTTGGTCTGACTGTCGGTGTTCTCTCTTTCCCTTAAGTTCCTTCCTGAGCCATAAGCCACTCTGTCCTATTCCAATAGAAAGAGTTTCAATATTAAGACAAACATATCCCTAGAATTCTCATAATGTTTCTATGCTTTTATAAGCAATGGAAAGAAAAGATAAAAATAAAATAGATGTAGTAATACAGGGATATTGACTACACATTTCAATTTGTAAATTGTCACTACAGTTTGTTTATTTTCCTGACATTTTTAGTCCTATAAGTGAGAGAGCCTCTTACGTACTCCTTGCCTTACCAATTATCGGGCATCAAAGTGCGACAGGTCCTAGTGGCCACACCTGAAATGACACAACCTGGTGTCATAAAAACAGGGCTGGCCTGGAAGCCATTGGTTTTCAACCTACCCCCATCTCTCATAAGGACATGAACGTCAATGATTCTCATTGTGTTCTTATCTAGACCCTCAAGTTCTCTCCTGTAAATGAGAGGCTGGAATTTGGTGGTCTCGAGGTTCCTTGGAGCTCAAATTTTCTGATTATATTGTTTTGTTTGGGAAGCTGGAGAAGGAAACGGAAGGAGCCGCTTGCCCGTTGCAAAGGCAGCTGAGTGCTGACACAGGAGTTCGGGACTGTAGGTGGGAGCGTGTGATTATAGTACAATCATTCTGATTCATCAAGAGATAAATTCCCTTGTTGGTTACACATACACACTCCCCAACCCTTCCCACTCACAACTTTTACTTCCTGCTTTAGGAAGTCTAAAAGTAGGGAGAGGACGTGGGTGGAGTGGGGAGAAGGGAGGGGAGGGAGCGGGAAGTGTTCTCCATTTGGAAGAGATTTTTTGGAAGCTCTTTTTCATGCTCATTTATACCACCTACGGTGCTTTTATTCTTCCTTGCTGAATGTTTGATTATCCTAACCATACAGAAAGTAATAAGTCAAAATAGTTTTCGTCACTCTTTTTCAAGCATAATAAGCTCAGTGAAAACATTTTTATGATGACTTAATTCACTGAACAAAATGAAAAGAAAACAGAATTAAGAGACTCAGTCCTGCCAACAAGAAAGAGGGAAAATCCCATACTAAGGCAACTCAATTTCTATGACTATGCGGAAGACAGAAGTGACCAAAGTGGACTTTTAAAAGCAATTTTCCACTTCTTGTTCTCTGGCATAGTGGGCCAATTCTCACAGTAATCAAATAGTTATAAAGCAGAGATGATATATAGGTTTTATGACCAGATAACATGCAGCTGAGCAAGTCTCTAGATGGAGGTAGTTAGTTTGGGCACCAGCTGAATCACAATAGGAAGATCAAGACCTGAAGTTGGCAGCTATTCATGGGAAGCTCATGACAATGAGGAAGTGGGATGTAGCTGAACTTCATGGACTTCAAAATTAGATACCATTTGTGGTGGAAACGAGATAGCATAGACTGATTTCTCCCTACTCTGTTTCATTAAATGTAACAACAACAAAAAAAACATTAAAAAAATACAAGAGGCAATCCAAGGAGAACCCTGAAAAATGGAAGATGAAAGCAAACTGGTTGAGGACCTGGGACTAAGGAACAACACATTATCAAGGGCTTCTTGGGACTTTCCACCCAACCAGAGATGATGGCACAGACCCTGCACCTTCAGGACCTTCAAGCTGACAACAGAAAGTGACTGTTAAGGGCTGAATGTCTATGTCCTCCCAAAATACAGATGTTGAAGACCTGCCCACTGTGTGATGGTAGTTGTAAATGGAACCTTTGGGAGATAATTTAGGCTCAGATGAATCACGAAGGTGGGAGCCTCATGATGGGATTAGTGCCCTTCTAAGAAGAGGAGGGAGAAAGAGGTCTGTGTGTGTGTGCACATGCTAAAGAAAGAGCATGAGAGCACACAGCCAGAGGGCAGGCAGCTGAAAGAAGACTCATGCCAGAACCTGCCCATGCTGGCACCCTGACCTCACACTCGCAGCCTCCAGAACTGTAAGAAAATAAATGTCCATTGCTTAAGCCACTCAGTGTATGGTATTTTACTACAGAATTGTGAGCCAAGGCAGTGGGCCAGGTAGGTCCTTTTCCTCTGGATGATATAGGATCTCTGCTGACAGCACCAGGAGAGACTGGTGCCACTAGCAAGGGGGGCTGATCAGGAGAGCAATCAACAGAAACTGGCCAGAGGACACACTCTCCCTCCCTGCTGACCTGCAGACTCTCTGCCACCACTGAGAGACATCAGTGGCTGTTGGCACCCACCCAATTAGTCATTCAATGAATATTTACTTAGCAACTATTTTGTACCATCACTGTTCTAGGTGCTAGGATATGTCATTGGAAAATAATATCTATTGATACTTACACTTGAAGTTATTACTCAATTAGAAATTTTAAAAAGATAAGTGAATGAGAATGACATAAAGCTTATCACAAGTATTGCCACACAAAGTCAAATTTAGGTCCTCATTTTGAATCTAATTTTTTCTTTTTTTTTTTAAGATTTTATTTTTACAGAGATGGGAGGGAGGGAGAAAGAGAGGGAGAGAAACATTGACTGGTTGGTTTTTGCATGTGCCCAAAGGGGACCTGGCTCACAACCCAGACATGTGCTCTGACCAGGAATCAAACCAGCAATATTTTGGTTTACAGGCTGATGCCCAATCCACTAAACCACACCAGCCAAGGCTGAATCTAATTTTTTCTAAGAAGCTGGTGAAAACCGAAGAGGGGGATCACTAATGTAACCTCCCCTGTTCTCTTCTGCTCTGTCACCTAGGGTTTGCAAATTTCCTTCTTTATGTCCCACAAACCAGGTAAGTTTGTGCTGAGTGAGCACGTCCCTTTATCAGAATTCTTAGTCTCTGTATCAACAGTTATTCCCAGTTTAGATTTTAAATACAGTTTTCTACAAGACTGCTAAGAAGATTGTTCTTTCCCAGCATACTCTGTGGAATGCCAGCTGCCTGCTTTAATCTGGAAAAGGCATCTGTTGATGTGATGTAGTAGAACTCTGCCCTATGGGCGTTCGTGAGCTTTTTGCGTGTCTCAATGTCCTCTGGGATCTGTCAGTGGAAGCAGCTTAATAACCTCTAACTTGTGGGAAGAAAAAGTAATCTCCTAACTGAATCCAGTCTTGAAAGATACTCCAGGTAAAGCCCAATCATGGGATCTCAGTATTACTCTAAGAAAAAGCCAAGTGACTACAGTTTTCTGAGGATTCATTATTTAAGTATTTCAGATTAACTAGTTAACGTGTTCTCAGCAAAATGGGACAGCATCTTCCTTTTCAATGTGTCATGTTTGCTTCAAATAGAAAATAATGTCCATTCAATCTATGACCATGGGATGTTGTTCACCTAAGTTCCAAATAATTTATTTTTTAATCCTTTGAAACACATAGTTTTTTGGTCCATTCAATCTATGACCATGGGATGTTGTTCACCTAAGTTCCAAATAATTTATTTTTTAATCCTTTGAAACACATAGTTTTTTGAACCAACACTTTTTGGATTAGTTTCAGGTTGGAAAGTTCCTGTATAATTCTTATCCTGTTCCCTCACTGTGAACACTTAAATTTTTTTTTGTTACTTTTGTCAGAACTAAGACATTGACACTGGTACCTCATTAAGTAAAATTCAGACTATTTGAGTTTCATCACTATTTCCATTAACATTCTCTTTCTTTTCCAGGATTGAATTAAAGGGACCATATTGCTTTTAGTTGCCATATCTCCTCAATCCCTGGTCTGACAGATTTTCATCTTTCACTTGTTTCTCTTTGTCAGTCTTGAGGAATGCTGGCCAGAGACCCTACAGAATGCCCCTAATCCAGGTTAATCTAATGTTTGCCTCATGATTAGACCCAGGTTACAGATGTTTGAAGAAAACATGGTACATGTGATCTTGTTACATCAAATCAGGGTCGGAGGGATATGATATCTACTAGGCATCACCGACGATGTTAAACTTCATCACTCTGACCAGATGGTCTTCTGTTAGGGTTCTCCACTGTGGGTGGCCTTTTTTCCCCTTTCTTTGCTCTGTTCTTTGGATGTGTAATTCATTTGTGTTTTTCTTTTTATTTAAAAATGAATAAGTTACAGAAAACATAACTACACTTGGATACCATGTATACCTGCCATTCAGATTTCAACAAATTTTAAAATTTAGCCATGTTTTGCTCCAGCTATTTTAAAGGATAAGAAAAATATCACCCATTGAGTTGATATTGCTTATATGTACTACACTATTGTCTTTTCTTGCTTAGTAGAGATAAGCTGATTAAAAACTAATGTTGAGTGAAAATAAATAGTTCCCTCCTTCCAGCAGCGCCAAGCCACAGGCATCTCTCGGGACAACTAGCACAAGTGCCAGAAGACTGGGGGCAGGAGGAAGCCCTCCCACAAGAAGCGAAAATTTGAGCTGGGACTTTCTGCTACTGACACTAAAAGTGGCCCCTGCAAAACACACAGTCCTTGTCTGAGGAGGCAACAAGATGTACCAAACCTTGAGGATGGATGTGGGCAGCTTCTCCTGGGGCTCAGAGTGTTTGTTGTATGTGAAAAAAAAAAAAAAAAGGATTATCAATGTTGTCCACAATGCATTCAATGATGAATCAGTCCATCCCAAGGCTCTAGCAAAGACCAGGCCAGTTTGGCCACGAAGATGGCTATATGCTAGAAGGCAAGGAGCAGGAGTTCTATCTGAGGAATATTAAGATCCAGAAAGGCAAGTAAATCTTCTTCCCTCTTTTCTTAAATCTCATGTTAAAAAAAAAAAAAACAAAAGAGCATTACCCTGTGAATATCTCTGCATAGTATCAAAATCATAGAACCAAAAATATTGGGTTCTACTTATTTCTTCAGTTTTGCTGCTTGAACTCTCTTCTGCCGAGTTCAAGTCTTATGTAAGTGTTATCATTTTGTAATTCTTTATCAAGAATTGGATAATGCTGTCCTCTCAGTTTTTGACTATCCAAAATTATCTTTCTTTTACCCCAAATATTGTATGATAGTTTCTCTGGGTATATAATTCTAGGGTAAAGGTTATTTTCTCTCAGAATTCAAACATAAGAATCTGGTAGAATGACATCATCAGTGTAACAGTAATTTTGCTCACTGTTAACTACCTTTTCCCCTCTGTTTACTTTAAAGTTTAATTCTATGTCATATGATTTCACTAACATATGCCTCAAATATTATTCTAATTATGCTAATCAAAAGTCAACATTCTCCTTTAATTCTCTGAGGAATTACATTGTGTGGGTGACTCTCTCCCCAACTATGACTCCAGTTCATCGAAAGTTTTTCCTTAGCTGGTAGACAGAACTTACCTAGTTTGCATTGCTAGGACAAGGCAGGCTTTCGTGAATTCTGCGTTTATGGTGATGTATCAGTTTCATGTCCCCTTCTGAGCCAAATGTTTTTTTCTTGATGGAAAGTGTTTGAAGCCTGTTCCAAGATCCTAATGCTTTTGTAATGTGTTATTAAGTGTTTGTGCCTAAGCTCTCTCACTTCTGTGAATTTGTTTTTCCTCTTTATTTAAGAAAATGGATACATTTTCCATTCAAAGTTTTGAATGTGCATGTTCATTTACATTACAATAGAATCAGTCTTGTTTTACCCAGAATTCCTGAGTGTTTGTAGGAAAGGGGGCGGAGCACCTTTCTCACACCAGAACAACCACATTAACCAAAAGCACCTGGACACCATTTCTGTCGAAGATTAATTTTTCTATGGAGAGAAATAAATAATACAGACAGAAAATATGATCCCCACTCTCTAGATGCTTAAAGTCTAATTGATGATCAGATACATAGACCATTTAAGGCAAGTGTTATTAGACAGCATAGATCAGTGGTTAGAAAACGTGCCTCGTAAACCAGAGTGCCTAGATGTGAATCAAAACTTCAGCAAATGACTAACACGTAGGGGCGACTTTCCTCGCAAGTCCCCCCAGCTGCCACGGATGACAATAATCATGACTGAGACATGATGTGATCTGCTTGGGGAGGAGAAGTGACCATTTTCCCAGAGGAAAAAGGCCATGACCAGTGGCCAGTTTCTCAGGGGAAAAAGGCCAGTAGCGGCCAGTTTCCCCAGGGAGAAAAAGGCCTCTAGCCCCTTCTTCCAGGGCCTTTTATTGGGTTGTAATACACAGGAATACAGGGCGGCAAGGATCAAACAGTAGATAACCTTTCAAAGAAATCTGAGGGCTTAGTATGAGTCAGAGTCTGTCAGAAACAGAGTTTTAGGGTTTCCTGCTCAAACCCTTAACATATGAATGAAAACACTCTTAGCAGAGCAGATTTCACAAGTTTATCAGGAAATCTTTGTGATGCCAGATTTTCCCCCAGGACACGTTCTAGCAAGACAAGGGGCTGCACCCCTCCCCATCGTATATTCAGGCTTAAGAGGATTAGAGCCAGGAAGCACCTCTCCCAGAGAACATGGGGACTCAGGCTATGTCAAAGCCAGGGGGGAGTGAGAGTCCACTGCTCCCTCTTTGTTGCAGCCCCCAAGTCCTTCCATGAAGGCCTCCCAAGTGATCCAGTTGGTTTAGGTTGCCCCCTACTGTGAGGTGTCTTACCCATCATTGACTTCGGACCAAGCTTTGGGGGCAGGGAGGAAATTGAGGCAGCGTTTGCTACCAGAGACCAGCTTTATCTCCTGCAGCTCGCATTCCAAAGGCCATCCCTCGCCCTTAGCCACAGGGATCGAGATACAATTCCTAGAACCAGGCAGAGCAGTCTGCAACACTAACATGTAAACATTTCTCATCAAAAAAGTCAAGAACTAGTTTCCATATTAATCTATGACAAGGATGATTTGGCAGAGATCAGATTCTCTGGTACAAATTTGCTTTAAAGCAAGTTGTGCTATGATTCAAAACCCCCCGCAGGTGAGGTTGTGTGCCTGCCTGCTTTCCAACTGATTGAAGCCCCTCAGACACTGATATTTTCCCATGGACTGTGAGGAGCATAGTGAACAGATGTCTGACGCAAAGTTGAGAATCGATCCGATGAAAGATTTGTCAGGGAAGGCTGAAGTAGCAGGGAAGCTGTGTGTGGGAAGAAACTCCCCAATGGCAATTGAGCAAAGAGCGAGAGTTCTGGGGACTAGATGTGGGAACTGTGGCAGTACTTATAGCTGAACTGCAGCCATTTAGCCCTTGTCCAAGAAAACCACTGGGACATAATTAGAAAGTGACCGAGACTGTCTGCAGTGGATCTCTGAAAAGCCGTGGACTAAAGGGGTGCAGCTGCTGAAGAAGCAGAAGACATCACTTCCCAGGAGTTGTAATCAGAAGGGTCCAGTAAGGGAACAGGCGTCGAAGCAGAGGAAGCTGAACATAACTGCCATCCCAGAGACTGTGGAAATATTTTATAAATTATCGGTCAGCTGTGAACTCTGTTTCCACCATTACCCTGGCAAGTAGAGAAAGAGGTAATGAAAAAAAGAAAACAAAACAAAATAACAACTGTATTCTCTATCAATACTGCTGGATCTCCCTTATAAAACACTCTGTTTTTTATACACTGTGAAGTTCTTATATTGCACCAACAGGGAAAAGCAAACTGACGCAATTGCCAAATTTTAATTCAGTGGCAGAGGAAAATGTCCCCTAGCTGAATAAAATTTAAGGGGACAAAGTGAAGTATGTTTCTAAACACACACTGCAAAGGCGCTCTTTCCCTCTGATGCTCTCTAATCCAAAATGGCTCTCCACTATTAAATTTATAACTTCTTCTCCAATCCAAATTTTGATTAAAAATATTAAAGCCCATAATTTCTACATGATGAATGATTTATTATAAATATTGACACTAATGTCGTTTCTCCAAATGAATGAGCTAACTTAATCTTATTTTATTAAAGATGTTAATTCAACATATTGTATACTGTAATTAATGAGCTATATTTTACAGTTTTACTCTTTCCCTGACCAAGCCACTAGTTAAGAGTTTTCTGTTGTTATTGTTATTATAACTAATTTCTACTTCATTATGCTTATATTTACAAAATAAATGTTTAGAAAATAATCTCTAAGAGATTAAGATTTTCAGTGGGATTAATTTTTTAAAACACTATGAACTATTAAAAGTAATATATGCCTCTGTAAAGTGCAATGTTTTATATATGCTATTTAATCACCTGCATTTTAATACTTGTTTTATGTTTGTTCCCTAAATTGAACTACAGATGATAACATTTTACTTATACAAATTTCACCATATATGTCTATAAAATAAGGACTTTAAGATTAGATAGATAGATATAGATATATATTATTCGCCTAAAAACTTCACATATTAATGGATACAACATTTTCTGAACCAAAACTTGGGACAAGGGGTCCAACCATGGGACCAGCTATTTTAAATTGATGGTGCCTCTCCAAATCAGGAATATGTCATTGTGGAACTTTAATTCTCTACACATTCTCCACCAGATTATTTTTTTAGCTGGTGATGTCAAAGGGGGTTTCTGGACTCAAGGACTGAAAGATTTAAGAAACATCATGAACCAAAGTGATCATAAAACTAAGAGGTAGGATCGGTAGTTTAAAGCCTCAGATGGCCTTAAGGGTCTTAATAAATTCATTTCTGCCACATTATTGCTTCAGTGGGCATTTGAGTGTTAGGAGGACCAAGCTGGGAACCTATACATCATTTTAACGGCATTGAATACAACAAATTCCAAGTAGATTTTCCAAATAAGCATTTTAAAAGACATGAACATTTTTATGCTCATTTCCTGCCTAGAGTATTTTCTTCTTTTCACTTCCTCCACTTTAAGAAGACATTTTTGAAATCCCCCAGTTTCACACAAGCCTCACATGTGATGAAAAGCAGGGTTTCAAAGTGTTCTCAGAGCTCCGGGAGCGGCTTCGGGTTCCAGCCCTGCCATGAGACTGTGAGTGGGCAGGAATCTGGGCCTCAGCCCCCTGCTGCTCAAAACAGATGCCTTTTGATAGGTTTCATATATAATTTGGTAATTTCAAGGCTTCATCTGGAAAAAAGCAGCACTCTCTTCTTGAAAAAATTCAAACTGATCAGCTTAAAAATGTATGTACTCTCCTCATCCTCTCCCTACAAACTGTTATGAACATGTCAAAGATAGCAGTTCCCCCTTATCCAGGGCAGGGGGTATGTTCCAAGGCCCCCAATGGATGCCCGAAGCCATGGATAGTACTGACCTCTATGGACACTATATTCTTCCTACACATGCATATGCTTTTCAGCTTCTCTTCGGCATATCTGAATTGCCAACATCACCATTTTTGCACTTTTTGCCATTATTAAGTAAAATAAGGGTTACACAAACATGCACTGTGATACCCAGGTGTCAGCCTGGTACCCAGGAAGGCCACTGACTAACAGGCAGGAAGCATGCTGGACACAGAGGTGATCCATTTCCCAGGAAAAGCAAGGCAGGATAGCATGCAATTTCATCATGCTGCTCAGAATGGCACACAATTTTAAACTTCTGAATTGTTTATTTCTGGAATTTTGGACTGGGTTTGACTACAGGTAAATGTAACTGTGGGGAGTAAAACCACAGATAAGAGGGACTACTATTCAGCCTTGAAGGAGGTAGAATGAGAGTTCTACACTTTTTAAAAAGATTTTATTTATTTGTTTTTAGAGAGAGGAGGGAGATAGAAAGATAGGGAGAGAAACATCAGTGTGTGGTTGCCTCTCAGGTGCCCCGTACTTGGGGACCTGCTCCACAACCCAGGCCTGTGTCCTGACTGGGAATCGAACTGGCGACCCTTTGGTTCGCGGGTCTGCACTCAATCCACTGAGCTACACCAGCCAGGTCCACACTTTTCTTAAATAGAGTAGTCACACCACAGTACAAAATAAGCTGTATGTCACATTCAGAACCTTCTGCCTACCAAAGACAAATATATCACCTTAAACCAAATGGCAAAGCAAAAGCTGAATTTTATTCAATTGTTTCTGAAATATAACTATTATTTATGATGGTCGCCATCAGTATCATCACCAGGGTTTACTCCACCAATACAGATAAGCTATCCTGACAAAGGAAAATGTTGTGTGTGGGCATGAGGCACTATGGGAAATTTCCCGAAGACAGAAATTGACAGTGATAGAAACTTCTTTAAAAATAAAAAGTTGGCCAATAAATTCTTCAGAGGAAGATCCCTCCAGCTCTGAAAAGTTAGTTGAAGTGTTTTATTCTTCATTCTCAGACAAGAATCTCTGTCTTGGAATTGATTTCCTAATGACGTTTTGTGCTCCAAATACAGAGCTAACTTACACTATGCGGGAAGCATAACAAAGAAATGTTAAACAGGAAAGCATTGTAAAATTCCAACAATGCCTGCCAGAGGCTTAGATATTTACCTAAGGAAAAAAAACACAAAAATTATTTTAGAATGGTCCATCAACACTATTTAGTATTAAGAAATTTGTATCAAATATAAAATTAAATGATCTTCTAGTATATATCTTCAAATTCATGTGTGGCTTTATAACTTCTATAATTCACATCATTTAGATCTTCCTTTATTTCATTTATTAACACCTTCATTTAAAGCTCAAATACTCAGGATACTACGCACTGTGTTAAACAAATGGAGAAGGGAGAATCTTGATTTGGGGACCATTCCTTATAACTGGAATGGTAATTCTGGCACATAAAATACAATGTCAGAATTTTCCAAGTGTTAATATTCTTTTTTCTAAAGAATTTATTTTTTTCTATTTAGAGAGAGGGGAAGGAGAAAGAGAGGGAGAGAAGCATCAATGTGTGGTTGCCTCTCACGAGCTCCCAAATGGGGACCTGGCCCACAACCCAGGCATGTGCCCTAGACTGGGATTTGAACCAGTAACCCTTTGGTTCACAGGCCAGTGCTCAATCCACTGAGCCACACCAGCCAGGGCTCCGAGTGTAAATATTCTGTTTCAGTGTTTTTGTAAGTATATTTTAACATGGCAGACCATGTGCTTTCATTTTATTGGTTGGAGATACAAACAAAAATAAACACTCAGCTCTTCAAATGGGTGGAGCCAGTAGTGGGGCAGAAAGAAGGGACATTGGAGTGGAGGTGGGGTGTGACTCCCACCTTCCCGTCACCTCGTGGCTCATTTTGTTGGGAACCCTATCTGGACACCCCCATAAATGGGTCCACTAAGAGCATGCTGTTGAATTGGACTGACTTTCTCCTTTTGTATTTCTGTTTCTTGCACAGTTTTTCCTATTTCCCAGTGTTCAGGTTTCATGATGGATCAGGACCTCCTTAAGGAAGACTCATTGTCTACTGCAACAGCCGCTTCATTTAATTCCTTTAGAACTGACCGCTGTCCCCTCTACTTGTTGTCTACACATGGTCTGTATTGCAATGACTATAAAATGATTCTGGTTTAGAGCAATCGCTGATAATCTAGGTTGTGAGCCCAGTGCATCAACCGTGAGGACAGGTGCCATGTTGCACAGCCCAGTAACCAGGCTCAGCTGAATCCTCACACCCATTGATCAGGGACTACATTTCCCCACCCCTGCAGCTGCTGGCCACCTTAACACCACACTTTGATTGTGTGACTTTGACCCTTTTAGATACTTCCTATAGGTGGAATTGAGCAGTATCTGTCATTCTGTGAACGGTTCATTTCATTTAGCATAATAATGTCTTCAAGGTTCATCCATGCTGTTGCATGTAGTAGAATATATATATTTTTGCACGAGTTTGCCATGGCACTGTGAATGCAGTAAATGCCGCTGAACTAATTCATCCTTTGTCCCGTGAATTTCACCCCATGCAAAATGAAGAAATATTTTTTTTAAAAACTCATAGCATTGCATACCTAAAAGGTGTAGATTTTACTCTATGTCAGATTTACCTCAATAAATGTGACTTTTTAAAAAGAGGGTGAAGGCTCTAGAGTCAGAGGAGCCTGGGTTCAAAGCCTGTTCCTGCCAGGTATTAACGCTCTCTGAGTTTAGGCAAATTATTAAAACTCCCTGCTATTGAGTTTCTTCATGTGTAAAATTGTATTAGCAGTACTGTTGAGGATGTGTGAGCTGTGTTGTGATGACTATAATAATAACATCACGAATTTAACCAGACCCACAAGCTCAAATCCTTCCTTAACACACTCAGCTTCGCCCACTAAGTCCTCCAAGACAGGGCAGGGCCATATGGGCTTCTGAGCCCAGAATCCGGGGCAGAACCCGGTGATAGTGACGCAGGCTGGGAAATGTGCTGTTTTCTTTTCGACCTCAAACAAAAGCAGGTCAGATCTATTTCATTCATATCCATGTGATGTCTAAATAGCAACTCAATTCAAATTTCTTTTCAATGGTAAAAATACATACATACATAAAACCATACCTACTAGTGACAAAAGAAAAAGAACAAGGGAGATAAGGCCAGTTGCCCCAAAGCTCGGAATAAAGTCAGGCAGCTCAAGCTCCGGCCCAGAGGGCATCCCTAGCTGTGACTGACTGATTCCATGCTGTGTGTGAATGCTGACGCACGAGGGCTGAGGCCCAGAGTACAGCCTAAAATGTAACTGGTCCAAATCTGGGCAATTCCTTCTTGAGATGAGATAACCTGACCTTTGCCTCAGCTCATCTTCAGGGAAGAACCAAAGAGAGGATTGAAAAAGGAGCAGAGACGAGCTTTGCATACCTTTCCTTAGAGGTCCACACATCCCTTCCTCGCAGGTTTATTATAAGGCCTCAATGAAATAAAGCAGGGAGAGCACAGATGACAATATGCCGAAAACAGACCCGGCTTTTCTAAGCAGGAGACAGCCAGAATATTTGTTGAATTGGCCATACTGTTCTGTCAAATTGTCTATCCTGTCTCCTTTCCTTCAACTCACTGCAGGAGGCTGGGTTTGGGGCTGCACCGTGACTCTGTAAGAGATCTTGTATTTTAACCTCTTTCAGAAGCATTTCCCTTTGAGCCTTGCGCAATCGAGACGCTCTGAATCACTGCTTTGAAAAGCTCAGGAGCAGTTGAATTGCCTGGCGGGAGAGAGGGACTGTGCAGCGGTCTTGAACGCTGAGATGGGCTGTTGTGCAAAGGGTTACGTGAATCTCAGCTCTGTTGGCTCTTTGAAAATCAGAAAGTCTGACAATGCACCTGAGCGGAGCAGCTGTGTTTGCTTGTGCTTTTCAGGCATACTTGCCATGGCGCTGATTTCAGACATGCTGCCTTTCTGGCAATGGGATTGTGTTTAAAAGAATAGGCTCTTGTTCTCTCTCTCTTCTTCCAAAGAATAGTGAGAAAAGATGGTCTCTTTGAAGGGGGATTTTGATGTTCACTGTCACTTAACACATTTGAAAAGGTAGGACTAACCCCACAGATGCTGGTCATTTTTCCCCTAAGGACTGTGCCTGCAGTTCAGGAAGAACCTCCCTGCTATAGGGATTTTCCTTAGGCACAGACCACTGGAAACATGAGTAACAATAAAACAATACCATTCCCAATGGGTTTTTTCCTGTAAATGTATTTTCCTATTAAGAAAGGAGCATAAATGTTTTTACTAGACATTTGTAATAACCTTTAAGAATACTTTTTAAGAATGTCACTTAGACAAAGATTGGAAGATGTATAAAATGTTAAAAATAAACTGATACCTTTGATATGAGCCTACATCTTGCTGTTGCTTATACATTATCTCTTAACTGCACTTCAGTTTTCTTTCTCTTTCTAGTGAAACATCAACTTTCCCCCAGTAGAGGCTCTGGGAAAACAGACACCTGACCAGTGTGCCACTCATAGCTTATGTTTTTAACAGTCCTACCACACTTCAGCTTCTAGCTTAATCGAGTCACTAAAGTCAAGGCCCCTTACTGGTTTCACCATCATTTAATTAGCCTGTTCTGTTATGCAAAAGGAATTCATCTGATACTTTCTGTCACTCTTTATGTTCTATATTTCTTCATTTTTCCAAGACAGAAAACAGATATTACTTTTTTAATGTCTTCTTTTCAATGCTGTGATCATTTCTTCCCAACAAGAAAAAAGTTGACTTATCAATCAACTGGGTTATTAATTCAGTGAACCACTTCTACCCTTCTTCAACAACTTTCAACTAACATTCCATCACTTCTTGGCCAGTGTCCACACTTTAACACTCTGCTCAGAGTGCTCTGAAGAAAGCAGTTATGTGTCTCTAAATATTTCCAGTGCCTTTATGCAACACTTCTTAGGGCCATTCCATGCTGGTTGTGACTGCTGTAGAAAAACACTGAGCACACTGAAGAGGAAGGACATGGCTTTCGAGAATGAGAACCCAGAAAACAGATGTTTGGTATTCTCTGTTGCCCTACCTACAAAATATTTGCTTAGTTAAACTGCCTTCTGAAGAGAGCCTATAAATGTACCAATCTTTTCCTATTGATTGCTTTTTTTCTCTCTAATGTCTGAAAATTTTTAAAGCTGAACTGAGCTCCAAGAAAACATTCTTGGGAATAGCATATTGCTGCAGACTTTCTGAAAAAGGAGGAAAAAACCCTCAAATGACATCATTGCCTTTCTTTTGTGTCTTAAAAATAAATAAACAAGGCTCAAAATCTTTGGCCAAAATTACACTGAAACTGTTTAACATGGCTTTGATATCTGATATATATATATGTGTGTGTGTGTGTGTGTGTGTGTGTGTGTATTTTGCATCTTATTTGGACATCTATTATCAGCCCTGTATAGATGTTGAAAATGATGTTTTAGATGAGTATTAACTCTGTGAACCAGCCAAAAGGCTATAACAATCTAAATCTTTAGTAAGGGACCCATAATAAAATCCTGTGTCTTAAAATGTAGCAAAGATATTTTCTGAAAATTGGAAAGAATCACAGTCTTTAAACTGTTGGCACCAAGAACCTGAATAAGCCTTATATAAGAACCCAAGATTGTGTAATTTTCCAGTGTTGCATAGCCACTTGTTAAAATGTATTCGCTATTCAAAGGTTCATGTTTTTGGTTAATGAAAGAGCAGTGCATCAACAAAGGAGAGAGAGAGTGTATGTAAGGGGCAAGGTGGTGCACAGAGAGAGAGAAAGAGCGAGAGCAAGAGTGAGAGAGACCAAGACAGAAGAGAGAGAACACCTTTTTCTGTCTCCTCCATGGGGTGCCTCAGTGTGACAGATAGCCTACAACGCTTGAACTAAACAACTCCAGGAAAAACATTCTATTTGTTTATAATCAGATACTGTTCAGGCAACAGAGGAGTTACCTGCTCTGGAGACAAGTAGACCTGGTCCCAGTCCTGGGACATTATTTAAGCTCTCACACTTGAGTTTCTTTGGTATAAAATCAAGATGATAATTTCTACTTCATAACCTTTTGTAGGATTCAATAAAATATCATATTAAAAAGGCTTAGCATGGATCCCAGAACTGGTAATTATTTTATTTACATCTTATGAGTAAGCTGCTGCTATAAGACAAACCGTAAGTCTTCACGGCTATTCTGGTCCCTGTGACAATGTGCAAGCAAGGGAGAACGTACTTGAATAATTGGCTATGTGGATGTCAGCACAGGTACAGTTTATACACTCAATGAGACAAAGAGAGGACAGAGGGAGGTGTCTTCTGAAAGGAATGTGAAGCACTTCATGGACTCTCCACACAATGAAACGACTGGTGGACATTTTTGAAAAATAACCACCACTTAAAATCTCTAGAAATTGTCTTAAGAGCACATAGCAAATGAAGAAGCATTTATTCAAGAAAATCCGCTATATTTTGCTAAGAAAAGCAAAAGTCTATGAATTTTCAGCCATGACCCCCTCCTGTTTTCCCCTCCTCCCAGCTCAGTGTTACAGGAGCTCCACTCTGGGCAAGGGCACCTAAGGATGCAGGGCTCCCTCCAGATCTCAAACAAGGGCTACAGTATCGCCCTAGCAGGGGCGAGCCACCAGCAGCTCTCACCTTTCTCCCCCTTGGGTTGCAGAAACTCTATTCCAGGAAGGAGTTTTTAAGAGTCCTGGGGCTCCCTTCCTCAACACAGGCCTCGTTCACAGGGAGAAGGCTCCCATGTACAGCCATTACCACAACAGACATACTGCATTTTATAGACATCTGATCTCAACAAATGAATGAGTTCTGAGAGGACATTCTGGGGGTGGAACATCCTCCTGCTGATGATTGCAGGTCGCCAAGATGGTTGTCTGGTGATCAGCTAAGAGGAAGACAGTAGCTCTGTGAGAGCAATAAGTTAAACCATAAACAGGCAAAAAATTTACCAGAGAGAACCCAGAAGGAGACATCTAAGAAGAGCCCTAATGGGGGTCAGAACAGGTCTCAAAGATGACCCGTGCGAAGGAGCATGAAGGCAACTGGGTCCAACTGTGGAGCAATTTAAAATGTAAGGCATTATTACAAATGACATAGCAATTAGTTAGCAATTCATGATGGTGAACAGTTAGGCGTGATAACCACAGAGGCAGAGAACTGAGGTGTCGGGGAGAGAGACAGTCAGAGAGAACCTGCTCCAACCGCTGTTGCCCAGGGCAGCTGTGCCCTCCTGAGATGGTGACCTCTCAGGGCATACAGGGTGCAGCGGAAGCCTTATATTGAGGGAAACTTTTCTAAGTGCTGAAAGTCTGTAAGAAAAATAGCTTCAAAGTAGATAAAAATGGAAGTACTTATTTACTGCAGTTAGCAATAAATTAAATTAATTAGTTTATAATCACAATTCTTACACTTTTAAGTTATCAAAAACACAAGATTCTCCTTTGTGGTCCACTATACATTTTCCCTGAATGAAATGCTGTTTCATTTGTCATGGCTTTTGATTCATGTTCCTTTTGCCAAATTTAAATATAGTTGCTTATTGATATTCACCCCAGCAACGTAATAGTAATAATATCCTACAGGCAAAATCCTTTGCTATTAAGTTGGCCTCCAATTTTCTTTAGAGAGGATGACAGCTAATGGGGGGGGGGGGGGGAATGAGGAGGTGAAGAGATGGAGCCAAAAGGAAAAATCACCACACCATTGTGTGGTGATCATTGGGGGGAGGTGGGAGTAAGGAGACTAAATGGTAATGGGAAAAAATACAATAAAGATTAAATTTTTTTAAAAAGCCACTGAGGATGAAGTCCTGGCCCAGAGGCCCAGAGCAGGTCCGAACAGCATCCATGCCATGACACAGAAGCTACAGCCTGGAGAGACAGAGAAGCCAGGGAGGGAGATGCCAGAGGGGAACGTGGGAGAGGAGATGCCAGAGGGGAACGTGGGAGAGATTCCCGGCAGGAGCAGGATCCAAGGCACTAATGCTGGCTGGAAGGTGGGCGGGGCTGTGTGGAAGGTGTGAGAAGGAAATGAATTCTGCCAGCAACTAAGGAGCTTAGAAAGGGACCCAAATTGCAAGTGAGAACTGCAGCCCCAGACCACACCTAGACTTTGACCTTGTGATTCTCTAAGCAGAGAACCCCGCTGAGCTGTACCCTCCCCAGACTTCCCAACCACAGGAACTGTGGGATAATAAATGGGTGTTACCTTAAGCCAAAGATGAAAAAAAAGAAGTCTATCTCTTGTCCCCTTGCACTAGCATGATAATGCTCACCCCTTTTAATCCCACACTGGACTGTCACAATTTGAACATAGACTTCATTATCATGAAGATAAACATCATATACACATACGTTAAAAATCACAGTGCTTAAAAGTCACTCCAAAAATTATCACTTCTCAGACATCAGTTTACTACAATAAATAACCCTGACTTTCTTTTATCAGTTAAAATGATAAAATGGAACAAACAAAATTGATTTAAAAAAATCTGTATTTACATATACAGGATTAAATGGGTAACCATTGAATATAATAGCATTTATTCATCTAAGCAATTTATGTATTTTCTGTTATTTAATATTCCCAGCAACCCATCAAGGAAGTCCTATTATCATCTCCATTCGACCACCGAGGAAATGGAGGCAGAGAGCTGCCATTTGCTCAGTCACGATGAAGCACATTTTCAATTATTTTTAAAGATTTCCAAATTGAACAAGTAGACTGAGAAGCTGAAAACAATCAAAATAATTGGAAGATAAATCAAATAGCTGTTATTTATTTTTTTAAAGATTTTATTTATTTATTTTTAGAGAGAGGGGAAGGGAGGAAGAAAGAAAGGGAAACGTCAATGTGTGGTTGCCTCTCTCATGCCTCCTACTGGAGACCTGGCCCACAACCCAGGCATATGCCCTGACTGGGAGTCAAATCAGCAACCCTTTGGTTCGCAAGCCAGTGCTCAGTCCACTGAGCCACAGCAGTCAGGGAAAATAGCTATTATTTCTTACTGATTTGAAGTCTAAGTAAATTTTCAAATATACACACATGTAGAGAGAGCAGTCCATTGAAGGTCCAGTTACCCCCCATCCTGCCTCAATGACCACTGCCTTGCCACCTGTCTTACTTCATTTGCAACACCTTTTACTCACACCCCCTTGAATCTTTTAGTGCAAATCTCAGAACTCACTGATATCCTATTTTTCCATAAACATGTATTATATGTTTTAAAGATAGAGGCCCTTTTAACATAATCTCAATACTCTTATTATACCTATAATCAATAATACTTATTAATATCATAAAAGTATAATTAGTGTCCACAATTGCCTTATTGTTCTGTTTTTCTTTTGACAGTTTGTTTGAATCACAAGCCAAATAAGGTCCATACATGGCAATTTGTTAGTATTCCAATACGTCTTTTAATCTGTAGATTTTCCTTCCATTACTTTTTTTTTAATTTGTTCAGGAAACTACTCACTGTGGATGTGTAGCATCTCCTTTAATCTGCACTTCACAGATTACATCATAGTAGTACATTCAACAACCCCTGTACCCAATATGGTTCAGACTTTCTGCAGTTAATTCTACAGTCATGATCACTTTGGGTTCATTTTTCTTTTAGCAAGAATACTCCATAGGTGGTATGGATTTTTAAAATGGAGACATGATGGTCTTTCTAGAGAACTGAGAATACAGAGAAAAATCCGCTGTCAGTATCAATTCAGTTAAGATTAAACATAAGAATAAGTCGAGAAGACAATCTTGCCTGCAGTGTAACATCTAAGACAGACTCTAAGGATGTGGAGGAACAGACTTAAAAAATAAATATATAAAAGTTTTTCCCCAAAGCTTGGTCAGAGTTTATTCGGCCAATCAACGGGGCCGAAACATTTTCCAAGGTCTAACTGGAAATCTTGCAAACTGACTCATATGTTACAAATAGGCAGGCTCTCTTCTTTGTTCTTTCATGGTTTGCGTGCTAATGTTCACCACAAGAGTTAAGGCCAAGATCATTTGTCACACATTTCTCAGTGGCACTGTTTAATTTCTACAAGAGAGAGCATGAAATTGACTTTGAAAAGTAAACAGTATTGGCAACAGAAGCAATCCTGACCTTGCCTGAGAAGAGATGAGAGAAAGAGGAATTTGTTGAGTTTTATGAAACGAGATTTTTTTTATTTTTACTTTTGAAATGCCGTGCAACAAAGAAAGTCTATGGGCACTTATTCTAAATCCAGCTGTGTGGATGGATTGCAAGAAAGAAGACCATGAGTCACTAACTTTGTGATTCCCATTCTCCAGCCCTAAGAGATAGGCAGCTCCTACTTTTGGCCTGCTTACATGTTGGTCAGTCTAAAATCATCGGCTTTGTATGAAATGGCAAGAGATCAGGGAAGGGGGATTACAACACAGTCTAGGGGAAAAAAATCCCTGTGACATACAAAGTATGAATTGCTTTGTATGTCACAGGGATTTTTTCCTGCTTCTCACCCAAATTTTATATGGAGCTCTATTAATGCCATATCTTTGGTAGGTATGCTAGCAAGATACAGATTTCTATAAGTTTGTATGGCAATCAGCTATCTGTTTAAACACTTCTGATCTCCACCACATTCTTTTATCTGTATTCTTCATGTTGGGAGATGACTGTCAACCTGAATTGTGCCTTTTTGTTTCCTTTAGAGAATGCTTAACATATTTTAATGGCATGGGGTTCTCTGATACATAAATCACATTAGCTCTGCAAAGGTAGGTTCATATTCAACTCTTTACTATAGGTCCATCAGGGATACAAGAGGATCTGAGAGTTAGAGCTATCTATAGTTTTGATGAAACGGAGGTATTATAAAGATTATGATATTCCAGGACATAGTATTCTTTACTCAAAAGATATAAAAGCTATGGTGTCAGATGGACACAAGACTTTTGGGGGGGTGACCACTTTGTAAGCTATATAAATGTCTCATCAATAGGTTATATACCCGAAACTAATACAATACAGTATGTCAACTGTAAGTGAAAAACTAAAACAGATTTTTTATTAATTAATAATTTAAAAAAGCTATAAAGGCTACCTGTATGGTCAAAATAGTCCAGTCTTTTAGGCTGCAGAGCCTACGTTTAAGTCTGAAATCTGTCACCTTACCAGCCTCATGATTTTAGCATGTTTGAGGAAACATCTTACTCTGAGATGTTTCCTCAAAAGCAAAATAGGAAAAGAAAACTTCTTGCTTTTCGGGTGAGATATGAACATTCCTATTCTGATCATTATCTCTGAGGGTGTGGTCTGATTATACACGGTGATTTCCACAGGTGATTCTGGTACACATCCACATTGTATAAATACCACTGCGTAGTTTTAGGATGTGTGTCTTTGATACCTGAACACGTTTCCATAAACGTGCTGGTCTGTAGCGGTTCCCAATTCATGTGCTTTTGGTCATTTTCTGCTCTATGTATTTTGTTGATTTCTCACTGTTCATTTTATACTCACAATATTAACCCATAGCATATAAGCTGAAAATATTTTCTGAATATTTGCTCTTCTTCTAATATATTATGGTGATGCTTTTAAAATAATGTTTATACATATCTGGCAGCCAATATTTGCTTTATTGGTTTGTTTTTATTTTCATAAACAGAAAACATTGACACCATGAGATCATGTGAATATGTATTTATAATGTATAATATTATACAGTTAGTTCTGGTTTTGTATGGTATTGCAGGACCATGAAAAAGACTGTGCAAGCTGAAACTGGGAAAATGACAGTAATTCATGGGGAAATTAGAATTTTTTTAAATTATGTCAAAATATTTTAAGAATTCCTTATTCTTGGTTATAAATATATAGAACATTTAAAAATATTAAAGCTAATATTTGTTAAGCACATTGCAATTTAAAATGTTACAATCATTAAGAGTTGACATGTTTTCTTTCTTTCTTAAGAATAAATGAACTTATCAAGAGTAATTGTACAGTGCTTGCCTTCTTGTATAACGTACAATCTAGAGTATCTTTTCTACACTTCAGTGAATAGTCATTCTCCTTTCTAAGCTTGAATTATCTTCTAATGTTTTATCCTTTGTACTTTTAATGTGAAATATGTCCAAGAGTCCCCTTCATATGAAAGTTTTGCCAATGTCACTTGCTTTGGGACATCTACAACCTTTTCATTACAACTGCTTTCCAATTTTTCTTCCACTATTATTACTTTTTATTTCAAGGCTACACTGTAATCTTTGTTGACCAATTTTGTCTTTTAATAATTCATTTTTGTAAAATGTCTCACAGATTTATCATTTAGAAACAAAAAGAAATGTAAGTAAAAACTCCTGTCTGTTAATGAACAGATGCACAGTGAACAATTACCTATAGACTTTAAGAGAAACGACATAGTCTAATACTGCCTATCTTTTCATTAGTGCCTTTAACATATTAGCATAGTTATTTTAAGTCATCTGTGATGTCCAATGTCTATGTCATAATCTTCTTCTATCTCTTCTGTTTTTAATTGCTTTTGCATGACTTTTTTGTTGTTATTGAAAACCTAATATGTTCTGTAGAACAGAAGATATTGAAGTAAACAATTTTTAATCTTGGAGATGAACATGCCTTTCCATAGAGGGGGAGTTTCTATCAAGCTAGTCAAGAGTGGAGCATGGATTGAAGGTGGCTGTTGCCGTGGTCAGCCTCACTCAGCACAAACCTACCCTGTCTTTTGTGGTATCTGGTGCTTAGGCTGTGGACTGATCAGCCAAAGAATTCTTCTCAGAATTGTCTGGCCCTGGCTTGCCTATGGGCCTTCTCACTGGGTGATGAGTCTTCTCTTTGAGCCACCACCCAGAGAAAATTTATCTCTTAGGCTCTGAGATGTTAACGCTATTATTCCTACTCAATGCTTGTTAATATGGTAGTGATGGGGGTGGGGCAAGGGAGTTAAAGCAGGTATTTTCTGATGTTTTGATTAAGCTGCAGCCTTGGGCAGGCACCTAGGTTCTCAGGGACATGGTATTCAGGTATTTCTGCCTTTCCTGGGGGGTGTAACCTCCAGATAGTCCCAGTCTTCCCCAAGTGTAGATTTTTTTTTTCCTGCTCCTCCCTCAAAGCCAGAAGTAGCTGTCACCAATCTGGTGACAATTTTGCTATCCTTCTCCCTCAGGTTAAAGCTTTTATTCTTTAAGGGAGATAGAGGTCGGTCTGGGTGGCTTTGGCTGGACTGCTATTTTCCTCCAGCCAGCTCCGCAGAGTGGGTTTTCTCGGCACTCTCCCCAGTGTTCCCTGTGAGCACCTGGTTTCTTGAGGGAAAAGTCTGGAAAGAAGTGTGAAGCCACTCTGCCTGCGTTCCTTTTCCTCCATAAAAATTTGTTAAAAGTGCCCACCTAAGTCTTTCCAGACTCAATGATCATAGGCTGTTGTTGGCCCAAATAAGCAAATGCTGAGGTTCTGTTTCTCCAAGTAGATTTCCATCTCCCCAGATTGTGTGTTAGGTTTTGCCTGGTGACTTCAGTTCTCTGATGGGTCAAGAATAGTCTTTGAATTCATTTCGCCAAGTCATTCTTGCTGTGAGCATGGGAGCAGACCTCTTTAATGCTCTATTTTTCACTGAGAAAATCAATGAGCCTCTGCAGGACTCCAAGCGCCACTTCGTGGTGTCTCCCATGATAGAGAACAGTGAGGGCACCAGGCCCATTATGGAATGTAAGAGCCTGAAGCAATGTTTTTAGCTGGGTACTATTTGTGTAAGAGTACTATATCTCCATAAATATCTATGGAGAAAAAAATTGTCATAAAGTCATGTGAAGCATGATATGAATAAAATATGTCGATATGCCTATAAAATGAATTGAATAAAGTGTGTTTATGTGCATATAAAATTAATAGATCTCAGAAATGCATCTTCAAGTGAAAAAAGATCGGTACAGAAAGGTACTGAAGGAAGAAAGCATTTGCAACATCCATTGACACAAATGCACATATAAGGCAACATCAGATACTTATTTTTTTGTCAATGGCTATGTAGTAGTAAAAACAGTAATGCCTAGAAGGATACATGCAATTTATTTATAAATTATGTAAAATTAATTTGTGGAATTTCATCTTTTAAGACAGAATTAACTTCCAGGAAATGTAATGTCAAGGAGGAGAAGACTTTGGCTCACACACCTCTTGCCACATCCCAAACGCCTAGAGAGTTTGTACTTTCCTTTTCCATCCTCTCGACTTGGATTGAAACCTCCACATTCTCCCACTCAACTTTCTCTGCCTTCTCATTTAACACCACAAGTACACGGCATCCTCCCCCCACCTTCCAAACCTGTGCCCTCGCCCATGCCAGTCCTCAGGGTCCAACACATTCCTTCCCATGGTGACAACTGATTTCTCCCTTTTTCATGTCACATTTCTTATACTTGTTTTTTTTTTTTGTTTTTTTTTTCAGAAAGTGCTCTGTTTTCCTCCAATAAGCATGATACTTTTTGCCTTTAAAACCCTAGACATTTGTTTATACTTTGCTATCCTTTGTGTGATAACCCATTTCCTCCTTCCTTAGACAGAGAAGCTGCTTCTTTGTTTTTTTTTCAGTTTTCTTATTTTTATTATTATTTTTAATATATTTTTATTTTCTTGATTATGCTATTCCATTTGTTCTATTCCCCCCTTTATTCCTCTCCACCCTGCACACGCCTCCCCCACCATTCCCCCCTTAGTTCATGAACACATACATGTCTCAAGTTCTTTAGATTCTATATTTCCCCTACTATTCTTACCCTCCCCCTATCTATTTCCTACCTACTGTCTATGCTACTTATTTTCTGTACCTTCTCCCCTCTTCTTCTTCTCCCACTCCCCTTTTGCTAACCCTCCACGTGATCTTCATTTCTATGGTTCACTCCACATCATCATTACATTAGCCAAGATTAAAATGAAGGAGAGAATCCTAGAAGCAGCAAGAGATAAGGGGATAGTCACCTACAAAGGAGTTCCTATCAGACTGTCAGCTGATTTCTCAAAAGAGACCTTACAGGCAAGAAGGGGCTGGAAAGAAGTATTCCAAATCATGAAATCCAAAGACCTACAACCAAGATTGCTCTATCCAGCAAAGCTATCATTTAGAATAGAAGGACAGATAAAGTGCTTCTCAGATAAGATCAAATTCAAGGAGTTCATCATCACCAAGCCCTTATTATATGAAATGTTAAAGGGACTTACCTAAGAAAAAGAAGATAAAAAAAGATGAACAGTTAAAGGGAGCAATCTCACAGTTAGTAACAACCACACCTAAAACAAAAGCAAATTAAGAGGACAGAAGCTGATCCTTTGGATGGTCCCTACTTCCCGGTTCACCTCTTTGGACATTAATGGACTCCTTGTTCAATGATTGTGGTGGTCATTGGCTCTGTCATCCTTTTAGACCTCTGCTATCTGACATTGGCTATTGGAAAGAAAATCTGAACAAACCAAACTCAACTCTGGTCTATGGTTTGTCATGATGTCGCATTGTACTTAGAGTTAAAATAATTAAATTTTTAATTTCACATCGCAGTGGAATTGACTACTCCTATATTTTATGGAGTAATATTTATTCATGAAAACAGTACCATGTAATCGTTTACATTATATAATCAAGATAATGTAGGTTTGTTTCTCAATTTGGCTGGGGAAAACTTCATTTGCTACAGTCCATTTATAGGATACTGCCAACTTAGAATGGCTACGTAATACACATGATAAAATACTGGAACCATTTCCCTCCTGGTTTCTGTTTAATGTTGGAAATATGAAATAGGAGGCAGTTTGAACTTCTTTCCCTCACACTCAACATCCCAGACTGTTAGTTTAGGCTATGGCCTAAGCTATGCCATAAATTCAAGCTGACGTAGGACCCTTTGGACTATTGCATTCTATCCAATTTGCAGAAACACTCATGCCTAAGACCTTTAGCCTGAAAAGCTAATTTGGGATTGATGTGACAGGAATTCTAAGCTTTTGCTGTAGGTGTGGAAATAAATCATGCAATGGAAGCAAAGAATGGAAAAGATTAAAGCAGTGTATACTGAATTTTCCTACACCACCTCCACATAGTATCTAGTTTTTGTTTTTCTTATATTTTGCTTCAGATTTCATTTATCTATTCATAAATTTTGTTTTTATATGTTTACTTTAAATATTTTTGACAGCGGCAATCAGCTGGAAAAAATACAAATATTGGGGTGGCAATATAACACAGTGATTAGCATTGGCTATTGAATAAGAAATGTGAATTCGAGGTTGTAGTCTGACGTCCACTAGCTGTGTGACCTTGGTAAAATTATTTTAACAGTCCTAGACTCAGGCTCTGAATCTATAAAATGGGAACTGTAATAATAATTGCCATGACATCATTGTATAAATTTATGCTGAGAATTCTCCACTTCGCTTCCCCTTCCTTCACTCACAGATTTTTCAGTCTTCTTTGGCTCTGATCTTAACTCCAGGGGGATTGGTCCGCAAAGACCCAATTGCATGAAATTCCTTGCTCCCTGTCTTTTAAGTGGGCTCAGTTAAGGACAGACCCAGTGGGGCATCTGAGAATGGAAAAAGACAGATCTGTGTACTTCCTCCTGCTACAAACTGAATGTTTGTGTCCCCTGCCCCCCAATTCATATGTTGAAATTCTAACTCCAAAATGTGATAATGTTTGGAAGTGGAACTTTTGGGAATAATTAGGTCATGAGGGTGGAGCCATCATGAATGAGATTAGTGCCCTTATGAAGGAGTCCCAGAGAGCTCCCTCACTTCTCTCACCATATGAAGCAAAAAGGTGGCCATCTATGAACCAGGTTCACTACACAGTGAATCTGCCAGAGCCTTCATATTAGACTTCCCACCCTCCAGAACCATGACAAATAAATGTCTGTTGTTTATAAGCCATCTGCTCCATGGTATTCTGTTAGAGCAGCCCAAATGGGCTGAAACACCCTCTCTAGCCCTGACTTAGCACGTGGCTCTAGCTGGGCTTGTCTCCTATGACTTCTCTAGCTCCTGCTAGAACCTCCCCTCTTGGTTGCTCCAGATCTACTTAGATTCCACTTGCATCCCTTCCTTTCCTTGTCCCTTTAGGTCTAAGAGTAGTAATGGTGCCCTACAATTGCTAGACTCTAGGTACCTCAACATCATTCATTTCCGAACACTGCCCATACTTTAGAGAATAACATTTCTATCCCCAAACTAGCACTAGTAAAAAGCAGGGCCCAGTTCATTTTGTTATGTGGCATTTTAATAGATATGAAATTCATAATTTTATAAAGAGTAAGAATGTTTCCCCTCATCCTCTATCTGTCCAACATTTAATTTTTATTCAGGATTCTTCTTCTATCACTCAGATTACTGATATGCCCTCTTTATGATTTGTTTTTCTATTGAGAAGCAGTAATCAGAACTGCACATAGACCTTCAGGTAGAGAAACATGATGGGTTTGAAAAAAATTAACATAGGTTTTTAATTTTCCATATCTTATCTGCTATGAAAATTTAATTGTTCTTCTTATGCTTGGAAAATGATTTGAGGAATATTTCTCAGGGGACAGTCTATGATCACACACACTTACATTCATACATGCCTTGGGCCATGATTTATAGGAATAGTCCTGATGAGTTTTCCTGAGTGAGCTTATGCATTGGTGCTCACTCTCACTTTACAATAAGGCCAGTTTATCCCATCAGTATTTTCCAGGCTTTTCCACATTCCTATTAGGAGACCCAGAGGAGACACTGTTACTAGCCACAGGTGCCTTTGGCTCCTATGAAACCATCCACAGTCTCCTCCAGCTCTCTTGGTTCTACAGATAGGCAGAATAAATGATTTTTCTAGAACCTTAAGAACTGTGAACTTTGCCCCACTTTGATATGCTCATGGTTAAAAATAAAAGCGAAAAAAAAAAGAAGATTTGGAACTGTTGTTTGAACTACTGGCTTTCAGAGCAACACGCTGTTCTAGCAGATGTCAGTGCCTTATATTAACTGTGACAGAAGTTGCATGTCCTGAGCCAAAGGAAAAAATAAATGTTTACTATCTAACTAGAAAGCTGAAAACCAAAGGCAGGGGGTAGGAAGCAAATAGGCAGAAAACCATGAATGAAGGCAAGGCCATGGAGCTCAGTTCAGCAAATCTGTGCACATCCACATTCATGTGAGTCAAAGTAACTCAACCCAGCAGATGCTCTGCATTTGTTCCTGCTGAGCATCAGCATTTTATCTGAGGAAGTGGACAGACACTACTGTCAACTTTACCAAAGTTACCAAGTCTACAAAAGTATATTCTGGGACCCTCAATATTTTCTGGCTTGAAATTCTTTGATCCCTCAGAAAAGTCCAGAATTATTCTGGAAACACTACTATACCAAGGAAAGGAATTTCTCGACTCCTAAACACACACCTTATAAGATGCATGTTGAACAAACTGGATAGTTCTGCTATGTTTTTGGACATTTGTGGAACAGTCTGAGAAGGGGTCACTATGGTCCTAAATGAACAACTAATTAGATCCAGAGTAGTCCCAGCATTATTCATACAGAGGCTCAGTGTTGGAACTGTCCCAATAGAATAAACAGAATTTCTCTAGGAAACATCTAAACCAGCAAGGCCTCTACAACTCTTCCAGGTTGAGGCAGCTCTTGAGAAACCTGAAGCTCCCAGAAACTTTGAGCCAACTCAACTCTTCAACTGCATGTGAGAAGACCTAAAGGTTGAACATGTACCCAAATATCTGTCATTCATGGACAGACAGAATGGAAAGACAGCAGGTCTTAAAGTCATTTTCTGAAATACACAGAAACATGAAACACCACAGATCTACACAATAAGTACATAAATTAAGGTGACCACAGGCTTGACTGAAACCAAGACAGTTAGAAAGGTGAAAAGTGGAGTTATTAATAATAATGCCAAGACAACAAGTTTAAGCCATGTCCACTTTGGGCAAATCAGGATTGACATTGCTAGACTGTGGGGTCTGTAAGAGGAAGTCACCGGGGTCAGACTAGGGCTGCAGTCCGTGGCAAAGTGTGAAGGGTCTTAAGTACCAAAGATGTTTAGACTTTCTCTAAAGATGTTGGAAAACCATTCTACAGCTCTACTACTTTAACATGTTAGATGCCATTTCATTATTTTACTTTTCATAAGTGTAAAAATCAGGGCAAATATATTCTTTGGCTCTATTCATCTTCTAAGTGTTTTAGTTCCCAGACATTTATTGCTCCTGCTGCACAAAGGCAGGGTATTTGGGTGGGAAATACAAATGATCTTGATGTTGTTTCTAACCTCTGGGAAAAAAATAATGACTACCTAGGTTTCCAACAATGCAGCATAAAATAAGTTAGGCGGGGCTGTATAAGCAGGTTCTTTTTTTCCTATACGATATGTAGTATAGGACTCTTAAAGAGGGGCTCGGAAAACTGTTTAGCTCAATGAACTATTTAGCTCTTATTATTTTCATGAGCATAGGCATTCTCAGTAAGATGGATATTAGGGTAAAATGCCTTTATTGTTTGCAACCCAGTCATTTACAATCATGGCACCCAGCAAAAGCCAGCATGCGCACAACTGAGAAATTGTATTAGCCAGTGAACTTTGTCAAATGCATTTTCTGTTTGGTTTTTGCTTCCCCATGAAATCTAGCCTACAGGGTCAATTGTTTGCAAGAGCACAAATATAACCCATTTCCTGATGCACAGCAATTTAATGTGGAGGAGTTCCTTACACACACAGCTTGCTAAGAAGTATAATAAGCTACAAAGAAAGCAAAGGTGATTGTTTCTAAGTGTGAAGAAGGCATGGGATTGTTGTACCTTTGGGAACATCAAGATAAACAGACATGCCATCTGAAATTACACCTGTCACAATATAATGAAATAACACACGTGGACTTTTTCCTCCAGACTGCGACGTGTGGTTTTTTCACTTCTTTATAAATATGGCTCTAATCCCATGATTTAAAATAGGAACTTTCTCATTTCAGAGCTTAGGCATGTTGCTAGTTGTTGCAAAACAAAATAATAAAATTGGGGGGAAATGTCTTCCCTACAAATTAAACAAATATGGCATATGTCAAATGCAGTGGAGTTGCTTACATAAACTTAGATACGTAAAATATTGAAGCACTGGCTAACAGAGAGTATAGCTATAATGTAGATTATGTCAAGGTAGCTCTTAGTTTTGCCCTTCAAAAATATGGATATCCCTAAAGTGTTTTACAATGCTTATAAAATAATATATTGAATTTGTTGTCTTCTTTAATTCACCTGAATATATCAGAGATATGTACGAATAAATTGGAATTTTAAAGTTGCCAGTTGGAAAGCAGCATTTTTTAAAACCTCAAATTTAAAAGCTTAAAATCCAGTCATGCCTGATTTTGGAAAGTAAGGGACAATATAGTAGCCTAAAAAGGTTAATAAAGTGGTAAAATGTATACTATTAAAGGATTTTGTAAGAGTTAGAAGAACTTGGTGATTTTTAACTTGGTATATAAGATTTTGAAGAGTCACATAAATTCCTCAGAGGATTCATATATTTAATATACTAGTATCATAACATATAAAATTTCTCCACTACTGCATTCCGTAGAAAGTAATATAAACTAAAAGACTGAGAGAGATTGTCCAGGGAATTAATTAGTGACAAAAATCAATATAAACCTAGAGGTTTCCTTTAAAAAAATTATTTTAGAGAGAGGGAGGAAGGGCGAGAGCGAGAGAAACATCAATTTGTTATTCCACTCACTGATGCATTCGTTGGACCAACGGTCGAACCCACAACCTTGGCATATTGGGACAATGCTCTAACCAACTGAGCTACCCAGGCAGGGCTATTTTTAAATTATTACTGGTTGACTTTGGAGAATGAGAGAAAGGGAAACACAGCGTTTTCTTGAATCTTGATCTAGAATTCCATCAATGAGGGATGTGTGTGCACACATGAAGGAGAGAGACCGGGAGACTTCACATTGCATGTTAAAGACCAAATGCTACCTAAGGACCCAAGAACATATAATACATTTATCATTTATGAATGACAATTCCACTTTCATCCTTATATCTAATCAGCTGTATTTTGGTTGTTTTAGTGGTCAAAACTGTTATAAGAGCAGGCTCTTATAATACGGCCTCAATTACCCCAATATAAAATTCAGTAATAGTTTTCCTTTTACTTAACTTAAAAATATAGCTTTTTCCTAATGGCTATAATCAAGACAGTAGTTTTCATTTAAAATCAGCTTCAATATAGATAACAAATATAAATTAAAATACTATTACATAGTTAATATTTTTATAATGCCTCAAACATATATGTCCATAATTATTCTCTATTCTAACCCCAAAAAACATTTTTGAAGAATTTAAGTAAATAACTGAAGTATTTATTACTTTGTAATCCAGCTGGTTGCTTTAGAAGGATATGCCAAAAGTTCATGAAACTCTCTTCACACACTAGCAAGAAGGCAATGCAATGCCAACTGTCTAAATAGATTAATTAATTAACTAAACAGAGATTTAATTATGTGCAGACTTCTTCCCTCAAACTTATATGCCAGGCCAGGATTCACCCATTGTTAGGATTCTCATACACGCCTGCACCAGCTGAATCTACCTTGGTGAACTTGGCCTGGATTCCTCACCTCCTTCAGGGGCCAAATGTCTGCCACAGATGGTTTTCTACCTTTCCTATGAAGGAAAGGCCAATTCTGTGTAATTATTTATCAAGCTGTATAAACACAGTTTATTAAGCCCTTTGAGGTGAAAGGTACTCTACAAATGTAAGATATTAAAGTGCTTCATCAAAAGCACCTTTTTTATATCCTCCGTCAAGCTGAATAAACAAAAATGTGAAAGAACATAATATATCACTGTGGTAATAGCCATCAAAAATAGCTGCAACTTTTCCATTTTGGGTGGATTCTATTTGTACAGCCTGAAGTTCCAAAGGTTTCCAAATGCCTGTTATGGTGTAATGCCACTCCCTCACCTGCCCCCCACCCTGACTCCATCACAGATTTAATCCCTTTCTAAGCGAGAACACAAACAAAGCTCCATGTCCTTCTTTGTGAAGTTAATACCCAAACCTGCAGCTGACCACAGAATAATTTTATACTCCAAGAGCCCTCTCTGGATATCAAACCTACAAATTTAATAGTTAAATTTTAAAAGATCTCAGAAAAGTGGGGTAGGATCTGTGTATGTTATTCAAATGGAATTAACTTTTCATATTCCTCAGGACCAGGTAGTGCGTGAAATGTTCTCCATTTTTCCTGTAGATTTCATGGTCAACCCAAATGACTCTAAAGCCAATTTAAGGCCATTAGTGAGGGCTCTTGTCCCTTATAGAATAAGTAACTTAAATTTGGTTAGTTTAGAAATTCCCTGGCCCTCCCTAGGCATAGAATAGGCATATCTTAATTTGGGGAATATGCAACCTGTTCCAATATACTGTTGAGTGGGGCAGGAGAGAGATTTATAATGATGGCAGTTCTTGGTCATTTCTGACTGAGGGCGAACAGGTTCTTGGCCTCATCATGGTTGTCCCTAACACAGCCTACCCTTGTTCATTCAGTGTTTGGTGTGTGTTATTCACTGTGCTAAGCACTTGACATGCATTCTCTGTCGTCACAATAACCCTCCAAGGGAAGTACCAATATTATACAGATCCCAATTCAGAGATTAAGTGATTTGTCCGTCATTACACTTCTAAGACCAAGTTGAGTCTGAAGGCTTTTTTAAGGACATGGAACTAATCTAAGATTGATTCCTAGAATACATCGTTCCTGAGACTTCATCAATGTCCAGCTCACACCAGAGGTAACAGTGATAAATGCATACCCAACTTTTCAGCTGAATTTCTGAGGCCAGTGGTGGGGTCAGTAATGTCTACATGGGCTAATATTAGGCTAAGGAATCTTACTGGGATCGAGAAAGGCTTTAGCACGTAGCATAAGATAGAGAAAATGTTCACATGTAAGAAGTGTGGGGAGGGGAAATGCTAATGAATATCACAGAGAAGGAGCAAAGCCTCAACCACCACTCACTGTACCAGCAATGTCAGAGGTATGGTCACGGCTCTACAGGGAAGACCTAATCCTCCACCATGCCTTGGCCCTTGAATCAGCCAGGATGATCTTGCAGGATGCTCTCCCCTAGGGTGTCCAGTAAGGGACATTCCCTAGCTCTAATATGTGTGTTATTCTCTATTATTTTACTCTTTTCTGCCCTGCAGGAGTTGGAGAATCAAATCCAAAAATCCTACCTTCCTATCTAAATAAGCATCAGAATGAGTCCCAGCTTGACACCCGACAACTAGGTTGAATGTAAGGAGAACTCTGCTGTATGATTGACAACATTTGGTTCTGGAGGCTTGGCTAGTTAGAGCCTTTCTTCCTGAAGTCAAAGGGTATAATATGCGCTGTGGAAGGACAGAAGAAAATAGCTGCAGGGGGCTGTTCCATTTGTGAGATTTTTACTTCATGTTAAAGGAAAGTATTGTGTTACAGTCTCAAAATCATCAAATCAAGAATAGTGCACAAAAAAAAAAAACATTGTAAAATGCAGAATAAAATTCACTGTAAAGGGGGAACAAAGTGCTACGTGAGTCTCTAAGGGGAAGAATTTATATGGACAATAGGAAAGGATATGGCAGTAAAAAAGGACCTTCAAAAGCAGATTCTCTTTGTTTGACAGGTCAGTGCTGGGGGAGGTTTGCAAACAGACTGAACAGCAGAGCTACACAATGTTGAACTGATATGTAACCATATTTAGGATCCCAGACCACAGGAATAACCCATGGGAAAATAGATAAATAAAATGATTGTATGAGAAGTGTTCTACACCATGGAATATCTGAGGAGGGGACCTGACCTCCCAGACAAACACAAGAGTAGTGTAGGTTAGCCTGTAGTCTGTAGCAAATGGCTCCCTGCATCTCTCCCCTTTGCTCTTCCACACCACAGGACACAGAGCTCATAGTTCCCCCACCTTTGTCTGTAAGCCCTGTCCCTTTAAGATAGGAATAGCTGTCTGTTCTTCTCACAAAATCGAGCATTCTGTAAGGTCATGCATGGGCATCCTGCTCACCACTGTCCTCTTAGCCCAAGAATAGAGCTGGGTACAGAATTGGCGTTCAGTACCTTTTAGATGAATAAATGAAGTGCTGTGCACATAAAATGAATGATAAAAGAAGCTATAGGAATCAGGAATCACTGGAAACGAGGAGGAGTAGGAACTTATGGGTTTGCTTTTAGTCTGAGTTGCTCTTCTCTGGCCCCAGACTTGGCGCTGCTGGAGCCCCAGAGTCGGAGCCTAGCCTTCATCTCAGGGCAAACTGCAGGTCTCCAGGACTGGAAATGCCAGGGGAGCAAGAACTGGACACATGACCTCTAGCTCGATGCATAAATACCTCACAATCTCACTTTCCTGCTCTTAACCTTGCAGTGCTCACCCCAAAAAGCCTGAAAGGAGAGCACGAGAGATAGAAGATGGGTCACAGGAGGCTGCCGGGAAGCACCATGCAAGCACAAAATGTGTTGTAGACTTGGGAGAAAAAATAAGTACGGGGACAAGGTGTTTGTAACAGTAAGAGAAAACAGCCCTTAATGAATCTGGTCTATGTTCTTTATCCTCATGGTCAGCAAGAGTAAATGTTTGTCTGAGCATGTGTACATAGCGAAATAACTGAGGTGGAAGACAATTATTTATCTAAGGTGGTAGCTTTGGACATTATCCCAAGAACGTTCTTAGCTTTAAAAAACTTTCTTCAAGTCAATGTTTACAGTGAACATTTGTTTCCATCCTGCCCAGGGATTAGTGGACAGGCATCACTTAGATGGCATGCTTATGAAAATCTACGCTTAGTCACATCTCTTTGGGGATACTTGGTATTTTTTAGGTCCCTGCCAATGCCGGCTCTCTCACATGCTTGTGGAGCTTGGTCCAATTTAATTTAAGCTCCACTCTTTGCACTGCAGGCATTTGTTATCTTTTTGTCATGCAGAATGTGAACTGGGGCCAATCCTCCTGCTGGGCAAGCAGTCGGGAATTTTTTTTTTTCTGTGTTCCATTGGTCTATTATTAGAAGTATTCCTACTTTTAGAAAAATTGTAGTAACAATTACTTTAAAATGACAAAGGTGAAGTGCAAATTGAAAAGGAAGAAAACAAGAATATTAGTTGGACAAAGCCATTAGCGGCTAACAGCAGCAAATACATTTTTAAAATACTGTATACGGTTTGGCCCTTCTGACCCAGCCCATCAGCACAAAGTTCTATTTTGAGTTGGTTTTCTGAGAGGAAAATGCGTCATTCTGAACCACTCACCTTTCGTCACCCTACGCTTCATAGCCAGTGGCATTGTTTGTATGTAGATAGCTGTGGGTAGAAATGAAGGGGATCTATGGAAAAGCTCCTATTCTAAATACATTTTATCTGCCATCTGTTGAGAAGGTTTTGAGTAAATAGTCATCTCTTTCAAACCAAGATTGTTTTGACTTCTATTCACTAACAGTGAGTGAATGTTTTCTATGTGACAGTCACTCTTCAAACTGGGTTCCTTCCACACACACACACGAAGGCACAAAGCAATTAGGAAGGATATCTCTTCCATAGGAAGCCAGGGAAATACCATATTTGTAAGGAAATAGCACACATAAAAACAGAGAGAAAACATCTTTGGAGGCTAACATTAAAGAAACCAGACGTATTGAATTCCTGTGCCTAATTAATAAAACTTACTTAGAGGTGCAAATATTGACTCATTTTCTAAACTATGAGTCTGTTTTCATCTTTTCTGCTGCTTTTGTACACTTTGTTTAAAAGCTTCTACATCATCTTTTGGGATTATAGACCACCACGACATTTCGGAGGCATCACTAATGAAATGCCAATCCAAAGGAATATTTTCTCTGACACAGTATTTCCAAAATCATCCTTTTTATTAAATAATTATGGCACATGTCTGCTAATACTCTCCCAAGGTTCTCCCTGACATTCATAATCAAGCTTAACAATTTTTCCTTAGTATGTAAGTCCCACAACATTTCCTGCTGTCTACTTCTCTATCTCCTTTCTCACCAATTACCCACCTGCAGTCCTTGCTCTCTCCTGCTTTTTTATTTGTTTTTCTCTCTAGGACCTGCATTATTATCTTCCCTTACTTTCTTCCCCTGACTCCTTCTACCAGAAGTCAGTTCCAATCCTCTTCTAAAGAGTTTTCCTTAACACTATGTCATTTCAATCTACTCATTCAAGTCTCCCTTTGCACCTTTATTATAACAAGCACTATATGATAGTCATTGGCTTTCTCGTTCACTTCTCCAAGTAAACTATGAAACCTTAGAGTCATCCTTGACTTCTCTCTTCCTCTCACAGCCAACACACAGTGCATCGGGAAATTCAGTTGGCTCTACCTTCTAAATGTCTGTGAACTCCGGTCATTTCCTACAACCTCCTCTTTCTTAGTCTGAGTGACCAACATGAGCCTGGATCCTTGCAATCACTTTCCAACTGGTCTCTGCATGTCCTCACTTGACTCTAAGTAGTCCATCCTTGACACAGCAGCCAGACTCTTTTTTTTTTCATGTAAGACAACTTAAATTCCTATGCCCACAGCTCTGTCATGGCTCCCTACTCCTGTTACCAAACAAGAGGTACGAGGGAGGGGCAATACAATATTTAGCCCACCTAGGGATGCCCAAAACTGCTATACAACAGGGGCCCCTCCCAAAACCAAAATACTAATATCTACTGGGCTCTTCTGTCTGCCGCCAATTGGAAAGACATCTCTCAATGCCAGAGATTTGTGAAAAGGAAACAAAATGTTTATTTAATGCTATTCAGGCCTAATGCCTCCACTAAAATATCAAAGTCCTTTAGGGTATACACCTACACCCACACAGCACTCCCTTCTCCCACTGTCCCAACTCCGGGTACCGTAAATCAGGAAAAGAGCACACGTCTGTGTTTCAGGTCGCTGGCACCGTCAGCTGTGTCACTGTGCAGAATCTCAAGTTAATCCAAAGTACTGTGGTACCCTCTCATGGTCCACTGGCAAGAGTTCTTTGTACCCAGTTCCAGTCAAAGTCTCTCTTGCTTTCCAGGCCCCGCGGCCAAAGGGGGCACCCCAAAGCTGCGTGGGCCTCTTCTACCAAAGCTGCAGGGGTCCGCACTCCACCAAAAGCATGTGGCTTTCTTCTTTACCTGGCTGCAGGGATCTCCATTCTGGCAAAGCTGCGTGATTTTCCCTTTCACCTGGGCAGCTATCCCCTCATGTCCCGGAGCCCATCTTTTCCAAGCTTTCACGCAGGCCCTTCTCACTCAGGAGCGCAGCCCCTGGTTACCATCCTGAGTCCCTGCTACTCCCTCCTCCCTGGCTCCAAACTTGGCCACAGCTATTTAACATATCTATGAAACCAGTTAAAGGTTATAGATATGTTAAATAATCATTCCAGAGGTTAGCTGCGAAACTGTTGCTATGCAAAACAGCTCTCAATGGCCTGGCTCCATTCGTTTCTTCCCCCTGGGGGGAGGTGTGAGGACATCTTACATGTCTCTCCAATAGTCCTATACACTTTGAATTCTGGACACCCTTCCAAATCTTTTTTGGGGGCCCCCCTGGCTGCACCCTATATCACTCCCATGAAGAGAACACCAAACTCTGCAAGTGCCTATACGATCAAGTTCCCTGAACCCCACACCCTCAATTTCAACTGCTCTCCACAGGCTCACTCCACCTGCCACCGCCTTTGCTTTCTCTGAATAATAACATCTCAGGGCTCTTGTACTGGCAGTTTCTCCAAAACTACAAGTTGGGCCATACTGGAGAATCCCTTCACCTATATCAAGCTTGTGCCCAAGTGCTACCTTCTCGATGGAGTTTACCCACATACCAGCCTGTGACCCCTGTCTACCCCAGGCCCTCTTGATTCTCTTCACACTGACCTACTTATTTTTTTTCCATAGGACTTACTACCTTCTGACATAGTATTTGTTCTGTTATTTGTGTGTTTTCTCCTTCTCTCTTGTAGAATATAGACTTCACAGGGGCAGGGATGTCTGTTTTATTCACTGATGTATTCTAAATGCCTAGAGCAATACCTGACAAATAGTGAGGTTTTGAGAAATATTTGTTAAATCAGTGAGTAAACAAATGGATGAGAAAATGAAAGCAGGATCCATGAAGTATTCCTCTTTCTCTTTCAAGATCTAACATAGTGCCTGACTCACACACACGCATGCACACACACACAAACAGTGGCTATACAGTTATTGCTGATAGGATGAATCTGTGAATAAATTAATAAATCAATAGATGAACAAATGATTGAAAGAATGGTTGGAAGACCTAATGGTCTCTGATTTATCTCTCACTACATATAGTGTCTTCTAGATATGGTCTCTGATTTAAAGATGCTTCCTGTCTCTCCAGAAAAAAATTAGATGGCCCAAGTATGCAATGGTAAATAGGCATCTACTGTTCAGAAATAATTACTAGTCTTGGCTCTTCTGTTTTTCCCTGGAAATTACCTTATTTCTGAGCAGCTAACTTGATAAACTTTTCCTTATCAGCATTCCTAATGATTTTCTCCAGGACCCTAAGCATTTTTATGCCATAAATTCTCTTTTGCTTCATACATTTGATGTATAATGTTCTCTTTTCAATTATACTCCATGGCTGGATTCAGTGAGATAGAAGTCCCCTATTTTTATGTTCTGGACACACAGTTTCAAATTGGAGGTGTGTGTGGAGCAGGGGTGGAACTCTTCAGCACCAGTACCGCGTGAAAGCATTCAACTCGATTTTGACACTATCTACCTGGAGATAGCATCAAATTCCACAAGCTAAAGGTTCAGTTCTTTGAGGCTACCCCACCCTCTGACTTCAGTTGCCAGCAATAGCTGTCACCTGTGCTGACAAACCACCTCAAATGATAGGTTCCAACAACCCCTTCCTTGTGTTCAATGAATTCATCAACGCAATGCACAGAATTCAGAGAAACATTTTACTGACTAGATCACCAGTTTATTATAGAAGGATAAAACTCAAGAGCACCCAGATGCAAGAGATGCATAGGGTTTGGAGTTCCCATGCTCTCCCTGGGCACGCCACCCTCCCTAGTTCTCCAAGTATCTGCCAACCCAGAAGCTCTCTTGATGGATTAATTCATCAGCCACTGGTGATTGCTTCAACCTGTAGCCTCTCTCTCCTTCCCAGAGGCTGGGATGAGGGACTGAAAGCCTCAAGCTGCTCCTCACAGGCTGGTTACCCTGGCAACCAGCCCTTATCTTTTTGTTACCTGAGGGCTTTCCAAAAGTTAGCTGCAAGGCTCTTATCACAGGAAATCCCAGGGGTTTTAGGAGGGCAGTGCCAGAAATGAGGTAAAAGGCCAAATACGTACAGTATTTCTTACTATAAGTCATAATCTCACACACCCCCAAACAAAGGTAGTGCTACAGTCTTAGAGGAAATAGCTAGCTGTTCTCCTTCAGAAGAGAGCCATTTGAATGTTTTGCTTTTGATTGATGTTTGCTTAATGTTTATCATATTTGACTTGATGGAGTAGATCTTATTAGTTTTGGAACACTATTTCCATCATGTAGATTATTGAGTAAGATAAATAGGAAAGATAATAAGCAGAGGACTTAATTTTTTTCAGAAATTCCAAAATTTATTTAATTTAGATAAGGTCCTTAAAAGGGAAGAGCTAGCATAAATGCAACACTGAGCTATGGAGAGATCAGCGAGGAGAAACCTAGATAAACAAAGGAACTCTATCCCCATGGAATACAGAAGGCCCTGAAATGTTGTGCCAAACTCACAGCTCCCTTCATGTTCTGTAAGAAAGCCTTTTTGCATCTTGGTTGGAGAAACTCCTCTGTCACTCTGAGCTTGAAAGAGGGGATCCATAAAGCCAGGTTCTAAAGCAGATACTCACTCTTGTCCCAGACAGGAGGGGTATGTTCTCTGTTAAGCTGTGATGAGAAATGCCTCTGTATGTCAGATGCTCTACTCTCTGGAGCGCTGGTCTCTTGGAAAATCAAATTCCAACTAACATATTAAATTATCCCAGCATTCATCACCAGATAAGGTCCAGAGGCAAATTACTGAAGAGGACATTTAAATGCAATGGGAGACTTGAAGATTACAGTGGGCAGGGTACAGGAACAAACGCAAGGATAATTGTCTTCAGTTTTAAGCAAGGTTCATGGAAATCTCCATTTGTTTTAGTTTTGGCAAAAATCAATTAGTCTATCTTTGGAAATGTTTCTGTCAGACTGTACCCAGCCTAGGGGAAATCGCTACATTGACATTACTAATAAAGCAGTTTTTCAGTTAATATTTCTTTTTCTCTAAAGAATATCATCTCAAAAAATCGTCCATCAATAGGAAAGCCTACACGTTTCCCACATGTCAACTTCTAGCCAGTGTCACAGAAGAGAAAACTCCAAGCAAGACCATGAAAAATGAGAAGACAGGTGTGTATGTGCATTAATGGAGGAGCAGTTACTAGGGTCAGTAGGAGGGTGATTTGGAAGCCATGTGGCCCAGGTTTGAATTCTGTTTCCCCTCTTGCCCTGGGACCTCCAACAGTTCCTTAAGCTCTTTGCATCCCAGCTGTCTTGACTTTTAAATTTTTTAAATGGTGCTCACAGTTTCTACTTCCTAGAGCTTTTGTGAGAAGTTAACAATACAAAGTTCATGTGAATTCCACTTATAATTCCTGGCAGAGAATAAATAAATACTCGATGTATCAGATTTATAGATGAGATGATAATGATGATGAGTGTTTTTAATATAGTTCCATGAACTGCTTTTAATACATTTCTATGACCATACTTTTTATCTGTTACATTATTATTTCATATATTACTCCCCCACCACCAACCACCCTCATACCTCTCTGGCAGGAGCAAATGGGACCCCAAACCCCATGGTCCTGACAAGGTGCCCCCCTCCCTTCCCAGCAACCCCATCTCCATTATCTCCTTAAAGCTGATGACACCAAGACTACTGTGACTTTTGTGCATGTTTTTTCAGCCACCAAATGAAGCCCACAACTTCCAGGTTACCCATCGACTTTCTAGTTCCCTAGAAATTTTTTACACTTCATCTCTCATTTCGCCCAAATCCTAAATCCTATCCACTCTTCCCTCTGAAATTCATTGTTGGCTATCAGCAAAATTCCCCACATTCTCTATCATTTTTCTATAGTTCTCTCCCAATTACTGAAATCTGGCTTTTCTGGCAGCCCTCCTAAGTAATATTTGTTTGGTCTTTCACTTCTCCCCATTACTTGGAATGGTATTCTTGCTGCTTCTAGAACATCTTTTCCCTTCCTCCCCCAAAACAAAAACAAAACAAAACAAAACAAAAAACTTTGAATCTCCAGTACTTAAGCAATACTACCACCATCTCTTCTTGCTATAACCATTTATCA
Source organism: Artibeus jamaicensis (assembly GCF_021234435.1). NCBI lineage: Eukaryota > Metazoa > Chordata > Mammalia > Chiroptera > Phyllostomidae > Artibeus > Artibeus jamaicensis. The sequence goes on from NW_026522040.1 coordinate 1,001,417, forward strand.
TTCCCAAGATGTCACTCATACTTATCAACTCCTTGAAGATTTTAGCTCCTTTTGCTGGTCCAGACAGCATACCTGGGAGAATTCATCACACTCTAAAGTTTTATGTATGATTATTCTAAATCTTAGATTCTTAATTCCTTAATTCTCTAAAATGAGTTTATTCCCCACCCTTCCACAGCCAGAATGTCATGAGAATCTCATGATCCCACCACCAGACTTCATCATTACTGAAAACTACAATCCCCACACAACTCATTTTCGAGTATTTTACTCTCCATCCAAATCTGCCTTCCTAGCTCCTCCTATTGGGTGCCTTGGCTTTATAGTTATTCAACCCCAGCAGCACCTTTAGTCCATTAATCCTGCCTCTTTTTCATTGCCTTTTATTTTTCTCATTCTTTTACATCCCTCTCTGACCAGTTGAAATATCATGGTCCAAACAGTAATCACCTCTTGCATCCATGACAAATCTTTTGTCCCTCTTTTGCCCCAACTTACTTGGCTAAATCTAGTGCTTTTGCTAATCTACAGGTAAAAGGGGGCTGGAGAACTAACTAGACAGCCATGGAGCTAGTCCCACATTCAACTGATATATCTACTAATCTCCAATGGCCCCTTCGTGGTAACACTTCAACATTTCCTCAGAGACAACCATTTTATGAGTTATTCTCTTTGTCAAAAGCCTAACATCTCTTCCTCCATATTTATGTTCAGGTGATTATCTGGCTTCCCTTTCAATAAGAAAACCAAATAAATCAAGGAGGATCCCAACAGTTTCCTGTAACACACCTATCCACCCACCCATATCTGTTCCTGGCATCCCCCCCCCCCCGTGACTGAACTGTCGTGAAACCCTAGCTAAGTATTCCCAGCCAATCTCTTCCTTAGAGCTCATCACCTACTCAAAGGCATCATTCTATTGATTCCCTTCTTTTCCTGCTGCAGCATCAGCTTCCCCTTCCATAGAATAACAACCCAGTAAGCACAGGATCAGAGGGTAGAGGGGTTGGGGGACTGGGTGAAAAAGGGGAAGGGATTGAAAACTACAAATTGATAGTTATAGAGTAGCCACAGGAATGTGAAGTACAGCATTGGGAGTATAGTGAATAACATTGTAATGACTGTGTATGGGGCCAGGTGGGCACTGGAAATATCAGAGGGACCACTCTGTATAGTACAGGATCATCTAATCACTATGTTGTACATAGGATACTAATACAAAATAATACTGAATGTCAGCTGTAATTGAAAAAATTTCTAAGTGTTAAAAAATGAGAGAATCTTTCCTAACCCAGTATGCCCTTTTCTTTACCACTTTGTTTCTATGATACTTTTAAAGAAGAAATTGATCCAAAAAAATTGTCTCTATTCATTGTCCCCAATCTCTTATCTTTCTTGCCTCTCGAAAAGCCTGGTTAAATCAGGGTTTTGCCGCCTGTCCCAAAACACCACTACAATTTTCAAAGTTAGCGATGATCTGTTTTTGTTAAATGCAATGATTACTTTTCAGTCCTCCTCCCAGCTGATTTATTATCAGAATGCCCCATCTCAACAAACAGTGACTGCTGTACACCCCACATGCAATCCATTGTATGTCAAATCCTGTGAGCAGTTCTTTCAAAAGGTACCTGGAATCTAACCCACTGCATCCGTGGCAACCACCCAAACCTATGCCATCAGCATCCATGGTTGGATAATTGGTAGGACTTGCTGACTGTCTCCTTGCTTCTGTCTTCATTCTCTACAATCTATTCTCAAGACAGCAGTAAAGTTGACCCTTGTAAAACATAATTGGCTCCTGCCCTCCCTCAAAGTAATGTGAACTAGAGATCATCGAACTACTGCCTATGTGTCAAAGCCAGACAGTAGACTGTAGCCAACAAGCCAAGAATCATTGTCACATTTTTAAGGAGGTGCACAGGTAGGTACAGCAGCAAAAGTGGAAGAAGAGGAAGAAGAGAGAGAAAGAGAAGGAGGAGGTGGAGGAGCAGGAGAAGGGGGGAGGAGCAGAAAAAAACAGAAGGAGAAAACTGCAACACAGACCTTTTAGGCTCCTGCAGAGCCTAAAGTATTCACCATCTGGTTCTTTATTTGCCAGCCCCTGACCTACACAAGCTGTTTCTCTCCAACGCTCTGACTTCCTCTACTTTAACCATATGAACATTCTTGCTTTTTCTCCTCAGTGTTCCAACATGCTCTGTATCAAGGCTTCTGCATCATTTATTCCCAAGATTATGTCTTTCCTACATAACCAACCACAAATGGGCATCTCCACCCACTTCTGGTCTTTGTTCAAATACCACTCTTCCCATGAGACCCCCATACATGGAGAGCAAGGAGAGACTGGAGAAAGAGGAGGACCACTCCAGATTTTTTTATCTATTCTGCAGTGAGTTTTACTGAACTCACAGGAGGCACTCCTTTATGAAAAATAAAGAACCTAAAGTTGTACAAGCATGCATTGCAAGGCAAACCAGTGATGAAGACTGTTCAGAACAAGCTGGAGCAGACATCGGTTCATACGACAGCCACGTGAAGGTGTTTTTCTTCAATGCAGACAGTAACTGTAGCAACAGGATGAGACCATAAATGCAATGTACCTTACTGTGGCCTCTGACTAGGCCCTGACCAGTCTACTATTACATAGGAGGCTTGTCTTGGGTGTCTGCAAGAGGATTTGACCTCTGCCCCCACCCAACAGAATCTCAAAAGTATAGGTAAAGGCCTTAAGAAGGTTCAGTCACATACTGCGCAGATGGTCTCAACAACACATTGTTCTCTCAAGTTTGCGTCCTTGAGAATAGCCCCCCACTATAGGAACCATGGGAAAAACGTACATTCCAAGGACAAGGGAAGGGTGAGGAGCCTCTGACCGACCAGATCCAGCTCTTGGGTCAACCAGTGGCAACGCCCTCTTGATGACCTCCTCCAACAATCACTGTTTAACCTAATAGATATTTCACTCATGTTTTCTTGACTGTCTGCCCCCAACTAGAATGCAAGATCCATGAAAACAGGGGTGTATGTTCAATTTATTCAGAGCTATGTACCCAGTGTATATGACAGTACCTTACACATATTAGAGGCTCAAAAAATGTTTGTTGAACCAAAGAAATAATATGTTTTCAACTCTGTTAGGTTCTTGTCATATAAATATGTATATTCTTTGCAGTCTTGCAGCTATGATGAATAAGTAAAAATGCCAAGGTTTTCTATTGATTTGCAATGTATATTGGTTGTGTTTGTTATTATTATCTTAAGACTCATTCCAGTATTTACCTGAGCTGAGCCCAGTATAAGAGGTGGGAATTCGCAGCAGGTATAGAGAGACAAGAATGGAGTGTTTTATTGTGCCTTTCAGTAACTGCTTCCCTTTGTCTAAGCCTCTAACAATAAACAGCCTCCCTTCTCTTCCTGTTTGCTTCCTCTTTTATATTTCAAAAATATTAATAAAAGTGAGAATAAAAGAACTCACTAAAGTAGGAAAGAGATAAGACACTTTCTGTTTTAAGTTAAAGATTCAGACTTACAAGCGAGGCAATAAAGAGTAAATCAATGAAAGAGTGGATAAAAGACTGGGAAAGTGAGCCCAGAGGCCACTCCTACTTACAACCACCACCCATCACACTGAGTAAAGACACTGCCCCGGATGCCCACACTGTGACCATCTGGGGGTGTCAGGAAGGTCACACAAAAAGCATGACCCTCATATTCACCAAGTGAAAACTGTTGTTTTCATCCATGACCACCAACTCCCTAATAACGTAAATTAAAAATACAGTATAAGTCAACCTTAATTTGTCCTCACTTTAGTAATAATCATTAGAGGACACACTGTATTAATGATGAATTTTTAGAAATACCCTTGATCAACCAGTGACCTGGTTGGTGGGTGGCCTCTCTCTGACCCGCCCCCACATATAGCGTCACAAACCAGTGACCTGGGTGGCCCCGCCCTGGTGAACACCTCCTCCTACATAACAGGCACGAACAGATCAAAACATGGCTCAAGAACAACTCAGAGCCCTAGAGCCGATAAATCTAAGCAAAGAAGAAATAGCCAGACTTTCGGATGCATGGATCAAAACACTGGTGATCAGGATGCTCACACAACTGGTTGATTTTAGTCACAAATTAGAGGAACATATGAAGGCTAAACTAATTGAAATGAATGGAAATGCACAGGAAACCAATAGTGATGAAAAGGAAACTGGTACTCAAATCAAAAGAGTGGACCAGAAAGAGGAAAAAAATGACCAAATAGAAAAGGATGAAGAAACAAGAATTCAAAAAAATTGAGGAGAGCTTAGGAACCTTTAGGACATCTTTAAACATTCCAACATCCGAATTATAGGGGTACCAGAAGGGGAAGAGGAACAGCCACAAGTGGAAAACTTATTTGAACAAATAATAAAGCAGAACTTCCCCAATCTGGCAAAGGTAATAGACTTCCAGGAAATCCAGGAAGCTCAGAGAGTCCCAAAGAAGTTGGACCCAAGAAGAAACACACCAAGGCACATCATAATTACATTAGCCAAGATTAAAATGAAAGAGAATTCTAGAAGCAGCAGAGATAAGGGGACAGTCACCTACAAAGGAGTTCCCATCAGACTGTCAGCTGATTTCTCAAAAGAGACCTTACAGGCAAGAAGGGGCTGGAAAGAGGTATTCCAAGTCATGAAATCCAAAGACCTACATCCAATATTGCTCTATCCAGCAAAGCTTTCATTTAGAATGGAAGGACAGATAAAGTGCTTCTCAGATAAGATCAAATTCAAGGAGTTCATCATCACCAAGCCCTTATTATATGAAATGTTAAAGGGACTTACCTAAGAAAAAAAAGATAAAAAAGATGAACAGTGAAAGGACAGCAAAACTCACAGTTACTAAGAACCACACCTAAAACAAAAACAAATTAAGAGGACAGCTAGATCAGGAGCAGAACCATAGAAATGAAGATCACATGGAGGGTTAGCAACAGGGGAGTGGGAGAAGGAGAAGGGGAGAGAAGGTACAGAAAATAAATAGCATAGACGGTAGGTAGAAAATAGATGGGGGGAGGGCAAGAATAGTATTGGAAATATAGAATCTAAAGAACTTGAAACACATGGACATAAACTAAAGGGGGGAATGGTGGGGGAGGGGTGTGCAGGGTGGAGGGGAATGAAGGGGGGAAATAGAACTGTAATGGCATAATCAATAAAATATATTTTAAAAAAGAAATAAAATCTTAAAAAAAAAGAAATACCCTTGATCATGAGTTTCAGGACAATAAATTATCAAACAACCTCAGACTGCTGAGACTCCTTTCCATTCATAATCCCACCAATGAATTCCACTTTTCTCTGTCTCTGAGAATCAAAATCTTCTGGTCTCTCTGGTCACACTCTCCTTGTCTTTCTCTGGACAGTTCTGACTTTTGTCTGGTAATGTCAAAAGATGTCACTGTCAGTAATAATCATCAGGAAACAGAGTACAAATGAAAATTAGACAATCTGAGGTGAGTTTAATAAAGTCTCACTTTCCAACACATACTCAAGGTTTAAGGTAAAAAAAAATGCAGTGGGGCAGTGTCCCCAGGCTACCGAGAAAAACAAAGGACAGGAGTAATCACAGAACGCAGAGCAGTGCTCTGTGCTCTGCGGAGGGTGCCATCCAAGAGCACCTGAGGCGTTCGGGTGAGGGCAGAATCTACCCACAGGAAACCTGCAGGAAGTTCCTTCCAGATGCCAGATCTCTTCTTGGTGCCTCCCATTCACAAAATCCAACCAGAAACCCCAGGACAACAAAGAGTTCTGATAGAGTCCATAGTGGGCATTCTCCCAGGACCAAGAATGGGAAAGAGAAGAGTGGAGAACGGATCAGGAGCGTTCAATGTAATCACTGGTTAATTGCAAACTCTGAGTCAAGTACTTTTCACAGAGAGTTCCCAGATCAACCATAACACTCAAGGTCTCAGAGAAAGAACAAGCACGTTAAAGAAACAGCATACAGCTCTCAGTTTGTATTGCACAAGACATTTGCTGTGTGGGATCAGATTCTCATTCCAGGTAAATCCCTGGGAGGACTTTGGTAATTTCTTCAGGTTAAAAGGTAATCATGACTATGTCCATAAATTTGTCAAACAGCATGACTAATAGGGCATAAGACTCTTTATTAAATAAGCCTCATTCTTTGCATTGAAAACTCAAACTCGGAGGGTTTCTGAACCTCAATGACAAGTCCCCCTGTTCCTTTGCCCCTTCCAGCCTTGCTCTGTCCCTGTACCCACTCCAGGTCACTGCTCAGCATACCAATGCCAAGCCCACTGTTACCCAAAGTGCCTCTTTCGTATGCTGTCATATATATACTGCCGGTTGGATTGCAGCCAGTGGAATTAAATGAAATGGCTTTCTGTCAGACTGAATACTAATTATGTCTTCATGCCAGAGCTGGGGCTGCATAATGACATCATTTGCAAGTGGGCTGAAGGCTAGAACTCAGGCTTTGCTCCAATATTTGTGGATGGAAGCAAGGAGGTCCCAGGCTATTTCACCTACCTGTTTTGTGTTGATTTCTTAGTTTCATAAATTTGGCTTTGAAAGTCCAAGGTGCTTTCTGGACAACGTTGTGGATTAAATAAAATTTTCACTGCCTAAGTTAGCTATTCTCCCATTTCAAGGCTTCTAATCCACACCTTGATGTCCTTGGGGAGCTTAGGGGACACCAGTTTTGTTTGCATTATCAAAAGCCCAATTTCCCCATTTGGGTCACTCACACACCTGACACGGTACAATATCTGAGTTCTCGAGGATGTCGGTTTACATCTGTGGGTAATTCTCAAAATTGCCCATATTGTGCACTGTCTGGACCTTGACCTCGGCAGCCTATCAGAAGTAATCATAATCTTCACTTTTCAAATGAGGCTTACATGCCTCACAGCATTTACTGTGTTCGGTCAGCCAAATTATAGCGGGTCCTCAAATAACGTTGTTTCATTCAAGATCACCCAGTGATAATGTTGATGGGGGAAAAAATCAATTCCCAGGCAGAACCACTGTGTGTGTATGGAGTCTGCATATTCTCCCCACGTCTGCGTAGGTTTTCTCCAAGGCTCTGGTTTCCTCCCATGTCCCAAAGGTATGCACGTGAGGTTATGGTGTGTCTCCACTGTCCCAGTCTGAGTGAGTGTGAGTGTGAGTATGGGTGTGAGTGTGCCTTGCGATGGAAGGGGACCCTGTCCAGGGTGGGTCACACCTGTGCCCGGAGCTGCCAGGATAGGCTCTGGCCACCCACAACCCTTAACTGGAATCAGTGGATTAGAAAAGAATGCTCTTCTTTGTTTTTGTTTGTCATTCTTAAGTGTGTGTATAGCTCACATTTATTTCAATGTTTAGCATGAAAAGTGTTTGGGGTCTTTATTTAGAAGCCTAGTGTTGTTTCTGTGAGAACAAATATGCCATAGGAACTTAACTTTACTTTCTATCAATTAGCCTGTGGTAAAAGTGATTTTGTTACATGTGGTTTTGCTTAAAGTCGCAGTTTCCAAGAACCTATGGACGACATTAAGTGAGGACTTAAACTGTACTCATAAATCCATGTTCTGATTGTAATGAGAAGAACCCCTCTAAACTCTCATTTTTCTCTCAGTGGACATTTTGACAGTTTTTCTATAGGAGTAACTTGTCCATGGGAATGAAAAGATAAAGAACAGATGAATGTTAAAGGAGACCCAAAGGGAATAAAAGTCTAGGTCAGGGGAAAACAAATGGTGTTCATTCAGTTCAGCACACACATAACCCAGTCTTTCTGAATTCAAGGCACCTCGCTAGGTATAAGAAGTGTAAAAAAAAACGAATACATGTGAATCCTGTGTGCCAACATCTCATAATTATATGAAGTCATAGGATGAGAATCAGGCAAGTTGTCAAGACATGTGATGTTTAGGTCAGTTAGTATTGACCTGAAGAGGTGTGTGGCCCTGGCAAACCATGTCATGATTCTGGCCCTTCGATGACAAGGACATAATCAGTGATCACAGGTTTCTACAGGCTCTAGAATTATCTTCTCATCCAAGGCAATAATATATTCACATGAAAATCATTATTTTTAAAGTCTAAAACATGTACTGTCATCAAATAAACATAATTGCTTCTTGTTGCTGTCAGAGAAGAGCCCACATCCCCGAACACTGTAATGCATTCCACTGATTTTCAGAGGGGCAGTAATGACTTAGGAACCCAAGACACTGGTGACTTTTCACCTAAACATTTGACCTACAACAATACTCTTTCCAAATGAACGATCCATACTGCTCAACCTCCCATAAATGCCCCTTACAATGGCTTATAACTTGTTTAGCTAAAAGCATGTTTGTGTTCCTCTCAGCTGTATTATGTAGAAGCAGGCAAGAGACACACTAAAATACAAAAGCGTAAGCAAGGTTCATGACAGTGCAACCCAAAGTTTGAGAACTCTGAAGTCCAAACTCCAGACCAGCACCCAGGGCAATTCAGGAGCGACCCACCACTGCCTTTTCTGTCAAAAACTTCTTTTCTTGTATTTGATTTTACTATTATCACTACTAAGCATGACTGTAGGGGACCCTCCTGGAATTAAAATGGTTCTAACCTCTTTAAATTTACATTCTGATCCACTTGGAGAAAAAAAATATATTATCTCCATCTGCCCAAGATTTTGTAGCTGCATTGGATAATAATCCATCAGGAGAGTGATCATTAAAATACTTTAAATTACACCAGTCGGTATGTAATGTATACTTGATTAGGAATCATTGATTTTTTCTCTTACTTCAGAGCATGAACCCTTAGGTTCACTTGATTTTCCAAAATAGGGACCAAGATGCTGACCAGAGCTAATAAGCCCCGTGAATTTTGTGCAAAGTTGGATGCACAATTGTGTTTATCCTGGTGTCCATGGCATAAAGGACACTTTTTAAAAATTAAAACATCTTCCAGATAGGGTTGGCCAAATAATGAGGAAGCCAGATCAAAAGGGCAATGGCTCCTGATCAAAACCACCTGAAAGCATGACCATGACCATCACCTTCAAATACTTTGAGAAATGAAAAGGTCAGTGTATGAAAAATCCTTCTCCTCCTTTGCGCTGCCTTATGATGGCATGACCTCTTTGGAGAAGCATGTTTCCCTGCCACCTTGCCCCAAAATAATTTAAGATGGTATTCAAGGATAAGTGCACTATTGGAAAGTGATGAGAATTGAGTCGAAAAGAATATACAGGAGAGAAGAGGCTCCTAAAGGGTCCCTGATCACACGCCAGGGTGTGGTAGAAGGGAGTCCATGTAGAAGGCTGAACTAAATAATGCCGGAGCATCACTGAATCTCAGAGTTAAGCGGAAGGAAAACTCTGGAGCAAATATCTTGCCCAAATGCAGAAAATCTTTCTTCAATAATTCTGACACATTCTAATCAATGCTGGATTTCATTGTGCATTGGTATCTTATCACATCAATATACCCCGGGGCAGTCTGTTGTGCTGAGGGATAACAGAATGTGAGAAAGTTCTTCCAATTGAGCTGAAATCTACCTGTTTAACGTCTCTTCACTTTTCCAAGTTTCATAGCCTCTGGAATGGCCGAGGTGAAAGCGATCCCTTTGGAAGGGCAGCCTTCTCAGCACTGCAGGGAAGAGCTTGGAGCCAAAGAAAGTTGGATCTGAACCCTGTACTCACAACACAATTGATTTGCTTCTGGACAAGTTACTTGTATGCTCTGAGCCTATTTCCTCAGTTTCAAATGGGCAAATAATATCTACCCAAACAGGTAATTGTGAACATCAAAGATGATATAAAATAAGGAGAGTAAGTAAGCGTAATACTTAGTGCATAATGTATGTTCAATAAGTTTCCCCTCACATCCTCTTCATCTCCAGACACCTGACATTTTCTTTAAATAGTCTCTAGTCTAAATTCTTTGTTATCCTATGACAAACCATTAGGCCCACTATAATTCTAAATTCCAGAGAACATCCAACTTTGTAATAGGTGAAATGCAGACATTTACAGCAATGGTTTTCAGCCCTATATGATTCAACACCTCTTTTCGTAATAAATATTCTGTAACGCTCTCTTTACTATCTTCAAAACACATTAATGACAAATTAATCCAGCCACAAAAATAATTTTGAAAAATTAATACAATATCCTAAGTGTAATCTAAATGAGACTTTTAAAAAGTACTATAAATAATGTATGTTTCCATGTGCAAATGCTTGTACAGGACTGCAATGTCAGATACAACAAAGAAAAGAGATGATTATGCCTATACATCAATTTCCCATTAATGCGCCAACCAAATCCCAGCTGATACAGCAGTGACTACCAGTGACATAATTTTCTAAAATTATAAATAAGCTCCTGGTAAAGTTCTGAACAAAAACCAAAGTACAATCATCCCTTTTAGACATAGTTATATAGCCAGAAAATTCATGATATTATTAATACTTTGCAAAAGATATCGAGATTTTATGTTATATAACATTGAGTATTAAACTTAGATGGTTATAAATACTTTTTACCTGTGTGCCCTGGCTGGTGTGGCTCAGTGGATTAAGTGCCAGCCTGCAAACCAAGGGCTTGCCCTTTTGATTCTCAGTCAGGGTGCATGCCTGGGTTATGGGCCAGGTCCCCATTTGGAAGTGCACAAGAGGCAACCACACATAGATATTTCTCTCCCTCTCTTTCTCCCTCCCTTCCTCTCTCACCAAAAATAAATAAATAAAATCTTTTTAAAAAGAAAGAAATAAAAATAAAATGCTTTAAAATAAAAATTTTTTAAATACTTTTTACCTGTAATAATATCTTGCAGGACATTCAAATGTAATCAATGATAGATGACAATTCCCTGAAGCTGTGACCCAGCTTGTGCATTGCACACTGTTGTGCATTGCTGGCTGGTAATGCTCACCTCAGCAAGAGGACTGGGACAAGAAAAAAAATGCATGCATGGTCCTGGCCAGGTAGCTCAGTTGGTAAGAGCATCATCCCAATACACCAAGGTTGTAGGTTTGATCCCTGGTCAAGGCATAGGTAAGAATCAACCAAAGAATGCATGAATAAGTGGAACAACAAATCTCTCTCTCCCTCTCTCAAAGTCAATAATGACAAAATATGTACCCATGAATCTCCAAAACACCTCTACTGAGAATCACTGTCTTAAGGGTTCCAGATACTGTTATTCTTTATTTGAGCCATTTTTTTAGGAGTGACTATAATATCATTTTGTGATATATCTGCAAGTTTGGGATTGTGAACCACACCTGCTTCTTTCAAAAATGTTCTCAGTTTTACCCTTTAAAATAAGCCATGTCTGTCATACTGAGGTAATTTTACATTAAAATTAAATTCTGTATCTTACCTTTATTTTTGCTAATTTAATGTTCTTTGTTTCAGTTCACCATTTCCATCTATCATTTTGAATGTTGATTCTGACACATTGTATTTTCTCTTTCTGATTCTCATCATCTGCAAATCAAATAAGGATTTCTCACCTGTCTTTACCCAAAATTACTACTGAAAATAAGAAATAAGACTCAATGCCAGAGATGTGTGAACTTGACTTAAAATTTTCCTCCATGCTCGCAGAGCTCATAACATGTCACCCTTTTGTGAGTAAGCAGGCAGCTAAAAGGGACCCATGAGAGATGTGGTCAATAGCCTTGCTAAAACTAAGTAAACTATACCCATAGAATTTTTCTTATGTAGGAATTTAGTAATAGGACCATTTACATCTAATTCTATGGGAAAATGCTCACTCCGTAAACCTATTTGGGCCTTTAGCAGCAATATTACACCTTTCTAAGTTATGTTGCATGCCTAGTATTTATAATACCACTAAAAACTCTGGTATAAATATGCACAGTTTTAAATATTATATTATTATTACTTAAAATATTGTTAGTGTAGTTGCTACAGCAACTAGGCCCTGAAATCTCAGTGAGCTAGCCCAATAGAAGTGCATTTCTTACTCCAAGTTCAGTCTATGGGAGGGGCGGGCGGGTTCTGCGTCACTGACTGATTCAGACAGCCAAGGTAACCTCTGTCCTCTTCAGCACGTAGATCCCAAGCTCAACCTGATAGTGACATACAGCTAAGAAAACAAGGTCATTGCAAGCAGAAGGTCATATATGAAGTTTTATGGGTTAGGTCAAAAAGCAACCTACATGACCACTGTCCACATTTCACTAGCTAGAACCCACAAGGTCACACCTAACTTTAAGGAAGTCTGGAACACATAATCTTGCTGTCTGCCTTGGAAGAAAGGAAACAGACTGTGCTGAACTAATAGTCTCAGCCACTCTCGTTCTCAGATCTGCACTAGAGGGCCTCCTGCTCAGAGCCCCCATATCTCAGGTATCCCCACATCTTGAAATATCTTTCCAAAAAATGTTCTTAAGTCACACACCTAGGCCTAGGACTAGCCAGGGCCAACAGAGTTCTCTGGGCTGTACACCTAGGGCCTTGATCTGGCCCCATGTGCATTGCCAACACCAGAAACATCAACGTCAAAATGTCAAAGTCCCTTTCCGGTAGCCGGGACCTGCCAGAGCAGTCGCGCTTTCTGGGGATGAAAGGGGGTTCCCTGAGTCAGGGTTCTCTGGGCTGCTTTTCCACTTCATAGTGTTCTTTGACCCAGGCTGTAGGGTTTGTTAGATATTCCAACGATATTGGGCCACCATAATGATTCTAACACATCAGTTTAGAATGACTTTTATCCAAGACAGAGTGCAAGACAAGCCCAGAGGTCTGGGCTACTGATGGTCTACTGCCAACACTTGGAGATGAGTCTGCAGGCAGGTCCCTGTGTGGACTCTCATCCCTCTGTGTTGGACCACAGTATTTACTGCCTTGGGTCTGTGGCATCACCCAAGGGCAGCAGAGATGTCAGCGGTCAACATTTATTCTTGAGATCCCAGCACCATCAGTACCCTGGAAGGACACCCACCCTCTTTCCCAGGTTGTGCACCATGTTCCAAGCAGTCCCTCCAGAGTGGCTGAGCCTAATTCCTTTGGAGGCAATGAGACCCTGACTCCACAATGCCAAAGGGACATCCTGATTAATGTCCTGTGGCCTCCCATCAATACAGTGAGGTTGTGCTCTCCTGAGTCAGGTATAGGCCTTGCTGGATGAGCAATGACTATTCCTTGAATGAATGAAAGCATTCTTCTCGCCTTGAACACAGGAGCCTTGCTCTTTCCTCACTGGTGGCAGTATGTGGAAGGCAGAGGTATGGGCAACACTGAATGAGACCACATTCGAGGAGTGCATTGAAGAGAAGATGTGGCTGGACATGTGTTGTTTTATGTTTCAAATCAGAAAGTTAACATGACCAGAAAATGAATTCCTGTTTACATTTCCCATTAGATAACATTTGCCTTTGTGGCAATCACATCAAAACTAAAAACTAGCATTTTGCCTTTGTTCCTATGCATCATGGAAGCATAGAAACAGCTTTGAAGTCACTTGGAACCAATATTTGGGGCTTCACAATAGGAGATGCAGGACGAAGGACAATGATGTAATCAGCATTAAACAACTGGAATTAGAAAAATACAGGTGCAGGAAGCTCCATATAAACAGAAATCTAAGGCCCATGGCATTGTAAGTATTAACAACATTACTACCTTTCTCTCTCAATGAAAGATACGAAATTAGCCAGGGATGATGCTTTGATGTTGGATTACATTGACCCATGAATCAATTTGGGAATTATTTTAATCTGAACAGTTTTAATCCTTCAGAACAATGGCTATGGGATGCTTTTTGATTTATATAGATCTTCTGTAATTTCTTTCCATTACATTTCGTAGTTTTCAGTACAAGTCTTGTGTTAAATTTGTTCCTTACACATTTTGGTTTTGATGCTCTTCATATGCAATTGCTCTCCTGATTTGTTTCCAGATTGTTTATGGTGAGTGTATGGAAATCCATTTGATATTTGTGTATTGATTTTGTGTCCTGCATCCTTGCTGAACTTGTTTATTGCATGTTTAAGACACACTGGGACTTGTTTTCAATGCTCCATCAGAGAGTTTACAACCCCTTCTTAGCTTTTGCTTCCTGCTACAAGCATGTGCAGAGCCTCAAAGTCAGCCGGAGGTGAAAGCTTAGGGTCTTCTCAGGTTTTTCCTGGGCACGCGCACAGCCTCACACATGCACCCAGCACAGCAGATGTATGTAGCCTTTTAGATGCCCGGGAATACAGGAAAGCTTTTCAAAGCCTGTCAAGGACATTTGTTTTTGGTCAGCCTTCCCCTATCCCAACTAGCGATGCTACCTCAGGCAGCTACAATGGTAAGCATTGGCTACTGACTTTGTGGTTGTTGTAAAGAAAAAAAAAAGTGCCCTGTGGTTTGTTCCCATCGAGACAGCTCCAAGTCAGATCAAATAAGGATGCACTCTCCGAGAAGGATGCTTTTCCAGACAGGTCAAATAATGACAGATCTGTGGGGATGGGGCTTTGGGGTGCTCCAAGTTCATTTGTCCCCCTGCTGTGGGTGCTGGGCTGTTGGTTTTCACAGCTACCACAGTTGTGAGGTTGCTCGGCTTTAAGGCCACTATGGATGGGCCTGGGGAGAGGGGGTGTGATGAGGGCTAGTTAAAAAGCTATAAGCCTCTCAGGGACCAGAGGGGAGAGGGAAGGGAATTTAAGGGGAAAAAAAGGGAGGGATTTTGAGGAACAAGTATGAAAGTCACAGGGATGAGAACTGGGGCGGGGAGGAAATGGGGGGGAGGTGGGGAGCACGGGGCGGGGGGGGGGGCTGGGATGGGAGAAATAGACAAAAAACTGCACTTGAAAAATAACTAAATAAAAAATTTTAAATATATATTTTTAAAAAAAGCTATAAGCCTCTCTATTCTTACCAAGACTCCACTGTTTGTGTATCTTGAGGGAAAACATTCCTCAAAGTGTTTCAGGTCTCTAGTCAATTACCAGAGTTCTGAAACTGTTGATTTTCACAGTTTTGGCCAGTATTCTTGTTGCTTTATGTGACGGAGCAGATTTTGAGAATATCTCACTCCACCCTTCTGGAAGTAAGATAGCCACACCTGCTACAGCGGCTTAGAAAGAAACCGGGCACACACAAAATCACGCACTATGCAAATTCGGGTATGTAATGTTCAAAATCAGGCATAGCTAATTGTGGTATTACTAGGCAGGATAATGGTTATGCTTCGCGGGAAGGATGAGCACAAGGTTCTTACCTTGAGTCTGATGATCTGGATGGCAGTTACTCAGGTGTGACCATCACAATATTGCGTTATCTGTATCTGTATGATTTGGCCATTTTTATGTATGTTATACTTCGATAAAACCATAAACAGAGTAAAAAATTAGGAATAAGCTTGTGTGTACTAGTGGGATAGGCAAGAGTCCTGTAGGTAGCTTTGGTGGTATTTGAATTGTTAAGAAATTCATGCATGTTCTTTAAATTTACTTCAAACTCTGAGTGCATGTGAAAAGTAGTCTTTGATATGGAGCCAATATTATATAATAAAATTTATTTATAAAACTGTCAGCATAGTCCAGTACCCTTTGGTAGACTTTGAGGTTTAGAGACCTCATAGCTTTCTATCCTTATTTGGATACTTAGAGTATTTACTTGATTTGATGAAACATTGTAATGAACATGCCTATAAATAAATCTTTGAGTGTATATCTGATGGTTTCCTAAGAATATATTCCAAAAGCAAATTAAAGGGTCAAAGTACATAAATATTTTAAATACTCTTAATATATTTGGATTGTCTGTTGTGAACATTCTACAGATTAACTCTTCACCCTCCTCAGAAATATATGAGATTTCATTTTCCTGCCTCATATCAAACACTGGGATGAATATATGTATAAGACATAACAAACTTAATATATTTGTTACATAATTTAATCACAGGCTTGCAATATGTTAAAGGAAGCAGGTTATCATGTTTCATTGTGCGTTTCTTCCAATAACAGTTGTGCTGAATATTTTTGCCTATGGTTATTTCTTTTTTTATCGACTCTTGGTTTCCAATTTTTATTTACTATTTTTCTTTATATTTGAGTGTTTCTATTATTCTCATTGATATGTAAGCTCACTGAGCATTGTGATTTTTTTCCTAGGGTCTATGATCCATATTTAATAAAGTCTAGTGTTTAATTTTCCTTGATATTTTAACCTCAGCTACTGCTTGAGTATATTTGCTAGGGTTGCAATGCATTTCAACGAGCATCTTTTCGCTGATGCTCAGAGTAGTGCACAGAGTAGTTTTCCTCATGACTTCCTTTCCTTTCTTAAAATAAAATGTTCGGCTTCAGTACCATCAAAGGTGGTGGAGCTCTCACAGAGTTCTGTGTGTTGTGACACCTTTTGGGTTTTAAAATTGCCTTTGAAGAAGATCCCAAAGGATGAAACAGAACTTTGTGTGCAGCCTTTCTCCCTCCTCAGTAGTACTGGGCCCACATCCAAGTCATCCTCTGGGGCCGGAGGAAATAATCCCATCGAGCCCTCCGACTCTGTTTCTATCAGAAAATACAGCTCCCGCCCCCGCCAGGTTCTCTCTCATCACAGGATCACCCTGTCCATTCCCTTACTAAGTCCCTGAACCGACCCAATCTCATATTCCTCCCAAACTCCAAACTGAGTCCCTGCTCTCTGAACCAGTTGCCTGAAAAGTCCCCTGTGTCCTCAGCTTCTTCGGTGAACGTTCTCAAAATGCGGCTGCTCCTGGGCTAGCTGTCTCCTTGCAGTTCCTTCCAGGGTTGCGTGTACATCACTGTCCTCCATTTCTCCCTAAAACCTTCCCTTTTCAGGGATATCTACAGAAATCCATCACCTCAGTCTGAAACTACTATAGCACACAGATCACTCCCCAAAAAAACAACTTTCCTTCATACAGTCATACATATTGGTGTTTTTCATCTCTAGATAAATGATCTGTGCAATACCTCGGTCTGTTCATTCATTGAAATCCTCCCTTCTTGCGTCACCCAACTTCAGCCACTAGGCCTGTTGGTTGTATCTGAGCTTTTGGCATCATCACTTACAGCCTCCTTTCTGTGATACCAACCTCACGTATCACCTCTACCCATCACCTTCCCTCCTTCCAATTCACTCTTTTTAGGCACTTCACCCTACTGCTTTCATCCTTTCCTTTGCAGGTTACATTTCATTTCTGCCGTCATAACCACATACCACGCACTCACTCTCAACTCTCATATTCCTCTCTTTCCATCGACCATGTCTGGAAATGCCCCAATCTTGGTTCTAATCAACTCCTTGTGTACTTTTTCCCCAGGACCTGAGGGTCTGAAGTCAGCCAGAAAAGACACAATCTGACCGGTCTCACTTTAAATTCCCGATCACTACTCATAATACCAAGTGGGCTCAGAGGGCCACCAGCAATTCCACAGTATTTCTCTCAGTCATTTAGTTTTTCACTGCCCTGGCTAACTATTGGACACTTTTCCTTCTTTCCTCAAGCCTTGAACTCCTTAGAGTGAACTTCTTTTTCCTAACAGAGAATACAGATGCTGTTAATGAAGTTATTTTTATTTTATGGAGCATATAGAAATAATCAGAAAATAATGTCATGATCATAAAATTTGTGAGTGACAGAGGTGAGAGGAGTAACTCAAAACCTAGAGACCAACCCCAATTGCCAAACACATTGACCCCCCCACAGAAATTCGAATTCCTAAATTGGGCATTCGGTTCCATCCATAATATGAACACCGGTTACCCTTTTCAAGTTAATGTTTCTCTTTGAAACCCTTAGTTTTTTATTTGTTTGTTTTTACAACAAGAGCTCATATAACTAAAATAGGTGCCTACAATGTCTTGGGTCTTTAATTTCTACATCAGTGAAAGTTATATACAATAAATAATCCATGAACCTATCAAAATATAGTAATATATGACTCTGGACTACTTTTCATACCATAAACATCTCAAACTAATGCCCAACCTCACTTAAATATAAAACAATAAACAAGGCTGGACTTCTTTTTTTTTTTTTTCTGGCTCATACATTACCCTCTACCCCAAAATCACATTTCAGGACCTTACTTGTCCAGATCTTTCCCACATCTTCAAGGACATGTTCAAATGCCACTCTCTCCATAAAGTTTTGTCTGACAACATAGGAATAATTATGATAAATGCATCCCTCTGAACCTGATATTCAGTTTATATTCACATATGGTACAATAGATACTACCTTAAATTTCAATTAGCTTTGTGCATTTCCATCTCATTCACTAGACAAAAAGTTCATTCAGTTAAGCAACTACATTTTACCCAGTTTACTATCCAGCCACTTTGCTATAATGATTATGGTACAAATGATAACTACTCAGTAAATTTTTCATGAAGGAGTTGATTCTTAACTAACTAGCTGAATTGACTTTCACAAGTTTTTAACTAAATGAAAACTAATTTAGCATAGCAGTTTAAGAACTATGATGGTATGTATTTAAATTCCTATTCTACTATCTACTTAAACTCTCTAAGCCTTACTTTCTTCATCCATAAAATGGCAATAATAACAGTATGGTTTTGTAAGGACTATTTCAATCACTTCATATAAGAAATTATCTGTTGTTTTAATCACTCCATAGATGTTATGTGTTATTATTGTATATTATAAAGCAAAAAAAGGTTTTAAAGAGAGATCTAAGATAGTGACTTAACACATGCACTTTTGTGCGCTTTGCACGGGACTTCCTGGCAGGTGAAAAATAACAATAAACTTAATTAAAGGGTGACTCTTCTAGTCAGTAGAAAGGACAGGACAGTTTCAATCCTGGCAAGAAGCAAGGTCTGGATGCCTTTCCTATTCAATCATTTTCTTTAACACGAGTAAGTCGAGTGCTCCATTAGCTCTGAAGAGGAGAGTATAATAGAATCAGTTCTATAATAGAAGCATTAAGCCCTTTTGCATTATAGAAAATTATTGAAAAAGGCTGCCAGGCTCTGATTTCCTTGCCAAAACATGGCTATGGATATTCAACAGTAACATCAACCCTGATAAAAAACTTTTACTTTAAATAGCTAGAAACCCAAATGGCAGCAGAGAATGTGGATGTTGGTCTTGAGCAAGAAGAGAGGAAACAGACAGAACCTCGCATGCTGAAGCAGGTGCTTATTAGAGATGATAGCACTTCATGCAGATGCCTCCATTGAGATGAAATGGTTTCGCCATTGTTTGTTCTGAATTTACATTGCAACCGTATATGCTAGAATGGAAATTCAAGCCAACATCAGCAGTCTGTGCAAAATACTGAAACTTTGTATCTTTTGAATGTTGACATCAGAGGGGGCCGGCTCTGTCATAGTAAGTTGAAAAGAAAATAACTTCATCATTCTTTTGGTTACTTTTCTTGAAAATTAGCTCATGTTTCTTCCATTACATTCTTTATTCCCATTAAAGTTCTTTAAGGCACTGATTTGCCTAGCCCTTAAACAATGTTCTCCAATGTAAGAGGGAACCTTTTGAGTCAGTCTAGCACACCCACTAGGAAAATTCTCACTTACCCATCTGGTCCCATCCCCTGTTGTTAGAGATACAGGGTGCAAGGCTTATGCCATAGAGCAAAGAGAAGGCAAATAACTGTCCAGAGGCAGGAGAACCACTGCACGAGTATCTAGAACTCTAGAAAAGCACAATCATTCACAGAGCATGCTTTTGGGGGTGACCTTTCTATGCTTCAAACTGAAGGAAAATGCATGCAGACAGCCCTTCAATGAAATATAAATGGGCTGCCCTGACTGGTGTGGCTCAGTGGATTGGTGTCATCCTGCAAACCAAAGCGTTGCTGGTTTGAGTCCTAGTCAGGGCACATGCCTGGGTTGCAGACCACGTGCCCAGTAGGGGGTGTGCAAGAGGCAACCACACATTGATGTTTCTCTCCTCTCTTTTCCCCTCCCTTCCCCTCTCTCTAAAAATAATTATATATATATATATATATATATATATATATATATATATATATATATGGGTGAGCTGACTCTACAACCATCCTTTCCTTATGAAACCTGTACCAATTACGTGGCAGTCACACTGCTCATATTTCCACCCACAGAAGTGACACAGACACATGACGGTGGCCCCAGACAGAGCAGCTCCCCGGCTGGATGTCCCGCCAGCTTCCCATGCAGAGTCCACGCGTTCACATGGATTCACATCACAAACGAATCCAGATAACTAGCACCAGCTCTGCTCTCTCTTCTACTTCACGTATAAGAAAGCTACTTTCTCTCCCTGCAGCCTCAGCACACCTTATCAGCCCAAACGTCTCATTATTCACACAGACGTTTTAAATATAAAATCCAAAAGTGAAGGTGAAATGATTCAAGGGCACTAAATGTGTATCTTTCCAACAGCTTAAATCCAACAGATTTCCTATCTGACCTCCCATTTCATTTAACAACCTGACAAAGCTTTTGATAACAGGGCCCCTTGTTCCTTTTTTTTAAGTTTTTTGTAAGATTTTATTTATTTTTTAGAGGGGAAAGGAAAGAGAGAGGAAGAGAAATATCAATGTATGGTTAAGTCTCGTGCATCCCCTGCTGGGAACCGGCCTGCAACCCAGGCATGTGCCCTGACTAGGAATCGAACCTCCATCCTTTGGTTTGCAGGCCCAGGCTCAATCCACTGAGCTACACCAGCCAGGGCCCCCTTGTTCCTTTTCTTAACTTTTAAATGAAAACCATTAGTGCCTTTCAAACTGATTCCTCACTAAGCATTAACAGGCCTTAATTATGCAAAAAGAGAGAACAATACCAAAAACTCTGATCAAGAGAGAGGTGCTTAGGGACGATTAAACTGAAATAATGTTGAACAAGTTGAATCCCCACTTTTTATAAAACTTATCCTCCCAGTAAGAAATCTAAGAGGTAATTCTCATCAGTATCAATGCACATTAAAGTGCCAATTTTTCCCTTGTAGTGCTTCCCACCACCCTGCCCCCCAAATCCTTGTCTGATATTTAAAACATCGTCTTATACATAAAGAAAATGTATAGTCTGAGATACTGACTTGGGAAGTTAGAGAAAAGTAAGAAGCATCAATTCACAGTGACTTGGGCCCAGATTCTATGGAGTTTTACCTTATGTCAAGGACATGACTGTATTAAGTGGTGAAATGCACAAACACAAATGTAGAAGGGGAGAAGTTTACATTTATTTTACTTTTTTTCCACCATATGTGTGTTATCACTCTCTTTTGCAAGGAGGAGGAGACCAGAGGATGACTGGCGAAAACCGAGCCCAGTAAGATGCACCAACCAGCTTCCAAATACTGGAGAATTCCAGTTACAAGAGTGACACCAGATACAAAAATAAATCACTACATTCTTAAATTAGAACCCAGATCCACAAGCTTGGAAACGAAAGGGCATCCTTTGCATGGGAAAAGGGACCTAAGCGAGAATGATTACACATCCCCAGGAAACACCCTCTCAGTGAACAGCTGTCTCTAACAGCCACCCTGGGGAGAAGGAGGAGCTTCCGCTGCTGCAGGACTGGTTCGAGCTGGTCCACAGACCCTTCGGGTCATCACAGCCTCCTGCTTGGAGACAGCCTGGAACAGCAAAGCAAGTAGGGCAAGAAGGAGTCTCAATCCACAGACTATTTCCTTCCTTCCCTGCTCCACTCCCTCCATTTCTCTCTCCCTCCCTCCCTCTCTACCTCCCTTCCTTCCCTTTATTTTCACTTAGGAGCTTTATCCAGCTGGAACTGTATCTCTGCTGTGGGTGTGGATGAGGGTGAGGGTGGGGGAGGAGGGTCTGTACAGATACCAGATATAAGAGCTTATAAATGTAGGCACTCCTTGGCTTGCAAACTTGGCAGTTTCCTGGGTGAAATCAGAAACCGACTCCCATACAGAGAGGGCAGGGAGACACCCAAGGTAGAGGCAGACTGGTAGGTTGTGGTTTTTTAATAAACAGAGGAAGTTACATATGAGGGTGACCTCCAAGACCCGTGGATCTCTGCACCCACCAGCCAGAATCATAGAAGTTTATCTAAAGGCCTTCATGAGGTTTGGGTACATACTCAGTCAACACCTACTTGAAATGGTACCGGGGGGGAGAGGGATATAAGGGGACTAGATGGCAATGGAAACAACATACAATAAAGATTAATTTAAAGAAAAATGGTTCTCACTCTGAATGAAAGAGGGCTATGCAGTAAATCTGACAAGCTCAGGGGCCAAAAGTAACCTCATAGGATCATCTGATCCTAAACTCCTAATGGACCACAGGGTGTGGTCATGCCCCAGGCTTATAACTTTCTTAGTAAAAGGTTTGTCTTGCCTTAAGCCAGCCCTGTCCATTGTCCCAGTATACTAGGTTAACACGCCTTTTGAAATGCTGGGTAAACCTCTTTTCCAGACCCCTCAGAGGGGTAACTACCTTCAAGTGAGCACATAACTCTCCTGTAATCCAATCATAGAGATTTCCACACCTTGCATTCTCTTGACTCTTTAATCTCCCACTAATGGATTTCGTGTTATCTTCCTTACTTTGCTCCTTTGATTCCAAGTATATAAGAAGACTTGCCATTGTCTGTGTTGAGCCAGAGTTGCTTGAGAAACCAGAGGGACTCAATGAGGTAGGGGACAGTGCTTATTAGCAGAGCCTAAGAGGGGAAGTGGAGCCAACCAAGGGAGGCTAAGACTTGCTTGGTTTTTCTTAGGGCAGGGTTTTTAAGTGCAAAACCCCACAAAGGGTAACTGGTTGGAGTGTCAGTCTGATTGGTTAGAGCTGGTTGCCGTTTCTTCTGGCCATACATCTTGTCAGCCTCAGGTTAAAGCTGTATCCTGTTAAGCTGGATAGGCCAACCCCAGACCCCAGTCTTAGCCGAGCATCTGTTTGTCCTGGGCAGCATCGGCAGGCAGTTTCCCAGGGTCCAGCTTCCTGCCAGGTGATTTTCCATTCCCCCTAGCCCTGCCTAGGTCTGTGAGTGTGGGGCACTTTCTTAGTCCATGGAAAGCTTGCCTCCAGGCATGTCCTCAGTTTGGCTCAAATAAACTCTAACGAGCTCAGAAAATTTTCTGTAGGTTTGGATGTTCTTATGTTAACACTGCTGTGGGAATGTAGGCTGAGATGTATGTTCCAAGAACAGGGGAGGGAGGGTCCAAGGAGCCTCTGATTCCTGAGGTCCCACTCACAGGTCACGTCCTCTCTGTCACGTCCTCTAACAAACAGTATCAGAGAAGCAGTACCACATGGTCCACACAATGTGACCACACATGAGTCTACTAAGACACCTGTCATCATCCCTGGTCCTGACTGCCTGGGAGATGGGACCCATTTCTGTTCACAGGGCACCTTCTGGTCAGACAGCACTTTCTAGTATGTCTCTCCCACCTTAAGTGCAAAGCAATCATCTCGCTGCTTTGACCATGTGCTAGGGCCGGGGACAACCTAAGACTACCTCTGCCCACATGCATCATCCAGCTGTTTCTTCTCCAGGGTCAGGACATTATCCCTGAGGGCTCTTTGCTCCCAGAAATTGACTCGAGTCTTATCCCCAGATTCCGCAGACCTATCTGGAAGTCCTTTCTTCATCCCAGGGTTTGCCCAGAGTGCAGCCAATCTGGAGAAACTGGTGATTCTGTTCTACTGCTTCCACCGCAGACCCCCACTTCTCTTCCCTTTGTTGCATGTGAGTTTATTTTTTCCCCAGGAACTAAGCTTTTAAAGCACAGCTTAAAGAGAAAATCTTTTTTTTTTTATTTTGAGTGATGTTGTTTCATCTATCCCTGGAGGCAAGGAACGAACGACAACTGAGCTACTTTAATGGTGGAAGGTCAACGAGTTAATAAAAAATGTACAAGACAAGAAGTAATTGAAAAGGAGACTTGAAGGAAGGCTGGGGAGCAGCAAAATTAAGATAAGCATGTAAAGTAACTTGAAGTTAGATTATCTTTCCCTCAAAGAATAGTTTACTCTCTAGCTCTGTCTCCCGGTCAAGTTCCTTTCATGGCTTCCTATGGCAGACGCCTTCTCTGGTACTCGCCGCTGAAACGCAACTGCTCTGAGCTCTACATGCTCCGAACATGAACTACAAGGGAGCAAGGGGCCCAGACATGGAAAGGAGACTCACCTTGTCAAGGTCCCCACTTCTTGATCTGGTGGGCTCTCTAGATTGTATTGAAATACTAGAATTTAAGTTCCATAAAGTCAGGGACTTCATTTTTCTCTCTGATTTCTGATTGCACGCATTTAAGATAGAGTCTGGCCCAGAGTAGCTCCCCCACAAATATTTATTGAATAGTTAAATCCATATGATCCCCTGTTTTTACGTACATATAGGAAGATATATTTTAATCATTTTGTTGCTAAACATTCATTGTTCTGCAGCTCTCTGAGCCATCAAGATGAAAAAAACCAACAAATTAACAACAAAAATGGTAGAAAACTTTTTGAGAATATTCATTTGGCAACTGGGATGAGAATAGAGACAAGGTTTCCTCTAGGGTGAAGGTTCCTGACCTCTGGGATGTAGACCGATAGCTGTCTGGGCTTGTTAGGAAAGAATCGCATAGCAGGAGGTGAACTTGAATGTAATGTGCTTGAGTCATCCCCAAATCCTGCACCCATGCCCCGTCCATTAAAAATTGTCTTCACAAAACTGGTCCCTGGTGCCAAAAGGGTTGAACACTGCTGCCCTAGGATACTGGCTTCCAGGTACAGGCATTATAGCCCACAGATCTACAGATTTCACCAAAATTTCAGGTGAACTATGAGGATGCCCTACTCATGTAACAGGTGTGTTGGAGGGAAAGGCTTATTTCAGAGCTCTTGACCCATTCAAATAAAAACAATAAAAGCCAGAGCTCCTCATGTTTAACGTGTTCCAAGCCCTAAAATCAAAACCAGGTTTCCATGAGGAGGATCTGCCCCACTGACCATTCACAGAAGCCTTGCACACCTGCTCGGTACCACGCTGTAGAAACAGAGTACAGCAGTCAAGTTCAGGTCCACGTGTATCCCGGACCAATTCCTCATGGGAATCTCAGCCACGTGAGTTAGATCTTCTTCGGGACACCAATGCTCCTGGAAGCTGAATGATCAGTAGTTCCTGGTCCCAATCCCGAGTTTTCTCCTCCTTCTGACTTTTCTTCAGAGTTCTAGCTGGCATGATGCAATGAATATCCCTTTAGTCGCCCAGTGAAATTCATGTCAATAAACTTAAATTTTTATGCTAGAGTAGGGTGTGTTTTATTTTTCCACTAGAAACTATAAATGAGATATTTAATAGAAAATATCTCTTGAGCCCGTGCTAGAGTATTATACCTAAAATATCCTGCCAGGGGAGAGAACGAAGCACACATCCATTATTAGTTCCATAAAAATGTTAATAATATGAGCCAAACTCAATAAGGCTAACTAAATATG
This sequence comes from Artibeus jamaicensis, assembly GCF_021234435.1. Lineage (NCBI taxonomy): Eukaryota > Metazoa > Chordata > Mammalia > Chiroptera > Phyllostomidae > Artibeus > Artibeus jamaicensis. The sequence continues at coordinate 1,026,820 of NW_026522040.1, forward strand.
GGCTTGCAGAGTGATCACCCATATAAGTACTATACACAGTGATTCATTTTAACATGCAGCAGTGCAGAGCAATCTCACATGATGAGGTAGTTACATTTGCAGAATACTGCAGTGTTTATGAAAATGCTCAGTGCAAAATGAACAGCGGCAAAATCCAGAGCAGCCTCTCTCAGAACTGGTGACATTCTAAAGTTCTATGGCATTAGAAAATAGAGGAAAGATTACGACGCATTAAAGATCCCCAAACTAATCAAAGCCCCCTCCAGAAGCTCTGCTAATAACACACTTCCTGCAAGCATCTTGTCGTCTTAAGGCTCTGCCGATTTTGCAGTTTTTGCATGGAACAGCCTTCTGGCCATTCTTTAAGAGAACAGGGTTCCCTCTCTCTGTCGGAACTCAGCACTTACACCAACTCTGACAGGAAGATTTAGCTGAGCCTCAGTCCCCTGGCCCTGCCAGATGCCTCCCCTCTAAGCCAGAGATTTTCAACCAGCGTGCAGCGAGAGAATGTTTAAAACCTGCAACACCTGACTATGTAGTCAGGGGCACTGACCTCTTTTCCCTTAGATTGTCAGATAAAAAAAGAAAATGACAACAGCCAACAAAATAATAGCCATCTGGCGTGAATGAATCAAAACCATATCTAATTTTTTGTCAGACTGGCAAAAAAATACATTTTTTGGTGTGCCACGGAATTTTAGTCATTAGTTTACATGTGCCATGGGATGCAAAAAGTCACACAATGCCTCTCTATCAAGTTGTAATTACGTATGTAAAATAATTGCAACGTGCTACAGCGTTTCTCAATCCTGGATGTGCCCTGGAATAGCCACCCTTAAGCTACAACACAGTAGCACCATTCCACAGCATAGCATAGTGTACTTAAAACATCTGATCCAGAAAGTTTCATGTGGCTCCAGGGACTCTTGTCTTTGTAAAATAAACGAAATAAAACACTACAGAGATTCTGAGACCCAAAATGACGCATGGTTTCTATTTTTGTCCTGCTCAAGTGATAGCACTAATGACAAGTTGGTCTAAATCTGTTATTTCTAAAAGCATCAGTTGTTCACAACGAAAAATAAAGATTCCACCATGAGGTACAACTACAGTGAACGTCAGAGGCCTATTAGTCCAGGCTCTGTCATTAAAGGACACTTAAGCAGCCTAATGTCTGAGCCTTAAGCTTCCCAGCTGTGATCGAGAAGCTACCAAACAGTTGCACTGAATTAGTGTCTTGTAGAGCAGACCTGTGTTTCTGGGGACCTGGGGAGGCACCTTTGCAGCCAGTGGAGACTGAGGACAGGCAGAGGTGAAACAGGGAAGGAGTTCTGATCTGACTGTGCACACAAGGACAGTTGACCCTTAAACAACATGTGGGTTGGGAGTGCCAGCCTTCTCCCTAAAACTCTGTATATAACCCCCAAAACTGAGCTAAACTAAACCCTTATCAATAATGTAAACAGTTTATTAACACATGTTCTGTATGTTATATTATATACATAGATGCTGTATTATATACTATACTCATAACAAATTAGAGAAGATCATAAGGAAGAAAAAATACTTTTATGGCACTTTATATATTGAAAAAAATCTACATATCCATGCAGATTATGAACAACGTGTGATCCATGCAGTTCACATCTGTGTTGGTCAAGGGTCAGCTGTACACACACATACATACTCATAATAGACATGTGATATTGGGTTCTAGAATGAGTCTTATGCATGCACGCATGATTTAAAAACCATGGCTCTATGACTTGAAACCTGAGCCACACTGACAGAGCTCAAATGCCATGTGTGGCTATTGGCTACCATACCAAACAATGCAAATATAAAACATTTCCATTACTGTAGAAAGTTCTCCTGAAAAGTCCTCTGGTCAGTGATTCAATAACTGTGTGCTGTTGGATTAGAAGCCACCTGTGATTACTCTGGCAGCAAAATCCTTCCCTAATATTTGAAGATTGACAGCATCTAGGTTAATGAAACATTTCACAGGTAGCCAAAAATGTTTTAAGTACCTAAGTAAAAAAGAAATACTATCACCAAAAGAAGGAAAAAAATTCTGGACTTTAGAAAAGACAACCCACTGAATGAGAGAAGATATACACTAATGATACATCCAAATAAGCGGTTGGTATCCAAACTATATAAGGAATTTGCACAACACCAAAAACCAAACAATCCAATTCAAAAATAAACAGAGGACCTGAATAGACATTTCTCCAAAGAGGGCATATAGATGGCCAATAGACATATGAAAAGATCCTCAACACCATTAATCATCCAGAAAATAAAAATTAAAACCACAATGAGACGTCACCTCACACCTGTCAGAATGACTCTCATCAATAAATGACCAAACAAGTGTTAGAGAGGATGTAGAGAAGAGGGAACGCCCATGCACTGTTAGTGGGAATGCAGACTGGTGCAGCTACTGTGGAAAATAGTATGGGGGGGGTCCTCGAAAAACTAAAAATAGTACTTCCACATGACCCGGCAACCTCCCTTCCAGGTGTTTATCTGAAGAAATCCAAAACACTAGTTCAAAAGGATATATGCACCTCATTGTTCATTGCAGTATTATTTATAATAGCCAAGATAATAAAGCAACCTAAGTATCCACCAACAGAGGAATGGATAGAGATGTGGTACATATATACAGAACAGAATATTACTCAGCCATAAAAAGAAACAATAAAATCTTACCACTTGCAACAACATGAATGGACCTAGAGCAGCGAACTTCAACCGTATGCTGCAATAATTCTTAGAACGTGCATTACCTGACTATGCAGTCAGAGATTCTCAGCTCTTTCTCCTTAGATTGACAATGTAGAACACATGGAAGAAAATTAATTTTTAAAATATATGTATAGTTTAAAAAGCTGCCTGAAATAAAAGAAACTGAAGAGTCAGGAAAGGTGATTGAAAGCAATGTACACTAAAGTATACACCCGAAATCCAAGAATAAAGGTTTCTAATTACCCAGGCAAAGCCTGCACATAATTCAGAATGAAAACTGTCAAATAAAGCTGACCTCTGACTCTTCTCCTACCCGTGGGATGCTGGGATGTGGGTCTTCAAAGTGCTGGGAACAGAGATGTAACTCAAAAATCCTGCACACATCCAGTCAGAAGGTTATTTTTGTAAATTGAAGACATTTCCTAAGCAAACAAAAAAAAAATCATGAAATATAGCAGACATGTTTTCTTTTATTTCACACCACTTGAAGATGAAAAATCCTGGGAACCAAAGCTGAATTAGAATAAAAAAAACTAATTGGTTAAGTGGTTAAATTATGGGGAAAGAGGCCTGGCAGAGACCATTAAATCTGAATAAGTGTCTAAAAAGGCCAGCAATGTTCCTAATGAGGACAAATGGACAGGTATTTTTTAAATGCTGAAAAAAATCTACCTTTTTAATGGTAATGATAAACTGTTGAGTCCTGGCTGCTGTAGCTCAGTGGAATGAGCACGGGCCTGTGAAGCAAAGGGTTGCTGGTTCGATTCCCAGTCAGGGCACATGCCTGGGGTGTGGGCCAGGTCCCCAGTAGGGAACACATGAGTGGCAACCACACATTGATGTTTCTCTCTCACTCTTTCTCCCCTTCCCCTCTCTCTAAAAAAAAAATTATTTTAAAAATATTGTTGATAATGGACTTGGACCAAGATCACATACAGGCCCAGAGGCAGTGGGCAAACAGGAAGCAGAAATACCAAATGAGCCAACTGCATTGTGTGTCGAGAGGAAGTCAGTATATCTGCCTTTACATTTGACATCAAACATGTACAAGCACATATATAAATACACGCACCTGTACATGCATATTTATATTTGACATATAGCTTTCAATCCATCATTTTCTTAGGTTATAAAGGTAACTATTTTTAGACTCCTATGGCTTCCAAAGAAGAAGATACAATAAAGTCAAAGATTACGTAACAAAAGTTAGAAAACTAAAAGCAAAAGCAAAAAAAGAATTAAAAAATCGGCTCATTAATTCAATAATTTGAATGGCTCTGAATGTCAGGCACCGGGTAAAAAATCTAGATAGTATCATTCCTCACCCCCTGGGTATTTAACTGTCCATGGGTTTAGGCACTCTCTCTCTCTCTCTCTCACACACACACACACACACACACACACACACACACACACACTTCAGATTGAAATCTTCATTGCTTTGCAGACTGTGCCTTTTTACCTTCCAAAGCAGCTTCAGGGAAAATTTGAAAACCTAATTGGCTTTATTAAGCAATTCATTAATAGGGCAGCATCCCATTTAGCAACCAGAAGCGTGCTCTGAAGGGCTGTCCAAAATGGAAGATTTTTATAGGAAGAAGGGTGGGACTATTAACAAAAGAAAAGGAAAGAAAAGATCACTGGGGGCTGAAACGCCTTTTTTCGGGGGAGGGAGAGGGATTTAATTATGCAGATTTCCTCTTTTTCTTGGGGCAGGGACGATGGGAAGGGCCCACAGGGCAGAGTACCTCCTAGGCGTTGAGCAGAAAATTCCAGATTGTTTGATAAAGATGATGTTTTGGGGAGAACCTGAAACTGCAATTAGATCAGGTATTAAATTTAGGTTTGGTATCGTGGCCTTTTATCAAGAGCGACTGCCATTTGGGCTTATGTTTTCTCTAACATTTCATTAATATGAATTAAATTCATAAATATGTACATGGAAATGTGAGAGAAACTATTTGCATGCAAAATAAATAACAAGATAAGCAAAACCGATCCCTGGTAATAACAGATAATTTAGAGCACAAATGGAAATTCTAAAAAGAAAATCTAATTACTGACTTCAGATAGATTTAAGGCAATGTTGTATCCATAAACAAGACAGGATGCTATCAAGTAATTCTTGGCAAATAAATGTAAGAGAGAGACAGAAACATTGATTTTTGTTGTTCTACTTACTCATGCATTTATTGGTTGATTCTTCATGCACCCTGACCAGGGATCAAATTCACAACCTTGTTGTATCAGAGACAACACTAACCAACCGAGCTCCCTGGCTGGGCATACTTGCTCCTATTTTATCATTTACATTTTAATCTTCTTTTGATTTTTTCCTTTGTCATCTATTATGCATTGTGGTCTAGGTTCTGTTCACTTTTACTATTTAGTAGTTAGTGTTAGGCCCGGAATTAGATAAAAGTAGCCAAGAGGAACAAGGAACCCGAGGCAGGCTCCAGACTCAGCAAGGAAGATAGAAAATACAGAAAGTACAAAGAGTGCTGAACAAGATGACCGCCTGTGCATGACCTTGTCTTTGCAGAAAAGTATCCACTGCTGCAAGCAGAAAGCATAGCCTTGTGTGTTCCCTGGAGATAGCCAATCGCTAACGGCTACGTCTGCTTCTGTATTTGCTTGCTTGCTCACCCCAATAAAAACCCTAGGCTGTAAGCGCCAGGAGCGACTCTCATTTGCAGCCCTCTGGGCACTGTGTCTCTGGACACCTAGGGAGTTCGCCCCTGCACAGGTAAAGCTTTGGCCAATAAAGCTCCATCTTAAACTCCTGAAAGTTTCCGACCATTTGTTGCTCACGTTGGCGGATGCCACATTAGGAGTTTTGAAATAATTTCTTAAATACAAAATTAAAAAATGATCAATTATTAACTTCCACACTTTCAAATGTATATTTGAGCTTCCTGTAATGCCATGGGATTACAGAGAAAATGCATTTTAATTTTTTCCGTTGTGCCTTGTTTTGTCGAAAGTGTATAAAAAAAAGTATGATTCTTCTCAGTCAAGGGACTGTTCCTTATATGAGCTGAAAAGTTCTTAACACAACCCCCACACGTCCATCTATCTTTAAATTGCACAGTTATCTAACCATACTAAGAATGTTTTATTTTAAAGAAATGTAAGTAATTGTTGGTCTTGCTCATTATTATAGTTTGCCCTTCAACAAGCCCTTAGTTCCGGCCCCTCCCCTTCTCTGGCGGCTCCCTCATCAGCAAACAGTCTCTGTGGAGAGTCCATGTCATCCTGCCAGACTCCCAACCACTCATTTACCCCCCCACACACCCCATTCTGTACCGGGAACTGCATTTTCTAACTAAACACAGAAATAGCATTTCCAATGAGGTATAAGTGGTATGCAGACTATTAACAGAAAACAAGATCTGAACAAGCTCAGACAACAATTCCTAAATTTTAGCAAGAGTCTCCTCAGTATTGGGGTTTGTTTTTAAGCCAGGTGTTCAGAAGATTTTGTTGGCTGAAGTTGATAATTAGATTAAACAAATTCACTAATTGTGCTTTGGGGTATAAATTTATCCTTGTAACAAACAAATTTTCTTCTATGGTGAAATTGCAAGCTGTTCTCCATAGTTTCCATTCTTTTAAAAATGTCGTTTTCTATCATTTGTCATTAGTATTTTAATGAGAAGTTAGAAGAGAATATAGAAGATTGTTCGTCTAACTTTATCATATCCCAGATGGGCTGAGGCTCTTATTTATGTAAGTAAAGCCTGATCTATGTATGACTTTTATTCACACAGGACAGGGCATGAGAACTGTGGAGTAAAATCTATGGCAGCATATACAGAGACCTGGAGTGGAGAGGAATATATTCACTGGAGAGTAAAACTGGGAAGAAGATAGCCAAGCAGGGACTTAGAAAAAAAATACGAGTAAATGAATCAGTAAAATGGCAAGTTCTAAAAACTCACTGGATGACGGAGACTTATTTCCCTCTCCATACCCCCGATGGACCTGAAGGATGCTCCAGGTCTGAAACACTGCACCACTGAAAAGCCTCAGCTGTTGAAATGGTACAAGATACCTGATAAACTTATTGATGTCATTAATCAATTAACAAGTGCAAAAAAATAGATATAAAAATTTTGGGGGGTCTTGCAGTTTCTGAAATTACCAGAAAAATTCATCTAAGAAAATTTAATATGAAAAGTGTTGCTCAAAGGAGGTATAAATGCAACTAATATTAATGAAGACACCTTTGCAGATTCTAACCCTCCCAGTTTATGTGCAATTGGAAAAGAAAAGCTGCATCAAAGGGCTTTGCAGGCGGAGCCCATTAAGACTTAGTGGCTTAGATGTAGCCTGTGAACATCAGACCTTTTGGTTAAGGTCAATAATCTCGTCTATGTAATGGAAAGTCTTTTGATCAGCATTTCCTATTGAAAAGATTTAAAAAGCCGTGTTTTCCCTGTCGCATGCTTAGTGGAGAGTAACAGAATAGAAAAAAAAAAGGGCAGCTGGCCTTACCTTGGCCAGCTCAGTGATGCTTGAGCCATGGGGAGTAGAGCTCCTTGCCCATGGTTGGAATTTGGAATCATTTCCAGCAGTTTCTCAGAAATAAAGGAAACTCTAATTGTTCAAAACATTCATTGATGGCCACACCTATGGCACCTGAGAGTATGGTAAGGGGGGAGGAGGAGGAGCATAACTAAGCTAATAAAATTAGCTTCTTCAACTGTGGCTGCAAAGAGGGTGAGAGAAGCTCTTAGATCCCCAAATCACCATAGACAATGCTTCTAACTCCTCAACATTGTTCTAGTCCCTTTCTTTTATTTTGAATGTTTTATTGGTATTATTATTATTATTATTATTATTATTATTATTATTGAGAGAGAGAGGAAGGGAAGGAGAGGAACGTCAATGTGTAGTTGCCTCTTGTGAGCCCCCTACTGGGAACCTGGCCTGCAACCCAGGCATGTGCTCTGAGTGGGAATCAAACTAGCGACTCTTTGGTTCGCAGACCCACATTCAATCCACTGAGCCACACCAACCAGGGCTGTTCTAGTCCCTGTCTTAAAAAAGGTGTCTAATAAAGATTTTTGAAGTATTTTTTTCTAGAAAATACACCACTTTGATGAAAATAAAAACTAACTTTATTTCCATTTTATAACTGTAACTAACTTCATCGTTTTCCCAGGCTGCAACACTGAGACTACCAGAGTGAAGTTGAAGGGTTTCTGTCCCCTGTTTTGTAAATTTCATCCTTCTTTACGCCATTGAGAGGCAATATCCATTGAGATTTTCCCAGAAAGTAACAATCTACTAGCATAATCCTGGAGTGGATTCTTCCCCTTAGACATCTGTCATAAATGCCATCAAATGGAGATAATGTGTGCTAAAGCCCTGGAGGAATTTTGAAACATTTAACAAATGTGAGGCACTATTTTTATTATCACTTACCTGTATACTTGTCTCTCTAATTACATGATTTTGGCACTATTGTGGACTTTGAATATAGGGTCACTGAAGACAGGAATGAATGTTTAATGTAAAAGCAGTATTTTTGTTGGCTGGAATTCTGTATTATGATTTCCTGGTGGTACAATTTATTTTATTATCTAAGGAAAGTCGATCAGAACGCTTCTATGCTTCATCTTGGACTAGAAACCAAGTTTCATACTGTAGTTCCCCTTCTGGTTTTTGTTACACTTTGCTGTTTTGTTTTAGAAAGCACAGTCTAGAATTCATCTGGCCGTGACCGTGCCTCCTCTTGTTCTGTCAAGAAAGATACTCTGAACATTTGATCCTGTTAGAGCTACTGGTCTCTGTTTACAAGTCCTTCAAAGGTGACCCTGAAATACCAGAAAACATCAAGCTATCAGAGACTAGTGGGGCTCTATTGAAATGAGTGAGAAGCCAGACTAAATGGCTACCTGTCAAAGAAGAGGCAATTTAAGCACCATAAAGATAGCAAGTGCAATAGATTAAACACATGAAATAAATTTAAGTTCAAGAGGGCATAGTGATACTAAACACAACACACACACACACACACACACGCACGCGCACACACACACATACACACTCCACCAGTCACCTTGGAAGATGCTAAAGAATTGCTTCATTATTTTAAAACATTTTTAAAAGGAAATAAGTGTTTACCCTGTTTTTCTTATATAATCTGCACATTATAGTGACAATATTTGAAGGGATTTTTGAAAAGATTTTATTTATTTGTTTTTAGGGAGAGGGGAAGTGAGGGAGAAAGAGAGGGAGAGAAATATCAATGTGTGGTTGTCTTTCACATACCTTCTACTGGGGACCTGGCCTGTGACCCAGGCATGTGCCCTGACTGGGAATCGAACCAGCAACCCTTTCGTTCACAGGCAGGCACTCAATCAACTAAGCCACACCAGCCAGGGCAGGGTGTTTCTTTTTATGTAAGTATTCCAGCTAATAAATGGAAAATGAATAACAAAAGTAGGATATGACCATCACACAACCTCTGGTGGACTAAAGAATCTGTACGATGACTACCAATGACGGCAAATGTCACAGAAACAGGAGTGACCGAACATCACAGACCTCCTGATGGAAAAACACAGCGCAGCACCAGGCATGAAGTGGTCCAGCAAAGTGAGCAAAGTAATAGGAACCTGAATTTCATCAAGTCTCTAGATCTCATGAATTATAGAAAATTCAAAGGATGTAGCCTGTCAACATCAGACCTTTTGGTCAAGGTCAATAATCTCCTCTAGTTAATGGGAAGTCTTTTGATCAGCAATTCCTATTGAAAAGGAGATTTAAAAAGCCATGTTTTTCATGTCGCATGCTCAGTGGAGAGTAACAGAACAGAGTAACAGAGAAGCATACAAAACATGTTAAGTGATACCATACAGAAGTAATCACAAACCACATATATATGGTTTGTTCAAAAATGATATATAAAAAGAAAAAGAAAACATTAAACGATAGAGGTGAAAAGAAACCCTTGAGAGACAAAGGCATGCAAACCTTTTGCAATGTACAGGGTGGGGCAAAAGTAGTTTACAATTGTTCTTATGGAAAATAATACAATAATGAATAACTAACATAAGAATAAACTCTGTGTCTCACATACAATTGCTAAGCTACTTTTGCTCCACGCTGCATATACAAATTCAAACAAAGTGGGGGAAAAAGAAGCACAGCTATGAAATAAATTTAAAAGGTAATTCTTGGAAATGAGAATACTGTCTGAGTGCCTAATGCTACTAAAGATAATGTTTGTACTACATCGATGATGTTCTTTAGTTGTGATAATGCTCTTGCTGCTTGTTAGAATAATGAGGCTTTATCTTTAAAAATGTATAATGGAAGATTTATAAATAAAATACAGTTTCTGAGATTGCCTCAAAAACAATGCAGGCAGAGTGAGTTGGGATATAAACAACATTGGCCAAGTATGGATATTGGTTGCAATTTAAATAAATTAAAGGAGAGGGGTGTATTGAACTTACTATCCTGTTCTTTTTGCTTCTGTATACATTTTTAAATGTCCGCAGTAAAATATGTTTGAAAAAAATCTCCCAGTGCAACTTTGCAGTCAAATGTGTGAGAAATGGACTTGCTGATCCTAAGAGCCTCAGAGATTATGACCCTCAGTTAAATATCCTATCTTTGGCACATTAATAAAAACCAGAAAAGAGATCAATATCCACTTTCAAAATGGCCAGAAAAATCAGACCCTCAATATGTCTTCTGCTGAGTATCCCCTCCAGTCACCTGGGAGCGCTCTATTGCTCATTTTCTGATCCCGTTATCTTTAATAAGATGGAACGATTGATCAAATCTATTAAAATAAAAACTAATAGAAAGCTACCTAAGAAAATGCAGCTCTGTAAAATTGTAAGTCACAATATTACAATAGATTTTGGACATAACACACAAATATGAGGCAGTTTCGCAGACCGTAAGCTCTGTGGAAGTCAACCATATAATGTGGCTACCAAGAAAGAAGTGACCATTTCAGGGAAATCATAGCCACGTTTCAGGACAAGGTTAAGGGTCAGTCCTAATCTGCTCTCCGTCAGACACACCTACTGTATCCTCCTCATTAAAGGCGGCTTATCATCCTGGAAAGTTTCTAGGGTTAATTAGATGGTTGAAAAACCTAAAGACCTGCCACATCAGGAAGGTCTGATGTGAAAATATTCTTATTTAGAGAAGGCTCGGGGTGGGGGAGGGAGCCTGCTAGGTCTGTGCAGAAAATGGAAGGGCTGCCGTATAAAATAAGCAACTCCTCCCAGGCAGGCCTGATGAGAAAAAAACTACTACAGGCAGCCCAAAGCCAGGGACCGCAGAAAACCCTCACCTGCATGTTTGGTTGCCAAAAACATCAGGGTGTCCCTTCCTGGAGGCACGCACACACGTACTAGACAACCTGCTTGCTGTTATGTCATAAAAGGAATGATTTGCTGTGTTTTACAACCCTGAGAGTCTGAAAACAGAGCTATCCTTTATCATAACCACTCTGCTTGTTTGGCTCTTTTCCCTCCTTGTTCTAAGTGGCAGGTACTTTCAGGGATTATTACCAACCTATTTGTGTCCAAATCACAGCTTCCATTCTTTAAAATTAGCCGCCTCTCCCTCCCCCTGCCTGCCATGTTCCCTGGTGTCCTGATATATGGCTGGGAGCACAGCATTTGATCACAGAGAGGGGGCCTTACCTAGTTGGAGCTCAGCAAGAAGCAGATGGGTGCCTGGCAGAGAAGAGGCTGCTATATATACACACCTAAGCATCAATGATAGGGAAGGGAGGAATCAAGATAAAGAACATGGCAAGGTAATTGTAGCTGTTACTTTTAAAGTTTTTGAGTGGAAATACAAGGTTTATACTGCTGTATGTCTCAGTGGAAACTCCGCTCAGAAGATGCAGGTTGCTCATTTACAGAACACCAGGTGCTTTTGTCTGTCTGTTCCGGCATTCTCAATTATTCCTTGTCACTCCTTGACCTAAAAGCCAGGTGTGACTACAGTCAGCTCTCTAAACACAAAAACAATACACTTACTGATACTGACTCGTATTGATACTCTTCTGAGTTGATGGACTTCTTGCCCTTGCAAGCCCTTTGAATTTAGTTTTAAAATACACAGGATCACAACTGAGAATTCGTTTTCCATTTCCCCCCTGTGTGCTAAACTGGGCAATTTGTTGAAATAATAAATGTCAAGAGCTTTCCTCCCAACTAGCATACATTCTACTTTTATATTACTCTCTATGTTTGGTCAGATTTTATAAACACGTAACATGACTAAGACTAATAAAACCAAATGTACACTGAAGACAAAATATTTGACTTCTATTTATGTATGGTAATTAATGTTATTTCTCCCATCCAAGTACTAACCAGACCAGACCCTGCTTAGCTTCCGAGATCAGACGAGATCAGGTGTGTTCAGGGTGGTATGGCCGTAGGTGTAATGTTATTTCTTTAATCACATCATGCCACAGCTAAAGTTAGAATAAGCCAAAATAAATAATAAAAACAATTTTGGGGTTTTATAAGTGTGTTTTGATTTCAGAGCAGAATTTGGTTTTAGACAGAGAAAGACATCAGAATCCAAACTCTGGCCCCACGCATTTTGTTTTTTTTAAAGATTTTATTTATTTGTTTTCAGAGAGAGGGGAAGGGAAGGAGAAAGAGAGGGAGAGAAACATTAATGTGTGATTGCCTTTCACACACCCCCTACTGGGGACCTGGCTCGCAATCTGGTAATGTGCCGTGACCAGGAATCGAACCAGTGACCCTTTGCTTTGCAGGCCCATACTCAATCCACTGAGCTACACCAGCCAGGGCTCTGTCCCCATGTGTTACTAGGTACATGACACTTGTGAAGTCTCAGTTTCCCAGTTAGTGAAATGAAACATTCAGAATGAGATCACCTTGTTGGTTCCTTCTAATCTCAATAGCCTTTGAGTCTGAATTGAAAAATTAAACCTAAAATATATGTATATCTCATATTTAATGTTTCTTCAAAACTCATAGAAATATAGAAATACAATATGTAGAAAAATATTGGAATATACCCAAAAGATAATTCCCTGTGTTTGGGGGGAGGAGGAAAGGAAATAGTTTGTGTTAATTTATTTTTCTTCTGTTTTCAAACAATATTTTAAAGAATTTATAAACCACTATGTGAGGAATATAATTGGGGAAACTAGATACCTTTTCAACATGTAAAAGCAATATTTATCTCGGGGCACTACTTTGTCTAAGGGTGGGAGACATCAAGTATTGTCCGCAGCAGAAGAAAGATGTGCTTCCCACTTGCTCCTGGTTTAGGAGAAGGTTCCAAGTTGAGCATGGCAGCCATTACCATCAGTTGAATAAAGCCCATGATATTGGTGGTATCACTGGTCTAGTGATGACCAGCAGATAAAAATCAAGGACTAGAATAAAGCAAACATATCGTTTAAGTATCACAGTATACTCTGTCATAGTTGTAGTCATTTAAGTTTTAGCTTAAGGTGTTTTGCTAAATTAAAAACAATAAACCAACAGGTTTGGCTTGTAACATCTCTGTCTCTATCCCACACACCACAGAAGTCCATCATGGGGGCTGGCTTAATCTGATTGTATTCATTTTAACTACTTAGTTGAGGTCTGGAAATTTTCTATGCTCATATCTGAGGTCTAGGACTTGGTTCCAAACATGCCATTAAATAATACACCATCCTCTATAAATAGAAGCATGAAGAGGCTGGTCATAGGTTTTATATTCCCATTGCTAGAGCAGAAAGGAAAAGATGCTCAGTTCTTCTGGTAGAGAAACAGGCCGCAAAGGACGCACTAGAAGGTGTGATGCTTGCACTGAATGCCTGGTAGATGACTGGGTGCCCCTTCCTACAGTAGAAAACAGGCAGGAGGGGCAAGGGAGGGATGGAGACGGCGTTCCAGAGAGAGAAAGGTCGACCAATCACAGTCAGATTATGGACAGTTTGGATTCATCACCAGAGAGTGTGCCGGCGGACTATTTCAAGGCAATGACGGATTCTGATTCACGTTTTACAAGGATTACTATGGCAAGCATTGTAGAAAAGAAACTAACAAAATAATATATGAGATATTAAAAACTAAACCCAAAGCTCACTTGAATACTCTTCTCACAGCCTTTACTTCTAAGCTGAAAGTTCATATAAATTGGAAAATATATGATAAACATCATCTTATATTTTGTTTGACTTCCAGAATATGTTCAGCTGACACAGTCATTCCATGTTGGGAGTGGTTTTCTGTGAAGTGTGAGTTTCCAAAGTGTATTATCATGTTAACAAAACTCATTGAGAAAAGATCTCCTATTCTTCTGTTTCCTTAAAACCCAGAAGTGACAATCACATGTAAGAAAACAGAATAATCTGTTTCAATAAAGGTGATTCTGAACTATAGGTAAGCCTACTCTTTTACCCTGCACAGTTGGAATAGAACTTGCAACACAGAGAGGCCCTGGAGACAGGAAATGCTCCAAACTATTTGAAGGAACATAGGTCACCAAAGGGATGATTGTGAAGTCAATCAGAAGCAAGGAGAAAAAGAGGGGAAAACATACATAAAACTCATGAAACACAGATGCTTTCAGAGAACACAAATAAAGGTCAAGAATAGTAAAAGAACAAAACTAAAGAGAACAATGACAGAGAGGAAGCAAGACCAGAGAAACAAATTCTACAACAAGAGTGTCTGGTCATGCTGAACAGTAGCCGCAAAGACAGGGCCCCAATGGCCCAGGTGCTGGAGGAATTGGTGAATACAAACAGGAGGACCATGAACAAGAGGTGGAATGGTGGGAATTGGGGAACAAGAGAGACAACTGTCACCACCGATAAGGGGCCTATCACATTTGCATATTTGGCAGGAAAGGGAGTAGCATCATATGCTTTGGTTTGTGGATCATTGAGAACACCCCATGTGACCTTGGACAAATTCCTCTACCTTGTTGTTTGCTTCTGCACAAAAGAATGAGCGTCTTGCTGTCTTCTCCAGCAGGGCTATGGTGTAGCCACAGTTAGAACCCTGGGAAAAGGTGTTGAGGCCTTTTGAAAACCTCCACAGCAGCACCAACTTATAAAATCAGGAAGAGGATGTGTGATCCCAGCTGCGACCATCGCACCAGCCCTGCTCCCAGCGCAGGGCCGAGGTCAGCGGATGAGGCTGGTACACAAAGAGGGACTTTGGCAGCAGCCAGAGCTGCATGAATCAAAGTGGCGAAAACAAAACGGCCGTCAGCTGCATTCAAGCCCCATTGTGGAAGGGAATCAATATTTGACAAACATTTTGTAAGGGACACTAATTGCGAAGGCAAAACATTTAGAAATATTTCATGGGAGCCAAACAGCAGGAAGTAAATACGCAAGGAAGGGGGCCTAGTGCCTCCAAAGGCAATTCCTCCGCACCCACACTGATGCGCTTGCATTCTGTAAGTGAGAACACAACCCAGCTGTGAGAGGGCCTTCCTAGCGGTGACAGAGTAAGGACCCGCCAAAGCGGTAACCTTCCCACCTCCCTGAGAAGCAAATTACATCCAACAGGAAGACCAGGCAAGTCCCCGTGGTTGCGCAACGCTTATTCAATCAGCAGGTTTGATAAGTGATTCTAATCAGTCTGAAGCAGCTGCGTGCAGGAATTCAGTGATTCTGTGATACATTGTACTGCAGAAATAAATATGACTCTGGAATTCAATGAAGAATAAAAATAACTTACATTTTGGTAAGTTATTCAGATGCTTGATGTGCCCCTCACACCACACACATTTTATTCTTAGGGCAGGGAGTCAGCAATTTTTTTTTCTGTAAAAGCCCAGAGAGTAAATATTTAAGGCTTGCAGATTCTCGTCTACTCAACTCTGTGGTTGTTATATAAAAACAGCCATATACAATCTGTCGACCAACGGGTGCAACTGCGTCCCAATAAAACTTTATTTATACACAAAAATGGCAGGTTGATGGTGGCTCCCTGTGTCAGCTGACTGCAGTCCTACAGAGCAAACCTAACTATTCCCAAGGCCTCAATATATCAAGAGAATGTCAGACAATAGCTCTGTTCTCTCCTGTTTCTTGCCCTGGCCCAGGTTAATCATCCAGGCACCTGACACATCCTCTGGTTTAACTGTGTGTAGTTCACATGGATTTGAATTTGTTACGTCCCTATTTGTTTACCATCTGTTTTCTCTAGCTTCCTCCACTCTTCAAGAAGAATATAAGCTTAATGAATGCAAAGACCCTGTGTGTGGTCTTCAGTCCTGAGAACACCATCTGGCATTTAGTATAACCAGTAAAGGATGTTTGTTGGATAAACCTATTCTGGGATATTGAGGAGACTTTCTCTGTTATCTCAGATTTTTAGCGAAAGCTCTGGACAAAGGGCAATTGATATGACCGCATTCCAAAGAAAAAGGAGTAGAGCATCCTTCTGGGATTTATTACAATGTATGTTAACTTCACCCCTCTATGAGCCTCAGCTTGTATAGAGAGAAGACTAGTCATTCAACAGAAAGTCGTAGAGTCAAGAACTGTAGGCCTAGGGCAGAGAGTGTTTCTGCTCCATTTCTGACCTGTCTTCTTTCAAGCAAGGTGACAGTGGCTTTAAGAGACATATCCCTCAAGATTACAGGAGGTCTGAAAGAGAAGGGGACTGACACCCTGGGCAACTCCCAGGCCTCAGCCCCACCCCTGTGAGAGCTGACACGTGACATTAAAACTCATGGACAGAGAATGTCATGGAGACTAGTGCCTATTTCTGGCCTGGACTGTTCTGAGAGGAGGAGGCTCTGGAGCAGCCTGATGGCAAGGCAAGGAGAGGGCACTCGATAGGCAGTTCTGCTGTTGGGAAAAACAAATGCATGAGGCCAAGCTCGGCCTGTTGTAAAGATCTTGTGAAGACATTGGATGGCAATGGTGAGAAGTAAGGAAACACGGGCTGGACCTTCTCTTGCTTTTGGTCCAGCTTTGCTTTGCCCACGCAGAAACTGAGTGGGGCGGATACTGTAACCAGTCAGAGATGTATTTTCCATGCCATAAACTGTTTAGAAAAAAGAGCTTTGAAAAGGGCTGGCTACAGAACCCCTACAATTGTGTTCAGAGGACAGCCACCTTCTGAATGCCTGCTACCCCGATAACTGCATAAAACCTCAGTCAGGTAGGACACTAGCTCCTTTTTCCATTGCCCATCTGTCTTCCGACGTCAATGCTGATGACCTCACAGACTTGGGAGCCAGCAGGGGAGAGGAAGAGGGAAAGATATGAAAATATAAAAGAACCAATTGCACCCCTTTCCCATGCATCTTTGAGGGTCAGAAAAAGCAAGAAGAAGAAAGCGTGGTCTGAACATCAGATTCTACTTTTAAGTTCTATAGGATTTGATGTTGGCACCTACAAGAGTTTTAATGATCAAAATGAAGCTGTTCTAATAACAAGAGTGATCGGGAAACCACAGAATCTGTAATAAGATGTCATCAAGGGGCATGGACATAAGACTCATGTTCAAATATGGTGATTGGGAAAAATAAAACTATCTTCATACGCGCCAATGTTCAACCTATGAACTAAACTTACTAAAAGCATTTTTCTTTTTTTCTCAGGCTTACTAGCCATTCAGAAATAGAGTGTTTATTTTATACCAGGCAACATGCGTGGCCCAAGAACAAAGAATGGAACTCGCCTTCACATAGTCTTGGTCAGACATGACATTTACCTGGGCATTGCTAGTATCTCTTTAATAATGTTCAAAACCAAACTTTCCTCCTCCCAAATAAAATCTCTTTTCCAATTCACTTAAGAGTCCCCTGTGGCCCTTAAAGCACAAGGTTTAGAATGTTGTCGTCATTGATGCCTCTCTTCCCTGCTTCCTACCATCAGTCATTATCTTTCCGTTGGAATCCTTACACTCGTTCCCTGCTTCCAGACATTGCAGTTGCGTCCTGATCTAAGTGGGCTGCACCTGCACTGCTTTCTCTCACCAGTCAATGCTTCTTTAAAGAGATAACATGCGTCAATACTCAGTATTCATCCTAAGTGACCAAACACCATTCATTCATCAACACTCTATTTCCTCTGTTGAAACCTCAGCCGGCCATGGAAAGCTCTCTATAGCCAATAAAATGCTCAATTTCCTACCTGATTGCCTCTCACCACTTTGTGTAAACTGACCTCAGTTACCTGTTTACCTTTCCCTGAATGGGCCATTCCTTCCCACATTCTGACTTTGTCTGTTATCTCTCCCTCCGCCTCTGAAGGGCCTTTTGAGGAAAAGGAAGTCCAGCTACGACTCTGGGAGACAGTGCTCCTGATCTGCTCTGTCACATCCAGTCTGAGATGCCCATATAAAGTGGTCACCTGAGATTGTGCATTCCCTGGGATTCATCTAGACTTTAAAATCACAGAAAAGAGAAGTTGAAGTCTAAAAACTAACTGGTCTGATTTAGTAGTAGCTCAGGGGTGGAACCTATATCTGTAGTTTAATAAGATTGCCAATTGTTTCTATTGATCAGACAGGTATAAGGACCCTGGTCCCCAGCGCAAAGGCGGTTGGCCTGGGAGCCTGGGCATCAGTGGTGAGAGAACCCAACATAGCGTACCTGTACTGTCCCTGATCATTGCCAGAAAGTTGAGAAAATCCCACTGCTTTCCCCTCATCCATAGACTATGGCTCCCAAGAATCACAGGCATTCTAACTGTAGCTGCAGATTCATGATTTGGACCAGAAAGTATGCAGAGCCTCCCTCCCTGTCCTCATCCTCCCACCTTCCGTAGGACAGAAATTTTGGAATGAGCTCAACCAAAATCCCCTCTACGTTTCTCTCTGGAGAGTGCTTTATATTTCAGCTGGGCTATATTGTATTAGCACTGTCATAATGTTATGGTAATCATCATAGCACTTGATATTTTTAAAAAATCAATTAGGCAATTTTTCTGGAGGCCGAGAATCAGGTGAGACTAATTAGGGCTTAAGAAAGCCAGACTGTCTGTCTGCACTGCCCTTGGGGACATCAGGCCGAGAGTCATTCATCAGCTGCTCTATCAAAACATAGGACCAAGCTTTATGCCTTTAGGGAAGCAGAGGCCACACTCCAAAGCAAACCTGGAAAATAAATAGCCAGGGTTTTTGCCATTTACCAAAGACCTGCTATACCTTTCTTTAGTGACTAGTTAGAACTGATTCAAATTCAAATATGAAAGACAACAAAACAGCAACAAAAAAAAGGTAAGAACAAAAATCCAAGGGGACTTAAGTAACGGATATTTACTCAAACAAAAAGTCCAAAGGTAGCCAGTTCTAGAGGTGATTCAGTGGCTCAGCAATGTCAGGGCTTGACTGAGCTTCTCTGAAATTTATCCCTCCTTTTCCTCATGGTCACAAGATGGCTGCAGAGGCTCTAAGCAACAACGTGTTTTCATAGGGCAGTATGCAATGTAGAAACAAAGAGGGTCAAGAGAAAAAAGCTGTTTTTGTACCCCCTTTCTGGGGAGGAAAATTATTCCCATGGGAGTCAAGGTTCCCTTATGTCACTAATAAGAATTAGCTTATTCTTAGACAAATAAATTAGTCAAATTCCTAGTAAATAAGAATATGAATACCATGATTGGTTTAAATCAGTCACATCCTACACCCTGTGGCTTATAATCTTGCTGCTAGAACAAGGATTAACAGGGTAATGTCCCCTCTGTGGGAAAATGATGCCATCTATACAATTAGCAAAGCAGTGTCCTTCACCTGATGTGGGTTGCAAAGGGATGCAGGGTGCACTGTTCAGCGATTGTCTGCAAGTGTTAAGTGTTAGCTGAGGATTTGTGGTGTTTGAAGTTAATAAAGAGTGCATCACTGAGGTCAGCTTGTCAGGAAAAGTTTTTACAGTGCTGCTGGGTTCAGAATGCAAATAGTAGGATGCCAAAAATTGCATTTAGAAGAAGCCTCTAATGAAACCTTTTTTCCATTAACTCATAAGACAGGCACTTTAGAGAAACTAGAGTCTCAAGAGTTTCCAGGAGATGAGAAGTTATTTTATTTTTTAAAGATTTTATTTACTTATTTTTAGATCGAGGGGAAGAAAGAGAAAAAGAGAAGAAGAGAAACATTGATGTGCAAGAGATACAGTGATCGGTTATTGTTCGAGTCCCCACCCCCAACAGGGGACCCTGGCCCACAACCCAGGAAATGTGTCCTGACTAGGAATCGAACCAGAGACCTTTTGATTTGGATTGAGGCCAGTGCTCAATTCACTGAGCCACACCAGCCAGGGCAGAAGTTATTTTATTGGAGGCTACAAGATAAGAGAGACCTATGGGGGCATGCTGGCTTACTTCTACAGACCAGATGTCAGAAAGGCTAACTATTGTTCAACCCAGAAGATATCAGGATAGAAAGAAAGGAAACACCCAAGACTTGGAACGGAAACAAGAACTGGAAATGGGAATGTACTTCCATATCCAACTCTCATGTCAGTGGCTAAGAAATTACAAGCTAGAGTGAAAGGAGAGAGAGTTGTATCTCATTATAAGATAAGTAGAAAGGTACATGATGCAGCAATTCCCACACAGCAATAATTGTGATCAGGGAATGTCTGCAAATACTTTCTTCACCAAGTGTGACCTATATTGGCTTCTTGATACCAGGCCTCATAAGAGTGGTTCTTGAGTGTGTTCCCCAGACCAGCCACATGAACACCCGGGAACTTGTTAGAAATGCAGATTCTCAGACCTCCTGTGAACCCCCAAAAGAAACATATCTGCCAGGAAGTACTACTCCTGGTTAACTGGGCCCAAATCCACAACAGAGTCTAGCACCATTGCTGACAGAGGCGTCTCACCCACTCTGCATTTCACAGAAAAGCTAGGCTGAGTTTTCAGCCACCCCCCCATCCTGACCTCCCGTGTGCTATGCTCTATCCACCTGTTATAAGGGAGTTCCTTGTTTCATCTTTCAACAACAGACTGAGACCTGCCTGATCCAATCAGAACTGCACAATTGTATCCCTATTTGCATCTAAACTGACCAATTAGAACTACTCCATAACAGCCAATCAGAACACATGATACTGACCAATGAGAACTTCATGATTTGGACTAGAGAATTGTAGGACTCTCACTTGCATAAAATTGGACCAATCAAGAACCCAGGTGAGAACTTTCTCTCTAAAAGGCAGCCTCCCCTTTGACTCTTGTTTCCTGGAATACCAGGAATGTTATCATGCTAGCTAAAATGTGAATTGTTGAGCCTATGATATAACTGCAGATGGATTGCCCTATAGTCCATAACTTGCCCTGATCTGTTATGGTTTCTTTTCCAGTTTTTACAAACATTGAAACAGAACTGCCACTAATCACATGTACCAATTTGCTAGGATAGTGATAAAACTATTTCAAGGAGATTTTTTCATTTTTTCAGTCTTCTGTACAGTAATGCTGTGAAGAAAACAGCAATAATTTTGATTCCAATTCCAAAAGCCAATAACAGCACAATTTTCAGTTCCCACTTCTTCAGTTGGGTTGAGCAGAACTAAATGGAATGCAGGTGGGCTGGATGGCTTTGCTGCTCACCTTGCTGCCCTTGAATTAGATATTAATAGTAAAACGGCTGAGGAAGGTGAAGGGGAGCCAAGGCAGGGCACTCACAGCTATGAGACGCCTCATCTGGGATGAGAACATTTTTTGGAATGACAGTTGGATTCATTCTCAGGCTAGCAGAGTTGTTGGCAGGAAGTGGATTATAGTGTAGAATGATGGCATGCATCAGTGTGTCGGGAGTCCTCTAGAAGCGAGCAGACAAATACTGCCATCTTAGCATAATGATTTCTTGGTGCTAGCACACCATGGCAATACTGTTTGTGGTCTTTTCCATCACCTCTTAAATCAAAGAAGTGTTACATAGAGCCAGCTGGTATCTATATGGCAATGCCATGTGAGGCTTACATGCTGGACCGGTTTCTCCAGAAACTCCTGGGAAATAACTTGTGGCATAAATCAAAGGTCAAGGGTCTAAATGAAGACAAATCTAGATTTTAATCATAATACTACTAGTTATGAGCTATATGGCCTCAAATTACTCAAACTATCTAAATTTCAGTTTTTTCACATATGACATGGGGAAGAATAGAATTTACTACTAAAATGTTGAGAAAAAATCATCATTAGCACATTGTATCCCACACTATTTTATGGGCAATTTATCCTCATTATTAGATTGGTAAGCTTATAAAAATGACTGCCTAAGTCTTATAGTTTACTCTAGCATAAGGTAATTGACTCTTTCAAGGATAGAAACCAAAATATGAAACAGCTGGTATATTATCCATACATTCTCCATCATTTAAGTAAAATTATAGGATCTCAGAACACCTAAAATTATGCTGATGGAGGCAGGACAAGAATTTAGGTCTTCTGCTTTGGTTAAAATATCATTAATATAGATCAAAATGGTACGACTTGTGTTTTCACACACATATGGCTTATCATGGTTGGTAGATCTAGTCTCAGTTCTCAAGTCTGTGTGCTTCCCCTAGAGCAAAAGAGGATCCCTAACCCCTTTGATGTCACTTCATCATTCGTCCTCTGTTTCAATAGCAGGAGCTCTCTCCACTAAAAACATACCAAGGATTAGAGATTTGATGAATGTCAGCTTCGTCTACGGCCGTACCACCCTGAACGCACCTGATCTCGTCTGATGAATGTCAGCTTCAACTTTTGCACAAAGATAAAAAAGTTGATCCAAAAGGTGAAAGTAGGCCAGTGAGGTAGCTGGACCAACCTCTCAAAACGAATCTTGGAAGCAACTAGTAAAAGCCACTGGTTGTAAACAGAAGGACTTTATGCTTCCCACTACTGGTTTCTTACTCAAACTAAGGCATCTTGACAAACACCCAATGGGAAGCCTTACCTGTTTTGTACTGCACACTCACAGCGCCCAGTTTCAAAGATGACTGTGCTGTCGACTGAGTCTGAATAATTGTATCAGCAGCCAGTGGGGCAAAACCCAGATGGGCCAGGTTCACCTAAACAACTCCCTCTGAACACTTCCACTGTCTTCTCTTCCTGACCCTGCGCTCTAACAAGCAACCATGAGGAAGAAGCCCTAGGAAGGTCATGTCATACAGCACACAAGAAAGAGAATGGACAGGAGAGAACTCATAGGTAGTAAGTAGCCTTCCTACTTTTACTCAAGGACTTGGTGGGAATAGGACTTGAGACAGGAAAACCCCAAAGAGCAAGAGACCCTGAGAAGTCAGTGCCAACCAGACCAGTAGAAACCCCATCATGTGCTTCTGGACCATCTCACCTACTCACTGCAACTGGCTTCCTAGCAACCTAGAGGCTGTGGCTTTTATATCCACCCTTAAATCACTGGGCCACAGTGGCAGGCCCTGAAGTCAGGCTGGAAATTACGGAAGTCAGAATGATCGTCTACACCTGGAATTCAGCCAGTCTCTCTGTGATTTAAGAAAGAGCCACAAGGAGGAAGGAATCAAATGTTGAAAGATTTTTAGCTTTCCTTTAGAAGGCTCATGTTGTATTCCTTTTCGGAAGGTCGATGAGGCCTTGAAGGGGCTTATAACTCACAGAGATTCAAGATATGCTTTCCCTGTAATCAACAACTGCCCTAAGTTGGTGAATAACTTGATTAAATGGAGTTTTCAATCAAAGATATAAGAGTTTAATTAGGAACTGTTCTTGTTCTACTGAAGTCAACAGGCAGCTGTGCTGATTTTTTAACCCTGCCAGAGCTTTTGCTCATGGGGAGACAGACTTTGAAACCAGCATTGAGCTAAAAAACATTAAAGGAAAACACAGTTACCACTGCAAAAGGCCACTGGTTCCTTTCAATAACAACAACAAGGACGGCCTGGGGAGAGGGGCCCAGCAAGAGAAAGTGTGCACCCTGGAGGGTGGTTGAAATTGTTCTAAGCAAGCGAAGCTGGAGGACACCCCTTCCGTGGTTTGCTGGCTTCATTTTTAGTCCACTCTTTTTTCCTTTAGTTACCTTTTTCCTGCTTCCCAACATTTTAATTCTCTGACTCCCGAACTTCTAGCCAGATAATTCTCAAATATCAACATGCTAAAGATACATTTGGCAAAATTGTTGAATGCAGATTGTCCCCACCGCTACTTCCTACCTTGCTCACTAGGTCTTGATTGGACTCCAAAATATGCATTTTCAGTGGATTCCCCCGCTGATTGGATGCAGTTGAGGTACTTCCTAGTCTCGGTGTTTCTGTTCTCTCAGTTGTCCACCCTCCACCATCACCATTTCTTACATCCCATACACCTCTGTCTACCTAGTGCCTGCTTTTCAATTTGTCTGCTTCAGGGACTCCATGATAAACTAGGAATCTTTGATCAGAAAGAGGTCTGGGGGCCCTGGCTGGTGTAGCTCAGTGGATTGAGCTCTGGCCTGCAAGCCAAGGGATCACGGTTCGATTCCCAATCAGGGCACATGCCTGGGTTGCAGGCCAGTTCCCAGGAGGGGATGCTCGAGAGACAACCATACATTGATGTTTCTTTCCCTCTCCTTCCCTTGCCCGCTAAGGATAAATGAATAAAATCTTTAAAAAACAAAAACAAAAAAACGAGAGAGAGCTCTGGGGCATAGTAACACACGTACAGAAAGGGAAGGCAAAACCTGGGTGGATGTGGTATTCCCTGAAAGAACGTTAGCATTTTTACCAGGGTGGGTCAGATACAAGTCACTCCAGATCCTGGGAAGCCACTTAATTCTTAAGACTCTTGGAATACTCTCTAGGAAGTTTAGGTGATGCCAGGAATGTCAAACAGAGGTGGCCCTACCAGAATAAACATCTGATCACAAAACTAGAAGGGTCTGTAAAGATGGTGTAGAACTTAGAGATCAGAAAAGTAAAACCAAGAGAAATGAAGTAATAAAATCATGGTAAATCCGTTAATAGTGATTAGTTACATTTCTGAGGGTAAAGTTTTCGTGGCTGATCTCTTTCCATGGGTGGTGTATCTGTGTGTGTGTGTGTGTGTGTGTGTAGTGGTCGGGGGTGGGAGGGTAGGGGTAGAAACTCTGAAGAATGATATCGATCCTTGAAAGAACCTGGCTTTCCTGGAATTGTAGCCAATTTGTCTGGTTGGGTCCACTCCATTCCCAATCGCCATAGAGAGCATTAGGCCTCCAAAATCAATTTGCTCTGGTTTTTCCTAAAAGAATCTATAGTCTACCTAACAACATGACATATGAAAAATTGAGGGCCGGGATGGGACAAGGGTAATCAATAGCCTGTGCTCAGGCTCAGAATTTTATCTAAAAGCTCTCACCCAATTTCAGACGCTTTGCTGACTGAGTGTTGCCACCTCGACAGCCAAGCACACTTACGGTCATTTTTGATGAGTACTTGGACATTTTAGGTATTTTGCCACGGCTTTTTTCTGATAAAAGTATACATGACAATACTTTGGAAAGCAGTCTGCCAGCTCGCACCCTTTTCCCTACATGGCCAATTTTCTTGTTAAAAAAATTTTTTATATACACACACACAGACACTGCTATAGGCACCAGGCCAAAAGTGAACAGTAAATCCAGCCTGACTTTATCTTGTATATCTGTAGTGTGTGTATACAGCTTTGAGTGTGCACGTAGTTGTTCAGGTGCGTGTACCTGTGTGTGTGTGACAGAGAGAGAGAGACAGAGAGTCAGCTGTAATTTAAGCTTTTTTAAAATTAAGACCCTTTAAGAGAGAAAAAGATAATAAATTATTACTAAGAAAACTGTAATTATAAAATACATGAGAATAATCGGCACTGACAGGACCCAGGATGTCCCGGGCGGAACACTTTGTCCCACTCTTCGTTTCCGAGGGGAGTCATTTCTTCCAACTCCATTCTCGGTCCCTTGACTCACTCCTGGAAGGTGGAGAGACTTTATTAACCAGAGAATGATAACTGAGCGAGCTTGCACACCCAGCCTTTTGACCACTTGAGAGGGTCAGTCTCTAGAGACTTCACTGCTTCTGCAGGGTGGAAAGTCTCCATGTACCTTGTTAGGTAATTCTGATGAACTCTAGAGCCTAGTATTAGTCAGCCATTTAGGGCACAGCTGTCAACACTTGCTATTTTTTATCTCCCCCCTTTTTTATGTTTCATCACACTGGGCTTCTTCTGAGACATATTTCCCATGGAGTGTGGAAAACCTGCAGAAAGGCTGTGGGAGAGAAGGGCACAGTGACACAGAGCTCCTGGCTTATCTGAGTGGCAGAGAGACCTTCGCATAGGGTTTAATGAGAGCTGCTTCCAGTATTTCCCCAAAGCTTGTGCCTGGGCCATCTGGCGTAGGCACCCCCGTGCCCTTTTTTTTTAGGTCAAACTCACAAGTCTCTCACCAAGGATCTACTGAATCAATTTTGGTGGTGGGACCCAGGGATGCAAGTATTTAATGAGCTTCTCAGGTTGTTCTTCTTTATTCCAAAACTTGAGAACTGCTACAATAGAAATACTTCCTTTGCTCCCACATGCTGTCCTCACATAAGAGCTCTTGAGACACCACAGGGAAGTTTCAAATGTCCTCCTCAAATAAGGTACTTACCGGTTCCAGCAAACATGTCTTACATTAACAAATTTCCATTTTCCCTCCACGTATAGACTGATGAGGGTCTGTGAAACCTCTAAGAGCTATTAAATTTTGCCCGCACATGAATATATGCATGTTTCCAGACAGAGTGTCCACAGATTTCAACATTCCCATGGGGTTCTCTAACCCAAACCAGCCTTACAGTTTCGAAATTAGAAGATAATGTCCATCCAAAAAGACTTTTTTTTTCTCAACAACTCTTTTGGGCACCTAAAAGCATAACAAAGTACAGAGTTTTGCAGTGCAACTTTTGTTAAATGGCCTTATTTGTCTGCCTGTCGGTGCTTTATAATGAAGCATCCTTGGACTAATTTGAATTGCCTGCATCCCAAACTCCCCATGCAGGTTGCCTTATGCAAAGAGGGAACAAAAGAACAGAAGCGTCTGTGCTCCTTTTTCAGCCTCAGTTATCTTTGAGGAGCATAGGTGGCTTCGCTTCCCCCGTGGAATAAATTAACTCTTCACATTTCTCCTGATGAGAGTCTCAGATTCATCCCATTCCAGGTGCAGAAAGAAATCTTTGAAACTCTAGACAGATTAAAGATAAAAGAAGACCCCAGGGCACAAAGCAGATGTTGTAAGTAATCACAGAGACAGAAATTTTAATCAGTTCTTCTGTTTTTCGGAGACAATTCTGTTTCCCAGATTAATAGGAAGCTGTTCCAATGTTGAATTGCCCAGGTGTGGCAAGATACAGTCCTACCCTCCTAACCTTAGGAAGCTTACAGCCCAGCATCTACAGTCTTTCTAAAATTTAAAGTTGTTCAGAAAAAAACAACCCATTTATTTTTTAACAATAATTCCAATTAACATACAACTTGTCAGTTTTTGGAGTTAAATAGACAGATTTGGGGTTGGGTTTTTTGGAAGGGGATGAAGAGGGTTATGTTACTTCTTCAAAACTTCCAATACCATAAAAATATTTAATACTGTATTTTACCATGTATAATGCACACTCTTTTGCCCAGATTTTCGAGGGAAAAATAAGGAGTCACATCATACATGGGTATAATGATCACATACCATAGGTGTAATAATGAGCAAAATAATCCTACGTATAATGCGCACAAAAGTGTGGATGCATATTATACACAGGAGCACATTATATGAAGACACATGCAAAACAATTCCCATTTGGTGTGTCCATGGTGTTACTTCCTTCCCCTTGCCAAGCTGAAATGGGAGACTAAACATTTTGAATGATCTGAGTTTCACTCCAATGGTACAGTAGGCAGATTATGAGATGGCACCCAATGAGCCTCACCTCCTAGTACTTGACCTTGTGTAATCCCCACCCTTGAGTGTGGGATGAATCTAGTCACTGCCTGCTAATTAATAGAATATGGTAGAAGTGATGGGATGTCATATCTAAGATTAGGTAATGAAGACTATAATCTCTCTCTCTCTCTCTCCCTCTTTCCTCCACCCCTTGCTCAGGAAGAAGCAAACTGCCATGTTGTGCGGAATCCTACAGAAAGGCCCACGTGTCAGGGAACTGACCTCTGGCCAAGTAGCAGCCACATTAGCGAGCTCAGACAGGGGACCCATCCTAACTGAGTGTGGAAATGACTTTATCCCCAGCTGGCACTCTTTGATGATGGCCTATGAGAAACTCAAAACTCAGCTAAGCTGCACCCTGATTCTTGGCCAGTAGAAATTATGGGGTAAAACTGTTGTTTTAGGACCCTGAGATTTAGGGTAATTTTGTTATGCAGCAGTAGGTAACTGAAATAAATGGAGAAAAAGCATAATCCACCTTCACGCAGAAGAAGAAGTTCCATTTCCCTGGACCCACTGAAAGTCATCTATAAATCTAGTGAAAACTAGTACAGAGGAGTTAAAGTTGAAAGGAGGGGCACACAAAATCGGCTATTTCAAACCCCATGTGCAAGACTCTCCCAGCTTCTGGGCAATAAAATGAGGATGGCTAAATGTTTGTTAAACTGTTAATGTGTGCCTAACTCTTTGTACAGCGCTGTATAGGGATCATTCCACTGAATCCTCACACTCACCCCAAGTGTTACTATTACAGACATCTAACAGCTGAGATAGTTGAGGTAAAAAGAGATTCAATACCTTCCCATCTATAGAGCTAGAATTTGAACCCAGGTCGTCCTGAAACTAAAATTCATGTTTTAAAAAAAATTTAAATAAAACTCCAATTTTGATTCACAGGACTCTGATAAGACCTAACAAAGATTAGTATCAAGTGAATTCAATGGTACTAGGAAAAACCCTTTTCCAATACTTAAGTAATTTTATTTCTGTCCAATTCAAAAAAGGTTGAGAGAAACCAAAAAGAAGAGGGTAACTGGCTGCCAGCTTTTTTTCTATGTGGCCACAGCTCCCTCTTGTCAAGTTTTCTCTAGTTTCATAACCGTAATCCTCATGCTTTGAGGACCCAATGGTGAGGCTCTCTCAGCTGGTTGTTCAACAAAATGACCATGCAGCCAACATTTTTAAGCACTGTGGCTAGATTTCTAAAAAACTATCACCACCAAACAAAATCTGTACTTGAGAGGCTCAGAGATGAATGGAGAGGAGATCCACTCAGTGTTCTAATGGAAACATGCATGAAATACTACAAGTGCTCAAGGAAAGAAACACGTGATACAAAGCACACAGAGCTGTCTACTCAAAGGAAATGGTGTGCCAACTGGCCTCTCAGGATAAGTGGGAGACTCCCTGAAAAAAAAAAAAGTTCCCACAGCAGATAGCATCTCAGGTCTACTGCTTTCTAGGTGCATTCGAAATGCTTGTTATATATACATATTTCATTTTCACATCACCCTAAAAGATAGAAGGATGTTAGCAACTTCACTTAAGAGATGAGGAAGTCGACAGATTGGTTCATTTGCCCCAGGGCCACAAGCCAGAAGTGGACACACAGCAATCAGAATAGGCATTCGGGATGTCTGTGATGGTAACTGCTCTGCAACAGCAGGAATGAAAGCAGTACCATCTTGGAGATTCTGGTCTCCTCTGAGGGACGCATCAGAACGTGAACAGGGGAAAATGAACCTGGTATGAGAGCAGGGACCAGAGTGTCATTCCACAAATGGTGTGGGACCTGATTAAGTGGGCAGCCATTGAAGGCGTTAAGTCATGGGAAGATTGTTATTTACAAAAATCACCTTCAGCAACAGTTGGGGTACAAGGTAGTGTCACAAAGAATGATCAAGACCTCCTGAAACACCGCAGTGAGGATCGGGGTGAAGGGGAGGTATGGCTCAGGGAAGTGGTCTGCAATGTGTGCGCAGGACAGTGACGTCGGCGTCCCCTGGAGCCTGTTAGAAACGTCTATTTCCAAGCCCTACTCTTGATATATGAATCACAAGCCCTGGGAGTATGGCCCAGAGAGGAGTTTTACCAACACATTCTGATTCATACACAAGTTTAAGAACCTCAAAGCCTAGAGCCTTTGTTTTAACCCAGGATACGCGTTAGACTCACCTGGAAGGTTTTCAGGATCGTTTCCGCTCCACCCACCCACTCTAATTCAGCAAGTCTGGTGTGGCACTTGAGCATGTATATTTTTAAGAGCTCCCTCAGTGATGCTGATACATGTCATGCCCTGATTAAGAACAACTGGAATGGAAAATGGAATCTGATCCCAGGCCCACCTTGTACATGGAGTCTTCCCTGCTTCAGAAAACCTTGAAAGACTAACTTGCTAACTTCTGCACCTGGCACTGCGTCTCAGTCTAACTCTTTACCTGGGGATGTCCCGTCAGGTCTGCCCATATGCACAGGGGTGCTCCTTCCCTCTAATCCCTATGTCATCCCGACCTTTCGATGTTTGCATTCCCCGCAGCAAATAAAATCAGGAAAAGTGGCACATTCGCTAAGTGTTTATTTCTGAAATGTGTCAGATAATGGCTTCAGAGTGAATGACTCAGTCCCTAATAATAACACTGTATTAACTGGTGAATTCAATTTAATCTGAATTCATGGGAATAGTGAAACCGTTTTATACTTGTCAGGACTGAGATTTAGAGAGCAAACAAGCCAGCCAGAGAAGAGAGGCGGGCAGCTGTAGGAAGCTGAGCCCCAGAGTGGCCTCATTTCGTACCTGTCTCCTTCCATCACCAGGTTCATCTCTCAGCGCTTCCTTAGGCCATTTGAGTCTTCTAGGCTTACACTAACATCTGCTCTGGAAACACACAGCAGTAACTACTCATGCAGACATGCTCTGGGCTTGTTTAAAAACTCAGGAACCATACCGCCTCCAGGGCATCCTCTTCCCCTTTGGTGTCTCCTCAGAAATTTTAGCACAAAGTCCAAACTCCTTATAATAGGGTAACAGGTGGCTTATTATCCAATTCAAAGGATCTGGGAATGAAAAGCATGCTAATAAATTATTATCATCCTTATTATTTGAACTGGGACAGCCCCAGTCCAACGGAGATATCCATTAGCCTCCACCTGTGGCAGGTAACTGGCCCCCTGTTACATATTCATGTCCACCTTGTAACAGATGGGATGATTATAAAGGTTACCCCTGAACAGCATGCTATTGACCCACTCTTGGGTCCACTTATATGCAGATTTTTTTTCAAGAAATACTGTAAATGCCTTTTTTCTTCCTTATGATGTTCTTAAGAACATTTTCTTTTCTCTCACTTACTTTATGGTTAAGAATGATGTATGAGAGTATATAATACATATAGTACTCCAGATATATGTCAATCAACTGTTTATGTTATCAGTAAGGTTTCCAGTCAACAGTAGGCTATTAGTAGCTACGTTTTGGAAGTGTCAAAAGTTGTAAGTGTATTTCAACTGTGTGTGGCAGGGTTCCCTAACATTGTTCAAACCCTCCACATTGTTCAAGATTCAACTGTATTGTTTCTAATTAGTACAAAGTTATGTGTGTTTTACTGTTAACCTTATTTTACATATGAGAAAATGCAAAGAAATCCAATAGCCTCTAGAACCTTTTATAAATAGAAAAGCAGAACCAGAAGTCAAACCCTCATCTGTCTGGTTTTCGTCAAATTTTCCTCAAATGGGTGCCTTCCTTAACAATAACTTCCTAAATAAAACAAATGAAGAATCATTCAAATCCCCATGTATAAAAAATCCTGTCTTTTAAAAGTATCTTTATAGCTCTCTTCCTCAAGAGTAAACTGTTTATGACATAATTCAAAGAAAACTTAGATAAAAGTACATAAAGTCAAAATTGTAAGTTTCCCTCTGATCCTGCTCTCAATATTTTGCCAGAGGAAAAGGCTATTCACAAAATCTCATTTATACTTTCAAACATTTTTAAGATGAAAAATAAATGTGGATTTCTCTTTTTTCCCACTTAACTTGAAATATACCATATGAAAAACTTTTCTAACACTTCATTTAAAAATCCAGATAAGTTTTCAACCAAAAGTATAAAGTGCTTTCACATATAAATCTTCTGACAAATGAGATTTCCCAATAGGGGGCTCCATTCAAGATGGCGGTGTTGGCAGACATGGCTCACCTCCTTGCACATCCACATCAAATTTACAACTAAAATATAGTACAACCATCACTCAGGAATGTCAGAAATTGAGTTTAATGGAAGTCTGACAACTACAGAATAAAAGAAACCACATTCATTGGAACTCTTGAAGGGGCACGGAGGCAGAACAGGATAGCCCCATGTCCATGTGGATAAAAATTTGGGAGGAATAACTCAAGAGTGAGGAGTCCCAGACCCACATGAGGCCTCCCAGCCAGGCAGAGAAGTCCCCAGAACTTCTGGCTGCAAAAACCAATGGGAACTGGGTTTATGGAAGAAACTTCTGGAGCCCCAGGCAGTTTCTCTTAAAGAACCCACACATGGAATCACTTGCTCAGGCTCACTCCCTCTGAGCTCCAGCACCAGGGTGGCAGCTTGAAGGGCACCAGTGTTATACAGGGAGGAAGTGAAGTGTCTGGCATCAAGTAAGCAGAGACCATTGTCCCTTTGCTGAGCCCTGCCCTCCACAGAGCCAGTAGGCTGGTGCCATATCTGAGACCCCATCAACCTGGCTAACACTGTGTGACCCACTTTGGAGATCTGCAGAGGCCCTACTCTACTCAGGGGCCCACCCAAGCTGCTTTTCCATAAGAATGGCTCGCAAATCCTATCTTAGCTCCTAAATCCTATCCAACCAGCTACAGCTGGCTTCAGTGATCCCTAGCAGCAGCCTAGTTGGAGTCAAGGCTTGGCTTCATCTGGGAAACTCTAAGCTCAGCACAAGTAGCAGCCATCACAGATTGCTCTATACCTCCGACGGGGTGCCCTAGTCAAAACACAGGTAGTGGGTGACCTTGGTCTATACTACATGGGGAACCCCAGGGCCTATTCACCCAGTGGATAGCTACAGACTGTGTAGGAGCACCACCACCCTACTGCCGCACAACTAATCCTCCACAGACTACAGAGGTTGGTGGCCAGTGGTCACAGCCAGTCCTTGCAGCTGACTGGCCTGGATAAATCCCTCCCATTCACCTACCAACAGCAACCAAGGCTCAACTACAGCAGGAAGATGTACTCAGACCACATGAAGGGAACATCTCAAGTACCCAGCTTGGGTGATAGGGGAGGCTGTGCTACTGGACCCTACAGGGCACCTACTATATTAGGCCACGCTACCAAGACACAGAGTCAAAGCTGCTCTACCTAGTATCTAGAAACAAACACTGGGAGACTGCAAAAACAAGGAAACAAAGAAACATGGCCCAAATGAAAGAACAGATCAAAACTCCAGAAAATGAGCTAAACAAAATGGAGATAAGCCATCTATCTGATGCAGATTTCAAACACGGGTTATAAGGATGCTCAAGGAACTCAGTGAGGACCTCAGCAGCATAAAGAAGACCCAGTCAGAAATGAAGGATACACTAACTGAAACAGAGAACAACTTACATGGAAATAACAGTAGAACGGATGAAGCTGAGAAATCAGATCAATGATTTGGAACACAAGGAAGCAAAAAACAGCCAACCAGAAAAAGAGGAAGAAAAAAGAATCCAAAAAATGAGGATAGTACAAACAACCCCTGGGGCAACTTTAAGAGATCCAACATTCACTCCATAGAGGTTCCAGGGAGACGAGAAAGAGCAAGAAATTAGAAATCTATCTGAAAAAAATAATGAAAGAAAACTTCCCTCATTTGGTGAAAAAAAAATAGACACGCAAGTCCAGGAAGCACAGAGAGTCCCAATTATGATGGATACAAAGAGGCTCACTCTAAGACACATCATTATTAAAAGGCCAAAGGTTAAAGATAAAGGAAGACTCTTAAAAGCAAGAGAAAAGAAGTTACCAGAAGATTGCCAGATGGGAGTGGGGAGGGGGAGAATGGTAAAGAGGTGAAGGAAGTTAAAAGTTCAAATGAGTAGTTACAGAATAGCCATGGGGATGTAAAGTACAGTACAGAAAAATGGAGTAGCCAAAGAATTCATATGCATGACCCATAGATACGACCAATGGTGGGGGATCGCCTGTGGGAATAGGGGGTGCTAGATGGAGGGGGGCAAAAGGGAGCAAATCAGGACAACTGTAGTAGCATAATCAATAAAATATAATTAAAAAAATAAATCTTCTGACAAACAAAAAGAAGTTCACATTAACTCTTTAGTTAAAAACTAAGAGACACTTAAGAGTAGAAGGAACAAAATATATTTCATGCTTAGTAATTTTGTTCCTGTTGGCAGCCTCACAGAGTTTAAAATACAATTACTGAGGCCTGAGCCTGTTATGTGGAAATTGAAGGACACATCTTGGACTCCTGGGAGGGGGTTACCATGTAGCCCCAGCACTGCCATGAGTAGTGTGGGTCTCCAAACTACTAAACACCTGAGTCTCAGCTTTCTGGTACAAAGTCAATGTGTTAGACATCATAAGCCTAAAAGCACATGTGTCTAGAGGACACTAATGCACCAGCAACACCAGATGGGGCTGTCCGTCAACCTCCTTCCTCTTTTGGAATCCCTTCGACAAATGTCACCACCCTTGCTTGTCTACCAAGGGGACCACTTTCTCCAGAGCATAAGGTAAAGAAACATCCAAAACAATCTGCTGTAGAATTATTTATTGGACTGTGGAAGAGAGATCATGGTTCCCTTCACCCACCCACTAACCATGTGCTTGATCCAACAGAGATGTACTTTGAGAGGGGGGAAAAATACAGTTTTAATAATGGATATTTCTTTTCCACTCCTGAAGTTCCCTACTTGTGAAAAGAGGTCAAAATAATATAACCTTGGGGCATTCTCCACCTGATAACTCATTAGGGAGATCCTTACATGGTTGGTAAATCTAGAAGGATAACAGGGTATGTGTATTAGTGTGCTTGGGCTGCTATAACAAAATGCACTAGGTGGAGTGGCTTAAACAACAGATGTTTATTTCTCATAGTTCTGGAGGCTGGGAAGTTTAAGATCAATGTGCTGGCCTATTTGGTTCCTGGAGAGAGTTCTCCTCTTGACTTGCAAATGGCTACCTTCTCACTATATCCATACAGGGCAGCTGAAGGGGAGAGATTAAACTGTCCTCTGCCTCTTCTTATAAGATGGCACCCTCTCCTGGTCAGGAACTTATCTAAACCTAATCAGTTTTCAAAGGCCCCATCTTTGAAGGCCATGTCACTGCAGGGGGACACAATTCATCCATAGCAGCATGCTCAGTCTAGTCCTCTCCCTGATTTTAGAAGTGAGTCTGTCCACCACACTCCTCAGTCTTCTCTTTCTCATCCATGCTGTAAGCCTCACTGGACCAAGGGAGAAAAGTGGCCTGATTCTTGAGTTTGCTATTAACAGCTCCATTTGGTTTATAAGGCCAGGTCCTCTACCTTGGCCTTTATCTACAATAAACATAATATTGTGGACACACTGCACTTTTTGTGGTTCAGTCAATCACTACCACCAATTCCCTCTCTCTCTACACATAGAGAATTGTGGATTTCTTTAGCCATATGTTCCAACTAAGCAAAGAATTTAGGTTCCTGGAGGGTACTTTCCCTCCTTATGAATGTGTGTGCGCGCGCGCGCGTGTGTGTCGGAGAGGGAATTGGTGGTGGTGGTTCATCCGTAACTCTGCTTGGCTAGTGTTCTGCATCATGGGCAGCAATCTGAGTGTAGCACGAGCCTGCCTTTCATGTAACACATCCTCCACAACACTTGCTGCTTTAGCAATCAGAGCCTCTGTGCATGACTCACCGATATTCAAGGGTAAGGTCACTAGTAGAAAAACTGAATAAATAAGGCACACAGCCACCAAATGGGATCCTGGCCAAATCACAGGAAAACATTGACTCAACAGATGAAGAAATTAAGAAACATTTTTATCTCAAATAATGGGAGAGAGGGGTCAGCTCCAGGGTCAATTATTCACGTGGTTCATTTATATGTCAAGAACTCAGGGTCGTTTTTACCTAACACCAACGTGTTAAATTACTCAAGAAAGCTTCCTTCACGGTCACTAAGTGACTGCCACTGCTCCAGGCATCTCATCCATTGAGTTGCAATACAATTCATTGGAAAGAGAGGGGCACATCTCTTCCTCTGTGTTCTTTTCTCAGAATAGATCCTTCACCCCAAATCCCTCACCCAATTTCTAATGTGTCAGGATCCAGGACTTCCTCATGTCTCCTCCCTAAACCTATCAGTGAAGAAAAGGTAATGGAATTAGTATGAATCAGGTTTTCTGCGTGAGCTACAATGGAAAATCACTCAACCAGCAAGGAACGAGTAGAGCCTGTTTGAGTCAGTAACCAACCACGTGTGTTACACTCACCAGACAGAACTGCCGGATCATGCAAAAACGTGTTCTTCCGAGTAGAATGCAGGCTCACTTCCCAGATCCAATGGAAACCATACCTTCCCACCCCGCTGTGTGCCTGGGGACTTCAAGGTAGAGAGGAGACAGAAACTAAAAACACTTGGATGTTATCAACTGCATCAGCACCTTGAGATAGGAAGGCAGTGATCACATTTAATTAAATTATGTAAATCCTTTCCCAAATGGCTGGTGCTCTTGTTCCCTTTCATAAATGGATGAAATGAACAAATAAATTATGGGAATACTCAGATTCACTCCCTTGGGGACTGTCACGTGGTCCCTGCCAATGAACACAGAGGGGCAGACACAGAGCATTGACTTCAATAGAATTTCATCAGGACGGTAGGCCAGCTGGCCTCTCCTGAGGTTTAAATTAGATGTGCTGTTGCCAACACAAGAGAGAATCATTTTGATGTTCAGTGGCCCCTTTGCTGCAACCACTTATGTGGAATACGCACAATTATTCGAGAACTGTTGGCAGTGACGTGATTCATATTAATTAGATAAGAACCATCTGAGAATGCTAAAATATATCCTATTCTTAGCTAACAATTAAAGGCTGCAGCATAATAATCAGGCTCTTGGAACATTTTCTTTAAACACTTCCATTTCCATTGACCATATTAATTAAATTTAAGTTATAACTGAAATATATGACGTTTCTGTACTTTTGTAGCTATGATGTTAAGGGCCAAAACTTGTGAATGGCCTAAAGAGATAAAGGAGGCTGGGTTTCCAGATAGCTTTCACGATGTATGGAAGAGCAGTGTGGTGTGGAAGTGTGAGATTTCATAAGAGAAAACTTGAATTTAATTTTCATCTCTGCTACCTAACTCTGTCTTATGCAGGTCAGTCGATTACTTTCAAAGTGTTTGTTCATCTATGAAGTGGTGGTAATATCATCTGTTGTGTAGATTTGTTGTATAAAACACTCAGTGCAGTACCCGGCTTATGGGAAAATAGATGTTAATGTTTATAATGGGTTTGAAATTACTTGCATTTACTTGCTGAGTAATCGAAACCTGGAAACATATGTAGCATTAACATTATTTTTATAGCCACGTAAATTAAGTTCTTTGAATGCGTAGGAATTCAGAACACTACATCCAAAAGATCAAACTTAGAATCTTGTGTGATGGTTAATTTTATACATACAACCTGGTTAGGCCACAGTGCCTACATATATGTCAACTATTATTCTAGAAGTTTCCATGAGGATGTTTGCAGATGCGATTAACATTTAAATCAATGGACTTTGAGTGCAGATTGTCCAGCATTATGTAGGTGGGCCTCATCCAATCAGTTGAAGGCCTGAATAGAACATAAGCTCCCCTGAGCAAGAAGGGATTCTCCCAAGAGACAGCCTTCACATTTGAAGGGTCTCCAGCCTACTGGTCTACCCTGTAGATTTTGGACTTGCCAGCCTTCATAATCGCCTGAGTCAAGTCCTTAAAGGAAAGCACTTCTACCCATGTATTTGTACATATCCTATTGGTTCTATTACTCTAGAAACCCGACTCTTTGTCTCCTCAGCCAGGAAAAGCATGTCACATGTTAGAGACAGCAGTTGGCAGATGTGATATTAGCATCATGGCCTGAGAACACGCCACGGCTAAAGGACAGAATAAATTCCGTGCACCTTTCTGGAGAGCTGGAGCCATACCTACTACTCTCACTGATTCCCTTAGAAAGGCAGTTTAATCTTTGCAATACTGGAGTTTAAATTCTCATTTACTAATTTCCCCAAAATATGAATCTAACTTAATAATATCCACTTATTTAATCTCCATTTTAGGTTTCATTCAGCCTTTCCTGGCAAAATGTACTGTCTAACCTCTCAGATCCTCCATTACCTTACACCCTTAATCTCTTATTTCTCCACCTCCCTACTGCTCCATCTTGTGGAGGTGCTGCCTCTCTAGTTAGGTTTTGTTTGTTTGTTTGTTCCATAGGGAGAAAGCAACAATATAGCTATACTTTCTAATGGCAAAATTGGGTCTTCTTTTAGCTAACTTATGGGAATATAGCTACCCCTTAAAGAGAGTAATACAAGACTTGGTCTATCACAGGCCAGGATAAAGTTTAGAAAGTCAAATTAAATTACTGGATTGAAAAGAAAGACAAAACGACGGGGATTTTTTTCTCCCTACTCCCACAAAAAGGACTAAGAGGACATAACATTTACTAGTCCTGGGAATTTATCTCTTAGATCCTAGTTTATGTCCTTTAAAACCAAATTCATAGCAAAACTATACCCCAGCCAGGGTAAAGGTGATGAACAGAGTTTGGGTTAAGACAAACGTACAAAACTGAGACATCACAGTTCAGCTGTGCATTGAAATAGAAAGCAGAGTGTGGAAATATAAGCCTGGTTAATAACCAGGGCATGTGTGTATTAACAAGTTTCTGTGACTTGGATTTTATCCCTGAGTCCTGTAACCTTGGACTTCATCCCTTAGTCCTCTACAAGCTAAACATTCAGTGAAATAGCATATTTGTATTCCATTTTACCAGCAGGGATGAAAATAGACACTCATGTGAGACTTCACTTAAAAAATCCACTTTAAATTATCTACAGACAAAACTATTCAAGGTTTGGATTGAGGGAACATTCTCTCTGACTATCTGAAATGTGACAAATGTTTAGGCATAAACATTGAAGGTTATCAATAGTATTTTAACATTTTAAAAAGAGTGTGAATGCTTTTTAGCCCCAGGTTTTGAGGACAATAGTTATGATGGGCAGAATTGAAAGATATCACCTGGTTACTCAATCAAACACCATCTAGGTAGGCTGTAAAGGGATTTTGCAGATGTAATTGAGGTTATGGACCTGAAATTAGAAAACGTATCCTAGATTATCCTTAGGGGACCAGTCTAATCACTTGACCCCTTTAAAGCAGAGAAAGTTTCCCAGCTGGAGTCCGAGGACAAATGAAGCAGAGAGGTGAGACAGAGATGCTGGAAGGGAGCCCATTGGCCTGTCCAAGCTGAGAATGACCCCCTCAAACAGCCAGCAAGGCAACGGAGACCTCAGTCCTACAGCCACAGAGGACTAAATTCTATCGACAGCCTGAGAGTCTAAAAATATTTTCTCCCACAGCCTTCTGATGAGAGGCTAGGTCGGCCAGAACCCCAGAACCGTGACTTCTGCCTCGTCAGACCCATTGCAGGGCTCTTTGAGTCTCTGGGTCTCTGGCTACACAATAGCAAATCTGTGTGATTTTTCTGCTCTTGAATTTGTAATAATTTGTTACAACAACAGCAATACAGTGCTAATCTAGTACTTAAAAACCATATTTTCCACTCTCTCCATTTCTTCCCCTTCTAAAGTAGGGAAAGCAATTTTCAAAGGATCCACAAGAGGGAAAAATCTATGTTTTGCAGATGCATCCCACAAATTTAAATTTGCCAAGAACAAATTATTCAAATCAGTATTCTTCACTAAAGTCAGACTGGTAAAAAGAACAGGCACAGATTAATATTGAAAATTCATGGCTCCAAATTCTCACTCTGCCATTTACAGGTTTATGTGACTTTGGGTACATCTGTAATCTCTTATAATGCAGTTCCCATGTGGGTAAGTGGAGGGAAATACACCAACATCCCACTGTCATTGTGAGGATTAAAGTGATTTTTTAAAATGCATCCCTTATGAAACTTTGTAAAAATAATTCTTAAAAATACAGAAAGATAGCCCTTATTATCTAAATTCATCATTTTGTAACTACAGAAGTAATCTATATTTATTGCGAAACGAATGATAAAACCAGATGAGACAAGTCATCTTTAAAAAAAGAAAAAAGGCAAAAGCATAATTTGACATTTTAGAATGATTCTTGTCAATAGTTTGGTATGTAGGTCCACACATCCTATTTGTGCCTCCTGTAACACATACATAAATAAACAATGCCTATATAGAGTACGGCAGGGAAACTTACTGATGGTTTTTCTTCATTTTCACCACCAAACAGAGATAAGAAGTAATGAGGATGGATTCACTTTTTCCTTCCCAGGGAAACTAGCCATGGAGCTTCACAGACTCAAATTGCCACAGTGGGGGCTTCTCTCCCCATCCCCTAAAGGGGAGAGATTCCCCTTGCCTAGGAAGAAAGGGCCACCTCAGTCCCTTAGGCTGGGGATCCTCCTGGGCAGCCCAAGGGAACAGGTGGAGCATCTAGGAACCAGTAACCTCTGGTCGGCTCCAGTGACCCCTGGGAAGGTCTAAATCAGGCTTGGCAAAGATACTGTGCCCACGCAAACCCGACGGTCAGACCACCTGCCACCTAAATACACACCATGGTGAAATTTTAGAATGTGCCATTACTATGTCCAAAATGTGGAGTGAAAATATCTTACTCATGTAATCGTTTCCCCAAAATTCTATAACCTGCTTTTTTCACTGGATAGCTTAACTTTTCTTTTTCACATCAATAAATGTCAAGCTACAAAGTCATTTCAATTGCCCCATAATATTCTTTTGGGTAGATCTTCCAGAATTCTGTATTAATAACACATTTTTAGACATTTCAGTCAAATCCAAATTTCCATTGTTGTAAACAACGGTGCTGTCAAGCTCTATCATCTTTAATGGAATGAAAGAGTAGGTCAAGGTGATGGGCGCCTTGTAGGGACCAAGCCAGGAAGCCGAGAGGCACAATGGATGGGGGTCATAACTAGGACACTTACCTGCACCCACTGAAGAATGAAAGGCCCCTCCGTAAGATTTACCATGACTAAGATTTATCATGGTCTAAATTTTAACAGCTTTGGGATAGCTCGTTCCGTAGGACTTATTTCTAGAGCTTTTCCGTTTGTTTTCCTCAGAGAGAGGCACCACCTTGAGAGCAAGGCAACAAATGTATCATGTTCCCTGGTCTCAGCCTTTCTCCCATGTTCAGCAAAAACTAAATGGATAAAACTTATAGAATGATTATGAAAAGACCCGTTTTGTAGGCTAAACACATATTCAGGTGAAAGTTTGTTTTTTAATATGAACTAGACTTACCTTTAAAATTATGTTATGACTTGGCCTCCCCCTCTCCCTGTAACAGCTCAGCACTCTCCCTAATAGCTAAGGATTCACCTCCTGACCTGTGTTGGCCAATGCAGTTTGTCGAGACAGCAGGACTATGCATGTGCCTTCCTTCCAACACCAGCAAAGACGGACAATTTTGCAAGGGAGGCGGTACAGCTAGGTTTTTGCAATTCTTCCCTTTCATGATTCAATAAACAGATATGATGTAACTTCATAGATGAGGCTCATGTTTTACTCAATTTCAATGCTCAAACTTTTTCCAGTCCCCAGGGGTCAAATGGTAAGCATATACAGTTACAACTCCAAGCCTAAACTTCAAGTACATT
The DNA here is from genome assembly GCF_021234435.1 of Artibeus jamaicensis. Classification (NCBI taxonomy): domain Eukaryota; kingdom Metazoa; phylum Chordata; class Mammalia; order Chiroptera; family Phyllostomidae; genus Artibeus; species Artibeus jamaicensis. The sequence goes on from NW_026522040.1 coordinate 1,068,325, forward strand.
GAAACTAGTCTAAACATTGAATGAAAACTATTTGGAGAGGGAGCTCTCCTGTATTGAATCTGGGCAACGAGGACTTGATAGAACCCCACAACAAATCAATACAATTATCTCATCAAATTGTTCCTTGGTTAGACGCAGTCCCATTCTCCCTTGGCTCCTGTGCTCTCTAATCCAAATAGCTTGTTAGCTACAAAACCCTGGACCGACAGCCAGCTAGTGTGTCCTGTGGCCTGGCTTCTGGCTTCTCCTCCCCTGAACTGCAGAGGCGACCAGCCACAGTGAGTTCCCACCATTGGAGAGTCGTTATGTCTGAGTAGCCAGGAACAAGCCCATAGTGTAGAATGTAACCATAACATCACGGAAAAATGTGGTCTGGCTGAAATGTCCTCAAAGTTCCGTATAATGAGGAGAAAGCAGAAGCATCCAGGAGAAAAATCGATCGTCTCCAAGGGTGAGTCTTGTTAGCACGGCGCTGTAAGGAGATCCCAGGGCTCCCCAGAAACAGTGCCTGTCCAGCCTTCACCCATTTTTGATTCCTTTAACAGGGACTCTGAAGTCCATCTTCATGCATAGCCTTTAATGGATGAAGAACCCAGGGAAAATCATCGTTCTTCTTCCCACCTGCAGCCCATTACAGGTGCTTTGCGAGTTGCAAACCGAGGGTAGCTTTGAAAGGGAGAAAATGTTATGAAAAGGGAGCAATTCAAAATGATGGGTATGGCGGGAGAGAGAACTTTGACAACTTTGCCTCACTTCTTCGTGCTGGGATAAGGACTAGAAAAAGATTCACCCTCATGTTCACACATAAAGTTTATGTTTTGTTTTTTAACCCCAGATTTTCTAAAAGTCCCAGAGGATGATACTGTCTCTTCCTAAAGACGCATCAAGAGTTACTGAGCAGCCATGGGTAGCCTGGCACCCCCCCAGTGAGGTCATCCTGATGTACCGCCCAGGAGGCAAATTCAGCAAATGTTAATATAAAGACCAGCCTTGAGGGTGACTGTAATCATGTGGAAGAGAAAAAAACAAACAAACAAACCCATCATCACTTTAATTGACTTACCAGGATTAGTGGAGGGAGAGAAAGACGGTGATATGGGAAACTTTGAAAAACCTCTGTTTAACCTTTATTTGCCCAGGCCCCAGGCGCCCTAGAGAGAATGATGGGGCCGTCTGGGAAGAGCAGATAAAGCAGATAGCCAGATAGTCACTAGGACTGGGGCTAGCACTCCCACAGATAGAACCAATTTTCACATTTAGCCTTTGAACTCTGCTTCTGCCCTGAAGATAGAACTAATTATCACATTCTGCTTCTGTATCCTGCTTTGCCATGTAGCTAGGAAGACCCCTAATCTATATATTCCCCAAGAATCTTTTGTTTGGGGCTCAGAATTTGGAAATGACTCCTCTGGGCCCGTGCACGTTAAACAATAAACCTCGTACTCCAGAATCCCTCAGTGTCTGGTTGCTTCGTTTTCCTATAACAACGGTTCTGCACGTACACTGGGGACGCTGTGCGCATGAGCTCATTGACTTGGGACCTTTCCTGTTTGTCACATGTTTGCACTGGGGACCCAATGGAGACCCACTGTGTTTTGATAGTGTATTCTCTAATGAGCTTTAGATTTCATCCCACGGCATGGGGTGACCGCGTGGCCATCAGGGGCATATTGAATGACCGTGAAATAGATGAGTGACGAGAAAAATCCATCTGAACTATTTGATGTTCCGGTTTCCCTCAGCACACACAAATAAAGGGGCCATGGGAAAATGTACTTGGGTCCAAAGAGAATCTTAGCCTTCCAAAAGAGGACAGGGAAAATAGGTGATAGCCGGAATGAAGTTCATGTTAGTTACACAGACAGCATGTGTATGAACTTGAATTATAGTTTTACTTCGAAAAGTTCCAGTTTCCATATTAACTCATAAGCATGAGAGACTGTACATGTCTTCAGACCAAAAACACAAACAAACAAAAAACCCCACAACATGTGATATGCTACATTGTTTTCCATGAATCCTTTACCACAATTGTTACTGTGCTCGCCAAATGGAAAGACACTGTCATTCTTGATGTTGTCTCCTTTGTAAATGAAACCTTTGATTCCAACAAAAATAAGAGACCTGCTCTTGAGATTCTGAAAAACGGCCTTTGGAATTTATCTTACGAAGCCTATTCCCAAATGAGAAGTGCTTCCCGTGCTCCTGTGGGGAGCTGTGCACGCAGAATCGTTCTTCAGAGGCAAACGCAGTGTTGGGGCACCAGCTCCGGGGTGTTGAAAAAGTGAGTAACTGAACCATTTTGCCCAATCATCCTTTGAGGTAAAGAGAAAGCTCTAATTTCAAACCAATGAAAATGTGCAATAATTTCATTTCTAATGTACCATAACTAAGGTCATCAGTCAGAAACCAGCAAAACACCCTGCTCATGCCCAGAATTTAATCATCTGTGCCACGGATTACACCGCGACTCAACAGAAATTCATCAGCGGTTTGGCAACCCCCAGCTCTCTACCCTTCACAGAGAAGTTAAGCAATCTACTTTAGAAAGGTTAATAGGAAGAGCAAGCGTATTTCATTTCTGCTACTCAATGTTACTGGCCCAAAATGTTGGATATGGTTTTTAAGAGTGTTTGTTGACAATAGTACTGCAAGCCCAGCTTTAAATGTAGCATTTTTATTTGTATATTGGATTTCTTAGTCTACAGGTTAGATGTCAGATTGGTATAAATAAAGGAAAAATCCCTTGGAAGTTTTACACGCAGATATGACATGCACCCATATTGCTTCCCAATTCAAGAATTAAAGCTATGATTTTGAGAATGGTGCAGCCTGTCAGGAACTGCGCTATTTTCTATGAATTATTAATTAATTCTCACAGGAATACTGTGAGGTAGGTATTGTCTTCTACGTTTTTTAGAGGAGACAACCTGGATGTAAAAAATAAAGTAGTCTGTCCAAGTTCAAATGGTAAGTGGTGAACTTGAGGCCTCATTTTTTTTCTGATGTGAAAGCCATTTTCTTTTCTTTTCAGTATTTTACTGTGAAGTGGTGTTATTTTAACATTTCCTGATTTAAGTAACTTTTTGAGACTTCAGTATGCAAATAATTGATAAGTCTGAGTTATAGAAAAACCAGAGCGGAATTAGACCCTAAATGCCATATTTATTATAATTGTCAAATACAGAATATAATTTTTAACAAAGAATTTAGTATGCCTAGAGAAATTAAATAGGCAATCAGAATACGAACTGATTATAGTGAGATGAAACCAGAAAAAAAATTATCAGATTTTTTTCTTTTTCTGGTCTAGAGTGGTTTTTATTTTACTCTTATTTCTGTCCAAAGTGCAATCTTGTCATGGAAAACTATTTTCTCTTCAGCATTACTTTTTTAAAAAATCAAAAAATTTGAAAGATTTAAAAATTTTATTTATCTTTAGAGGGGAAGGGAAAGAGAGAGGGAGAGAAATATCAATGTATGGTTGCCTCTTGTGCATCCCCTGTTGGGAACTGGCCTGCAACTCAGGCATGTGCCCTGACTGGGAATCGAACCACAATCCCCTAGTTCGCAGGCATGCACTCAATCCACTGAGCTACACCAGCCAGGGGAAAAAAAATTTAATGAAATAAACTAAGGAACATAATAGAACCAGAGGCATGGATACACGGGACAGACTGAGAGATGTCGGAGGGAAGGAGGGAGGGTCACTGGATGAAAGAAGGTGAGATTAGCTGAAGAACACACCCACAGCCCACAGACACGGACTACAGCGTGGGGAGGAAGAGCAGGGCTGGGAGCAGGTGGGGGAGGGAAGGAGGACAATAAAATTTTTGTTTAAAAAAACTGAAAAATAAAACAGCATGGCAGACACCAGGAATTATATGAAAAAGGAAAAAAGATCCGCAAAGAAACTTTTTATATCTTGTTTGGTTTATCTCAGTAACAATTCCTTTAAAAATTCAAAATATTCAAATATATACAAAAGTGAGAGAATAAGATAAAAATACTGTAATAACATATTCGTGTATCCATCAACAATAGCCAGCATGGGTCCACTCAGAGACACTCATGTTTAGCCACAGCCCTGTGCCCAACCTCTCTGCCATCCCCTATTGAACTAGGAAATAAACCCCAGACATCATTTAATTCAATCTGTAGACATTTCTGTATTTATCTCTAAAAGACAGCCTTTAAAAATAAATAGCCGCAATACCATGATCACCCTTGAAAATGACTCCTATTTTTTTCAATTTTCTCATAATGTTATTTTACGATGCACTCCATCAGGATTCGAATGTGCACTGATTGTTTTACATCCCTTGAGGCTGTCTTCTTCAGGAGATGGCTCCTTCATCTTTTTTCCTTCTTTCCTCGCAACCTATTTGTTGAAGCAACTGGGCCCTTCATCTCATAGCTTTCTGAGCTGAGCGCTGCATTTCATTTGTTAAAACCGAATCTTGTTGATTGCCTCTCCGCGGTGCCATTAACATGCTCTTCTACCTCCTGTGTAAGCTGTAAACCTGCGGTTAGAGCTCAAGGCTTGGTTCCAGGTTTTCTTGTTTTCATCATTTTATTTTTTTGGCAATAATGGTTTATGAGTGGTTTGCACACTTCCAACAAGAGACAGAAAATGGCTGTCTTCCTTTTTTGAGGTTAACAACTCATAATTACTGCCCAGGTCCATTATTTCAGTAGGGGTTGCAGAAATAATAATATTTCATTCCATAATTCTTCACTCATTTGCTAAAATGAGAGAGCTTTCCATAAAGAGAGCTTTCTCTTGCCAGCATTTGATTCCCATAAGGCATAAACCAGGAAGAAAAACAGGATGAAAGTTTTACTCTGTTTATTTACCAGTTTCCAGAACAATGCGTTGGGTCCTTAGCATTCTCCAGAAGTGTCCAATTGACACCTTTACCATATTTTTGCTGTGTATAATGCACACTTTTTTGCCCAAATTTTCGAGGGGAAAATAAGGATACACATTATATATACCATGGGTATAATAATGGGTATAATAATCCTGTATATAATGGGCATAAAACTGTGGGTGTACAGTATACATGGCAAAATGCAGTATTTTTAAATTAGTGTTATCATTAACTTATACCCTTAAACATATCTGATGTATTTTAATCTACTACATTTGTTGTACTTATTTATCATCAAATCATCCTAACTTTGGCCTGTGGCAGCTTCACTGAGTGGACTCCTGAATCTTTTTGTCATGCCCTGATCATCTTTTAAATGATCCTTGCTTTTTACATTTTGAAAAAAACACTTTTTAAAAAGTTTTCAGATTAAAGCTGTCTTGATTTTATCTGTCCCTGAGGCTGACAACAGCCCTGGTCACAGCTGTCAATCATGGTGACGCTTCTCAGACAGAAGAGGCAGAGAGCCACCCAGTCAGCGCACGGGAGCACAAGAAAATAGTGAAGAATTGTTGTTTCAAGGCATGACATTTTCATTTTTTAAAGATAAAGTGCTATGTAATCTTCAATATATTATATTCCCTCAACTCCATCGTGGTTGGTTTCTTCTTTGTTTTGTTTATTTAATTTTCACCAGCACCACGTCACAGCGCTGCACAGAGACGTCCCACATTCACGTGCAAGGCTGCAGCATTCTGCACTGTGCAGACCCTGGCACTGGACCACCAGCCTGCTGCTGACGGCATCCGGTCCGTTTCCATTTTTCCACCATCACAATTCTGCCTCAGTGAAAGCCTATAGGGCATATGTATCTTTTAACATTTTGGGGGGCAAAGCTCTTTTGATAAAGAGTAAACTAGAACTTGCAGACATGAAAAGAAATAGAACAATTTAAAATTGAAAATCAATGTGTAAGTTTAAAAAGAGGTAATCACTTCCGAAAGCAGAAGTAATGGATTAGGATACAAATGTGTTAAATTACATGCAAGCAGGAGCCAATAAAGTGGGAAACATGAAAGAAAGGAAAGAGAAAGAACAGAGAGAATAGACGGAAAGTTACATTGGTGGTGGGAGTTACGGGAGATGATACGAGTCTGGGAAAGAGCAGTTGAGTTGACGGCTGATAATATTTAAAACAATGAAAGATGTAACTCCTCAGCGTTAGTCCACAAATCTATGGGTTTGATATAAAGAAGTCTTTGATAGTAAAATTCTAGACACCAAAGCAAAGATCAAAAAGGACACTGAAAGAAAAGAAATGACCTGCAAAAAAGTTACCTTCATCCTGTCGGCTCTCTTCCCCATAGCAACCGTGAAAACCAGAAGCAAAGTGAAACAATATATTCAAAGAGTTGAAAGAAAATAACCATCAACCTAAACTTTGACACACGCAAGAAGTTATACTTCCAAAATGAAACCAAAATAAAAATATTTTCAGGTTGAAAAAAATGATCCTGAGGAATTTTACCAATTTTGTCATCAAAAGAAAAGGCTAAAAGATATACTTTGAGGAGAACAAAAATAATCCCAGAAGACAGGTCTACTTTGAAAGGGGCAACAAGAAGCAAAATATAATTGTAAGCATGTGAATAAATGTGTCAACATGCATGTGTGTAAAAATAATAATGTCTAATTTGTAGGATTATCAAAGCAAAATCATATTAAAATAGCAGATAATATGATAATATTTGGGAAGTAGGTTATTTGAGTTATATGTACATTAAAACTCTAAGAGAAATCATTAAAAACCCAAGAGTAAAGTTGGTAACTTCCAAGTAAGCAGGAAAAAATGAAAAATACAACCATTATTTAATCTCCAATTAAACAAGAAAAAGGAAAACTGAAACAGAAGATGAACTAAAAACAAATAAGAAGGCACAAATAAGATGATATAGACACAATAAAATTAATAATACAAGTAATTGAAATGAATTAGGGTTATTCATTAAAAAGGAAACACTTCCAAATTTTAAAAAAATTTCTGGCATTGTATTGCTCACAAAAGAGTCACTTATCATAAAAACAGAAAGATAGAGAAATTACATACCCAGCAAATACTAACAGAAATGAAGCACTGTTACTTTCAGACAAAGAAACCTAAGGCAAAAGGCATTATTAACAAAGGAAAAGAATGCAATGCATCAAATAAATATATCAATTTGAAATCTGTTGGCACCAAACAATACAGCTTCAAAAATCAGTAAAGCCCAAACTGCAAGAAGTATGGAAGGAAATTGATAAAGGCACCACCATGGTGGCTGAATCTCAGTAATCGGCAGATGAGCCAAATAAAAAAAGAGGTCATTTAAGATCGACAGAATATGAACCACACAATGAACAAGTCTGATCAGCGGGTTTGTGTAGAACCACATCCTTGGCGTTGCGGACTGCATTTCTTGTCAGCACAGAGGAATGTGGAGATTGCCCATCTACTGAGCCATGAAACAACGTGTCCACACGACAAAGGAACTGAAAAAAATACAGATCATGCTTCCTAAACCCAAGGCAATTGATTTCAATGTGACAGAAAAATGTAATAAAAAATAACAGGAAATAAACTCTGAATTGTTTAAATTAAATTTAAAAAACTTTAAGGAAGAAATTATAATGGAAACTATACCTACTTTAAAGTGAATCATAATGAAAATATTGCATATTTAAAATCTATTAATGTAGTTAAAGTTGTTCTTGAAGGAAAATTAGTCTTAAAACATATTTGAAATTTGTTTAATCTGAAAAACAGCAGCCTATGCATCCGATTTAAAAAGTTAAAATAACAGTATCAACCCCCAATGCAGTGACAGGAAACGCTTTAGTCTGAATATTTGTGTCCTTGCCTTAAACCCCAATTTATATGTTGAAACCCTAACTCCTAAAGAGGATGGTACCAGTAGGTGAGACCTTTGACAGGTGACAGGGTCATGAAGTCAAGCCTTCATGAACAGGATTAGTGCCCTTTTAGAAAAGGCTCCAAGAGATGACCCTCCACACCATGAGGGACACAGCAGGACAACACCTGCTACGAACCAGGGAGCAGGTCTTTATCAATCAGAAGGTTACCCAGTGCCAGTGCCTCGAGAACTGGGAGAAATAAAGTCTGTGGTATTCTGTTTTCCATCTGAATGGACTAACATAGGTACTAAAAATATGTGAGGGAGAGAGAGAAAACAGAAATTAGCAAAATAGACGAAAATACGAAGACACAGACTGTCAAACCAAACTCATACACTCAGACGGTTTAATGTCATGTATATGGAACATAATGCAAGGACTTGAAAAGAGTATAATTTGCTTATCTTATATTTAAAATAAAAAGCAAAAGTAAATTAAGAAAAAACTAACTTCGTGCATTTTAATGAATTTGATTCCTCATGAAAGAGAGACTGATATTTGCCCCCTTAAACGAAAGCTGGAAATGCGGTGATTTCAGATCAGAATCCTTGAAAGGGCGGCCCTGGATAAGAATCACAGTACTGTGGGAACCCTAGATGTCTAGGGGGGAAGCTTGAGGATGACGAGGGTCACCTGATTGGAGAGGAAAGCCACGGAAGAGAACACGCTAGCAGCAGAGTTTCTGCACCCCTGGGATGAGGTGCAATCGCTGGACAATGCCGCATAGCAGGCGGATTCCTATGCTGTGGCCTGCCAAGACTACAGATGTGTAACACAGGCCTATGCCTTTTAACTGCTTACCCATTTTCCTCACCAGACAATCTCCCTATCTGCCTCGGTGCTTTACATATTGCAAATCTCCCCCCCCCAAAAAAAATACTTTCCAAATTGCTCCAAGAAGTTGAGATATTTGGCAAAACAAATATCTAAGCAACTGAAACTTCCTAGTCTGAGCAAAGAAAGTGCTGACCATGGCTTACTGCGAAGATGAGTTACAGCTTTCAGGAACTAAAAGAAGAATTCATGAAGAGACGCTGGAAGTCTTCTGCACTGAATTGCATTTTATTAACAACTTCAATGGAATCAGCCCTGGAAACCCCAGGAGAGAATTTTTTTTCTGATTTAGCTTTATTGACCTCCTTTGATTCAAAGCGCCAATATTTATAGGGCAGAAATTTCCAACTGCCTCTTAAAAATTGGTTTATTTTGTTCTATATGAGAGATGATGCCACAAAGTTGGAGAACAAACATTTTCTGTGCAATTTCATGGCAAGTTTCTCTCTCTTAATAGTAAACACATTCTCCCAGTAGCATCCCCGACATGGGGTAACTACTGGAGAAACAGCTGGAACTATTCTCAAGCTCAGAGGAGACATTTTTAAGTAGATACGTCCCATTCTAAACAACAACAAAACAGGGACTGAGAGAAACATGGGATAGGAACTCTGTGAAAGAGAGAAATAGACAGACAGACAGACAGACACAGCGAGAGACAGAGAGGTGTGCTGTGCCTGAGAAGAGACTTGAACAGACTCTTCACAAAAGCAGATGTATGTGTAGCAAAAAAAAAGTCAAAAGATGCTCACCATCATTAGTTATCAGGGGAAGGCTAATAATACAAACTCCAATAAGTTACTACAGTGCAACCACAGAATGGCTACCAGAAAAATGAAATATTACCAAGGTTGTAGAACAAACAGATGTCTCATCCGCTATGGGTAGGGATATAAAATGGTGCAGTCACTTTGAAAATACTTTGACTGTTTCTTACGAAGTTAAACATACAACCAAGTAATTCCACCCCTAGATATGTGCCCAAGAGAAATGAAAACGTACCTCCACAGAAAGACTTATACACCGATATTTATAGCAACTTAATTCATAATAGCTTAAAGCTGGAAGCAACTCAAATGGCCAGGAACACATGAATGAATACACAAATTCGTTCAATGGAATGTTACTCGTTAATAAAAGAGGATGAACAACCGCTACAGGCAACATCACGGATACATCTCAAAAACATTCTGCAAGCCAGATACAAAAAATACATACTGCATGATTCCATGCATATGAAACTCTAAAAAACGCACACTAATCTGCAGAGGCATAAAGTAGTAGATCAGTGGTTGCTGGGGGCAGAGGTGAAGAGGTGCTAAATGCAAAGGAAGATTAGGAAACTTTAGAATGATGAAAATACTCGGCATAGTCACTGGGGTAATAGGTACATATATGTTTCCATTTTTCAAAACTCATCCAAATTACACTCACGAAACTGCCTTTTGACCCAGTGGTCCCACGTCTGGGAACACAGCCCGAGAATCCCAAAACACCAACCAGAAAGAATATACGTGCCCCTATGTTCACGGCAGCACTGCTTACAACAGTCAAGATGCGGAAACAGCCAAGTGCCCATCAGGAGATGAGTGGATAAGAAAGCTCCCACACATTTACACAATGGACTACTACGCAGCTGTAAAAAAGAAAAGGAAGGAAATCTTACCTTTTGTGACAATACGGATGGACCTGGAGAGTATTATGTTCTGTGAAATAAGCCAGTCAGAGAAAGACAAATGCCACATGATCGCACTTATATGTGGAATGTAACGAACATGATAAACTGACAAACAAAGCAGAACCAGAGGTGAGGGCTCACGGAACAGACTGACAGCTGTCAGAGCGGAGGTGGGGCGGACTGGATGAAAGAAGGTGAAGAGATTAGCCAAAGAGCACATGCGCATAACCTACGAACACAGACCACAGTGTGGTGAGGGCCAGACAGAGGAGAGGGCGGGGTCTGGGTAGAGGCGGGCACAGGTGGGAAAGGAGGAAATGGGGGACACCTGTAATCGTGTCAACAATAAAAATAAAAAGTAAAAATAAATAGAAGATAAAAATGGGTGATTTGGATTACGTGCAAATTACATCTCAAAAATATTTAAAAGGTTTTATTGAATTTTCTTAAATGTGAATTGTATCCCCCACCAAAGTTTTTAAAAGATTTTAAACACGAAAGAGAAAGTTCTTGGGAAGAATGAAGGAGATGGTGAGGGCATTAGAAGGGAACAAGCTTTGTTTGTCTTTGAAAACGTGCAGACTGAGTGGTAGATACAATAATTGCCTTAGAATTTTACACAAGCTTAACGTGAAGGAGGAAGCCAGCCCTCAGCTCTGAATCAGGCTGGTGGGACAAATCCAGAGCATGGCCACAGGCTTCGGCCTTTTGCTCTGATCAACTGTTTTGTCCATGAATTAGGTTCTTTCAGTTCTACTATTTTAGGATTCTGTGTTCTGCAATAATGTATTGGACTTTAGTTAGCAAGCCTCCAGAAAACTTATAGCTGGAAAGGGTAAGCAGCTACACTTTGGGTGACATGTTCAGGATCGGAAATCATTCTGACACAGAGGAACGCGGAACTGAAACCAACAAAATGAAAGGTAAAATGACAAATCACTCAAAGTTCGGTTTAAAAATTCAGTTGTGCAAACATAGTTCTGAAATAATCTGTCTTCCTTTAATTAAAAAAAAACATATATTTTCCAAAGGAGGAAGATACTTTGTAATAGATTACATACATGCTTATGATTCCATTTCTAGAAACCTATAGAAAATGTAAACTAATCTATAGTGTCATAAAGCAGATATGGGTTTGCCTGGGGACCGAGGTACAGCGGCCATTGACAGAAAAGGAACCTTAAGGATCTTCAGGGGTCGTAAATACATATACACACACAGATATTTTTTTTTGCAAAGTGAGTAAGCCAGGTTGTCCAATAACTACTAAAAATGCCATGCAATATTAGACTACATGCAATGAGGTTAACATCCTGAACGTTGCAAATTATAGCCTCATTGAGTTCTGTATTACTCAGACCGCACCTGAGATATTGTGTTCAATTATAAATGGCAGATTATAAGCAGGATATCTACCAAAGGGAGGCAAAGTTCTTGAGAGGTACTCCATAACATATCATGGATCGGAAGACTAAAGCAGTGAAAGTCATAGCAGTTTCCAAATAACTGAAGCACTACAGAGTATAAGAGAAAGAGAAAGTGTACTGTTTTACAAATTAGGATCAAGGTAAGTTACAAAGAGGTAGAAATAATTTAAAATAAGAAGGAAGTTTACTGTATTGGCTACTTCATAAGAGTATGGACTCTCCCTTGATGTATTGTGTCATCAAAAATAATTGTGCAAAGGATACAGGATCGAATGATAAAGATATCATAATAGAAAATGCACCATTAGGTGAGAAGTGAAACTCAACATCACTGATTAAAAAATTGGGAAGGTGGGTTTTGATCCAGACTTGATGGTGGAAAATATACATAAAGACAAAAAAAATGGAACAGGGAGATGGGGATATACTGGGAAGAGAAGATGGCCCACGTAGTAATGCAATAATGTGCAATTTTAAAAAAAAGAGTTAACAATGTATAGCATAGTGTAAAACACCAGCCTGCCTAAAATGTAGTTTTCTTGTTAGGGAACTGCACCTGAATTAGCCTGGGTAAGTTAGCAAAACCTTGATGTTTAGGATAGGTGCTTTAATACTTGACTGTGCTGAGCCAAAAGCTAGAAGGTGATGTTGTTGAATACATTTGAGCATCATATGCTTTGCTTCTTTATTCATATCATTAGTAAGGGAGGTGAGTTAAGGGGAGACACCCCAGAACTGGCCCATGACATTGGAGAAACAGTTTGTTGAGGAAGAAAGGGAAAGAGAGGGAAATGTGTGGGAAACAAAGAAAAGACAGAAATGATTAAAGTAGAATTATCATTGAACCCAAATCCTAGCCCTAGTTTGGTGACTGTGATGCTAAACTCCAATTTTTATGTGAAGTAGAAATTAAAAGAGGGAGGTCACTGGCAGCCTAAGAAAGAATTTATGGACAACAGAATAACATCAACGACCGTAGCAACTAGAGCAGGAGAAAAAGAGGGCAGGCCTTCTGAGTTGACCTCATGTGTCCAAGCAGCTCACGGAACAGACTCCAGGGACGTGAGAAACTTGTTTTGAGCTGAGACTCTTCTGAGAGAGAGAGAGTACACAGCATGTCTGAAGTTCTTTATTTGTTCTGTTTGTGTTTCTCTGTATTTGTTAAGATGGACGAATTCTCTGCTTCACTGCACACAATAGTTAAAGCAAGGGAAAATTAAATGTTGACTCAGTTTGATTAAAGCATAAATCTAAATGCATCGTTGGGAAAGAGAAACAGAGAAGGAGAAGAAAGATTCATTAAGCATTTACATGTAAAGAAATCTGGCTTCTTAATATCCTTGGAGGGGTCGGAAGTCATAAAGTCACAGACGTGACAGTGTAACACTCTATGCATTTAAAATTCAGAAGCTGGACTTCCCTGCAAGGCCGAAGCAAATTAAATCTCTGAAGCCTAAGGCAAGAGGCAGAAAAAGCTGGCTTTGGTCTTTTATATAAAGGAAAACATGGAGGTTGTGGTCAAACACTGGTATTTTCAAATGGTCAGTGCATGTCTGAAAAATATGTAAAACTTAGTCAAACAGAGGTAATGAATCCATGAGATATGTCGACACAGATTGGTACGAATTCAGATGAATAACATTTCTGAGTTATGGGGAGGGGTGAACTGGGCATACGGTAGGAGAATAAAATTCTCAACTTTCTGAAATGCAATCTAATATATTGTACATATTTTTGATCCAGTAATTTCATTCCTGGGGAAAGATTTATTGAGCCTCTATCACATGCCAGTTGCTGCACTAGATCTTGGATGATAATTTAATGCTTACAGAAAGCACAATGGAAAAAGTCTAGACCGAGTGAAAAAATAGGGGGAGAAGAAGTACAGCGTAAAATGGGGTAAATACCTGGTCGGCTCTTTCCTCCTGATGGTAAAGTAACTAAGGATGAAGATGACAACATGGTCATCATCATAAGGGATACACTATCATGCAGGACGCAGGGATGAAGGCGATCATGAATGACAGTTTTGAAAACACAAAACATATTGAATATATAGAAATGGAAACATCAAGAACTAGAGAGGCCAGACTATGCATTTGGTCTTCTTATCCTTCAGAGCCCTGCTACTCGGAGTGTGGTCCATAGCCCGTCATCACTGGCATCACCTGTGAACTGGCTAGAAAGGCAAAATCTTAAACCTCATGCCTGACCTACCAAAATCAAAATCTGCATTTGAACAAGTTCCCTACGTGATTCATCATCATGCTAATGTTCGGGAAATATGGCTCAAGAACATACACTGCCAACGACTCAAACACCACAGATGAACTCGGAGTGGCGTTACAACTAGGATGCTAGGAATTATGCATCGACCTGTATCCAATGTGTCTCCACAGCATCCTGTCGAGCCGCTGCTACTTCCTGGTGGGAATATGCAAGGCGATGGATTTCCTGCATCTCTAGAAAAGAGGAGATGCAGAGAATTGTAAACTAGGACTGCAGAAAAATAGAACTGTGTGATTGTGTCTATGCTCCAGGAGGTATTTGTGCCTGAGTGATAAGAGGTTGTTGACAGAGCCATGAGGACTTACATCCGATTTAAGAGGGAATCCTGTTTTGCAGACAATCAGTACTGTGTATTTAGACCACAGGCATGAGTGTGATTGGGTAGGCTGGCGTCTGTCACAGCCAGAACCCTCAGGGATGAAGAGACCTTGAGCCACAAGGATGAGCAAGTGTGCCAGTCCTGGCCTCAGGAGAGCACTAGGAAAGAGAAGATTGGACAACTGCCCTGGGGTGGACATTATGAGCCTAGCAACAAAAGCCCGCTGTACGCACCCTCGGACTCTGGCCAAGACACAATCTGTGAGTGTATTACTGAGATCAGCCTTGTCAATGAGATGGGCGGCCAGAAGCGGATGTTTCCAGGAGGTTCACCAAGACTCTGTCACAGTGCCAACCTCAGCCTGTGCGAAGCCACTCCACTTCCAGGAAGCAGAGGAACCTGCCCTTGGAGGGGCCACCATACTAGTAAGCACCCTCTCATGCACCTGTGTGTTTGGGGGGTGGGGTGGGCTGGGGATGGGAGGCGGGTAATGGAATGGCAGATGTTCCTATAGTTGCAAGACAGAAGCAGGCCTCCACCTGTTCAAAAGTAAGCTCCCCTCTTCCCACCCTCTACTAAGGCATGGCCTTCCCAGGCAAATGTGTGCGAGAATCTACCTTCTGGGGACAGTGAGCATGCTGAGCTGAAAGGAAACATACAACTTCTTTACCTCCTTTTTAAAACCCCGCTGGCAGTGAGCTGTATGGGCAGCCATCCCATGCCTTTATGGAAAATTCTGTCAGGGAACTTGTCCTGCATTTGTTCCTTCACTGCCCCTCCCTTGCTCACCTCCACCCCCCACCATTTAGAAATCATATCAGTTTGGGCACTCCTCCCCTGGACATGGATGTGGAAGAGAACTTAGGAAAAGTCAGAACGCAGCCTAAAGTGGCAGTTTAACCCCTCAGTTCAAACTAGGTGGGAGTCCTAGCCCTGCGGGTTAAACGACAAGGGGCATTAGTTTTCACTCCATTATGTAACCACTTCTGTGCTCCGCCCCTTCAAGGAACATGGTGCCTATGTCTGTGTGGCTATAAGACTTTAAATTGGTTTATTGAAAATACTGCCAGGCACTCTCATCTGAGATAATGTCATCTTTGTCAAATCAGTATCCATTTCAGGAAAACACAATTAGAAATGGAAAGGGTGGAAAGCAAAAATATTCATAGATTATCAGTTTTTCATTACATATTCAAAAGGGAAGTGGTAACTCGATTATTCTAGATCCGTTGGCAATGCATTAGGACAAAATGTCCCTGTTCAGCCACCAAAATGGTTCCCCAGGGACGAGCTTGGCTGGAGAGCTCCAACCTGGCTGAAGCCCGGACCTGGGGTCATGAATGAGACAGGCTTGCAGAGACATTTTCACTCTCTACTGACTTTCTTGGTGTCCACTGGGATTTCATCACTCAAAATGGTCAAACACCTTCCCATTCTCTAAAATCCGCAGTCCTCACAGAAGCAAAGAAAAACTCATTACCCCCTGTGTCCAGTAGGGGGCCAATTGGCATCCACATGATGTAAAGTCATTGGACACGTCCGGGATCTTCTACCAAATCTGCACTTCATCTTTGTCGTACTTGTCTTCTCTCTTATTTCAGGAAAGGCAGCTGAATGATGCTACAATGCTCAGTGGAGACTGGCAGCTCTGAGTCATAGTCAGTTTGTCGTCTTAACTGAAATAATCATGGAGTTTAGCGTCATCAATTAGATTGAAATCTGGAGGATTTGATGTGTTCTTGGAAGTGACGGAAACAGTTCAAACCATCACATAGCTGCACTATTCCTGTCGCTGTGGAAACAGACCCAGGTACACTGGGCAGAGGCCCACTTCCTTATTTGGCCACTGCCTGTCATGACGGCTGAAACAAAATTAATGACAGGACGGAGAGTTGATGTCGACATGTTTTAGAGACCAAGCCTGATGTATCTGTCATGAATACATGTTATTTTTCCGACTTTTATAAACAAGGGATTGATTTATTGGCAAAGTCTTACAGGGTAACCATTTCGCCATTCTATCTGGAGACAGACAGACAGACAGACACAGAGACTACTTCCCCTAAGTAATGTTGACTCACCTATGTGCAAAAAAATAACTAGATAAACATGTGTTTTTCTTTTGCAAAGCCTCACTGAAAGATATAAAGTACACATTTTGCTTTTGTAATAGAAACTTTTGGCAAGTGCCCAGCTGCTTAAGGGTTTGTTGGTTGGGTGGGGTTTTTTTTTTCATTATTTTTTCATGTGTTTCACCTCTTTCTAGCATTCTGTGCAACGTACATAAACGGGAATAACAACAGTCAAAATATAATATGTCCAGTCAACAAATGACCCAACAGGCAAACTGTCAGCTGTCATCACCCTCTCAATGCGTCTTCCCTCCTGAAAAACGTGTCTCTGTGGTCACCTGTGGGGCGTGACTGACTGTCGGTGCCCAGCAGTGGACAAAATCAAGGTGCTTTGTCGGGTATAAACACGTATCATGAGTGAGGACTCTTGGTAATTCTAATAATGAACTCTGTCATTTTAATATTTTAAATAGTGATTTTTCAAATCTTAAACACAGTTTTATTTTTTAAATTATCAGTAGTGCAAAAAAATTAGGGTGAAAATAGTGAAATAAGGGAAGACTGTGGTTAAGCATTTCAAGATTCAATTAGAGTCATATTTACATTTTCTTTTCTTTTCTTTCTTTTTTTTTGCTGGAAAAGCATTAGTAAAACCACCATGCGCTTATGTAGAACTATGGTTTTTTAAGTGCTTTATATACATTACTTTTCTGATATTTTAAATCTGCCTAGTAGCAAATATCTATAGTGTCATAGTTTAAGAAATACAACACCAGCTAAAAAATAGTTTTTTTAACTCATATAGCTCTAGGCTCAGTGTCGATGGCTGATGAATATGATGAATAGCAGGAGGTGGGAAGGAGAATGAGGGGCTCCCCACGACATCTACGAAGACCATGGAAACCTTCAAGTCAATTCACACACCAAATCACAAAACTGTGTGACTTACTGGCAGACAGACGGACACACACAGGCACATATATACACATACATAGATCTGAACAAGCATCACCAGAAAGCACTTCATATCCCATGAAAAGATCAATCTGATAGGACATTTGAAAAAAGCCTCATTATAAAACTGTTCTATGGCATGCATTTTGGGGCAGGGCTAAGGCAAGAATCAGCACAGATATTTGGGATCTGTGCGATCCCAAGACCGGACTGGTATAAAATGCAAACCCGAATAGGGCCAGCATCTCACAAGGATGCAATGCATGCTCCTGGAGGTTTCCGCAAATGGTTTCAAATGGCAAATGGACATTAAATAGCGTTAGTTCTTATCACAGAAGTCATTTCCTCTCTGATAGCAATGATTAAATCAAGGAGCAAATCTCATCATGTTGCTATTGTAGCCACCAAAAACTGTCCAGTGTATGGTAAACTACCCTTTGTAAACAAGCAAATAAAACAGAAAACCGTAAGCGGACTTCTATTCGACAGACACCCAGTACACTTCTCTCTCTTCCCAAGTCGCAAGTCGCGTTGCGAGGTTTAGGCCATGGTATCTCGCCAAGGATTCTCCAGAAATGTGTGTCTTTTTCTGCCCAGACAGAAATAAACACACTTGAGGGACCTTCAGTGACGACTGAAAAATCTGTGTTTTAAAAAACCTGTGTTACTGAAGATTTCCTACTTTAAAATTTTAGCTACGGAGGCTCTCCTTTTGGAGATGCACTAGCTCGTACTAACAGCCTTGCATTTATCATTTAAATAAGACCCTCTATCATCCCCCCTTAGTCAGTTAGTAGCTGCCAAGTATAAATTGCCACAGATGAAAGAAGGAGGTGGAATATAAATGTTCAGAGGCAGCACGGCGTGGTGAGCAGAGGTACCAGACGGAGGCTGCACCGCACTCCGGTGCTTCCCTGGGGTGCCAGGAATGTAGGGCAAGTCACACCAGCATCCCAGTGCCCACGACCGCATCCCAGATACATCTGTATACGTGTGTGGACACTATTTCTTTCTTGGACATAAAATCTTTTAGATTCTTTTTGAGTCACTCTCTTGCCCAGGGTCTCTGTTGCTCCTAACTTAAAATGCTATGCCTGTTTGCTGCATGACACCAAGGCCAAGTTCATTCCTGAAACCCTTCCTCGGCTTCCAGTCTCTTTCACTACAGAAATTTGACATCAGCAAGGAAGGGAGGACAAGCCAGGTGGACAAGCCAGGTGCAGGGTCAGGGGAGAAGGTGGGTCAGGGGAGAAACGTGGCTCTAGACTGAGCATCCTTCTCTCTGAAGTACAGGTGAATGGCTATTGGTAAATTAAAGAATTAATCAGAGGACAGATGTGATTGTGTTTGCTGCTGGGGTAGGACTAGCTGGCTAGCCTGTTAGGAATAAATTGGAGAGTGCTAGAAACATGTGAATGAAAAAGGCAGAGAGAGAGAGAGAGAGGAAAGACTCTGAGGGGAATTTATTAAGGAGGCATTTGCACAATTTTTAGGGAGGAAACGCAGTGATTGGAAGAAGGGAATTGTCCCAGGGACTCTTGGGCCTGAGAAGCCACTGTGTCACAAAGTCATTGCCGTGACTGCGAGTCTAATGAGCCTTCTACTGCGGCGCACGCCTATTCTGGATGCCTGGTCTGACATCCAGTTTCAGAGCCGTGGATGAATCACGCAGTCCTCCTCCAGATGACAAAAAGGGCAGCAACCTTAAATTATTTTCCCCGCCTCCAGCTTCATTTCCCTGTCGCCACTAAACTCATGCAAGGTGGGTTCCTTAGTCAGCATTCCCTCATCGGTGGGGTTAGATCATCTCAGAACTGAGTCTCCATTTCTGAGATCTCAGAATGGGGAGGCACGCATCTCTGGGACATTCTTGGGAATTGTCTGCCATGAGATCTGGGGGGGGGGTGGGTATGGGGGTGCAAAGCCCCTCTCATTTTGGGTTGCTCTGGACCACTTGGTAGGACAGTATTCCTGACGGAAATTGGTAGGATTGAGATGTACACTATCAAGAGTCTCCAACCAGGCCACATGAATGGAGCAGAATCAGGCGCCACAGGACTCTCTGACTGGTGGCAGTAAAACACGGGTGAACAGGATGGAACCGTGCAAAACGTAAGAGATGGTTCTGGGTTGGCCTCTGGCTCAGGTCAGCGGGATAACTAAGAGCAAGTCATTTGCCACTCTCAGACCTTTATTTTTTTTTTTACCTTTAAGTCGAAGAATCTGGACCCTAAAGTTTTTTCCAGGCTTGATCTTCTGAGCCTCGGGGAACTTCTCTATAAAGGGTTGTTTCATGCTTTGCTTTTCAGTCACTCTAGCAAATTCGAATCATCGACTCACACAAGGTATATTAACTTACCTGGAGCCTGTTCGGTGAACAAAAATAAGGTGGTTTATAAAATAAATATGATATTTTCATTCTTCCTGCTGACCCAACAAACACTGGAGACCAGAAAAGGCTTTGCCTTATGGTAAAACAGTGTGTTCTAACAGGTACTGCAACTTACTGCATACCTCATAGGGAAAGCATTGCCAAGCAGGGAAAAGGAAAACTTCTATTTTTTTTTTCCATTTGGAATTAAAGTGTGTTTGTTGCATTCTATGCTCAGGGCTTTCGAGTTTCAACCAGGCACGATAAAGCTGATAAAACAGAGCACGGAGCATGGAGCATTCCGAATCCTTTTACATTACCTCCTGCTCTGCTTCAGAAGGAGAGTTCGGAATCGTGCCCTCTAGTGGATGAACACTCTGACTGCAAGTTTCCTTTACTAGGAAGGAGAATCAGATCTGCAACCATTTAAGATCATCCTTGTATGTGTGACAGAGACATCATTTCCAATAATTCATGTCTTTCATAGTCTGTTTATTTTTTTAAGATTTTATTTATTTATTTTTGGACGGGGGGGGAGAGAGGGAGAAAGAGAGGCAAACATCAATGCGTGGTTGCCTCTCACGTGCCCCCTACTGGGGACCTGGCCTGCAACCCAGTCATGGGTCCTGACTGGGAATCCAACCAGCAACCCTTTGGTTTGCAAGCTGGCGCTCAATTCAATGAGCCACATCAACCAGTGCTCATGATCTGATTAGAGCACAGGACTTGGAGTTCAGCTGTCTCAAGTTTAAGTGAGTCTGGGTGAGCCATCGTGACTTTGTGAGTTTGGGAGTCAGTCTCTGAAAGACCCTGTGTTTCTATCAGTTACGTGAGCGCCACTTTGCATGCTGGGCTGTTGTAACTGAGTTAGTACATCTACATGTGCTTTGTAAAACACAAAGTGCGAATTTCTATTATTAGTAAAATTTTTCAAAATGTTTAGTTTTTTTGAATGCCTAAACCCATATTAATAAGAAAATACAAATCTGAATAATAAGTACATTTATGTATGTGGGAATTTAAAAAGTTTCTTCCACATTTCTCCACTTTATCAGTCTCCTCTCACATTTAGCCAGTGTCTCCTTTGAACTCACAACTGCACTGTAAGTAAGAAATTGCTGATGAAATTTATATAATTTACTTAAAACATCTCAAATCAACTAAATGGTTAATGAGAACTTTCAAGTTCTTAGACTTAAATAGAAACAAAAATTACATTATTTAACAAAATCAAATAAAAAGAAAAAATGCCACCCTAAGAAACTCACATTAAATATAAAGATACAAAGTAAATTGAAAGTAAAAGTATTATTTCTTTTTAGGGAGTTTTGCTATTTAAACATTAGCCCATTGAAGAATTCCTTCTCAAATTGCTTCTCCAAAAGTTACTTAACTCCTGTATGGAAAAATTACCTAAAAATGTATGAATGACTATTTCTTGATGATGGGATTATGCATCATTTTATTTTATACAGTTAATTATTCATATCACCAGAATTATATTTATTAAGATAACAGCATTATCTCAAACCAATTCAACAGTAATGGATGATTCTGTGTGCAGTGAAAAAGTGGTAGAAATTGTCATCAATGTTTGTGGCTTTAACAACCTCACCTATGGTATAAACTTGCCCTCCCTTCTCCCCAGTACTCTGTCCAAGAAACTCACATCTCGTACGGAGCAGCTGATTATCCTGGCAAAGCCTTCCTCCTGTTTTCCCAGATGTGTTATATATCATCCCAGTCCGCACGCTCCACCTACGCCCCTTCCTCTCTCTCTCACACATTTTTTAGAGTAAATATTTTTGAAAGTAGAAGTGAAGTCAGTGGTTATACAATAGCACATTTTTTTCTGTAGGAAACAAATTGATGAACCTTCCACTATAACTGGAGTGATTGAACCTCCCCCCACAGTTCAGCCTCTATGTTAACACTACAGAGCAAGAAAAGCCCTGCACAAGGTTAGCAAGAAGAAAGGATGGAGGGCGGGAATGCCAGGAGCTGGACAGTGAGGATGGACAGGTAAGGATGGACAGGTGGGGTGTGAACCACAAGGCAGAAGCAGAGTGCGCGTGGGTGGGTGCAGAAGGAGTTAGTAGCTGGTCGAGCCCTTCCCAGAGCCCACATCCTCCCTTAAAAAATCTAAAGCCAACTTCCCCCTCCAGAAAACCCTGGAGCCTGTAGAACAGTTTCTCCCTGAGCCACAGACATGTTCTGTCTCCCCAGAGGCATCAGACTATCTTCCTGAAACTCCCACCTGCCCACTCAAGTCCCCTTTTACTCTCTCACACCATCCTGAACTTCTCTTCATGGGCTTACAATTTAAGCATAAATTTTTATTTATGTGATTATTTGTTTAATGTGTGCGTCCTCTATGAGACAATATACTCTGTTCAGGAAAAGTCTTTGTGTGTTGACACCTATAGAATCAGTGCTTGGTACTGAGTAGGTGCTCAGTTAGTGTTTGTTGAATGAATAAAAGAATGGTCCAGATGGTAAGGCCATCTCTGTACTTCTCCAGGGGAGCTGTTCTGCGCAACTTTGTTCTTGCTCCCCTGCCTGGCTGGTCTCTCATGTGAATAGTAAATCTAGTCATTGCTGACAGAGGAGTGAAAATGGTCCCAGTTTATGCCCGATCACAAAAACGCTGAGGACTTTAGGGACAGACCTCTAAAACTGCTAGCGTGGTTAGCATTTCTCACCCTCTTCACAAAGGTAGCCCCCAACCAGGCAAGTCTTCGCAAAGCCTCAGTTATGGCCATTCAGGTTCAGCATTATTATAAATTACCTTATTTGACTCCTTAACTTTTTATAATAGATTTTATCCTTAGTGTCCTAATTTTGTGAACTGCAAGAGACAAAATAGGGCACAAGAGAGAAAACATTTCTATTTCTCTTTATTGAATACCTTTGATTGTGGATCCAAAGCAACTCCGTAAGCAAAGCAATGGATTTACTCATAGGAGTGGCTCTGCACTGCTCAGCCCACTGTTTCAGCTGCTGCACGTAATCCATGGACTGGAAATTAATCACGCAATTGCAAATCGGAGCACTTTACCTGTTACTCCTCACAGCATTAACCAACTCATCTACTCAATGCACATAATCTCACTCACAATATAACCGCAAAGCAACAGGACTTATAAAACTGTGCTCCTTTGTAATTTATTCACCCTCCTCAAACACCTGAACTTCCCCCTCTTGGGGGTCCATGAGTTCAGCTTCCAGGCCTCAACACAGTGGCTGGACAGATCGCTCCCAGCCGATCTAATTACCAAAGAAAAAAATAAAGAACCGAGAGATGACTGTAAAAGTTTAATTTAACCTCTTGTGTGTGCGATACATGCTACTGATGACCCAATTAGAAGCCTGAAAGTGATTTCTCCCTGAAGATATCAGAATACATTTTTGAATTCTGCTAATGCATCCCTGAAACTGAACTTTAACAGCGTCCCTGTTAGAGAACTGAGCACTGGAATCATTCTTTTGGTTTGGTTTGGGTTGCCTCCAGGCCCCGCTTCTGTTTTCTAAGAACTGTCTTCTTGTCAAGGGCTGTGGGTCCTAGGAACCAATGGAAGTAACGCTCCTTCTCTTAGAAGAAAACTTAAGTCATGGATGTCTCACTTGCTTTTTAAAAAGAACTCTAGCCCTGGCTAGTGTAGCTCAGTGGATTGAGTGGAGGCCTGTGAACCAGACAATCACCATTCGATTCCCAGTCAGGGCACAGGCCTGGGTTGCAGGCCTGTTCTCTGCAGGCCAGTTCCCAGCAGGGGATGCAGGAAAGGCAACCATGCATTGATGTTTCTCTCCCTCTCTCCTTCCCTTCCCGGCTAAAGATAAATTTTTTTTTAAAAATCTTAAAAAAAAAAAAAGAACTCTGAATGTGTTACAATGATGGATACACATTCTTACACATTTGTCCAAACCCACAGAACATACACTACCTGATGTAAACAGTCCATAGTTAACATAATTATGGTTAAGATGTGTCAGTGTGGGTTCGTCAGCTGTAACGAATAAGCCCCGCGGGTGGGAGTCTTCATAAGGCAATGTGGAGTACATGGGGATTCTCTGTACCTTCCTTTCATCTTTGCAGTTAACCTAAAAGTGCTCTAAACAAAAATCTTTCAAAAAAAAATAAAACAGTTACCTAAAGGTAGTTTACTTGCTGAGAATGCTTATCGTGGGCATTGATTTTTTTTTCATTGTCCTCATTATCCGCAGAGTGAGCTGCAGCAGGGAGACCCGGAGGCCGGCCTTGTGCAGAAACCCTGTTTCCTCCGCATCCGTTCAACGGGAAGCTTAACCCCCGCCTCTGTGAACAGTGCTCCCCACAGGTGCCTTCCTTCCTACCCACCGCGCACCTTTATCCCCACTGTTGAGTGATAAGGGGATCAACAGCATCAAGTAGGTCATGAGGCTGAAATCTTAGCATGAAAAAGTGTCTTTGGATAAAGACAATCACCTTTTCACTAAAATCTGTACACATCCTGGAGTAAAGCAAAAACTACCCCTTGTTATCAGTGATGCAGGAAACTGATCAAAAGGTGTTTGCAATGTGTGTGTTTCAGGTGTCTGTCCGCTGACAATGAAACCTCTTTCTTTGGCCATTTCTCTAGGACTGTTTTGTTTCTGCCCCCTCTCCACGTTGACGGCAGCATCAGAGTGCTACGATGTGGCTGTAACTGATTGGTCGGTGGTAGGTTCTGAAACAAGCTGGACCAATCAGTGCTCATTTTCAGAAATGTGGGCCGGGCTCTGAGAGGCAGCCAGTCTGTCTCTGGGCCGGGATGAATTGTGGTTCAGTAGAACCGGGATGCAGTAGAAGCATTTAAGTGGCCACTGTCCTGCAGGGACATCCCCAGGCCTCTTGGGTGGCCATCCATGCAAAGCACAGCTCTTCATCTCCTCCCACAAAATCTTGTTCCTATAAGCCACCTGCCTCACTTCCGTAATGGTAATAATTCATTTAATGACCCTTTTCTGAAAACATCTTACAGAGACACACCCCACACTTCACCACAAAGGAACACTTTCTGCACTCCGGCCAATCCCTTTTGGCTTTCTCTCCCACACAGGGCAAGTTCTTTGTGCGATGGAAGCATCTGAGACCATACCTGAGTTTTATGTGTTTTTTTTTTTTAATAGTGGGCTGAGATACTACATCTTAAAAGGCATAGAGACTTGTAAGTTCTCTCGCACACACTTACAGTGCCATTGATACCAACCGGGCTCCCTCGCCCTCTCTTGGTCTGTTTTTGTGCCCCCTCGGCCAGGCAGATACCCTCTCCCCTGTGATCCTGCATGTCCGCCCCTGTCTGGATTGGCATCCAGGTGGGTAGACCTCGACCGTAACCCTGGTTAGTTCCGTGAACTGTTTAGACATGTAGGAGTTATTACTGCAACTAAGAAGAGCCCATATGTACGTTTCCATACCTAACCTACCTGAAGGATATTCCAGCATCTTCTAACTGAGAAGCAATGCATTGAATTGGGATATTAGGCATTTGGCCATTTACTTTTTTAAAAAAATTACAAAGTGGTAGACATTCCTTTTGCCCTTATGTCGGAGTTTCTTAATTCAAAACTAGAAAAAAGTAGTGGTAGGAAGTAGAATTTAGGCACGAAACCTCACCCACAAACCCCGTTGGGAGATGATGCATTGTTCGTGTATTGTCCATACGTCACTCTGTATATAGGTCAGTAATTCTCAGTTTGGGCTGCTGTTTAGAATATCCTGCGAAGCTTTAAAAAGTCCCAGTGCTCAGAAAGCACCCCCATCAAACTCAGTAAGAATTTCTTGGGGTGAGAACCAGACCTTGGTGTATGCACAGTGAAGACTGAGAGTCATTTTTCTGTCTCCTACTCTTCCAATGACTTCACACTTCTCCTTATTTTCCCTCTTGACAATAGGGATCTCCTCATCAACCAGTGAGCACGGAGCCCCAACAGAAGCAAGGAACGGACAAGGGCGGGGGGGACAGAAAACACAGCTGGGCTGGTGGGCAGCATGCACAATGGAAAGAGGTATGATTTACCATAAAAGAGAAATGCCAATGACATTGGTTGGAAAGGTCTTGCTCTTACTGGACACAATGGTAAAGGAAAAAAGATCAAGTTCTGAAATGAGGTTAAATAAATTTACACACATAGGACAAGGGAGAGACAACTAAACACCAATAAGCAAAGTAGAGAAAATTGGGGGGTGGATTCTCCCACTCAGGCTGCTGTAACAAAATACCGAAGACTGGGAGTGATACAGGGTGCAGCCAAGAGGGTGGGGGGTGCCAAAAAGGGATTTGGAATGGTGTCCAGAACTCAAGGTGTATAGGAATTATTGGAGAGACATATAAGATGTCCTCACTCCTTCCCCACAGGTGTGAGTTGGGGGAAGGGACACATGAAGCAGGAACATGCAGGGCTGTTTTGTACAGCCACAGCCTTGCAGCTAATCCATGGCATGGTCATTTAATATATCTATAGCCTTTGGCGGGTCACTTGGATATGTTAAATGGCTGTGGCCAAGCTTGGAACCAGGGGGATGAAGTCACTTGCCCCCAAGATGTAACTGGGGGGCAGGTCCCCTGAGTTACAGCGCCCATGTGAGATCTTGGAGAAGATTGGCTCCAGAACATGGGGCCATACCTGCCCAGACTCACGATGGCAGCTCAGTAAACTTGGAATAATACAGGAATGCTGGCAGGTGTAGCCGATTGTAAGAGGAGTCAGAAATGGGGCTGCAAAGGAGGACCGGCGCTGGGATCTAAACCTGCGCCATAGGAGGAGTACTATGCAGCTTTGCCAGAGTAGGGACCCCTGTAGCCAGGTGAAAAAGAGAGCCATGTGCTTTTGGCGGAGTGCAGACCCCCTCTTGGCCATGTGAAGGGGAGTACCACTGGGCTTTGCCAGAGTGGGGATCCCCTACAGCTATGTAAGAAGGAGGAGAAGAATCATGCAGTTTTAACTAGAGTGCAGACCCCTGCAGCTTTGGTAGAAGAGGCCCACGTGGCTTTGGGATGCTCCCTTTGGCCATGTGGCCTGGGAAGCGGGAGAGACTTTGCCTGAAAAAATGGGTACAAAGAACTCTGCCCAGTGGACCATGAGAAGGTGCCACATGACTTTGGATTAATTGGAGATCCTGCTTGGACAGCAACACAGCTGATGGTGCCAGAGGCCTGAAACACAGACGTGTGCTTCTTTTCCTGAGTTATGGTACCCTGAATTAGGGCAGGGGGAGATAAGGAAGCACTATGGGTATCTGTGGTTATCCTAAAGGACTTTAATATATTAATGGGGGCATTGGGTCACTACTTTAAATCTATATAGCTTTAAATAAACCTTTCCTTTCCTTTTCACAAGTCTCTGGCACTGAGAGATGTCTTTCCTCTGGCAGCGGACAGACGAGCCCAGTATGTGGTCCGGACAGTATTAGTATACCCTCCTTAGGAAGGGCCCCTGTTGTTCTATAATAGGAGGTTAGTTTTCTAACACTACTGGAGGCTGGAAGTCCTTGATCAGGATGCTGCGTGGTCAGTTTCTGGTGAGAGCGCTCTTCCCGGCTTGCAGATGGGCACTTTCTCAATATGTGCGTGCACATGGCCTTTCCTTGGCGCCTGCGCACGGGGAGAAGGTACTCTGGTATCTTTTCCTCTTCTCATAGGGGCCAACAGCCCTGCTGAATTAGGGCCCCATCGTTAGGGCTTTTCTTCACCTTTATCACCTCCTCACAGGCCTGGTCTCCAGCACAGGGTTGTGCGGGGAAGGCGAGGAAAGAATTCTGTCCCTAGCAAGGTGTCATGTTGCATCTAGACAAGCTGTGAATTCAATAATGACTGCTAGAATTTCATTGTATCTGAAAACATGTAAAAGAACTAGTGATTAGCTATTAAGTTTTACCACGTGGCAGGTGCTGCAGCGGCACAAGTAACACAGGGACACTGACATCATTATCTGATTTCGTGGACAGAGAGGGACAAACAGGATGCACAGAGAAAGCCTCTGGAAGGTCATGATGACTGAGAAAGGGGATTTCCTGCTCTCGGTAAGAGGAGATCGTGTCTGGATCGACCTACCATGTCACCATTAGGGCCCCATGTTCTCCAAAAGCCTGAAATCAACTTCTCAGAAAGCCACCAGCTACCAGCAGCTGCTTCTCAGAAGCTGGTTCTCTGCAGCTGGTGCCCAGACCCTGATCAGTGACTCCCTAAAACCAAACTGCCTCCCTTATTTGCATTATCGGAAGTTAGCTAAGGAGGCAGAATGCCTCCCTGGAACACAAGCCCATCCATGTCCTGCAGCTCCTCACAGACACCTGTAGGCATCTCTGTGACATGGGAGTGTGGCCGGTCAGTGTCTCCAAAAAAGCCCTTTTCCCAGGAAAAGCCTGTTTCTTAACAGGTGCTTCCAAATGTTTATTGGCACAGGGGACACCTGGCAGATTTTAATTAAAATGCAGATTCTGAAGCAATGGGTTTGTGGGGGCACCAGAGGTTCTGCATTTCTAACAGGATCCAAATGAAGCTGAGACAGGGCTGCACTCCACATGGGGTAACAAGTACGATTTGAGGGACGTGCTCTCTGTCATGTCGTACTGACCACCTCCCACCTCCCTGTCAGACCACTGATCCTCACGCGATATTCTCCTGAAATATTCTTGTTTGTAATCACAGTGATCATTTTGTGGATTAGACAATTAAGGTTCAAAGAGACTCTGGAATCAGAGGACACACAGGTAAGATTTCGGTTAGGTGTGTGTTTTTGTGGTGGTTATTTTATTTTTGGAAAGGGACAATGTTCCTATTTCTTCTCACTCTCTCTTTAAAATTCATCGATTTACTCCAAAGGCTTATAACTCCCCACACAGTTATGTCCCACACACTCTGGGAAAACATCTAGAAGGATCCCAGATTTTGACATGAATTGCAACTCACCAATCTATTCACTGTCTCTCCGAGACCCAAGCAGCCATCATTCAGTGGGTGGCAGCCAGGACTGACCTCAGAAACAGCCAAGAAGCCACCGGCTTCCTACCGTTCTAACTTCTTGTGTTTTTCTTTCTTATTTTTCATAAACTCCTTGGCACCTAGCACTTAGAAGAATGGGTAAAAAAAGTTCATAAATGTATAGATAAGTAAGTAAAATCCCCATGTTAGATACAGAGATTGAATAAGTTTATTCTCCTTTAGGAAAACCAGGAGATAGGTAGGCAGGTAGGTAAATTGGTAGGTACCATATTTTTAGGACTATGAGATGCACCGGACCATAAGACGCACCTAGGTTTTAGAGGAGGAAAACAGGAAAAAAAATACTGAAGCAAAAAAATGTGGTCAAATATTTAATAACCTGTGACCTTGCTCCACTGCTGCCCCCTGCCCCAGCGAGCCAGGTAAGCTACATTTGGACTATAAGACACACCCCTCTTTCCCTTTCAAATTTTGGGGGTGGGGGGGGACAAGTGTGTCTTATAGTCCAAAAAATATGGTAGTTGGAGAAAGTTGAGAGATAATACAAATATATGCACAAATATATATACCTACACACATACAAATGTGGTTTTCTGTTAAATATTATATGTTGAGATTTAAATTTATGTAAAATGTATATAAAAGATAGACAAGCACATATGATAGCGAATAAGCATAACAAAGCAAATATTTTTATCGCACATCCATGTCCTTAGAATGGCCTCATCAGCAGCGCTTCAAAAAACGATAGCAAAACCGCACGACTCAAAAAAGAGATAAATTAAACTCATGAGCTGGCCTGTATTCTTCTTGTTTAAAGTAATTGAACTTGAGTTTCAAAGTGCTATTGTAACGAGGTTCTCTTCACAGAACTATTTGCATATCCATCCAAATGCAAAGCCCAAGATTAAAGTAAATAGCCGCTTAGCTTTCCTCTCAGGAGTTCGCTGCAGGGTGCACTTCTTACTGACAGGCACACTGAAACCCCCAGGGGGACTTCGGCAAAATGGATTTGCAAATTTATTGATGTGTGATATCCTCTTCAGCAAAACAAAACCCACCAGGATCAGCCAGCCACGGCAATTCTTTCCATTTAATCAGCTGCTCCTCATTTTTCACTCTGTTCTCATTTTGTGCACTTTTCATTGGAATCTAATATATCATTCTATTTATTTAACATGGTAGTGTTACCGAACAACAGGTCTGAGGGAGGGGGGGCAATATTTGACCTACCTAGGGATGCTAAATATTGCTACACAACAGGGGCCCCTCCCAAGGACAGAATACTAATATCTTCTGGGCTCTTCTGTCCGCCGCCAATTGGAAAGACATCTCTCAATGCCAGAGATTTGTGAAAAGGAAACAAAGTGTTTATTTAATGCTATTTAGGCCTAACGCCTCCACTAAAATAGCAAAGTCCTTTAGGTTGTACACTTACACCCACACAGCGCTCCCTTCACCCACTGTCCCAACTCCGGGTACCATAAATCAGGAAAAGAGCACACGTCTGTGTTGCAGGCCGCTGGTATCGTCAGCTGCGTCAGGCAGGATCTCGAGTTAATCCAAAGTACTGTGGTACCCTCTCATGGTCCACTGGCAAGAGTCCTTTGTACACAGTTCCAGTCAAAGTCTCTCTTGCTTTCCAGGCCACGCGGCTGAAGGGTGCACCCCAAAGCTGCATGGGCCTCTTCTACCAAAGCTCCAGGGGTCCACACTCCACCAAAAGCATGTGGCTTTCTTCTTCACCTGGCTGCAGGGATCTCCATTCTGGCAAAGCTGCGTGGTTTTCCTTTTCACCTCACCAAGAGGGTGTCCTCACTCTGCTGAAACCATGTGGCTCTCCCCTACATGACTGCAGGGGTCCTCACTCTGCTCCAAACCGCGTGGCTCTCCCCTCACCTGGGTAGTTTCCCCTCATGTCCTGGAGCCCATCTTTTCCAAGCTCTCACACAGGCCTTCTCACTCAGGGGCACAGCCCCTAGTTCCATCCTGGGTTCCAGCTACTCCCTTCTCCCTGGCTCAAAACTTGGCCACAACTACTTAACATATCTATGAAACCAGTTAAAGATTATAGATATGTTAAATAATCATTCTAAAGGTTAGCTGCAAAACTGTTGTTATGCAAAACAGCTCTCAGTGGCCCTGCTCTATTGGTCTCTTCCCCTGGGGGGGGGTGCGGTGAGGACATCTTATATGTCTCTCCACTATTCCTATACACTTTGAATTCTGGACACCATTCCAAATCTTTTTTTGCACCCCCCCCCGCCACCTTGGCTGCACCCTGTATCAGTAGAAGTTATTTCACATGTGGAGCAAAATTCTGAATATTACTAAGTGCCTCTTACACACAGGCTTGGCTTAGCTCTTTGTCAGGCACAGGATAAACGGGATGCACCCAAATAACAGTTTTTAAAAGTTTCCTTGTTATTGTAAGAATCAAATATACACATATTACAATTTCAAATGGTACAAAAAGGATATTGAATTGACTCAGTTTACCCCATTTTCAATACCTCTTCTGAGTAGGGACAACTTTTGATTATTTCTTCTGTCTCCTTCCCAGAAAGTACACACATGTAAGTGTGTGACTGAGTGCGTGCAGTACAACCTTAAGCTAAATACACATCTCTTTGTATTTCCCAAGTAAATTTATTCTTTCCAAAACAAGAAATAGAACTTCTACTTTTGGGGCATTATCCTTGAAATAACAAATAACACTGATTTTTGGCTATAGTAAGTGTTTGCTAATGTTGGCTCACCAGCTTGTGATACTCTTATTCCCATTAATACATTCTCGCTTGGATATTTAGCTCTGGGTACGACCTGTCCCCTCAGCACCTACCATGTTAAACAGCTGTTGGTCAAGTTCCGGTGTGAATATACTGAATTGATACAGGGTGCAGCCAGGGGGGGGCCCCCAAAAAATATTTGGAATGGTGTCCAGAATTCAAAGTGTATAAGAATATTGGAGAGACATATAAGATGTCCTCACACCCCGCCCCCAGGGGGAAGGGACAAATGGAGCAGGACCATTGAAAGCTGTTTTGCATAGCAATAGTTTTGCAGCTAACCTCTAGAATGATTATTTAACATATCTATAACCTTTAACTGGTTTCATAGATATGTTAAGTAGTTGTGGCCAAGTTTTGAGCCAGGGAGAAGGAAGTAGCTGGGACTCAAGATGGAACTAGGGGCTGTGCCCCTGAGTGAGAAGGCCTGTGTGAGAGCTTGGAAAAGACTGGCTCCAGGACATGAGGGGATAACTGCCCAGGTGAAAGGGACAACCACACATCTTTGCCAGAATGGAGATCCCTGCAGCCAGGTGAAGAAGAAAGCCACATGCTTTTGGTGGAGTGTGGACCCCTGCAGCTTTGGTAGAAGAGGCCCATGCAGCTTTGGGGTGCCCCCTTTGGCCGCGTGGCCTGGAAAGCAAGAGAGACTTTGACTGGAACTGGGTACAAAGAACTCTTGCCAGTGGACCATGAGAGGGTACCACAGTACTTTGGATTAACTAGAGAGAGATCCTGCCTGCACGGTGACACAGCTGACGGTGCCAGCGGCCTGCAACACAGATGTGTGCTCTTTTCCTGATTTACGGTACCTGGAGTTGGGACAGTGGGAGATGGGAGCACTGTGTGGGTGTAGGTGTATGCCCCAAAGGACTTTGATATTTTAGTAGAGGCATTAGGCCTCAATAGCATTAAATAAACACTTTGTTTCCTTTTCACAAGTCTCTGGCATTGAGAGATGTCTTTCCAATTGGCAGTGGACAGAAGAGCCCAGCAGATTTTAGTATTCTGTCCTTGGGAGGGGCCCCTGTTGTGTAGCACTATTTGGCATCCCTAGGTGGTCCAAATATTGTATTGCCCCTCCCTTGGACCTCTTATTCGGTAACAGAATGACCTTAACTCAGAAACATTAGGCCTGTCTTGAAAAGGACTTTTTTTTTAGTAATTTGTCTATTTGATAATTCTACAATGTTTTACTTGCTTTGTTTAAAGGAAGGCAATTGACAGAACAAGAACAGGCTTAACCAGTGATTGTAACATTGGAATCCAAGTGCTGGGAGTAATATTTTAAAAATCCTGTTTATCCCTCACCTGTTCCCTGATTCGCTGACTTGAAAATAGTTGCACGATACACCCCATACCCAGGGAGCCATGGCAGGAGGGAGACAAATGGAAGAAGCAGGGCAGCAGCTGGCGTCTGGGGAGGCCTTGTGCCTGAGTTAAGGGGGGCACGAAGCAGCCTCGTGTCCAGACAGGGAGAGCTGCGGTCTGTGCACAGAAAACAGATGAGAAGAACACGAAGAGCAGCGATTTGGGAGCCAAGTCCACGTGGCAGGTCACACAGGTACACAGGAGACAGAGAAGCTGCTGTGGTGAGATTCAGATGCCAAAGAGGAAAGAGAATGTTGTGATTTCATCTGCCTTACAGAGTGTGCTTTCTCTTTTCCAGAACATTGAAAAGTGCAGTTACCCACACGTTGAAGTACCCACATATTTACATTAGAATATAATACTTATGTTGTAATAGATGTAAATGTTTTACAATTTTATTTTATTAACAACAACCAGATAACTGAATAAACTTGAAAATGTGTTGGCAACTCTGTCTGTTCTTAGAATACATTACATTAAACACGACACATGTAGTCAAAAGACTTTCTAAAGCCACTTGAAATAATTCATTCTTTTGGGGGTTAACACCTTCAAATTGACATAGTTAAGTTCATTCGTTTCAATTTTTAATTTCTAGTGGTTACTCTAGTGTATATTTTGATTCAATTTAATTTTGAAAATGCGAATCATTTATAAGTTTCAGAAGTCAAAATTATTTAACAAGATTTATCAACAAAACTTGCTTTTATATTTGTTCCCTTTTTGGGCGATTTTATTATATACATGTATGTACATATACATTATACATGTACATACTATAAATATGTACACATGTATACACCTGCACTCACATGTGAGTATACACATGTGAGTGCATATTAAATATACTTTTCTAAATCTTGTTTATTTTTACTTAACAATATATCCTGAGATTACTCCATATAAACTAATAGACTCCTCATTCCTTTTTAGGGCTTTATAATATTCTATTGTATAAATGGACTGTTTTTATATTCAACCAGAACTTTATTGATCATTATCTGCAGTGTTTGAAAGTATTTTGGTTGAAATATCATTTTAATGGGTTAATTACATTAATGTAACATAACTGACTTAGCTACTACCATATTTTCAAGAATTTATATCCAATATTTTGCCATTACAAAAAAATGCTCTCTCAATAATCCTTTAGCAAAATCTGTAAACAAATCCCTAAACATTTTCTTACTATAAATTTTTAGAAGTAGAATTCGTGAGTTAAAATCTCTGTAGTTACTTAATGTTTTACCTCCATTGATTTGAATCCTTTATAACAGCCTGTGACAAATCATTCTAATGCTGATAATAATTCCTGACTCGATCATCCAGTGACATCACTGTCATCCCAAATATAGTTTGTTTTCAAATCTAAACTCTATCAACAGCAAAGAGATGAATTAAAAATAGAAATAAAAACTATTTAACATATGAATATAATCTCCACACTGAAAACAACATTGGGTTCTTTGTTACTATTACAGGGACTTTAGTTTGGTCAGTCAAATTGGCTGAGTAAATGAAAGCTTTGACTGAAGTTGTTACACAAGGAACCTTTATCCATGCAGATTGCTTTAAGTAGTTACTAAAGTACAATTTAAATATTTACGTTGGGCTTTAAGAACACCTTCTTCTATTTTATATATACCCTTTTGTACATCGTATAAATCTAGGAGACTTTGAAACTAGTGCCAAGTTCCTTAGAAACCTGAAGTTGGGTGTGGCCAACAAGGCGAATGTGCCCTACACTGTTCTCACTGACAAGCCACCAGGTGCAGAAAGCCGACTTCAAGTAAAGAGAAGAAATCCAGGGAGGCAAGGGAGACTGTCTTCCTTCCTCCACTCATCAAGACCTAGAATAACTCCCCTTTAAAAAGTATCCCCATAAAACCATATGGCATAGATAATTAACTCTGGAGGATTTCACAGAAAGCTATTGCACAGGAAGCCCTGGAGGAAAGAGAAATGGCTGCTAAAATGTTTTGATTCTGACCAAGGAAGCAAATAATGAACCTAGTATGTACCTAGGGAGCTCCCTTCCCAGTGACAGATGACAACCACACCAACCAGTGCCACTGAGGACACAGTTGGCATGAAGCTAAGAGCTACCGTTTACCAATCGCAGATGCAACATGACAGAGACTCTTGGCCAACGCAAACTGCTGATGCCCAGGATCCCAGAAAACGACCTAAGCAGCATTAAGAAAGCCGCTGCCCTATGGACCCTACCTGAGCTTCTGAACACGTGAAATTAAAACGATAAAAGCCCGACGCCATGAAAAAAGAGGCTGTGAGTAGAGCTCCCCTGGATGGAGAGAATCATTCTGGTAGGTGGAGACTCTAGAGATAAAAACTCTATTCCATAATCAGTAAACTCACATGTCTTACAGGACCGGACACATCATGTCAGACATTGTGTGTCTGGACGAAGCTGACCAGACGACAGGGAGGGCCCGCTGAAGGCAGCCGAGGCTGCTCCAACTCAGCAGCGAAGGGTTACAGTAAGGAATTTGGGCCCAGTATTGCCATCCCGTTTGGTTTTTTCCCAGAAAAACTAGCAAAAATATTGCATGAAAAAAGTCAGACTGCTGTGTTAGCAACAAATGTTTTTTAATTTTTTAATTCCATATAGGCCAATCAAAACAGGTCCACAGGCCCCCAGTGTGGGGGCGACTTTGCCTGCAAAGTCCCCTCGTCCACCACGGATGAAAGTGAAACTACCAAGACATAATCTGCTTGTGGAGGAGAGGTGGCCGATCTCCCAAAGGGGAAGGGCCAAGAGCCCCTTCCTCGAGGGGCTTTTATTGGGTTCGTCTGCACAAGAATACAGGTAAGTCTCTATCTATCAAACAATAGATAGCACTCAATGAACTATGAGGGCTTATTTTCAGTCAGGGTCAGATAGCTAAAGAGCCATGAAACTTTGAGGAACAAACTTCATGCTTGGACCCTTATCATTTAAATGAGAGCATTCTAAACAAAGCAGGTTTCACAGGATTTTTACATATTTTTTCTTAGGCCTGATCACCCAGGGAACCTACCCTTTCCAGCACAGGGCTGCACCACCTTCCCCATCATAGGTTTTTAAGCTTAAGTGGATTAGAGCTGGGCAGCGCTTCTCCCAGACGAAAATGGGGACTCAGGTTATGTCAGAATAGCTGGGGGGACCAGGGTCCATTGCTTCCTTTTTGTCACAGCCCCCTGAGTCCTTCCATGATGGCCTCCCAAATGATCATGTCTGGCTTAAGTTGTCCCTCTCTGTATGAGGAGTCTTACCTGTCATGGACTATCGACCATGCTTTGGGGGCAGAGGAAGAAGCAGAGGCAGCATTTGCTACCAGAGACAAGCCTTGTCTCCTGTAGCTCGCATTCCGGAGGTCACTCACTCAGCCTTAACCATGGGGAGCAGTTACAATTCCTGAAACCAGGCAGAGCGGTTCCCAACACCCCAGTTTGCATCCCTGAAACTATCCTCCAGCTACTGTGCAGAGGAAGCTGTGTACTCCCACCAGGCATTACCATCCCCAGCTCCAGAGAGGAATGAGAGATGCTCAAGAACAATGCACATGATGAGGGAAAGCAATCTTTTTTTTAAAGGGCAACATACCATTCCTATTTACCTTGAACTGCATAAGCTCCACCACCTATGTTAACGATGTCAGCTCAAAATACGCTTCAAATATCTTTTCTGTTACAAAAAAATGTAAAGCTAGAATCAGACTATAAGTTGCCCAAATTCCGCCTGGCTCCTAATGGTACAGTTCCAGCGTTTTTCATCTTGCTAATGAAAATGGCACACTTACTGGAGTTTCTCGCCTCAAAGATGCTGACGCGCTCCTCTGAAAGGAAAAGGCCTGTCCCCCTCCATCACCAGCTGATTAATCTTCCCACAGAGATGGCCACAGTTTTGGATGCTGCATGGATACAAGGCATTCCTTGCAAGGTCAGCCTGGCGGTCTCAGAGAGCACAGATTGGAGTTGATACTTTATGGCTCCCAGTACAGCATGAAATGTATTTCTACCCCTTTTCAAAGGAAATAACTGTTTTTAATCTGAAAGAACCTCTTCTTTCTATGTGAAAAATTGCCCTGCCTCTCACCACCTCGTTTCAACAATTAAATGTTTTTAGAATGAGGGAATTTATAGTTGGAAGTCACATGGCAGTTCATCTTGGTCATTCAGCAGGGATCATGCTACCGAATCCCTGACAAATGCCCAGCTGGCCTCTACTTACATAATTGGTGAATGTTAACCAGTCTCTTAAGAATTTTGCCTGGCATGAAGAAAAGTAACAAAGTGACTTGGAACTCTTCCTTGCCCCCATCTCAAGTCCACACTCAATGAAGTACAACATTCCTTCTATTAACTCTCATCTATCCTGTTCTGCTCTCTCCCTAGTAATCCTCAGTACCAACAACCCCCCACAGGCTGGTGTCCTGAGCACCATTCGTGACTCACAAGTATCTGATTATTTAAAGCCGTGAAATATCACATTTGGCACCTCTCTGGAGAGGCAGCTGCTGTGTTTAGCGGGTGTGTGAGCAGTTGGTGGGTCCTGCCCACTGGTAGGCCAAGTCAAAAATAGCCAGTGCCCACGTCAACAGTCAAAACCACACGGTTTGACTGAAACCCCAGCATCTGCGGGGCTAACTTGGCCAAAGGAGGAGCAGCAGAAACCTGGGTGGAAGTCAGGCAAAGAGCCTTCCTAGCTCACGGGCCTTTCTGTCCTGGCAAGAAAGAACAAATCACTGGCTTTATAGAACTGACCTGGCTCCGGCTGGTGTGGCTCAGTGGATTGAGCACTGGCCTGCAAACCAAAGGGCTGCCAGTTGGATTCCCAGTCAGGGCACATGCCTGGGTTGCAGGCTGGATGCCCAGTAGGGGGTGCATGAGAGGCAACCACACATTGATACTTCTCTCTTTCTCCTTCCCTTCCCCTCTCTCTAAAAATAAATAATTAAAAATCAAGAAATTAAAAAAAAAAGAACTGACCTGAATTGCCCAAGGCAGTGTGATAAAGATACATTACCATCATAAAGCAAATGAATTAACAGCGGACTAATAATTTCAAAATCCAAATAACAAATTATTGCAATTTTTTTAATAGAAAAATACACTTGCTGTGGGATGTGGACGCATGTTTAAATATCTGATGTAATGAGGTAGAAGATGTCCAATCATGAGAGTGCCTTCTATAGTTCTCACAAGAATGTTCCGGAAGCTGGCTCACTTTATCTTCCCTGCTTGTGCCCATTACACAGCTATTAATCTTTGGCCAGATAGATATACAATTAAAATATCTTTTAATTAATGTCTTGTCTTTTCACTTTCTTTTTGGTAAGTTTACATGAAAAAGAGGTACTTAATTCGATGCAGTCACTTTTATTAATCTTTTCCGGTACACATTTTTCTCATACACATTTTGTTTAAGAAATATTTGCCATTATAAGGTTTAAATAGTCTTCTATATTTTATCCTAACAGGTTTATAGTTTTGCTCTTCAGAAATAAGCCAAACTTATTTTATGTGGATGGTGTGAGGTAAAAATCTACTTTAATTTTTTCCCAAGATGATAAATTGTTAGCACTTATTTTCCCACTCATGTATAATGTCACCTCTGTTGCATATCAAGGTGTCACAAATATAGGTTCTGTTTGGGGATCTCGAGCCTTACTTATGAGTCCATTTGTCGACTAAGCTTAAATGTCATTACATTAAATATTGTCAGTGTAGAGACAGTCCTGATATCTTTTTTTAAATATTTTATTTATTTATCTTTAGAGGGGAAGGGAAGGAGAGAGAGGGAGAGAAACATCAATGTCTGGTTGCCTCTCATGTGTCCCCTGCTGGGAACTGGCCTGCAACCCAGGCATGTGTCCTGACTGGAAATCGAACCTCGGTTGTTTGGTTCACAGGCCCATGCTCAATCCACTGAGCTACACCAGCCAGGGCCCCTGATAGCTTATAAAGCAAGCTCTCATGCCAGACTTTTTTTTAGGAAAGTTTTAGCCATTTTCCTTCCTTTTAGATTTTTAAAATCAGATCATCATGTTTCTCTATGGGTATTTTATTTATTGAAAATTGCTAGTCTTTATTTATTAAAAGTCACTAGCTTAATTTGTAGAGAACAGGCATCTTATGATACCAAATTTTATAATTCATTAGTATATTACATCTTTCATTTATTCAGTTTCTCCTCAGTGTCTTTCAAAAGTTTTATAATTTTCTCTATACAACTCACATATTTTTGTTAGATTTATTTCTCTGCATTCTTATACTTATAGTGATATTATAAAGGTTACCATTTTGAATTAAGTATCTGTTGGTTGATGGTGTATAAAAATTCCATTTTTCACACCTTACAGCCAGACCCATTGTTAAAATCTGATATTAATTCTAGTAAGCAGTATAAAGACATTTTGAATTTTTCTACTTCAACAATCATTTTCTGCAAATAATAAAACTTTGTTTCTTCCTTCTTAACATATTTTATTCTTTTTCTTTTTAACTACTTTGCCTACACATAATACAATAAAACATAGAAAAGAACTTTAATGGAGGCAATTTTATTGGTCATTAAATGTCTTCTTTGTAACTTTTATAGAGAATGCTTCTATTTTTCACTAAATGATGTTTTAAAATTATTTTAGTAGATAGTATTTTTCAGGTTAAGGAAGTTTCTGGTCCTAGTTTAAAAAATATTTATAATAAATGGGTTTTCAGTTGTGTCAATTTTCCAACTTGTGAGAAAATTATGTTTGTTTCTCTGTTAATGTCATGAATTTAATTTATAAACTGCTTAAGAAAACAAGTTACTCTTGAATTTCTAGAGAAACAACCCCCACTATTTATTAAATTTTGCCATAGCTAGATTTAGTTCACTGATATTTTGCCAAGAATTCTCACACCTATGTTCCTGAGTGAGATGGTCTATTGTTTTCTTTCTTCATGGTGCTCTTGGGTGGTCTTAGAAATAAGATGATACCAGCTTCCTAAAATGTGTTGGTGGAATAGTCTTTTATTTGTCTGTTATTTTTAAGATGTATAATATGAGAACTATCCCTTTGAAGTTTGGTAGAATTCTTTTGTGACACACTCTGTAACTACTATTTTTCTTGATGGGAACTCAGTTTATTGAATGGTACAGAAATGTTCATGTTTTCTACTTCTGCTGGAGTCAGTATGGATAAATTACATATTTGTAAGAATTTGTATACTGAATAAAAGTTTTCAAATCTACTGACATACACTTGTCCACAGCATTTTTAAATTATCTTTTAAATCTCTTCTGTATGTGTAATTATAACCCCTCTCTAGGTCTAATATTGGATATTTTTGCCATTTTAAATTTTGATTGATTTCATCAGATACCTGTTTTATTAATCTTCAAAGAAAGTTTGGTTTTGTCATTCACACTTTCTCATATTTGATGTCTTTTTTATGATGTTCCTAATGTAATTATGGTATTGCTTCTATATTCTCTTGCGTATATACTGCTTTTCCTTTATTCATCTTTTGGTAAGATGCATAATTAACTCATTAACATTAAGTTTTTTTACAATAGCAAAAGAAGTCAAACTAGTAGTGTTTGTGACTATGTTTATATATTATATTTATATAGTGGCAGAAATAGCAAAATAGCATTTACATTCGAACCTTCTTTAAAATTATAGTTACTGAGCTATCACTAGACTTTATTATTTAATAAATCAAAGAAGTATATATAAATAATAGTCACA
This sequence comes from Artibeus jamaicensis, assembly GCF_021234435.1. Classification (NCBI taxonomy): domain Eukaryota; kingdom Metazoa; phylum Chordata; class Mammalia; order Chiroptera; family Phyllostomidae; genus Artibeus; species Artibeus jamaicensis. The sequence continues at coordinate 1,108,954 of NW_026522040.1, forward strand.
ATTTTTTAAAAAACAGTTTGGTAACTCTGTCTATGTAATTGGTTTATTTTATACTGGCATATTTTTGTTATCCTGTAGAGTTCACTATTATGTAAAACAACCTGTAAGCTTCACAAGATATTCACAGAAAAAGTGTAAATTCCCTTTGCTGGAGCTTCATGCAGAATTCTTAGGTTTGGCTTCCCCACTTTGCCTCAGGCCAAAATCCCGAGGCCAAAATCTCTAAAGATTGGTGACTTTACAGGTCCTTTCATTCCAGTAACCATACTTTACCATTCTCTGCTTTTGCTTTCTTTGTTTACAATTTACTTCTCTCGAAAGCGTTTTCATCTCACTGGGTTTTATTTTCATTGGTTTACTTTTGCCCTTGGATATGTCTCTTACTTTATAGCAAATCAAAAACTGTTAGATATTCTATGCTGGGGAATTTATAAAGGAACTCATTGTATTTTAGCCAACGAATCCCTCAGACAATGTAGCCTGTTCTCCTGTTGGAAATAGAAGTCTTGTCCAGGATTTCCCAACTTCTACTTAAGCTGGGTTGGGAGAACGATCTACCTATCATCACTTACTAAACATTCTGATCTTCATATTTATATTTGAGAAGCATTCTATCCCTTGAAAAAACAATTTTTCCCAGTGAGAGCTTTGGCCTCTTACTCATCCAGCCCTGAAACATGGAAAACTAGTCCTCACTTTGGTGCCACCTGTTCAGACAGGGAGATGTACAACCTTCTGTCTGGTCACATGGAGGTCATGTGAACAGCACAGACAATCCTGAGGCTCTGTGTTGTGGTTCTCCATCAAGGTCCAGCCTCCACCATTCCTCCTCCTCTCCCCCAGCCCTCACAGCCAAAGCCTCACAGTGATGCCGAGGCTGCTGCTGCCGTCTCCCAGTGGAGTTCTCAGTGTCAAAACTTCCCTTAGAACTTCACGCAATGACCACGTACCAGAATTGTCTTTTTTTTCCTTAAATGTCCTACAAAATGAATACCAAGTTGATCATCTGTTCTTTGCATGTCTTTCAAGATTCTGACTTTCAGGGCTATTGTGTTTAGGTTGTTACCTAAATGTGTACAGAGATGCTACTGGTGGAGGAATGTCTTCTTGGTCCTTGGAAAACTATCCAGCATCTCTCTATGTATACACGTGGGTGTACGTGTTGGATAGGTGGGGGTTAGGAGCACTGACCAGTTGGAAATTCACATATAACTTGATTCCCCCCAAACTGAACTACTAATAGCCTACTGCTGACCAAAAGCCCCATCAATGACATAAACAAGCAACACATTTTTATTACATGCAGTGTATATATACATATGCATACTGCATTCTTAAAGCAAGAGAAAAGAAAATGCTAGTAATAAAAACATAAGAAACAGAAAATGAATGCACAGTGTTTACTGAAAAATGTCTCTGTATAAGTGGATTTGCACAATTCAAGCCCATACTGTGTGTGTGAATAATAGATGATACACACCCATATATAATGTAATATATGTATATGTGTGAAGCGTGCTACCTCTTTTGCTGACTTATATTAAAGCTCCACTCTGAATATTGTTGAGGCTAGTGAGGGTGGCAATATTTGAGCCACAATTTTTTTCTGTGCTTTCAAAATTCTGCGTCTAGTTGCTCTAATTGGTATTTTCCCACTTCACTACACCATCAGCATTAGTGCATTTGGCCCTATGTAGGCTTTTAAAATCTGATAGGCGAAAAATTTCTTCTTTTAACTTAAATTTCTATGACTAGTGATGTGGAATATTTTGCATGTTCTTAGAAGAGTTAGCTAAGTTATTCTAAGACAAACTCATTCTCCTCTCAAAAAGCACCTTATTTTTCAAACTTAGGTCAGATCGTGGTCACTGTAATGATTAACTACCTGTTTCTATATAATCTTTTTGGATAAACTCTAGGAAGTGGTTATTTTCAGAGCTGATTAGATCCAATCCTTATTGCCTCACTGCTGAAATTCATATATATTGTTTCTAACTCATTTGCTTTGATTATCTAGGGATTAAATTAAATAAGCTAAATGATTTAAAGCATCTGAATAATGGCATCAGCTCTTCAGAGGGTATAACTACAACCTTAGGATATTTGTATAAGACTTTAAAGCGCACATTTGATCCAGTTGTAAAGTCAAACATTTACAGATATTTGGAGAAGGAAGGTCCTTGGAGAGAGTCAAATCCAGTCTTCCTCTTTTGTAAATCTGGCTACTAAGATCCAGAACAGACGGCCAATTAACCAATGTCACAGGGAAGTGGCTGGTAAATCCAGGATTAGAACCCAGAGGTCTCTTCTACTGATCTATGGCCATTTTGCCAACTACAAATTTTTCAAATCGGCGAAGAGGATTATGATAAATAATACATTTTATATATTCAGATAGACATTTATTTATATGTAGACTTTAAAGTATATCACATTTTCTCTGACCAAGGCTATCTATTCAGTCCACTGGGGTAGAAGAAATATGTTTAACCCACATTCAACTTGGTTGTTTTTCCTTTTTATTGAATGTTTTGGGGTGACACTGGTTAACAAAATGATACAGGTCTCAGGTGCACGGTTCCACAACACGTCATCTATGCACTGTAGTGTGTGTTCACCCCAGGTCAGGTCTCCTTCCATCACCATTTATTCCCCTTTACCCGCCTCCAACTTCTCCCATAATCCCCACCTCCAGCAAACATGTACGATTATTGTTCATGTTTTTCTCTATTTTTTTTACTTTTCTCTATTTTTTCTCTTTTTTTTAAATTTTCTTTGCTCAATCTCTCCACATCTCCGCCCAACCCCCAAACCACTTCCCAACAACAGCTCTCAACCTGCTCTGTATTTATGAGTCTGTCTCTATTTTGTTTGTTAGCTCATTTTGTTCATTAGATTCCACCTATGAGTGAAAATATATGGTACCTGTCTTTCTCTAACTGGTTTAATTCATTCAGCATCTTGGTTCTTATTTGATAATTTCAAACAATTCAAAAACAATTGGGCTATGCCTCATTTACAAAGTGCATTTAATTGCCAGCAATAGATTGGGCTTGAAAAAATGATGCTTCTCATATCTTTTTAAAACAAAGCTATATTTTAGTGCCGCTTCAAAAAAATTTTTGCCTGGAGTTAGTGACTTAACAATGACTGTTTTTGCTGCTGCTGTTGTTGTTGTTTTTGCATAACATCAAAATAAATGCTGAGCACATCACTTACCCCAAAACCAACCCACACAAAAAACTTGGGTGTGTAGTAGGTTTTGTTGAACAGCCAGAGTCTGTCCTCGCTCCTATCTTCTGTGTAGAAGAAGATCATCTGACAGCTACCAGCTTGGGAGGAGAGGCAGGTAAGGGGCATGTCTGGAAGATGCTTTTGTATGCAAATTCACTATTGTGGCTTAGACTATGGTTTTCTTTGAGAAATTGTTACGGGAAATGAAGCGACCAGACACCGAGGGATTCTGGAGTACGAGGTTTATTCCTTTTTACGTGCACGGGCCCAGAGGAGTCAGTCTCCAAATTCTGAGCCCCGAACAAAAGATTCTTGGGAAATATATAGATTAGGGGTCTTCCTAGCTACGTGGCAAAGCAGGATACAGAAGCAGAATGCGGTAATTAGTTCTATCTTCGGTGCAGAAGCAGAGTTCAAAGGCTAAATGTGAAAATTGGTTCTATCTGCGGGGGTGCTAGCCCTAGTCCTAGTGACTATCTGGCTATCTGCTTTATCTGCTCTTCCTAGACGGCCTTATTGTTCTCCTATGGCGCCTGGGGTCTTGGGTGAGCAAAGGTCTCCTAGGACCTCTCCCTTCATTTCCAGTCCTCACTATCCGGCCACCCACCCTCCCAGACGGCCCCATCATTCTCTCTAGGGCGCCTGGGGCCTGGGAAAATAAAGGTTAAACAGAGGTTTTTCAAAGTTTCCCATATCAAAATCAGGAAGACATTGGAATCTAATAAATTTATTTAGACCAAAAAACTCTATGGCCAGACTGTTATGAAAGGTGTCTCCTGGATCTTTTCTGATAGAACATCCAGAATATATCATCATGGCACTTCTCTTCCACCTTCCTCTCTTCTCTTTCTCCTCAGCTCTCTTCTCCCTTTAGGAAGAGCAAAAAGTCTTTTCCACCAGACTGCCTGCCCCTTTCTTTGATGCCCTGGCACCAATAAGACTTCTGCAAACACTTAAATACAATTTCAGCCAAAGACAATTTCTTCCGTAACAGCAATTTTGATGCCAGCTGTTTAGGTAATTGCCTTTTCTTTTATTTTTTACCATATTATATAATAAACAGAATCAGCTATGAGGGTTTAACGTAGACATAGAGTTTACTATAGCACTTAGTCTCTAAACTCTACATAATCTCTAAACTATAGCACTTAACAATCTTTAAACTTGGATGATCTCTCTCTACAACCCTAATTCACTCCATTCCTGACCAAGTGCCTCTCTCCCTATGAAAGTGGATATTCTTTTGCCTGCTTAGTTCTACCCACTTCCATCTCGTTCTTATGCAAAGTTTTTCTCAGTCTCCCTTTCCACTGAAGAGGTGGAAACCCTTTCTTGAATTTCCTATGTGGCCTGATATGGCTGCCAGTTCTTGCCTCGCTCTCTCCTCAATAAACAAACCGTTAACCTAGTAACCCCCAACTTATACAGAATTCTGAAAACTTAGTCTTCTCTTCCTGGTTCTCCATGTTCCGTCCAAGCACCCGGATATCTGTTATTGTTCTATTCCAGAACTCCTGCGTGGAAGTGACGGTCCCCCCACTGATGTGCTGCTGTCAGCATACGCTGGCAGGAATTTAACACTCCTCCACTAAAAACACCCTGGTGAAACTTTTCCATCAAAAAGATGCCAAGTAAATAGTAAAGGTGGAGAATTTTTTTAAGAAAATGTCTACGTCTCTGTAATGGTTTTATACTTTTTCTTCCAAAATCAAGATGACAGATTTCATTATCCTGTCAGATCCTTATTTTTTAAAAGACACATTTAGTATTCACTCTGTAACAGGGTGCAAGAGGGGGGCCCCAAATAGGGATTTGGAATGGGGTCCAGAACTCAAGGTGTCCAGGAAATATTAGAAAGACATAAGATATCCTCACCCCTTCCCCTCACAGGTGTGAGTTGGGGAAGGGACACATGGAGCAGGGCCATTGAGAGCTGTTTTGCATAGCAACAGCTCTGCAGCTAACCTCTGGCATGGTCATTTAACATATCTGTAACCTTTAACTGGTTGCATAGATATGTTAAATAGCTGTGGCCATGCTTTGAGCCAGGAAGAAGAGAGTGACTTCCACCCAAGATGTAACCAGGAGGCAACTCCCCCTGGTTACAGTGCCTGTGTGAGAGCTTGGAGATGATTGGCTCGATGCCACGGGGCCACACCTGCACAGACTCACTATGGCAGCCCAGTAAAGCTGGAAGGATACGGGAGTGCTGGCAAGTATAGCTGATTATGGGAGGGGGTGCAGAGGAGGATTGGCATGGAGATTTAAACTGAGACTCGGCAGCCAATAAGGGGAGAACCACATGGCTTTGGCCAGTGTGGCATCTCCTGCAAGCCATTGAGTGAGAATCACCACTCAGGTTTAGCAGAGAACCACCATTTGGCTTGAGCCGAGTGGTCCCCCCACGCCCTGCCACAGCTTTGCCAAAGAGAACCACGTAGCTTGATCCTGATCAACAACACACCCGATGGTGTTGGAAGGCTCAATCTACTTCTTTTCCTGAGATATGGTACCCCACATTAGGGCAGAAGGAGAAGGAAGGACTGTGTGCATCTGTGGGTATCCTAAAGGATTTTGCTATTTTAATGAAGACATTAGGTCACTACTTTAAGTCTGTATAGCTTTAAATAAACACTTCCTTTCCTTTTCACAAATCTCTGGCATTGAGAGACGTCTTTTCTCTGGCAGTGGACAAACGAACCTAGTAGGGGTCCTTTTGGTAATAGTTCATCGTACCCACCCCATCCCTGTTCTATAACAACTCTACCTATGATATCAGATTCCAGTATCATTCCATCTAGCTTTTCAACCTCTAATAGAAGTCTCCACTCCATCATAACTTAAAACTGAGATGGGGCATGCGGTGAAACAGCTACCATCTGTAAAGGCTTCCAGAACTGTCAACAAGGAAGTAAGACCATGTCTGCCCCCAACAGTGTTCTTCCGAGAAAGCTCCTCCCCTTCCAGGGGAGATCCTGCATATTCCTCCCCCTTATTGAATACTCTACCCTCCAGTTAAATGAACCTCAATAAAGGAAGCAAATTCCGCTAAAAGGGGGCTGCTCTGCCTATGGAGTAGCCCACTCTCTGTCTTACAGCTTCACTAAGAAACTCACTTTCACCTTGAACTCCATGCTGGCTCATATTTGAATTCTTTCCTGCATGAAGCCACAAACCCACAGTGGGTTTCAGACCTCAGGTCCCTGGACCCCCAGAATGCCTGCATCGAAGCCATCCTATAATCAGGGAATCAAATGTCACTGGGAGGACGTTTCTGTTGTGCTTAGCTGAGCAGCAGGGTGAGTTAAGCAGCATTTGTGTAGCTCTTACAAGGGTCTCTTCTTCGGGACTTCCAAATACGTCGTTTCAGGGGTCTTCAGGCTCCTCTCATTGTTTGATGACCTTCAGTTGTGAAAATAACTCTTATATAGGATGTCTTACATCAGGCACTATTCTCCCGAAATATTCCTTCTCTATAGTTCATAGTTCTTCTTTCTGCCCTTAATGGTAATTATTTGGCCAAAAAAGAAATTTGATTTAGAGGGAAGGGGAGTCAGGCAGGCAGGAGAGAGGATGAACAAAAGCTCAGAAGTGTATGAACTTGATTCTCAGATGCTATACAACTCAGGAAGTACCAGTGCAGATGGGAGCATATGGTTGATAAGCAGACACTTCATAGGAAATATCACTTAGGTTTTGATAAGGCTGCAGCTGCTGGTCAGTGGAGGCAGGTGTGGTGTGAATAAATAGTTATTCATGAAGTGAAGTTGAGTACAAAAGAATCTCAAGTAGCGACACCTCATGGCGCCACCCAGATTAGAGTTTTCTTGTTTGTCTAGTTCTCAAATTTTTAAAAATAGTATTGGCTGTTTCCTTCTAAAGAGGAGGTTTTTTAACTTAAAAAAAATACTGGGAAGCAGTTTTCTAGCCACTTAATTTTTTTTGTGGTTGACCTCAATTTCTTCAGAATAACCTTTACCATCCATCTGCCACATAAACACCTAATACATAGTCCTCACGACTATGAGAGCATTACGTGCTAATATCACTGAGCTTACTGCTGCAGATAAATTTTGTTCATTTTCAATTTGGGGATCACTCATTAGCCAGGGGCTAAAAGGAAAAAAAACCAAACAAAAATAGATGCATTATCTCGGAAACAAGAGCATGATGACAGGCAAGAACTGGCCCTCGAGCTAGTTCCAGTCAATTCCCTGAACAAAAGATTGCTTCTCAATCTTTCGTCCCACAGGAAGCAAATCTAACTGGGGAAATTCTTACATAATCCAAAATCTGCAGGACCACTGTAAACCAGAATTGAGATGTTAACTCCATCAGGTAAGGGATGGGGCAGAAGTCTTCCACATCAGAAACTAGAGATTTAAAAGAAAATGTTAAGGGGCCCATTCTGACATCTTATCACTCACTTAATCACCATATAAGATTTCAGTGATTCTCTGGGTCTTCAGGATCCTCACCTTTTTGCCTTTATTATCAATCTGCCTTCCCTACTCGTGTGTGTGTGTGTGTGTGTGTGTGTGTGTGTGTGTGTGTGTGTTCAGGGACCATAGCATTTCAGTCCTATCAAGTAATTAGAAACAACCAAATCTGTCTTCAGACATTGAGAAAATGTGCATCCATTTTTTTTGTAGGTTCAGTAATTCCCATCTCCACTGTCTTTCCATGCTGGATATTATTTTCTAACTAAATACTGCAGCTGAATCTCAGAAAACCTTAAAACTGTCTACATATATTTAACTCAGTGGAACCCCAATTAAGACTCTAACAAACCCCTAACTAGTAAATAGGAATGTAAGTCATGTAACCAATTCCCCTGCACATTCAAATGCAAAAATGGACAGTCAGACGAATCTTCCTTATCTTCTAATGATCCTCTTCCTGTCCCATAGGTACCAGAGAAGGAGAGCAGCAATCGTTTTGTGCATTCCAACCATGTGGAAAAGAAACCGTGAACTCCCACTGCTCCCTCCCTGCCACTCTGTGGGAGCAAGCTCACAGTCCTCCTTCTCCCCACTCCATGAGTTACCAAGGAAACTGTGTCCCATAAATATACATGGTATTTGGGAGGTATTCCCTGAGGACCTACTCTTCCATTTCTTTTTAAATAGGTCTCCTAACTGATGCGTAGCTAGTAACAAAGCAAACTCTCTAATCAATGCTTCTCTGACTTCAGAGAAGATCTTTTCAGTGGGGAAATGGACAATGTCAATGTTGCTGCTCAGGGCAGGCCACCCCAAAATATCCCAGATGGCCTATTGATTACTTTTTAATTAAAGTTACTTGACAAGGAAGGATACAGAAAGGGTACTTTGACCCTCCCTTGTCCTCCTGAAATCAGTCTACTCACTTTATCATGAGCATTAAGAAATTGAGAGCTGAAAAACTTGTGTAAACAACCCATTACTTTATCAGTCCCCCAAGCCCCAACTTGTTTAGAATCCCCACTAATGAACACCTGAACCTAAAGTGCCTTTGTCCTGTTTTGTTCTTTACAAATTTATTGTCTCTTTGTCTAAAATGCACAAAAAGTAGGCTGATTCATCATTTCTGAGAGTATCATCAATGACCTCTCATATGCACATAGTAAGTTAGTTTTTCTTCTTAGTCTGGTCTTGTGTCAATTTTATTATGAGACCAGACATAAGAACTTAAGAATGTAAAAAAGGGTGGGCAGGTAGGGGCCGACTCTCCCTCTCCTTACCACCAACAACATGGGGAAAACACGTAAAGACAGTATAGCAATACAATAGTGGTCCCTTGTAGCAGGTACCCTGGTACCCAGGTATTCAGAAATGCCTGAGATTGTCCAGAAGTCAAATTCTTCTATGCTGAAGGTCTTGGAGAAGTCTCCTAAGAGCTCAATCATCCTGAGAAATATGAAGCCAGGGAAACAGTTATTCTCCAATAACAAGCCTCAGTGTTTTCTGTACCCTCGTGGGCTTTCATTCCCCTCTCCTTCCTCCTGTGCCAAAGTCCCAGCTCCATTCCTGCCTGTATTTGATTCCACATTGGACCCGGGGGAAGGGGGCAGTGGTAGGGGGAGCCAAGTGGGACCATTTTAGATCCCGAAACTAGAGTGGGAAGGGGATGGAAGAAAGCTTCTCAGTTGTCTCAGCTGCAAGTTGGATGTCTGAACACCAATGAGAATTTATATACTGCAAAGGTGAATCTTCTACCAACATATCTCCTATATGTTATCATATTTAAAAGTGTCTATATCCTCCTGCGCTTAAGCTCATTTTAAAAAAATGTGTCTATTATTGTCAGGCTTCTAAAAGAGGGGGAGTAGAGGTAGAGAAAAAAAAAATCATGCCAGCGTAAGTTAAAAGTGAATTACAATTACAATATTCATTTATCATCACACATACACATTTTGATTTTGTATCATAGACAATTTTGGGCCTACACAAAAGTGAACAAAATAGTATAATTCCTGAACACCCATTGTCCAGCTTCAACAATTATAAAGCTCAAATTATTCTGAAGAAAATCCCAATGATTATATCATTTCATCCATGAATATGTCAGTGTATACCTCTGAAACATGACATTGTGACTTTTTAAAACACATAACTATAATAACATTATCCAACAAATTAGAGAAATGAGTTCTTAATGCCATCAAATATCTATTTAATCTTCAAATTTTCTCAGTTATCTCATGATGTTTTTATAAAGTATTTTGCTCAAATCAGGATCAAAATGTACTTCACTTGCTTCATACATCTCTTAAGTCTTCGTGAACCTGTAAGTGGCAGAAATGAGACCATTTGTCTTTTGTATCTGGCCCAGTTTAGATTCTGCTGCTTTCATCCCTACTGGCATTTAGCATGTTCTTCTGTCCCTTGTGTATTGATAGTCTAGCTAAATCGGATTGATAATCTAATCATGATTAGATTCAGGTTCCCCTCCCTGCCCCTTTTAACAAGAATGCCTTGGAAGTGGCGTGTGTACCATCATTAGAAAGCATTCAACGGTTGAATGTCTCTATTTCCTGATGTTACAATCCATTATCATAATTGCCTATATTCTTTAATTCACTGGGAAGAATTTAAAAAAGATTTAGGCATAGAGCACACAGTGGAAGTGGGAACAGAGGACTCAAAGATGATTAGAGCATGGTCTTGCTCAAAAAAAAAAAAATCTTCTAGCTTAAGGCCCAACAAACAAAAAGCAGGTACAGAAACAAGCTTTACGATGCCACATGGACTCTGGTCAATACCAGGTAAACACACAGTGAGAGGCTAAGTCTTATGGAATAAGGGCGACAAATGAAGCAGCAAGAGAAGGCGTCCCCTGTAAAATCAACGTTGGGGAGAAGCAGCTGCAAATATTAGTGGGGATACATCAGGAAGCCCTGCTTCTCTGATCAATTTTCTTTTTCAGTGACACAAGGAGAGGACTGAGCTAAAAGTTCTCTATATTCCTTCTACCTCTAAACTTCTAATAATCCACGTATTTAACCTATAATCTGGCCCAAATCCTCTCATACATGGAATAAAAATCAGCAGAGCACAGGATCACAAAATTTAATATGAAATGTTTGTTCTTCACTGAATTCAGTTCTTCAGCAGAAGTTTCTGTCGGAGGAAGTCAGTAGTTAAGGTATTCGAGATGCTTTTGCAAAGGATTTCTTGGTAATTCAGAGGATTTCAAGGTGTGGTCACTCCAGCTCTCAATCGAGTTAAGTTTAATACCAAAATGATGACTTTTCAAGCACTCAATGGACTGTGGGTAGAAGTATAAATTACAATAATGACCTTTTGAGGAAAAAATTGGAAATACTTGATAATAACATAAATTTACATATATTTTGACCTGGCAATCTGCTTTATACAAATACATTTTATATACAAAAACAATAAATTTTATACAAATACTCACAGAAATGTGTAAAGATGTTGACTGTAGGCCTTGTTGGAATTGTGGTAAACTAAAAACAATTATACTCATCAATAGGGGATTGATTTTTTAAATAATTCATCACCAAAAAGAATGAGTTAGACTCTATCTTATATGAACATCACTCTACAATTTTAAGTAAAATTGTTAATATACTAAATATTCTGTTTAATTCTAATAAAAAGTATCTAGCTTTATATCTGTCTGCAGGTACAATATACTCATATTTATAATAGAAAAATGCCTGGAAGTATAAAACCAAACAAAAATGTTATCAGTATTTATTTTTAGAAAGCGTAATTATAGATTTTTCACATACCGTATTATTTCTACGTTGTTTGAATGCTTTACCTGCGCATACTCCTTTTCAAATTAGAAAGAGAACAATAATTTTTTTTAACCAAGGCTTTTCTTTTTCCTGAAATATTTCCCTCATCCTCTCTCTCCTCCTCTTCTGGTCTGATTCTCCATCACATAAATATGCTCTATCTTACCACACACTCTAAGTAAGTAAATAAGGAAATACTTGCTTGAACTTGCTTGATCCCCTGGCTCCAGCCCTATCTCCCCCTCCCCCTCACAAACACAAGGCCACACTCACTGCTGCACTTCACGTGCCCTTCACCTTTCAACTTGCCCTTGGGCTCCTATCCCCATCACTCCACTAAAACTTCCTTGATAAAAGTCCACGATGGCCTTCTGATCATCAAATACTATTGGCTATGCTGAAACTTCATCTTGAACCACCATCCCCCCACTCAGCTACCCTTAACTCTTTCAGCACTACCTGTGTTCCCAAGATTTTCATGAATTTTCTACTTGAGATTCAGTGACACACCCCCACACACACACTTGACATAATCCCCACATCTTTGGGAGCATGTTCGGTCTCCTCCCATGAATCTTCTCATTTGGGCTTGAACCTGCTTCTCTTTGTCCTTTTTCCACTGTGTCCATCCCCTCCTATACATGCCAGTTCTCTGTTATACTTTGTATGCTCTCTCCTATGTCTCTGTCACACCTTCCTCTCCATCATCTCAAGTCTGTCACCAGCAGGCTCATGCCACTCCACACCGTTCGCACTCACCCTCCTCCTATGCTCTCTGCTCTCTAACTACATGCACAGTTATTTTGCAGTCTTTTCTTCCCTTCAGATCCAATGTTCTTGAAGGAGAGACCAACACTTGGGATTTCATCATCGCCCATTCATTCTTCAGCTCCAAGATGAACTTGTTAAAAAGCAGATCAAGCTGCATATCAGGGCTCCTCAGTGCATGAACCCCTTCCAAGGCCTTGTGCATGGTTCTGAATTCATAATTATGTATTTTTTTAACATTTAAAAATTTCTTATAAAGAAGCCACCCATAATTTGGATCCATTCCTGCCTCAGCACATTGAAAACTGACTTACAATCTAACCATTCCTTTCAAAACTAACATGGCAAAGATCATAATTCAATTCCTAATGATAAATCCATAGTCGATTCTTAGTTTGTTTGAACTTACTGTCCTCTTTGTGATTTTTGGCACAGTTAACTATCTCCCCCCTCTAAACACTACCCCTTCATTTGAACTTCCATCCATCTCTGGATCTTTAAACATCACCTGCATCTTCTCAGTATCCATCTCCCTTTGCCTGTCCACCTCTACATTTAATAAATCATCTATAGTGTCACTTAGATGGCTTTAGATGGCTATAGTGTCACTTTAGAAGCCCTATAGTAGGCTTCTAAAATCTTTCTCCTAGATTCACTGGCACCTTTATTCAGGCTCACTCTTAGCTTTCACTCTCATATGATCTAATATCCGTGATTGTGCCATTTCTTGCCTTTACCCACCTTATTTTTTTAAATTTATTTTTAGTTTTATCAAATGGTGTGGCATTGGTTAATAAAGTTACATAGGTTTCAAGTGTACAATTCTATAACACATCACCTGTATATTACATTGTGTGCTCACCACTCAAAGTCAAGTTTCCTTCTGTCACTAAACATTTGAATTTCTTTACCCTCTTCAACCTCCTCCCATTCCTCCCTCCCCTCCCATAACCGCCATGCTGTTGTTGTCTGTGTCAGTGAGTTTTTGTTTGTTCATCTTATATGTTTGTTTGTTGCTTTCAGTTTTTATATCCCACATATAAGTGAAATCACACAGTTCTTGCCTTTTTCTGACTTATTTCACTTAGCAGGATATTCTGGAGATCCATCCACGTTGTCACAAATAGCAATATTTCATCTTTTCTGATGGCTGAGTAGTATTCCATTGTACATACATACCATATCTTTTTAATCTAATCATCCATCAAAGGACACTTGGGTTGTTTCCAAGTCTTGGCTGCCATGGATGATGCTGCCCATAACTTGATGAAATCCAACCTCCTTACAACGCTGTGCAAAGCCTCCTGGAGTACGTTCTCTCCATTTCCAGCCTCATCTCAAAACATAGCTCAGGAACTGCTCTGAGCTTCAGTCAAAACACTTACTGGTCCCATAAGGCACATCTATGCTTTGTATCTACTGCTTTCTGTGCCTAAAAAACAATTTCATATCCTCTTCTTTCCCCTACCCATCATTCCAACTCACTAATATCTGGGCTACAGTAACATTTGGTTATCTCTGGTACAGTATTTATCACACTGCATTGTGATTGCTGATTTAGTGGTCTGGTTCCCCTAATGGGCAGGAGTTCTGTGTCTTAAACACAATAAGAACAGGTAATGTGTTTAATTCATCTTGTATGCTTAGCACCAAAAATAGTGCTTGGGACATAGGCTCTCAACAGATGTTTGTGAAATGAATGAGTAAATAAATTAATGAATGTTTAATGTGCTTCCATAGAATTAGTTTGGCAGTCTTTTTTCCTCTATATTTTCCTGCCAAAAGCGTCTTCTAAAATGTAATCATAAGTTTAGTAGCCTGTTCTCTAGCTGAAATGAAGCTACTAGTTTGATTCTTTAAAAAATATTTTATGTTCGTAACAAGGGGACAGTGGCCAGAGAGGAGAGGGGAGGCAATTTAAGGGGAAAAAAAGGGGAGGGATTCGGAGGAACAAGTATGAAGGACACAGGGACAATAACTAGGGGGGGTGGAGATGGGAGGGAGGTGGGGAGCACGGGGTGGGGTGGGCTGGGATGGGAGAAATAGAAAAATGTACTCAAAAAATAACTAAATAAAAATTTTTTTAAAATGCATTTTTTCATCAGGCTAATCGATATTTATCCAGCGTCACCTGGTGCATGTCTCTGGGGCTCCCAAGCTATAAAAAAGCCAGGCAATGAAAGATGTCTTTACCAATCAGGTGGATGTATCCTCTGTGGTTGTCAGCCACACTCTCAAGTCTGAAGAAAATTTGTGCATATTCAAGAAATCCAAGATAGCACAAGCAAGTGAGACATCCATGAAGATCTAATTTTAACGAACAGCATAGCAGAGATTGATGTGAACAACGAAGTTATGACATTGGAATAAGAGATCCGAAAGCCTGAATTTATGCCCCCACCTGAACCTCAGTTCTTCTTATCTAGAAATTCTAAAAACACTTTCTTAGCTTAGTGTTGGTATCATTGTCTTCTATCTCATGGTGAAGACCTAACAAGGACAGCCGGAAAAGCATCACATACAGATATTTCAGGAGAAGAAGGGATGGAGAGATAGGCAAAGGAGAAGGAAAGACATATTTGATGATGCCTGGATATTGACAAAAGATGAACATCACTGGGATAAGGCATATTTGCCTCACACTCTAGAGTGAGGCAAGATGATGGACATCCTCTCTCTTCTGTACCTCCACGAAATCAAGTTATCATATGACTATGAAGTTTCATGGGACAGGGGGCTTTGGAATAGTTTGCTCTTTGATGCTCACTCTCATTTTATTTGCAGATTGTACCTTTGGCTTATTAAGAAGCTATATCTCTAAGAGCAGTCATTGGTCCAGATTGAAGTCCAGGAAAAAAGAAATGAAACAAGTGACAATGCGCTAGGGTTTACTCTACATTCTTCTAGGCCCCAGGCTCAAAGGGCAAAATCAAGGGCACTTGAGATTTTCTCTTACTTTGGCCTGTCTCATTGACTGGAATAGGAAAACAGCCAACAATTCAAAGGAGGCATTCTGATCTATAGTACATATTATATTCATTTTAATAAAATTCTACTAAAGAAATAGGTCTACATTCATTCATTTATGCCTTTGATAAATATTTACTGATGCCTACTTATAAATCAGGCACTAGAAACACAAAAATGGGCAAAATACACAAAAGCCCTATCTTCACTAAGCTTCCATTCCAATTCAAGGAACCTGGCAAAAAACTAAACCAGTAAAATGGATAACATGCCAGATGAGAAATGCTGTGGAGAAAATATTGCAGAGAAAGGGAGTGGGGAGTGCTGGGCAGAGAGGGTCATTTAAAACAGGTTGGTTACGGAAGGCCTCACCAAACAGGTGACATGTGACTAAGACCAGAAGGAGATGCGGGGATATCTGGTAGAAGAGGAAATGAGCCATGGGGTACCTGGGAGGTGAACTTGCCAGGAAAAGAGAACAACCAATATCAAGTTCCTGACAAAGTGGAGTGATGAGGGTTTTAATGAAACAAAGATGTGAATCCACTGGCTGGAGCCCAACGAATGAAGAATGAAATAATAGAGGACTGGAGAGCTGTAATCATAATTAATTATTGTTATAACTATTAATAATATTATGTTATTAATATAATAATTATTAAAAGGACCTAAATAATGTAGGACCTAATAGACAAGAGGCAGATGCCCACTTTTACACTGAGTGAAATGGGAAACTAGTGAAGAATTTCCAGCAAAGAAGGGGCATGATCCGACTTGCACTCTGAGGTCTGTGTAGGTTGTGTGTGTACCTACTACAGAACACTTTGTAATCAGTAAATGAGCTACTAAAAAAAAAAAACCTCTGAAGTTCCACTTTCCAAATCAAATATGATGTTCATATTCATTGGAGGATGGCTATTTAAATTAAATCATTCCCCTAGGGATATATCATTGTAAAATTCAGAAAGTGGGACACTTCCAGGACAAATGTCTAGGTTTTCTTAACAATGACAAATAAGAAACCTACATATTAACTTAAAAAATTTAAGAGGCAATGAGGATATTTGAACACTAATGGGTAGTGATGATATTAAAAGAATTATTGCTAGCTTATATCATTCTAAAATGTGCTTATCTTTTAGAGATGAATACTAAAGCATCTATAAATTAAATGGTGGAATATCTGGGATTTGCTTCAAAATAATCCAGATCCTGGAGGTGAGAGACCGGGTGAGGGAATAGAGGAAATCGGATGGACCGCATGTTAATTGCTAGAACTGAGTGATGGATACATAGGGGCTAAGTTTGTTGCTACCTTTGCTTTTAAAAGTGTTTGAAATTTCCACAGCACAAATTTTAAAAATGGAATAGACTGAATCATTTTATCAATGGAAAAACAGCCTAGTTCAAAAGAAATAAACACTGGACACTTTCAATTTGTTGGAAAGAACAGTGACTTTTAAAGAAAATCTCCATCAGTCCATATCTGTGATGAGCGAGGCTTTCCATGTAGAGTATGAAGATATGGTGTGATGGGGAGGAAAAAGTGGCGGGGGCTGGGAGAGCAGGAGCAGGCACGGAGGCTTCCCTTTGTCCCTAGGAGACTTCGTGGTCCTGAGCTAGTGACATAAGGACCATGGGGTGCCATTGCCCCCTCTAAAATAATGAAGGATCAAATAATGATAAACCAAATGATCACTCAGGTTTCTCCCAAATCTAAGACACAACCTTATGATGGTTGATGAGCATGAGTTTTGATTTTAGTGACTGCTTTAAAGCAAACATATGCCATGAAAGGGAAAAAGAAAAAATGGTACCTAGCTGGAACCCTGAGAGGTGCTAAAAGTTGCCTGAGAATTAGGTGATTCCAATTATTTCAGTTCCAGATTTTTCCTACAACAAGCTAAATAATAAAATGTAAAGAATATTGCTCATCGCAGGGGTTTGAACCTTTTTCTATAAAGGGCAAGATAGAAAATCCTTCAGGCTCTGCTGCCCGGGAGGTCTTTGTTACACCTTCTCAACTCCACTCTCGTTAATGCCAAAAGCAGCAATATGAACACCTCAATGAAGGAGGGGAGCTATGTTTCAAAAAACTTTATTCATGAAGCAGACAACAGGCAGCATTGGCCCACGGCCTACAGCTTGCTGATCCTGGCCCTTTAGTAAAATCAGATGTTAAAATAAGAATCTTAGCATATTCAAATAATAATATAGACATAGTAAGTCACGTTCATCTGCTTCACATCCTCCCCGCCCCATCTTTTCAAAGACATTTTACACTCAATATTGTCTTGAATTAGGTTCAGGTGTACAGCATAGAGATTGGACAATCATATACTTTACCAAGTGTTCACACTTTCTGACTTCTCACGTTCCAGCAGCTTAATGAGGACAGTGACTCACACAGAGGTCTCATGCTGCATTTTCACATCTGAAGTCCAGTGTCTCAGATTGTTTCCACTGTGTCCGCTGCAATACAAGCCCCTCACACCACTTGTTTAGGTGACTATGGTGCCCCTCAGGTTTTGCCCTGTTGCAATTCATTCTCTGCACAGCAGCCAGAGAGATCCTGTCACCGAAGAAATCAAATCAGGCCTGTGTCCTGCTGAAAGTCCGCCATGGCTCCTGAGACCCCTTAGCATGGCCGCTAAGGACCCCCACGACCTGTCCCCATTCCCCAGTCATGCTCCCGCTCATTCTCAGTGCTGTGAGCATCCTTCCTGCATCCTCAACAAACTAAAGGGTGTCTGTGTTTACCTTCTGCCTGGAACACCTGTTGTACAGGTAATTGTAAGTCTGCTTCTTGCTCAACGTTTATGTCTCACTTCAAGGGTCACCTTCTCAAAAAGGCCTTCTCTGACCACCAGACCCTTCCCTTCATCAGTTCATGAACTATTGCACTTTTATATTTCTTCCTAAAGCTTACAAGACAGTAAATATTTTTGCAGACACCTAAGTAATATCATTTCACTATATGGTGAATAGGAGCACAGATGTTCGTTGGATAGCTATGAGGGGGACCCCAAAAAACCTAGAATTATCTTCTGGAGGGTGGACCCCTTGTAGTACAGGCTTCCCCCGCTAGGTGAGTGTTGTAGGAATCCCTCTGTATCAGTGAACCAGCTGGCGTTGTTGTGAGAGGCTGTGTTCAGCTTCAGGGAATTTTTTTTTAGACTATTTCAACGTGTTTGCCCATTTCATAATGGGTGATTTACAAGTGTGCCTGCCTGCACTGTGATGAGTGTTCAGCAGTTTTGGCCAAAAACAGCATGACCCCCGATCTCCCACCCTGTTCACCTGATCTCACCCCAGGCAACACTTTTTTTTGTTTCCCTGGATGAAAACAGTCCTCAAAGGGAAATATTTTGCAGCTGTAGAAAAGGTGAAACAAAAAAAGGCAGAAGCCCTAAACGGCATCAAAAGCAATGAGTTCAGAACTGTTTGGAGCAGTGGAAAAAAGTCTTGATAAGTGTAATGCATCAAATGGAAAGCGCTTTGAAGATGACTGAAGTTTAAACATATAAGAAATAATACAGAATTTTTATAAATAAATTCCAGAAATTTGGGGTCCCCCCATAACTATCTCTAATAGGGCACCCATTCATAAACCTCCATATTTACCTGCCAGCCACCTTCAAATGTGGCAGCTATACAGCAAATGCCATAGAATGAGTACTTCCACAGCGTTCAAACTAATAGAATAAACTGAAAATGTCTGATACAAATCTTAGTCTCATTACTAATTCTTATATTGTTACGTTTTCTCTACCTCAAGCCAGGAGCTAAGTCATATCAACCATGACTCACCTTCCTGCCTGAGATTCCTTCACTGCTGTGTCCCAGGATGCAAATTTTTCTCTACCATGTTTCATTTTCCTCTAACCAGTGAAGAAGCTGTCTGTGTGATTCTCTAGGTTAATTCTTTTTTATTACTATTAAGATTTGACTTATTTACTTTTAGAGAGAGGGGAAGGGAGGGAGAAAGAGAGGGAGAGAAATATCAATGTGTGAGAGAGACATTGGTTAGTTGACTCTTATACTCCCCCAGCTGGGGACCTGGCCTGTGCCCTGGCTGGGAATCAAACCAGCAACTTTTTGGTTCTCAGACTGGCGCTCAATCCAGCCAGGGCTCTGCATTCATTCTTTATCCACTGTGCTTTTTCCCAATGTGCTTTTTCCCAATGTGCTTTTCTAACACTTCCTTCCAATTTCTTCTGGAAAAGTTACAACTGTACTTAACATATACAGAAAGTAACTATTATATATGTAGAAGAATAACCAACAAGTTTAAAAATACTTCTGAATAATAAAACTGTATAATCTTTGTGATTCTCTTATTATCTGTATTTTTTCTTTCCCTCATTTAAGATTGTCCTACTTATGCTATAGTTTTAAAGAAACTTCCCTCCCTGGAAGAGAGCAAAGTAGCTTTTGAAATTCTGCATATCACACCTTTTCCTTTAATCATGTAACAGGCTTGCTAGGTAAAGGGCTTTAACATAAAGAAAGATATATTTTTATAGTTATAAAATCCAACACAGAATAAAACAATGAGTGAGATTTCGGCTGCCTCATTATATCACTGTTAGGGATTTTATCTATTCACAAACAACTCAGGAACTTCATCACAAGTAGCAGCTTCAACTTCTCCCTAATTTTCTCTGAACTGCTAAAAAAAAAAGGAAGAGAGGAAAAGCTTACTTATAATTTAGTTATTTCCTTACATAAGTCAGTGTGGCTATGGCCAAACATCAGGCAACACAGAAAAAGGGGAAAGATAAATAATCTAACAAATGCACACGCGGCCCCTGAAAGATGGAGCATTTGTCTGAGATGGCATTTGATACCACACACGTCTTCAGAATGAACAACTGATTATTGACCTGCTGGAAGCTAGTTCCCTCTATCTCTTCCCTGGCCTTCCAAACAGTAGGCAACGGAGTCCCCAAACTCAAAAATGTGTTGGTCTTATTTCATCCTCCAAAAATAGACTTTGGTCACCCTTTCTAACCTGAAGAATCTCATGGGCTAACAAAAGTGAATGGCATCCTGATGTCTCTACAAATGACCTCACACAGACTTTGCTCTCTTGAAACAGTCCAAACCCATGTGGTCCAGGGCCCCATCCGCACTTCAGGGCCATGGGGACAAACATACTGCTTCCCCTCCAAGTCCCCTCCCCTACACAGCTCTCCAAAGCAAGTCTAAGTCCTTACACACACACACACACACACACACACACACACACACACACACACACACACGCTACCACAGAGTTACCATGGCTGCCGTTTGTTATTCATGGGCACAGAAGACCAGATCTGGCTGTGTGGCCAGGATCCCATTCATCAGATGGAGGCAGGTGGAGCTAGGTTAACCTCATGCT
Source organism: Artibeus jamaicensis (assembly GCF_021234435.1). Lineage (NCBI taxonomy): Eukaryota > Metazoa > Chordata > Mammalia > Chiroptera > Phyllostomidae > Artibeus > Artibeus jamaicensis. The sequence continues at coordinate 1,129,563 of NW_026522040.1, forward strand.
CATCATTTAGCCTATTTGAGATCATGGATCCTTTGAGATTCCGAACGGAGCTGGATCCTGTCCTCATAAGAGACCTGTAGCTAAAATGTTACACACGAAAATGTTACATACAATTTCAAGGTATTCATAAACCTCCTTGGGGCCCACAGGCCCTGCCTCCCCACATTTAGAATTTTTAAGCCCAAACCACAGCCCCAGCCGTGGGAAGAAATCAGTGTCAGGCCATTACCTGGCTTCTTCCTCAAGGAACCAACCCAATACTTTCTTCCTTGAATGTCAGGATCTCAATCTTCGTCTTTGCTTGTGTCTCTCAATCCCCACATATTCTCTCCTTCATGCTTCTCCCTGACTGTCTCCCCTTGTCCCTCTCTGCTCTCAGCGCCTTCGTCTTAATCTCTTTCCGGTGCCTGCTTCAATCTGTATCTTTCCTTGTCTCTCACTGTCTCCACCTCTCACTCACACACACATAATGTCATTTGCTGCTGCTTTTATAAATCCGATTTGAGAATCTGATATTTGTTTTAATAGCACAGCCAGTATCTCCAGAATTGCTCTGCTCTGCGCTCATTCAATAAACTCTAATTTTTTCAGATCATTGGAATTCTTTCTATTGTCTTACTCTTTCTGAATAGCACTCGCTCCCTCTGCACTGTCAGAGTTTACTGTCCCAACAGACAAGTCCTCTTCGGTCTTCACACTGCGGCACAGCGCGGAGGGCTGCGGGGCACGGAGTGCTGTTTAAAAGCACGTTCAAATGCCAAACTACAAACGACGCGGACAGTAATAGTTTCATACCAAATTAGATTGGCTACACCGATTGCTTTATTTTTTTTTCTGCAGTGACAAAACATCATTGTGGTTATGCACATGGAATTCTACCTTGCACATTTTTATGTAAACTACACAAAAAAAAATTGCCACATGCACACAGAAACACAAGCACATACTCATAGAGACTGGAAATGAAATAAGTTCGTTCAGAAGAGGTTTAGAGGAAGTTGAATGACCACAAAAAGGAATTTTGATTCCAGGTAATGAAGTTAAAAAAGCATAGGAACTCACCTTAGGCTCAAGTCAAACTCCTCTGTAAAGAGCGAGTCCTGTAGTGCCTTCATCAACACGCCTATCTTCCTCTGTCCTCCCTACGTCCACCTATGTGTGCACAACCCCTCATCCATAATCTGCACATCTACTCATCGATCGGAACTTGGGATTTGTTTGTTGCTATGCTAGATTAGTTATGTATCTCACTTGTGTGTATTAATTGCAACTGCGCTCTATTAGAGGGTTACTATTTCCCTGTTTTAATGATGAAGAGGAGGACTAAGGACTGCCGCGACTTGGCCAGGGCCCTACCCTCTACCTGTGGCCACTGTTCAGCAGCCCCTCTCCTTGGCTAGCGCTCTCCCAGTGTTCTGGCGCCCACCGCTGCCCGTTTTCCCTTCTCTGACTTTTGCTAGTGCTGGATGCTTCCTCAGTTCTTGTCCAATCACTTATCTCTACCTGTTCCTCTTCATTAACGCTCTTCATCAACCAAGTCCAAGAAGTGCAGACTTATTCAACAGCACAAAGGTAAACACTAAAAAAGATGATACAACCAACCAAAAGATGGGTAGGGAAGATGAGGAAGAAGAGGAAAAGACAGAATACCTACGTTATCATTGCTTCCTGTAAGATGTCAATGGAGACCATCTAAAATTGAGCATTCAAGTTCTTTTCTAAAGTTATAGTTCTGATGATCATTTCTTGAACAAAAAAAAATGCATACACAGCCCTGGCCAGGTGGCCCAGTTGGTTGGAGCACCATCCCATAACCAAAATGTTGTGGGTTCTATCTGTCAGGGCACACAGCTAGGTTGTAGGTTCGATCTCCGGTCACGGAGCATGAGGGAGGCAACCAATCAATATTTGTCTGTCTGTCTGTCTGTCTGTCTGTCTCCCCCTCCTTCCTCTCTCTCTAAAATCAATAAATATATCCTTGGATGAGGATGAAAAAAATACATGTACAAAATGAGGCCACACAATCAGGCTATTTAGTGAACAAGTTTTTAAAACAGAACAAATTAACACAAAACTAAGACCAAACATTTGTCATATGACAATGCACTGAACTTGACATAATAAAAAGATGTTTATAATGAATCACAAACCCTCCTGCTGGCCCAGGGAAATTACAAGCCCAGCCCAGACCCAGGGGAAGTGACTCGACCTGCTGATGTGAACTATAAAGGCCGGCGGCACCTCTCATGGGTACAGAGACAGAGCCGGACAGTGAAGGCCTTTACCACATCCACTTACCACGTTACTCATTCACCAAACGTCTTTCCAAAGAGTGTGAACACTTTCTTTCGACCAGGCATCAGAATTTATTCCACACACATGGTATTTGGCTTTTCTTTCAGGTGTGTTGGTTCCTTTTTTGTAGGCATGTTTTGTCATCTTTTTTTCACTTTTGTTTTGCACTTTATTGTACGGTGTATTTCTAAGAATTGTCTCTTTCCCTTCATTTCTTAATATTAATCTGTGCCTATTTATACTCCTAAACCTTCTTATTGTTTAATCAGTGTTTAAGCAGGGACTTTTCAAGCATAGAGGCATAGCAATCAGAGAATAATTTCACATGTCCTTTCCAATTTTTTCATCTTAAATCCATCATATCCTCCTATATCATTGTCTAAGCTAATATCCCCAGATCACTGTTAAATAATAGTGACATCGGTGGACACATTTGTTTCATTGATGACTTTAATGAAAACGCTTCGAGCATTTCTTAATTAAGAAACTATTGGTTCTGGGATGAGACGGATATATTTTATCATCTTAAAAACTTTAAAAACTTTTGAGACTTTTCAATCCAGCAGCCCCTAAACTGTAGGACTATGGTGTGTTTCCGAATCATTCATAGATAACAACTATTAGAAAGGATAATTGGAAGATGATCTGCTTCTTGGAATCTACCCTAAAAATAATCTCAAGTGCACAAAAGAATCATATACAAAGATTTTTAGTACTTTGTAAATTACTGTAGGGCAACCTAGTGCCATAAACTAGAAGTGTGATTTAGTGAACCAATCAATGGTTAATGATGTCCCCAACTAGAGGGGTATGACAGTCATTAAAACATACATTAAAGAAATATGTAATAACATCATAAATTAAAATATAAATGACACTGTTAAGCATAAATATGCATATATATATTTTAAAGTATGCAGAGAAAACCCAACATATGAATAGCCATGTAACTAAATAATAGAACTGTGATGCTTTATTTTTTTCCTACTTTTCTGTATTTTAAAACTTCTACTTAATGAGAATCATTGATTTTATAACAGAAAACAAACAGTAAAATTTATTGAATGGTGAAGTTGGTAGCAACGAAGAGGTCAAGCATAAATTCTACTCCCATACTCTTAAGTCACATTGCGTTTAGATTCAAGCGAAAGAAATGCAACCAATTATTTGACAAATGGTATATTCAGCCAATGCATTCTGTCAATGGGTTGTACTAAATTTTTTTCAGAATGAGTTATCAGAACTGTGATAGAATTAGTCACACGGACCAGACATGTCAGCCTTTCATGTGCTCCACTGGAGACCAAGGCTCCGGAAGAGGTGATTCTCTTACCCCTGTATCATTGTACAGGGACCAGAGCAGGGCTGCAGTGACTGCGGGGCAGTGTCCACGTGGTCAGATGGGGAAGAGCGATGTCACAGGTTCAGCTTCACAGTTCTCCTCCCCAAATGCTTAAACGTACCTGAACTTTCTGTACTTCTTCCTCTCTCACTCCTTATGCCCTATAATAGCCTAATGTAAGCTTCATATTCCTGCCCTTTCCCTAGTTTTATCTTTGAGGGGCGGTTTATCCTGGTAAAGGAAGTAGTGTTGTAGGAAAGACTTATATCCCAGGACTTACTGAAACAGGATGCTTCCAGCCCCATCCATGGTTGCCATGGTGCTCGGTTTACTGCTGCAGAGAGAGGCAGGGCATGATGTTCTAGCCCGTTCTTGCCTCTCACACTGCACTGGAGTCCATCCCTCTTCTTTTCACTCTCTCTGCGCTTTATTCCCTTTATAACAGGTGGCACCTATGCAATGAAAATCATTCCATTTTCAGGTGACTAAAAATAATTATTCAATCAAAATAGCCTGCTCAGTGGTCTGTTACCCCTTAGCATGTGCCTGTCTCTCCTGTCCTTTATACCAAAATCTTCAAGTTTTTCTTTATTGAAACTTCTAGGTCTCATGCTTCGGATTTCATTTTCACATTGCTCTTAACATTGGCAGCCTGCCTTTCCACCCTTTCAACTGAATGTTCTTGTTAATTAGCCAGTGCTTTTCATATTCATGACCTCACACCTCTTTCTGCATGTAGTATCTTGCTGGCATAAATATCACTTTGATTGAATGCTGATGGACAAATTGATAGCATCGGTAAATTTTATTTATCATGCTTCATTTTGTAAATTTTCTTAATTTTTTTGGTTGCACATTCATTATTTCCTGCTATGTCAAATCTGCTATTAAACCCTCTAACTGAGTTAATTTCAGTTAAGCTAACTTTCAGTTCTAGGCTTTTCCTTTTCATTCTTTGTAGTTTTCAATTCTCTACTCAAATTTTCCATTTTGTTTCTTTTCTTCAATATAAGTTACAGCCCGAGGGCCCTTTTATATTGTCTGTTGTATCTGCTAAGTTTTGTTCACACTGTACGCTCTCCTAGCATCCTTGGTTACCTTTAATTAAGTGTTGGACCCTTTTGCAAAATTCTTTATTAAAGAAATTTGAGGCCTAAAAGTACCCAAACAAACAAAAAATAAAAACAACCGTACTTCTCTGCAGGAACACCACTCAGTGACAACCATGTGTGGTTGAGTTTGTGTCAGTAAATTCACCCATAGACTCAGGCAGGACTTCAGTATACTTAAGAGTTACCAAGTACTTCATGAAAATATATAATCTTTTACACGCCATTTACAGAGTACTTTCACATTCACACCTTATTTTATCTTTCAAATGACCCCGAGAGTGAGGTACTACATAGTTTTGCTAATAGCATACGGGTGCTAAAGACAATGAAGTTGAAATAGATGGAAGAGCTGCTGTCCAAGGTCAGTTAACAAATGATGGTAAGGACATTACCATTCGATGCAACTCTGATCATCAGGAATAGTCAGCAACACCTGCCCCCATAAAGTCCACCTATTAAAACTTAATAACATCATGATCCTGCCACTGAATTTATGTGGAAGCAAGACTACTGACTGGTCTACCATGAATATTGTTTTAGTCACGCTTCTATCTTTTGTATGAGTTGAGTTGACATAGTTAAAATGAAACAATATGCCTATGTTATTATCTATTTCTTTTTCATTTAAATTATAACAAAGATGGCCCTTTGCAATTGTCATTTTAAAAGTCACTGTAATCATCCACCCCGATTCATTTAACTGTCTCCTTATTGTTAATCATTTAAGACATATGTGAACCATACGTCTTCCATATATACACGTGTGTGTTTCCAGGATCATTTGGATGCAGGAATTATTTCACATTATTTCTTAAGTACATTTATTTCCTTACATATATTCCTATCCATGAATGAAATAGTAATATTTGGGGGTTCTCAATAAACTTTTCAAAATTGCTTTCCCAAAATTGCGGAATTTACATTCTCACAGCAGTATACAAGAAACACTCTTGCCAGTATCAAGCTATTCACGTTTATAAAGCTGAGGTAAGCTCATAGCCAAATATATTATTTTGATGTTTTAATTGACATTTTCTTTACTCATAACTTCCCATTTTTCCATATATTGTCAGCATTTTCCCATTTGTATTTCCACTATTATAAATTGTCTGTTGACCATTTATTTTATTTTTTGAATGTTAGCATATCTTAATCTAAGTGCTCAATTTATGCAAGGGTATATTGTATATGTTTTGTATATTAAATATTTAACAGCGCTTTCTCTGTAACGCATATTGTAAATATTCTCCAAATTTGTAGACTGCTTAATAAATTGGTCTTTTAATTTAAGGCCAGAGATTAAAAAAAAAACAACCACACTTAACTGTAGTAACTTCTACTATTATCACCAAAGTAATTTATTTCATTATGTTTCAAAACAGAAGGTGCCCATGCACAGGTTTAATAAAATATTTATATGTAATCTTTTAAAAACTATTTTAAGTTGATATGAAAGAGAGAGTGAGAGAGATCGATTTGTCATTCCACTTATTCATGCATTAATTAGTTGCCCCCTGTATCTGCCCTGATTGGTGATTGAACCCACAACCCTGATGTACTGAGACAATGCTCCAACCAACTGAGCTACCTACCTGTGGTGTGAGATTCTATTAAACCTATTACTTTAAATTTTCACTGAATATATTCTAGTACTATTTAAAACAAACTTTCACTGACTAGTAATTTAATGTTTGATACTGATTAACCAAAAGTCTTGGCATGGACTCCTGGTCAAGGTGAAAGCATAGGTAAACACACTTGCCTTCTCACACAACCACATCAAAATAACAACTAAATTATAGAACAACCATCACTCAGAACTGGCAGAAATCAACTTGAATGAAAGTCTGACAACCTTGGAATTAAAGACACCACATCCATCCGTATTGGTAGGAGGGGCAGAGATGCGGAACAGGCTAGTCCCACATCCACGTGTGGTGGATAAAAATTCAGGAGGGATACCTTGGGAGTGAAGAGTCCCAGCCTCACACCTGGTACTCCAGCGCAGGGTACCAGTACCAGAAAAATAAGTCCCCATAACTTCTGGCTGCAAAAACCAGTGGGGGTTGAGTCAGTAGAAGAAACTGCTGGAGCCCAAGCAGTTCCTCTTAAAGAACCCACAGACAGACTTACTCAGACTCACTCCCTCGGAGCTCCAGCATCAGGATAACAGCTTGAAAGGCACCGGTGGCATCCAGGGAGGGCCTGAAGTGTCTGGCATCAAGGTGAAAGCAGTGGGATAGCTTTCTCCCAGACAGAAAGGCAGGCAGAGCCGCAGAGAGGGCAAGGTGGGTGCCATATCTGAGACTCCATCAGTCTGGCTGACACTGTTTGCACCAGCCTGGAGATCCACTGTGGCTCAGGCACATACAACTTACAGCTGTTAACAATACCTTTTCCATATGAATGGCTGGTCTTGGCTCAAGCTTCACAATTTCCTAAATACTCTCAAACAAGCAACAGCTGGCCCCAGCGAGCCCCACAGCCCCTGTATCTCTTGCTGCATAGCCCTAGGCCTGGCACTAGCAGCTTCCAGCCTAGATTCACAGCTTGGCTTCACCTGGGAATCTCAAAGCCCAGCACAAGTATCAGCCATCTCAGATTGCTTTATAGATGAGGCAGGGTGGCCCCAGGCAAAACACGGATTGGGGCTAACATTGGCCTGCACCACTCAGGAAACCCCAGGGCCTGTGCACCCAATGGACAGATACACACCATGTCAAAGGACTGCCACACTGCCCCTGCACAGCTGATCCTCCAAGGAGGATAAAGTTGGTTATAAGTGATCACAGCAAATCCTTGCAACTGACTTGCCTGGATAAATCCCTCCCATTGACTTACCAACATCAATCAAGGTTCAACTACAAGAAGAAGGTATATTCAGACCACACAAATGGCACACTTCAAGTACCCAGCTTGGGTGATGGGGGAGGCTGTGCCACTGGACCCTAAGGACACCTACTACATTAGGCAACACTACCAAGACACAGAGTCAAAGCAGCTCTACCTAACACATAGAAACAAACACAGTAAACCTGCCAAAATGAGGAGACAAAGAAACATGGCCCAAATGAAAAAACACATCAAAACTCCAAGAAAAGAACTAAACAAAAGAGAGATAAGCAATCTATCAGATGCAGAGTTCAAAACACTAGCTATAAGGATGCTCAAAGAACTTAGTGAAGACCTCAGAAGCATGAAGAAGACCCAGTCAGAAATGAAGGATACACTAGCTGAAATAAAAAACAATTTACAGGGAAACAACTGTAGAATGGATGAAGCTGAGAATCAAATCAATGATTTGGAACATAAGGAAGCAAAAAATAACCAACCAGAACAACAAGAAGAGAAAGGAATCCAAAATAAAGAGGATGGTGTAAGCAGCCTTTGGGACAACTTCAAGTGTTTCAACAGTCACATCATAGGGTACCAGAAGGAGAAGAGAAAGCAAAAATTAGAAATCTATTTGAAAAAATAATCAAAGAAAACTTCCCTAATTTGGTGAAGAACATAGACACGCAAGTTCAGGAAGCACAGAGAATCCTAAACAAAATGGATGCAAAAAGGCCCACTCCAAGACACATCATAATTAAAATGCCAAAGGGTAAAGACAAACAGAGAATAGTAAAAACAGCAAGAGAAAAGCAGCTACTTACCTATAGGGGAGTTCTCATAAGACTATCAGCTGATTTCTCAAAAGAAACTACAGGCTACAAGGGACTGACAAGAAATATTCCAAGTCACAAAAAGCAGGGACCTACAGTCAACATTGCTCTACCCAGCAAAGCTATCATTTATAATCAAAGGACAGAAAAAGAGCTTCCCAGACAAAAAAGAAAACAAAAGGAGTTTCTTATCACCAAACCATTATTATATGAAATGTTAAAGGGACCGATTTAAGAAAAGAAGATCAAAACTATGAACAGTAAAATGACAATAAATACATACCTGTCAACAATAGAATCTAAAAAACAAAGTAAGCAAACAAGAACAGACACAGAATCATGGATACACAGAGCATTTTGTTGGTTGCTAGATCAGAAAGGGGTGAGGGGGAATGGGTGAAGAAGTGAGGAGATTAAGAAGTTCAAATAGGTAGTTACGGAATAGCCATGGAGATGTAAAGCACAGTATAGGAAACAGAGTAGACAAGGAACTTATATGCATGACCCATGGACGTGAACCATGGTGTGGGGTGCTGGGTGTAGGGGGCAAAATGGGAAAAGTGGGATAACTTCAATAGCATAATCGATAAAATATAATTTAAAAAGTCTTAGTATGATTTATTGAATGAGCCACATCTCATTGATTTGCGATGTTAATCATCAATATAATCATCCTTCATATGACTGATATAAGATTTCCTTAATTTTGTAGTATTTGCATGTCCTTCTCACATACAAAATACATTTATTCCATCCCAACAACCAAAAAATTATTAACTCATTGCTATATAAATTCTAATGTTCAAAATCTCATCTAAGCAGCTAAACCAAATATGGGTGAGACAAAATGTACAACTAATTCTGAGGCAAAATTCATCTTCAAGTATAAACTTCTGAAAGTAGACAAGTTATGTAATTTCAAAATGCAATGATGGCACAGGCAGAGAATGGACATTCCTATTCGAAAAGGGGGGAATTGAAAGGAAGAAAGAGGTGACAGGTCCCATGCAAGTTCAAAACCTAGCAAGGCAAGTTCCATTAAATCTTAGGGTTTGATGTTCAACCTAATAAATAAATTTGGCAAAACAATGGGTTACAAAGTCAATATCCAGAAATCAAAGGCATTTTTGTATACCAATAATGAAACAGCAGAAGCAGAAATCAAGAAAAAAATCCCATTCAATACAGCAAAAAGAAAAATAAAATATCTGGGAATAAACCTAACCAAGGAGGTAAAAGACCTGTATGCAGAAAACTACACAACGCTGAAGAAAGAAATCAAGGAACACACAAACAAATGGAAACATATACTGTGTTCATGGATTAGAAGAATTAACATCATCAAAATGTCCATACTACCCAAAACAATTTACAGATTGAGTGGAATACCTATTAAAGTTCCAATGACATATTTCACAGACATAGAACAAACACTTCAAAAATTTATATGGAACCATAAATGACCCCAAATAGCAGCTGCTCTTTTGAGAAAGAAGAACAAAGTAGGAGGGATCACAATACCTGATACCAAACTGTATTACAAGGCCACTGTAATCAAAACAGCATGATACTGGCATAAAAATAGGCACATAGACCAATGGAATAGAACAGAGAGCCCAGAAATTAACCCAAGTCTCTACGAGCAATTAATATTCAACATAGGGGCAGTAACATAAAACGGAATAGCCTCTTCAACAAATGGTTTTGGGAGAACTGGACAGCTACGTGCAAAAAAAATGAAACTCAAGCACCAACTTACACCACACACCAAAATAAATTCGAGGTGAATAAAAGACTTAAATATAAGCCGTGACACCATTAAAGTCCTAGAGGAGAACACTGGCAGAAAAATCTCAGATATTTCACACAGCAACATTTTTACTGATATGTCCCCTAGAGCAAGGGACATAAAAGAAAGAATAAACAAATGGGATCTCACCAAAATAAAAAGTTTCTGCGTGGCTAAAGAAAACAGTATTAAATTAAAAAGAGGACCAACTGTATGGGAAAATATATTTGCCAATGATACCTCAGACAAGGGTTTAATCTCCAAAATATACAAAGAACTTATAGAACTTTACTCTAAGAAGACAAGCAACCCAATTAAAAAGTGGGCAAAGGACTTGAACAGATACTTCTGCAAGGAGGACATACAGAGGATCTAGAGACACACGAAAAGATGCTCAGTATTGCTAGCTACCAGAGAGATGCAAATTAAAACCACAATGAGATACCACTTTACACCAGTCAGAATGGCCATCATAAACAAAGCAACAAACAACAAGTGTTGGAGAGGTTGTGAGAAAAAAAGGACCCTAGTTCACTGTTGGTGGGATTGCAGACTGGTACAACCACTATGGAAAACAGTATGGAATTTTTCTAAGAAAACTAAAAATGAATATGCCTTTTGAGCCAGCAATTTTACTGCTAGGATTATATCCTAAGAATCTGAAACACCAATCCAAAAGAACCTATGCACCCCAATATTCATAGCAGCACAATTTACAAATAGCCAAGAGTTGGAAGCAACCTAGGTGCCCATCAGGAAATGAATGAATCCAAAAACAATGGTACATTTCAACAATGGAATTCTATGCAGCAGAAAGAAAGAAGGAACTCCTGCCCTTTGCAACAGCATGGATGGAACTGGAAAGTATTATTACACTGAGTGAAATAAGACAGGCAGTGAAAGACAAATACCATATGATCTCACCTCTAACAGGAACCTAAACAACAAAACAAACAAGCAAGCAAAATATAACCAAAGACACTGAAATAGAGAACAGGCTGACAGGGACCAGAAGGGAGAGGGGAGGGAATTTCAGGGCAAAAGGGGAAGGATTTACTGGAACAAGTATAAAGGACACATGGACAAAAACTAAGGGGGGTGGAAATGGGAGGGAGGTGGGGAACACTGTGGGGGTGGGCTGGGATGGGAGTAAAGGACAGAAAACTGTACTTGAACAATAATTAAATTAAAAAAAAATTTAATTTAAAAAAATCTTAGGGTTTGAGAATAATCTATTTTGCCTCCAGTCCTGCCTTCCAAGGTGGAGACTGGTAGCTGATGGTGTAGTTACAGTGTGAGTCTACGTCCAAAGGCCTTGGTGTCCGTCTGAAAGCTGTCAGGTTCAAGATCCAAGAAGTGCCAATATTTAAGTTCAAGTCTAAAAGCAAGAAAAGGCCAAAGTCCCAGCTCAATACTCAGGTGAGCCTCAACTGACTGGATGAGGCCCACCCACATAAGGGGAGTCTGCTCTACTCAATCTACTGAGTCACATGTTCATCTCAGCCAAAAACACCCTCACACACATACAAAATAATGGTTTGCTTAATGTCTGGGAACCCCATGGCCCAGTCAGGTTAACACATTAAATTAACCATCACAACATTCTAAATCTGTGGATTTCCTTTGATCACAAGGAGTGAATGAAGACAAGTATTAGCCATAGCTTTGTGTAAAAATTACAACACACAAGGTGTATGTCTTTCCTCCATTAATTTGTCTTATATGTCAGTTTAAATCTTAGGGCCCAGCCAGGAATTCAAAATGGATAGAAGAGAAATATTCCCTTAGGAGGTCAATAAAAAGCTAGAAACACTTACCTGAAATATCAGCTCGTGTAACATTTTCCCATAACACTGCTGTAAACTAACAAACTACAGATGCTTCTCAGGACATGAAGTGGAAACGTTTTGCTTTTCATTTAGAGATTTTCAAACATCCATATGTTGAGCAGTGCAGCCCAGCAGGAAGATTATGTTTTGGAAGAGACAGAAGGCCAGAGGCAGAACCAGGCATTTTAACGTGCATTTTATCAAATAGGTGTAAAATCACAACGCACACAAGACGTGGGAAGAAGACTTCCCCTAGCCAGGGAGATCAGGAAGAGCTCCTCTTGGAAAGGAGACACCTGAACCAAGATTTACCTGGCAGGTGACTAGTAAATAACAAAGAAACAACTGGAGAGAAGTACTGTTTAGTCTCCAGCAAAAGCCCAAGGCTGGAGCATGGTGAGTACCCAGGACAGAAAAGACGGCCCGTAGATTTGAAATAAAGAAAACTTAGATGAGGGAATGGAATGAGGTGAAAAGGTCATTAAGGGACTATTTTAGAATTCATATCAGGAAGCGACAGGAAAAGAAAGGGAGAATTCAAGTAATGAATTCTGTTGCTCACGTGTGAAATTCACCTGTGTACAGAGAAATCGCGAGGTAAAGAAAAGCATTTGGGCTGACGGGTGTGACAAGGTGAGCTGGAGGCAGAGCTCCGTTGCTAGCAGGGTGGCCTGTGTGTTTCTGTCTTACCTTGTGTTGTCCATTAAATCTAGAATTCCGTTGGCCCCAAGAGATGATTAGAGTCACAGCGACACTGCCTGGCCGTAGACCTTGGCCAGGCACACTCATTCTCCGGACACAGAACCCAGCCCTCAAACACCTGAGTCTGAAAAAGGTCTAACACGCCCCTCAGGTGTCTCACTTCCTCCTGAATTATGTTTCTTTCCAAGGTCACACATTTGCTGCTTAGATGTTCAGACCACAGTTAACTCATTTTTTAAAAAATCCTTTAGTAGAATACTGTCAGTGAATGGCCTTTTCTCCTAAAACAACCCCTAAAATTATATATTTCTAAATATGAGTGCTTTTCACAAACGACAAAGGCAAAGATCAACAAATTGGACAAGACACTAGCGGAAGATAACAATTCACAAAACGAAGACACAGCCTACAAAATGGGATAAATGTTTTAAGGCATATGTTGGATGTTAATACCCAACATAAAGAACTAACACAGCTCAGTAAAATAAGCAATTAAATTTTTACATGGGCAAAAATAAATAGACATTTTTCCAAAGAAAACATGAAAGCGGCCGATGAGAAGATGGTCAATGTCATGAATCATCAGGGAAATGCAAATAAAAACCACGACGAAATATCACCTCACACCTGTTAGAAGGGCCATCATCAAGAAGACAAATGATAACGGGCACTTTACAAAGACGTGGAGAAAAGGAAACCCTTATGCACTCATTAGTGGTGGAATGTAAATTGGTCTAACCACTATGGAAAACAGTATGGAAGCTCCTAAAAAAAAACCTAGAACTATCATAGGATCCTGCAATTCCAGATGATCTTGCACTTCTATGAATATACTCAAAGAACAAGAAAATGGAATTCAAGGAGCTTACGCATTCCCAGCTTCATCACAGCACTATGCACAATGGCCAAGATATGGAAACAATCCAAATGCCGGTCAGTGGACGAATGGATAAAAAAGAGGCAGGAGATGTACATGACAGAGTGTTACTCAGCTGGGAGACAGGAGGACACTGCATTTGCAGCAACGCGGACGGACAAGATAAGCCAGACTGAGAAAGACAATATAACTTACATGTAGAATGTAAAAAAAAAAAAGTCAGTGGCAGTTACTGGGGGATAAAGGTTGAGGACTAATGCTGTTTAAGCAGACAAACTTGCAGTAAGGACTAAAATAGCCATAGACATTTCACATAGAACTTATTGAGCAGAGAAAATAGCATGGTACTGTAAGTATGTAATGTGGAAAATACTGTTACACAAGCAACCATACTATAATGTATAAATGTATCAATGTAACATGATAGACACCTCAAATTTACGGAATGTTACATGTCAAATTTATTTAATAAATAAACAAATGTTGTTTTGTTTTTGTTTTTGTTTTTCTTTTTGCATGGAGGGAACAGGGAAGCCCTGAGGGGCAGCTGCTAAGGGGTCAGCCAGTGCCCTCACCAAATGACTGATAATCTTGGTGCGTGCACAAGACACACTCACCCTTCAGCTGGATTATTGGTGACTCCCTGTCATGCAGCTTCAAGAGTGCTGCCCAAGGCCAGGAATGTACCTTGTTGTCCTTTTACAAGGATGTCACTAGGCTAGGCATGCTTGTTACACCGAAGGTGTTTATGTTCCTCTATTCTCTCTAGCAACTATCAGAAAATTCTTAAAGTGTCTGAATGTACAAAACTCTTTTTTACCTGTTAGGTAGTTTTAAATTGCTCATTACTTATCCCACTTAATTGATCTCAATTTTTAACCTAGAAAATACTACCTGAGCAAAACGAATCAACAGAATCAACAAAGAAAAAACAAAGTGAAAGAGAAGGCAAGGAAGACCTAAGCTAACACACTAAAAAAAAAAGTTTTCAGATCAAAGGCTCAGAGAGTAAAATTTAATTGGAGGATGATATAGCTAGTCAGAAGAGACTATTTCAAGTGGACAAATTAAATCATCTAACACATAAGTCAAGTCATAAGCCATAATTAATATCTAAATTGAAACTGTACCTATCCACCATGTGCTAATTATGACCAGTATAGTCATTCTAATCCAGACAGACAATCTACAATGTTGCTTGCAAATTGAAACACAGCCTAGCTGGACAGAAAAATCATCAGAAAAAAAATAACATGATAATTATACAGGAACACACTTTGATTTGAAATAGGATATTGATCTCTGGGGTGATGCCTTTTTCTTATACACTGATGCATTTCAACATACCCCAAAGTTGGATGATAGATCTGGAGTAATTATATAGAAATTGACAGCCCATTTATCACTGTTTGTGGTCATTTCACAGCGCTGGCATTTCCATAAATTACGGCATGTCATCTCATGTGTATACAAATGCTAAATTATTTATGGCAACAATTGGTCATTAACTATAGCATACGCTGAAAGGCGGTGCCGTCTGAGACATTCAATCAAAGGAATGAATCTGGTCTTTAGACTGTGCAATTAATTTGACAGGCATGCTGCAAGTCTTAAAGGTGACTCATATTTCATTAGTTTTGTTGTTTTCATTTAGTAAGTGTTGCCGAAATGAGATAATGAAGCATGCTGAGCGTGTAAAGTGTTTTTCGGTGCAGAAACAGCCTGTGTTGCATGCAGTACCTGTGTTGGGGAGCACCCGCTGCCTGACCTCTTGGAGAAGCACATCTACCGCTCCATCTGCCAAGAGATCTTGTTTCCGAGTTTCTTTATCATCCCTGTTTTTGTTATACAGAAAATTGGTTTCTAATTATTCTAGGGCAGAAGTAAGGGGGAGAAAAGGATGGAAAACAAGAGCAACATAAGAAGCAGAAACGGGAACATGCAGAGAATGGTCAACGAGAACGAGGAGAAATCAGAGGGAGAACAGAGGGAAAGAGAACGAACGGAGTCTCCGGTTTGTGACAAAAACTTCCACTCAGACTCTATTTAAAGAGCACCTGTGAAGGGTCAACCACGTTGACCTTCTTCACCAAAAGTGTCTTTGATTCATTTGTTCCTTTTTATTTATACCACCACCACTCAAGTTCAAAATACTTCATTCCTTGTTCCTGAATCATTTTTAGGAGCTCATAACCCTTTGCTGGCTACATAAGTCTCTCCATGCTTACATTTCCTATGTATCAACCCAGGATTAATATATTAATATCCCTAAAACTGTCTTTGAAAATATCACTTTTCATTTCAAAAGCTCTCAGTTGTCTACAGGAAAAAATCAACTTGATTTAATTCTTGGTGCCTCGTAATATTAGTTGGGGACAGTAGAATAAATGGGAATAGTAGTTGGATACTGGCTGTCAAAAAATTCTAATTTTTACATTGGCTGATTTTCATGAAGTCGACACTTCCACTGCAGCTGATATTAACCATTCGCTGTCAGTGGACCAGCTGGAATCCTGAGATCAGATGAGATACAGTCCAGGGCTGCCGAGAGCAATTGCTCATCTTATTTTACAAATTGACGTGGTACCGATTGCTTCCCAATAGGTTGTTAGGTTCAAAACGACTGTACATAGTACACACTTATCATAAGTGAAATAAAAATTATAAACCACAATTTAATAAACAAATGCAAAATCCTTTATTCTGATATACAGACAGTTAGCAAGGCTTTCTTGCCCCCTCTAAGTACTGAACATATATTGAAGAAACAAAAGCAAAGAACATCCATCAGGAAGTCCACATGTCTCTCTCTCTCCGGTCCTAGGTCACAGTCATAGGCCAGAAAAGCATTTTGCATGCTCAGCCTCTCCGCAGAAACTCCACTCCTCCTCACACCTCTCCCAAGTGATTCTGGAAAGTGTTCGCAGAATTTCTGGTGTGCTCTGTGAGTCAGCCCCTTGCCTACCACACAGTATAGGCCATTTTATGCCTCCTGTGGCCCCGCTATCTACCGATCCAGTCTCCTGTTTTTGGCAAGACCAAAAGCAAGAGATGTGCTGCTGGCACTCTGCAAAATCGCAGCCTCCGCACCTGGTGTCCCGAGGCCCTGGAGAGAGTGCCAGTGCCTGCCAGCATCCCCCACCCCCGCACCAGTGCCCCATGTCAAGGGCTGACATTTGAGCAGAGAGCAACTGTGCCTGATGTCCTGAGTCTTGTTATCTGTGCTGAATTCCCTGTCTCTTGTCCAAACAAAAGGTGCTGGCACCGTCTTCCGTTGCTGGGGAATTTTTTGTCACGAATGCTGCTGATGCACAGAATCCTCAGCGGTCCAGCCCTGTCAGTCTTCTCCTGGTCTTACGCTGCTGTCCTTTCCTGGAGGCTCTCGACACAAGTCCATGAGACTAGTCAGAAGAAGCCCTAAGATAGTGACCAGAGGGGAGAAGGAAGGGAAGTTAAGGGGAAAAAGGGGGAGGGATTGGAGGAACAAAGGAAGGACACAGGGACGAGAACTAAGGGGGTGGAAATGTGAGGGAGGTGGGGAGCAAGGGGCGGGGGAGGCTGGGATGGGAAAAATAGACAAAAAACTGTACTTGAAAAATAACTAAATAAAATTTTTTAAAAAAAAGAAGAAGAAGCCCTAAGTGGAGAAAACCATGTTTTCTACAAAGCCATCCATGCCACCAACGAACCTGGCTGTACCCTTTAATTTGCCCTTAGGTGGAATTGGTCCAACAGGGGCTCAAGAACATGATTTGGCCTGAGGATGGGGATGGGCTAGGCTTTCTGGGCTGCTAGAGAGCCCAAGAGAGAGATGTCATTCAAGGCTCCCTGCCACCGAGTCGTTTCTTCCCCTCCACGGGAGGGGCCACGCTGCCACTGAGCAAGTGGAGCCAAATCATGGTGAGCACTCCCTTATGACTGTTAGGCCCTTTTGTCAGAATGGAGACATAGGCAAGTATGGGAGAATTTAGCTTCGAGTCTGAATTCTGGTGTACTCTTCCAACACACAGCTGTATACCCCAGAGGAGACTGTAGACAAACACCATACACAAACATACTGCTTGGCTCATGCATCCATCAGTATCCTTGGCGAAAAAATCAGGAACATAACAGCATGTTGGTGTGTGGTCTCTTCCCAGCAAGCTGACCCGAGGTAGCTGGGTTAAGGGAAGGCAGCAGCTTTCTGGGCAAAGGCAGAATTGGGTCTGAGGGGACACTCCAAGGCATTAATTCCTAGTGTGTACATGCAGGTTAAACCAACTCCAGAATGACAGTTCTGTAACCAGCCAGTGGGATAACCAGCTCCCGGCCCTAAGCAGCTGCCTATAATTGGAGTCATCTTCACCCCGGATGGCAGAGCCATGTGCTGGGGCCCCTGACCTAATTCTGGCCAGTGGGCAATGATGGAAAGGACTGCGTCCCATCAGAGCCAAAGTGTTTAAGGGCCTAGGAGCAGCCCTCTTTTCTTGTGCCATGGTGACTGCAGATGCTGAGATGCTCTTGCTTCCTTGTGTTGAGTGGAAGAGAAAGGAGATGGGGCCCAGCTCCCCACCAACGATGGTTGGACTTGAACCGAGTAAAACAAACCTTTGTTAAGTCTTTAAGATTTGAAGACTCATCTTATTCACAGCATCATATCCTGACTGGCACACCTACTTTTGCATCAGAAGCTCTTGCCATTCTCTGTCTAATGAAGCCGTTTCTCTGGCTTGTCTGATCTTTACTGAAAATCCCATTCCTATTTTGCAGTCAATCCTTTGGATCTTCTCTTATTTCTTAAGGCATCTGTATGCAGAGTATGAACTTGACTCCCCCTGATGGAACCAAGGGAATCAGAGGGTAAAAAGAGGAGGGTCAGCCCTGGCTGGTGTAGCTCAGTGGATTGAATGCAGGCCTGCAAATCAAAGGATTGCCAATTCGATTCCCAGTCAGGGCACGAGTCTGGGTTGTGGGCCACGTCCCCACTAGGGGGCACAGGAGAGGCAACTATACACTAATGTTTCTCTCCCTCTCTTTCTCCTTCCCTCCCCCTCTGTAAAAATAAATAAAATCTTTAAAAAGTATAAAAAACAAAAAAGGAGGATCAGGAGAGATCCCTCAAGGCCCTATGTGCAGGGGCAGAGAACATTTTAGGGAGCATGTTGCCCCTGTTTACCTAAACATGGCCAGAGTGAACTCTGTTTAATCTCCAACCAGGACCTTATTCCCTGTTTGAGCAGACAATGCAGCCATCCAAGACCACTTATCCGAGACAGGACCTCAGACAGGGCATCACGTAATTCTTGTCTCTGGGCAACCACCATTGAATCAACAGTATTGTAATACATAGACCTCCTTGAAACTGTTAGCGCCCTGATGTTTAGGAACAGAGAATGGAAATGTCCCCGGTCCTACCTAAATGTCATGTACAAATTATGCTAGATAGAGAGATACCTGTGATGCAAAGAAAACAATTACAAATAAAAAAAATGCCCTGCACCATTCTCTCACCATTTGAAAGGCATATAAAATATATTTATGAGATACATTAAAGAGTTTATTTTGCTAGTGTCCAATTCTAAATGGCCATTTCCAGTGTTCCCTAGGGTATATTTTTGTGACAGTATCAATTTATTATAAAGGTCAGTATTTTTTCTCTTTCAGATTTCTTTCAAGTGGGCGTTTAAAGTTCATTTTCTGAAGTATTTAAAATTCTAATAAACTGCTGCAAAATTACCAGGAAAGTCCCAAGGGATTAAGAAAAAAAGACACATACCATTTGATGCAACATGAACCTGGGTTAGAGTAAAATGTCATTAAGAAAATGTCAACCCTGAAATACAAAGAACAAAGGCAAAAGGCATCAGCATCTTAGAAGCATGGGAGTAAGTGGACTTTATTCAATGCAGTCTTCCAGGGAAGGAATCTTGAGGTCCTTAAGTGTTAGTTTTCCAAGGAAACAAGCACGCCTGTCTGCACTAAAGCTGATCTGGCATTCTCTCTCTCCCATCCTTTTGAGCAATAATCATTTGGTTCAACTTCTTCCTCAGCTACTGTGCCTCTCAAAGGTGCAAGAAACTGTCCATTCTTGAGACCATTTCTTAGTGATCTTTGAGGCCACAAGAGCTAATTCTACCATGTAGTTCTCAAATACAGAGATTTGTTGGATCAATAGCGATGAAGAAATGGGTATTTTCCGGGTCTTGAGACAAGTATAAAAGTAAAAAATTCTGTTGATTAGGTCATTTGTCTGCAAGGCACCACTAACTGGTTTGCTCTGCTGAGTTTTCCCAACAGACCAGCCCTTTCCTTCATGAGCAGACATGGGTGGAGCTTTCACACCCTCATCCTCAACTCTCTACCAGGATAGGTCAAGGTCTCCAGGGAAAGGACATTTTATTGGTCAGCTGTGCCTCAGTGTAGAGCTCTCACGGCAATGAGACCGGCTCAAGGTGTTTTTTCTTCCCACCAGGTTTTCGCTGATGCCACACTTGGTAGATGGTTCCTCTTGAGGGCAGCCTGCTCACACCCGCAGAAGTCTAGATTTTGGGGTCATGGCTTTCTTGTTCTTACTCCGCACTGGCTTCCTCATTTTCCCACAATAGGATGAGATTCCTGGGTGCACTTAGGAGAAGAGGGAAAATGTTCACATGCTTTGAGAACATAGGTCAATTTGTAGCCTGGACAAAAGCCACCCTGCCTGCAGTCCAGCCACGATTACCCCTCAGAGTGTGATTTGGGCCCAAAGCCGCAGGTAATCATGTGGTATTCCCAGTCCTGGCCTGGTCATTTCTGCACATTTTTTTCTAGAAGCCCCACAGAAGCAGTGGCTATTGTTTAATAAGGTTGTACACATCTTTGGAGTGCTGTCCTCTCTGTCTTTGCACAGAAAAGTCTACCTCCACTGCACCACCCTTCACACAGCCTGGATCGGCTTCGCTGCTGCGACCTGGCAGCTTCTGCGACTGTTTCATGTCTACACAAACCCACAACAATGGAGTTATAAAGAAGCACAACATTTCAACAAATCTAATTTCCCATTTTGACCAAGGGTAACACATCCTGTTCCATACCTTTAGAAGAGAAAAAAAATATTAGAACTTCTTTAAAATGATGACTTTTGTATTAATTCATTATAGGTTTTACAATGGGTAACACAACCACCTCAAAATTGACATCTAGTTTAAAACTGGAAGAAATGCTGCTTGTCACACTTTCTACATGCATGCAGGTCAGCTTCATCCAAGATAGAATACCAGCTTGTTGGAGGTGACTGCCACGTCTATCCCAGCAAGGGGACAAGGAGAAACTTTGTTCACCCCAGCTCAGGGTACCCGCTGAGCCGCCATGGCAGTGCTACCGTACACTGTTTCTGAATGGATACCAGTGGGACTCCTTCCAGATAGGAGCACGTGAAAGGCCATCGCTAAGTCACCATGGCCAAATAAACCTGTGAAGAGAGGTCTTCTGGGGCATTTCATACAGCCAAGACCCCCCCAGCACTGAAAAGCACCTTTGTGTGGAAAGGCCCTGGCCAAACTGAGCCCAGTGTGGGGTCCATGTAAAACACACCTGAGCAATATTGGAAAGAGCATCAGATTCCCAAAGGGAAGTAATTGTGGCAAAATCCTGTCTTTTCTCTCTGCAGAAGCCAACAGCAATGGTGCCTTCCATCTGTAGTCTGAAATGCACCTCCCTGCCACCCCTGGGCAGAGATATTGTACATGAAACCAACGCCAACCCTCCAGGGTGTGGGAGCATGACGCTGATCCACAATGCAGGAATGGAACCGGAATGTGGATTGTAAACCCAGAGTCTGCCTCTGACCACCTGTGTTTCCATGGACCAAGTGCCTTGTCCCCTAAGCTCCAGTCCGTTCACACACAGAATGGGCACACTGTGGACTTCTTGACTAGCTCCCAGAGTTCTGCAAGGGTTACAACGGCGATTCTCAGGTGTTTGCATGCAGCAGAGGCACTGGAGGGCTTGTTCTGAGACAGCTGACGGGGCTCCAGAATCTCTGATGTAGCAAGTCTGGGTTGAGAAGGCCAAGAATTGCATTTCTGAGAAGTTTCCAGATGGGGCTGGTGCTGCTGGTCCAAAGACCTCAGGCAGAAAACCCCTAGATGAAAGGAAAAGAGAGAGAGCTCTTTCTGTAAGGCAAGCCCTGCATCTGTGCTCCAGGTCCCCCCACATGCTGGGTGTTCAATAAAAAAACACAAAACCAGTGGGATAAAGTCCTATATTTTAAAGTGCTTAAAAATAGTAAAACGATAGGTGTGCATGAGGGACTTATGTTAATCATGGAATAAACTGTTCTGTGACAAAGAGAACCCCAAACAGAGCAAGCCACCCAGAGCTGACAGGGCAGCTGTAGTCCAAGACATCACACAAGAAGCCAGGGGCCTCCTGATTTGCGGTTTCACCATTTTCCAAGGTGTTGTCCTCATCTACATGGTTAGAAACCACTCACTACCACCCCCACGAAAACAGTGCACAAGCATGACCAGATTCCAGGCCCCCTGGAAAGGGAAGAGGAATTCAGGGCTAGGAAAATGACCCTTCCCCTTGGAATTCCATTGGCCTGCACTTTGATGCATTATCTGCTAGAGGCTGCAAGGAATCATGGGACATGTCGTTTCCACATGGTCATTCAGCTGCAGGTCATTCAGGTGTGAAGCTGCAACATTAAATTGTATTATTAGAAGACAAAAGGAAAAAATACACACTGCGGTGCAAATAGAAGTATCTGCCATGTGAGACCCTTTCTGGCCACCCATGTATCGAGGTGAGCCTGTCTCCCCATGACAGAACACTCGCAAGCGTCCTTCCCAATATTTACAGCCCAAGGACCCACCCTGCTCCTGCCTCCAGGACAGAGACCTGGAGCTCTGACTCACACACAGGAAGATGAAAAAGGAATTCCAGGGAGAGCAATTCATACTGCAGACTACCTTGAAGTTGCACATTATACTTTTCACTTTTCACATCTCATTGGCCCAAATTCAGTC
Organism: Artibeus jamaicensis; assembly: GCF_021234435.1. NCBI lineage: Eukaryota > Metazoa > Chordata > Mammalia > Chiroptera > Phyllostomidae > Artibeus > Artibeus jamaicensis. The sequence goes on from NW_026522040.1 coordinate 1,152,164, forward strand.
AAGCTCTCTGCAGAAAAGGCTGGAAAATCGAGTTTCCAGTGAAGGGGGTGGTCATGGATTCAGAGAACTCCTAGGCTTTTGACTGAGTTCTTCTTACAAAGCAATTCGGAAATGACTTATTTTTCTAAGGAAAATCAAAGCACAATTAATTTCTATACAGATGTGGAACATTCATCTTTTTATCTCTCACATTGCCTTGCTCATTGTTGATGTTCAGTAACTCCTTGACGAATAGTCATTTTCTAAGTAGAGAAATTAATCACAGTATGAACTACTGGAAACTAGGTAGATAGAACAGTTTCATACTTCTAAAATAATTCACCCACTAGTTTAATACACCAATACATTATATCTTGAGTATTACATTGATAAAACAACTAGTTAGTTAAATTTATGTAACATGGTCAGATTTTTAACCAGTACTATGTAAACAGAGATTTGTATAATATATTATAAGATCAAAAAAGTTATAATATTAATACCATTAACTATAAAGCTAGGTTTTATCATTGAAATGCAAAAGCAAAAAGGCCAGAATTTATTCTTCTTCCGATGATTTGCAACAGGAACATACATGGACAACACCCACAAGGAAGCAGAAATGGTTACATTTATTAAGCATCCGCAGACCATACGTACACTAGCGGATCTACAGATGTTGTTTTCTATGCCTCCCAACAGTTCTCCAAAGGAGACACCTTTGTCCTTATCCTTAAAATACCAAATTAAAACTCAGAGAGCTTAAGTCACTTATTTTTTTACACTGTCACCTTGGGTATTTGGTAATATCAAAATATCCTGGTTGAGTATTTAATAAATGAGTGGATGACGTACAGGTGCAGCCTCACTTCCTCAAACCCTCAGGGCAATGAAGACAATGTGTAAAATCGGTCCTCGTCTCTTATCAGAATGTATGATGCATGGGCCCGATAACTGATGGTTGTTGAGACAGAGTTCTGTCTATTATCACAGATTTAATTCTGTATTTCTTTGTAATAAGGGTATTTACATAAAAAAGAAGACTTTGCATCCAAAGAGCCTAGCTGTTTACTTATTGCCTGAAGTCACGACTCTCCCCTTTGAGTATAACAATTACTTCCATCCAAACACACCGAGAAATAAAATACAGAAGTAAAATTGCTTCTAAATTAGTATCTTTTAAAAGTTTCCTGGAAAGTTGTCAGGCAACTGTCAACAGTTTTACTCAGTTTCCGCTCCCAGCACAGAAAAACGACAAAACTATACTGAAAGGAAAGGAAAGGAAACCACTGTGAATGAATTTTGCCGCTTAGACATGAGACCCATTGCTCAGTCACAGAAACAAATTTGAAGTCAGATTTATACAAATAAACATAGCAGCTATCGTTTTACAAAACTATGGCTTTGTTTTCAAATGGGCAAGAAGTCCTACCCGAGATGTCTTTCCTCGTAACGTCAGTAACACCAGGGCCACCGGTCCTGTCACTAAACTGATTGGCAAGGAAGATTTACACACACAGCTGTCTGAGGAATCCTGAACGGTCAAAGTGTACCCACATTAGCATGCATGCACGCACGCACGCACGCCCTTGGGGATCTAGGCTTCTCCACCTGGCAATTTTAGAGAACTAGGTGTTCTCTGTTTTCTATAAAATACCTAATGTTCCGAGTGGGTGGCAGGCATACCATGGTTCTCAATTGATATCACTTAGGGAACAAAATTGCTCTTGAACTGTTTACAGTCATTATGGGCGAATGCGTGTGTGCACACGCATTGTCCCCGATCTCACATCTCAGACATCACTGTGCCGTGTCTGGCCCAACCCCAACATCTAAACATGTACGCGTGCTCCTTCAGCTTCTGTTGTTGTTGCTACAACTAATAATCCTAGTCCTGTTTAATGAGGGGGGAATTGTGAATGTTACAGCTATAAAGAGCCAGGCATTAACCAAACAAAACAGAGCAGTCAATAGGGTGTAAACACCGTGTGGGTGCTGAGCAAAAGAAACTAGCAAGGATTGGGGTTATTCAAGATTTGGGGCACAATCCAGGGACTGCATTTAATGCACCCTGTCCCAGACTCAAAGCTCAGAAGGGTCCCCAAGAGTGGGAATGTGAAGGCACAGGGTCTAAAGCAGCCAGTGTGAGAAGGCATAAAGTTAACGATAAGTATTAAATCAATGGTGTTATAGGCAATTAATATTTTATGTTTAATCATTACACTAGCAATTAGAATCTTTATGAGTTAGTGATTAGTAGTAACAAAGAAAAATTTCTAGTGAAAAATACATTATATAAAAATTGGAACAGAATTCCAATATATAAAGCTTATATATAAAGCTTAAAAAAGGGGGGAGCAGTAAATTTCAAGCTCCGAACCCTCATCCAGAAACTATGACTGAGGGAGGATTTGTGTTCTCAGTGCTTGGCACAGCCCCTGAGACATTCCAAATATGGAATAATCGTGGTGAAATACAACTTAGCAGGATGAGCCTGTGATCATCTGAATGACTGATGAGAAATAGGGTCACTTAACCCAGTGGAATAACCAGAATAAGGCCTCAGTTTCTTCTAAATGGAAGTTGACGGACCAGCAGTGAACATGGAATGGCAGGGAAAGAAGCTCTCAGTGTGTGAATCTCCTGTCGGCCCAACTCAGGACTGTCACATGGGGAGGAGACCCTCCGCGACAGTGGCTTTGTCATGAGGGGAGTACAGGGTGGGGGGCTCTCTATCTAGTGGGTAGGGGACAGGAGGCTGCTAACCATCCTGTACAAAGCACAGGACAGGGTCCCATGGCAAAACACAGCATTATCAGGTCCAAAATGTCTAGTGCCTGAGCTGAGAGCCCCTGACCTAACTGAATGAATTCCTCTGCTCTTTCTGACAAACTCCTCTGCATCACAGTCTTCAGAGCCCAGCTCAGCTGTTAGCCTCTTCTCCAGAGATTAATGGAACTACACTCCTCCATACCTCTCAAGAGTCAAGTTCGTCTTCACCTTGCACTTCTGTTCCCAAAGCACATTGTACCCACCTCCAGCATTGAACTTATCGCATCATTGCTACTTGAAATTGTTTTTATAGTTGTGTCTCACCTCAGCTAAACAGAAGTAATTTGTTACCACAAGTTAGGCATTTACTATTTGCAAGACACTTTGCTAAAGGCTGCAGGTACTCTCGTTTAGTCCATGCACAAGAAAATATAAGACAGATATTATTATCCCTGTTTTGCAGATGAGGCAAATAAATGTTAGAAGGATTAAGAAAAAGATATAAGGTCACATAACTGGAAATGAGCAGAACTAAGACCTGAGCCAGAGGCCAATCCTGCTGTGATAGGTGTCCCCTAAACACAGATGTAAGAAGTATTTTGTGGAGAATGCTGTATTTAGACTTTTGAATGAAAGAAGGTGGAAAGGTCCATGGCCAGTCTGCATACACACTCATGAAGACGAGCAGGGATAAGGGAGACAGGCCTGACAGTGGACACCCAAGGACCACTGAAGCAGAGTGTCCAAAAGACGTAAAAATAATTAGTCAAGATCTGAACAAATTGGAATGGGTAGGTTTAAATGATGTAGTGAGTCAATAAGTGGGTGAGATGAAAAGACAAATAAAAACACATGCTTGCCGTCCAGCATTCTGGCATGTAGTAAGGACCCATAGCAGGCCTCCGGGGGCTGACACCTACTCCAAAATGCAAGGAGATGAAATATTTAGGGGTACGAAGCCTGTCCATTGTCTGTGACCCAGGGATAGACTGTGAGAGAGGGGCTGGCAGAAGTGATGCAAGGCCCTGGGCCAGGAGGAGGTGGCCATGCATATGTAAGCAAACTTGTGATATGGCCCAAGGGATGGGGGACAGGAGGGAGGGGTAGGCGTTGAGTCTGGAAAATGGCGGGAGGCCTGGCACCAATTGTGAGTGACATGTCAGGGAGGGAGAGCAATCAAGCCCATTAAGAACATGGTGCTGAAGCTGACTGGGTTCATGTGGGTCCATGACATGGGCGTGGGGAGCAGGGCTAAGCTCCTGGGGGCTCTAGCAAAGCACCACAGAAGGGAGGGTAAAACCTCAGGCTGACGAGGGTCTTGCTTCTGAACTGGAAGAGGTGGGGTTAGTCTTGGGTTCCAAGTAAGAGTCCTCAGACCATCTAGAAGGTAGGTAGGTAGATAGATAGATAGATAGATAGATAGATAGATAGATAGATAGATAGATAATTATATTATAGATAGAAAAAATAATTTTTTGGACCATAAGACACACCTAGGTTTTAGAGGAGGAAAATAGGAAAAAAAAATTGAAGCAAAAAAAAAGGTAAAATATATAATAACATAAATAACATAATATTTCACCAATGTAAATTTAAACTCCACAGCAGCATTAACAACCATTATTCTTCCCAAACTGGGTTGGGGGTGCGTCTTATAGTCTGAAAAATACTATAGAGCCTGAGGGGGGGAATAAATTAAAGGTAGGAAGATGTTAACATTTCCCCGAATGTAATTAAAAATTTTTATGCTATGTGGGCAACATATTCTCAGAATTTGAAATTCCTTTGAAAACAAAGCCAAAGTCCTCTCATACCTGCTCCCACACGGTGCCACACAGTGTAGGGCACCCCGGAAGGATGGTGTTACATAACAGGGGCTGTCTTTGTGCATTTTCAGCTGGGGGGGGCACTTTCTGGGCACCTCACCCAGGGGGTTCACCACGTAGATGGCATGGTGGTTCAGAGTTGGTCTCCACTTCAGAGAGAGGACCCCCAATTCTTTCTCTGTCTGCCCATCTCTTCGGGACCCCCAGGTAACAGGCTCCCATTTCCATTACAACAGAGGTTAAGGTCATTAAACTGACTGACGGACACCACATTCACCAAAAAGCTAGTTACCCGGGGAAAAAACAAAACCCTCCAGTGGTCCCCATCAAATAATGCCTTCCCAAATGTCCCTGTGGGAATCTCCACAAAATCCTTTGTAGGGTTTTCTCCTGTGAATTAGCTACTGAGTGCTGAGTGGGGGGAACTAGAAAAACCCAGAATTATCTTCCAGAGGGTGGGGCCCTTGTTAGTATAGGATTCTTCCACTAAGTGAGTGTTCTAGGAACCCATCTGTATCAGTGGATGAGCTGGTGTTGTTGTGAGAGGCTATATTTATTTGGCTTTGGTGAATTTTTTTTGAAGACCCTCCACGCGTTTGCCCATTTCCAGATGGGTGATTTATGAGCGTGCCCGCCTGCACTGCGCTGAGTGTTCAGTGGTTTTTGACCAAAAAGGGCATGACCCCTGTGCCCCACCCTCTCTATTCACTGGATCACACTCTAAGCAATTTTTCTTTTGTTCCCTCAGGATGAAAAAAAGTCCTCAAAGGGAAATGTTTTACACTGAATAAGAGGTGAAACAAAATAACACAGAAGCACTGAAAACCATCAAAATCAACAAGCTGAAAACTGTTTTCCACAGTGGAAAAATACCTCAGTAGGTGTATTGCATCCAGTGGACAGTACTTTGACAGTGACTGAAGTTTAACCATGTAAGAATAAATACACTATTTTTTATAAATAAATTCCAGTGTATTTTTGGGTGCCCCCTCATATATGCACCTGAAAATACAGAACAGTGTGCTCAAATTCCATTCCATGTGACATTAGGGGGCACTTCTCTGTCCGTGCATTTGTGAGCACCAGTGAGCAAGCTGGCCTCCTACGCAGAGGACAGAATCTGCCTATTTTTCACGTGACCTGGAAACCACACTTGCATTATGACATGAGAGGCAGCCACGGAGCCCCTTAAACAATACACTTCCTGATCCGTTCATCCAATGCGTTTCCAGCCAACTCTAAGTAGAAGGGAGGGAAAAGCTGATTACACATAGCCGGGGGCAAGAATCACTTAAGCTAAATTAACAGGGTATATATAACTTTGTCCTCCTTTTAAAAGAGAGAGAGAGAAAGAGACTGTGAGGTTTGCAAACAATTGGAGGAATGGCCTATTTCCCTCATCCGATTGTCAGAACCTGAAGAAATCTCAAATTAGTTTTCAGAAAAAAATGCAACCACCCAGAGTATGTGCTGCGTGCAGAAAGGAAGCAAGAAAGGCCTGTTAACTGAAATTCCCATACAACCCACTGACCGGCATACCCAGCAGTCCTTCCTTCTAGAGCTACTCCTATTGCATTAGTTGGTTTTAAGGTGCTTTTTTAAAACCAATGGTTTAGAATCTAATCTTTGTGCACTGAAACCATTGATTTTTCTACTTTCAATAATTTGTCAACCCTAGAATAAAGAGGAGTTCTGAATCTCCTGGAACTTTAAAAGAATGTATCAGATGTCATTGAATCTAATACCAAAGATAGATTTTTCAGGAGGGCTCTATTCTGTGCAGCAACCAGAAAGAAAACACTGCTGAAGAAACAGACAGCAAGTGCTCCAGTCACTCGGGACTGTCTCATATGGAAATTGAGGAGGTTCTTTTAGGTATTTAACACTAATGTTGTCATAGGACTGTTGTATATACATGAAATACTCGTAGATTGGTTCATGGATATTCCTAAAGCTTCTTCGTGTTCAGAACATAACTCTTTTGTGATTTCTTTTGAACTCAGAGTTGTGAGTGTCCATATTTTTCCATACAGTGCTGCTATACAGCATTTCTTAAAAGCACCTACAAAAATACCACAGTTCTTTGCTGCTGAACCTTAGGCATCACAAAGAGCAAGAGCACTGCCTTCTTCTGTAGCCACATGGTTCCTAGGGGTTAAACACCTGCTTCACTGTTTTCTCTGGGATTTTCTTCCAAGCAGCTGTCTCAGTCATTCTGCACCATTCAGTGATGATGGTTTTACTATCTTCATAGTTTAGGCAATGACAAACCTATCAGCTGTGGCCTGGCCATCAGCAGTCACTTGATGCTATTGATTAGAACAGACAACCTAACACAAAGATGTTGAAGTTTCCACCTTAGAACAAATGAAACACAGTATTTGGTCACTGAACTACCGGAGCTGGAAATCTACTTACACCAGGAACACCCTCTCTTCTCAACTTTCCCCGCAACAGTGAACTCAAACCCAGAGGACTTCTAGATGGCTGCTTGGAAGGCATCTTGAGTTGTGTCTGAGTTCCTCTCAGGAGCTTCTGCCCCCATATTCGTCACCTGCATTTTGAAGAAGATGCTCCTTCATTTGGGTAAGCTACCTGTTGTAGGAAGTAATGTATTAAGGTACCTCTCCAGAACCTGGTAAAGGTATGGAAGAGGGACTAGGTTTGCTAGTGTAAATGGGTGGCCCAAATAAGTGTGGATCTTGAACTCTTAGCCCGCTCACCCCCAGAGAGGAGGCACCTGGATAAGATGCTCAATGAAAGTAACGATGAACAACAGACACCAAGGTGGGCTCGGAGATGTGGGAGAAATTGGACAGCGCACAGAACAAGGTCTACTTCACTTCTTCCTCCAGCCTGTCAATCAAACCAGTACTTATAAAACCTCTGACAAACGCAAAAAGCGAGTGTTTCTTTTGCTTTTGACCCACATCCATCTTGCAGCAAAGACACAGATGGCTGCCCCACAATCCCAGGATGACTGTTCTTTCTTCCAAATCTTACTCTTTCGTGCTCTGAGTGAAGGAAGGCTGAAAAAGCATATGATCAAATATTTCCCCCCACCCCTTACCTGCATTAACAAAACATATCTTAGCATAAACCAGAATGCACAGAATATCGCATTTTACTCGCCTCTAGCTTTAAAATTCTTTAAAATCAGGATTTTTGAGAATTTTGGTGACATTGCAAGCTTTCCACCACATTAGATTTGCATCACAATACACCGCAGATCCTCCACTATGGGACAAACGCAGCTTATATTGATGGGAATGAAGGTTATTCATCCAAGCAGCTGAACATTTCCCTGGTTCAACTCTGAAAGGCTTTGATGGGTATCCTTTTATTTAGTTATTTTTCCTAGCAATGACCAAGCATTGAAAGAATTAGGCACTTTGTTACTCTTCCTCTGCCAGCCTCAAAATTAGGCTATCGCTCCACAAATTCCGAATTAGAAATACCAACTGACATTCTTTCTTTCTTCTTCCTTATTTTTAAAGAAATGCTTCTCACTTCCCTTCACTGTAGTTGTAAAAGCCCCTGGTGCTGTTCTGGGTGTAGGCCACCTCTATAGCCTGCTGAACACATGATTAGACACAGCAGAGGGTGTGCTGGCTTTGCTGTGAAGGGAGCCCCCTGCTCACAACGCCAGTTAAAAGCCTGTGATTTGTGTTGCTCTGTTTTCCTGAACCCTGGCCACCTGGTGTTAACTCGCCTGTGTTCATCCCACTGCGTTGTTGTCTGGGCCTGGCCAGACTCCCCTGCTTGTTATCTGCTTGGCTCACCTTTACAGCCCCCAGGTTATCTCTTCGAGGTCATCTCCTTATAGCTTCTCAAAAAATCACTTTTTCCCCCTGGAAGTCCTTTATGCTCTGTTCTATAATGTCAAAGCATCCTGAAATAGTGAAATTGGCTCTTGGTCTGTTTATTTGTCTTTGAAGCAATCTTGAATAGCTCTATCTGTACTTTCAGTATGAAACTCTAAAATACCCCATGAGCAGACATGGATTTTTATTTATTTAGGTTTCTTATCTCCACTGTAGGAGACATAAAAGCTAGAGGGTAGAGTCTCTAGCTGGCTAAGGAGGCTGACGCTGGAGTGGGGACATGGGCAGTACCCCTGAGAGGTGGGCACTGGACATGCACTCAGTCATTCACATACTCAGGGCATGCACCAGCTTGGAGGGGACTTAGATGCCAACTTGTATTGACCTTGGTGAGCTATAGTTGATCCCTCAGTGTGTTAAAGAAATCCCCAACAAGGTAACTGAAGCAAGCTGTCAATCATTCCAAACCACTTTTATGACAAAGATAAAGACAACGTATTTCCCAAGCTGTTAAAAAATGAGCAAACCAACAAAGGTAACTTTGACCAATACCCACGTATACAAAATAGTCTTGAGGTAGATTAATTGTGATCCCATCCACCCAGAGAATCTGTTAAATAAGATTATAACATGCTTGGCATTTTTAGCAAACAGTTTTTGGCAGCCATCATCGGTCCATTTGATACCAGAGAGATGGCTGGACACAGATACTTGAGACAACAACCTGAAGATTATTTCCCAACTGCTGGGTTCTGTGTGCAAAGGCTTATAGTCAAGAAATCAAATTCCTTTGACAAAAGCAAAGAAATAAAAAGGCTCCTAGAGTAAAAGGTCGCATGAAGAACTCATATCTAAATCCTGCAAGGCTGGGTAAGCTCTAATTTTATCCCCTTCTATTACTTACACTAGTCTTTGAAGTGCGGTGGGGGCATTTACCACTTCAGTTTATGGGCAAACTGTAATGCCAATATGAAATCAAGGGAAGCCATTTAAAAAATCAAAGTTAATGTTAACAAGATGATCTATTTCATCCCCCCCAATAGAAGCTAATGAATCATTGGGAATTTACTGTGGCAGAAAGACAGTGGCTGCTGGCAATTATACTGATGAGCAGAAATCCTCACAAGTGGGTACTTTAAAGCAATTATTTCCCATTTGCTCCTAAAAAACCCTCTGAGTACAACTAAGCTGTGATTACCTGGCATCTGAAAATATACGTTCTCAGAGGGGTATTTGCAATGATTGTTTTAGTGGAAAGAAAGTAAACAGCTACTGCTTGTGAAAGCTCAGTTGTGAGCCTCTTTAAAGTTTAAAATATGAATTGTGCAAAAGATGCAGCTCGGACTTAATGAACTAGCACATTATTACATTACATTCCCAACTGGAAAGAGTCCAGAATTTATGGAGTTCCCAAGGATCATAAAACTGCATTCTTCTTCTCCAAGAAGAAAACTTCTTCAAACTCGAAAGCCAATGTCTGTTTTTGTTAACAGTCTCTCTAGACCCAAACCTACACTGTACTCCTCCACTCTTTCTCCTTGACCCAGATTCATGAGGAATGGTGACAAAGAAAGACAGAACAGAGCTCGCCTGGGACAAACACCGATTCCTTCAAGAGAGGAAAACCAAAGGTCATCCAAAGAGGAAGTCGAGTGGAAAGGATGATTTATTTTTCAAGTACAGAAAGTTTGGCAGTTCTTATAATGGGCATTTTGCCCCTTTGTAATTCAAGTGTATTGGTGCATGGTGGCAACTTCTAAAAAGGAGCGAGGAAGGTGGACTAACCCAAGGTTCAAGGCCTTAAGAAACAAGTGTTCACATATGCAAACTAAGTTCCTAACTCTGGGTCTGGAGATGGTGGGCATAAATACCGTTGGACATAATCAACTTTTTTCTCTTGTCTTGGGCAAAATGTTTTCCAAAGTGGAGAATATATTAAAGAAAAGGCACTCCATGCACTTCACGAGCTGAGACCAAGACAAGGAAAGCAGAGACTGTGTAACCCGAAGAAACCAAAGCCACAGCCACCATTTTCACACCCCCTTCTACCCACTGGCCCATCGCAGCCCAGTGGAGGCCCGTACAACCGTGGGGGCGGGGCGTAGGCCCTACAAAGGGGCCACTTGGTCAGGTTCTCACAACTAACGACTCATGGAGCTTGGACTAGTGCTGAGGGTTTGTATTGTGTTCTCAATATGAAAATAATAAATGTTTCTTGGAGAAGGTAGAAGGTAGAAGAAATATTTAAAAATCATAACCTCAGTTCCTAGAGAAATTAAAATGTTCTCATAATTTCTTGACTTTTCTCCATATTGCTTTGCATACTTGATATCATTTTGTGATCTACTTTAAATTTTTATCGTAAGTATATTACACCGCCTTAAAAAAGCTACACATGAATAACACATTTTATGACTGTACATTAGTTCAAATTTACTGTCTCTTACATTGTATTCTCTTATGGTTGAGCATTTAGAAAGCCTTAATCTTTCTCTACTATGAATTTTCTTTTTAAAAAGGTCAAAAATTAAGACCCTGGCTGGTGTGGCTCAGTGGATTGAGCACTGGCCTGCGAACTAAAAGATTGCTGGTTCAATTCTCAGACTTGGCACATGCCTGAGTTGTAGGCCAGGTCCCGTTAGCAGCATGCAATGTCTTACACATTGATTTGTCTCTCCCTTTCTTTCTCTCTCCCTTCCCTTCTATCTAAAAGTAAATAAAATCATTTTTAAAAACATCAAAAATTAAGTTTCTGGCCTTGAGGACATAAACATCTCCAAAACTCCTTCTTTCCTCGTGTTCTCAGATTCCCATCTTGAAAGGCGGATGGATACGTTTCGAACTGCAGCCGTGTCTGGGGTGTCCGCCTCGGCATCGTTGCCCACATCGGGTGTCCCCTTTAAAGAATCCTTGTAAATTTGTTAGTACAATTTGCATCTCATTTTTACTTGTAAGTTTTGATTATGAAATGAGCCAGTTACTTTTCCAATGTTTAATAGTTACTTGTATTGTCTCTTTGGTGAAGCAAGCATGCATGATTTTTGTCCATTTATTTATTGGAGACTCAGGTTTTTCTCATTGATTTTTAAGAGCATGTTGGTTGTGCTTAGCGCTGGAACTCTAGCGCTGTATGGGACCACATAAAGTTAATTGAATTACTTCTTTATAAATCAATATTATTAAGCATTTTCATATCTGCTGTAACGATTTTTCTTTGCCATCTTTCAATTTAATGTGCACAGTTTAAACCCCTGAAAGTAACTGAATCACTGTCGTTTCTTTTGCAAATTCTTCCATTTGATTTAAGTATAGAAAACTTCTATCCAATGTAGAACTCAGAGAAACCAATTCTCAGTTTCCTTCTAGGTGTTTTTATGGTTTCATATTTTATGTAAATAATGATCTAGAATTTATTTTAATATGGGATACGAATTTAAGGCAACATTTTTGTTTAAGAGTTGCCCTGGCTGGTGTAGTTCAGTGGGTGGAATGCGGGCCTGCGAACCAAAGAATCGCGGTTCAATTCCCAGTCAGGGCACATGCCTGGGTTGCAGGCCATTTCCCAGCAGGGGATGCACGAGAGGCAACCATACATTGATGTTTCTCTCCCTCTCTCCTTCCCTTCCTCTCTAAAGATAAAGAAGTAAAATCTTAAAAAAAAAAAAAAAAAAAAAAGTAATGACCTAAAGCCACTTAGTAAGTAATCCTTTCCTTCATCAAAGATTTTTTAACAGATAATTTTTATGTATTTCACTCATATAGGTACTAAAAAAGTTTTGTATTTTCCTCCTTATGATTGTATCACATTGAGTTCTGTTACAGCTTTACACTGACCTAATGTTTTGCAGTAATCGTTTAGCTCATTAATCACCTGTTTCACATTAAAACAGAGATTTTTCAACTGAAAATTCTTTCAGCAAGAATTTTTAAAACATGCAACACCTGACTATTTAGTCAGGGGCCCTGACCTCTTTTCCCTTAGTTTGTCAAATAAGAAAATGGCAACGGCCAACACAATAGCTGTCCAGTGTGAATGAATCAAAATCTTTACTACTTTTTTGTCATCTTGGCCAAAAATATATTTGTTGGCGCACCACAGAACTCCAGTAATTAGTTTATGTGTGCCATGAGATAAAAAGGGTTGAAAATCACTGCGTTAAAATATATTCTTACCTATCTATTTCCCCACATAATTTTTAAAACATATTTTTAAAATGAAGTTTAAAAATTCCAGTTGAGAAATACATACGCATATTTTTTTAGAGATAGAAATAAGCAGTATACACAATGACCTTCAACTTACCCTCCCCTTGCCCATTCTTGGTCCTGCCACAAACTGGGCTTTCCCTCTTCTAACAGTTTTTGTTTTCGGCTCATCTGGTAATCACCTCGAAGACGCCAAATAACACGCTGATGCTTCCAGATTTTAAAATGTATCTATTGCAAACATTATCTCCTTCCAACTATACAAGACAGGATTCATCTACAAAGCTCTGTAAATCCCTTCCCCATTCCTTCTGCTATACTTAAGCCACTGTGACAATTCACCTCTCTGTTACCTTTGTAACTTTAAACTGTATATTTTAAAATTCCTTATTCAAACAACTAGGGATTTCCTCTGGATTTCTTACCTTACACAGTCAAGGGTGTAGTGTCCCTATCTAATTCATCACCTTCTTCCTTCCCCTATATCGCACGCAGCTTCTGTCATCTGCATGTTTACGTTATGTGGTCCGGTCTGATACAATGTGTGTTCTTGTTCCCCAACCATATCTGCACGGACTGGACTAACTGAGAGTGTGGTTCCAAAAGCCTCAGAAACTATGAGTGTTTCCACAGTCCTTCCCTTCCCCCAGATAAGAAGTCAAGTTCAAATGCTATGCCCTAGAGCTTCCACTCAGGGAACGGGTGAAGTGAGTCCTCTCTCTCTAGGGAGAGTGACCGCAACAGAACCATTCAGACAGCTGGTACGTGTGCCTGTCTCCAGGGACACCTGGTGGGCTGGCGTCTGACCTCTACCTGGATATTCGAAAGGTGACGCTGCAGGGATGCTGGCTGCTTTGATGAAGGAACAAATGAGAGTTGGCTGTGCTGGGACGGGTCAGCATTCTCAGAATTTGCTGGGATGTGAGCACATTCTGTGGAAAAGACAGAGAAAGCAGGAGACTGAGGGACAAAGAGAAAACGAATCAGGTACTGCTGGATGCAAAGGGTCTAAGGAGGAATGAAGTGACCGGCAGAAATGGAGACGCATTTGTCATTCTCCAGAGACCTTCAGCTGAGTGGTCCCCAGGGAGGGGGGGAACCTCTGAAGAACCCAAAAAAAGCATCCCTCTGGAGGGAAAGGGAGCTCTCGTCACCTGCCAAGCCCAGACAGCGTGAAATCTGTCATATCCTCACCAGAAGTTGCCTGCCCCTCTCCTCCTTTTCCTCCCACTTTCTGATCTTTGAGAGGGAGAAACCAGTCATTGAGGGAGAAAAACTGCATTTTCAGGAGAAAGAGAAGAAGCCCAGGCATTAAGCAAAACCAAATTTTGAGTATTATATAAATTGCACTTTTTTCCCTAAAGAATTTTTCTTTCTTTCTTTCTTTCTTTCTTTCTTTCTTTCTTTCTTTCTTTCTTTCTTTCTTTCTTTCTTTCTTTCTTTCTTCCTTCCTTCCTTCCTTCCTTCCTTCCTTCCTTCCTTCCTTTCTCTTTCCTTCCTTCCTTTCTTTTTCTTTCGTTTTCTTTCTCTTTCTTTCTTTCTTTCTTTCTTTCTTTCTTTCTTTCTTTCTTTCTTTCTTTCCTTCTTTCTTTCTTTCTCTCTTTCTTTCTTTCTTTCTTTCTCCTTCTCTCCTTCCCTCCCTCCTTCCTTCCCTCCCTCCTTCCTTCCTTCCTTCTTTCTTGGAGAAGGGAGGGAGAAAGAAATGTGAGAGAGAAACACTGATTGGTTGCCTCTCATATGTGCCTGGACCAGGGACTGAACCCACAACCCAGGCATGTGCCCTGACTATGAATTGAACTGGCAACTTTCAGCTTTGTGGGATGACACCCAACGAACGCACACCAGTCAGGACTGAAATCGCACTTTTAAAGACTGAATCTATATCTTTGAATTTATAGAGAAACTCTCTACATTCTTTAAAAGTGACCACAAACTGCCAGATATTTTATGCAAAAATGGAAAGAACTAACTTTAAAAGGCAGTTTCAGTGGAAAGAAAAAAAATGTCATTCTATGAACACTTTCTATTAAGTTCTGTTTGTTTAAAACAATGATTGTTTAAGGGTTAAAACTCAGATGAGAGGCTGGAGTAGATAATGTTTCAAGCCAAATTCAACACCACAATTCTGTTTCTCATTTTTAAATTTATTCTCTATTGGCTTCTACATCATTGCAAGGGTGTAGATAAGACCATGTATAAGAAATAAATAGAATTTTGAAAGTTGAATGTCAGTATATGTCAATTGAATCAAAATTTATTCCTAAATTTCCATTAAAATTACCTTAGCTTCATGTCTAGTATTTTTCACATGACCAAATATTTCATGCTTCCTCCCTTTGAAAAAAAAATTTGATTTTTATAAAAACCAAGTTGACTAGAGACATTAACTTTTTTAAAAAAACCCTCCTTCATGTTTCCATTTTAAGACAAATATTCAGCCGTTTGTGTCACTCTCAAAATGTTCTATTAAAAAAACCCTACAAAGAGACTTAACACCACATATAATTGGCCATGTCCATTATTTCCCTCAATCAATAGAGTCTACGGGAAAGTATTTTATGTGGTGAGACCGCAACTCACTACGTGTCACTGGAGAGTAAATTTGTTGGCTGGAGTCACGATGGGGGTATGACAACAACCAAAAACCCCATTTCCTTGTACGTTTCTGTTGTTTATAGAATCATTATCCTCTGGCCCTCTGAACAGCCCTTTCCTGGCCTACCCGTAACAGTGTGTTTACACGTTCTGCTTTTCAAAAGGGATGTAAGGCACCTTGAAATAAAATGCACACACACAACGAAGTTCTGGGAAAACACAGGAGAGAGCAGAATGCTAAGTGTGAGTTTTCATATAATGACTGTGATTGCCTATTCAATTTTGCTCTGAGTCTCCTCAGAGGCAAACAAAACCAAACCAGTATGTAGAGTACTTCTAGTTGTCCCTTTGATGAAAGCAAATGGATGTGAAGAGAGGAAAAGAGATGAAGACAGAAAGTCAGGAGAGGAGGTCATTTCTTCCCTGGTAATAAATTCTAAATGAACTTACTGAATCAGACTGGACGCTGAAAATAGGCAATGCATATTTGACCAGACTCGCCTACCAGAGACAGACAAAAACAGAGCTACATACCACTGAAATTCATAAGATGAAGGTCATTTAATATCATTTGTTCAGGCGATAAGTTAATGTGAAACAGTTATATAATTTTCTAGTGCTCTACCCTGATTCGAGGTGTCAATTAGCTAGAGAAGTAAGTGCATACCGTGTTTCTCGGACTATTTAATTATAAAGCACTGATTTCTGCAGGGTTTTAGCAGGAATTGGTTGGCAGGAGGTCTGAGGTCAAGCATTCTAGCCAGAGTCTGGGGGAGCAGCATTATTTACCATAGGAGGGCTGCACGTTCGGCACCGCATCTGTCACTGGGGGATGCTCATGTGACCCGTCTGCAGGCCGTGCCTTGAGAGGCATGGCCTGGGTGGTGAGTGTCCTCCACACGCATCAGCGGAGGTTCTCCCATCCTCCTTGTAGCTCTGAAAATATATAAATTACTTTCTGAGCTTCAAGCCAATAAAGTTGCCTTAGTCTGTTTCCAACATTGTCCTCTGAAAAGGCTTGTAACTCTCAAGTTCCTCAAAATGCAAAGCCTTCTTTCCAGAAGCAAGTTTATGTCTATTCAAACTTGGGAAGCATAGAATAAATTATAAATATTTTTCAAGTGTGCTGGTCTATCTCTAAGTTTAAAAAAAAACTGAGCTGCTTGGTATTTCAGTATTTCAAAGCTTTTAAGGTCACACCCCCA
Organism: Artibeus jamaicensis; assembly: GCF_021234435.1. Lineage (NCBI taxonomy): Eukaryota > Metazoa > Chordata > Mammalia > Chiroptera > Phyllostomidae > Artibeus > Artibeus jamaicensis. Next base: position 1,168,571 of record NW_026522040.1, read on the forward strand.
CCTGCCTTATTAAAAAGAGAAAGTTCACTTGTTTTAAAGTTTTGCGAGCATGCTAATATATTTTTAAAATCAATTACACTTAATCTAAACATCTCCAGGGAGAGAAAGGTTTACTCCTATTTCATCTAAACCACAGACACAAAGCTCTTCATAAACGCATTTCCATGCTGTGCTGGGAATAGGTAATGTCCAGGCAAATCACTTAAATGTCAGCCAGCAAAGTGCAAATGCAGCATATAGTTTGGAGAAACAAATGTTTGAAAGTCTAATGCACCCAGATTAGTGGCGAGCCACAGCTATACACAATGACATTATTATGACTAGAAAGGATGCTGGCCAGATGAACTTGCAGAATAACATGAAAAACTTGATTGCAGAAGTTCTTGGCCGCAAATGGAATGTATAAGCTATTAGGACTCTCTGTAAAAAATTAATCCAAGGCCAAAAAAGTGTCTTACACTAAACTCTGAAAGGAGGTCATAATCATGTTTTGACAGCGGAAAAAGAACCAGATAAAATTAAACTGTTTGCTCGCTCTAACACCACCTCAGCCGTCTAAATAGTCCCAGTAAGCGCAGGCAAGGAAAAATGCAAGCTCACCAAATAGGGTCATCCGAACAAAAGGAAGACAATGAAACCAATTAAATCTGTTAAGCATTTCATTCTAATACAATCAAAATCTCCTCATAAGCAAAAAAGTCATTTCCCCACCAATAAATCTCTTCTCCAACCATCTTTGCCTGTTTAACCCTACTTAGATATCTGAGTCATCATTCACAAGTCTATCTCCCATTTAACAAATTCCCAGGCAGATGCCAAAGCCTCGTTCAATGCACTGAACTATATACTAAGAAAAAATCAGAATGCCATGAAACGCATTTGTACACCAAATAGCAACCTGGGTGAATGACAGCAAACACCAGGGATGTTACCATGTAGAACAAAGGCATGAGCATGGGGAAAAATTAACGGACTGAAATTACATATGCAAAAAACAATAGCTGTTGTAACTTGGCATTATAGGTTATCTCTTCATATTTTCCACAAAATCTATAATGACAATGTATTTGTTTTGTATAAAAGAGACTCTGTTAAAGATGACAATACAGTTAGGGGAGGAGAAACAAAAATGTACCAAATGAGTCGAGAAAACCATTCAAAAGCAGTATATCGACATGTGAAAAAGAGTAAGCTACAAAATGAATTCAAAATGATTGTAAGAAACAGTCAAAAGGCTGCAGTTGATTTGGGGCGGCTTCCTGAAGGAAGTGACTTTCTTTAAACCAAGTTACCCGGCAGACAAATAGGATAAAGCAGGATAAATTTAGGAGAATACTGGAAAAGCTGGAGCAGATGTTCTATGAGTTCATAAACACACTGAGCCTGCAAGGGACAAGACAATTGTCTACACATTGCAAGAGTATGTAGAAAAAAATGACATTTTTTTCCATAAGCTTTTGGGTGCCAGGAAAAGCTTTGAGACTGGAATGAAAAGGCCTCGAGTTTTGCGCTGGTCCTGTCGCTTTCTTGACTTTGGGTCATTTGCATGAATTCTCAAAGTCTCCATTTCCACACCTAAAAAATAACAATAATTTTACAGTGCCTTCCACCTTCCTTTTTTATCCTGAAGATCAAAAGAGTTATGATGTTTCTGGATGTGAAAATGGGAAGTGCTAGCCGTGCGAAGAGTGTTTTTTAGGAACAACGTTAAGGTGCCACTGTGGACGTTCCCCCGGGTCCAGGTCTCACCTCTGGATCTTCCATTCACTCTTCTAAGCGAGCCTCATCACCTCCACCCTTTCAACCACCATCTCCACCCTGATGACTCCCATATTAATGTTCCTACCTCACACCTGACTACTTATTCTATATTTCCACACAGTGATCCAGGCACACTTCAAATCAATAAATCCAAAATTGAACTCACGACTCTTCCTCAAAAATCTGCGCCATAACTGAGATATCCTATCCGCGTCCAACAAAGGTCAACACGATCCCTGTGCTGGGTCCGGTTCCCGCAGAAGCAGACTCTCACTTGAAGTCACGTGCAGTCGTGGAGGAAAAAAGTGCTCCCGGGAGAGAGCTCTAGTCGAAGAGAATAAGGGAAAGAGAAATGGGAAGGAGTGGAAGCCGAGCAGCAGTGGATTTTAGCAGAAGTTCCGGCCTCAGCCTGACCCCACAGGGAAGCTCCGGAGTGCGCATTACATCTCGGTTTGTGCCAAAGCAAAGCAAGGGAGCTGAGCTTTCGAATTGCTGCGCAGTTCGTCTTTGGCTAAAGGCCACCTTGGGGTCGGGATGGGAACCATAAATTCCTGGTTACTTTCAGCTCTCTGCACACAGTAAAGGGGCTCCAGGAGCTGTGGAGCCGCCTTCCAAAGAGACAACGGAGCACAAAAGCCTGCGGAAGGATGCAGAGACCTGAGAGGGTGGGCGCAGACTTAGTGCTGTTTGCGTCCTCTGAAACACCCAACCCAGACACCTAACTGCCGCCCCGGGGTCCTGGCTGTCATTCCTCCTGTGCGTTGCACGGGTCACTAAGTCCTTGAGAGCTCCGGGAGCTCTCCAGCCGGTTCTGACCGCTGCCCTGCTGTCCTGCGGGCCTCGTCACCACTGGCTTGGACTCCCAGTGACCACTGTGTCTCTTCCCAAAGCCTCCCACTGAACTCAAACACTGAACTCTTCACCGAAGGACAGGAAGACTGGTATTCAAAACACATTAAAAAATCAGATTTGTCACTCTCCTATTTAAAACCCTCAAATATCTCCCCATCATGTTTAAGACGAAATGGGAACTTCTTGGCTTTGCATGCGCAGCCGTTCAAGTTTTGGCCTCTGTCTTGTCAGCTCAGCTGTTTGAAACTCCTTGGTCTCAGAGCCACTTCATGCTCTAAAGGTTTACAGCAGACTCCAAAGGGCTTGGGATTATGTGGGTTATACCTGCTAACGTTTACTGTGTGCAAAATGAACCCAGAAAAGAAGTAAAGCATTATTGAATATTAGGCTTGTACTGCAGGTTGAGATGGAGACCTCCCTGTATTGGCACCAAACCCACTGACACTGTGCTCACAGGGTGCAGGAGTGGATGTCGCCAGATCCACATCCGCGGGAACTGGGCTCCTCCGCCTGCTGCCTGCACAGGGAGGGGGGACTGTGTGTCCTTCCTCTCCCCTCCTTCTTTCTGGAGCTGACGCATGTGCAGATCTGGGAACTGACGTACTTCCAAAAGCACACACCAATCACAGCGACACAGGCCTCTTCGGATTCCTGACCCAGAATCAACACACCACGCTTTTTGGCTTAATTATATCTCTGCTCCTACTCACATCACTCCCTCGTCTCTTCTTAGATGCCATCCCTGACCCCCTCCACGTTCAGTCTGAGCTGTATCAGAGTGCCCCCTCCCATCCCCCTCTCAGAGACTCTGTTAGAAAGGTCATCATGAGCATTTAAACCTTCGCTTGAAAGATGGTTCTCCCATTTAAAAACCACATAAAGGATAGGAGGCATTTCTTAAACTCAGTCATAATTTTTCATAAAAAATGTAAAAAGTATAACTAAATCTCAGAAGTTACGGAACTAGATAGTGTATGAATAACAGCTGTCACATGACCTGACAATAAGTTATGCTTATTTGTCCACTCAGTCTTTGTTCATTTGCTCTTTTCTTTCTTGTAATTTCTTTGATGTCTACACGCTTTTGAATTGGGACTAGAGAGTCATGGAGAATACTTTTAGAAGCCTGCACCTATACCACCCATGGCAAATAATGAGCATCTTGCAGAAATGCTTAGCTGTGCATTTGGATGAGCACAAATAAAATAAAATAAAATGAGGGGCTTTGCTAAATAATGGGCAGCCACGTGTCTCCCAACCTTTATTATGTATTTTCACCTTCTCTTTCTCCCTTTCATAAGACCACCTGATACTTCCAATTGGACTATGAATTATTCTTCCCAGGGGAAGACCCCAGCCACTTCAAGGAAACAGCAAAGTTGCACTTCCAGACACTACTGAGGGGGAGAGAAGCAAAATTTACTTTTTTTTATGGGTTCCTTGCTTTTCCCCCCAAAGGCTGAGAGTCATGTTCCAGGTGCCAAAAGGAGTGCGCCAACCCCAACACGGTCTTCCTCTGCACGGCCACAGGCGCTGTCTGGTCCCTCGTGAATTATTTACACCTTCTCACATCTCCATAATAGCAAATAACCCCGAGGGCTACAGGACCATGCGGTCTGTCCTTTTCCAACTCTCACTTTCCCTCCCTCCTTCTGTCTTCCCTCAACCACTCATTTAATCTCCCACAGGTGCCAAAATAGCTCCTACAGTTCAGGTGACTGAACTTCTGATAAAGACAAATAGACGCAACTCCTCATGTATTTCCATATCTCAGAATGAGGATATATGTCCTAAGAAGTGATTCAATTTTTTAAATCTTTCTATCAATAATAGACATAGAGATAGGTTTCTCTCTTTCATCACACCTTGAACCACCCTTTTGTCCATTACCAATGGCTTTCTGAAGTTCTGACTTTCTCAAACACCATTTGCATTTCAAGATCTTAAAAGAGGGAAAACACATCTTTTTTTTTTTTTTTTTGCTGTAGAACAAACATATAGACCCCTCTTGTGTCTCCCCAAAAGCAGTACATAGGGAATGTTCTTTTCCTGGAATTATTTTTCACCAAATAATTCAGTGGGGTATCAACGGTTTAGCTTTTGAAGGCCTCCCTCTCCTCCCCAGATGACTGAATGCTTTAACCACATGAGCTGTGCAACTCATGTTGGTATATCCTTAAAAGACAGGCCTTTGTACATCAAACACTATGCATGTACACCATGCCTATAAACAAGGGATAACTGTTACCAAATTTAAGAACAGCCTTGTTTGTCAAAGGCAGTGATGTACTAAGGTAAGTAACTCCCCGAGCCTTCCTTAAAGAATATTGATTCTGTGAAATATATCAGGCTTGAAAGGCTCTCACTTATAAAATTCAAATACCAATATCTATTACTAATAGAAAGAAATAAAGCTTGGATAACAACTAAGAAGATTTCGATTTAGTACATTATTTTAGTTCCTGATGGACTTTTCATTGTGATTTTAACAATTTGACCAGTGCTCATTTCCTATTTATTTAGCATAAGCTAGGCCTTTGACAATATATAATTACATACAAGATTGAAGCATTCTCCATTATTTTAACTGATGTGAATTTAAAAGAAAGAGCCAAAAATACATTTTGTGGTTATTATGCAAAAACAGAGTAGAAGAAGGACATCTTACATGAGTGTGTTAACTAAGGGCATAGCTCTCTGAGGCATATAGACCTTTTCATATGAAACTCAGTTGGTCGAGGATGGGAAAATGAAAAATAGAAAAGCCTCCTATATTTCTGTATTTATCTGGTGTTTCAGATCGACTGTACCTTCAAATCTCTTTCAGACTGATTATACAAAATCCAATTTGAAGAAATTCCTGGGAATAAAGAGACAGCAGTTAGTATAAAAAAATAACCCTATGACAAATTTGAAGAGCTCTAAGTCTAATCTAATCACTAAGTTGAAAGAGGTATATAGGAAAATTATATTTCCACAGAAGTGAATTATGTGTAAGGCTTTATACTTGGGGTCCTCCTTACCACTCCCCCCAACCCCAAGATGAAATAACCAAAGGAAGAAGCGAGAATTATTCCACATTTGCAAAAGAATGAAGCCTTTATTGGCATCATCAAGGACTTGCTCAAGGTCAGGCTGGATGATTTCCAGGAGGTACTTTGTTGCCACTGAAGAAGCCTAATGTAGACCTCTAGTATTTAATATTTGTGTACATAAACATATTTAAAGTGATTTGTAGATGCAGTTAAGGGAAAAAGTAAACCCCAAATAAGTCAGGAAGTAACATTATATAGACTACAGTCGGACGGGAGACTTGTATTTTTTATTTTAAAGCCTGTGTGTGCTTCCCTTTTTACACATGTTCGTGTAATCTTTAAATAAAAATAATGATCATAACAAAAATTAATAAAGACAACTGAGAATATAGACTTAGAACAGAGAAGAACACATTATTTGGTGGAAGAATTCACAAGCCAAAAGTCTTCTACTGTGGCTCAAACTTCTACCTGGGGACGAAAATATCTTTACTGCTCCTATCTGCACTATTTTAGTAAAATGGCCAAGCACCTCTCCGGTCCAGCAGCCACCACCACCTCAGCAATGTCCAGGTTCAGTTTTTCTTGCTACCTTAAAAATCCCACTCTGCAGGAAAGAAGCCTGGCCGGACCTCCATGGAACAGGGTCTGACTCCGCGTTGGCTGCGCTGTCTTCACGGGGCAGCCCCTCGAAGCTCAGTCCTCCGGCGTGAGGACCTTCTCATTTACTTCTCCCCTGCCTTGCTTGAATCAGGGTATTCCTTCTGATGACAGTCCCCTCTGATTTTGCTCATCACATCCTTTTTCTAAAACACAGCAGGTCCTTGAATAACATCATTCCATTAGATGTCACTTCACTCCGTCTCAGAACCTACTGATGATGTTAAGTGATGCTACTTAGCATCTCTAGAATGCCACCTGCACTTGGGTGATTATGTGGGAGCAGGAAGAAGTTCAAAGGGGCTGTCTAGACATGATTCTAACAAGGAGGACAAGAGGAGGAAGTCTGTGACCCTAACCTAGAGTTCCCGTAGGTCTGGGGAATGGAATGTTCTGAATCAGAAAGAACACCTGAGAACCCATTCAAGAACAGACTGAAACCCTGAGTCATGGCAAGGGAAGGGAGCCGAACCCTCTCTCCTCCCCCATTTGGCAGGGGGAGAGCTTGCTTCGATCCAGACAATGTCTTTCAGCCTCAAAACACAGCCTGGAAGCTGGAGAAAGTGGAGCAGAGGGTTGCTTTCATGCACCATTGAAAGGTCTGCTGTCCTCTCACCTATCTGGCAATGCTGTAAAGCAAACAGGGCTGCCCTTTCACAATAGATCATACTGCTGTATGGGACAACGCATCCCTGTGCAGACAAAATGCAACGCGGTGCAAACGAGGGATCCGGGTTATCAAATATTTTCTGTAAATTGTCAGACTGTAAGTAGCTTAGGCTTTCTGGGACACATATACTCTCTGATAAATATTTTTCTAAGTTTGCATATTTACAACTCCTTAAAAATATAAAAACTGCCCTGGCAAGTATGACTCAGTTGGGCATCACCCTATAAACAGGAAGGTGCCAGCTTCCATTCCCAGTCAGGACACATGTCATTTCTGGGTTTGGTCCCCCAGCAGGGCACATGCAAAAGGCAACCAGTCGATGTTTCTCTCTAACACTGATGCTTCTCTCCCTCTCTTTCTCCCACCCCCAAATCAGTAAGCATGTCCTGGGGTGAGGTTAATAATCATAATAATAGTAATATAAATAAAATAAATAAAAATATAAAAATGATCCTTAGATAATAGGAAGCATAAAAACAGACCATAGGCCATACATAATTTGCCAAACCCTTGGCCTAAACACATTAGTCCAAAGACAAACATGATCAGATTGGACAGAAAACACAAGACCCAATTGTTAAAGAAATCTACTTTAAATGAAGTGATATAGAAGGTTAAAAGTACAGTCATTTTACAAGATAGGCCACATAAGTACAAAGCAAAAGAAGCTGGAGTGTCTATAGCAATATATGAAAAATTAGACTTAAAGAGCATGAAAATTACCTGCATTAACAACAGATATTACAAAACTATCAAAGGATCAGTTCACCAAGAATACAGAACAATTTTAAATTTGAGTGAGCCCAACAACAGAGTATTCAGATACATGAAGCAAAAGCTGATAGCACTGAAAGGAAAATATGATAGCCCTGGCTGGTGTAGCTCAGTGGATTGAGCGTGGGCCTGTGAACCAAAGGATCACAGTTCGATCCCCAGTCAGGGCACATGCCTGGGTTGCAGGCCAGTTCCCAGCAGGGGACGCACAAGAGGCAACCATACATTGATATTTCTCTCCCTCTCTCCTTCCCTTCCCCTCTAAAAATAAATGAATAAAATCTTTAAAAAAAAAGGAAAATATGATAAATCCAGTATTATAGAACAAGCAGAAAGAAAATCATAACTGGCATTTAGAGAAGATTCTCCCACCCCTCTAAAAAAAGAATACAGTCTTCCCAGTGTACCAAAACAGATCATGTCTTTTAAATTAAACACATTTAAAAGAACTGAAGTCATACAAAGTATACTTTCTGACTGATGGAATTAAACTAGAAATTAATCACAGAAAGAGATCAACAAAGCCTTCCAATATTTGGAAATGAAACATTATACTTTTAAATAATTCTCGAATCAAAGGGGAATTCTCAAGAGAACTGTATCAGTCTGCTCATGCTGCTAGAATAAAATACCATGGACTGGGTGGCTGAAACAACAGACCTTTATTTCTTCCAGTTCTGGAGGCTGAGAAATAACAAGGTGCCAGCAGATTTAGTTCATGGTAAGAGCCCTCTTTCAGACCTGCAGGTGGCTGCCTTCTCACTGTGTCCTCACAAGCTAGAGACAGAGCTCTGGTCTGTCTTCCCCTCCTTAGAAGGACACTAATGCCATCTTGGAGGCTCCACCCTTGTGCCTTTATCTGACCCTAATTAATTCCCAACAGCCCGCTCCAAATAGCATTACCTTGGGCTTAGCGCTGCACATTTGAATTTGGGGGAGCTACAAACATTCAGCCCATTAGAGGAAGTAGAAAATATTTAGAACTGAATGAAAATGAAATGCAAAATTGTGGAAGCAACGAAAACAATGTTTGGAAGAATATTTATAACATTAAATTTGCATATATTAGTGAAGAAGAAATTTCTAAAGTCAATCAAAGAAGCACCTTCCTTCAGAAACTAGAAAAATAAGAACAAAGTAAGCAGAATGAAAGAAATGTATAGATAAGAGCAGAAATATATGAAATTAGAAAAAGAGAAACGATAGAGAAAACCGCTGAACCAAAAACAGATCACTTTAAAAGATCAATAACTCTGATGACTTCTAGACAGACTCCATCCTGTTTTCTGACTTATGGGGCGACCAGGAGGTCTTTAGACTTTGTGACCTTAGATCTTTGGACTTTACGTCTGTAACTCCCTACTTCCATCTCAAGTCAGAGTACAGATAATGCAGGAAGTTTCCTTTGAAACAGGAAATTTCACCTTCAAAGGGCTTACATTTCAATACAGCTTCACAGCTGCTAGTGACACAGAAGAAACAAAGTTTTCAGTGACTCCTTTTTAAGACAAAGAGCCATGCCCTGGCTGGTGTGGCTCCCCCATGGACTGAGCACCCGCTGGCCAGCGACCCTAAAGGTTGCGGGTTCTATTCCCAGTCCCAGCCCCTGCGTGGGTGGTGAGGGTGTGTGAGAGACAACCCATTGACGTTATTTCTCTTACATTGCTCTTTCTCTCCCTCCCTTCCCCTCTCTTTCTTCTTTCCTTCCCCTCTCTCTAAAATGTAAATAAATTTTTAAAAAACACACAAAGAGTTTTCACTTGCATGTGAAAGGTGATCTGTTGATAAGCCACAGCCTTTTGGTCAAAGCCTACAAGGGAGCGTTGCTCTCCAGCTTCCGACTCTCCCTGCTCTGCTTGCAGAATCCAGAATCTATGGCTTTGCTTCCCTACGCATGAGGGCAACAGCTGCGCCGCAACTGGGTCAACCCGAGAAATAAACCCCGTTTGGCCAAGACTCCTTGACTCTAGAATAAGCTTTTCAACTTGGCTCAGTATGTTTTTAAACTTGCCCTTGGAACAGCCATTCCAAACCCCAGACGTTTCTATCTTATGTACCAGCTTCAGTTACTCGGCAGCTATGCAGTCCTCTGCCCTCCAGGAAATTTGCAATTAAGGGGGAGGGACTCCAAATAAATACATAGAGGAGAGCAAGCAATCTAGGGCCATAATGATGCTAAGATTCCTGGGCTTAGAACATACTAATAAATAGAATTAGTCACTTAATTAGATATTTTAATAGAATTATTGTACCATGGAAACTAATAGTATTTCTCAACCTACAAAATGGTATGTCTTATAATCCAGTGACTTGTTTTGCAAAAAAAAAAAAAAAAAACCATTTGCAAGATTGGAAAGGGGAAAAAGAGAAACATCGAAGAAGGGAGGGTAACAAACCATTACTCCTTCTTTCGTATCTGTTATTCTCTCACTGAGAGAACTATAAAATCATTGATTTATTGGAAGATCTTCAGCACCATATCGGGCCATTTTCCTCTGTGGATCCACAAATTACTGTCTCTTATCATGAGAAAGGGCGTGTGTGCCTTTCTTCCCTCCCTTGAATACAACCAGTAATGTAGTGGCCTGACCAGGAGGGGAGCTAGCCGCTGAATCAATAGGATGAATGTAATAGCTAATAGCCTGCCCAGGACGGGGCTGGAAGCTGAGTCAACAGGATCAGGGAGAGCAAGTAACTAAGTAACTGAGGAGTAAGAACCAAGACATTTGTATTAACTCTTACCAGCAGTTCCACTTGCTTGCTTTCACTCCGGAAGCAACGGTCCGAGTGGCAGACCACCCCTCACCCTATATAGACAATTGTTCCCCACTGATTGAGCCCCAGAATTTGGAGATTGACTCCTCTGGGTCCGTGCGCGTAAAATAAACTTCCACTGCGTACACCCAAAAGCGGCTGTTTTCTGTAACAGTAACACAAAAATACCCAAGAAATGCAGAGTGACATTTTTCCGAGCAAGGCCCCTCCCCCACCCCCAGCGCCTGACTGTGGACTGAATCCGTGCACATGGCACCCACGTCTGTGGTCACTGCGGCAAATGAATGGATTTGGGGTGGCAGGAGGGGAGGAACCCTGTGCCCACAATGGGTCTAATGGCCCTCTGAGAAGTCAGGCTTAATCTCTTTAGCCACATCCCTCCTGACCACTTTTGTAGCTTGCCTTAAAATAAACAATTGTACTTGACTTTCTATGAAGGAGGGGAGTGGAATTCTTCAGTCACCGGGTGACAGAAAAATCACCTTGAGTCATGAACCAAGTACATACAGAATTTAGAGAGAGTACAGAGAACACTCCCCGCCCTCCAAAGTGGCTGTTTTTCATCAAGGCCAAGAAAATTCCCCTCGAGTTACGTAAGGTAAAAACTGGATTTATGACTCTTTCAAATATAACAGAGAATGCCAATTACCAGTCAGTGTTCGTGGCACAGAAATGTGTGATTTCGCTGTATGGTGTCCTCGCTGTTATTGCCAGTAGACAATCTTCAGGATTTCCAAGTCTCAGACATTTCTTTGTGGGGCTGAATAATTCCGATAGCCAGTAATAATGGGGGCGGGTTCCAGGTATGGTAGTGAAAGATTTGTTCGGACACTGTCACGTGAGACTCAGCAGGGATCACTACTTCTACAAGAAATATGCCTTTTGCTTTTCTAACAAAATTCTATTTTTAAAGTAATAATATGAATTAGTCTAAAAATAGGAAGTCAAACTATATTTTAATAGCCAAAGCATAATAAAAAGACTACATCTCCTTGGAACATAAAGAACTTTCTGAAAAAAAATTATTTATTTTTAGAGAGAGGGGAAAGAAGGGAGAAAGAGAGGGAGAGAAACATCAGTGTGTGGTTGTCTCTAACACACGCCCTGCTAGACACCTGGCCTGCAACCCAGGCATGTGCCCTGACTAGGAATTGAACTGGTAACCCTTTGGTTTACAGGCCGGCACTCAATCCACTGAGCCACGCCAGCCAGGGGGAAGATAATAAATTTTTTAAAATACTTTTTGAGTCAAAGAAGAAACCATCAAAACTGAAATTTCAGAATATTTTAGGAATCACTGACAATAAGGCTACAATATGGAAACATGAAGGAAAGCAGAGGCAAATTCATAGTCATAAATGAAAGGGTCAGGCCAGTTCCCGGCCCCCCAGACTGCTCATGACCCAGGCAGGCCAGTTTCCAACCCTCTGGACTGCCTGTGACTCAGTTGTCCCAACTCACTTGCTAGCCCTCGGCTTAATGGAAACTCTCCCACTGCGCACAATAGACACCTGGCACCAGCCACAACCGTTCATGGTCAGAATGACCCTCCTGTACCTGGAGGTACAGCTTGGCCCTTTACCTAACCCATTGTCTTGGCTCACATCCTTGAACCCTGAGGCAACTGCCTGGAAATACAAGAGATTACCCCCTCTCCTACCCCCTCACAAACCCCTCGGTTTTGCTGTTAAAAACCCCCCACTCCTGCCTTCCCCTGGTGCCGAAGTCAACCCCCACACAGCCTGGCTCTCTGCGCAGTTCAAATAAAGGCACTTGGAGCAGATCACTGAGTTCCTCCTGCCTCGGTTTCTACAGCATTTCTAACAATAAATGCCTTTGTTGTTGAAGAAGAAATAATAATTAACAAGATATGCTTATGACAGCAAAACAAACACCCAGATATTAAAATGCAACAGTTAACACCTGTGGAACAATCTAAGGCATGTTCATCTAAAAGAAAGTTCTGGAACATTTTGTTTAGTAAGGCATTTCCATATGTACTGAAATACCACATGTCCAAAAAGCCATTAACTGAAGAAAGCAAGGTTCCAAGTCACTAATGTCATATGCTACCATTTATGTTCATTCCTGTTTCTTTTCTGGGTAAAAATACATGTCTTTTCCTGGATCACCTCTAAATAGAAACAAGAAACAGATAAGGGGAGTGGAAAATTACAAGTCAAGAGTGGGGAACGGCGGGGAGGTGACTTACATTCTACACGTGATACCTTTCAAGGTGGGGTGTGTATTTTTTTTCCCGTGAGACTGTATTATTAATTCAAATAAATAAATTTAAAATAAATGTTGTCCGTGGTGTAGCTTTGCTGAGCAGTTCATGTTTTATTCCCTTTGAGGACAGAAAGGATTCTTCCTGATCATCGGCTCTCTGCTTCCTCTCCACTTCATCCCATTCTGCCTGGAGGAGCGGCCTTTTAATCCCTTTGTTACCCTGCTGCCCAGGAGGGCGGGGTCTCCAGGGACCTCCCACAGGCTCGTCCCCCAGGGTCTCATAGAAAAGGAAATCATTTTGTCTCATAGCCTCCCTTTCCACCGGGAAATAATGTCCTGTTCAGTAAACTTTAATGTTGGTCATTTCTAGTCTCTCTTTTTTCTTTGGTTTCCGCAGTGACTCTTTATATTTAAAAATCAGTATCATTTACTTATTCCGAAGTGTTCTTCAGTGCCATAGGTATAAAACAGTTTTCAGAGGTGCTTTTCCTTTTCATATATTGACATCTTCCCCTTCTGAAGTTCCTAAATACCTTCTAAATGAAAGTCTTGTATAGTATTGCTGAGATTCACACAGTTCCAAGACTGTATGCTAATTTTTAACACCTATGAAAAGTAATGCACTAACAGCCCGTGTCTATATGAAATTATTTGGTAGGTTTATATAACTCTTTAAGTTGGCTCAAAAATTGAGTCTACTGAAAGTGATATTACAACTTATAAAAAGCAATGCCTCCTATAGTGTGAGTTTTAAGTCTTTTTGCTTAATTCTTCAATTCACACTTTCTATTCGCATTTTTTTTTTCATTCCGCATTCTCCGCTTCAGGAAAGGCTGCTCCCCCCTCTTTCGGCCTTGGGAATGTTCGCCCCAGCTTTAATTCCTCCAGGAAACGGCTCAGAAGTCGGCATGATGGACCACCGCTCAGCTGTTAAGAGCGGTCCGCCTGAAAAGTGGTATGTCATAACCATAAGACCTTCAGCTCCTGGGAAAATATAGAGGTAATCTCCTCGCCTTGAACAAATTTTGAATGAGAACTACCTCTATGCGCAAAGTGGATATGAGTTACTGCTTGCTAGAAAAAGAATCAAAAACTCTTTTATGTCTATAGCTGAAGTCATTATGGCTCACCTTTCCTTTCCCATAAGGTCTTCAAATAAATCCATTTTAAAGTAGCTATTCTCTTCCTGGGAATTTCCTTCACATTTTGGATACTATCTGAACCAGAATATTGCATTCTTATATAACAGGTAAGAAAACCATCACCGTTAGGATAAAGGGGATGAGAACCAGAGCTTGCAAATTGGACCTACACAGACACAGGGAATGAAGGGCCCTGGACTGAACCCTCCTCTTGTTGCTTCCTTGCAGAGCCCAGCAGAATTCCTACCTGGGCTCCCTAGTTCCAGCGCCCCGAGAATAGCCCCCCTCCCTGCAGTCACCAGCTGTGGTCACTCCCAGCCAGCCACCCTTCATGTTACCTTCCTCCGACACATGACTCCTGGCACCCTTCTATCTCTGTCCTAGCTCATACCAGGTACCACCGGTGATCAAAAACGGTCATTGAGTGCGAGGTACTAGAGAGAGAGATAAAGAAAATAGTGTTTATACTAAGGGAACATACAAAATTGTGAGACCGCAAACCAAAAATAAATAACTTAAAGAAATAGGTATTATGAAAAATTCACACATGCTGTTATATAAGCACACATGTTCCCCCAAAGCTTCAGTTCTGTCTTCTCAACTGCCTTATCATCTATTTTTGTGCTGGAATCACAAATAGGTGAAAACAGTTTTCTTGAACAGAGTCAGAACTCAATAATGGGTCTTGAAAGAATGGATAAAATGTAGTTTCCTTTGGCATCACGCTTAGTGTCTTCACACAATTCTGGGTAGAGAAGGAGCCTTTTCTTTAAATACTGAATGCATTACGTGATACATAATTAAAACTAATTTCCAATGTAAATGCATTCACTGCATTAGCTTGCTAATGGTACCATAACAATATACCACAGAGTGGGTGGCTTAGACAACAGCTATTTATTTTCTTACAGAGCTGAAGGCTGGGAAGTCCAAGATCAAGGAGTCGGCAGGTTTGGTTTCCACTGAGGCCTCTCTCCTTGATTTGCAGATGGTCACATTCACTCTAAGGCCTCACGTGGCCTTTCGTCTGTGCACACACATCTGTGTCCTAACCTCCCCTTTTTATAAGGATACCAATCATGATTCATTAGGGACCACCCATATGACCCCATTTTACATTAATTACCTCTTTAATGACCCTGACCCCAAGTACAAATACTGAGAATCTGGTTTGAGGTCATAGGAATTAGGATTTCGACATAGGACTTAGGGGCAAGGGGAGCCCAATGCAGCCCCAAAAAGTTACTAAAATATATTAGAGTCTCACTATAACATTATTCTCTAGAATCATGTTATGGGATAAGTAGGTGAAACTTCACAGTAAATTTCTTTTCACACTTTTGTAACGAAACCTCCTTAAGTTTTATGTGTAGATTTCACTGAATTATACACATTAAGAATATTTACAGCAGTGTTTCAGTGTATGATCCTTTGATAAACTGTTTGCAAACCAAAAAAGAATAATTCTGCTGTGTGTATCCGTGCCCTTTTGTGGCGCCCTCTCAAACTGACCGTGACCTTAGCTGTATGTCTTTCTTTGGCTACTTAGGCATTAGCAAGTGTGACAGAAGCAGTGGCTTGAAAATCACTTCTATGCTGGGTTGTGTCCTTTCGATGTTCTCACAACCCCTTCCGCCTTGTGAGCAAGCCCAGGAGCATCCTGCTGTGTGACGAGAATCCATGGTCCACTGGCCCCATCACTCCAGCCAATCGCAAACCAAGCCCCAGAGCCAACTGATGCAACTGTATTCACCTGAGTGGGCCCAGCCAAGATTAGCACAAAAACCTGCGAGCTGAACTCAGTCCCAAACAACCAGCCCACTGAAGCACGAGCTCAATCAATGGTCACTGAGTTTGGAGACACTGTTACACAGCAAAAACTAATTAACACGAGGAAAACCTCAGAACCTGCTTATCTAAACCCCAAAGAATAGAATTAACACTTGCATGTTAAAGCACCAAAAGCAGAGTTGGTAAAAATCTTCAGACACTGGAAACGCCTCCATGAGTGAACTGATACCATATTTAATAGGTTACATGATGTGGCAAAGACATATTAATTAGTCTGTGCTACAAGCAGAAAACGTTAGCAATATGATGTTAGAATAACTCAGAAAATAGCACTAAGGCAGACGGAGTCAAATCACAGTGGCTTCACTGAAACACCGCCCCACGTGGCAGGAGCCCCTCGTGAAACGAGGTAAATTAAAACAAATTTGGGTGAAGGCTAATATGGGTCAGTGGTGGAAATGTGAATTATACACTATTGAAAAGGAGTGTACCATAGACGTTTCAGTCATACAAATCAATGACCAATAAACTGTCACTATGAGAAAATTGTGTTAGCCCAGATACGATCAATAAGTAAAATGATTTTCTACTGATTCATGAAGGGTATTCCAGTAAAGCACAAGCAGGCTAAAGGAAACAACATAAGACCAAAAAAGGAAAGAATGTAAGAAAAAGAGGGGGGAGGGTGTTGAAAGTCTGGGTGAGGTGATGGGGAGGGACTGAGCAATAGAGGGAAAAAAGAAAAAACTGATGGACACGGACGACACTGTGGCTGCTGCCAGGGGGAGGGGGAGGAGGAGGTGGGGGAAGGTATAAGGGGGAAAAGTGGTGATGGACGGAGACCTGACCTGAGGTGGTAAACACACGACACAGCATACAGATGATGTGTTGTGGAACTATGCGCCTGAAACCTGAATAATTTTGTTAACCGCCATCACCCCAATCAATTCAATGAAAAGGAAAACAAATTCAAAGTGGGAGGAAGGAAGGAAGGAAAAGGAAGGAAAGAAAGAAATTTAATCTTGCCAGCAGTGTTGTTAACAAACAGCAAGCAATTCATTCGGCAGAAGAAGAAGAGGTGGGGGAGGGAGAAGTTCCGACACACGGGGGCTGTGGGCTCTCGGCGGATGATGACCCAGCTCTCTGAGGAAGGCAATTCCCTGTGCAAAAGCCCAGCTCAGCAACTCTAAGGAGGCTAATGGCTAATTGCTAATTCCTCTCACCTAGATAAATCAGTCTGCATGCCCTGGTGTGAGAAGATAGTGGCTGCAAAGCCCACGTCAGACTTCACTGGCCAGATGTGACAGTTCCTAGTGAGGGCTCCCTGGGGACCCACTAAGAGCATACTGCCACCTGAGACCCCCTCACAGAGGGTCAGGGACAGAAGAGGGGAAATAATCGCACATAGGTTTATCAGTAATGGTGACCAGTGTTGTCCAAACAGCTACTGACAACATAAGGGGGTGCCATTAATAATTATGCTAAAACTGTAGATGTAAGCTGGAACTGCTGCAGGTGGAGTCAAAAGTTCCAACTGTTTATCATATATAAGTGTGTATCATAATCAAAGAAAATACAAAGGAAAAATAATCTAGAAAAGTTCAGGGGGACCAAGAGGAAGTTAGAGAATACTGTGACTTGATAAGAAAAAAACAGTCCAGTGACCCTTTTGTGAAGAAGCAGCCCACACTCTCTGTACCCAGGGAGTACACAGCCTAGAAAGATCCAGAAACCAATCAATTGCCACTGAAAGAACAGCAGCATCATGGGAGTTGGTGACTCACTGCTGAGACATTCAACTGCTTATAAAACGGAAAAGGCTGAGCAAATAGTAAACAATATTCCTGGTACAAGTATGGAAGAAAGAAAAGAAGCCTTTTGAGATGTAGCATCCTTTCGTTTTCAGTAAGGGTTTACTCAGAGCCAGCTCTCTGCTAAGCACCGCTATAGACAATGCAGAGGGACCTGGGAACTAGACAGCCCAGGTCCCTGCTATGAGAAGCTCATTCTCCAGCGAGAGATGCACAATAAACCCATACATACCCTTATAACCACAGTAAAAACCATGAGGAAAATAATAAAAATGGCATAATAGTATCTATGGGTGTTGAGTAAAGTGACAAATAGTTGGTAAGGAAAAGCCTGAGAGGTTGACTTTGGAGCTGAGGCTCAGAAATGGAGCGGGGCATCCAAAGATCTTGGCGGGGAAGAACGTTTCAGATGGAAGAATCAGCTGGCACAACACACTCTGCAACCAGCACAAGCCACTGTAGCCGGCCTAGCACTCTGGGAGTGGGGAAGAAATGATGGAAGACAAAACTGAAAAGCCTGAGAGGAGAGTAGGCAAATCACAGAAGAGCTTCGGGTCTTCTGAGTCGACTGAAAAGTCATTCAAGGTTCTTTGCAGAAAGAGCACGTTCTGATTTGCCTTTTTGTCTTTTAGTTTTTATCAATTTTATTTTTCAATTGAAAAGCCATGTTATATTAGTTTCAAGTCCACTTTACCTTTTAAACATGACACCCTGCTTGTTCCATGAAGAGCAGGTCACAGCCAGAGAAGAGGAGAATTGGAGGAGTTGGTGGACCATCATGGCGGAGAAATGATCTGGATTAGCAGGGCTGGGGAGGGGCCATCTGGTTTGGGCCCTGCTCTGCTTCTGGTTCGGGGGTGGGGCTTGTGACAGAGAGAAATGAAGAATTCGGTGGCCTTTTTCCTGGCCAGCTGGAAGGATAGTGTCATACACTGAGACAGGGAAAACTGAGAAAATGCAGGTTGACTTATGCCATGCTAATATTAAACTAGAGATGACTACTAAACACCCAAATACAGACATCAAAAAAGCAATTGTATACAAGGCTCTAAATCTGAAAGGAAATGCCAGAGATGAAGTAATAAATTTTGGAATCGTTGAATATAAATGTCATTTCAACCAAAGGACGAAATGAGATTTGTTATTGGAAGGAGCAAATATATGTGCCCAAAACCCAATGGTGTGGCGCTCTGACATTTAGAGAGGAGCCAACACAGACCACCAGGCAAGAGGAGCAAGTGATGCAGGAAGAAAATGCAAAAAATGCAGTGTCACGGAAGCTGAAATGAGATGGAGCGTTAAGGAAGACAAAGCAGTCGGCTGCACACATGCTGCAGTGACTCAGGGTACGGGAGAAGTGATCTCTAGATTCTGTAGCATGGAAACTAATAATGACCTTGACTAGAGTAATTTCAAAAGCATGGTGGGGATGGATACGATGCTGGAGTTGATGGAGAACGGAAAGAATTGGAGACTGTGACTTCAGACAAATCCAGCAATTTTGCCGTGACTCCTATCCACTCCCATGGCGTCACACGGGTTGAACAGTCCTCAGAGAGTCTGGCCCGGGAGGCAGCTTAGCAGGGGGCTGGCTCAGCAGGTCTGAGTTAGGTCAACAGAAGAGCAGGCTGACACACGAGGTGCTGCGTTCCTAAAGCTCTCCATTTCCGTCAACACAACTTTAGAAAGTGCTCACTTTTACATCCTTATGTATGTGGATACCTAACAGGTTGGGAGGTTGGCCCCAGGACTCCAATCCAGCCCACCACCTGCTTTGTAAATAAAGTGTGATTGACAGATAGCCACGCCCATTCATGTACGTATCAGCCAATACGTACCTGGGCTGCTTCCGATGGCAGAGTTGAGCAGTTGCGACAGAACCTGTGGCCCGTGGAGCTAAAAATATTTACTCAATAGCCCTTCAGAAAAAAAAAATGCTGCCAACCCTGATCTAAATAACAAGTTCCTATAAATATATAGTTCTTTAAATACAAATATATAGGCCCTACAAATATAATCATATAGTCCCTGTAAATATGCAGTTCCTATAAATAGGGAGAGCATTGCAGGGACAGAATCCTCTCCCCTGGATCATTGGCTATAATGCATTCCATCCAGCGATGCTCAGCTTGAGTCAACGACTCTCTCGCAACAGACGTGCTTGAGGGAGTGTGTGTGCTCTGCTACTTCTCTGCTTGTGCACGTCCCCCCATTCCGTCCTATCTTATGTCTTCGCCACTCTGACTACAGTGGGCCATGCCTAGGACCCCTCTGCCACATGGCAGGTAGTGATGAAACCATTTCTTCCACGTGGCATTAGGGCTTTAAAAGGAGAGACCATGAGGAGTAAATTGGAGAACGGAAAATAAATAAATACATATACACAGGTGCATGTGTGTGTGTGTGTTGGTTTTCTAGACAAAAGAAGAATTCGAATTTTGGCTAGGAATATTGTTTATAGCTGATGGAAGGAGATTATTTTCAGGGATCGGGAGTTCTTGGGCCCTAGACTGGCTGGCAGTGGGAGGACAGGTTACGGAGTGTGCAGAGGGGGTCACACATACAGAACACACATCAGGAAAATGCAAAGATTTATAGTCCTAGCAAAATCTCTGTTATTTAAATCCAAGTAAGATCTACTTCCCTGGTCAACTGGGTGGGATCTGGTACCCAAATGACCACTTTTCCCTTGTTCCTGCCAGGGTCCAAGCACAAATAACTAGCTAAATCCTCACTGAACTATCAGCTTAATTCCTGGGAAATCAGATTCAGAGGTCATTACAAAGCTTCCTCTACCACCCCAAGCTGAGAGGTTGGTAACTATGCAACCTTCACATTCCCATGCGGCCAGAGTCCTGGCAAAGCTGAAATTAAGGGAGTGAACAACTGCAAGTCCCTGCCAACTCTGGAATCATGTATAGATGAGAAAGCTGTCCTGTATCCCTTGAGTGACCCTCATCAATGGACTCAAAAGCTCTCAGGGGGTCTCTAGTCTCGCCAACTGAATTAGCCTCACTCTCCTTGTTGGAGGAAGAAGTTGGATGAAAGTATTTCTCCAAGACTGTTTCTTCCTGAAGAATGGAACAGAAGCCTCTACATGTAAATAGAACAATAGGTTTATAGTATTTTCTGTAACACCGGCTGAAGGGTTATGGGTATTTCTTTTGGGCCTCGAAGGCTTTTAGCTTTAGCCTTCAACTAACAAAACTGAAGTTGAACTAACAGGAAGCTGAATGGTTTTCTTGGCTTTCTACATATTACCACTCTCAGAGTGAGAGCATAGAAAATAAAAGCTTGTTTCTGCAGTTCCAGAGCCATGTCCTTCTCAGGTTTCCTCTTCTATCTTCTAGGTCTTCAGGGACCAGCACTCCTTCCATATATGTATATGGTATGTACCTATGTCATGTATGTCTCTATATGCATATGTGTGTACGTGTGCATATGAGCAAGCAGTGCATGCATTCTTGACTTCCACCTAGAAATTAGAGAACACCTCTGACAAAGCATACATCATGATGACTAGGGAGAAAAATAATTTTCTATCCTGAGAGCACGCTAACTTAAAATTGAAAAGGAAGATGAAATATTCTCAAGTGAAAAAATAGTAAGGCAGTCAACATTACTTCTGACATGAAAATAAAATTAATAGTGGATGAGGTGCCCGGTAATTCAAAGGCGAACATAGTTGGAAGTACAAGAATCCGTTTCAGCAGATACACCAATGCATTAAAGATAGGCTGGGGGAGAAGAGTTAAGGTGAACTTGACAGTTGGCAAAGAAGATCAATATTACCTCATAAATATCACTGAGACTTGGTAGGGAATTATGAAGGTTGTGATCAAAAAGTGTCTCTTGTGCACAAAAATCAATCAGTTAAAAATAGAAACAAGTGCAATCACAGCTTAAAGAGTTTGTACCTGGATCCAAGTCTCCTAGTGTGGGCATGGCAGCACCTAGGAACCGTCTGGGTGCAGGGCAGAGAGAGAATTCCGACCATAGTGGTGTTGTCCATGAAGTGTGCTGTCACGTGAGATTGCATGTACGTGCCTCTGAAATGGACAAGGACACTGGACTTGAGCTGTGGTGGAGCTATAAAGCGTGTTCAAAGGGACTCTACTCTCCTGCCTTCATGCATTCATGAAGGAACTGTCACTCCAGGAGGGGACGGCAGGTCCAACCAGGGAGCCAGTTCCAGAAAGCACAATTGTGATTGCAGGTCAGAGCCACCTGCTCTAGTCCCAATCTCATAACAATGATAATAATTATAATAATAATAGACACAAATCTAGCTATATGGACCTCGTATATCTGTCTTTCGTGTCTATTTCTCATTTGAGCCCCTAAAATCCTAATAGTGGGTACTTATTGCCATTTCAGAAATATTTAGATAATCCCAGAAACAGCTCTATTCAAAACTGAACATTTTGCCGTACTTACTTTGTACATCTTTTTTAAATTAAAGGGTCATGAAATCAGATATAAAGTAGAAGACCCCTTATATTAACTCGTACACTAACTTTGGACTCCAGTGTATGTCTTTTCATCTCATGTACAGGGAATTTATTATTCTTTTCATACTTCCAAAAGGAAGACAGGAACTTAAAACTTGGGTAATGTGGTAATAAGTGGTTCTTCTAGAAGAGTTCAGTAGTCAAATAAGTTACAAAAATGCTATCTATTCAACAACAACAACAACAAACTTTATGGCAAATCTTCTAAGAGCTAATACATATTAAAAAGCCACTGAGAAGGTGTGTCACTCCCCAAACAAACCTGACCTTGGAACAATATCCCAGAATGCTCCATGAACTACTGTTTCCTGCATTCACTTTGGAGAAAACTAATATGCGATATTCTCACATTTCTGACGCAAACACTTAGGCATGAAAAGGCACCCTTTGACAGAGTGGATCAGCGCACTCTCCTTTTTTGTTCCCTGAACAGCATAGTCTCTCCCTCCTCCATTCAGCCTGGAGTTCATTTCTCACTTTTGATTCCACTTGCCTTAAGTAAGGTCAGCCACCATCCTTGGTTATTTACATGCTGGTCCAAACATAAAAGGGAATAAATAAAACAACAGAGCAGACTCGAGGGGCGATTAAGAACCTGGACATATAAAAGGCAATTGCTTTCGAGAGGATTCACCCGGCCCACAGAGCTCTCTCTCATGATTAAGTTCTTTTTGAATCTCTAAATCAAAGGTGCAGCCTCTCAGAGAGCTAGGAAATCCACACTGAGAAAAGGATGTCATTGACAAGAGCCGTTTTGTTCTTACACTGAGTGCTTTTGACAGCGTCCGCTGCCTAAGCACATGCGGGAAGCTGCATGACATGCTGAACCATTCCTTTATGTACAAAACTCTACAAGGAAGCACCCGGTGAGAGAGAAACAACAAAATAAAACACAGTTGGTAAAGTCAAAGCAAGCAGAATGAATGCCTCCAATCCACAGCCCAGGCTTCTCCCGCTCCCCAGGAAATTGGCTGGAAACGAGAGTTCCTTTTGAACTCTGTTCATTTTGTTCTGCTTGGCTGAGTCAGGACTCTATAGGGGACAGGCCAGGGGTGGGACAAATCCATTTTTAAAACTCTTCAATCAGATCCTGAGTAGGCACCAGTAATATTCAAGAAGTAACAGCCATGAGTAAATAAGTGTCCTTGGGGGACCCAGAAACTCCTTCTAACCCGGGACCAAAGGGTCCCACACTGGGCCTGCCACACATATGCTGAGTTCATCAGTTCCGCAGAGTCCCCCGGTGAATAAGGCCCCCCTTTTGCACTGTTTCCATTTTTCGTTTCCACTCGGAGGAGCTGAGGTGAGAAGACATTGAGGAGACGGAAAGAGGAAGGGAAGAGGCAAAGCCGAGTGTTCTTAGGTCTGCAGACACAAGGAGATGGGCGAGGCATCCAAGTCTTTCTGCCTGGCACTCAGAGGTCCGCCCCGTGTGCTCAGGGACCAGGGAAAGCAGTACCCACACCGTTCACAGGATTTGGGGCGGGCTAAGCATTTACCTTTTTCTTTCTTTTTTTAAAAACGGAAAATAATTCTCGGATTGCCACAGAGACGTCTTCTCGCGCATTTCGCCATGCCAAACAAAAAGGTATAATGAAGAAGGTAAAACTCGGCCCCAGTCCCACTTCACACACATTAGCGCTGCTCCCGCCTTGTGTCGTGGTCACCCAGACTCCGTGATGCATCAGTCACACCCTCTGAGTGTTGTGACAACAGTTTCCTCCTTTGCATGCTGTTTTATTATTTTTTCAAAGATTTTATTTATTTATTTATTTTAGAGAGAGGGGAAGGGAAGGAGAAAGAGAGGGAGAGAAACATCAGTGTGCGGTTGTCTCTCACATGCCCCCTACTGGGGACCTGGCCCACAACCCAGCCATGTGCCCTGACTGGGAATCAAACCAGCAACCCTTTGGTTCGCAGGCCCACACTCAATCCACTGAGCTACACCAGCCAGGGCTCCATGCTGTTTTATAACTTAATCTCACTTAACTAGATGTCATGATCGTCATTCTGTAGCAGTGATTACAGCACCATTTTGAATAACTATGAAGCATTTCCTTAACGGGATATATCACAAGTCACTTGCCCAAGCTCATTGTTGAACATTTAATTGTTCACTATTATAAACAAACTTGCTTATACATTTTTGCATACTTCTTATTTACTTAGGAAAAAACCTAAGTGTGTCACTGCTGGGTCAAAGGGCATGCACGTCTGAAATTTGTACACATCCAGTCCCGACCTCTGGGAGGGGACAGTGTTTCAGTTAGCACCGGCACCAACAGTGTGTGAGTCCACACTCAGCCTTAATGCTGGGATCTGACATACTTCTCATGGTGGGTTGGGGGGGGGCGGGGCCTCTCTACCTGCCCTGCAATGTCTGAGCTCACTGAGGCGGAGGCGGAGCCCGATTCTTCATTTCGTCCTCCAAAAGCACTGAAAATGACATTGGCTCCACAGCGAATGCCCAGTGAAGTTCCAATCAATGGGCGAAGTTCTTACTGTGGCCTCCAGGCCCTACAGTCTCTGCCCAACCCCATGGCCTTTCCGGCTCACGCTCCCCTCCCGGTGCTCCGGCCACACAAACGCCCTCGCTGTTTCCCAGTCACACTGAGCATGCGGCTCCCTTTGCCCCTGCTATTCGCTAGTCCTGAAACTTTCTTTCCTAGTCCTGAAACTTTCTTTCCCGGACACCTATAGGGTTCCCTCCCTCAGGATGCTGCCCATGAGGTCTTCCTATTCTAAACCGCAGCTCCCTCCTGCCATTACACCTAGGTTCTCCAACACCTTTATCACCATGTAACAACATGCATTTTACTTGTTTGTCTTGTTTGCTTTTGGCCTCTACCACTAGGGCAGGATTTTTGTCTGTTTTGTTTACTGCTGTATTGCAGCGCCTAGAAGCTGAATGCCTTAAGTATACATTCAGTGAACAAATTAATCTATTTAAAAAGAGAATGAATGACGACCTCGGCAAGCAGAAAGCTCACTGCTGGAACCATAACTATGAAGGCACAACAATGGGAAGTACACCAGCAGGCAGACAGAGTAAGGCTCTAATCCAGACCTGGGTTAACATCGTCAGAGCGGCCCAGCCATTCGGTATCTATGTGAAGTTGGAAGTGAGCGAATACAGGTGGTCTTAAAAGTGTACAGTCCACTTGGCAATATAAAACTCATGTGATACCTTTATCAATACATGTTACAGGGTAATAACAAATTAGGAAGTAGAAATGCATATGATCTGACACTGAGGAGGTGCGGCTGGAGCCACTGTCTACGCAGAGGAGAAAGGGCTCTACAAGGGGTAGAAAGTTGTGAGCGTGTGTGCTCCACACATGGGGCAGCAAGGGAAGAGGGCGTTTGCACTTACTCACGAACATCAGGTAAGCAGTTTGACGGGCCGGGCACTGAGCTGGGGCCTGGGAAACACAGCACACACCCTGCCCTCGGGGCCTGCAGCCCACGACACCTCCTGGACACCTCCACGACACAGCGGACACCTCCTGGGGAGGAACAGGTGTCCATTGCCACTGTAACAGCATGCAGTGGGTGCTGTTCGGAGCAGACAGAAGGGGCCCTTAACCCAGACAGTGTGTGAGCAGGAGGGGCCGTTGCCAGAAATGGTGGTCTCTGAGCTAAGTTGGGAAGGCTCTGTCAACCAAGAACCAGCCAGAAAATGCAAAGGAAGTGCTTAGGAGGAGGAGAGAGCCACCCGCCAAAAGCCCAGCTGCGGAGAGAGAGCACGGTGCTCAGGGGACGCAGTGAGGCAGAGAGGCTGGAAACAGCAGTGAGACACGTGGCTGGGGAGGTCGGGAGACGACTCCCAGGGGAAGGGAGGTCTTCTCTCCTGGACTTGTCTCTACCCTGCGGACACTGGACCCCACGGGAGGGATGAAAATGGCAGCCAGCCCCAGCCTTTCATAAACTCATTTCACAGAACTTCAAACATGCAGACTAAAAAAGAACATGAACCCACTTAATAGGGCCCGAACCCTCTGCCAGAATCAAGGGACTAAAGTAAAAAAGATGAAGGTGAGATTCGGACTTCAGCCCTCAGCAGGGCCGCAGCCACCGGTGCCCTGGCGACAGCGGCGGAGGGCAGCACAGGCCACTCTACACCGGAGCGGGTGTGGCCGGGCTGCGGGGAAAGGGAGCCCTGGGCGCGGGAATCAGAAGACACGCAGGATGGGACTTGGCTCGTGTTCCAGTCTTTTCTTTCCCTCTTATAGTAGTTCCATCTGTTCTGCCAACACAAGTGATTCACAGAATGTTTATCTGATCAAAATTGACTTTCACTAAATAAAGAACGGAATCCATGACAGCCCACCAAAGCCTTCCTACCTTGTGTCATTTATCATCATTTTTCTCCATTGTGACAAAGAGTTGGGGACATGAAAAGGAAGTGGCCCCTGGCCTGAGTGTTTGCTAAAAAGTGTCTCATTACAATGGTACTGTGTGTAGCAGAGTCACCTGGCAAAGGTTTTCCAACCGTGATAACAGGTCTTGCCCCCCAAGATTCTCTGTATATGGACTTGGGGCGGTGCCTGGAACTCAGTCACTATAATGTATTCAGTCAAGGTTCTAAGAAATCCAATTATAGAAATCAAGCTTGATAGCGAATCCTCCAGAATTTCCTAAATTTATTTCACTGTGGGACAAACCATTTTTGGCAGAACACTTATTAATATCTAACATAATACTGATCTTCTGCAAAATATAATTCAAGAAGTGCTGGTCTTTTCTTTTAAAGAAATACATACCTAGGAAGTGTGTACATTTATTGCTGTTTCATATTCACCATCCAGCGTACTTGGGTTTTTTTTTAAGGTTTTACTTATTTATTCTTAGAAAGAGGGGAAGAGAAGGAGAAAGAAAGGGAGAGAAACATCAATCAGTTGCCTCTCCTATGCAGCCCATTCAGGGACCAAACCCACAACTCAGGCATGTGTCCTGACCAGGAATCAAACCAGCAACCTTTTGCTTTGCAGGACAATGCCCAACCAACTGAGCCACACAGGTCAGGGCCTATCCATCCTATTTGAATGAAAGTCTACCAAGAAGTCTGGACTCCCATTGATCTTCCTCATTTAGGTATAAAATATTCTAAGAAAATAATAAGCAAATAAAGAAGCATAGAAACTTCCTCTTCTACTAGAGACTACCTTTTAAACAGAGTAGGCCCACTCTGCCATGGTTTTGCCTTTTGCTCAGCCAGCTGACCGACTATAAAGACTGCTCCAGGATGGCGAGTAATATTTTCTCAAAGCAAGTGTTTTCATAATTTACAACTTTCCCTCATTTTTCTCACGACCTCTGGGCACAGGCCTGTGAGCCACAAAATAATCAGTCATGTAAGTAGCTTAATAAATATGAAATAACACCTTTGGAGGCTGTGCCCAACAGTGAACACAGCACACCCTCTAGAAAAAGCCCATTGTAAGTTTAAATCCTGTCTCTACTACTTATTAGCTTTATGTCCTAGGACACATTAACCTCTCTGACCCAGAGTTCGACTAATAAAACGAAGACACCTAGTATATCTAATTTTCAGGACTTTGGGGAGTTAAAGGTATATGTAAACTGCCTGACTTAAATAGGGCGCCAAATGAATGTTTGCTGATTGACTAAATGACTTCTAAAGCAATCGACAGTTATTTTTATCAGAAATGGCTTTAAGTTTTTTTCAGGGTATAATGTAAGGCACAGTTCAACATAAAAATTGTCTTCTGTTCACAGGTCATTTTGAAAGAGTGTACGTACATTCTGCCAGAAATGCAAACGTCGGTAGTCCTCTGGTATGGCTGACGTCACAGCCATACTCATGAACCCTCGACTTTCTGTTCCTGAACAGGTAGGAACAGTGAGCTCCTTTATATTTCTGTCTGCGCCAGCATATTAAGTCTGGGCTGACGGCAAGGTTGTTTTATTCATGTTCTTGGAGACCAAACATATAGTAAGTAAACTGACGTATGAATTTAATGAGTAAGGAGTTCTATCTTACAACACAATTCACATTACTATTTTTTAAAGGTTTCTTTAACCAAGACCTCACATCTTTCAAAACAGACTCCCACTCTAGGCCACTTTATAAAGGAATTGAGAAATAATGGTTGTCTTCTTCTCCCATTCAAGCCCCTAACACTGAAAGAAAGGAGAATCCTAACCCCCTTTGAGTTAGGGGTTAAAATGGAAAATTCTTGTTTTATACATATAATATGATACCTTCAAATATACATGTATATATAATACTTTTAAAAACTGCTTTATTGAGATATGATTGCTATGCAAAGAGTTGTAGATATTTCTCACATACAACTTGATGAACTTGGAGAGATGAGTATAGACCCGTGAAACCATTGTCACGAATGATGCCATAAACTTAGCCACCACCTCCAAAAGTTTCCACCTGCCCCTGTTTTTTTAGTTCTAGAGTTTTTTCCCTTTCGTGGCAAGAACACTTGAGCACTATAACATACAATCATCCCAAATGTTTCAGTATACAGTCCAGAACTATTCATTATAAACCCTGGGTTGTACAGTAGATCTCCAGAAATTATTCATTTTGCAAAATGAAATCTCTGTACCCCACTACCAACACTTCCCATTTCTCCCTCCCCTGCCCCTGACAAGCACCATTTCACCCCTGTTTCTATGAGCCTGACTATTTCAGATTCCACAGACGAGGGAAATTATGAGCTTGTCCTCTGGCCATTTGTTTAGCGCAACGTCTTCCAGGTCCGTCCCTGTTGTCACAATGGCAGGAGGTCCTGGTTTCTTCAGGCTGAGTAATAATCCGCTGTACACATGGGCCACATGCATTTCCGTTTCCATTCACCCATAGACTGACATGTAAGCCATTTCCATGTCTCGGCTATTGACAATAATGCTGCAATGAACATGGGAATGCAGGTAACTCTTTGAGATTCACATTGCAATTCCTTTGACTATATACCCAAAAGTGGGATTCTTGAAAATTCTTCACATGACCTAGAGGACCAGCTAGACTATCTTCCTGACACATTCTTGCCACTCACCCACGACTCACTACTAAAAAAAACCCCAGAATTTATTTATAAATAATTGTGCATTTATTCTTCCATGTTTAAACTTCAGTCACCTTCAAAGTACACTCTCCATTTGATGCAATACAACTATCAAGACATTTTTTTCCACTGCTCAAAACAGTTTTCGAACTGTTGATTTTGATGCCTTTTAGTGCTTCTGACATTTTTTGTTTCACCTCTTCCCCATCAGCAAAATGTTTCCCTTTGAGGACTTTTTTCTTGCAGGGAAACAACAACAACAAAAAATTGTTGTTGGAGAGATCAGGTGCATAGGGAGGGTAGGGCATGGGGGGTCATGCCTTTTTTTGTCAAAAACTGCTGAACACTCGGAGCAGTGTGGGCCAGTACACTCCTAAATCACCCATCATGAAGTGAGCAAACGCCTTCAAAGAGCCTTTAAAAAAAATTCACTGAAGCCAAACTCAGCCTCTCACAACAACGCCAGCTTGTACACTGATACAGATGGGTTCCTAGAACACTCACCTAGCAGGGGAAGTCTGTACCACAAGGGGCCTGCCCTCCAGAAGATAATTCTGTTTTAGAGGGGTGATGTCAAATTACACTATCCTTTCCTCAAATTCTCCTTCTCTCCTGAGGTCTCCATAACCTTTGCCAGGAATATTCGACCTACCTCTCAGGTCACCTAACTAATGCTTAGTTAGCCCCTCTTTGATCTTCCCTTTCCTGTAACCAGAGAGCTAACCTCCCTGTGAGTCACCCTCCCTGGCCAGGTGAGTGTCCCCTGTGAGTCATTCTCATGACACCCCACAGGACACTCGCCATCACTTACTTAGTTCTGCTTTCCTGTGTGAACCGTAAGCTCCCTGAGGAATGGGACTTTTCTGTCTTGTTCAGTGCCATTACAGCACCATTATATTCTTAGCAAATAAATGAACATGATGAATGAAAAGTAAGTGAGGGAAGAAGGTGAACTTTGAACCAGATTTCACCTTTTTCTCATCTTGCTACTCATCTTCCTGAAAGAAAAGTGAACTGTGCTATTTACAGCATTGTCTCCTCGTAGCTGGATCTCTATGCACCAGAAACCCCACCAGTGTCAGGCAGAGCTTTTCACTCCAAGGCCAAGAAGGGCTTTCATTTTTTAATATTCTACTTCTTCAAATAATAAGAAATTTAATTAGTGTCCCATGTTTGTGTGATAAAGACTACGTAACATGTAATTATTAACCATGGTGGTAGGGACTAAAAATAACTCATTAAGGAAACAGTTAAAGTGACTTACTGTACACACTTTTCCACTGAAGAGCCCTATTTTATGAATCAGCTGACAGTTAATGCTTTCACTAGCTGTCCTCTGCAAATGTGTTTCATTCACTTTTTAAATTTTAACCAAACACATAACAGAAAAGAATGAAGAAACAAGAATTCAAAAAAATAAGAAGAGACTTAGGAAACTCCAGGACATCTTTAAACATTCCAACATCCGAATTATAGGGGTACCAGAAGGGGAAAAGGAAGAGCAACAAGTAGAAAGCTTATTTTAACAAATAATAAAGGAGAACGTCTTCAATCTGGCAAAGGAATAGACTTCAAGGAAGTCCAGGAAGCTCAGAGAATCCCCAAGAAGGTGGACCCAAGGAACACACCAAGGCACATCATCATTACATTAGCCAAGATTAAAATGAAGGAGAGAATCCTAGAAGCAGCAAGAGCTAAGGGGACAGTCACCTACAAAGGAGTGCCCATCAGACTGTCAGTTGATCTCTCAAAAGAGATCTTGCAGGCAAGAAGGGGCTGGAAAGAGGTATTCCGAGTCATGAAATCCAAAGATCTACATCCAAGATTGCTCTATCCAAAAAGCTTTCATTTATAATGGAAGGGCAGATAAAGTGTTTCTCAGATAAGGTCAAATTCAAGGAGTTTATCATCACCAAGCCCTTATTATATGAAATGTAAAAGGGACTTATCTAAGAAAAAGAAGATAAAAAAGATGAACAGTGAAAGGACAACAAACACAGT
Organism: Artibeus jamaicensis; assembly: GCF_021234435.1. NCBI lineage: Eukaryota > Metazoa > Chordata > Mammalia > Chiroptera > Phyllostomidae > Artibeus > Artibeus jamaicensis. The sequence goes on from NW_026522040.1 coordinate 1,199,629, forward strand.
TATTAAGAACCACACCTAAAACAAAAACAAACTAAGACGACAGCTAGATCAGGAGCAGAACCATAGAAATGAAGATCACATGGAGAGCTAGCAACAGGGGAGTGGGAGAAGGAGAAGGGGGGAGAAGGTATAGAGAATGAGTAGCATAGACAGTAGGAGGGGGGAGGACAAGAATAGTAGGGGAAATGTAGAATCTAAAGAATTTGAGACACATGGTCATAAACTAAAGGAGGGGAGAATGGTGGGGAAGAGGGTGTGCAGGGTGGAGGGGAATGAAGGGGGGGAATGAGACAACTGTAACAGCATAATCAATAAAATATATTTTTTTAAAAAAGAACAAGCTTCCTGCTCATCCCACACCTCTGTGGAACGCTGCAAGCCCGGTGGCAAGGGTGGGCCCATGTGGCAGTCGTCTTTACTTAGAGCCATTAAAACCCACAATGGAAGATGATCATAAAAGAGCAACCTAATTTCCTATGAAAGGAGAGTCAACCAGTGCTATTAACCTTGATTTTATGAGCATCCCTGTTTATTTCTCAGTAGACATATAAAATGCAAAGAAGTCAGATTTGGCTTCTCCTAAATTAAAGCTGTAAAATCTCACCTTGCTGTTGCCGACTAACATACCCCTGGTTTACATAAACAGGCAGTCGTGTGCACCCTGGGGATATAACTTCTGTCCCCGAGGGTGGCCGCAACCTCCTTCAGCGCGTCTGTCCTCGCATTCTTAAGGCCTCACCACCCCCTGACTCCCCTTGTCAATCGTGGGGTCCACTGTCTTCTTTTTCTTTTTCACGACCTGTGCCTTTTTACACCTGTTTGTCTCAACTAAGAGAAGTTGAATTATGTCACACTCCAGGTTGACAATAGAGAGAACAGGGTTTCCCAGACTCCACCACGCAGGCACAATTTTATGTCTGCTGTGAGTATACATGACCAGTGTGGTATCATGAAACGTGCGCAGATCATGGCCACAGAAAAGCTGACCTAAATCTCAGGTTTGCTATATGACTCTGCTCTGTGACATTAAGTAACTGATTTTAACCTGCGGGTCTGTTTTTTACTTAGCGTTACTGGGAAGGCTAAGTGAGGAAATGTAGACAATGTGAAGTTGTGACATCCTGCAAAAGGAAAATGCTCCAGATATCTTAGTCATAATTTGCTATTTTTTAAATATTTTATTTATTTATCTTTAGAGGGGAAGGGAAAAAGAGAAGGAGAGAAATATCAATGTATGGTTGCCTCTCGTGGGTCCCCTTCTGGGGACTGGCCTGCAACCCAGGCATGTGCCCTGACTGGAAATTGAACCACGATCCTTCGGTTCACAGGCCCGCACTCAATCCACCGAGCTACACCAGCCAGGGCTAATTTGCTATTTTTAAAGTAATGAAATTAACTGCTGGAATATTTAAAAATTCCTTGCAGATCTGAACATATTTAAGTCTATAAATACTATTTACAAATATATGCAATCAAAGCTAATAATATGTTACAATATATGCTTAAGGTGGTAGTTACGGTGGTGGTTACAATATATGCTTAACTTTTATATTAAAAACTAAACTAATAATCTGTGACATTTTGGTATCAGATAAATAAATGTGACTAGTTTTTATTACAAAGTTGATCATTTCATATTTGACTTTAATATTTGAATTTAAATTCCATCATAATCCTACATTTGGCTTAACAACCTGGACGAACTTACGGAAGTGATATAGTCTTCTAGTTCAATACTATATTCATTTTAGAAATTTTAAAAACTCGTCTAACAAATAGTAATTGACCTTGAAGCATTGTGCTAGTTGGAAGTAAACAATGTTAGGTTGATTCTATTTTTGATCATTTCAGGAGTGCCCACAAAATTCTATGTGCCCTAAATAACAATTTCCAATAAAATGCAATGCTAACAATTGTGTGTGTCTACGTAATTATCCAGTAAGAAAACGATGAGTGATAATCCAGAGGATAAACAAAACCCCTCTGAAGAAGAATCAACAGTGGATGGGAGGTGGCAGAGATCAAATGTCCCATCGGCAAGCCCTCAGCCCCGCCCACCAGGCGGACTTACTGACTCAGGGCCGCTTACGTGCTCTCGGGAAAAGGGGAGTTGTCAAGAGTTAGTGAGAGACCATCTTGTACAGGTTTTTCTTCCTCATGTCATCCCAGACAGAATGGGAGACTGGCTGAATCATTATGTTGTCAGAAAAGACACAAAAAAAAACCCATTAAAAGGAACTCTTCCTCAGTCCATCTTCCCTAGAACTTTATACTTAATGGAAAACACTGGCAATTATCTCTGTTTCCACAACCAGCCCTTTATCCGAGATTTTTCTCAGAATTTGCATTTTAATTGCAGTTTATTTTAAATCTGAACTGTGCATAAATAGCAACTGCTCCATGAACTATGGAAAATCTCCCATTCCTTGATGTGACCTATTTTTTATCTTAGGCAATGGGTTGTGAGGCTATTGTTTCGGACATTGATTAGTTTTATTCTGGATGCTGTTAAGCCAGTTGAGCTTGTAAGCTGTTCATGACTCCGATGAAAAGGAAGAAGGATAGAAGGAAGGGAAGGAGAGAGACAGACAGTCACAGAGATTATGTGTGTGGGGGATGCAGGGAGACAGAGAGGAGGAAATGGAGGGGGAAGAAGGCAAGAAGAGGAGGAAAGGATGAGCTCAACTTCAGACAATACTGTTGAAAAACTAGAGTGTTCCCGTATATCCACAGATCAGATATTTATTCCCAAAACATATCAATCTTTTCCTTTCCTCAGGTTACAAAATAATCACGCTGTCTTCCAAATTTTGAACACAAACATAGGAAAACTAGAGTAGGTCTGAAGAGGCTCTCAATGGGCCATGTATTTAGAAGTCAGCGACTTAAAAGAACATGCCTCTTCCTGCATTTTGTCAATCTGTTGCTAGAATAAAGAAATTTAAAGTTGCTTACAAATAGCTAACAAGTTCTATAACTAAGATTTCTTAAGGAAATACAAAGTATACCTATTGAAAGGACAGGGAAGTTCATTCTAACAGAAAACTTGCTACTTGGTGAGCTGCAAGACCATGTCTCCTTAGGGAAAATCAGAGAGAGGTCACTTTGTCTAATGCCTCCACACTTAGGAATAAGTGCATAGAAGGGTTCACATAACAACTTAATCTCTCCCAGGAGAAAAGTCATTAAAGTCGGAGCTCTTGGTATATCACTCTGTTAATTTGGTGTTATGTAGAGCAGAAGTTGAGACAAAAAAAATCATCATTTCAAGTGCAGAAACCACAACATTGTAGAATAAAACTTGGTGTGGACTTGAATCCTGTTATCTCGATGTCCACTAACACAGGCTGGGAGGAAAATAGTCATATATTCCAACCACTAGAAAGTGGTGATGGGTTTTATTTCCTTTGATCTAAAGCTCTTATTTATTTATGCACAAGAGAGAGGAGACACCTAATATAGTCTTCTAAACACATGACTCAAGATGTCAGACTATAGGGAAGGTAGAGAAAATACTAGAAAAGACCTCCTCATCTTTTTAGTGAACCTTACTAGCATTTAGAGCTACCCCTGAAATGACCAGTTGTTGGGTTTGCCCAGAATCTCTTCCTCCACTTTTCTCGATTTGACTGCACATGCTCCTAATGAGACAGCCAATCTTGGTGTCCAGCCCCACGTACCAAAGGAGCAAAGTATCACTCAGGTTCACCAATCAAAAGGCACTCTTTCTTAACTAGAGTGACTTGATCAGGGATGGATGTGTCACAGCAACATGGACAGTGAAGTCTACCTTGAGATGAGATGCTGAGACAAACGGGAAGTCTCGTTTCCGGGGAGGTTTCACAAGCAATGAGTATACATGGAGCTCCCGCTGTCCATCATTTCTAACATGTGGTTATAGCCTGTGTGTGTGTGTGGGGGGGAGCTACAGAAAAAGAATACGGCCATAGAGTGGGGGTTAAAACAGAAATGCGATGACCTTATTCAAGCCCCTGGATCCAGCAGTGCCCCACACTATCCAGACTTTTCCCTGAAATGAACCCATGCGTGCCTCTTTCTAAGTTGTTTGTGAAAAGGTTGTCTCTTGCACCTGAGCAAGTCCTAACTACTAAAACACAAACATACGTCCATGGTTATGAGCACACGCCACAACACGCCACATCAAAACACTACAGACCGGAACGTTAGAAAGCCCCAGACTTGATGATTTCCCAGTTTCTACAATAGATGCTATAAAAACAAAATGAGCAAAAACCTGATCATTGTCAGATCTGACCTATCCAGTGTCATGGCACCACACGGTGTCTTAAGACTTTCTTTGTGATGTAGCAGTAGGATCGGGGTAACACAGGTTATTGGCAATCAGCAGTTTCCAAGTCCTTGTGACCAAGATGGCATCCTTTAGAGACAGTTATGTGTCCCACCGCTGCAGATGGCATCCCTGGCCCGAGCTAGTCTTCCTCCAAAAGGAATGTCCTTTGTAACTGGGAGCACAGAGAGAACGTAAATAAAAGAAACTACTTATGAGAAAACAAAGGTTTCAGAGGGTCAGCCCTAGAGAGGTGGTCCCCAGAGAGGTGGGCAGTGCCACCCTCCTGCGTGCGGGGCACAGTCCGTGTAAGAACTGTGTGCACTGAGTGCCCACTTGTATCTTCCTTCGGTGTCATGGGAGACAACTGTCCCAGTCACTTCACTCACTCACTCTCTGCAACAAGGAGGATGAGACAGAAGCCCAGACATAACCAAAGGGGCTGTGAACGAGTCCCAAAGTGGCACACATCCAAATGAGACACGTGCGTCTGTCCCAAACTCTGTTTCACACCATTCAGGCAGCCCTCACCCAGCTGAAGTCTACATCTGGGGCTTGTTCCTGTAGCCCGGGCCTATTCAAGTTATCTTGAATCCAACAAAATAAACATCTGCATTTTTGATCCTCTGAATGAGAGTCATTCCATAGAATAATTACGCAAATGACTTTGTAACCAGCCCACCCCTTTTAAACAAAGTTTACCTTTTTCTATTCAAGTCGGAAGGATTCAAAAAGGCTCTTGCTCCATGTCCTACCTCATCATTAATGCCTGATGTCCCTTAACTCAGAACCCATTAGAACCCTATATTCCATTGCACAGAGCCAAGGAAGCTAGAAAAATAAGAGGTGAGAACTGAACTGCAGCTTCCAGGCTGTAAAAAAAAAAAAAAAAAAAAAAAACCTGGAGCACACTGTAATAATCAGTCACAATGATGCAGTTCACTTGGTTTCCTCTCTTCTTAAGTCATACCTCCCATGGCATCCACATCCCAGAAAAGGGAAAAGATAAGTCTTGTAAAGTGGTTAAAATAGTCTCCTGTCCTACAGAATCTTCAAGGAGATTGCTGCTAAAATTGCTCTGAACTTTCATTGGAGCCTTTCTTATGACAATTTATACCAAGGGCTGTAAATATGCATCATTCCCTTTGACCCAAAAATTCCACTCCTGGGAATGTTTCCTGAGGAAATAATTAAACAGAAGGGAAAAACTGCACGCACAATAATATTATCTCCAGCTCCATCTAAATAGCAAAGCATCAGAAGCTACCTGAATGTATAACAATAAGAACTGTTTAGATAAATTATTGTGTATAACTCAATGGAACATAACACAGCCATAAAAGTATAATTATACTGTCTCGATGTAACATTCAGTGGAAACATAAAATATTACATTCATTATTATGATTACAACTATGACAATTAAGAATGCATATAGATAAATACTAAAGATGAAATATTTAAAAATAAGGTAATTATATTAGAACTGTGAAGTCATTGTCATCTTTCCTTTGTCAAAACTAATGTTGTCGCTATAAATCAACAGCAGCACTGATGAGAAGCTTCTCTCTCCTTCAAGGGAGAGAAGTCAACCGCAGTAACCCATTCATTCCCTACAGAGGCCCCCACCAGGAAGCTCCTGTGTGCCAGGGTTCACTCAGAATCGGAAACATGTTCACCCCAAAGTCAATGGCCCAAAAGGGTCAACATTTCTTCCCCTCTGTTCCATGGGATTAGGTAATACCCCAGGGCTTTGTCACCTTCTACTTCTGTAACTTACCAAATTTCGTCAGAAACTGGATGCTCAGTTTCCCCTTACATATTTCCATATCTCTGACACTGAGACGTTTTTTCTAACCGATGGCATCTTGAAATCGCCATCACCCCCTTGGGGGCGGTGCGATGAAGCTCTAACTAGCTACACGGGTGTGGAAGTGGTCTTAGATCTTCGTAGGGTTGTCACGTTAGTTCTTTGCATTGCCGGTCGTAGAAAGGATGGGTTTCACTGCTGTCTTTAAAGATGTGTACTACTGTTCAACATTGAATAAAAAGTGATTGCATATGTGGAAAGACACAGATATTACACAATGGGGTATAAATATAACAGCAGTGGCATAAACATCTTTGTTAGAGGAATGACTGAAATTCCATGTTTTCCTGCAATAGCAACTGAGTTTACTTGCATTTCCTTTCCACGCACACAAAGATGGTGATAAAAGAAAAATCTAAGTCTAAATAAGTCTAAAATGTCTCTTTTTTAAAATATTTATTTATTTATTTATCTTTAGAGGGGAAGGAGAGAGGGAGAGAAACATCAATGTATGGTTGCCTCTAGTGCGTCCCCTGCTGGGAATTGGCCTGCAGGGAACTGGCTTGCAACCCAGGCATGAGCCCTGACTGGGAATTGAACTGAGATCCTCTGGTTCACAGACCTGCGCTCAATCCACTGAGCTATACCAGCCAGGGCCTAAAATGTCTCTTGATAATGTAAAATAATTTGAAGGTGTGAGAAACATGGTGTTATAGTTTAATTGGGAAACACTGGGGGTTTTTTTTTTGATGTTCTATGAAATAATGATACTACTTAAAAATCAACTGCTGTGGCAGATTCAATAACCACAGAAATTGACAGCACTGCCCACTGATGATCTGCCTTCCTTTGTCTTTAACTATCTCTCCTTTCTCCTAGATGATATAAGGGTTTCCGCAATTCACTGTACTTCTGACCCGCTGGGGAACTCAAGTGCTAAGTATGGGACAAAGGAATCAAGATTCCGAGGGGCCATTGTTAAGGTCAGAGATGCCACCTCTTCAAAGGAAGAGAAGAGGAGACATCCAAGGAAACTACCTTCCTGTGTGAAGCAAGCCAGGTGTGCTGTGGGCAAACACAGACGTGATTGCTGTAGCGCTAGGTGTGACTGAATTCTCCAGGACATTCTGTCCGTTAGGAGATTATAGCATGATTCCCCAATTTTATCAGACCCACAGTGAGAATAATTGGTTGCTTCTAAAACATTTTTCCTACAGAATGTTATTTACCACAGAATGGCCCAAAGAATTTCCCCTCTAGGGGGTGGACGTCCAGGCTGGAGAGTAGTAAGTCTGTAGGTGTTGGCTTGTGTGTCTGCTTGTTTGCTCGTTTGCTGTGTGTCTGTTGGGTGAGGACTCCCTGCCAAGAGGGTACCACTTCACCGAACACTTAGCACTTTATTCACATTCATGGCTTGGATGTATGAGGATGTGAAGCAACACGATCTCCTTCTGTTTGTCTTTGAGGTGCCCTTCTGTGGACAGTTCCTTCAATTCCCGCACCCAGAGAGCAGAGGGACGGCTGGGCCCCACCTAACTTCATTCCAGCACAAACCCTGTAACAGCTGCCTGCACTGTCAGGGGCTCCGCTGCCGCCTCAGTGTGAGTGCGCTCTGGACCCCAAGCCCTGTGTTCCCTGCATTTCCCTTTAACGTTCATAAAGGTGACCTTTTTGCAGAAGGTAAAGTCATGTCAGGTCCCCTTGCTCTAACTGATACTCATGGCTACCCCCTTCCCACCCACGAAGGGCTCCTGTAACCGACTGAAGATGATCACGAGCCAAACTGAAAAAAGCACTCTTGACACTTTTCCTCCAATATGTCCCTTCTGTTACCTTCCTTCATTTTCAAACACTCTCCCAAACCCAACCTGTGCTTAAGAGGGTTGAGCAGGCCAGTCTGGTCAGGGGTCACCCCAAAAGTGCTACTTTGGTCTGGAACAAGCCAATCCGGTACTCACATCCTTCAGGTCTCTCCTGGCATGTCCCCTTGTCAGGGATGTCTTCCCGGAAAGAGAGCTTACACACACACACACACCCCTCACTAACACGTGCTGAGCCTCTGCCCTCCCCCTGCTCTATGTTTGTCATAGCACATGTTGCCATCAGAAATTTCACTTATCTGCTGTGGTCTGCTTCCCTCCATCAGAAGAAAAGCTCTAATAAAGAATATATTGTGTCTGTGCTGTTCACTGCTATGCCCCAGGTACACTACTGCACCTGTCAAGTCATAGTATGTGACAAATAGGAGACACTCAATAAACAATGCTGAATGAATGAATGAATGAATGAATGAATGAAGCAACTCCACTTGGGCATGTATAAAATGAAAAGGTTTAAGTAAATGACCTGTGAGTTTTCAGATCTAATATCTTATACTTTTAATCTGTTGATACATTATTCAACTGACATTTAAATAACCTATGCCCTACTCCAAAAGAGGATTTATAGTAGCTGCATACCTCTGTACACGTCCCCCTTCCAGTCTCGTAAACTTGTTCACCGACTCATTCTCCTGACTCAACTCCCTCTTCCCTTTCAAACTCCTCTTTACACCTGGCTTCACGCCCTTGCAGGGCAGCTGGAGCACAGCAGGGGCCAAGATTTCTGCAAGATTTATCATCTTTATTTATCACGTTGGGATAAATAAAGATCATTTTGTAGGTTGAGTTGCTGGAATTTATTTAAACCTTGCTCTGAATCACATCTACTTTATAAATGTATGTACATGTTAGCCAATCTCAGGCTTGCCAATAATTACAATTTTATGAAGGAACAGGTTTTTACTGAAAGCTATAGCATGTTTGAATAACGGTGGTTCAAGCAGGAATACCAGTCTCAACTCCTCACCTGGTGGTGGCCATTGCATTCCTCCACGAGGTCAGCTCAATAGAAGACCCTGTGGATTAAAAAAAAGGAAAAGAAAAAAAATGAAATTCTTGATCAAATAAATTTAGGAAATGTTGCATAACCTAACCCCTTCTTGAAGCAGCTCTGATGTTCCCATTAACATCCCAAAGGCTCTGAGAAGTCCTACATTAAATAAAACTATGTAACAGAGAGTTTCCCAAACACTGCAGCCATTAAAGTACCATATCAATTTGGAAAATCTGTTTAGCCTGACCGTGTTTCACGGCTTCTCTAACAGTGCAAGCACTGGGCCTTACTTCCTGCAGAAAATGCCACAAAGAGCTAATGAACACAATTAAAAGTCACTTAGCAGATGGGAAGTGGCTGCCCCTTAAAAACACGAGAAGTGTCAAGTTTGTGCCGTAGATAGACTGTTGTTCCCTTGTACCCTGGCCTCCCTTTCCCAAAATAAGCCAGTGCCAGCTCTCACATGGAAAGGATGAAATCACGTCCTGGCCATCACTGGGGGAACTTAAGAGGAAAAAAGGAAAGAGAGACAGACAGGCTTGCCGCGGAATGAGGGTTACTGTGGCTAACGGGACTTACACCTTACAGGCCCCTGAGAGGAGACCTAGCCACACCGGATCGCATCATATACTTTCATAAAATGTGCAAGTGTGAGATATTTAAACCGCAGTGGTTTAGATTACTATTTCTTTCCACTCTGATTTCCCATCTGTTCCATTTTCCCCTGTGCTGGGTGACGCTGGTATATAATCATGATTCATTTGGGTGTTGGCTAAGAAGAAGTTGAGTTAGGGACACACTGAGTTTGGGTTGCAGAACACATGTTTATGAAGCTTCCGGTCTTTTGTGTTAAGTGGTGCCCAGCCACCCCAGGGTCAGAATGACTTCTACAAATGCTCCTACAGCCCCGTGTCAACTGATGCAGCAACCTGACCTGAAACCCAAGGCCAGAGCGGTGCCGTGACGTTAGCGTGCCCTGTGGCTGGCCCCGCACCACAGCTCTGCGGGCTGTGAAGGAGGAATAAGGTTGGAGGTGGAAGAAGTCTGAAGCTAATTGGTGTGGTACTCCACACAGAAGATTCTGTTCTCATTAATGTCTGATCAAAGTCGGAGTTTTCTCCTGTCATGAATGTGTGCGGCATACACAAATATACATGCACCGTGTGTTTTTCCTGGTTTTGATGGGAATCTTTTCTGATGGAATTTACTAGAATTTCTGTGTTCATAAAGCACCCACCTAGAGCTGCTACATGTTTTATGTATCCCGAGATATTAAAGGGTATCTTAGATTATCTCTCATGTATTGTACTTAGAAAGTCTAGTGCTTTTAGATGAGATAGGACAAATATTGTCACAAACACAGTGAAAGGAAATGAAGAAACAAGTGCGAATATTCATTAATAAGTCACTGTATGTAACATAAGATTTATTTGATTATAACCCTTTAGTTCAACATAATATAGCAACAATTTAAAATGCACTGAACTACTCTTGTTTATGCTTCAATTTCAGATGCATTTTATATTTTTTCAGAATCATGGACAATACCCAAATTCAAAGGTGATAAAAAGAAGCAGCCAAAATGTAAACTGAAAGGGAATCCTGGCAGAAGTTTCAATATCATCAAAACTCTTATTACATCATGATGGAAACTAAAACTTCCAGGTGGGTATCATGAACATGAGGGAGACCTTTACGCAAGGACAGTCTCAAACCAGAACTAGAAAAACAAATGGCAAATAAGTTAATGCTACAGAAAGAAAGCCATGGTTTGCAAGGTTTAATGAATGTTGTCAGATCAAATAATATTCCAGATTTGATACTGTCTAAAAAAACTTCAGATGTCTAAAATTATACATTTTATCTACAAAGCAAAGTTTAAAGAGATTTTTTTCTAATTAGACAAAAATCCTAAACATTTGCATTACATTATTAATAGGGCATTGCTAAGCTGAAATAAATGTCTCTAAACTGTTAGTAATACACATCAATTTTGAGTCAACCACACTAAAAGGAAAACTATTATCTTTCTACTCTATTGAAAATGATATTTGAAGAGGCAAAGAGGATGCAACCAAAAAAAAATGTAGCTTTTACAAAAGGGCAGCAGGAAGTTAATTAATAAAATTATTGTGTTTGGGGGATTTTGTGGTGATTTGTGGATGTATGTATTTTTAAAATGCATAGCTTGTGATTTCTCATTCTAAGTAAATATTTATTTTTATGCCTAAAGTTCCATTTGTGACACTGTATTCTTTCTCTTAAAGAAGTTCAAGTGGTAAAAGCCTCAGAACCCACACACCCTGGGCCCATTCCTGGTCCATCCTTTGTTAGATTTGGTGAGTTGATTCTTCAAACAGGTCAACCAACTGGTTATTTGATAATATGTACATATTGACTCAACTACCAATAAATTCAAAGAAAATGTATCCCATCCCTAGACCTCCTAAGATAAGCTTCTCTGAACCTTAATGCTACCGGTGTTGAAATAATTTCCTACTGTGGGGAAAGCTCATAGGAGTAGGAGTAAATCTTGCTCTCTGTTCTGCAAGTTTCCAGTTCTGTCCATTAGGAAGGATTCCATAGCATGATAGAGACATCAGACTCTTGAAGCTATAATTAAAAAGTTAAGCACATCTGAAAATGATCTATTGGTTAGAGAAGCCAGTTTCATCAAAGAAGACTTCTAGCACTTACTCGTGATGATGTTCGTAAGCCAGGTGATAAAAAAACTAGTATTTGCCTTGTGGCCTGTTGCTGTCATACCACCAACGGATTAACAGAGGAGGATGAAGACACTGCAAGTGATCGTAGTTCTGTCCCCTCTTAGAGCGACTCCGCAGACTGAGGGACGCCCCAGAACACCACCCTCCCTCGCTGCCAACCACTGCACACACAGATCGGACACCCCCTTTCTGAGCAGCATTAGCTAGTGTGTGAGGTTTGGTAGATATGCAGAATCTTTCCTAGGGACTTCACTAAGCTCTAAATACTCCTCCCTGTGACTCTTAGAAAAATGTAATTATTTCCTTCGTTGGCTATCCTCAACCTATTATCATAACAAAAGGACTAAAGAAAGTTAAGAAAAAGGAGGAAAAAGCAAACTACAAACCTAACATTTCAATAGGGATAAAAAAGTAAATGAAATGGAATATAAGATTAAGAGCTTTCCATTTTCCATTTGACATCCTCCATCAGTGCTTCCAGATCATTGAAAACAGGTACATGCAGCCCTGGCCGGGTGGTGGCACAGTTGGTTGGAGCAACATCCCACACACCAAAAGGTTGCAGTTCCATCCCCAGTCAGGGCACCTACCTAGGTTGAGGGATGGATCTCCAGTCAGGTTGCACATGGGAGGCAGCCAATCCATGTTTCCCTCTCACATCGATGTTCCTCTCTCTCTAAAATCAATAAATATATCCAGTTATGTTTGCATAGATCCAGCAGCCTGTCTATAAGAGCTCAATCTCCATGGTCAGAAAGCTATTCAAAGAGATGACAACTCGACAACATTGTGGTAACCCTTCCAGTTCTTTCATTGTTATGTTGATGAGCAATTGAAATGACTGTAATTAAAATGACACTGTAATTCTATTTGTAGTGATTCGTTCACTGTCAAAATGAACTGTGTATGACAAGGAAAGTAATCTGGCACAGCAAACAGCACAAAAAAAGAAACAAATGATGCTTTCATGGTGCTGTTCTACACTCATGCAGTAGAATCACTGAAAAGTGTATGATATGGTCTATTTCCCAACAAAGTGCTTTATACTTCTTCATATAACAGAAGTTATTTTTGAACTGTTCTGTATTCCTCAGGTGTTAAGTATATATCATTACCTCTGTGAGTACCCTTGGCTTGGCAGTAACATTGGGTTAGCCATGTGCTAGAAGGCAGACTTGAACCTCTGAGCCACAATCCAGAGGGATGGTGATGTAAAAGGTGGAGACTGGGACCATTTTGAGGAGACTAAGCAGGTAATCTCCTCTCCCCACAGAATGGAAATAACTGACAGCCCAGCAGGGCCATCGCTGCTGTCCCAAATATGCAGAAGAAGTGACCCTGGGCATGGCTGAGCTTACCCATCATTCCAGGCAGGGATCCTGGATCTGAGCCCAAGAACCATTATCTATTCCAGATTCCCTGCCCCCCGGAAGGGGAACGTCTAAGACACTCAACACACATGGCTGTCTCCTGCCCATCTCTGTCTACAGGGGAGCCAGGGGACACCTTGAGACAGCTGAAACAGAGCCACACAACAAGAGGAAGCAAAGATTCCCCAGCAGAAGCCAATGCCCCTATTACAGGAAAGACAGCACAAGAGCACATCCCCTCGTGGTGATGACCACGAGTGTACCTGTGCCAACTCACATCACGGCATGTACCTGTCAATGTCAGCATGGCTGTCTCACTCTGTTTCCAACAGAATATGTTATCCACATAAATGTGTGATACTATGGTAATCGTGATCATTCATATTAACACTCTAAATCCTTAGATTTTCCTTTTATAGTTTGATATGATCCAAAAAGAAAACTTGGTAAAATTCTTGACAGCTAACATCTAAATCCCCACTGACTTAACCTAAGGAAACCCCAGTTTCTATCCCTTGAACCTCTATTCATTTGGATGGAATGTGAACACCAGACCGACCTTTCCAACATCCTGCCTTTAACGGATTTACAACTCAGTAAATTTTCACAGCAGTATGATGTATTTTATCTATGAACATGCATTCCAGATGCCACGTGAGCTGAGTGAGAGAGGGAAGTTTCTCACCCCGGCCCCGAGGTATCTGCATATGTCACCCCTTTGCCAAGAGGGCATTTAGCCCACTCTCTGGCTGGGGAACGCCTGTCCATCTCTTATGACTTGGCTTACATGGCGCCTCTCCAGAGAAGGTTTCTCACTTCCGTCATTTCGGGTACAGGCCACCTGTTGACCACTCCTTTTCACAGTACTTAAAATCATAAAAACAATTTTTGATTATTTGTTTGGTGTGTGCCCACTAAACTGTGACTATCTTCTTACATGATTAGCATGTGGAAAGGGGGGCCCTCCCTCCCTCCAACACTCCTCATCCAGCCTGGCCCAAAGCTTCACCATCCCTACCAACGGCCCAGCACTCAGCTTCTGTGAGCAACTAAAACTCCATTTTCAAGTGCCTCCAGAGGAAAATGGGAAAAAGAGAGGCTATAACTCTCAAGACTGTGGTATAACATAACAGGGCTGTTATGATGACTGCCGTATTCGTCTGCCAGGCCATCCTCACAAACACTACAAGCTGAGTGGCTTAAACAACGGAATTTATTGTGTCACAGTTCTGGAGGCTGCAGGTCCAAGATCAAGGTGTCAGCAGGGCTGATTCCTCTGAGGGCTGTGAGTGAGAATCTGCACGATGCTTCTCCCCGAGGTTCTGCTGGCCTGGGGGCAACCTGCGGTGTTCCTTGGCTCATAGACACATCACCCTGATCTCCGCCTTCATGTCCGCACAGCTCTGCCTCAGTGTGTGTGTGCCTGTGTCCACATGACCCTTTCCTACAAGAACACCCATCAGCCGAATTAGGTCCCACCCTAATGGTGTCATCTTCACTTAACTGATTCCACATGTAACAACCCTGTCTCCAAATCAGGTCGCATTCTGAGATGCTGGGAGTTAGGACTTCAAACCAGAAATTGCGGGGAGATGCAGTTCAGCCCATAAAAACCGCTGAACATCATCCATTTGCTTTTTCTTTTTGCTTTAGAGAGAAGCTACTTCTTTTCATAAAGAAGCTACTTCTTTACATTTTTCTCATATAAAAATAGATGAGAAATTGTTCTAGGAACTGGAAATTGTTAAAAGTGCTATACACTAGGAAATTATATAAATATACTAAATCAAAATTATTAAGGGTGAGGCAAAGGGCCCTGAGTACTACAAATACTGACTGTCCGGACACCATGATGTGGGGTGATCACCAGGCCAGATCTAGAGTCCCTTCTACACAACAAAGACACGGGATCAGCATTATCATCCCCACGGATTTCGTCATGGCTTTGTGTGAAGTGCACTCATTCATCTGTGGTCACTTAAGATTCAACTCTCAGCACTGTGGCCATCAGTCCCGGACCAGTCACCGAGACATCAGATTGGACCCGTGTTTCCAGGTCATGAAATTGCTGCTTGACAAACACCCCGTAGCGACTGAGTGCCAACAGGAGTCACTCCAGAGTTCACGGCAAGGCCTGCCGGGCGCATCTCAGGGTGCACGTGCCATCCCCAGCTTCAGCACCCGCCCAATATGCCACAACATTGTTCCATCTTCTGAATGACTGTTTCTAATGAAATCCAGCTTTATCCCTTTTATTGGCCTCAGAGCTTCTTCCCCACATCTTAGAACCGAATTTCTAGATACTGACATACCTCTGAATCCACCCCCTGCCCACATGAGAAAATGGATCAATAGCTTAGACTTCCTTTTTTAAAAAAAAACTGAATTTATTGGGGTGACATTGGTTAATAAAATTATATAGGCTTCAGGTATACAATTCTATCATTCTTTTTCATAAGTGTGGCATAGTGCTGCTATCTATACACAGAGCTCTCAAGCTGATGGTATATTACTCCAGTTTCTTTGAGGGCATTTTAATTCACAAGAGCTTTTGCCAAGCAGAATCACAGCAAACCTTTCACTCTGACTGTACCTCTACACTTTCTGCAACTCCAAAACCTATACCCGCACATGGAATTTCTCCCTTGCAATGTAATTATAAAGGTCTGCACAGTTCCATATAATCCTGTGCGGGATTATAACCTCATCCCTCCACCCGGCAGCTACAGGCGCTGTCAGCCTCCATCCAGTGCCTGGAGGGCCACAGAGAGGGTGTGTTTATTAAATGTTTATTGTATTTGGAGAGCCACAAATTAGTTGCCTTCTCAAGACAATTCTGAAGTTCACTCAGACTGTCCACACAGTCTGGATAAAATAGTCCTACATCAGAATTCCCACCTCGCTGGTCACAAAATAGGAACGGTAAGTGTTTTGGCATAATACCCAACTCAGAGCCAATGATGCCATAAAAAATTTTAAGTGCAGGATTCTTAAAATTAAGTTGCTACCAAATCAGGGAGGACATATATTGTGAATCACTGGAGAGAAAAATTACAAACAGTTGGGTTGGCTGCATTCAGCTGGGTTGACGGTTACAGGCCAGAGGGAGAAAGGCAAGGAAGTGAAGTAATAAAAAATATAAATCTACTTTTACATAAAATTACATTGTTGGTCAGGGCATGGTGGAGGAGTGGCAGGAGACCCCACAATATCCAGGATGACCTAATGGAGTGACCTGGGTCTCAGGCTTAGTCAGAGAGAGGAACTGGGAAGCAGAACAAACAGACTCCTAGGAACACGGTGGCTCGTTTGTAAGGACCATCTGCGAGGTCATTCTGTCCTCCAACCAAAAGCCAACAGAAATAACTAAGTTCCAAAGGCTGATTGGAGACAACAAGGTCAATGCCACAAAAAAAGAACCTGGAGAAAGACCGAGCAATGACGACAGGGAGATGCTGAGAAGAGCTACTTAATATTTTAAAACCAGGCAAAAGTTGAAGAAACAAGGAGGACTTTCTCTCTCTCACCTGGAAGTGCTTCATCACACTGCTTGTACTTGTCCCTGCTGTCCTGACTACTCATCTCCTCCTCCCACTCCTGGAGTGACATCTGGGGTCACTCATGTGATGAAGCATTTTTCTCTCTGGGTATCTAGCCCATTTTATATCATTTTAATAGAAAAGCAGATCTTTCTATGGATGGATGAGTCTATGTAAATAATAGACTTTTGCTTGTCAAAATTCTTGCAATATGCCATTGACCAGCTTGGTCCCCACTCCTGACATGTGTTCATCCCTCACTCCAGCTGGAACCATTTGAAACCCCCTTTCGACCACTGGGGGAGAGGGATCAATAGTGCTGGGCACTCCTCACTTGAACCTTCTCAGAAGAAGAATCAAACCAGCAAATGAGGAAGAGAAGTTAGGAACGTGAACATCTGCTTAGTACTCACCCCACTCTCTTTCGTATGGATCCTCAATCCAAAGTGAGAGTCTATACTTTATACTCTAAACGGCTACATTTGCACTTGGCCCATTTAAATGTGTTTGTCTGTACAGAAGCAGATTAGGTGGGGCTGTTCCAAGCCAGCAGAACCCAGAGGTAAAATTGTTACCACCAAGAGTCCCTCTCATAGCAATTCTTCGTACTCTTTGTCATGTGTGGTAATAATGGGCAGAAGCATCAACACAAGACCTAAGAGATATGGGACAGAAGTGTTGTATTTTATTTGGTCTTGGATAGGTTTAAATGAAGTTGAAATAAATCAGAAAACAGCAAACAGTAAAAAGATTCCAACAGAGCTTTCTTTTTTTCCTAAATGAAATTGTGCAGAGGGTTGAAAGCTTGAGCTGTGTGATGCAATATAGAGGTTACGGACCAATAAATCAAAAAGGTATAGGAGGTCTAGAAAGTGCAAACATCAGCAGTTCAATCTGGTCCAGATGAAATGCTGCCAAAGGTGAGGCTGGAACAGCCCGGCTCCCTGCTCAGTCTGCTTGTCCTCCTATTTTCTCTGACCGTGGGCTCTGCACTGCTCACGGACTGGCCTCATCCTGGTCCTGAGCAGATTCTCATACTAAAGGGACCTTATAAGGCTCACAGTATGTGTTAGCAAAGCCTTTTTCTTTTTGCTATGTATTTTCTAATTAAAGCTGTTGTCTGTACATTTCTCTATCTGACCCTCTGAGCCAGTTTTGCAATTTTTGGCAATCAACTTGCCTATGTATGTATTTCCCAGGCTCCAACATCCCACTGCTGTTCTCCCCTCCTCCGTGGCCCCGCCAGGGTCCTACACCTGGTGCGCTGCCCTGGTGCGTGGACTTCCGGGCTTCTCTAGACTGCAATCCCTGTCCGAGCCTCCCTCCTGGACAACTTGCAGGCCCTACTCACATGCTACCCTGATCTCTGCACTGATGAACAAAAAGAAAAGGACTCAGTCAAATTTACTCCACACAATGAAATATTCCACCAGAGTCAGACGTTTTAATACTGCTTTGGAAAAAATTAGATTTAGTAAATAAACATGAGATGCAAATCTTTGAGGCAATGGCTATAGAATAAAATCCTAAAGAATACACAAAAGCCTGCCAGAGGCAGTAAGGCCAGTCCCGGCTGGGAGCACTGGGAGCTGAACTGCTCCTTCTCTAACCACCACCTAGACCACTGTCACAGGAGGGGTGGCTGAGACTTTCTGCCCCATTGCATCACACGTCTCTGACCTCTCATCCCCTTTCTCTTCCCATTTATAGTCTCTGCTGGGTTCTCCCCAGATATTCAAGGCTTAGAGGAATGGGCAGCCATCTTATTGGAGAATAAACTCAGAGCTGATGATGTATCAGCTCAGAAGTTTTTGCCTGACTGGTAGAAATCCTGTTTCTGTCACAGATGAACAAATCAGCATTAAGAGAAAGATTATGTAACTATGCTTAAGGGCCTATCAGCGGATTGAAAGTGGTATCAGAGTACCTTTCCTGTGGTCAGTAAAGCTCTTCCAGGCAGAAAACTGTAAAGGGGACCAAAGTCCTATTGACAACCATGGTGACCCAGGGGCTGGTGTGCCCTGGAAGTTCTGTTCTTGAACCTAACCCTAGAAAAACATTTACACTCAAATGGTTATAAAATAATTTGCAAATCGACTAATGTAACACACTCAGAGAGGGGTAGGGAAGGTTAAGAATAAAAATGCAAATATATTTGCAAATTTACAGAGGAGAAATCACAAATACAGCTGGTGATGTATACCTATAATTCAGATCTGAACGGAGTCTCTGATGTTGACTACCTTTACGGGGTGGGGAAAAAAGTCACTGGTGTTTTTATTAACAGAAAAGTGCAAAATTACATCTAAGACCTCAATAAATTCTAGAGACAATGAGGGTTGATCGCGCACCAAGTCAACTATTAATGGTCAGAGAGGAGAAGCCTGAGCCTGTCACCAGCAGCAGTAATCGGGCCAGTCCAGAGCTCTGCTCACTGTCATCCAGAGAATACTGTACGTAATGATAGGTTTCTGTGGCTGGGGTCTTCTGCTGGCTGGCCTTCTAAAATTGTAATTAAATAAAAATATATATACATGTATTTTTTTGATCAGGGGTCCCTTTGAAAATCTGATGGATTCTTGGCCTTCTCCCTGTAGAAGAAAAAGGCAAGTAAATAATGACAGTTCTACTTCCTCCTTTCCAGTCTGGATGCCTTTTATTTCTTCTTCTTGCCTGATTGCTATGGCCAGGGCTTATAGTACTGGGCTGAATAAGAGCGGTGAATGGGGACATATCTGTCTTGTTCCTGATCCTAAGGGAAACATTTTCAGTTGCCCATTGAGTGTGATGTTGGCCTTGGGTTTGTCATGCATGGCCTTTACTATATTGAGGTATGTTCCCTCTGCTCCCACTTTTGCTGAGAGTGCTTGTCATCTGTGAGTGCTGAATTGTATCAAATGCTCTTTCTGCATCTGTTCATATGATCATGTCATTTTTATCCTTCATTTTGCTTATGAGGTGCATCACGTTTATTGATTTGCAAATATTGGACCAACCCCGCATCCCTGGGATAAATCCCACTTGATCTTGGTGTGATCTTCTTTATTCCTTTCTTTCTTTATAGTGTCTTTATCTGGTTTTGGAATTCAGATAATGCTGGCCTCACAAAATAAGCTTGGGAGTCTTCTGCCTCTTGAGTTTATTGGAATAGTTTGAGGAGAGGTGTTAGTTCTTCTTTGAATGTTTGGTAAAAATCACTTGTGAAGAAATCCTTCCAGGGCTGTTTGTTGGGAGTTTTTGACTACTGCTTCAATTTCATTAGTTGTGATGTGTCAACAATTCAAAACAAGTTTTCACAAGGAAGTGGAGAAAAGGAAATCTTAGTGCACCATTGATGGGCATGCCGACTTCTGTAGCCATTGTGGAAAGCAGTGTGGAGTTATTTCAAAAATTAAAAAATAGGAACTGCCTTTTGACTCAGTGATCCCACTTCTGGGATATATCTAAAGAAACCTGAAACACTGACTTGAAAGAATATACGCACCCCTATGTTCACTGCACCAGTATTCACAATGGCCAAGATCTGGAAAGAGCCTAATTACCCATCAGAAGGTGAGTGAATAAACAAGCTGTGATACATTTACACAACGGAATACTACACAGCTGCAAAGGAGAATGAAACCTTACCTTTTGTGACAGCACGGATGGACCTAGAGAGTATTATGCTAAGTGAAATAAGCCAGTGAGAGAAAGACAAATACCATAGGATCCCACTTGTATGTGGAATCTAAAGAACAAATAAACTAGCAAACAAAATATAAACGGACTCATACATAGACAGAACATAGATAGAGAGGCAGCTATCAGAGGGGGTGGGTTATGAGGCTGGGTAGAAAAGGTGAAGGGGTTAAGCAAAAAACAAAACAACCACAAAACTCATAGACGTGGACAACAGTAAGTGGTGATTACCAGAGGGAGAAAGGGGACAGGGGGAGGTAGAAGAGAATTAAGAGGGAATAAATGGTGACGGAAGGAGCCTGGACATGGGCAGTGGGTACATAATATAATACACAGATGATATATTATAGAATTGAACGCTATACAATTTTATTAAGCAATGTCACTCCAATAAATTCAATAAAGAATTTTTTTAAATGCAGGTAAAATACAAATTTTACAAAAAAATTCTAGGAGATCTGCAGACCAATGCCCAACTCATGAATTCACGAGTCATATATATTTTTTGAAAACCTGCATTAGACTATTTTTTATTAAAAGATAGAAGTAAAGGAAATAATTTGTTCATGAACATTTCAAAGAATGTGAATAAGAATAGGGAATCATGTATTCAGAGCCACAGTGCAAATTTATGAAACACCAATGGGCCCAAGTGCTATTACGTGTCAGATATAATCACTGACATGTTCTCGGTGAATCATCCCATTAGAGCAAAACCTGCTAAGAGAACCTCTCTAGGTCACTACTTTTTTTCCTCTTCCATCCCTTCTTTAATCTCTCCTGTATCTGTCTTCTGTTATTTCTCTCCCTGATCTTTCCCTCTTATTTCTCTCTCTCTCAAAGCACCAGCCAATCTGTCTCATGTTTTGACTTTTTTTTCTCACCACCAGTGATTCTACCCCTAACCTATGAAGCATAATCTAAAGACACATTTCCATTTACAGGAACCTAACTACACCAAGCAACCTGGACTTCTTGAAATGTTTTTCAATGTCACAAATGATGCTTATTAAACTTTAAATTGCAAAACAGGATCACCCACAAAATATAATGGAATGAGACCGAGCTACTCCATGCTGAAACAAGTCATTCTTTCAGTCAACAACATCAACTTCCTGTCACAGTTTCCCTGAATCAGCCACATACTGAGAACAGGTGACTGCTACAGGATAATCTGAACAAGGGCAACTGTAGAGCGACATGATCCGGCCAGACAGTGGGGAGAGTAATCAGACATGAGATAGCTTTCTGAAAAAATACATCATTTAGATTATGTTTAAAGCAGCAGAAGACTCTGAAAATAGCTGTGGCTGCCAGGACCTGAAGGACAGTGCTTTGATATACTCAACATGGAAGAGACACCAGTCACATGTCAGTCTTCCCAGCCATATCCAACATTCCCAGATGGTGACCACAGTCAACAAGATCATTTCTACTGCTAAAGTCTAATGCAAACTTTACAAAACACTATCAGATTTTTCTAGTCATTTTAAAAAGGCAATGGAAAGTCTTGGCTATTTGTTATGGTTATGCATAAAAGCAAAAAGAATGCATCTGAACTGGGTTTTGCCAGGTAGTTGTTAAAGCATGGCAAAGCAGAGGAAAAAGAGAAAGAAAGAGCTCTGGTTAAAGTATCATTCTGATACACGGTTGTGGGTTCAATCCCTAGTCAGGGCACATACAAGAATCAATCAATGAATGCATAAATAAGTGGAACAACAAATCTCTTTCCCTTCCCTTTTCTCTCTAAAATCAATAAATTTTTAAAAATTTAAGAAGATAGAAATGAAGTGAGCAAATAAGACCTAGTTTATGTCACTTTCCTGAATGATTCAGGCTTCAAAGTAAATATTTTGGGTATTTAATAAATGCAAGGCAGTGTACCACGCTGTAAGTCAGTGATTTTCAATTCCAGTTATCCATACAGATGATCTGGGTGAGCTTTAAAAAAATCAGATTCTTGGGTCTTTCCTTAAAACGTCTATCTCAGAATCTCTCAGTGGGAGCCCTGGAATCTGAATATTTACAGGGCACCTCGAGCAGCTCTGACACAGCTGCTTTGGAAACTGTTGTTTAATAAGCTACAGTCCCTGCCCTTGCGCACTTGACAGTACCCGTTTTGAGAATATGCTGAAGTGCAGATAAAATGCAAATGTGTCCAGTGGTACAGGGCAGCACAGCAGTGAAAAGGATCTCACGATGCCAGAGCAGTGACGTCCGCTGCCTCTGTCCTTGGACCAGGCACTGAGAAGTGAAGGTTACGGGACCGAGATTGGGCAGGGCAAAATAGAATCTCTTCATTTGACTAAATTATCCCAGGTTTAAATAAAGATCTGTGTGGTTATAAAAGACAAAAAACTGTGTGGGGAAAAAAATGCAAGTAAATAAAAAGACTTAGCTGTAGCCAAAATGATTTCTCCCACAGTTTTAAACATGTAAATCATTCCCCAAACTAATGATCAGCACAGAGCTAACGATGAAACATTTACAATAAAAACCGAAACGTTTGCATGAGAAGTACACATTAACATCTTTCAAATTTTAACAGCCCCTAACAAATAAATTTTATTTTGCCTAATTAAATTAACTACATTTGTCTGGTAGTAATAAAAAACTCTGACTATAAATTATAAACACATCATTAGATGAGACTAAGAAGAGAAAAACAAATGTAACAGCAAATTAACCAAATTATTCATAAATTATTTAGGTTTCATGCTCAAAGCCCTAATTTTGGTCATTGGTCTTCTGTTTTTGTCCAGAATCCACTCAGGGGGCCCCCTGGTCACCCCCAAGTGTGGGGCAGGCTCTGGTAGAGTCCCCTAACATCACTGCCAACAGTTCTTGACTTTTGAGAGTTCTCAAGAGCCCTGCTGGAATCCCCTGTCCCTTTATCTCGGACCCTCTAGGTAACTCTCTCTGGGCTGGGATGTGTTCATTTTGTGCCCTTCTTAATGCCCCATTGCCCATGTTCATCCTTAATTAACATGAATTTCCCAACGTGGACAATAGTTCTAACAAGAATTTCATTTGCACTCAAAATGTTGTATCACATATTGTCATATGAAGTAGATTATTTTGAGATGCTAATAAACTAATCATTAACTGTATTTTCCCCCTTATTATTAGCCCATCATTCAGCTTGGTACCTTCAGAAATACAAAGGAAATTTAAGGTATGTTATGTAGTATTTGTAAATGTATTACAATACAAGAAAATACCACATTTATGCACAAGAAACCATGAGAAGCAACATAAAACAGCGGAGAACAAGTATAAAAGTTGTATGGTTGCATGTGCCCTCCAAATATTAGGGAATTTCTAGAGAGAGGGAATGGCCTATAAGCTTCCTGCATGTACACGTAAAGAAGGGGCACTGAACTCAGAGCTTTTGAGAGTTGAGTCCTAGCCCTGACTCTGTTCCCCAACAGAACAGGATACATTCCCTCAACTGCTCTATGTTTCAGAGGCCCTGTTTGTTAAGAGAGAGATTAAATCAAATTAATGTTTTTAACAGGGGAAGGAGGGGTCAGAATCACCAAGAAGAATTTCCAAACTCACGCCAGCCATTTCACCACCTAGAAGATTCAGATATTACCTGTTCTCACACCTTCACATGAAAACAACAGAATATGGGAGAGCTGAGCAAATGGAGTTTGAAAAAAGTACCTCATGACAATTCTGTTGTGATCTTCCTCACCTTCCATTTGAAAGCAACCAAACTGATGGTCTCCAGAAACTTTTCTGTTTCTCACATTTTTTTTCTCAGAAAAACCAGCACCATATTGGAAAACCTTGATCTGTAGTCTTGATATATAAGAAAACACGAACTAGGCAGAGGCAATGATTCTCAAGCATTTATATGCATAAAAATTCAATAATCAATAATCTATGAAGCACCTACCTTGGGCCAAAGCAACCCTAGGGAATCAGTGGTAAGCAAATAAACACAAACACACATCACACAAAACCCAAGTCCCTTACCTCACGAGGCTTGCCTTCTCTGGCCCTGCCCAAGATTCTGACTCAGTACATCCTGGGTGGAGATCAGAAAGCTCTATCTGTATCAGTCAATTCTGATATGAATGATCAGTGACTACACTAAGAAACACACAAACCACCTCACACGGGTCAGAATGGCCATCATTAACAAATCAACAGACAACAAGTCTTGGTGAAGATGTGGACCAAAGTGCACCCTAGTGCACTGTTGGTGGGAATGCAAAGTGGTGCAGCCACTGCGGAAAACAGTGTGGAATTTCCTCAAAAAACTAAAAATGGAAATGCCCTTTGAACCAGTGATTCCACTACTGGGATTATACCCTAAGAACCCTGAAACACCAATTTGAAAAAAGCTATGCACCCCAATGTTCATAGCAGCACAATTTACAATAGCCAAGTGCTGGAAGCAACCTAGGTGCCCATCAGTAAATGAATGGATCAAAAAACTATGATACATTTACACAGCGGAATAGTACTCAGCAGAAAGAAAGGAGCTCCTACCCTTTACATTAGCATAGATGGAACTGGAGAGACTTATGCTGAGTGAAATAAGACAGGAGATGAAAGACAAATACCCTATGATCTCACCTATAAAAGGAACCTACTGCATAAAACAAATAAGCAAAATAGAACCAGAGGCATGGAAACAAGAAGTAGACTGATAGCAACCAGAGGGGAGGGGGGAAGAGAATAAAGGTAGAAACAAGGGGAAGGGTCTGATCAACAAACAGGTATAAGTGACCCACAGACATAGGCAACAGGGTAGAAATTGACTGTGGGAGTGTGGGCGGTGGCAAGGGAGAACAATGGAGGAAAATTGTGACAACTGTAATAAAACAACAATAATAAAATTAAAAAAAATAAAAGCCACTTTTCTCATGATATTCTGCAAACCTAAGTAATGACTCTGAAGTAGAGAGTAGTTGTGGACTGTTTTAGATTGTCCTCTGGAAATGGGAAATATATGTGGTAGCTTGAAAACTCATATTCAATATTCCCATTGGGTTTTTTGTTTTTCTTTTTATTTTATTGATTATGCTATTACAGTTGTACCATTCCCTCCCTTCATTCCCCCCCACCATGCACACCCCCTCCCCTACCATTCCCCCCCTTTAGTTTATGCCCATGTGTCAAGAGTTCTTTAGATTCTATATTTCCCATACTATTCTTGTCCTCTCTTTTATTTTCTACCTACCGTCTATGCTACTTATTCTCTGTACCTTTCCCCCCTTCTCCTCCTCCCACTCCCCTGTTGCTAACCCTCCATGTGATCTCCATTTCTATGGTTCCACTCCTGATCTAGTTGTCCTCTTAGTTTGCTTTTTAGGTGTGGTTCTTAATAACTGTGAGTTTATTGTCCTTTCACTGTTCATATTTTTTATCTTCTTTTTCTTAGATAAGTCCCTTTAACACTTCATATAATAAGGGCTTGGTGATGATGAATTCCTTGAACTTGACCTTATCTGAGAAGCACTTTATCTGCCCTTCCATTCTAAATGAAAGCTTTGCTGGATAGAGCAATCTTGGATGTAGGTCTTTAGATTTCATGACTGGGAGTACTTCTTTCCAGCCCCTTCTTGCCTGTAAGGTCTCTTTTGAGAAATCAGCTGACACTCTGATGGGAACTCCTTTGTAGGTGACTGTCCCCTTATCTCTTGCTGCTTCTAGGATTCTCTCCTTCATTTTAATCTTGGCTAATATAATTATGATGTGCCTTGGTGTGTTTCTTCTTGGGTCCAACTTCTTTGGGACTTTCTGAGCTTCCTGAACTTCCTGGAAGTCTATTGCCTTTGCAAGATTGGAGAAGTTCTCCATTATTTTTTTAATACACACTGCAGAAGTTCGAATGTGGCAGAAACTTTCTGACTTGTGGGGACAAACAGACAATAGAGGGAGAGTGCACTGAAGACTGTAGACTTTAATGGAGTAAACGCCTTTCAGATTCAAAGAGGGCAGGGGCCCCACAAATACCTGGTGGCCTCAGTGAAGGAGGCGCAGGTAGAATGCAGAGAGTGTGACTGGTCTCATCCACTTGGGGTTCTCGGCTTTTGTCTTCCTCAACTCCCCGCATGTGGATCAGCACCCAACCCAGACAGGAAACTCAACTGTCATAAGACCCAGCCCCTCCTTGGGTCAGGGAAGATGGAAGCCAGACACTAAGGGATTTTGATGCTATACCGAGGAGTTTAATAGATTTTACTTCAGGCTGATGGTGATCAACTTGGAGTTTGGCAAGATGGCTCTGGTCATAATGGAGAGGTTGGACTAGTACAAGGAAGGCTCAAGGACAGTCTACAGAACAATCAGGAGTCTGTGGCCCTGGTCCAGGCAAGAGACAGTGGAGCACAACCATGGGCAGTGACAGTGACTATGAAGACCACAGGCCTGGAGTTAAAGGAGAAAGGGGACACCAACGCTATTCCCCTCTGGCCCCAGCTCTGTACCTCCAAGGAAAGCATTCATGCTCTATTCTCCTACCACCTTCCTGAGTAATCACATTTCACAAGTCTTCAAGGGCCATGGTTCTATTCCACCTTCACACCCATATATGCCTACCAAGTCCCATTCAGCTTAGAGAGAAGCTGAGATCAAAGAATTTCAAGGATTCCACGGGAAGGGAGGGCCAAACTGAGAATCCTCCAGTGCCCAGCTGCTTGGTTATCTGCAGTATGCCCAATGTCCTGTACCAAACAAATTGCATCTTCCGTGGCTAAATTTTTCTATGTTCTAACAACATGGAACAAAGTGAGCAATTTCAAACTTCAATGCCTGCCTTAGCCCTGATTGTCCGGGTTTCTTCCTCCATCTCAGACTCCCCCAAGTAATTTCCTGTCAAGCTAGACAAGCTTCAAACTCCTTTAGTGCACCTACATGTTAGAGCTCACACCTCTGCCTGTTTAATTTCCCAAGAAAACTGACTTGTTTCAGAACCATCCTAGTCCAGATGAAGAGCTAAAAAAGACCCATCTATATTGCAAAGGATCAGGGAGCCAGATGGGACATTCTCTGCAGGAAATAGGTTATTGAAGAAAGAGAGGAAGGAAGGGAGGGAGGGAGGGTGGGGAAGAACATTAAACAGGTCTAGCTATACCTGTCTTCCCTACAAACCTTCCACAACTACTAAGAAGAAGGGGTAGAAGAATGGTATTTTCCTGTTTAAAGAAAAAAGTTATTTTTTCCATAACATTTTCACAAAAGAAGTAAAGTGAGTCCCTGTATTCTTTGTTCTGGGAAAATCATACATATATTTTCCGTAACAATGCCCTTCAGAAGGATGACATGTCTGTGAGAGTCTAGAGTCACTTTAAGCCTGTATTCTTACCGAAACTCATTACTGGGAGAACAACTGTGCCCTGTGCCACCCTCTCATGTCTAGTCAGTTTAAGATGACACAGAGGTCAACAGAGGTTGAGTGACTAACTCAAGATCATGCAGAAGCACAGCAAGCAAAGAATCTTTATCTTCTGTTCCCAAACCAGCCTCCTTCCAACTACACCATCATTCTCTCTGGGTTCATAGCCAAACTCTCATGCTATGTGGGCACCAGACAATTTATTTAACCTTTCTGTGTCACATGTTTCATCTGGGCAACAGGATAGTCACAGGAAATTAAATAGGATAATATATGTTAAGTACTGGCATATGTCGGCATGCTATAAATATAATATAACCAATATTATCCTTATTGCTACTTCACTGAAACATTCATGCATATGTGAGCCCTGGGTGGCCTATTTCCACTGAATTTACAGGTAAAAAAAAATTAAAAAAAAACAATTTAAAAATCCTAAATGACTTTGTAGGGTGGTACAAAATGCAGACAATTTCCATAATTTTAAGTTGATGCCTGAATGTATCTATATTTCCTCTGTCTCCCTAGATGAAGTTTTCTGGTTTTTCTTTAATTACACTTTAATATGCAAGCTTCTCCAAGACATTTCCAGAACAGGCAGGTATAAAGCATATAAATAAGGATGACGACTTAGAAGTTGCTTCAACAAATACTCCACGCCTTTCTCTCAGGTTACTTCTTGCATGTTGCTATAGACTCTATGATGCTGCTGTACTTGAACTTAGCCAGCTATAACCTCTGACCTCCACCACACAACAATTTTCTTCTTTCTCTTTTCTCACCAGCCCTCTTAGAATGCAGTAACAGAGCCTCCAAACCAGAAGATGGCCCTTCTTCTTAACTCCTATTTTTGAATCACGAAGTTCTTGCTTCAGGACAGCGGCTGTCGAATGTGGCTACACACTGGAATCACACAAAGAACCTGGGAAAGTGCCTAGGCCTGGGCCCCATCCCCAGAGAGCACGAGTCCATCTGGGCTGCAGCCCAGGTACTGGGAATTTTCTAAGCTTCCCAGATGATTCTTCGGTGCAGCCTGGGAGGCTGAGAACCCCAGGCAGAGGGCTCTCAACTGGCTGCAGAGACTGAGAAGGTGGGAACTGTGGGAAAGGCAGGGACTGGAGGAAAGCCACGTGGGCATCACTCCTCAGCTCCCCAAGTCAGGGTGATCACATTTCCCTCTGTTCCCTAAAAGTACTTTTTCTCCCACTGATGTGCACTGATTTGCTCCCATGATCTTCCTCAATTTTCTTCATGGTGAGCTCCTGAAAACAAGAAACACTTTTCTCTCATCCCCAATACCCCAAACAGAAGCTAGCATGCAGAAGGTGCTCCGTGAATGCCTACTGCATCAAACCAAAAGCATTGACCCCTTCTAACTCCCTGACCAAAGCTCCCAGGCTACAGCCACTCTTTCCAGGAAGCCAGGACTAGGATGCTGCCAAGAGAGCACATGAGGGACCCTCATAAAGTCAGAGAGGGGTGTGCAGCAGCTCCGGTGCTGACCGTCTACAACTTGCAAAGTGTCCTTTCTGGAGGCTCCCCAAGTGTAAATATAATCAAAGCCTCTGCACAGTCCCTTTTCCATTGTGCCTGGTGCTGGTCCCGCCCCTTGTTCAGATAAGACAAGACTGATGACTGTGAATGTGGCTGAAGTTAAAGCAGGCAGGAGATAATGGAAAAGGCTGATTGGAAAGAGCCTGGCGACTAAACAGCGTTCTGAGACACGCACTGCACCCCTACCTTCCAAAGTCAAGAAGTGGAGCTGCAGCAGCTGCAGATGCTACAGGCTTCTCTCCATTTAGACAAACAGGCCAGCAGGGCCACTGATGCCCAGCTCCAGGGGCAACATTGGTCTATGGGAACGGAGCCCTCTGGAGCTGTTCAGCTCAGCAGCCCCAAGCAGCCTGTGGTGGGAAGATTCATAGCACATGCACTACAAGGTTGATTTCACTACTGCAAAGCCTCAAACATCCCAATCGCTGATGCGATGACTACTACTTTTCACAACACAGTCCTGGCTCTCACGCTCAGGCCTCACCTCTCCATTCAGAGCACAGTGGCAATTGCGGAGAACCGCTGGGTTGAAGTCCTGCCCCAGGCTCCCCTCTCCTCTCATTCCCAAGCTCTACCTACTGACTTAGCATCATGTAAGTTGTTAAAACCATGGGAAAACTTCATGCAGTTCTACAGTGCAAACACTTACTGCTGTCTTTATTCTTTTTTGCTGTTGTTACCTTGCTGTGATGAGACAAGGGTTGAGCCCGAACTCTCACCTCACGGCTGCTGTGACAGAGGAAGGCAGCCCATTCTTGGCGCAGGCCATCACCACTCCCCGAAGTCCAAAGGAGGTCCTTCCCAAGGCAGCATGCTGTAGTGATGAAGGTTAACTGGCCTTGGCACTGAATAACGCGGGCTCAAATCTCATGTTTACCACTTATAAGCACTGACACCTTTGGCAAGTACCCATGCTTCAGTATTCTCACCTATAATATAGGAGTGATAGCAACTGTATCCACCTTTTAAGATTTTAAATAATTACCTTATACACTAGGGCCTAACATGAACATATCAATAGTATTCCCAGGCTTGAGTTTACACTCAATGGAAAAGCGAGCATCTGGTCAACCCAAGATGGGCCAAGTCTTTCCTCATTTCTTCTCTTCCTAGCTTATAACTTAGAGAATGCCTTTGTTGTCCCTCCTCATTGACTGAATTTACTTATAATTTGTAAGACTGTTTCTTAATATTATCTTTCTGTTGTTGAAAAATATATCCATGGATATATTCCTTTTCCATGGATTCCCTCTGTGAATCTAAGACTGTGGATACCTTTTCTACTCCAAGATTTCTAGTTTACCCTCTCAGATCCCACTGTTTCTTCATTGGCTTCTTTCTTTAGTGAACCTGCCCACACCCACCCCAGCCCCAGGATGTCAACTCCTACCACAGCCAACAGTATTGCTCTGAGTCTTCTGCCTCCTTCCGCACTTAACAACCCTTGTAATTACACTGGGCCCACCCAGATCATTCAGGACGTTTTCCTGAAGGTCAGATATTTAACAACTTAGTCCCATCTGCTACTGTAACTTCCCCTGTCCATGTGAGGTAAGAGATTCCTGGAACCTGGGAATTTGGATGGACATCTTTGGAAGGGGAGATGGCATTCCTCTGCCTACCACAACTACCCTTTACAAAGGCATTAAGAGAATGACAATGAAGTGAAAGAAGAAAATACATGGAGAGTAAAGAAATGGGAACCCACCAGTGAAGCTGAAGAGTTCATTAAATTCGGAATTACAATTTGAAATGACTTTAGGGACGCGCTCTCCAGAGGAACTGTATCAGACTACTTCCAACTCAGGGTCACATGTATTGTTTCCCATTGAAGGGGGTGGTGGTGGTTTTGTTGCCCTGTTCTGCGTCTCCACATTCATTGTAACAAAATTCTTGAACAGACATTACAAATCCACCCATCACTCAAGGAGTAATCCAAGCACTGCCTGTCTGTGAAGCCTCCCTTCTGCACAGGCAGAATTAATTTCTCCTCCTTGGATCACGGTGCCTTGCGCCTTCCTTTCCAATAGTACTTATCATTCTGTAATGTCATTTCCTGTTTTTGTGCCTGTCTCCCTACTGGATGATGAGGTCCTTTTGAGGACAGAGACCATGACTTATGCATCTTCGTATTCTAAGCACCTAGCAAGGTGACTAGCATAAGGAAGGCATTCAACATGTTTACTGGATGAAAACCTGTGGAGTGAGTGAAGAGGATTCTGAACTGCTTCCAGTCTAGGGGGAAGGGGAAATGGTAGTATTTGGGAATCAGAAACTAGATGATAGCAGCTTGAAAAATGAAAATAATGCACACAGAATCTCCAAGCCCTAAGGATGTATCTCAGACAGGAAGGCAGGAACCCATAGGAATTAAGAAATCAAGGAAATGTCCCCTGATGGACTGCAGATTGAAAAAGCAAGGTTGAAATGCAGACAAGAAAATTTACCTGCTATAACTTTATACATTTTGGACCACACTTAGTATACTAATGACTGTTGGGGGGAAAAAAAAAAACATAAAGTAAAACAGTGTAACTGCAGTTCCAGAAAGAGGAGTAGGATGATAAATAATTTATCATCCTACTTTTAATTTAAGCAGTCAAAAATTTCAATCAACTGATGATATATGTTAGAAAAATGTTAACAGTAGCTGCCTAGAAAGAAGAGCACTTTTCTGAACTGCTTCCATTCTCCCTGGAAATGCAAGACTGAGTTTGAAGTTTCATGAAATCAGAGTTGAATTTGGGAGAATAGGGAGACTAAAACTCTGACCATCTCTCTGGAAGAAGAGGTCAAGTATTTTAAAAAAAACTGTGTGTGTGCTCACGCATGTGTGTGTGTCTACGCAGAATGAGTTTTCACAGTTGCGTGCCCTAAGACTACCCTTCACCAAAATCCTTCTCCTCCCTCCACACACGTCAAGTACCTTGTTATTTTATTTTATATGCGCTAGTCATTAAAGAAAGAAAAAAACAAGTTAGCTAACAGTTAAAGAAACCTAATGCTCAAGCCTGATAAAGACTGATATAATAATTTGGTGACACCATTCTTTTTCTGTAAAATTTGGTAACTTGGTTATAATTCAATTATGGGCCCAGAGAGTTATAGTAGGAAATCAGTAGATCTCCATTGTTCTCCTAAAACCAAAAGAGCGCCACCAATTAGGAAGAGTGAGTGAACAGGGGCCAGGAAAGACAAGCTGAGGTTCCAGGAGCGTATGCAGAGTGAAAGCCAGATGTGTGTGAGGGCAGCGTGCAGAACAGGAAGGGCAAGGGTGGGTCAAGAACAGTGCCCAAGAAACCCACTATCTTCAGGGCAGGAAGAGAAAGAGGAGTCTGTTAAAAGTACTGTAAAGGTAAACTGAAGGGGCGGGAGGAGAATAATGAGAATGATGCCAGGGAGACCATGGAGAAGAGTTTTTCAAGCAGCCCATCAACAATAGCAGCAAACTCTGCAAAATAAAAAGCATAAGAATCAATAGGGTGAGATCGGCCTACCTAGATCCACTGTACATAGCACAGAAAATGACTCAGCTTTCAGAAACATCGGAAATTTCCTTCATAAAGTTTGTTTTTTTAACACCAAATCCATTCTCGCCCCAGACATAAATTCACACACACACACAGAGACACATGCACACACGCACATTCCTTTTGAGGCCTTACTAAAAATGGAGTCGGTTTTGACAAATGTTCAAACAGGTGGGAGGCTAAGACAAAATTACTGCCCTCCTTGTTGTTGCTGTTTTCATTTTCATAAAGGTCAATGGACCCACGGGCCCAGTGGGTTTGGAGAGAAAAGCAGTGAAAGCACCCACCCTCAGAGCTAAAAGGTTAGGGCAGGGCTAGCTGACAGCAACTCCGCCGTTTTCCCAGCTAGACATGAGGTTTTACCTGCTAATCTGAGTGAACTGTCTACAGGCAAATCTCATTAAATACAATTTAACACAGAACAAGACTTGCACTAAGTGTGAAGACCTAAGGCTATGGATTAGAAGGACTGTGCCCAAGGAAAAAGAGAACACTGTATACATGCAGTTAATCATTACTTGTGAAGTATTTTATATTCAACACCTCATTAGGAATTATTACTATAGTTTCCAAATAAGCAATGAGTCTCAGAAGTTATATAACTAGTTATATAACTAGTCAGAACCCGAGGGCTGTGCCACCTGAAAATTTGGCTGTGGCCTGGGGATCTCATTCTAACATGATTCACTCACGACACAGTGGCGCTGGGCTTTAGCTGGAGGCCTTAGTTTCTCTCCATGCGGGTCCCTCCATAGGGCTGCTTGAGTTTCTTTCATATGTGGTAACTGACTTAGTCCAGAACAAGCAGTACAAGAACCAGGCAAACCGGGCAGAAGCTGAGTCTTTTCTGTGACCTAGTTTGGAAGTCACAAAACATCATTTTTTGCTACATTCTATTGGTCGGAAGTGAGTCCCTAAGTCTGACCCATATTCAAAAACAGGAAAACCAAACTCGACCTTTCAGAGGAAGAAGTATCCAGGAATTTGTAAACATATGTTTAAACCACCACTCTTAGGACTCCACAATAAACTTATGCTAATAAATTGCACCTCTTACAAATTTGTATTTGAAGGAGAAGTTTATACTGCTTCAAGAATCCAGAAAACAGAATAAGATCAGGGGATCAGAAGAAGTGGGTGAATCCCCACACCTGTGCTGGCCGAGGGTCCCCTGCAGAAAGAAAATTCAGAGGAGGAGGAGTGCTGGGTTGAGTGGGTCCATGCGCACAAAGGCCCGGCTGTCAATCACATACAAGAATAAGTCCCACCCACCCCTGAGCTTTGCTAGTGATGAGCAAAGAATGCCAGAGAGCAGCTACTGCACATACACATACATATTTAAGGGGTCCTGAGTCCCCATTTCTGAATTGGGATGTGGGGGACCAGCATGGAGAAGACCCACTTTTATCTTCAAGCTTATAAATGTTACCGGACAACGCTCACAAACTGCCTGCAGTGTCCTGCAGGGAGGGGTCCGCTCTTACCCTTCCTTTCTTTCTTAGCAGGATGCAAGGAGATCCACAGGGGGTCGGTTGGTAGACACCCATCTTCCCACCTTTTTTTTCATCCATCCACGGTCCACTTTACTCAGCCTAACCCTATATTCTAAATGAACACTCATCTAAAGTTTCTCCCAATTTATCCACCGTCCTTGAAAGAATTTTACAGGTAAATTTTATTGTAATGTTTTTATGGAAATACACATCACAGGACCACTTCACTGAGGAATTCCGGCCTTAGGGTATTTAATCCCACACGCTCCATAATGGTAAGGATAAGTCCCTTGCTCACAAGGTTGTTTATGTGAAGATATAGATGACAGATAGACAGACAGACATGTAATCACTAATGCCATCTAAAAATTCAGTAGCATCTCAGGTGTATGTGGTGCTCAGGAACATTTGTGACACTAACATGTAAAACTGGCTTGAATTACCTTAAAGGTATTATTTAACTTGGATAATTTTTTCTCCACTCTTCACCTTCACTTGGTCCCAAATGCCTCCCTGTTGCTCATTTCCCCCACTCTCCTTCAAACTGTCTTTCCTGCCGCACCGCCCTCCCCCTGTAGTTCACTTCCCTAACCCCTCACTCTGTGTCCTGCACCGTAACCTCTGCACATAAAGATGTTTTAAAGTATTAAAATATTCATGGGAACAGAAGTATAATATCTTTAATCCAAGTAAGTTCTCTAACAATGGCCATAATTAAGAAGTCTGCTAGAGGAGTTTCGAAGGAAATTGGCTTTAACTGGATGGAAGTAATTAATGAGTAGGAACACACACCCAATAAAAGAGGTTTCTGCCGCGATGAGAAAAGAACAATTACAGCAGGACTGGGGATGGGGGTGTATTGCGCTGGTAATCTCCCCTTGCTAGCCTCTGAGGAGCTAAATGGAGCAGAAAGCAGTCTTTCCAAGATTCAGACATGCATGGAGTCAGCGTGCAGTATAGACGGTGACCGTCCTGAACAGCCTGCAGAGACTTTCAATGAAAGGAAAATTGTGACGGCTTCAGGAACTAGACAGAGGTGCTAGGGTGGTCTCAGAGCCACAAAAAAATGAGTTTCAGACTGCGAGGAAATATTGAGGGTACATTGTTACACGCAAATACAGGTTACAGAGGGGTCAGAGTAGGTAAATTTTGGCAACAGCAAAAGATTGGCAAAACGAGTACTAGTTAGTGCCAGGTGTAAATGTTTCTTTAAAAACTATTTTAAGTGCTATCATATTCATGTAAATAAATTAGTATTTTGATACTGAGACAGATTATGGGTACAAATCCAGGTACCCATGATTCTAAGAAGCCTACCAGTTCAACCTGCCATTGAAAGAACAGGCAATGAATTTCGCTGGGTCATTTCATCAGAACTGCAACTGCACCCAGCCTCCGAGTTACCTTCCTGCCCATATCACTTTCCAGCAGATGACGTGACCACATACGTACCCTTGCCCGTACACGACTTCCTCCCCACGTTAACTTCTTGAAGATAAGCTTTCACTACTTTGTTCACTCTTCTTTCCCCTAACTGGGAACATCGCTTGCATGCAAAAGGTATACAATAAATATCTGTTGAGTGAATGGACTGAAGGCACAGTCCACAGTACAGTAAAAAACATTCTTACATATCCCAGATGCTGCAATCCCAAATTCTTAAAGCAGTGGGGCTGTTCAAGCTCAACTTCTCAATGCTCCCTGACGCTGCACCTCGCCCAGTTCTCTGGTTCCATCTTGAGCTCACCCATACCCTTTGTGGGACTTATTCTCACTCCAAACTCAAGTAATTTTTCTACTACTCCTGTCCTCATCTGAATGACCTGGAAAGGCATTAGCTGAGTAGTACCTAGGTCAAGTTTCCCTGTAATCACATTAAAGAACATCTTCCTGTTTCCCGTCTACCACCAATCGATTTGGAAGTTTTTCTGAAACACCCACTAAGTGTGTACATCATGTTAGACTCTGGGGCTACAGGAAGAACCAGACAACCACACTTACCAAGATCAAAGTAACATGAGCAATGAGGTTTATGTCATTCTGACCAAGTGCTATAAGCTCACATTCCAACTGCAAATTAGAATTCTAACAGTGAACTTGAATTCCAGCCTTGAAAATTCTTGGCTTTGTGATTTTGAATTCTTCTGCTTTCTTTCTCATACATTTTAACTTAAAACTGTATTGCGTGATGCTAACTTGCCTATTCTTACCATTGTATATGACTACCAACCCCAAACACTCATTTTTATTACAGAAATGAAATAGTAGACAGACTCTGGTTCGTTCTCATCTAACCTCTTATTTACATACCTGTAATGAGTAGATGGAATGCGTTTCCCTAAAACTCACATGTTGAAATCTGTTCCCCCAGTGTAATCCCATCTGGAGGTTCATGGGACCTTCACAAAGCAAAATATTTTTTTAGTTTTTGAGGAGGTCAGTTTATCAGCTTTTTTTTATGGATTGTGTTTTGGGGTCAAGTTTAAGAATTCTTTGCATGATTATAGGTCCCAAAGTGTATTTATAGATGTCTTAGATGTATTTAAAGATGTATTTAAAGATGTCTATAGACCTATAGATTATAGGTCCCCTGAGAGTATTTATAGATGTCTTATAATTTTGTACTCTACATACATGTCTGTGACCCATTTTGCATTGCTTTCTTTTCATATAAAAGATTTCATTTCAAATTTTATTTTTTGCCTGTGGAGGTCCAGTTCCTCCAGCACCACTTGTTGAAAGGCCTTCCCTCTCCTACTTCCTCTATCACTTAGTTGCTTTTGCTTCTCTGTCCAGAATTAATTGGCCGTACCTGTGGGTCTGCTGTGCATTTCTCTGCTTTGTCCCACTGACCCATCTTCTGTCCCCCAACCAGTACCACACCACCTTAAAAACCAGGGCTGAGCAGTAGGCTGGAACCATGAAAGTCTCCTAATAGGAATTCCTCCAAATTTCTACCTTTTTCAAAACTGTTTTGGCTATTGTAGAGACTTTTCTTTGTGATATATTAATAAATTTTACAATAAACTTATCTCAACAAGAAAACTTGCTAAGATGTTGATAGAAATTATGTTGAACATATATATCAATTTAGGAAGAATCTGACATCTTTACTATGTTCCATTTGAACACATGCACCTTTAAGCATCAACACTGGCATTCATTCATATAATTTCATATTTTTACATACATTTACATGATATAATTAACAAAAATAAAAATTAATATTCTTAACAGATAAAACATTCACACAAATCGACACTATTACTCCAATATAATGAAAACATCCTGAGCAATCCACAGAAGAAATTTTAAAAGTCCAACCACACTGATAATGAAAGAAATGCAAATTAAAACTAAAATAATAATAATTATACCTACTAAGTTAGACAGACATTTTAAAGAAAAATGCTCAGGATTGAGTGATTACAAGAAAGCAAGACAAGCAAAGCCATTTGAGAACATGAGGAACCTTAAAAGGGTATTCCCTTTATCCCAGTGTTTTCATTCATAGAAAACTATCTTAATGAAAATAACAAAAAATGCGATTGACATTTTATATACAAACATGTACATCACAACATTAATTATAATTGTAAAAAACTAAATTGTTTAATTAACTAATATATATCCACATGCTGTAGTACTACACAGCTGTTAATAAATCATGCAATTGAAGAAGTTAGTGGCATAATGTCCACCACGTGGTACTGAGCAATGAAGGCTACATACGGACCTGGCAGGTCTGGAATATTAACTAAGCACAGGGCACCCCCTAAGTCCTCTCACTGACTCACTCCACCTTTGGAAATGTAACACAGAAAACCGGTGGAAACGCAGACGTGTTTAGTTACAGGGGACTCAATCGACTGCAACGTGCAAACAACCTAAGTGGTTGACAATAGGGAAGTGATTAAATAATTTATGCCACATCTGTATTTATGAAGAGATGGAATGATAAAAGAAAATTATGAAGATTAGTTAAGTTCTAGGAAATTATATTAGTGTAATTTTTATGAAAGAGGGTAATAAAAAGATACATTTATAGTATGATTCCAATTTCTGTATATACTCACATATATTTATATTCAGCCAACATATACGTACTCTCAGATATGTGCTAGAACATATAGAGACAGAATCCGTGAGGTCTCTGGATGAATAAGACTATAGGTCAACTTACATTTTTCTCCATTATTGTTTCTCTACTTCACAGAACTTGCTGAAGAGCGGGCTGCATACAGCAGGGTACTTTGTGCTTTAGTCATGAATAAAAACGTGCCCCAAGGTAAATGCAAGGATAGAAGTGTAATTTCAGTCTCAAGGACTTTCTGTTTAACGAGAGGTGAAAAGTGGGACTTGAATTCACCTGTGAGGGCAGACAGGCCCCCCCTTGGAGAAAAAGAAAGGCTATTTGAGTCTTTTAAATTATGCACAGGTAAAGAGAAGACTGTTTGGAGTGGAGAAGTCTGGAAAATCTCAGACTGAAAATCTGAAAAGAGTAAGTGGAAAAGAAGAGGGCAGTGTTTTGGGGGGAAGAGACTGCTTCTGGGAGGAAAGGGGTGAAACTCAAGGGAACATTTATTAGTTCCTGGGGTTGTGTTTCATTCTTGGTTAAGGGGCTGGTGAGCTGGGGGACGGGGCAGTGGGTGACCGACTTCACTGGGACTGGAAAGCACTGGTGGGCGGGGTCTCCCTGGAGGCCCAGAGCTGGTGCAGGCCTGTCTCTGGACAGAGCCCCCCAGTTTCCAGACCACGCGCTCAGCACAGATACCGACATTCTTCTACGTGGTGGCAGTGAGGGCCTTCCAAGTACAGGACCTCATGGCCAGCAGGCATGGACACTTGGGGCCAGAAGCAGGACAAGTTAAAAACAGAGGTGACGGCATCTGCTGTCAGACGAGGGCACTCGGAGGTGGGCCTGAGACATGGTCATCTCACCAGGAGAGGCTTGAGGTTTTGTGATTAAGACAAAAATGTTACAGTCGAAGGCTAATAAAGTCAAGGAGCATGACTAAGTTCCCTTAATTTTCCATTTTACTCACATTTTCCCACCACCAACATGTATTTCGTTTACAATCAGGAAAAATAACTCAATGCCCCCTCTACCCTGTCTCATCTTCCACACCGAAAGCAGAGACTCTAAAGAAACTCGCCCCGGTCTCTCCTCAGATGTCTCTCACCACAGAAACCTTCTTAGGAAGGGAGGTCGCCATCACTTTCCGGTGCCCAAACTCAATGGGCCCTTCCGGCCATCTGCACGTCCTTCCTTACACCTCTCCCTTGAGCCCCAACTCTCTTACCTCTCCGCCTAGCGCTCTACCTGCCCCATCTATCTTTCAGGGGCCTCCTCTTCTGAAGTCCGTCTCTTGGAAGCTGCTGTTTTGCGGACTGTGTGCTGGGTCATCTCCACTTGTCTTGGGCGGTCTCCCTGCACCATTCCCTCTGCACCAGCCTCCGCACTCTTCACTTACAGCTAAGTCCGCGAGCCTGGAGCTGCCCGCAGGCGCCGGAGCAGACCACTTTCTGACGCCCCCTCCTCTACGCAATGAAACTGTTTCCAGGATGCACCACAGAATCATTCATCATTAATCATTTTCTTGATTGGCTGTCTAGCTTTAAAACAATGTACAATAAGGAATAAATTTCAGTTTTAAAACGTTATTCAAATTCAGTAAAATGTTTCATATACAAACTAAAATTCAGACTTAACAATTTCACACTGTTTTGCCTAGACATATGAAAAAAACTCCAAGGGTCAAAAGGTACGAAAGAATTGCCGTTACCCAAGTTCTGCTTCTTTGTTCTCACAATTCATTGTGCTGCCATTGCTTATCTCTAATCTGCTGTTTAAATGCAAAAACAGGGAGCATCACAGTGGATGCAGAGGAGAACTGCTCCCAAAGTGAGCTTAAATGATCCCAAACAATTACACAATGACTCTCGAAACAAAAGCATGTGGTTAAGTTCCCGTAACTCAGGAGCTGAATATATAACGAGAGAGGTCTCCAAATTGCCCTCCCCATGTGGAAAACAAGGTTTGTGGAAAGATAAGAATAAAAATGTACTACTTCGAAAAATACAGACAATATTGCTAAAACACAACAGTAACCACAGCAATTGCTTAGAATTTTTACTAACAAGAGACTTTTTCAGAAAGAAGCATTTTATTACTGGCACTGTGTCCCATGAAGGGAATAAAAAAGACCGATTCATTACTGGTACTGTGTCCCAAAAAAGGAATAAAAAAGACCAATTCTCACTAGTTTTACTCTACACAGACAACACCGCATCTTGCGCCTGCGCCCTGGGCTGGCTGCTCCCACCACCCACTGTTAGGCCTGTATTGACAATAGATGTTCATTGAATGAATAAACAGACCTCTCACATGATTCCAAAACTACTTCTTCAGCCAGACTTCTCCCCTAAATTCTAGGCTTGTATTTCTGTCACCTGACTTCACCTGACTGCCCCATAAGAACTAAAATTTGGGCTCAACAATTTTACAGTTTTACAAACACAGATAAAAAAATTCCAAGGATGAAATAGTATGACAAAATTGCCATAATCCAAGTTTTGCTGCTTTGTTCTCACAATTCACTGTGCTGGCATTGCTGATTTCTAACCTACTATTTAAAATGCAAATATATGCTCATTTTCCTGCCCTACCTGGGTGAGGAGCACCCAATTCTACCGAGTGGCTGAAGCCAGAACTTCAGATTCCTGACTCCCTATTCCTCCCAAGCCCACTCAAAATCTCTTTACTCTGTCACTCAAACATTTCCATTTCTAAAGTCCATTCTCCACCTCTCCACTCGCACTAAACTAGGCTAATCCAACACTTGATCATTCTGCTCTAGACCATTACAACACCAACCTATTCTGTCTCTAATCCTGCAAAACTTCTCTAAACTCCTCTTTAAAAGGAGAGGGTAACCCCCACTGCAAAAAATTACTGTAAGGATTAAATAACTCACAGGAAGTGTCTGGTATAGTGTGGGGCCCACAGGAGATGTTCAAAAGTGCTTAGTTTTCCTTCCTAAATATTGCTTCGCAGATCTGAATAGTTGGAGAGAAAGCAATTATATTTTGAGACTAAACTGATGAAGCATCACTTTATACGCATAAAAAGCCAAACTATGCAGATAATTTCAGTTGTATAAATGTGACCTAATTCGTAGCACTCTCAAACTAATTTTTGTTATAGCAACAGATACTTACTGATCATTGCTACAAAGAGACCACACAAAATACGGACTGACTATACTGACATAGACATACATAGATAGGTACAAGAAAACATCTGTGATATCAAGGACTTCATAATTCCATACGAACATACAACTCACAGTGATACGGGATAACACATGGTAAGTGCTCAATAAATATCACAACTATCCGTGAGAGAGAGCAAGAAGGCAACCCAACAAACCATGGCAATCAGAATAATATTTGAGGGGGAGAGAAAGCAAGATGTATCCCAATTAGAAGTTACACAGCTCTCACTTTTTAGCTATAGGAGCAATAGGTAAATTGCTAATACCAAATAGTAAAAAAGAAATCACAAAGTTGTAGGATAGGAATGCCAATGGGACGTAGGACCTGGTGGGAAGAAGGCATGGAATTCAAAAACACACATAATGAGACTGAAATTTGGAAACAAGGCTGGAACCGCGAGTGAATGGAACTAAAAACCACAGTAAGGCTTTCCTTTGAAAATGAGGAAGCATCAGTACAGAAACTGTGAGAGGCTCCTACCTGGTTATCCCACATTTGGTTACTTCCCTGTATAACTCATTGTCCCCCAGCTTGTCCTTGGGACCTTTCTGAAGTCTAAATCTGACCACATCATCTCCCTGTTTAAAATCCCTTTTATGGTTTTCTACAGATGATACACCTATGGCCAGTAAGCACACGGAAAGATGTTCAATATCAGTAATCATTAAGAAATGCACATCGAAACTACAATTACATGCCGCCTCACGCCCATTAAGATGGCTACTATTAAAAAAATAGAAAACAGTAAGTGTTGTAGAGAATGTAGAGAAAAATGAAACCCTTGTCCGCTACTAGCGGAAAAATAAAATGGCACAGCCACTGTGGAAAACAGTACAGCAATGGTTCCTCGAAAGATGAAGAATAGAATTACCATATAATCCACTTTTAGGTCTGTGACCAAAATAAACCGAAAGCAGGGCTCAAAGAGATGTTCACACACATGCGCACAGCAGCATTGTTCACGACAGCCAGGAGGTGGAAGCCCCCACCGTGTCTACCAACAGAGGAGCGGATGAACAAAATGTGCTGTATACGTACAGGGAAATATTATTCAGCCTTAAAGAGGAAGGAAATTCTGATACTTGTCTCAACATGGATGAGGCCTGAGCCCATTATGCTGAGTGAAATAAGCCAGTCATAAAAAGACAAATACTTTAATGAGTCCAGTTATTATGAGGTACCTAGAGGAGTCAAATTCATAGAGACAGAAAGTAGAACAGTGGCTGGGGGATCTGAGGATAGGGGAACACTGTTTAATGGATACCGTCACGGATCTGCAAGGCGGGACGAGGTCTGGGACTAGGCTGCGTAACAATGTGACCGCACCTGACACTCCTGAGTTACACACCAATAAAATGGTTACGACAATAAATTTTATGTTACATGCGTTTGACTACAATTAAAAATTA
Source organism: Artibeus jamaicensis (assembly GCF_021234435.1). Classification (NCBI taxonomy): domain Eukaryota; kingdom Metazoa; phylum Chordata; class Mammalia; order Chiroptera; family Phyllostomidae; genus Artibeus; species Artibeus jamaicensis. The sequence continues at coordinate 1,242,553 of NW_026522040.1, forward strand.
AACTTTTAAGAAATCTCTCTCATAGGCTTCACCCAACAGGACACATTGGAAACCCTACAGAGCCACAGTGGAAGATCCCGGTGGTCCCCCCGCCCCTCCCTCTGCAGAAGAGGAAGTGAGCACAGCCAAAAGCAGGAGGGTATATTTAAGTTTCAGGAGGAAAAATGTCAAGCACCATTTGATTTTCAAATAGATCCTGCAGTGGGAAAATAAAGGGTAGAATGACTTGTAATAAAAAAATCACAAACTGAGGTATTTATACTCTTTGAATACAATGCTCCCTTAAGTTGGTAAAATTACTGCTTACATCAACTGATGCAATCTTTGAACCATCATTAATTTTCACAACCATTGTTTTATGACTTATATAATTTACTCAGACAATGTGTCACAAGGATTTGGAGGAGAAAATCTTATAAAGCATCTTAATGTGTGCAACAGGAAAGCAAGTTACAAAGTCTATTTGCACCGGGATTCTTATCTTCTCTCTGTGTATTAAAAACCTGACAGAAGTCTTCAATCCAGCTAGTAAGAGCTTTACTGATTAAAAGCTAATTTCCATTTTTATAGGGTGAAATCATATTTCTGATCCTGCGTTTCCTTCTAACAAGGAATGTAAGTACTATCTCAGGTAGTCTGGTCTGCCATAACACAGTATCACAGACTGGGTGGCTTAAATCACAGGAACTTGCCTTCTCAGTTCTGGAGGTTGAGAAATCCAAGGTCAAGACTGCAGCCAGTTCAGTTACTGGTAAGGGTCCCCTTCCTGGCTTGTGGACAGTCACCTCCCTCCATGTCTTCATGGGCTGGAGCACAGCAAGCTAGTGTCTCTCCTCTAAGGACACTAATCCTGTCGGATCACAGATGCGCCCCATCACCTCATTTCACCTAATTTACTTCCTTAGTCCAAATGCTGTCATACTGGGGGTGAGAGCTTCAACGTGCAAACGCTGGGGGCACGGTTCAGTCTGTCGCAGATGCTTTCCTCCAGTCTCTCTCCAGAATGCTCTCTCATGACTGGTGGTGCAGTCCAATACCTGGCCCTCACGATACCAGATGAGCGGCCATGCTTCTCTGTACCAAAGCACCTATGCATGCTCAGAACATATCCCTGATTTTCATTTAGCTTTTGCTAGTTTGCAGATTTTCTTCAACATAATATAAGCCCCTAGGTGACAAGAACTATTACTTCTTGACATCTGCCTCCCTTATACACTTAGCCATGCAGGGATATTAATAAAACTGTTTTACAAATAAGAATCTAGCTGAAATGTGCAGGATGACTCACAACATGTGGTTGTATTAGTTTCCTGTTGCCCCTATAACAAACTAGCTGGCGTTAAACAATGTAAATCATGCTCTGACGGTCCTAGGGATCAGCAGGATGAAATCCATCACACTGGGTGGAAATCAACAGGATCATGCTCCCAGCATTCTTTGGCTCAGGACCCCTTTCTCCACCTTTAAAACCCAAAGGGTAGCATCTTAAAATACCCATCCTTCTGCTGAGATGGGCACACTGCCTTCTCTCTTCCTGCATGTGTTGTAAACTACCCATCCCCTCCCTCTTGCAAAGACCCTGAGATTGCGTCGGCCCGCCTAATCTAGGATGATCTCTCCCCACCAAGATCCTTAACTATTCACAGCTTCCAAGCCCCTATTCCCATATAAGGTCACATATCCAGGTTCCAGGGATTAGGACACAGATATACTGGGGGCCATTAGCCAACCTTACCACAAGTGGGCAGAATGGCAACAGATCAGTTAGCTAGATGCTCCCCAGCTAGCTAGACTTCTAGTCTTAGATTTCACAGCTAGGCTTATATCACATGGCTGACTCCCCCATTCCAGCATAACACCATAAACCCTTTGACGATTCTTGGTCTAACTGTCAATGCTAGGTGATCTGAAGCAGTGATTAACGACCCAGCGAATTTATTCCACAAGGCTAATCTGTATCAATTAGATCAATCATTACAAAAATGAAACAACTTTCCTTAAATAAAACTTTCTCCCTTGAATCATGGGGGCACTTATTTTAACTCATTACTCAGCTTCACAATAGATGGTAAGAATTCATCATTTTAACCCAGATGGGAATCAAGCCAACTTCCATTTTGTTCAGGTCTCAGACACACCATGAACTGTCAGTGATAATAAGGTAAAGCTGGGTAGGCAAGCTGGCAGAAAACTAATAACTAAGCGGCCTCAGACATTTATCCAGAGGCGATGACACATGGTCCTTGTCACAGGGCTACCCCCAGGGTACAAGTGCTTATCTGCACAGTTGACAAACAGACCTTACAGGACCCATATAAAAAACCGAGTTTCTTAATTATAGACTAGTAAAAAGTCTGCTGGCACGGTAGGGCAAGTTTAACTGCTCAGGAGAGGATGCCATTCGGAGGACAGCAGCCTCAAATGACCAGGGGAGAAGGGAGAGGAGGACCTTGGAGGAATCTGTCCCAGTAAACAGAAACGCTGTAAGGCTCACAGACCGACCTGCTGTGAAAGAGCTATTCACAGTGTGAGAACTGTGATCCTCTCCTCTCACGCTGGGATACACTTACTCTTTCAAGTCTTCTGCCTTTCAAACAAAAGGCAGAATTGAAGCATTTGAGGTCGCCACATGTTAGCTATGATTAGCCTCACTTGGTGCTGAGTAGCCTATTTATCTGTTGCTTTTAATCAGCTACAGGGATGACAAAAGATGAACACAACCCCCCTCCACATACACACACGCATGCACACACACTTGCCTCTTATTTGAATGGACAGATGCAAAAACATTCAGCCCAGAATAAACAGCAAAATGAGCTCAACATGATAAACGCCTAGGGAGAAAAAATCCCAGACACACTTCAGAACGTGTTGTCATTAAAAATGCTGGGACTCTGCCCTGCTCGCCTTCAGAGGGAGGCTGACATTTACAGCCCCTGGAGTTCAGGTGAGGCCTGGGGCAAGGTGGGCACTGGAGCCTGCCAGGCACGTGAGCAGCTGAGACCCCTGGCAAAGGCAGCTCTGCTCGCCTTGCATCCTCTCTTGCCTGGGACCACGGAAGGAAGAAGAGAATGCACAGCCTAAGGAAGAGAAACCTCTGAAATACATTTCATTTTAAAGAAAACATGGCTTTTGTTTTTTAAAAGAAAACACTAAAAGTAATTGCTTTTCCTCCATGGTGTTCTAAAATCCTTTTTATCTGTCTCATTTGGTGTTGAAACGTGATTTCCCACCAACCATCTGCCAGTTAATATCCATAACAGTAGCAGGCAAACACCACAGGTGAGAGATAGAGGAAGTGAAAACCACAATGCAGGGCCTCCGGGTTAAAAGAGAAGAGCTGGCCTAAAACCTTTTCAAGCTCCTCAGACAGAGAATAAAGAGAGAAGTCCATCAGACATCCTCTGTGTGTTAAATCACCCTGGTGGTGCAGACCACTGTGTCTCTGATCTACTGCTGATGCTATCTCAGAAGGAAGGGATCATTCTCAGACTCAAGTACATGACATGCAAGGTGGGGTATAAGTAGGTTTACAGTTGTTCATATGGGAAATGATGCAAAAATTAACAAATAACAGTACGAGAGTAAACTGTGTTTTGCATACTCACAAATGTAAACCTACTTTTGCCCCATCCTGTAAACCACGGTTCATGATGGTGATTTTTTTCTAACACAGCCAGGGGGCTCTCTGAAATGCAATGCCAGCGACAGGGGACAGGTCAGCTTCTCCCAGCAGCTTCTTAACAGGTCAGAGCCTCTAACACATATTCCTAACATGTTCATTTTCCAATGTCAATCCTATTACCTCTGAATAAGTAGAGGATGGCTACTGGCAATAACTTTAACTTTTGTTAACGATATAAACTATGCATCGTGTGGAAGCAGAACGACTAAATCAGGACACTTTGGCATCTTTTCTTTTAAAAAGCTCTCTGCTTCACGTCTTATCACTAAATGACATAAGCCCCTTGAGGAAACAAATTTTTGTGCTTTTTTTTTCCCCCTCACTGAGTCTAGCACAAAGCAGATAATCAATTAAAAAGAAATGCTGACTCATCTCCCAGGGAAAGAGAAAGGAAAAAAATAAACAAGTGGGACTACATGAAACTAAAAAGCTTTTGCACAGCAAAAGAAACCATCAACAAAATGAAAAGGGAACCCACTGTATGGGAGAATATATTTGCCAATGATACATCTGATAAGGGGTTAATTTCCAAAATATGTAAAGAACTTATACAACTCAACATGAGGAAGACAAACAATTCAATTAAAAATTGGGCAAAAGACCTGAATAGACATTTCTCCAAACAGGACATACAGATGGCCAATAGGCATATGAAAAGATACTCAAGTCACTAATCATCAGAGAGATGCAAATTAAAACCACAATGAGATATCACCTGTCAGAACGGCTACATCAATAAATCAACACACAAATGCTGGGAGGATGTGGAGAAAAGGGAACCCTCACGCGCTGCTGGTGGGAATGCAGACTGGGGCAGCCGCTGTGGAAAATAGTAGGGAGGTTCCTTGGAAAATTAAAACGAACTGCCTTATGACCCAGCAATTCTACTCCTCGGTATCCTAAAAAACCCAAAACACTAATTTGAAAGGATGTATGCACCTCTATATTCATTACAATGTAATTTACAATAACCAAGATCTGGAAACAGCCCAAGTGCCCATCAGCAGATAAGCGGATAAAAAAGCTATGGTACATTTACACAATGGAATACTACTTGGCCATAAAAAAAATGGAAATCCTACCTTTTTCAACAGCATGGATAGACCTGGAGATTATTATGCTAAGTGAAATAAGCCAGTCAAAAAAAGATAACTACCATATGATCTCACTTATATGTGGAATCTAAAGACCACAATAAACTAACAAACAAAATAGAAACAGAGGCATGGATACATGGAACAGATGGACAGATGTCAGAGGGGAGGGATAGGAGGACTGGATGAAGGAATTAGGCAAAACACATATAGGCATAACCCACAGACAACAGTGTGGTGACAGCCACAGGGAAAGGGGGCAGGGGACTAGGCGGAGGTGGGCAAAGTGGGGAAAAATGGGAACTCAGAGGTTAAGTAGCCTAGCCAAGGTCACACAACCCATAAAGCACAAGAATCATAAGGAAAGTCTGCAGCATTTCAGAGATCATTCAGCAGCTGATAAGTATAAAGATGACGACATGTTGTTTCTGGTTCTTCTGTACCAGTCTCGCCAGGATTGGATACTTGGATTAAACCAAAGCAGAAGGTAAATGCCATCCGATGCTAAATACTGGCATTGGACCAATCCTTAGCTAATCCACAAAGGAACACAAAAAATAAGCATCGAGACCAGCATTCGAAACTAGATCTCTCACACTGCAATTAAACAACTGCCCACTCCACTGTGTGGCTGCAAGGACATCTCACCCCTTGGCTTTCTGTTGGCTCGAAGATTCTTCTAGTTTGAGACTTTCCTTCCAAGATAAAAATATCACATTTCTTCCAAAAAGTAGAAAAAGCTGCCCCCCACCCAAAGCCACAACACTTACAAATCTCTAAAATTACAGCAGTTACTGTGACTCAATGCATATCATGAACAGACACCTGTCTCCAGTACAAGTCCGATGCAACCCAAGTTTATGGTACTGGACACCTCTCACTCCAACTCTGTTGCATATTTACCAGGTTTTCAAACTACACACACACAAACAAAAATACTAAGGAAGTACTCTTGGTTGGGTTTACACACTTAAGTTTAATCCTCCTTTTAATCATGTTTTTATTCATTGTGTTACCAGATTATCCTTCCCTAAACTGAGAGGGGCAGTGAAATAAACTTTGTTCACACCAGACCTCAGCTACTGTCTGTTCCTGACTCATCCTTGAGACGACAGCTCATGGGACAGAAAGGCTTCAATGGCAATTACTTTTTTCACTGATTCTGCTTTTTCTGGGTAAGAGGAGTTATTCTCATACTAAAACGAAGTCCTTTAGAGATTAACATAAGATTTCATCATAATAACCTGAGCCACTACACTGGTCCTTAATGCATAGGCAATGCCTTTTCTGTTTCCAATCACACTCAAATCTTTCCATACAGTTTTTGAGTTATCCTTATACAGAAACTAGGGTGGCATCCCCTTAAATCTCCTCTTCAAATACCAGAGAAACCTGGACATTAACTTTTTTGAGCCACGGCCCTCCATGAAAATTAATGGGTCTTGTTCCCACAAAAATTCACATAACATATATACCCAAAATCTTGGAAACGTTTCCTTATAATGCGTCAAAAGTTGTCTTCACACAGAATGAGGGTGAAAAAGTCTTGAGCTGAGTATCCATTTTTTTTTTCTTTTCACTTGTCCATGATCACACAGTGAGTCAGTTTAAGAACTGGGTTTCAAAACTCAATGGTTTTTTCCTTTTTCCAACGACAGTTTACATTCAATTTCCGACAACCAGTATGGGCAGCTGTCTCCACCCTGTCCTCCAAAACCTAACAAGAAAAAAACCATAAACACCCAATGAGTATTGCTAACACACAATCTGAGGGTACGCGCCACCTAGCTCTCACCCCGACCCCCTACACCGCGGGCAGGGACAGACGGACGGGGACAGACAGAGGCTGATCAGGAGACGGCTGGTGCCGTAGGCCAGGGAACTTACGAGGCTTGCCTGGGCCACCGCGGGACAGACAAGTCCATCTCTGATCCTGTTAAAATCTTGAAGTTTATGGAGAGGCTTTAACGGAAATCAGTGCCTTATACCGGCCAGATGGTCTCAACAACACCTACGCTCTCAAGGCTGCTTCCTTGAAAATGGCGCCCACGGGGCGGACGGTGGGTGGGAAGGTTCAGTTCATATGCAGGCGACCGTGCAGAGCTGGATTCAGTCCAGCTCCGCTCACGGGTCATCCTGCTGTCGTGTCCCCTTGGTGACCTCACTCAACAACCACATGATGCATCTTTGCAAGCAAACAATGAATAGCATGATTTTTTCTCCTATTGTGAGGATGATCAATTGCAAATGTCTAACTTGTTCATTTCCAGGACTCCCTTCTTCCCACTAGTCAGTTGCATTCTCAGTGATAAACAATGGCAATCATTTTTTAATACATATATTTAATCATACTGCATTTTCACAGACTTTGAGTCGTTACAAAAATAGAAGTCTTGCCCTTCTAACAGCAGTTCTCTGAAGATAGCAATAATAATCATGTCCACGTGTAAGTCCTAATGTGATTTCTAAACTGAAAACAATATCCCTGGTTGTGGGATCCTGGGCGCTATTCTGAAGCTAATCCCTGTTTCTTTGTAAGTGGTTTTAAAGAAGAAATTCACTCAACTTGTTTATCCTTGTTCTGGTTCAAAATGTCGTAATGTTCTCATTTGGTGTCTGTTCTCTCCAGTCTTCTGATTTGCCTGGTGAGATTTACAACAGTTTAGTAT